>NC_133141.1:19615070-21092570 GCF_048418815.1 Hemitrygon akajei | reverse complement strand
GCAAATTAACACCATGGTAACTGGAGAATTTAATTTAATTTAATAAATCTGAAATAATGTAGTGACCATTAAAATGACCAAGAATTGTTATTTAGATCTTGTCTGATTCACTGTCCTTTTAGGTAGACAATTTTCTGTTCTCCCCATCACTACAACAAGGTGCTCTTTTGATTGTCATTTAAAGACATCCCATTAGTTAGTTTTTGGCTTAATATTTCTAGCAATTGCTTGGCTTCTATCTTTATCTTTTTGCTGTCCTCTATCGTGCCATGAAGTGGAAAGGATGTGCAGGCGGTTTCCTTCTCATCAGAGACTCCCCCACCCCCCTAGAGTGTAAGATGCTGAGGGGAAACCTTATTGTGATTTATAAAATCACGAGGGGCTCAGATAAGGTGGATAATCAGTCTTTTTCCCACCTAAACTGCTGTACACAGCATGGATTTAAGGTGGGAGGGGAGAGATTTAAAGGGACCTGAGGAGCAAGTTTTCCTAACAGAGGGTGTTGAATATGTGGCACGAGCTGTGAGAGGAAATGGGGTACAGTTATGAGGTATTTAAAAAGAAACATTTGGACGGGTACTGCCCATGGATGGGAAAGATTTAGATGGATGTGGGCTTAGAGCAGGCAAATGGAACGAGCTCAATTCGGCAGCTCGGTTGGCATGGGCAAGTTGGGCTGAAGATGTTTTCCAGCTGTGCATCTCTGTGACTCTATTACTTGGTGCTCCCTATGCAAGAGACGAGCATTAGAGCCAGGCAAGTGAGGAGTTTGGAGAACGTGACTATCATGGTCGCATTGTCAGCACTATGCTAGAGAACTGGTTATATATTATAGTCATGAGATTCTGAGCATGAAAGTTCAAAGTAAATTTATTATTGAAATGCATATATGTCACCATATACAACCCTGAGATTCATTTTCTTGTGAACATGCTCAATAAATTCAATAAGCATGATAGAATCAACAGAGCAGACAACCAGTGTGCAAAAGGCAACTAATGGTGCAAATACAAAATGAATGAAAAAACAATGAAACGATCATAATAATAAATAAGCAATAACTAGCGAGAATGTGATGAAAAGTCCTAGAAAGTGAGTCCATAGGTTGTGAGAACAGTCGTGAGAATAGGCGGATGAAGTTGAGTGAAGTTATCCCCTCTAGTTCGAGAGCCAGACGGTTGAGGGGTAATACCTGTTCCTGAACCTGGTGGTTTAGGCTCTGAGGCTTCTGCACCACATTTCTGATGGCAGCAGTGAGAAGAGGGCATGACCTGGGTGCTGGGGGTCCCTGTTGATAGATGCTGCTTTCCGGTGACAATGCTCTATGTTGGTGTGAGTGGTAAGGAGTGCTTTACCCACGATGGGCCGGGCTGTATCTACTACTTCTTGTAAGACTTTCCATTCAAGGTTCCCATTCCAGGGTGTGATGCAGCCATCCAATATACACATCTATAGAAGTTTGTCAGAGTTACAGATATCATGCCAAATCTTCACGAAACTTCTAAGGAAGTAGAAGTGCTGCCATGCTTTCTTATTTGTTGCACTTGTGTGCTGGGCCCAGGACAGGTCCTCTGAAATGATAGCATAGAGGAATTTAAATTTGCTCACCTTCTCCACCTCTGATTCCCCCAATGAGAACTGGCTCACGGACCTCCAGTTTCCCCCTCCTGAAGTCAATAATCAGCTCCTTGGTCTTGCTGACATTGAGGAAAAGCTGGTTGTTGTGGCACCACTCAGCCAGATTTTCAATTTCTCTCCTATATACTGATTCGTCACCGGCTTTGATTCAACCAATGAAGGTGGTGTCATCTGCAAACTTAAATATGGCACTGGAGCCATGCTTAGCCACACAGTCATAAGTGTAAAGTGAGCAGAGCAGGGAGTGGGCTACGCACACAGCCTTGTGGTGAATCTGTGCTGATGGAGATTATGGAGGAGATGTTGTTGCCAATCCAAACTGGGGTCTGCAAGTGAGGAAATCAAGGCTCCAATTGTACAAGCTGAGATGTAGGAATATTTGGGCAGTGTTTAAAAATGCTTTGTGTGATTATGGAGACAGTGATTGATGCAGCATAATATATCTTTTGGTGGTCTTGCCTCGGTAACTCCAGTTTCTTTTATCAGGCCTCAGGTTTTCAGACTCAGGGCTATTATCACTGACATATGTCGTGAAATTTGCAATACATAAAAATACTGTTACAAAAATAAATAGTAAGAGGTAGATGGACTGTTCAGAATTCGAACAGAAGGAAAGAAGCTGATTCTAAAGAATTGAGAGTGTCTTCAGGCTCCAGTACCACCACCTTGATGGTGGTAATGGTAAGAGGGTTTGTCCTGGGTGGATGAGGGTCCTCAGTGATAGATACCACCATTCTTGAGGCACTGCCTTTTGAAGAGGAGGCATGTGCCCTTCGTTGAGCTGCCTGAGTTTGCAACCGCTTGTAGCCTCTTTCGATCCCGTGCATTAGGGTACCAGGCTGTGATGCAAACAGTCCAAATGCTCTCCTGGTGCAATTGTGTTATTGACAAACTAACTCCATCTGGCACCTAGGTAGATGCCTGAAGGATTCCTTGGCCCTTAGGACATTGGGGGAAACCATGCACTCCCTCTACCTCTCCCCTCCCCATCATTGACTTTCCCCATTGGAAGAGTATGTGGAAGCCTTGGATCATATTTTCTCTCAGCAATTTTTTCACCCAGAACCTGTATAATTATTGTAGTCAGAATCCACTTCCCATTTAAGAGATTTTGGCTGTCTTTAAGTAGCTTCCTGGTACTGACCTCTTCAATCATCGCACTTAATAGAACTCAGCTGGTGTGTCTGTATTCATCTGTGTTCCAAATCAGCAAGCACCTCGTGGCTGCCTACATTTTCCTAACTGGTATAGGTTGCCCCTTGAGTAATCAGCCAAGAATCTCTCCTGTGGGGAAATTTCAATCTTTCCACCTGAAGCATTTCTGAAATTCAAGGTTTGATTAGAGTGTAGGTTTAATAGCGTGTGATGTTGTACAATGATGCCACTCTTGTTTGGGGAAAACTTGAGTAGATGGTGCTCATTGTGTGTTTCAGCCATAGACTTTACTATTGCTTAAAGGAAATTTCTTAGATCTTCCAGGTAGTGAATGATATCCTTGTGCCATGTTAAATTATTTCAATCCTCCATTAATATTGGAGGAAGTTGATATTATTGACTTGTGTAATTTGGGGGTAAGGTAGTGTCTTGGTTGTTACTGACTGAGCAACCATATTTCTCCATTGATCCAGCAACGTGTTCGGGATTTTTGATGGCAGCTGAGCAATTTAACTGTGAGTCATAAATGACTTAGAATGGGTATCTTTGAAACTTTTGGATTGCTGATTTTTTTAAAATCTCCTTCAGGGAAGGAAACCTGCCATTGTTGCTCAGTCAGGCCTGTAGATTACTCTAGACCCAATGATGTTCTGTAGCTGTTTAATTGCCCATTCCTTAATTGGAGTTAATGATGATGTTGCCAGCCACGTTCACACCTTCAGAATGAATCAAACAAAATTGTAGGATAAACCATTAAATCGCATTCCTAACAAGTGCATGTAATCTTTCTTCAGCATCCACAGATTTCAGCCAGAAAGTTTCTCTGTTGCTTAAAATGTAGCTGACATTTTCTAAATAGGACAGTTTTAGATGTATAGTACCAGCTGATGTTTTAATCCAAATTGGTGTTCTTTACCAAAGGGTGTTGTAAATATTCAGTCAAGATACTTTAAAGTTTTAAAATCATTCAGAATTGGTCAGTATTTTGAAAAAGTATTCTTAACTTTGATGTTTGAGGGACATTTAAGAGACTCCTAGATAGACAGGCTCAAGGATGTAAGAAAAATGGAAGATTATGGGCTGTATTGGAGGGAAGGGTTACATTGATCAGGGTGTGGGTTTATATAGTTCAGTATAACATTATGGGTTGAAGGCATTATGTGCTGCCTGGCCTGCTGCGTTCCGCCAGCATTTTGTGTGTGTTGCTTGAATTTCCAGCATCAGCAGATTTCCTTGTGTTTGGACTGTTCTATGTTCTTTAAAAACTGAAAATGTTAGAAACACTCAGCTGGTCAAGCTGCATCCATGTAAAGAGAAATGGGCATTTCAGGAACGTGACCCAAGAAGGAGACACCACTACAATGCAGTGAGGATGGGGGGGCGGGGGAGGGGTCTCTCTAATGGAGTGATCCTGGGATAACCCATAAACAAGGTTAGCTGATCAATGAGTGAATGGGAGAACATGGGTGAAAGAATGCAGGAGCTGGGAAATGCTGAAGAGGTGGATGTACCTGGCAGGTCAGGATGAGAATGTTCTCCACTTCCAGAGGAAAAAGGTTGGCAGGGGAAGAGAAACAAGCCCAGTCAACACCACAGATGGACGATTAGCACAGAGAGAGTAGTCAAGTTACTTGAGGTTGTAGTATTCACTATTGAGTCCAGAAGGTTGTAACATACCCAGGTAGAAGATTCCACCACCGGATACATCTACAGGTTTCTCCCGCTATCTGAAGGTAGCGCATTCCTATGAAACCTTTTGTAAGCTGAAATGGTGTAAAGCGAAGAAGCAATTACCATTAATTTATATGGGAAAAATTCTTGAGCGTTCCCAGACCCAAAAAATAACCTACCAAATCATACCAAATAGCACATAAAACCTAAAATAACACTAACATATAGTAAAAGCAGGAATGATATGATGAATACACAGCCTATATAAAGTAGAAATAATGTATATACAGTGTAGTTTCACTTACCAGAATGGGAAGATTTAGCCAAAACCAATTTGTAGAAAAAAATCGGCACGTACACGCATGCGCACACACCTGCCTGCGCAAGGCTTCACGGTCATGGTAGTCTTTCTCGAAGTAAACACAAGTTTAAAGCGGGCGCCTTTTTTCGTAAAAAGCAAAAATCCTGTTTGGATTTCTTTCGGTTAGGGAAAACAGGTACTATTGTAAGTCTTTCGTAAAAGCGAAGCAGCGTAAAGCGAACTTTTGTAAAGTGGGGGACACCTGTACCCCTTTCCTTCCTTTTCAGCATTTTGCAGGGATCATTCTCTTTGTGATCCTTTAGGTCACTCTTCCATTCCCATCCACAAATTGCTTCCCTTCCCCCTCTCCCCAATGCACTTTCCTTTGCAACCACAGGCAATACAACACTTGTTCTCTTGCCTCTTCCCATCACCCAGGGATCCAAATCGTCTTTCCAGGTGAAGCAATGATTCACTTGCATTTCCTCCAGTCTACTCTGCTGCTTTTGGCATTCACATCATGGTCTCCTGTATGATGAGGACACCAAACGCAGATTGGATGACCACTTCACTGAGCACTTGTTCTCTGCCAGCATGAGTCAACCAGAGCTGTCCGTTGCCTGTTACTTTAATTTTTCAATGATGCACAATGCATTCTTAAGGGACAAGACCTTATCTTCTGTGTGGGCATGTTACAGCCTTCTAGGCTTGGTATTGAACCCTTCAGCATCAAGTAAGTTGACTTCTGTCTATATTGGTCATATGATATTGGCTCAGGTTTGCTTTTATCTTTTTGGGAGTAAAGGGTGTGTCCAAAGTGACCTGCCAGGCATGTCTTCCTGCTCTGCATTTCACCATTCTCACATTCTTTTGTCTATTTTTTCACTATTTAACTGCTCCCATTCACTCATTGACTTGATAATCTTGTTTACAGCTTAGTCCATGGTCGCCCAGGTTTTATCCCATCAGAGAATCTCGCTGCCGACCTTCCCTGCAGCTTAACAATCTTTTGTGTCCTGCCCGGCTTTGAAGGAGAGTCTTTGATCTAAGCTATTAACTGCCTCTCCTCCCACAGACTGACCTGACTATTTCCAGGATTGTGATGTTCAAATGTCCAGCACCTGCAGCTTTCTTTTGATTTTGCACTTTCGTTTGGCTTTTAACACGGAGGAGATGATGGGCAACTTGTACAATTATGCTTCCATAAAAGAATGGGACTTGGAGTATATGATGTCTTTGGTATATAGTGAAAACCTTCCCCATGGTTCAACTGGAGTGAAGATTTCTGGCATGAACTCAATGAAATGTCATGTAGGACTTTGACTAACGTCATCAAACAATGTGTCGTTACTTTTCAATATTGTATCTATTCATATATACCTTAGATTCTCTTTGGTGCCATCAACTGTCCATTGGATATTTGGTGTTTTTTTTTCCCCTGGATCTTTTCATCTCCAAGCACCACTGAACTTGTTAGGAGGCTGCCGGACCCAGCAAATACTTTGGCAGAGACATCCTGTTAGTGTGCTTCCGTGACTTTATCCTCGACCCTTGTAATGTTTTCTCCTCCCAAGCACTTGCCAGATTCTTCCTTGAAATTAAATACTAGAGTTTGGGCCCCATCTCCTTGAACTCCCTTTGCATGAAACAAGTTTGCTATGCATTGGTCTGATGTGCCACTTTCTACTCCCTCTGTCATGTGTGTAATCTTCCTTCGGTTTTTCCACAATATTCCAGGTGCAGTCTCACCATGGAGCAATGTAATTGGATCAATGTAATTGGATCAAGACGTCTCTATTCTTGTCCTCAGATCCTCTTAAAGTAAAGACAAATGTCTAACATGCCTTTTGATTTGCATGCTAGTCTTCAGAGATTTATGTACAGGGACATCCAGCTCTTTCCGAACACAGCCTTTAAATACGGGAAGATTCCATTTTCCATTTATCTACCAAAGTAGATGACCTCATTCTTCCACATTAGATTCAGTCTACCATGTAGTTGCTGGTCCACTTTATCTCTGTTTCTCCTCACAAACCAAACTACTACCCTGCTTTGTACCAAATTTTTAATACTTTGCACTTGATCGCTCATCTAAATTGTGAACATATGAGACCCCGGCATTAATGCAGTATGCTCTAATTTTCTTTAACATTCTTTCTGTGTAGCACCTTATCAGCCCTTTGAAAGTCCAAATACGTCAGTCAGTAGTTTGCGCTTATTCATTCTTGTAGTTACAACCTCAAAACTTGTCAAATGTTTGTCAAATGTTATTCTCCTTTCTGCACATTCTTATCATTCAAGTATATTTTCCGTTACTTACTTAGAACATACAGGCCCTTGGGCTCACAATGTCCCACCCACCTTTTAACCTACTCTAAGATTAATCTAACCATCCCCTCTTACAGAACCTTCCATTTTTCCATCAGTCAAGTGCTTATCTAAGAGTTTCTTAAATTCCCCAATGTATCAGCCTCTATTGCTACCCCAGAGGTGTGTTCTACACACCCACCACTCTGTGTAAAGAACTTGCCTCTGACATACCTCCATACCCACCCACCAAAACCTTAAAATTTTTGCCCCCTTGTATTAGCCATTTCCACCCTTCAAGAAAGTCTCTGAATTTCCACTCTATGCTTGTACACCTCTATCAAATCAGCTCTCATCCTCCTCCTCTCCAAAGAGAAAAGCCCTAGCTTGCTCATCCTATCTTCATAAGACATGTCCTTTAGTCCAGATAGCATTCTGGTAAATCTCCTCCGCACCCTCTCTCTTCTACATCCTTCTTATAATGAAGCGACCAGAACTGAACACAGTATTATCTGTGTGCTCTAACCAAAGTTTTGTTGAACTGCAACATCACAGCTCTTGAAATTAACCCTGTGAATAATGGAGGCCAACACATCGTACGCCTTCTTAACCCCCTAAAACTTGTGCAGCAACTTTGAGGATCTATGCACATGGATAGATCCTCTGTTCTGCCACACTGCCAAGATTCCTGCCATTAACCCTGTATTCTGCTGTCAAATTCGACCTTTCAAATTGAATCACTTCACACTTTTCAGGGTTGAAATTCTTCTGTCAGTTCTCAACCAGCTCTGCATCCTGTCAATGTCCCAGTACAGCCTACAACAATCCTGCATGCTATCTACAACTCCACCAGCCTTCAAGTCATATGCAAACCTACACTTCCAATTCCTCATTCAGGTTAATTATAAAGATTACAAAGAGTGGGGGCCCCAGAACAGATCTCTGTGGAATACCATGGTCATTAACCTCCTGACTTAATGCACTTCATCTACAACCACCTGCCTTTTCTGGGCAGGTCAATTCTGTATCCACACAGCCAGGTTTCCTTGGATCCCATGCCTCCTGACTTTCTGAATGAGTCCTCCATGGGGAACCTTATCACATGCCTTACTGTAATCTATATGCACCCAATCCAATGCTCTACCTTCATCAGTGTGCTTTGTCACATCCTCAGAGTTCAGTCAGGTTTGTGAGGCATGACCTATCCCTAGTCAGGCTATGTTTCTCCAAATTCTTGTAAGTCCTGTCTCTAAGAATCCTCTCCAATAATTTGCCTAGCCACTGAAATAAGACTCACTGGTCTGTAATTCCGAAGGTTATCCATACTTCCTTTCTTGAGTAAAGGAATAACTTGTCACCCTCCAATCACCTGTACTACTCAAGTGAGGATGCAAAGATCATTACCAAAGGTGCAGCAATCTCTTCTCTCACTTCCCATAGTAACCTGAGGTATATCCCATATGGCCCCAGTGTTTTGTCTACCCTCTACTATCTATCTGTCTATCTATCTATCTTATTCATCTAGTTTTCAAAAGTGCCTTCTGCACCAATTCCTCAGCCATGCGTTCATTTGCCAAATCATCCTTGCCCTCACTGGCACGAGGCAATGAGGCACAGGCAGTCCTGCTTTTCATCTTTCTTAGCTCCCTATATTCTCTCTTCAGGATCCCCTATCCCTACTGCACTCCTCTTCTCTCTACTGCTCTTTCTGAGCTACTTGTTTAATAGATTCCAGCATTTTTCCAACTAGTGTTGAACTAACTGTGCTATAGTCCCCATTTTATTTCTCTCTCCTTTCTTAAATACCTTGTATTCTTACATTTACTTCCAATTTGGAATTCTAGATGTTAATTAAACCATCCACATCTCTGTAGCCACTACCTTCAACCCCTTCGGATGCAGGTAATCAGTTCCAGGGGATTTATTGCCTTTCATTCTCATTAATTTTTCCAATGTACCTTTTAAAATGCCAATTTTCATTCCACTCATTCTGTTCACCTCTATTTCCAGGAGATTAACTTCATCTTCTGTGAAGGCAGATACAATCTTCGGTCAATTTCTCTGCCATTTCCTTTGTTCCCAATATAGTTCTCCTGTTTGTCAGGAGCCCACATTAACTTTGGTTGTTTGTTTTCCTTTTTGCATACTGTACTTATAGCAGTTTCTACTTATTATGCTCTGCATTCCCATTTAAAAAAAAAATAAATGTATTGACCCTCCATTGCTGATTTCTGGAATTTCCCAATCATGGAGTTGTACACATCGAAGTAGGCTCTGAATCCATGCTGGCTAAGATTCTGATCTAAGCCAGTCCCTTTTTGGCTGCATTTGGCCCATATCTCTCCAAGTACATTTTAAGTATTCATGTACCTGCCTTAACCACTTGCTTGAGCAGCTCATTCCATATATGAGCCATCCTCTGGGCGGAAAAAGGTGCCCCTCAGATCCAGACCAAGTTTCTCCCCTCACCTTAAAGTTACACCCTGACCCTGGAAATCAGACCAACTCAAACCTGATCAATGCCCCTCCTAATTTACAATATCACCCCTCATTCCTCCTGTGCTCCAAAGAATAAAATCCCAACCTGCTCTCCATAATTTAGTCCCTTGAGCCCAGCAACATCCTTGTAAATATTCAGTGTATCCTCTAAATCCCTATGCTCGGTTCTTTTTGTTTTTCAGCGAATTGGGGGCGCAGGTGATGTTACTCATTCCCTTTTCTTTGATCTAATGCCACAGTTGATTCATTTGTGGTTGTTTTGCCTTGTAAAGATGTGTTTTAAGCTATGAATTAATTCTTCCATTGTTGGCTCGTCATTCCGGTTGTACTGTTTTGAATGCAGATTCCCAAGCTACCATAGGAGATCTGTGCCTCTTGACTTCGTAGTTTGCTTCAGTCAGATTTAAGACCCTGGTTTCAGAATGTACTGTCATTTCTTTTTTTTTGTTAGAGAAAATCCTATCATATTCTCTCTTTATAAAGGACTCTACAAATTCAGCAATTAGCCCATTCTCACTGGATAATACTGGATGTAAAATAGCCCGATTTCTCATTGATTATTCTGATCTGTTGAACCACCTCTTTGTTATACTCTGTCCTTCGCATTATTGCTAATTTAGTTTAGCCAAGCTACAGATAAGGTCCCCTCCATAATCATTGCCTTGCACTTGTTACATGCACTTCAGATTTATTGATTTATACCATGCTCCATATTCCCACTACAGTTTTGGAGTATGAAAACGACTCCCACCAATGTTTTAACTTATTACAACTGAGGCTATTCAGCCCATTGATTTCATGCTGGCTTCCAACATGGCAATCTCATTTTCTCTTTTCCTCCAACCCTACAACTTATTTTCTTTTACATGCCCATGAACACTCCTCCGTCTTCTCTCTCCTCCCCCCCCCCCCAATTTCTTTGGCCATTTGCCTACACTAAGGGGTAACTTACAGTTGTTATTTAAACTGCCAGCTCTCTTTTGGGATGTAGGAGGAAAGTGAACCCGTGCTGAGAATGTGCAAACTCCACATGAACACTACCTGAGGTTAGAATTGAACCCAGATTCCTGGAACTGGAAGGCAGCTGCATGAACTGCTCTGCCTGTCACTGTTTTATTGAATCCACCCCATTTATTGCTCTTGCTATTTTCTAACTCCAGCTTGATTTGATCTATACAGCTTTACTTCCATGCTTTAAAACGAAAATCACCTATTTGCCATTATGAGTCAAATGTCACAGCAGTGTTCACATTGGTCAGTCTGGAGAGCTTGTCTACGAGGCTCTATGGGTGGATTTGACGAATAAGAAATAAGTGACCATATTATTGGGATTATATTAAAGCCCACAGCAGTCAGCAGGATTTGGAAGAGCAAATTTATAGAGGGATCGCAGACAGTTGTAAGAAACAAGGTTGTTATAGTAGGTGATTTTTAACTTTCTATATTGACTGGGACTCCCAATCTGTAAAAGGGCTGGATGGGATAGAGTTTGCCAAGTGTGTTCAGGAAAGTTTCCTTGATCAATACATAGAGGTTCCAACTAAAGCGAGTATGATACTGGATCTCCGATTAGGGAATGAGACTGAGCAGATGACAGAAGTGTGTGTAGAAATGCTTTGGATCTAGTGATCATAATGCATTAGTGTCAAGGTAATTGTGGAGAAGAATAGGTCTGGTAGAGATTCTAAATTGGAGAAAAGGCCAATTTTGATGATTTCAGAAGGATCTGGCAAGTGTGGATTGGGACAGCTTGTTTTCTGGCAAAGCTGGGGAGGTTTTCCAAAGTGAATGTTTGAGAGTACAGCATTTGTATGTTCCTATCAGAATAAGAGACCAGGATAACAGGTTTGGGGAATCCTGGTTAAGAAAAAGATGATGCGTAGCAGTACAGCAGCAAAGAACAAATGAGGTACTGGAGTATAGGAAATGCCAAAGAATACTTGAGAGGGAAATCAGGAGAGTTAAAAGAAGGCATGTGCTTGCTCTAGTAGACAAGGTGGAGGAGAATCGAGGCTTCAACAGGTATATTAAAAGCAAAGGGATAGCAAGGGACAAAATTGGTCCCCTGGAAGATCAGAGTGGTGGTCATTTATGCATGGATCTGAAAGAGATGGAGGAGATCTTAAATATTTTTTGGCATCTGTACTTGGGAGATGGGCAGAGAGTCTGTTGAATTGAGGCACAGCAACAGTGAGGTCATGTGTTATTCTTGTGGGATAGCTTATTTCCTGGCTTGGGGGTGGGGGGGGCACAGATGGGTCACCCTGCTTGGCAGGTGAGACTTGTGCCTGTGAAACAATCTCGGGTTCTGTGGTCTCCTCCGTGGTGTTTCTTGGAGTTGACTCTGGGACTGCAAAATGTGGTTCTGACATCTCTGAATATCTTTCTTCGCTAACAATTGACTCTGCCAGGGCAATGCAGGCCAGTCCCAGGAATGGAGAGGTGCTGGTCTTGGCATCTTCTGGACCTGTTGGCATCCCAAACAGTGCATGGCAATCTGCTCAATCTGATCTATCCCAGGCCACCAGATAAAGCTTCGAACCAGCATTGTCATTTTGACCATGCCTAGATGATTAGCACATAGCTCCTCCAACACTTTAGCTCTCAGCTTGAATAGTGCAATAACTCTCAATCCCCACATCAGGCAACCCCTGTCAAGAGCAAGGTCATCCTGGCACTGGTAAAAATGGGGAAATGGAATTTCTGCTGCATGTTCCAGCCATTTTGTGTGGCCATGTAGACCTGAGATGGTGTGGGGTCTTTTCTGGTTTCCCTTTGGAAATCTCTGCTGTAATAGGGAAACTTTCAATTTGCATTAGGGAGAATACGTCAAGAGGACTGCCCTCTTTTGTAAATTTTTCAGGTATTTCCTTATCCAAGGATAAACAGGACAATTCATCAGCATTCCCATGGTTAATTGTCCTCTTGAATTCATTCGTGTACTTGTATCTACCAAAAAACCGAGCCCATCTCTGCATTTGTGCTGCTGCTGTCGTGAAGCACCCTTCTGTGGATTGAAAATGGACACTAGTGGTTGATGATTAGTAATGAGGGTAAACTCTCTTCTGTACAAGTACTGATTGAAACATTTTATATCCCAAACCAGGCTCAAGGACTCTGTCAATCTGTGCATAATTTTTCTCTACAGCAGTATTTAAGGGAACGTGATGCAAAGGCTGTTGGGCATTCACTTCCATCACTCATAATGTGACATGACTGCATTATACTGTAAGGCAAGGCATTACAGGCAAATTTCACTGGACAATGTGGATCATAATGTGTGAGTACAGTCTGACGTCACAACTTCCTTTGTCTTTTGAAAAGCCACCTCATACTGCTTTGTCCACTGCCTTTTCTTCCTCATCTGAAGGACTGAGTTCAAGGGGTGGAGCACAGTAGACAAAGCTTGGCAGGAATCTCTGGTAATTGACAAACCCTAAAACGAACCATAACTGTGACACATCCTTTGGCCTTGAGGCATCCACCAGTGATTGAATTCTCTCAGCACACTTCTGTAATCTTTGTGCGTCAATGGTGTGACCACAATTAGTGGTAATTGTTGCATTGTGCTCTGAGACGATAATAGTCTAATCTTTTTAACACCGTCTTGAGATATTGGAGATGTTCCTTTAATTCCTTATTGGTAATAATGATGTCATCCAGATAACACTGTGCTTGGGCAGCCTTGTAACACCTGGTCCATAGCTTTGTTAGATTGCATAAGCAGATGCTAACCATAAGTAACCCTACTGGAGTGATAAAGCCCTTTGTGAGTGTTTATGATGAGAAACACTTTGGGCTCATCTTCCATCTCCATCTATAGGTAGGCTTCAGCTAAGTCCACTTTACTGAAGTGTTTCCCTTCAGAAAGGTTTACAGAGATACTCTTTTTCCTGGGCAGAGGATATTGATCTACTTTCAGTACTGAGTTGATGGTGACCTTAAAATCATCATAGTTCCTGACAGACCCATTCTTCTTGGCTACTGGGATCACTCACATTGCCCATAGAGTTCATTCAACCTTTGCAAAGAATTCCTTCAGCTTCCATGTGATCCAGCTTACAGGATACCTTATCACAGATGGTATAAGGAACAGGACTGGCGTGTAAAACTTCATTGTGGCATTTTCATTTAATCCTCTTTTACCCTTGATATGTTTGAGTTTTCCAATGCCATCCTTGAACATTACTGTGGCATCACTCAGTACCTTTCTTAATTCACTTTCAGTTGACTCTATTGAAGGGGATGTGGCATACAAATGGTGGATAGATCTCCAATCAAGTTATAGTTGTCTTAGCCAATCATGGCCCCACAATGCTGGCCCTTCTGCTTTTGCCACGTACAAGCCCAATGTGGCTTATTGGTGGTTGTATTTCACTGTTATGAATGTCATTCCCACAGGAGTTATCTGTTCTCCAGTATAAGTTCTTAGTTGGATATCTGTAGGCTTCAGTTCAGTATCTTTGAAATGCAGTTCAAACTCATTGTGTGGAATGACTGAAACAGCAGAGCCCATGTCCAATTCTATTTTAACTATTTTTCCATTACTTGTTGTGTAAACCCTATTGCTTGTCTCCTGTTAGTTTTCACACTGTAAATCTCAAGGCTGCACAATGCAGTCCTTTGTCACTCATCAGGTTTTTCATCAACAGCATGCAGATTAATACTCTTTTTGAAACTTCAACTGACTTTTTATCCTTTTCTCTTCCCTGTGCAGTCCATTTATTTTTGTCTGCCCAACATGCTTTTTGTATGTGTCCTCCTTTGTTACATTTTCTGCAAGTTTCGCCTTTACACCAGACAAATGCAGGTTTATGTGAGCCCCTGCCACAATGGTAACACAATCTGTTTAGCCAGGCACGTTTCCATTTAGATGTTGCAATTTTGTCTATACTCACTTTCATCCTTGACTTCAACTCAGTTGCATCTTTGGCTGCTGTTTCTATTGACACAGCAATTTCAACTGCTCTTTTAAAATGTGACTTGTGATCAGTTAGGAGCCTTTTTTTGGTATACTTTCTTATTAGATTTCACAAACTAAATGATCTTTCAGTGTATCATTCACTCCATCACTGATCTGACAATGCTTCGACAATCTCTTCAATTCAGCCACATATGTTGAAGAGGACTCTCTTTTCCTTTTGATTCTGCTTTTGAAACCTAAAGTGTTCTGCAATCAACAATGGTTTTGGTTCTAAATGTTCCTGCGTTACGTTCATGATATCAGCAAAGCACATTTTGGCTGGTTTGGTTTGAGCAATTAAACTTCTAAGCAAACTGTATGCTCTTTCACCAATTGTACTCAGCAAAACTGACACTCATTTTTCAATGGCTATTCCATTTGCTTCAAATACTGTTCAATTTGTTCAGTATACATGATCAAGTTATGTGTTATGCAAACAAATATGTCTGTCTTTCTAATGTAGCCAGCCATTTCTGCTTTTAAAAAAAATCACCCAGTACTCACTGCTTATGATTCATGAATTTCATCCATTCTTTGCCTTTTTAATAAAATTCAACCATCTCACTCCCCTTGCAAAGAAAACGTTTTGCACTTTAACAGCTAGGTAGTTGTCTCAGGTTAGTTTTAAAACTTGTCACTGTTATGTTTTGTAACTCTAGAAAACAATTGAAAGAAAATCATGGGAGCCTGGGAAAACGTGTCCACACAGATTCTCTTTAGTGAGACATCATTATGTGGTGATGTAATGACATATGTCATTCACATACTTCGTGCATGTAACCCATAATGAATTATGTGAACAACAAATAATGAATTGTGTAAGCAACAAAGAATGCTTAATCAAATAATATATTACTGAAATAAATTAATACACAACAGTGTTCACTTTGGACCTTGTGGGAGGCTAATACAGGAATTGCAGGGCCCCTAGCAGAAGTAATTAAAACATCCCTAGTCACAGGTGAGGTGCCGGAGGATTGGAAGATGGTGAATGTTGTTCCTTTGTTTAAGAAAGGCTCTCAGAATAAGCCAGTAGATCATAAGCTAGTGAACCTATAAATTATTGGAAGGTGTTCTAAGTGACCGTATATTTCAAGTATTTGGATAGACATGGACTGATTAGGAATAGTCAACATAGCTTTGTGTGTGGAAGGTCATGTCTAACCAATCTTAAGAGTTTTCCAGGAAATTACCAGGAAAGTTGATAAAAGGCAATGCAGTGGATGTTGTCTACATGAACTTTAGCAATACCTTTGAAAAGATCCTGCACGAAAGACTGGTCAAGAAGTTTCAGTCACCTGGCATTCAGGATGAGGTAGTAAATTGGATTTGCCATTGGCTTTATGGGAGAGGCTAGAGAGTAGTCGTAGATGGTTGCCTCTCTCACCGGAGGCCTGGGACTAGTGGTGTGCCACTGGGATTGCTGCTGGCTCCATTGTTTTTCGTCATCCACATCAATGATCTGGATGGTCACGTGGTCAACTGGACCAGCATATTTGTGGATGACACCAAGATTGGGGGTGCAGTGAACAGCAAGGAAAGTTATCAAAGCTCGCAGCAGGATCTGGATCAGCCGGAAAAATGGGCTGTAAAGTGGAAGATGGAACTTAATGCAGACAAGTGCGAGATGTTGCACTTTGGGAGGACATACCAGGGTAGGTCTTACACCGTGAACAGTAGGGCACCGAGGAGTGAGGTAGAACAGAGGGATCTATAAATTCATAACTCATTGAAGGTGGAGTCATGGGTAGACAGGGTCGTAAAGAAAGCTTTTGGCACATTGGCCTTCATAAATCAACGCATTGAGTACAGGAGCTGGGATGTTATGCAGAAGTTGTATAAGTCATTAATGAGTCCTAATTGGAGTATTGTATGGTAATTCTGGTCACCAGCTTGCAGAAAAGATGCAGGTAAAATCGAAAGAACGCAGAGAAAATTTACGAGGATATTGCCGGGCCTTGAGGGTCTGAGTTTCAGGGAAATGTTGGATAGGTTAGGGCTTTATTCCCTTGAGCATAGGAGAATGAAGGGAGATTTAATAGAGATATACAAAATTATGAGGGGGTATAGGTTAGGGTAAGTGCAAGCAGGCTTTTTCCAATAAGGTAGGGTGAGACTAGAAATGGAGGTCATGGATTAAGGGTGAAAAATGAAATGTTTAAGGGGGATATAAGGGAGAATCTCTTCACTCAGAGGATTGTGAGAGAGTGAAATGAGCTGCCAGTACAAGTGGTGCATGCGAGCTCGATTTCAATGTTTAAGGGAAGTTTGGTTAAGTACATAGATGGCAGGGGTATGGAGGGCAAGTCAATGGGACTAGGCAGACTAATGGTTTGGCACATGGTAGATGGGCCAAAGGGCCAGTTTCTCTGCTGTAGTGTTCTGTTACTATGACCTTTCTTTCTTTGCTAATTTTCCCATCTCTCCTACAAGTTAGATTGCTGGGCATATTTAATTCCCAGCTTTGGGCACTTTTCCAAACGTGTCTCTGTAATGGCTGTTAGATCGTACTGTTTTATTTCCATTTAAGCCATTAATTCACTACCTTGTCACAAAAGCTGCTTGCATTCACATAAAGCGACTTCAGTTTTGTACAATTTTTTCTTGCACTGTCAGAAATTAGATGCGTACCTTCACTTCCACATCGTTCATCCCCTCCTGATAGACCCTGCTATCATATTCCATTTTGTAACTCAGCTTCCCTCCCCTGCCTAGCACAACCTGCCTGTCATCTTGCACCCCTCCTCAGTCTACCAAATGTCTCTGTCTCCATTCTCACCACTTCCCTTCTCTTTATATTGGCCCTCTTGTCTTTTAGCTCTCAGTCCTGATGAAGGGTTTCATTAGAAAGAAGAAGCATTGACAACTCTTTCTGCTGAATGCACTCGCCCACCTGCCCCGCACAAATGTACCTAGCATCTGTAGTCTTTGTGTCTCTGTTGCAAGCCTGCATTATTGCTTTGTTCGATCTCTTCAAGTTTCCAAACTCCCCCTCAACTAGACAGATGAATTCTACCGTGCGTAATCTACCTCCTTGAACAAAGTATCAGGTAACCCTACCCCTCAATGTTCTATCGTGTTTGAATTATGGAAACTAGCTCATCACCTCAGAGTTCAAGTTGCTTGAAGTGCAGACAGTGCAGATGTTGCTAAGACTGTCTAATTTTCATCAATTCCCATGTATTACAGATGCACCACAACACCTGCCCTGCATAGTCTCTTACTTATGAAAGTTCAGGCTCCATTTTATTCATACACTTTTGCACTTTGCTTCTCTTTACAATGCTGCCCATTTAGAAAGAGCTCTCTTTTATTCTACTCTGAAATTTATTTAAATGTACTGTTGCAAAATTGTAGGGTGTTCAATGCTGATGACTCAGATTGCATTTGCAGGCAATAGAAAGCATGGATTTGGAGAATAAGTGAAAATGTAAAATCAGCTATATGAGTTCTGCAATTGCTGGAAATCTTGAGCAACACACAAAATTCTAGAGGAACTCAGCAGGCCAGGCAGCATCTATTGACTGTTCATTTCTGTTCGTTTTGAGCCAAGTCCCTTTATCAGGATTGGAAAGCAAGGGGACAGATGCTCCATAGACATTGCCTGACCTGCTGAGTCCTCCCAGGTGAGGTGATACTTCACCTGTGAGTCTGTTGGGGTCATCAACCATATCCTGTTGTGGTCTACTCTACATTGTTGAGACTGGATGTAGATTGGTGGACTGCTTTGTCAAGTGTGCACAACAGACAGGTTTTCCCAGTGGCCAACCATTTTAATTCCACTCTCCGTTCCATTCTGTTATGTTGGTCCATGGCTGCCTCTACAGGTTGGAGGAGCAACACCTGATGTTCTGTCCGGGCAGCCTCCAACCTGACGGCATGAGCATTGATTTCTCTAATTTCTGGTACTTTATTCTCTGCTCCCCCTTCTCTCGTTTCACGATTCCATTTTATCTTCCCTCTTACCCCTTCCCATGTCACCTGCCTTTCACTGCCCTCTGGTACCCTTCCTCCTCCCTTTTTTCCCATGGTCCACTCTCCTCTCCTATCAGATTCCACCTCTTCAGCCCTTTATCTTTTTCATCTATTACCTCCCAGTTTCTTACTTCATCCCCTCCCCCCCCACCACCCACCTACCTTCTCCCTCACGTGGTTTCACCTGTCACCTTCCTGTATGTACTACTTCCCCTCCTCACCCACACTACCTTATTCTGGCTTCTTGCACTTTGCTTTCTCGTTCTGATGAAGGGTTTTTGCCCAAAACTCCAGTGTTTGTTCCTTTCCATATTCCTCCAGCATTTGGCGTGCGTTGAATGAGTTGAATGTTAAGGCAGAAGGATAGATTTTGTGCAGACCAGTAAGCATGCTTTCTTAGAATGTGTAAGGGAAGAATTGAAAGAACTGGAGGCCTAAATTTAAGTTGCAGTCATAATACGGCGGTTGTTGTCAAGACATGACTGCAAGGTGGTCAGCAGTGAGAAATGAGGTCTGCAGTAAAGATTAGGCAGAGGATCAGAGTATCTTTAAAGACTAAGAATTAAATGATATAATGTTTATAGGGCAATACAGCATGAAAACGGGGCCTTTGGCTGAGTATGTCCATGCTGACCAGGATGCTTACCTGAGCTGATCCCATTTGCCTTTGGCCCAAATCCCACAATCTCTGTTGTCCATGTACCTATCTAAATGTATTTTAAACACTGTGATTGCACCTTCCTCTGTCCATGTCCTTAACCACCCTCTTGTGTGGAAAAGCTTACACCTCAAGTTCTCTCTAAATCTTTTCTCTCTCAGTTGAAATCCATACCTTCTATGTTTAGGTTGCCACAGCTCTGGGGGAGAAAGACTACGGCAGGTAGTGGAGACTTGGTAGGAATAAGAAATAAAAAGTGGCTTACCACTTTAGTGAGTGGTAAAATGCAAGTTATAATGTGGAAAGGGCAGGGTAGTTAAAACTGAATATTTTAACTTTTGCATGCATTGGAACAAGGCTTATTTCTTTGGGATAATTTCCTGCAATAAATTCTGTAAACATTGAAAGAGGAAACCATATTGGTTTATTAATGAGCTGGATTAACTGTAATATGCATTGAGGAAGCCACAGTGATTAATACATCGTTTAACAGGGCCAGCAATCACTGATCAGGGTTCAATTCCTGATGCTGTTTGTAAGGAGCTTGTACATTCTCTCTATGACCATGTATGTGGCTTTCTCGGACTGTAGTCATTGACTCAAAATGATGCATTTCACTGTATGTTTTGATGTAAATAAAGCTCATCATTCTGTATTGGCTAGAAAGGGAGAAATACAAAATGGCTAACATTCTAGATGCAGTTAAATTTGACTTTTGATTGAAGAAATAGACAGTAAACTGGACAAAAATCATCAGTATCCAAAAATAGAGAGTACTGAGGTGTTTTGGAAAAATACTAATACAGATTTCCTCTATCTCCTCATAACATGTAGTCTAATTACCAGAAAAACTGTGGCTGATGAACCAAGCTAAAAGATGATAGTATATGGGATGAGAAGGTCAGAATCCAGCACTGATTGTGGTGACTGGGTGAGCTGCTAAGAACAGTAAAGGCGACAAAATGTCAGGATCTGCAAGGAAGTGTACAAGGGCTATAAAAATCAACACAAAATTGTAGATTGTGTAATGGCCACTAGGAAGCCACTTAGCAAACTGTGTCCATGCTGGGCAGAGGAAAAAAAAGCCTCTTGTGTTGATCCTACCTCCCCAGTTTTTAGTCTGGAGTTTATGGTTGTCACTTTGAAATCCTCGCATTTAACAAGTACCTCACTGCAGCAGCCTTTCAGGCAGTGTATTTCAAACCCTGAATCCCCTGCTATTTTTTGCCAGATATTTAATTGTCTCTTATTTGTTGAACCCTCTATAGATCATTCTTTTTTCCCCCACTGTATTCACTGTATAGACCTCAAATCTCTCCACAACATTTGTTGCAATGTTAATGACCTCAGCCCAACCAATCTTTTATAACTAAGTGATTTAGTAGTAGGAACCTGAGGGGCAACTTTTTCACCAGAAAAATGGTCAGTACATGGAATGGGTTGTTAGAAAAAGTGGTTGAGGCATTTAAAGGACTTGGACAAGTACATGGATAGGAAAGATTTAGAGGGGTATGAGACTAGCTTGGATGGACACTTTGGTTGACGGGAGCCAGTTGGGATTAAAGGTCTGTTTCCATGTTATGATTCTGAGTCCAGTAACTACAGTAGTGAACAGGACCACGTGTGGATGTAATGTCAAATTCCTCATCAGAGACTTCACTAAATTTGAAGCTCATGGGGTTGAAGGCAAACTTTTGACAAGAAAGTTAGCTGACGGCAAAAGACAAAAAAATTGTGAAGTATTCTAACTAGCAAGGTGGGAATCGTGATGCCCTGCAAGGACCTGGGTTTGGGACACAGCTATTCACCACACCATAAGCATGACTTGGATTTGTGGCTTTGGAAAACTTGAATAATGGGATTTGGAGATGCAAGGATTAATAACATTTATTAATAAAGGCCAGCAATCAAGCAGTGTGGATGGAAACATGATATAATGAAAATAGATGTTGACTAAGGAGGATTATAGCAAATGGATTTCAAGGTAAGCAAGTGTGATGTCATCTGCTTTGGGGCTAAATAGTATTGAGCAAAGTAAATGGAAATGGTGAAAAGTTAGGTGATCCAGAGAGATTTGAGGTTTTGTGTACATCAAAATGTCTTGAACGGATGTAGAAAGTATTCAAAAAGACTAGTTGTTTACTGGCCTTTAGGGGTAAAGGATTGTTATATAACAAGGACAGCAGTTATATTTTCGTTGTAACATTGGACCACAGCCGCAGTACAATGAGCAGATCTGGGAAGGAAAGACTGACTTTGGAGGGTGTAAGTTTACCAAAATGATCCCTGATCTCCAAAGGTTGAATTGCATGTGGAGCTGACATAAAATAGGAGTGTTCCCTGAAATTTTCCTTTTTTTGGTTTTGAACTTTGTCGCGTGAGTTTTACTGAAAATTTCCAAGATATTTTGATGGGCTAAATGGAGAGAAGGTATAGGCCTCCATTAGTCTCACTAGACCATGGATTTGTGTCTTGGAAAGTTTCCAGGGTGCAAGCCTGGGCAAGGTTTATTTTTATGGAAGACTGGTAGTTGCCCAAGCTGCAAGTCTCCCCTCTCCACACCACCAATGTTGTCCAAGGGAAGGGCATTAAGGAGAGAAGGTATAAGACCCAGGAAGACTGTAAAATGTCTTTCACAAGTGAACTTCGAAAAGCATTCTGCAGACAAAGTGATGGCAATTTGTAACTCCTGCTAATTCTCAATTGATGTTGGGTCAATTGTCCCTTTCACATTTGAGTAATAAAACATTGCTAACAAAAGGGCTACAAGGGAAAAGCAAGTGTATGTCATTTGGCCAGTATCAATCATAATTCTACTGAATGCTGGAGCAGGCTCAGTGCCAAGTAGAATTTATGTTAAATAGTCTGGTGTTTCTTGCTGCCCATTACCATGAAATTCTAATGTAAGCTCAGGGTATTGTGGAGTGGTGCTCAGTAGGTATTGTGAAACTATTTTTGGTTGTTTTCCTTTGGCTGTGGTTTGGGGTCAGTTGTAACAAATCAGAAGCTACTATTTTTAAAAAAAATGTGCTGGTTACCTTCCACTGCTTAGAATCTGCTCAAGCGGTCAGCCATAGGTTAGGATGTATGAGTAGGTGAGTGATCTAGAACTTTTTTGTGTGCGGGTGTTGGAGAGAGTAGGTATGGAGGCATCATGGGCTGATGCTGCAGGAAGTGGAGATGGAGGGAATGATAATGCTCTGGCATTGGCATGTTTGGGGAGGGGTTTGGAGGGGGGAGCAGTTCGCATTCCAAATATCATGGATAATGAACAAAAGTAATGACATTGGGGAAGTCATAGAGGAGGGAGACAGAAGGATCAAAGGCCAGGAAATTGATTGGGGGGAGAGGAGATCACTGGGCATTATGGAATGCAGATTTGGGTGCTGGAGAGTGCCTCGAGATGGAGCTTGGAGCTTAGTTTAGCAGCAAGTTTAATGAGTGGTTGAAAACAAAATTCCAGGAAGTATTTGACCTGTCTGAAAGCTTCCTAGATCAGCCTTCAGGAACAAGAACTCGTTATCCTGGGATTGCTCTGTCTCGAGCCAGTGTGGGCTAACTTACCCCTCCCCTGCAGATCTCCAAAAGAGGAATGCTTGGGGAATGATGTCATCCCATTCAATTTGACCAGAAATCACATGCCCCCCCCCCCCAAAGTGTTTATTTTTCCCAATTATTACAAAATCACTTGGAAGTGATTGTTACAATTCTTGCTTTAACTGTTTGCCTTTGGCTTCTGAATGTGCAATGCCTCAAATTTAAAATTCTAATTGTTTAATTCCCTTCCCCATGGGGTGGCACGGTAACACAGTGGTCAGCATAACGCCTTTCAGTACCAGTGACCTGGGTTCAATTCCTGCTGCTGTTTGTCAGGAGTTTGTACGTTCTCCTAGTGACTGTGTGGGTTTCCTCTGGGTGCTCCAGTTTCCTCCCACAGTCCAAAGACGTACTGGTTGCTAGGTCGATTACTCATTGTCAATTCTCCTCTGATTTGGCTAGAGTTAAATCGGGGTTGCTAGGCAGCGTGGCTCAAAGGGCTGGAAGGGCCAATTGTGCACTGTTTCTCAATAAATAAATAAATAAATCTCCACCTACCTGTAGTCCTTTAAAATCCTGTGTACTCCATAGTCTTCCATTGCCCCCTCATTCTCCTCCTGTTCCCATAATCACTATTTATGCCTGAAGCTGCCTAGATTCTGTTGTGTGGAATTCCCTGGCTAAATACAATCACTAAAAGCTGGCCTAATGGCCCAAGCTCTTGGATCATTTGGCCAAGCTTTTGTTTCATTCTGGTAATACTTTCTCTGCCTAGGGAAAGCAGTAGAGGCTACCTCATTAATCTATCTGTGTCTTAAATATATTTAATGTATAATAGGGGAATTAAGGGTCATGGGGAAAAGACAAGTAGGTGGAGCTGAGTCCATGGCCTTCAGTCTGATCTACTGAACAGTAGAGCAGGCTCGACAGGCCACAAGGCCTACTCTTGCTCCTTTTTTTAATGTTCTCATCTCAGCAGTTAGGCGTTTTGATTTATTTTTGCAGCTTGTGTTCCATCTACAAAGTTTTCTATATATACTGTAAGTTGCTGCTTTATTGAAGGGCATAAAGGTCTTTGAAGGATTTGTGAACTTCCGTCAAACATCCTTCAGTCTTAACAAGATGTGTTTCTGGCAGTTCTGGAATGAACCAATGCAAAATGCCTAAAATTTGTTTGTTCAAACAATGGGTGGTGGAACGTTACTTGTTCTAGTTCACTAAAATGACTGTCGTCTTGTGGGTCAAATAAACTTTTAATGCTAAATGTGCAATGTCTTGATTCTTTACAATGTGCAAATATTCTAGCAGAGTAGAATCTTCAGTTCAGCAAATGATTTTAGATGGGCATAATTTGACTGATACTGTACTTGCCAGTTTTTGGTATGGTAGCAT
Organism: Hemitrygon akajei; assembly: GCF_048418815.1. Taxonomy (NCBI): domain Eukaryota; kingdom Metazoa; phylum Chordata; class Chondrichthyes; order Myliobatiformes; family Dasyatidae; genus Hemitrygon; species Hemitrygon akajei. Next base: position 21,068,474 of record NC_133141.1, on the reverse strand, counting down.
ATTCTCCATCACTTAATTATCAGGTGCTCAAGTGGCTTGTGTCTTAGCCTAAATGGCATGTGTATGCACATTTCATCAAATCTTTCAGTAGCACTCGGAATCAAGAGGTAGCCATTACAATTCTCTCCTACCCTATATTTCTACTATTTTTTTGATAATTCAAGAGAGCTTGTATTACGATGGGGTCAGTGTAACTAGGTAATTCTATTTAAAGTCTACAATATCTCATTGAGAAGGCTTGCATTGGTTAACTGCCCATTTTATGTTACATACTGGCTTTGCAGGTCAAGAATAACTTGATTTTCTTGGAGTTTAAACTTTGTGGGGGGGGAATGTACATTTTAAGGGAAATGGTGAAGGTTAACCTGTTTTGTATCAGGCAGTGCAAATGATATTTAAATCTTTGATCTAGAACAAGACTGGTAAGAGTTGACTCAGGTTGTCCTTGCTCCAGCTCCAGCTCTGTAATATGAAAGTGCAAGAAATTTCAAAGGAAACTGTAATGAGAATGACAGATTCTAGAAATGACATTGTACAGGTTGAATCCTACATATTAAATGGTGAGAACACATATTAAATGATGACCATTTACTTGCAAATATTTTTTTTTGTTTTCTGTGTACTTGCATCTAATTTTCTGGCCACTTTCTTCAAAGGCGCATATGCTTGCTAGAGGCAGTTGAAGAAGTCGATCTGCCTTCATTTACTTGGCCTGCAGCACTGCTTGGCTGGTAGGTTTTACAGGTGGATGAAAGATTGTCACAGCCAAGCCGAATCCCATCCTAAATGTTCGGGCACAAGCACCTTACAGCAGCTGTCGCTGGCCAATAGTTGGGAGCAGAAATGGTGCTGAGGTCAGTATTGGCCCTACTGTTCTGCTCCACTGTGTCTACAGACAACGGGGAATCCGGGATCATCTGGTTATTTTGGCTTAGTAAAGTGATGAGCAATGCACTTGCTGAAAGGTCAAAAATCTAATCATTTTCCCTCTACGTGCTCTCTAGATTTGGACTTCTTCCACTTTGAATTAATCTTTCTGTCGGAATGAAATCAGTCAGTAGCATCCTAGCTAAATTAAAGCTATGGATTCAAGCCCTGCTCTAGGTCTAGATTCACACTTCTATGCTGTGCAAAGGAAGTGCCATAGCGTCAGATGTTCCGCCATCTGTTGGATGAAACACTACTTGTTGTTCAGGTGAACATTAGCAAAGGGTATGTATAGGCTGTTATTCCTAAATGCTACCCAAAAGTCTGACATTGCAGGATTTGCTGAGCGCAAAAGTGTTGCTGATATTACTTGTAGAATGCCGGTTGACGTAATTCGGCATCAATGGCATATGCGCTAAATTGCAGTATGAATGCAAAACTCTTTGCTTAAGTTTATGCCATTGTCCTGCAATCATTGTGCATTGCCGTTTTCTTGTTCAAGTTTTTGCAGCCTGAAACCTGTGCTGCATCAAGTGTTTTGTCAAAGTGCCTTGCACATTCTGTATATTGTACCATGTTGTGGATTGGCTGTTGATGCAAGAGCCCTAATCCCATATGAGGCCCTCTATTAGTCAGGATCGACCATAGACGTTACATCCCAGCTGTCTACATGATGCGCAAGCTAGTGCAGTATGATATGTTGCCCACATGGCAGGCTCCCCCTGATAAATCCAGAGGCTGATGCAATCTGGCACTAGGAGTGTTGCAGGAGTCACCAGTCAGTGTTGAACTCGGTGTAGGTCTGCCTAAGCAACTCCAGTTCCAGAGCTTTCCTCGGAGTTTACTCCTGAAGCCTCCCCTTCCCGAAGGCAGCGGAGGTTTGAGATCAGAGTTTTTCTTCTCCCAGATGAGCTGGAACCACAGCTGATGAGCCCCATCTGCCTAGTGACTGGTTTTAAGGTGTCAGTAACTGACCTTTATCCTATCAGTAGAAACAGTTCTTCTGGGTTTATTAGCTAAGCCACACCTGAAGGCCAGGAGGTGGACTTGGTTGTCAGAGGCTATTTGAGAAGCACGCCATTTGGAGCAGTTAATAGGTAGCAGGAGCTTATCCCCACTACCAAGCCCTAGCTATGACAACTCTTAGGAACCGCTTCCCATAATCCTCCTAAAAATTCTGATTTGTTGGAATAACATACGTGAAGCGTACTTTGATGAATTTGAGCTCAGATGCCTTATGTTGAGATAATGAATTTGGAAGTAAAAGGAGGGAAGGTGTTAATAAGTGCAGTTCTTTGGTTTGTATTTTGAAAGCTGGTAGGTAGTAGGGGATGGGAAACTCAGTCATACAGAGTTATACAGTTTTCAGTGAAGGTTATGTCTTGGGTCTTGGTGAAAGAAATTTTGTTTTAAAAATCAAATGGTGACATTTAATGAACCAAGAATTAGAACATACAGGTCAAAGGAGATTTGCCTATTAAAGCAAAAGATATTCTTGAAAGGATCCTGTTGCAATATTATATGATGTGTTAACGTTTGTCATTTTATTAGTTGACGTTGCATATAGTTTCTACATTTTGATCTGTTTATCTTTTTGCTGAGATTTTCTTTTTGTGACAGTACTTCAGATATTGCAAAGGCTAATTTTACTCGGGGATCTAATTTTTTTCAGTGATATTTTAAATGTTCCATTAACACATTCCTAATAGTGTATTATGACATTGGGACTCTAATTGGCCTGCCGTGGATTACGAATGTGTGCAAATAACACCCAAGTTTGAAATTACTTAGTAAGATGACTAAAATAGGGATATTTCTTTTGATCTGCTGGAACACCCACCAAAAGTTTGCTCTACTTTTGTTCTGTCATCTGTGTCCATAAGTGCAATCATAAACTTTATAAATAAACAGCATAGTGCCTCCATTTACCACTTCTACTTAGGAACAGTAACACCAAGATTCTGCTTTATTGGAAAGGAATTTGGTTGGCTCTTGGCTTGAGATCTGAAATTTATTTTTATGATAATATCATTGAAAACCTTATTGACGTATCTACACTTTGGGTGCAAGAGCTGGGTACTTGGATTGTACATGCAAAAATTCCACAGAATCCATTCAAAAACTGCAATTGGATAGGTGATAGTCCAATTCCCTAATTCCCTAACATAGTCCATGTGATACTTACCAGTACTAGATTGTTGTTTGGGGCAATGAAGCTGCTTTACCTCCCAACGAGTTGGCCATTTTGCTCATCCTAAAATTAAATAAAGCTCTGCGCATATGAGTCAATATGATATGCAAATGTAAAATGGTCGTCTTGCATATGCGCAAATGCAAAAATGGTTTGCTCTTGTACATGCACTGCCAATTTTCAATATTCAACAGTGGATGAAATACCCCTTAGTTTGGTGTGGTTCAAAATTGCTGGGTGACTAAACCCCAAAATGGGCAGATCAAAGCTTGATTAGTGGTTACCCTGATCCACGGCCGCAAATTTCAAGGTAACTAAAGCAATGCACACAAAATATGTAAGTAATTATGTTGAACTACTTTAATTGCTTGTATTTTAATGAAATACTTTTCAATTGATAAAGGCTGCTGAGCAGATTACATTAAGGTTTTAAGACTAAGACTGTGGCTTCACTTCAAATTTCAAAATATTTCATATGACTTGCTTTCTTAATACTTAAAAATTAACAGTATAATGAGCTATTTCAAGCCACAAGTATTTATCCATTCTGTGTATGCTATTTTTCCTCAATGTTTAAAGAAAAATGAATGATTATATGTTTTCCAAAGTGACATGAAAGCACTTAATTGTCTTAATATCTTGGGATATGAGCTGAGGTATTGCATCTGCAGTTAAAAATGGTTGATGATGCAGCAAATTTACAGGGTGGTAATGGGTATAGTATATTCCACACCACAAAAATACGTGACTTTACCTTAATCGCTGCACTCAAGTTATTGTCCCTTAGCTTAGCTGTTCTGGATATCTGAAATGCATTTTGAGGTTGCAGAGGGTCAAGGCTGTTTTTGGTCTGTTTGGTTTTGCATTCCTGGTGCTGACACTGTCTCCAGGTGAGATTTTTCACTCACTGGCACTTGCATGCTATGTCTAATTGATGTAAAAATATAACAAAATTAAAAAAAATTACAGTGAGTGTATGAAAGCAAGCCTGTGCACCAAAATCATGTATAGAAGTGAAATTGAACATTGGTTATTTGTCTGTGGAAATTAATCCTGCTCAATCCCAGAAATATTACTCAACTTTATAGCTAAATCTGGACTGCTGGTTAAGGTGGAAATGTGTCCTTTATCATATATCATAAGCATTAATTGACATGAATTCAGCAGACCTGTATCAACAAGGTTTATATCCGATACCACAATTGAACAAAGTAATTAAATGTAAAATGATAAATAATGGGAATAGTTAAGTAGGAAGAATGGTTGAAACCAAGGCTTTAGACTCCCAAATTTAAAAAAAAGTAAAATACAGTTATATGGAGAATGTAGGAGTAGTATTCCAGATTGATATCAAGAAGATTGAAAGGTCTTCACCCAAAACTGTTTTGTGTAGTCAGATTGATATTAGTGAATTAGGTGGAAAATTACTGTTAGCAATTAAAAATTACCTGTTACGAAACCTTAGAGCTAAGTGATGACAAAGAATGCTTTCCATGTGCAATTGAACGTGGTACGAAGAAGAAAATAGTTTTCTGCTTTAATTTAATCTGAGTGTGATTTGTCCAATTTATTGGAAGTGTTGGAGTTATTCACTCCCTTCTGCTTGTCTGATAAGTTCCCTACTCAATAATTTAAAGTTCAAGAGTCACCCATTTGTGTGACCTTTTCCACGGAGAACTAAAATCCCTGTATTTGTGTCGGAGCACTTGGTTTTTGTGCATTAAGTCACTTAGATTTGGTAACAACTAATTTGCAAATTATATTGTAGACAATACAATCTGACTTTTTCATTCATTTAAATGCTGCCCACTTTTTGAAAATGTTTGTAGTGCATTGAAAATATCTCTTAGCCATTAATTGGAAATATCTTCTCCATCTTTCTTCAAGCTGTCCATTGAAATTGCATATATCTACTGCATGAAAATGTGTTGAACATCTTATGCTTACCATCTGTGTAACAATGTTCCTTCTTTTCTCCTCACAGACCTTTATAGTACTAAACAGAGGAAAAGCTATCTTCCGATTTAGTGCCACACCTGCTATGTACATTTTAGGCCCCTTGAATCCACTGAGGAGATTCGCTATTAAAATTTTGATACATTCATATCCTTTTTAGTGTTTTACATCTTGTTTTTCTTTTGTGCTAGTAGATGAAAATCTGGCAATTTTAAATGTACTGTGTTGTACTTTGCATCAATTTACTGTTTTATCAGCAAACCAAATGCAAAATCAGGTTGCATGCAATATATTGGTGAATCCAATATCGTGCTCATCATGTGATAAGTATATATCCAAGCAGTTCTATTCAAATAAGGTGACTTACAGATTTCTTCCCTCGTTCTTATGCCGTCACTATATTGTGCTGTTGTAAATATTTTAGGTGTGCGTATAAAATATTACTCCGGAGATGTTGCAAATTTTGACAGTTTAAACTTTTCTGACCTAATTTCATAATGATGAAGTGAGAAAGTAAAGAGGATGTTATCAATGTCTCTGTCAGTTTTGTATTTCCCAGGATTAAATAATAACGTGAATTATGAAACCATAATTGAACCCCATAGTTTTCCATATATAATTTAGCGCAGATGAAGAAATGTATTTAATAGTACACAGCATTCCTTTGTGATTCAGGTGTAAGAAGCAGAAGGGTAGTAGAATGTTAATCAGTATATTATATGGTTTTAGTGTAGGCTGGCTTCTAATTTGAACACATTCTTTAAAACAAATCTTTAGAAAGAATATAGTATTTGTAATTGGAGGCTGACACTGAGGTGAAGTTGCTTTGGCTGCTATTTGAAGTTACATGTTCAAAAAGGACAGGTTCATGATTTTGCTGCATGAAAAAAAGAAAGAAATTCTTCCTTTGCCAAGAGGAAATCTATATTAAATACGAAAAATGATACTTGATGTAAACAAGTAATTGCGATAGAGCTTCACTGTAATGACCTTCCTTTATAATATAGAAAACAATGACTCTGCTGGAAAGCTGAAATGAATTCTCAAGGATTAATTGATCTAAATAACTTTGTCATACTTCATGCCTCCTTCAACATCATTGACATTTATCAGGTTTTCTCCAACTGTTGGTCTGTTCTTGCCTTTCAAACTTGTTCAAATATTTATGAACAAATGTTTAGTACGTTCATATACACTTAGTTTGGAGGCATCAAACAATTTAAATGGCATAAGAGCAGATGGTATAATAAGAGCATTTGTGCACTAATATTTAAAGACTCGTATTAAGGAATTTTGTTGCCCTTCCTGTTAGCACAGCTGATTTTGAATTACAGGGAGCATAATGCATTCTCACTGTATATTATTGAACCTGCTCAAAGCCTTGCATCTCTACTTGATAATGATGTAGGATCATTTCCAGGATGAGAAGGAAAGAGATCTTCATTCACTTGATTCTGATGTCAGATCAATCATTTCTGCTGGACTTGGACTACACTTGTATTGCATCTGCAGCATTGATGTGAAGCATCCACTCTGTTATTGAATGGAGCGTTTGCTTAATGTTCCAGGGCTTTTAGCTGAAACTATTAAATTTGTGCTAATGTGCTCTCTTGCAGACAAACTAATTTATTAGTGTTTCGAGCTTGGAAGCGCATTTGATAGATTTTCCACCTTCAGCCCTATTCTTACCATCAAAAGCTAATAACAACAAGGATTGGAATATAATTCTGCAAATAAAATTCTTGTTGTCTGGTATCTTCCCCCCCACCGCTCCCTAGAAACCATTCTTTTCCAGTTCACTCCCCTCCCTTGACTTGCTAGCCCCTCTCCATAATATCTTCCATGTACCCTTACCAGTTTATCAGAAAGGGATTTACCATTAGCAAGCTGATTCACTATGAAGCTCTGCAACAGAGTTTGATCCTGACTTCCCTCTCCATCCATTTGCATCACAGTTGAACTATAGTTTAGGAGCCAGGCTACTGACCCAAAATTCTGTTTTTATACACTTTTAATAATCAATCTAACTTGTCCTAAAATTCCAACCAAGGTGGGCTATCTTGATAAACAATTAAATCTGAGCCATTCTTAGAGTGCAAGAGTGGGTTCCATTTTATGGTCTATGTGGCAGTTCAGTGCTGTATTGGGGAATCTCTGATGGTGCTTTCTTCACTGAAGTGAATATTGTGCAGCAAATGTAAGTGTTCTAATTTAGGATCAAATGCGAATGAAGTGAAAATGGGTTATTTTCATGATGGAGGAGACAATTCTTGATCTGTCTGCTGCTGAAGTTCTCAACTGTGCCTTTATTACCTCTAGATATGCCTATTTCAGAATTCTTCAGGCCCATCTTCCATCTTGCTTCCTGAAACGTTAGTTCAGCAACATCTCCTTTCATCCATTGCTGCATTGCTCACTGACTCCTGATCCATTGACCCATTCATATATTTTTTTAAAAATCCATTTTAGTGTTCGGTTCTTCACTTGGCCTTGTCTTTCCCTATCTCACAATCTTCTGCAGTGCTAGAAGTCTCTGAACTCAATTCACCTTCAAAACCAACTTTGCTGAATCTCATGTATTTCCTTGCCCCAGTGTTGGCAACTATGCCTTCAACACTAAACCCTGGCATTTTTTCATATCCTTTTACCTCTTAAGTATCTCAACAAAGCTAAACTGTGCAGCCACCCTGCTCTCTAATGCTAAACCCTTTTCTTGATTATGTTCTCTTGAAGTGGCTTGGGAAAAGGATAAATGTGCTAAATAAATGCAGCTTAGATCATGAGCATCTGAAGACTGCAAAGATTGACACAATAGAACTATAAGCATGCTCAGAAACAAATTCCCTTTAATTTGGTTAACAGTTAGCTTGAGGGGTTAGAGGCTTCATGTTATGATTAAATTTTCAAGTTTTGTATTCTGTAGTTACACATTCTTCTACTGAAGCAAACTAATTGCTAAAATAATAATTGCTGATGAAGGGTCTTGGCTTAAAGTCAACTGTCCATTTCCATCCATAGATGCTGTCTGACTGCTGAGTTTTTCCAGCATTTTGTGTGTGATACTCCTAAAACCTTAGAGTTGCTTTGTTTTTTTAAAAAAAGTGATATTTGAAGAAAACTTCCAGATCTCTGAAAGGATTTAGGACATCTATCACATTCCTGCAGTTTCACACTTAATTATGCACATAAAACCTTGTGAGAAGTGGGCAATGATCTCCTCTGCTCTGGGTGTACCAATTTAAATGCATTTGTTCCAATTCTTAATTTTAGCACCTAGTCAATGTCTATCTCGATACAGAGCTACATCATATTCTTCTAGAACCATGAAGTATATCTTGTGTTGTACTTCAAAATGTAAATCATGTTGACCAGATGACATTTAGTAGATAATGTGCCACTTCCTCTGACTGCAAACGTTGTGGCTAAAATTAGTTTTGTACCTATTGCCCTTTAAATCTTATAGGGGTAGATTTTAAACTTCAGAAAACTTTTTGACATATTTATTCAGTTATCTTTTGCCGTATAGTCGCTGAACTATTTCTGCTGTTTTGAGGAGTGTGTTCAATGTCTTTAACACATAAACTTGCAGAAAGAATAGCAACATGTATGGCCTCAAGATACTGAAGTCCATCGGGGTTGCTTCAAGTTTAAAGTAAATACTAATTGCTCTAAATTTCATAGCAACCAATTGGATTTCTGCAAGTTCCTGACTTTATAGATAATGCCATCAACATCAGTGGCCTGTTTGATTGGTTCCATAGCTGTTTTTAATTTGTCATGCTAAAACCAGTGTTATTCAGCTCCAAGGAATTCCTGTGCTACGTTTGCACCCCGTTTCCTTGTTTCCTTGTTTCACTTTGTCTTGTGAATACATGAACAGAATCCATTTACAGACATTTCTCACTTAAACTTGCATCTTTATTGCAATTAAAGCTGGAGATTGTGGCACACAAGGTAGGAAATGCATCGCCAAATTTAACATCTTAACAATTGGAACCAGTCAACTTCCACAATTTGATGCAATTGAGGCATTGTTATTAAATGGATGTTCAATTCAGATCTCTCAATCACCTGGGCTGTCTGAGAGAGTAGCGGCAGAACCACAAGAGAGACGAGCAGAATTAGGCCATTTGGACCATTGTGTCTCCTCCACCATTTCATCATGACTGATCCAATTTTCCTCTCGGCCCCAATCTCCTGCCTTCTCCCCGTATCCCTTCATGCCCTGACCAATCAAGAATCTATCAACCTCTGCCTTAAATATACATATAGACTTGGCCTCCAAAGCTGCCTGTAGCAAAGAATTCCACAGATTCGCTATTCTCTAGTGAAAGAAATTCCTTCTTGTCTCAGTTCTAAAAGTATACCTGTCTATTCTGAGGCTGTGTCCTCTGGTCTTAGACTCTCCTTCCAAATGAATCATCCTCTCCACATTCATTCTATCAAGGCCTTTCACTATTCAATAGGTTTCAATGACGTCATCTCTCATTCTTCTGAATTCTAGTGAATACAGGCCCAGAGCCATCAAAAGCTCTTTATATGACAAGCCGTTTAATCCTGGAGTCATTTTCGTGAACCTCTTTTGAACCCTCTCCAGTTTCAGTACATTCTTTCTAAGATAAGGGGCCAAAAACTGCTCACAATACTCCAAGTGAGGCCTCACCAGTGTTTGTAAAGCCTCAGCATCACATCCCTGTACTTATATTCTAGACCTCTTGAAATGAGTGCTAACGTTGCATTTACCTTCCTCACCACTGACAACCTGCAAATTAACCTTTAGGGAATCTTGCACAAAGACTCCCAAGTGCCTTTGTACCTCAGAGTGTTGTATTTTCTCTCTATTTAGAACATAGTCAACCCTTTCATTTTTTTTCTACCAAACACTTGCTGACACTATTTCATCTGCCACTTCTTTGCCCATTCTCCTAATCTGTCTAAATCCTTCTGTAGCCTCTCTACTTCCTCAAAACTACCTGTCCCTCCACCTGTCTTTATATCATCTGCAAACTTTGCAACAAAGCCATTAATTCCATCATCCAAATCATTGACATAAAATGTTAAAAGAATCGATCCCAACACAGACCCCTAGTCACTGTCAGCCAGCCAGAAAATGTTCCCTTTATCCCCACTCCTTGCCTCCTGCCAATCAGCCAATGCTTTATCCATGCTAGAATCTTCCCTGTAATGCCATGGGCTTGTAGCTTGTTAAACAGCCTCATGTGTGACACCTTGTCAAAGGTTTCCCTTGAGGAAACTATCTTAACTATGGCCTATTTTACTTCCTCCCTCACCACCATTCAGGGCCCCAGACAGTCCTTCCAGGTGAGGTGACACTTCACCTGTGAGTCGGCTGGTGTGGTATACTGCGTCCGGTGCTCCCGGTGTGGCCCTTTATATATTGGTGAGACCCGACGCAGACTGGGAGACCGTTTCATGGAACACCTACGCTCGGTCCACCAGAAAAAGCAGGATCTCCCAGTGGCCACACATTTTAATTCCACGTCCCATTCCCATTCTGATATGTCTATCCATGGCCTCCTCTATTGTCAAAATGAATCCAAACTCAGGTTGGAGGAACAACACCTTATATACCGGCTGGGTAGCTTCCAACCTGATGGCATGAACATTGACTTCTCTAACTTCCGTTAATGCCCCTCCTCCCCTTCTTACCCCATCCCTGACATATTTAGTTGTTTGCCTGTTCTCCATCTCCCTCTGGTGCTTCCCCCCACTCCTTTCTTTCTCCTGAGGCCTCACGTCCCATGATCCTTTCCCTTCTCCAGCTCTGTATCCCTTTTGCCAATCACATTTCCAGCTCTTAGCTTCATCCCACCCCCTCCGGTCTACTCCTATCATTCCGCATTTCCCCCTCCCCCCTCTACTTTCAAATCTCTTACTATCTTTCCTTTCGGTTAGTCCTGACGAAGGGTCTCGGCCCGAAACGTCGACAGCGCTTCTCCCTATAGATGCTACCTAGCCTGCTGTGTTCTACCAGCATTTTGTGTGTGTTGTTGCCTATTTTATCATGTGCCTCCAAGTACCCCAAAACCTCATCCTTAACAATTGACTCCAACATCTTCCTAACCACTAATGTCAGACTAACTGGCCTTTAATTTCCTTTTTTCTGCCTCTCTCCCTTCTTGAAGAGTGGAATGACATTTACAATTTTCCAGTCTTCTGGAACCATTCCAGAATCTAGTGATTATTGATTAATGCCTCCACGATCTCTTCACCTACCTCTTTCAGAACACTGAGGTGTACACCATCTAGTCTAGCTGACTTTCTACCTTCAGATGTTCCAGTTTCCCAAGAACCTTCTCTCAAGTAATAGTAAGTTTGCACACTTTGTGGTGAACTACATATACCTGCTCCTGTGGCTCCTCCCACTAACTGTGGCTCCTTCCACGGACCCCGGTATAAAGGCGATTGGAGACTGAGCCTGGCCTCAGTCTCCAGGATGTAGTATGGTGGTCAATTGCTGCTTGTTCTTTCTTCCAGCCAATAAAAGCCTATATCTCGCCTCGCGTCTCAGAGAGTTATTGATGGTGCATCACACTTGAAGACCCCTGACATCTGGAACTTCCAACATACTGCTCGTATCTTCCAGTGAAGACTGGTGCAAAAATACTTCAGTTCATTCACCATTTCCTTGTCCCCATTACTACCTCTCCAGTATTGTTTTCCAGCAGTCTGATATCCACTCTCACCTCTTTTACACTCTATGTATCTGAAAAAACTTTTGGTATTCTTTTTAATATTATTGGCTAGCTTGCTTTCGTATTCCATCTTTACCTTAATGACTTTTTTAGTTGCCTTCTGTTGGTATTTAAAAGCTTCCCAATTCCTTAACTTCCCGCTATTTTTTGCCTTGTGTGCCACAGTTGTGTCATCTTTTCTTTAGAATACTTCTTACTCTTTGGGATGTAGATATCCTGTGCCTTCTGAATTACTTCCAGCAATTCCAGCCATTGCTGCTCTAACACCATCCCTGCCAGTGTTCCTTTCCAATCAATTCTGGCCAACTCCTCTCTCATGCCTCTGTAATTCCCTTTACTCCACTGTAATACTGATGCATATGACTTTAGCTTCTCCCTCTCATATTTCAGGGTGAATTCAATCATATTATGATCACTTACCATTAGGGTTCTTTTACCTTAAGCTCTCTATTCAATTCTGGGTCATTGCACAACACCCAGTCTGGAATAGCTGATGCCCTAGTGGGCTCAACCATGAGGTGCTCCAAGAAGCCATCTCATCGGCACTCTAGAAATTCCCCCTCCTGGCCTCCAACGCCTACCTGATTTTCACAATCTACCTGCATATTGAAGTCCCCCATGACTATTATAACATTGACCATTTAGTGTGCATTTTCTATCCCCTGTTGTAATTTGCAGGTCACATCTTTACTACCATTTGGGGGACCTGTGTACAACTCCCATCAGGGTCTTTTTACCCTTGCAGTTCCTTAGCTCTATCCACAATGATTCAACACTTACCGATCCTATGTTACCTCTTTCTAATGATTTGATTTCAATTTGCCAACAGAGCAACAGTTTACCCCTCTGCCTTCCTGCCTGTCCTTTCATACAATACTCCCAGCTGTAATCTTCTTTCAGCCATGGTTCAGTGATGGCTACAATATCATACATGCCAATCTGCAACTGAGCTGCAACAACATCTAGCTTATTCTGTATACTGTGCACATTCAAATATAACACCTTCAGTCTTGTATTCACCCTTTTCGATTTTGTCTGCCTTTTACATTGCAACTCATCCTGTTGACTGCAATTTTGCCCTATCAACAGCCTCTCCTCACCTCGTATTGCCTCTGTTTGTAAACCAGCTACCTTATCTTCAGCACTATTATCTGCCTTTCCTACAATAGTTATCTGGCTCCCAGTTTGCTCCCACTTGCTGTTGTTTTCAGATATGCCCAACTGTTCGGTGCTCCTCAAAGTAAATAAGCAGTGCAGAGTGCATTGGCCAACTTAATGCATCACTTTTCATGAGTCGCCTGCCTCTGTGCATAGAGTGTGGTTGGTGCTGTACCAAGTCAAACTTCTAAAGCTTGTTCCTCCCAACCTGAGAGGCATGCAGAAGAGTGTTCTCATCAGCTTGCTTTCCACCATTAAAGAACATTTTTGTCTCTGTATCCATACTGTCTGAAAATGGATCTTCCTGGGTCAATCTCATAAAGTGGTAGTCCTCAGACTTGTAAATTATAGCTCTTGAAGTACTTGTGTTGTTGCTTTTTAAACTTGAGGGTTTGTGCCTTCAGCCTTCGGTCAGAGTCCCAGAATCCTCTTAAAATATGCTATTTTTTAAAAAAACGATCTCTATTATTGATCTGATTAACTTAAGTTTATTTCCCCTTGTTATTGACTTTGCTTAAACAAAATCGGCCCTGATCTGTTTGCCTACCTTTGGAACTTTATTCTTAGTGTCACTTCTCTGTCATTGTCTGCCTTCAGTTATGTGCACAATCTGTACTGAGTAGCTGAAAGTTACTCATCCTGGCAATATCCTCAAATCTCCTCTGCTTTTAGTAGATGGCTTCTACTAACCCCACATGTATTCATCTTTGGTTCTTGTTGGGACAAGAAGGCAAGCATTATTACATGGGAATGTGATACAGGCAACAGTTACACAAATAGAGAGGAGCACCGATTCATCTGGGTACTAAATTGCACATGCCTAATGGCATTTATAATGACATTGAAGTTTCCTTGAGACTTGAGAGCTAACACTGTATAAATAATAATCATGTTCATGATTAGAATGCCCTAGGAATTTCTAACAAGTCAATGGCTGCGGATCCATCTTCCAAACTTTCCATCCAGTTCTGGTAATCACCGTAGCTCCTTTACATTCTGTACATTGCTCTCCTAAGAGGTATCAGTTTTGTATTTAAAAGTTAAAAGTGGAGACTGAAGAGATGGGGTTTCACACTGGACACACTGTTTCTCATGGAATGCTCAAAATAATTGGGATCGTTATTTGTCTTGGACAATGTATGCAGTGCACCTACTTTACATTGACATGATAATTCCATAGTGGAATGTCTTAAACTCGATGGTCAGATGTAACTTCTGCTTCCAAATTTGAGCCCCCTGCTTAGGGGTGCTGAACGCAAACATTTGACTTCTTAAAAGTGAAGGACTTGTTGAGAAATTCACTTGCCGTAAATAAGATGCTGGTTAGCTCTTCCCCATTTAAAATTCAGCCATAAACTCGAGTCCAGACTTCCAGCAGAATAGGTGGTCCAACATTGACTTGACTGAGTTTACAAAGCTGCACCCACATAGTTATGATCCGTCCCAGTAGCTCACTGCAAATGTGGTGGTGTTGCTGATCTTCCCTGTGCCCTAGGGCTTATGAATTTGGGAAGTGCCACATCTAAACCCAAAACTGATCCAAGAACAAAAATCTGAACCAATCGAGCACCTTTGTTTCATCCACAAGAAGTAGGATTTCCTGGTGGCCAACTACTTTAATTCCAACCTCCATTCCCATTCCAACATGTTGGGCCATGGACAACTCTACTGCCAAGATGAGACCACTCTCAGTTTGGAGGAGCAACACCACATATTCTGACTGGGTAGCCTTTACCCTAATGGCATGAGCATTGATTTCTCTTACTTCCAGTAATTTCTCCCCTTCCCCCTTCTCTCTTCTTCCATTCCCCATTCTGGTGCCCCATTTTCTCTTCCCACCTCCTCACCTGCCCATCACCTCTCTCTGGTTCCCCTCCTCCTTTCTTCCTTGGTACCCCCTTCTCCTTTCATCTTCCTCCTCCTTCAGCCCTCTACCTCTTCCATCTATCACCTCCCGGTTTCTCACTTCATCTCCCCTCCCCCACCCAACTATTTTCCCCTCTTTCCCCCTCGCCTAGCTTCACCTTCACCTTCCAGTTTGTATTCTTTCCCCTCTCACCTCATAGAACATAGAACAATACAGTACAGTACAGGCCCCTCGGCCCACAATGTTGTGTCAACCCTTAAACCCTGCCTCCCATATAACCCCCCACCTGCCAAGCAGAATGACCTCCCGGGTCAGGAAAGACGTTATCCCACAAGTGCAAGAAATCCTCCAGAGTTATCAAATCTTTAGGCCTGAATGGAACAACTTAAAATTTCCTATGCTGTGAATGTCGATATAGTAGTTGTATTATGTCATATACTGTGTATATCATTGAGATGCATTCTATGTTGAGTTGGAGTTTATAGCTAAGCAGGGAGGAGTGTTGCGTATTTGATATTTCAGTAATATTTGATTAACATTGTAAATATGTTTGATTAAGCATTCTTTGTTGGTTAATTAATTGCAGGTTATATGTAAAAGTACGTGAAGGGCCATAAGTGCACACCTCCTTAAAGTAAAACACTAACCATACAGAAGTTATCTCTGGCTCCATGTTCTTTTTCCCGATTAGTTTTTTTTTGTTTTGGAGTTGTGAAGCATAACAGAACAGCTCAATTCTTTTTGTGCAGTTTGCACAATGGATAAAGAGGCAAGTGAACGCTTTTGCAGTGAATGGTAAATTAACAAAACCCCGGCTGACTGAAAGAGCCAGATAAATATTTCTATCCGTGACAATGTTCTTAGCTGCTGTTAATTCTGTACAATACGAGACCAGATCAGCACAACAAAGTAAGAACCAGGGTATAGGGACTTGATGTGCATTTTCATGAAAAACATTGTTTTGTTACCGGTATTAATGTGTCATTAAAGCCTTCAAACACACAGTTCATGAGAATAGGATTCCATTAGTGGTGATTAGATATGAGCAGCCACGTTTAACCATAACCTACAAGCTACTTATCAAGGCGAGCCGTCAAACATTTTTCAGATGAAGAGTACGGCATTAAGCAACTAAGAACCCAGCGGGGAAAAGAAAAGGCACAACTTAAACACAGAAGTGAACCAACAGTCGAGCTTTTCTGGTGGTGTAGTGGGGAGGACACAAACCTACCTTCTATGCAAATACAGAAGCTAGAGCAGACTTGAGGCCTCGGTCAATCTGTGTATAATTTTTCTTTGTAGCGGTAAGGGAACCTGATGCAAAAGCTATGGGCTGTTCACTTCCATCACTCATAACATGACATGACTGCACTATACCATAAGGCGACACATCATAGGCAAGCTTCATTGGACAGTGTGGATCATAATGTGTGCGTACAGTGTCTGATGTCACCACTTCCTTTACCTTTTGGAAAGCAACCTTGCACTTTGTCCATTGCCAATTCTTCCTGCCCTGTAGTAATGAGTTTAAGGGGTGGAGCACAGTAGCCAGGTTTGGCAGGAACCTGTTATAGTAATTGACAAATCCTAAAAAGGACCACAACTGTGACATGTCCTTTGGCCTTGGGGCATCCAGCACTGCTTGAATTTTCTCAGCACACTTGTGTAGTCCTTGTGCATCAATAGTGTAACCACAGTAAATGATGCTTGGTTTAAAGAATTCACACTTGGCATGTTATGCTCTGAGCCCATAATCTTCCTATCTTTTTTTTTAGCACTGTTCTGAGATTTTGGAGATGCTCCTTGTCATCCTCACTAGTAACAATGGTGTCATCCAGGTAACACTGAATACCTGGGCAGCCCTGCAGCACCTGATCTATAGCTTTCTGCCAGAGTGCAGGTGCAGATGCCACTCCAAAAATAAGCCTATTATAGAGATAAAGCCCTTTGTGAGTGTTTATGGTGAGAAACACTTTGGACTCTTCTTCCATCTCCGTCTGTAGGTAGGCCATTTTGCTGAAGAGTTTCGCTCTAGAAAGGTTTACAAAGATATTCTCTATCCTGGGCAGAGGATATTGATCTACTTTCAGTAATGGATTGATGGTGATCTTAAAATCGTCACAGATCTTGACAGACCCATTCTTTCTGGGTACTGGCACCAACTGGAGTTGCCCATGGGCTCCACCTCAACCCTGGATAGAATTCCTTCAGCCTCCATGTGATCTAGCTCACTGGCTGCTTTATCACAGATGGTCTAAGGAGCAGGACTGGCTTTGTAAAACTTGGGTGTGGCATTTTCATTTAGAACTATTTTACCCTTTATGTTTGAGTTTTCCAATGCCATCCTTAAACACTGCTGTGGCATCATCCAGTACCTTTCTGAATTCACTTTCAGTTGACTCTATGGCAGGCAATGTGGCATGCAAATGGTGGATGGATCTCCAATCAAGTTGTAGTTGTCTCAGCCAATCATGACCCCACAATGCTGATCCTCCTGTTTTTACCACATACAAGCCCAATGTGGTTTGTTGGTTCTTGTATTTTACTGTTATGAGTGTCATTCCCACAGGAGTTACCTCTTCTCCGGTATAAGTTCTTAGCTGGATATCTGCAGGCTTCAGTTCAGTATCTTTGAAATGCTCTTAAAACTCATTTTGTGGAATGTCTCAAATAGCTGAGCCAGTGTCCAATTCCATTTTAATTAATTTGTCATTCACTTCTTGTGTAAGCCATATTGCTCACCTATTGTTAGTTTTCACATTGCAAACCTCAAGGCTACGCAGTCCAATGTCACTTTCATCATTGTCAGATTTTTCATTAGCAGTGTGCAGATTGGTGCTCTTTTGAAACTGCAACTTGACTTTTTATCTTTATCTCTTCCTTACGCAGTCAAATTATTTGTCTGTCCGACATGTTCTTTGTACATGTCCTACTTTGTGGCATTTTCTGCAAGTTTCACCTTTAATCTTGCATTGGTCTGGTATATGTGAGTCCCTGCCACAATAGTAATGCAATTTGTTCTGCCAGTCAGGTTCCTGTTTAGATGTTACAGTTTTGTTCACGTTCACTTTCATTCCTGACTGAAATTCAATTGTATCTTTGGCTGTAGTTTCCATTGATACAGCAATTTCAACTGCTCTTTTAAATGTGAATTGTTATTCAATTAGGGGCCAATTTGAATGTGTGCTCTTTGATGTGGTGCTGTAATGACACGTGCCATTTAGTTTATATAATGTGATCTTAAGACCATCATTGAACTGGCAATGCTCAGACATTTCTTCAATTTAGCCAAGTACACTGAAATTGACTCCCCTTCGTTTTGATTCCGCTTATGAAACCTAAAGCATTCTGTAGTCAACAATGGTTTTGGTTCAAAATGTTCCTGCATTACATTCACAATATCAACAAAGCTCATTTTGGCTGGTTTGGTTCGAGCAGTCAAACTCCTAAGCAAACTATGCTCTTCCACCACTTGTACTCAGTATAACTGGCATTCCTTTGTCATCACCCAGTTATGTGTTGTGCAATTGAACATGTCTATCTTTCCGATGTAGTCAGTCATTTCTGCCTTTTAAAATAAAATTATTTACACCCAGTACTCACTGTTTATGACTCATGAATTTTGTCCATTATTCAACTTTTTTAAAAACTCTAACACCTCACTATGCTTAAAAAAAAATCTAATGTCTTGCTGTGCTTCAACAGGTAGGTGGTTGTCTCGGGTCCATTTAAAACTTCCTTGTCGTCACTTTGTAACTCCATAAATTAGTCGAAAGTAAAAGCCTGGTATAAAAGGTGTATGCTTACTTCGTTTTACTTTCGGGAGGTGTGCTCTTTGATGTGGTGGTGTAATGACGCGTGCCATTCACTCTTACGTATGACCAGTAATAATGTGAAAAAAAACAAAGAATGCTTAAACAATATATTTGTAATATTACTCAAATCTTACCGAAATATTAAATACACAACATAGTCCAATTAATGTTTGCATCAAACTTGTCTGGGTTACCAAACTAATTTTACATTTGCGAGGTGGTTGGATCATCATGAGCGACTGACTTCATGTCAGCCTCCATCTGCGTTACCTCATTGTATTCATCACCAGATATACCTTGTTCACTTCCACGTTGTGCTCTTTCTTGTACTTTCTCATGTTCTATCCAATGGCTAGGAAAACTCCCCAACAGAGGGAGCAAGGGAACTTGCTTCATTCTTGAATGTGAGCCTTCGGTATTGCTTTGATATTGCTCAAGCTAATGAGCTGTTCTGAATAATAGAAAAATAGGTATCCAAATGCCCTAAAATTCCACAGCAGTAACTGGATCCATGTCAAGATCAATAACACAGACTTCCTTTAAAATTGGGTGTCATGAAATGGTAAGTTGAAGTACAAGTTTAGAGTGAAGCATGTGAGATACAAACTTAATGAGGGAGCAAAATCTGGTTGAGAACAGTAAAAAGAAAGGACGAAGCAACTAGCCAGTCTGCATGCAATTAGCCAACCAGTCAAGCTGGTGCTCAGAATGCAAATTGTTCCCAACAAGCCAGCCAAACGGATGCTGATTGCTCGCAATGAATCAGCCAAGCTAACAGGCAATAAGCGTGCAAGCAGGCCAGCCAGCCAGCCACCTGCAGCCGGAAGAGCAGCCAACTCGCAAGCGGCAGCTCTCCTCCATTAGCCGCAGTGTTTCCAGCTGCTGATTGGTTAATAAAATGAGCCACTGAGATCCTCTGATTACAGGCAAAGAAGCAGGAACAAATGAGTTGCAAATCAATGCCGTGCATTAAAGTCTTTGTTACCTTGCTGTTTCAAAGTAGTCAGATATTGCAAGTAGTCTGTAGCTTCAAAGTGCTATAGATATAATGAGTGATTTTAAAATAAGAATTAAGTTTATCTGAGCTGTGGCAGTTGAGGTTGATGTATTTTAATAGTATATGGATAGAAAAATGTGCACTTGATGCTGCCTGAAAATTTGAAAGCAAAAATTACACCAAATGCTGGAAATACACATTGGGTCCTTGGGCTAACAGTTAGGTGTAAATCTTAAGAACAGTTTTTTTTTGTGACTTCTGTGCCCCTTGAAGAATTGACTATTTCATATTTTGGGCATCCTGTATTAGCATCTAATAATCCTTAAGTGAGATGTAGGGACAGATTAAATGTGCAACAAAGCTTTTGGCACTCTAAGCAATATTTCACCTGTTACTTCACCGCAGCACCTCCTGTTTGCAGTGGTAGACTTTTTTCTCTTGCAGCCAGTTATTAAGTGGCCTCTTACCATGATTGGTCTCAGTGGTGTTTTAAAGCAGTTTTGTGCTGTGGGTTTGAATGTATAGGAAACAGGTTGTGACTGTTGAAACTTGAGTTAATCTGGTTTAATCAGAGGCCAAAAGAGTGAGGCCAATTTTATTCCATCAGTTGGACTCATAAGATATTTATATTCAAGCTCTCGTTGTCAGGAAAATGGAGGATTTTCTGTTTTGAATGCCAAATTTGTGTTTCATGTGTGGTGTAGTGCATTTAGATGCAGAGTAGATCTCCTCCTGCTATGTTTTGGTAGTGTTATATTAGTCTCAGCCCGAATGATAGGAAAGTGAAAAATCACTTCTATCAGGCACTCTTTGCATGAGATTTGTTGTTTTATGCAGATTTAGGAGCAAATTTTTTAACACCCACCCCCAGTCCTTCCAAAACTGGGGTTTAGGTTACCTTCTCTCTCCCCCCCCCCCCCCCCCCCCCCCCCACCACAACAAACTTTCCATCCAGCAGACAGTCTTGGATATCTTACAAGTTGCATTGCTAAATGGTCAACAATGTTAGATTATGGATTTTTGGACCAAAGCCATCTATTGTGTAGGCCATCCACGTTTCTGTGAGCTGGAAAATGGAGACTGGGCATTCAACAATACTCGTGAAATAAAATTGTCAATCAGGGTGCAGAAAGATGTCTCCTTCAATTATCTGAAGGAATACTACAGGCTGGATCTGTATCCAATGGAAGGGGTTGTGTCAGGTTAGTTTTTCTTCATTCGAAAGCTGATTGGACCGCTGTGAATTTCCAGCATTTTCTGCTTTAACCTTTTTGACTGAATGTTCCTTTTTTAGAATGGTGACACAAGCAGTTGATTTGCACAGATAATAGGAATTGTTTCATTGAGAGCCATCATAGAACAGATGGTCATCTTTTCATTAGTCATCCAAATAATAGGCATTCTTTGCTGCTCGCACTGCAGTTACATGTTATATTTCCTTATTTTAAGTTGTCATTGCTGTTATAACCAACCTACACTTTTTATTTTGTGAAGGCAATGATTGCAACTGTTTTCACTGTTATGCACTTTAGTAGCTTCATCCATTTTGTGTGGGTTTTTTTGTTGGTTTGGTGTACTATCCATTCTAAATGTCTTGTATCTGGCACATTGCTTGGGATTCCAGGAAAGTAAGGCAAGAATTACATAAACTGTAGAGATCCTGTAAGAAAGCCTGAAGGCCTTGCAGTTCCATTGTCAAGAGGAAGAATAGAACAGTGATTATGATGGTACAATACTTGAATGCCAATATTTCCTTTGCAGATGACATTTCATTTGAAACCTGAAGGAAAATGATTCATTCACAATTTCAAGCAAATAAAATTGTTGTCTTCCAATAAATTTTTGGTATTCTGCATATTTTAGAACTTTCCAAATGGCTCATCCACATAGAACTCAATGGTCTAAAGACAGCCCAGTTCCCTGGTGGAGGTTAGTATGAATGCTGAGCTTCATGTTCAGCATCTGAATGATGCACGTTGCCTGCCATTCTTGACGGAATAAAGTTGCCAGTCCCACAGGCCAGGTCTCCCTTTGGTTTTGCTAAGTCCTGCTGTTGCTGAAGTTGAATATGTTTTAATATACACACTCAATTACCTGCAGGAGACCTGACATTAGTGAGATGGTGTTGAAAATTAGGTAATTTTACATTTGGGTGCCAGCAGCTAAAACTCGAACAGAGAGGCTTGGCCTTCTGGGCATCTTATAGGATCTCAGTAGTGTAAGAAATAGTTTAATATCATCCAGGTAGCAGTGCATGTTAAGTAATGCATATCCTTGTTGATAAGGAAGAAGCCAGCAAATGTGTAACAGCATGGAAATGAAAATGCATTGTTATCTAATAAATGTATTAATTATTGAACACCAGGAATAAGTATGATTTCCTTAACTTCAATCTACAGTGTTCAGCATGATTATTATGGCCACTATTTTGACCAACTGCGTATTCATGACTTTTAGTAAACCCCCAGACTGGTCTAAGCAAGTGGAGTAAGTATCTCTCTTTATTTGCTCCTTGTGAATGTTCTCTCTCAACTTGTCAAACTGTACTGTGCATGGCAATGAACACAAGACATTTTGTAAAGGGAATGAGGAAGCTATGGATCCTTCCGGTTTGTCCTAAAAATGAGCAGCGTGCACACCAAAGAGAAGTGAGAATTTTTGCTGGTGCCTCAAGTGGAATAAAATGGATATTCCATTCTTGTTTTGTTCTGAGCTGATCTGAAGAAATGGCATTTTTAAAAGGTATTTCAATGTGGATTATTCAAAGAGCAAAAGTCTGGTTTTGATAACTTTATTCTAAGCACAACTTCATTACCACATTCCCTGACGCTCATAAATCTTGGCTCTTGAAATGGTTATAAAGCTGCCACATTCATCACAGAGTTATGGAATTGGAGTTTATGTTGGACTCCATGTCAATGTAATAAATATCACTTTGATGCCAGCCTGCCAACTGCTTTCTCCAGATCTATTCGGTCATCCATACAGTAACACTTTCAACTGCAAATTAATTTGGGAAGAAGAGTGAAATAGTTTTAACTGCCATATCAGAAAATATTGCATCACAACTGAGTTTAGTTAATGTCTTTGTGTTTCCCGTTGTGTTAAACAAATGCCCAATTTTGTCCTGTTAGATTATTTCAAGGGTAATAATTAGCTTTGTAAAGGTATAATAATCTGCAGGGAAGAGCAAACATCCATAAATAAATCCTACAAACTATTGAAGATATCTGATGAGGAGAGCAGAAAAAATGGCAGGGCATCCCATCCTCACCTACCTTAAAAGATGTGTGATGTACTTTGAATTTGGATATTTGATTCTACGTATTAGAATAGATTATTATTTTTAATAACATTCGTGGAACTAGAGTAAAGTGTTATCAATAAATTGGGCTTACTAAAGTACCATGCAACCAATTTTTAGCTGGCATTCTGGCAAGAAAAACTTGTGCAATGCAGTAAATAAAGATTTATAATCTCTAAAAATCAAAGTAATATTGTTTCCCATTATAGGGATGTAGATGGATTTCCTGAAACCCTTGTTATAGACAGCATAGAAAATAAGTTGCTCTGTCTTCATATTTTCTGCCAATATGTTGTATGTAGCTGAGCCAATGGTGTAAAACTGTTAGAACTGAACACTATTGTGCTCTTCCTCAACATCGACACAGTTTCTGTAATAAATCAAGGCTATCTAACTGAAGTGTGCAGACAGGAAGTATCAGACTTGATCCACTTTCTGGGAATTTGTTTATTTCAGTCAGTTGGTGAGTTTTCAATGGCACATGCCAGGACCCTGATCATTTAATTGAGTTGTATTCCTTCAGGAATCTTGTTTCTTTAGTTTGAGTCCCTTTCTGAACCAAGGGTGCAATAAAATCTGAATTCCAGAGGTAAAATTTGTGACTATCCTTGAAATTGAGGGATCATTTGATTATGACTTCAAAGAGCCTTCGGATAGTATCCTGGGTCTTCATCTGCTCCATTAAGGATCTTCTCCTTGCCTTAAGGTCAGAAATGAAGACTTCTAATGTGGAAAATTGTTGAAGGTGCAGCTATGTAGATGATGGGACAGCCCAAGGCTGTAAATAGCAATCCAGGGAAAACATACCAACTTGAGCTGGTAATTGACAAGTAATATGAGTTGCAAAGAAATCCCAGCCAATAACCATCTCACAGAATAACTCCATACTTTGCATTCCTTGGTGTTGCCATTGCCAAATCCCCAACTGCCAATTGGCTCATTATTCACAAGAGAACTAATGAGACAAGCCACGCACTGCAAAGCAGAGTCAGAGATAGGGAAACCTGCAGCAAGAGATTGCCATCAAACTCGGACTTTCCATCATTTGCAAAGCAAAGATTGTGGAATGGTGGCTTGGAATCTGCTTGTCTAGATGAGTTCAGCTCCACTAACACTTAAGCTCCAAACCATACAGAACATAATCTTCTGGATTGGTGCCCCAACAGCCACCTTACACATTCACTCCCCCTCCTTGTAGTACGCAGTAACTGCCATGGGTATCATTCAGAGCAGCAAATCCCAACAGAGAAACATTTAGAAATATGACAGTCACCATTCGGAAGGACAGGAATAGCAGGGCTATGGAAAAATGACCAACAAATTTCCTTGTAACTTCTTGCACTATCCTGATTTAGCAATATAGTGTCATCTTTTCATTGTCCTTGAGTCATAATCCTAGAGCTCCTCACAGCAAGGTTAAAGTACTTTCATTGGCTAAACTGTAATGGTTCAAGGTGGCTGACTGCCACCACCTCAGGCAAATGGGGATTGCCAATAAAAATTAACGGTGGTCAGTGAAGTACAAGAACACTTTTTTTCTTCACGTGCCAAGATCCAACTTGGATGCTGCCTTTTGAATCTGGAACAGGTGAGAAGTTACTACCAAAGAAGATCATGATCTTGGGTGACAAGTAGATAATTTGGGATTTTTAAAATTAAATTCTTCATTAAGTTGGAAATGAAAGAGTTATCAATTCCAATGCACATATTCAACCCCGAGCCCATAAGCTTTGCTTTTAAAACGCAATGTTGCTAAAAATCCAGTTGCATTATCTTCCAGAATGAATTATTATTATTTAAAGGGCTTTTTGAAAAATTCTGCTATAATTTTAAAGTTCATTCAGATACTATGAAATGATTGTTAAATAAGTTTACAGGAGTTACTGAGTATTGTACTGTTGATAACTTGGGATAATTGGAAAGAACATTGGAAAAGATTATTTGACCAGTCTATGTCTGAAAAAATGTTGTCTTGAGTGTTTGATTGATTTCAGTTTACTGACGCTACTTGGGGTGGGGTGGGGGCGGGGATCTACTGAGCCTTTGAGCAGTTAGTTCCTCACACATCATCCTCTCTGAATAAATATAGTTCTGTGTTCTCCTCCACAGATACACATTTACCGGCATTTATACATTTGAATCTCTTGTAAAAATGATTGCAAGGGGATTCTGCATAGATAGCTTTACATTTCTACGAGATCCATGGAATTGGCTGGATTTCAGTGTAATAATGATGGCGTAAGTAATTTTTAATCTGTAGGTTATTTGATATTTGAAAAAGTATTGTTACCTAATGGCTCAACTGTGAAACTAATTTAATGTGATTTGCATGGAATTTGAGTATTTTAAGTATCTAATATATATTTAAACTTCCATTTAATTTTTTAATAGTTTTACAAGTAATGTTTACAGGTCTTAATTTACAGTAATTTTCTATATTGCCAAGTTTAAAGGTTAGGGATAACGATGACAATCTCTGCATAATATTTGCTGAGATGGTAGTAATGATTCTTGAAGATTTCGAAGCTGGCTAATACTAGTGTTGACACTAGTTCTGTTATGTGGATCTAATTTTGCTCGACAGGTTTTCTGTTGAACTAGACTGGACTTGGAAGCCTAGAGGTGGTCATGAAGATGTAAAGGTTATAGTATTTAATACAAACAATGAAAGGTGTTTTGCAATCTGACCAATTTTTTAACCCACACAGATTTGGTGATACAGGTGATGTTACTCAGCAAACTGACTATTGTTATTGCAGATCTTCTGTATGGCTTGTTGCTTACAGATGACATAACATTTATTTGTTGGTTCTTATTTATTGATAACTCTATTCCTTTGTTAAATATATTTGGTAGCGAGTTAATCAACCTGTAATCCCCAATAACTCAAATTGCTAAACACCTTTTAAACAGATGAATTATCGATGTGCCCTATGATAGCGATAATGTAAGCAGAGATTTTAGCAAAACGGAATAATCACCAATGTTAACCCTTTGAGTGCTGATCTGAAATATTGCACCGTGCATGATATTGCCTTATTCTTTGTCCACAAGAATGATTCTTTGCTTTATAAAGGGAAATTAAAACTAATTTTGGAAATAACCTGATGTGAAAGGGATGCCATAAGCACAGGTATCAGCTTCTATACATCAGTCACCCTGTCAATCCTTGGTGTTCTAAAAGCACCTTGCTTTGAATCCCTTTTTTCTGTTTTTCGCCTGTATAGGATAACTTCACGGAAGGAATTTAACAGTTGGAAACAGTCACTAATGGATCTACGGAAATATAATTTTGCAATTCCAAGTAATGTGGAAGAAAATCGCAAATTGGTTTGAGATAAAGTTGAATATAGACTTTTTTCCAAAAAAAAGTTTCTGCAGAATTTAGCAATGCTGCACAGAACTTAAACTGAGTTTGAGAGTGCTGGAAATGTTATTTGTCAATGTTTACATTAAAGCCTATTTTTAATAGTTTCCTTTTAGAAAAGGAGTTTTAATGAGGCAAAGAGAAGGACAGATTCAATGTCAAAGGGAAGAACAAGATATTTTGGCCTAGTGTCTTACGCAAGTCATGTTATGTGACTGTAGACAATTAGCTTAGAAGGAATTACTTGACTCTACAGTCCTAATTTTAAACTCTTGGGGCTTTACAGTCTCCTGCCCAAACTGAGAGGGTGCTACTAACTGGTGAGAGGCAGTTCAGGAGTTTAGGTGGCAGGAAACAACATCATCCGAAAAAAGGCTATTTGAAGGGTTAAAACAAAAACTGATTACAACTAAATATTCTTCACTGATTCCTTGGTTGGGAGAGATGGAACTAGAGAGTGCTGTGGTTGAAAGAAGGCAGAATGGAACAAGGGGAAATGAGTCTTTCAGTTCCACCCAGCATTTAAGGAAAGCAAAAAGGTGAAATAAATTCTGACCTCATGTTTCTCTTACTGCTGGATTGTTTGACATAGAATGCCATCAAAGCATAGGCAGCTGGTTAAGACTGTAAATGAGCTCTGGTGTAGGATTCCTTTCAGCCCAGTGACATATCTATAACAAATGGAATGATGCATTTCTGTTGAAAATGTGTGATTATAATATCTAGAATATAATAGACATTTTACTAACTTGCACTGACTTTATAAAGAAGCGTTACAGCAGTTGGTCACTACTGAGTCAGAAAGAAAATGCAAGAAAAGCTTTCCTCTCAGTGCTATTTCCAGTGAGAATATGCTTTTGTGTCTGATTTCAGGGATCACCTTTATTCACCATATATATTTATATCTATTAGAAATTTACTGTGGTGTGTTGGTCAGAGTGATATATGCAAAAACATTCAATACTTAAAAAGAATTACATAACATTTAGAGGTTAAAGTACAGATATTGAATAAAATGTGGATACATAAGTACCAGCTTGCATTTACAATGTAAATAGCATTATTTAAAAAGTGGTTTCCCCCTATTTATTAGTTAGCTTATTTATTATTTAATGAATAAAGTAGCAATTGGGTAGAATGTATTAGCGGTGTCAGTAAGATTAGAATTTATTAAAGGCTTCTGATGCAGTATAGCAGGAGACTGGCTGCACCTGGATAAATATAGTTGGGGGGGGGGGGGGGTGCGGGGTGAGAGGAGTTGTAACTTGAGTTGTAACAGCAAGTTTAATGAGATTTTTAAAAATTTGTGGACCACATAAGCTGATGTCATTATTATGTAGAGCTATAGAGATTTGATTATACAAATATAATGTGGTGGTGTACTGGTGGAAATCAAATTATCCTAGGAAAAAAAAGCAATCTGCAAGCATTTCAGATTGCCTTACCTGTTCAGGAAAGTTGTCATCTAACTTTCTTTAAAAAAAAATCCTCCAAATGACATTGATAGCAGTCCCGCAGAGATTTTCAACCTTCCTGGTCTGAGAAAATAGGCTAGTTATAGTGTAATGCTCAAAATGCAACAAAATCAAAGTCCTTGCTAAGATCTCCAAACTCTTGTGACTACAAATACAATCATTGCCCATTTTGCCTTCTGGAGGATACGATCATGGATTCACTCAGCTTCCTGGCATCTGGATCTCAAGTGGTGCTTCTCTCTGCGACATCTCACAGTTTGCTGCTCGTTGCCACCTTTTGGGAGGGGGGCGGGTGTCACCCAAATCACTTCTCCATAGTTGTGGCAATAAGACTTCACCTATTTCCTCTTTAATCCAGAGGGGCAGCCAGAGCGGGCAAGAGGGTTTCGTAAAGGCGCTTGAAGACAGCAGTCATCTCCTTGTAAAGACCTCCCTACCCACATCTTGCAAGGAGTGTCTCCATGGCCCCACCCACAAAGAATGTCTTCTCTGGACACTTTTTCATCAGCCTGTTCTGGTTCCTCTGGACCCCTCTTCTACTCCCTTCTCTCCCCATCCCCCACCCCCAAATTAATGACTCGACTGTATACTTTGTTGCTCAGCTCCTTGGCTTTCCATACTCAGGAACAAGTATTGCTTTTGGTATGCCCCTGAAGTTGCTGGCTTCAGTAATTGTAGCTGCTATGCAAGAACACACAGTGCATCAATCAGGAACACAGTACTGAAACTGGCGATGTCACTTCCAGTATAGTTTTGTACAGGGGAATGTGTGGAGCAATTTCTAAACCAAAACTTGATGTGGCTTTCGTTACGACTCCAAGGGGCCATGTGTTTTGTTCTCAACCTCAACAGTTTTCAGTTCGGTGGATGCATTTTGCAAAGCAACTTTGTGTGATTAACATCTTTTGGCAATGATTTCTTAAGGTGAAGAGTAATGAGGACATCATGAAAAGGAGATGCCTCAAGAAGGCAGCATCCGTTATTAAGGACCCTCACTGTGCCCTCTTTGTGACATGCTCTCTTCTGATTGTTACCATCAGGAAGAAGGCTCAGGATGCTGAAGACACACACTCAACATTTTAGGAACAGCTTCTTCCCCTCTGTCATCAGATTTCTAAATGGTCCATAAACATTATCTCACTAATCCTCTTTTGCACTAATTTATTCATTTTATTTCTTATTGTAACTTTTATCAATTTTTATGCATTGCACTGTACTGCTGCCACAAAACAACAAACGTCATGACATACATCAATAATAATAAACCTGATTTTGAAATATATTAAAATGTAAACATTAAGCTGAGGAATGGGGTATTATGATGAAAGAAGTTGGAGTCCTCAGGCCAAAAGGAAATATTGGGCTTAAATTACTGAAAATCAGTCATTTAATTCTTTTTCTTGGTCAGTGACACACGATTACTATTGGGTTCCTTCAACTTTCTAGCTCTTGTGTGGTTCCGTGCTTCCCCGTTTACTTTGTTCCTAGTTTGTTTCAATGCTCTCAGCAGACATTTTGTTGAGTTGGTGAGACCTTTTCACTCTGTCAATTAATGACCCTTGTAGGGATGTTTCCAAAATGTTTTCCTTTAACAGCAAATGGTGATCCAAACTGAATTAGGGCTTCTTCTGTTTCTAGAGCTATATCCAGTAAACATCAAGGTGAAAACTTCTTTCAGTATATTGAAGCGAGTGCAAAAAGCTATCCTCCCTGTAGGAGCTCCAAGTTATAAATTTTTTGAACCATGTGAAATTTATTTTTCAGTGCTGTTTTCAGAATTAAAGGCATTTGGCGTTCAGTAGGTTGAAGTTAAGAAATTCAATACATTTCTTTAGGCAACTTTTGTCAAAAAGCAGTTTGGACTAAAACATATCAGGAATAGTTATATAAAGGGGCAATGGGGATGTGCTAAGAATCATTGCAGAGAAAGAACTTTAAAGGGATTGCCAAGATGGCTTTCTGTAATATAAGAAGAAGGAAGACAGAACTTTTGGATAAATGTCCCCATTTGGAAACACCAAAGCCAAAAAAAACAGAAAGGCTTACAAAAAAGTAGTGGATACAACCCAGTCCATCACAGGAAAGGCCCTCCCCACCGTAGAGCACATCTACGCAGAGTGCTGGCACAAGAAAGCAGTATCCATTATCAAAGACCCATGTCATTCAAGCCTTGCCCTCTTCTCACTGCTGTCATCGAGAAAGATTGTACCAGCTTCTGAGCCAGCAAGAATAACTTTATTCCCGTCACTTCACCTCACCTCTGAATTGATTCCACAACCAATGGACTCACTTTCAAGGACTCTACAACTTGTGTTCTTCGTATTTATTTTTTGTTATTATCATTATTTGTAATTGCACAGTTTGTCTTTTGGGCATTGGTTGTTTGTCTTTTTGTGTAGTCTTTCATTGATTCTATTGTATTTCTTTGTTCTACAGTGAATGCCTGCAAGAAAATGAATCGCAGGGTAGTATATGGTGACATACAAGTACTTTGATAATAAATTTACTTTGAATTTTGAACTTTTTGAACATTGTCAAGGCCAAGTTGCAACTTTGAGCTGCTTGAGAAAGCTGGAGCCAGGCATGTTCTAGATCATTGGAAACAGAGCCGAAGACTAGCACAGATCGCAATATGTGAAAATTCAAATGAAGCCTGATTAGCTTTGACTTCTATATCTCAATAACAATGTAGGTGTTTTGGTAGTTGCCAGATTATAATGTTAATGACCCAATTCTGATCTGAGGGAATCCAAGAATAACACGCTAATTTTTCCAACTGTAGGCTCGGCTGCCAAGCCCCGTAAACAAAAGTGGATTTTGGACAAGAAAATTGCAGTATGGAAATTCTTATTGTTAACCATACTGAATGATTACTGATCTATTGCATTTTATGTTAGTTAATTTATTTTCAACAGGGCAGAGCTTTAAGAGAGATTTTAAATTATAACAGTTAAACTTCATGTATTCAGATTTAAATAAGATTTCATCACACATTCTAAGTGTTTCAAATACTTTTTAATTTCACTTTTGGTTTCAGACCTTTGTAGCTGTACTCTTAAAAGAAAACAAAATGCATGCCACCATCTCAACTGAATAAAATTCATCTGACAAGCTATGGAGTCAGGAGGTCATCAATGGTTTATGCTCCACTGGGAGCTAAGGGCCTAAGAACAAGAACAGGCTATGGTATAGACTGCATTTGGTTGTTTTGAAATTTGAAATCATCAAAAGAATAAGTTTGGCACATGATCATAATTACCTCAGAGCCTGGCTTCTTTTTATTCCTTAAAAAGGAAAGATGGGCATTAAATATTTAAATCATGGGTGTAAAAGGTGTTGGCCAGAATCAGTGAGTCAGTTTGAGTTTGGAGGCTTGAGATCATTATAATTGTAAAAACTTGATGCTGCAGCAGGAAGTAGCCATTGGATCCATCTGGGCTGAAGCTGTTCAATGGATGCAGCAACGATGCCAAAGCTGGATTTGGGTTGCATTAACATAGCACATGAAGGCAAATCTATTGTCAGGAAACTGATGTGAGGAAACTATGGGTTAAAAATCTTGGCAAATGTTCTTTGTGGAAAAAGAATTGATTTTTTTTAAAATAAATACTTTAAAGATCAAAGAGTGCATTTGAAGTTTACTTTAAATATAGATGGGTCAGTGATTTGACACTGCCTAGTGAATTGACCAAACCATGAACAAAGTGTGTCCGTGACGAAATATTTTAAATTATTATTCAATATTTTTAAATAGCTCTGCTCTGGTGCGAAATGTTACCAAGGTACTCAAAGGGTTAAAATATAACCACAAATAACTGTGATTTAATTCTGCAGGTATGTAACAGAATTTGTAAACCTAGGCAATGTTTCAGCTCTTCGCACTTTCAGAGTATTGAGAGCTTTGAAAACTATTTCTGTAATTCCAGGTAAGAAGTCCATGATTGGTGTTAGGTGTTGAGTAGGCCCCGTGTACCTCTAGTTGTTTTGTGTCTTGTCATTGTGTTTGTGTGTGACCTTCCCTTATTGCAGATATGTGACAGAGTTTGTGGACCTTGGCAATGTCTCAGCGTTGAGAACATTCAGAGTTCTCCGAGCTTTGAAAACTATTTCAGTCATTCCAGGTGAGAGCTAATTTAAACACGAAGGCTGACTTTTCCCTTTCTGGTACAAATATCTGTTAACACACCTGTTGCATGATAAACTCATCAGCTCACTTGCTTTTGAAAACCATTATAATTTTGACCACTTGTTTTCTTAAATTAAGTCTCTTGCTGCTTGATTTCGCAGAAGATGCACATGAATATTTTGTTAGGAAGAATCAATGATTTTAAACTTTCTATCCAATAATATGCCCATGGAATGATGTTTTATTTCAGTGCTTTGAACCAAGTCTGGAAAAACTGTTTGAGACCATCCAGAGGCTCCAGTATCCCAACTTTTCCAGATGTTAAAATTTGAAGCATTGCCCCTCTGGTGAATAGAATGTCAAATCTTACAATCTTGTGTTTTACACTGGCGGAGAAACTGGACAGTTGGACACAAAAGTAATTAGTTTCTGTGCAAGAGCTATACTCCAGATAGGAGGGGAGGAGAAAATTGGGGGGGGAGGGGCGGAAGAATGAAAATTCTACAAATATTGCATTTTAACCATTAATATCTCAATGCAAGTATCTTTTCTTTCCTATCTCCCTGAATCTTTACACAGTGATTCAACAGTTAACAGGGCAAGAAGTTCCTGAAGTAGGAAGTCCAGTTAAGAATAGGATTCAAGAATGGCCTGTTCCTATCCTGTTTATCTTGTGAACAAAGCCCTAATCAGTAGCAGTAACGTTGTAATTGTAATAGTTTTCACATGAAGAAAATAAAATTCCTTTAATCTGTGTAAGGCATAACCAGGGAATGAATTTTGAATTAGAATTGCTGTATAATTTACTTTAGTATCAAAAGTAAAAGATCTCATCAATGCCTGCTCTTATCTTCCCCCAGTTAAACACACACCTTGTGTTTTCTACACTGCTAGTACCTGTTTGATCAACGTTAGAACGATTACAATGATTTCCTGTGATAAGTGGTTGCAATTCATATCTTCCTGATAAAATTGCATTTACCTTCATGGCAGAGAGATCAAATACATTCGTGCTTCCACACACACAGTACAATTTTCTATTAAATATGATAAGATGGCCCAAAATTGCTTTCACATTGGCATTCAGATTTGGACAATTTTGACAAAGGTTTCCATGGGGTTAATTTTTTGATATAAAATTCTTGATTCAGCCTTGGCGTTTAAGCAATGCATGAGATATAAATGTAACTTGCTTGTGTTCCCTCTGAAGCCATCCATTTGCTTGCTTATGTGATGCTTCAAGGGTTCTTTGCACTTTGAACTGTTCTATTCTACCTCTGCCACAGTTGCATTTTAATGCTTTCCTGCAGCAAGTAAATGTATCTGTATTTTGTGTATTATAAACTTCCACAAAGTGAACTGCTGTTATAATCTTTGTTCAGACAGTTTGCTTGAAACTTTTGACAATTGAACCAGCAAAATGCTATATTCATGTAGTCAATATGACACTCTTTAGCCTCTAATGATATGATCTATTAAAATTTATCTTGTGACTTTGGGGGCAGGGAAAAGAACGGCAGACAAATCTTTGAATATAAAATTTTAAATATTTAAAATCAAAGGTAAGCACTGCTGCATGTATTTTTTTAATAAAGACATTCTAATATCTCTTAATTACCTGCTAGTTCTAAGTAGAACAAGGAACATAATGAGGAGTAGACATTTCAACTGAGACTGCTCCACAATTCAGTGTGATCATGGCTAATCTTCTACCTGAACACCATCTTCCTGCACTTTCCCCTTTTGACTTTAACATTTTCGAATTGAATGAACACAGTTTTGAATGAACCCAATAACTGAGTCTCCTACAGGCCTCCTGGCTAGTGAATTTCAGACTTGCCATCCATTGAGTGAAGTTTCTCCTCATTCTGGTCGAAAGTGGTCTGTCCTGTAGTTTAAGACTGACCTCCTGGCTCTGGCAAACACTCTCAGTTTTGTGCATTTCAGTGAGAACTCAGGTTGAATCCAAGATGTGTTTGTTTCAGTGTTTCTTGCAGGGCATGGTAACCAAAAGAAGAGAGTTGCATTTAGTACCTTATTGTCACATCTGGAGTTGAAACTCGAAATCGAATTAAGTTTAATGAGTCTGAGATATGATTTAGCATAGTGGACTGGGAGTAGCTGCTAGAATTTATCTGTTTCAAAGTGACAGTTCAGAACAGGGTAAAAGAAAAGGGGAGCTCCCAGTTTTACACATTGCAATGTTGAGCATAAAGGGATATTCATGATAGAAATATAGTGTTGCAGAAGGTCTTCTGCTGGAGTATAGAAGATTCAGGATGAAACTTAAAAAGGAAATGTGGAAGACGATGGACAGAAGATATTTAGGTAAAAGCCAAGAAAATCTTAAGATATTCTATAAATACAAAAATAGAAAGAAGTTTTGGAAGAAGAAAAAGAAGTTCTTTAGCCAGGGGGTGGTAAATCTGTGGAATTTATTGTCACAGATGCTGTGGGGGTCAAGTCATTGGGTGCCTTTAAAGTGGAGTTTGATAGATTCTTGGTTAGTAGGGATGTCAATGGTTACGGGGAGAAGACAGGAGAACAGGTTTGAGAGGGATAATAAATCAGCCGTGATGGAATGGCAGAGCAAGAAATGGCCTAATTCTGTTCCTCTGTCTTATGGAAGGAAAATTGGGGCTGATTTGGAGCTCAAAATAGTAAGACAGAATATAGAGACATGTAAACTTCAAATGAATACTTTTACATTTTGTCTTTACAGAAAGGGCTGTGATTTATAGATATTGAACTTGATTATGGAAAGGTTGATCAGGGGTGGGAGATTGATGGGTTGCATAATTTGGAGAACTTGAAGAAAGACAAATTGCTCAAAGTTGGTCAATGTGAATTTCTTGAGGAAATGCTGTGCCCAACTGACTTGTTTTTTGTTTTGACAAAGTAACAGTGCTGATGAGTGTTTTAAAAACACTTGTAGTTTGCATTGACAAGGTGAAAGCTTATGGAACCATGAGAAAATGATGTTAGATTCAAAAGCAGGCCAAGTGATGGGAAGCAAATGGGAATTTTAGTGGCAGGAGTGGTTTTGCAATTTTAGGACCCATTTTATGGTTAAGCAAGAGATGATTTGGGGCTAAAATGTATATTCTACATTTAAGAGATTTGCAGAAAAAATTAAAATTGGTATTGTGATTGACAGCAAAACCTAAGTTCTAAGTCACAGCTGCATATTGATAGACATGCAGAAGTATATAAAATTGAGGGGCATAGATTGGGTTAGTGGTTCCTTTTTCCCCAGGGTTGGAGAATTAAAAATGAGGGAACAGAGTTTTAAAGTTACAGGTGAAAGGCTTAAGAATCTGAAAGGCAACTTTTTTTATATACAGTGTGTGGTGGAAATATTGATCCAGCTACTAGAGGAAGTGGCTGAAGCAGGTACATTTAAAATGTGGACAGATATATGGATGACAAGCGTATAAAGGGATATGGGCTGAGTGCTGAGAGTGAGATAAACTTGAATTGGCTTAAATGGGATTTCCTTAGCATATGGGTCAAAGGGCCTTTTTCCATCCAATTCAACTCTGACTGGTTAGATGGACACAAAACTGATAAATGGAATTCACTCGGGATAAGTATGAATGATGCATCTGAGAAAGTTGAGGAAGGCAAGCAGATACTTGATAAATGATGGGAGGAGCAGAAGGAGTTCTAAAAACGCATCCGCAAACTCCGGAAGGACAGTGGTCGTGAAGACTTGTGGCGTGCTTTTATCAGCAGAAGCAAAGAGCACAAAAGAAAGGGAGTAAAGCCAATACAGTGTAAAGGCCAGAGGACATTGTCTAATTCTGGTTGTACTACTGCAGGAAGGATGTGATAGCAGCAGAGAGAATGAGAGGAGATTTACAAGGAAACTGTCAGCACTTAAAAAAATTATATCCCTGAGGATGCTGTGTCTAGGCTGGGATTGTTGTCTTTGTCTGAAGGAAACTGAGGAGAGATTTGATTTAAGATTTCTAAAATTCTACAAAATCTAGAAAGTGAGATCAAAGATGTGGTTAAACTGGAGAGAGTGCAGAAAAGATGTTACCAGGCCTAGAGGGCCTATAATCTGAATTATAGGGAGAGGTTGGCTAGGATTGAGGCATAGCAGAATGAGGGATTACTATTTACAGAAATCTTTAAAATTATAAGAGATCTTGATAAGATGGAAAGTATAGATTAGGTTGACAGTAACAGACTTTTCCCCCAGGGTACGGGAGTCCAAAACTAGGGTTCATCGATTTAGGGTGAGAGGAGAAAGATTTAAAAGGGATCTGAGGGGCAACATTTTTACAGAGGGTGGGGAGTATGTGGAACGAGCTGCCAGAGGAAGTGGTTGAGGCAGGTACAAGAGCAGTGGGATAGGTACATGGAGGGTTAGTGGCTAGTGATATGGGTGGAATACAGGAAACTGGGACTAGCTGGGTGGGCACTGGTCTGTAATTTGCTGGGTTATCTCTACTCCCTTTCTTGAACAAAGGAACACCATTTTCAGCATTCCAGTGCTCTGGTACTTCTCCCATCCCCATTGATGATGCAAAGCTCATCACCAGGGGCTCAGCAATCTCCTCCCTCGCTTCCCACATTTGCCTGGGGTACATCTCATCCATTTGTTTTTTTTATTAGCTAAGTCGGCGAGTCTGGATGAGATTTTGGGGTTTACCGGAATTACCCTTTATCTGGGAATGCAATTGTATGCCACTATGTTCTCCCATTAGTGACTTTGGTCATCTTGTCAACTCTAACATGTAGGCCAATGTAGATTATCTGAAGAACTTCTTAATAGTGCATTTCAACATACAAGTCAAGGAGCAAGCAATCACTTGACCCCTCAAGCTTTCTCCATTTGACAGACTGTGGCTGATCTAATTGCTACCATCTCCCTGCATTCCCATCTGGCTTTTAGTACCTTATCAAGTATGTATCTACCTCTACCTTGAACACTGAGGGAGGAAAAATGTCTTCTCTGTCTGAAATGGCCAATCTTTTCAGTAAATGAAAATTCTGTTAGCTCTGCTAATGCTGTATTTCTGGAAAATGCACATGCCCTTCTCATTCTGAGGGATTCTGCATTGGCGGGAATTTCTCGTATACTGTGGGGTGAATTTGGAGATGAGAGGGTACCATGCTGTCAGAATAATAGTGCAAAACAATACGGATATCTCAATAGCACACTTCTCCTTGTCTGCTTTAGTCTCGCAACTCAATTCAGGAAACAAATGTGAATAATTTACTGTGTTCTACACAATCTTACAGAAGATAATGCCAGTGTTGGAAGAGGAGCAGCAAGGAGACCTGGAGCCCACGTTCCATTAGCTTACCATGGGGAGCAGAAGGTGACCAATGTGGGGGAATATCCCTGCTTAGCATTGTTCCCTCTCCTGCTGAGTGCAGAAGGCAGCTGAGGCCCATGTGGGATTTGAGGTGCCGTTTGGAAGAGAAGCACTTCCAATGACCCCCAAGACTATAGTGCCCAGCCAAGTAACCTTTGCTGCACTATCCTTTCTGGTCCTGTTGGCAACTGAGCAGTGTGTGCATTCTTCTGACTGTAAAACACCCTATTGCTCTTGCAAAGCATCTTTTTGACCAAGTTTATGAATCAAAGTCATGAGATCTGCTTCTTGATACCCTTACATTGAATTTGCATTTACAGTGCAAAAGTCTTAGACACCCTAGGTTTTTCATATGGTCTCAGATGGTATAGCCATTACAGAGCCCTGATCTCAACACCTTCGAGGCTGTCCAGGATTACCTGGGAGACAAGCGAGACAGCCAAAGTGTGCAGAACTGTGGCAAGTTCTCCAACCTACCAGCCGATTTTCTGATAAAACTGCATGACAGTGTAACCAAGAGAATTGATGCAGTTTTAAAGGCAAAGGGTGCTCACACCAAATATTGATTTGATTTAGTTTTTTTTTTACTGTGTACTGCTTTTTATAGTTTTTTTGATATTTAGAAACTTTTCATTTTATTATTTTGAAAGCAACTTCACTTTACAAAAATTTTTTACACGTGCCTAAGACTTTGGCACAGTACTGTAAAACATGGACATTCAGTGAACTTTGTTACTTATCATTGTATAGCAAATCTTAACACTAGGGTAAGGGTGCAGTGGAGGGTCAGAGTTTCTGTTTTGGAACAACAATTTTCAGGACAGCACATCAACCTGTTCTTCCTTATCCATTTGATCCTGTTTTGACCCACTTGCCTGGGTTAGGTCTCATTAGCAAGTGGACAACAGGTCCTGCTGTCACTGATGAATCTGTCAGTGTGAGCAAAAGTTTTAAGGGAATGTAGCACAGATTTGTGTGTGAATACTGCTATGACTTCTTGCGGGTGGTTGCCTGAATCCAATACATGGAACAGGGTATGGACCCTAACAAGATCTTAAACCTGATTTCAAAATTTTATTGGTTTGGTCCCTTGGACACTTCCTAATGCCTGGGAAATGACCTTTCACATGGACGTGAGTAATTGGAAAAACTCCTCAGTCATCTTATAAATTCAACTGATGGCCATGCAGCATTACTTGGGGAAAGTTGGAATTTCTGGCGTGAATACTGTGGTCATAGCATAAATCTAGAAGAGTACAGCACTGGACAGGCCATTTGACCCTAAACAGTGTCGATCTTGAATCCAATTTATATTAAATATTCTCTGAATGTGTATCATCTAAATCCTATTCCCTTTGTATTCATGTGTCTATCTAAAAGCCTCTTCAACTCCTCCAAAATGCTGCTTCCACTGTTGCCCTTGGTAACTAACCCATTCCAGGTACTTGCCACTTTGTATATTTTAGAAAAAAATCTTGCTCCACACTTTGCCTTTTATCTAGCCACCGCCAAGCCTTAATGAGTATAGTCTTGTACCCCTGAATCATAAGGACATACTGACTTTGGCATCTTTTGCTGGTTCAATTGTTTACTTAATATAATTGAAATGTTTATAAAATAACCAATTTATGTTGAGTAAAAAAAATTATACTGTAGTATTTTCATTTATATCTGGACCAAATTGATCAATTCCATTCGATCAAATAGCGAAATAATGGTTTGTAACTGCTTCAATTGCTTTAATTCTCAATGTCTTTGAGAAAGCTCAGAGGCCAGAACTTGTATTATTCTGTAACTTCCGTGGCATCTGCATCTCTTGGAAACACTGAGGTTGCTGATTTATTAGATTGAAGTTTTAAATATACAAGAGTCGTATGTGGCAGAGGGAGATGGATATCATTATGTTGCAACACAGAACAGTTTATTAATGTTTTGTTGTTGCTTCTGCTTCCAATTATGTCCCTTTACTGGTGATTTAGTTGACTAATATAATGAATAAATTATTTGGTGAAATTGTCACAGATCAAATTTTTTAAAGATGCCTTCAATTAGGTGCGCACGATATGTTCTCACCACTGAATAAAGTGACTCAGTCTGTCAGTGAGAGTGCTGGAGGGACTTGATTATTTAATTTCCTGAATGTGCTGCCAAGAATATTCATTTGTGGTGTTGTTGAGATCAAAATGAGCATTTTATTTCCATTCACAGGAAATACGTTTCGCAGGATGCAAATTATAGTGGATGTTGTTGTATGAAAACCACTGTGCTTGCTCCAGATTACCCTCTTCACCATTCTAACAGAGGGGTTAAATCTGTTTATTTGGTCTGAACTCATTAATCATTCCTACAATAATATCAAATAATATCAAACCCTAACCCTAATGTAATTTTGATCTGCAAATCTTTTCCTCCTGAATGGTGAAAAATAATTTGGTGCTAATAAACACAGATTAGATGCTGTAACATGTTCACTCTTTTTTTTGTTCCTATATTTTTGAAATTATTTTCTTGGGGACTTTAATTTACTTAAGCTTAAATTTTGCTTTCAATGAGCGCTTTTGGTGACTTTGGGGTTTAATTGTTTACTGTTTTTGATCTGCTTTATTTTAAATCCTGAAAATTTAAGGGCAGTGTGGCATTAAATATTTGACTGTGAATATATTTAACATGGAAGGGGATGCAATCTGTAATGCAGACCCTGGCCAAAGCCAAATAAGTAATCAGCGATTTAACTCTGTGATTCCGAGGGCTGGGTTGACATCTTCGGTGTTCTCTGGATTTAACACGTGTATTTGAGCAAACTATGAAATTATCATCAAAATTGGCCTTCGGGTTACCGAGCGCTAATCAACTTTGCTAAAAGTTTTATCAGTACCAATGTATTAAAATATCCTTAATACCTCACTGGCCAGTAAGTAACTGCACAAACTAGAGATTCCAGCACTGCTCCCATGTTTGTCCATGATAGCTGATGTTAATTGGCATAAGCACCCTCCCCCCCACCTCTAGGATAGGATGGTACATCAGCTCGGGGTCTTGCTGCTTCATAACTCCTGATAAGAAATTGCCTTTCTTGTGGCTATAAACAAAGACAGTGATGGGGTTACTATGATTTTTCTGGCCCAAGGGCCCTTTGCCACTTGTAATCCAGTCTCACGTGGGGAAATATCACTTCTGAGGTATCAAAGGGCAGACGTTAAAAGAGCAAAGGATTTTTTTGTCATAAATAGAGGAAAATGTCTGATTTTGCTTTTTTATGAATGCTATCAAAGCCCAGCTCTTGATTACACTTATGTCTGCACACTTAAAAACTCAACAAGGGAATTATAGATTTGAACAGTTAATGTGTGCTTGGAGAAACAAAAGTTCTAATAGTATTGATAAAATAGTAGACCTTTCAGTGGATAAATAATTGTAAGCTTTAATTTCTCATTAGACATCACAATTGTATATCAGTAGGTCATAATTTTAGTAATTAATAATCACAAAGTCAGATCCTGCCTCCATATATCTTTCCATATTGTGTTAATAATCCATAATTGTATTCTGGCAGGTCAGTTAGTCTGCTTGCCATTGTCCACTTACTGTGAAATATTAATATCGGGTGTGAGTTGAATATTGATCAACATGAATGAATTAAAATGAGCATACTTGTCCAACTTCACTTCAGTTTTAATATTAAGTTAATTACATTTTTATCAACCAATTTGAAAATGTTTAAACTTTAGATGTAGTGTAATTTGAGTTTTGAATCAATATTTGATGTGGTAAACAGGTTCTTTTGGGACAACTGAGCTGTTGTAGAAGTCTTAACAGCTCAGGAATAGAGGATTTGTATCTTCCCAATTCAGTTTGCTATATTGGGCAACCTCTACACAAGATTTTATAGATGAACCATCTTGTCCTACCTTAATACAGGGGAGCAGAGCTCTTGATCTCAGTTACCTTTCTATTCCAAGGCCAAGTATGCCACAATTAACCACAAAGATGTTACTACTGTGCATCAACACTATATTTAAGTCTCACCTTAGGAAAGTGTCCTATTGCTAAGATATTTGTACAAAATGAGCCCTTGACTATCAAATTCAGTGTAACATGGATATCCATTCAAGGTATGTACATGGACTGGTTCACAATTAAATCTATATAACGCCCATGGATTTGTCCCTTCAGTGAGAGAAACTGGTGACAGAGTTTAAGTGTCCCACGATTTGTTGATGTGCAATGTTTGGTTATTGCAAATTATGGGCAGAATTGAGCTGTGGTCTATTCTCTGAAAGAATTGGATACAAAACCCCTCATAAAATGCCCAATCTTGTAGACAAATGTTGCATTTGCCTTGCTGTGAACTATTGATGTTATTGCAAGCTGTGCTAGCAAGTTTAAACCAAAATAGTCAGTTGCTAATAACCATTAAAATGTCTTTGCCACAAGCTTTTCAACAAACCTTTTCTGTTTTGAGTTCAAACATTATTAAATCCATTGACATGATTTGCGCAACATTGCTTGCTTTCTGCATGGATTATTTGTGGAATGCTCTTTTAGTTTCTTATGAGGGAGAAAAATTAATGATAATTAAAGGTACACCTATAATGGTCTATTTCTTTTTACAGGTTTGAAGACCATTGTCGGTGCTCTAATCCAGTCTGTAAAGAAACTTTCTGATGTAATGATTTTGACTGTATTTTGCCTAAGTGTTTTTGCCCTTATTGGACTCCAGTTGTTCATGGGCAACTTAAGGCAAAAATGTGTCATTTGGCCACCTGATCCAGCATATCTTAATGCCACAGATGAAAATGGAACAAGACTGTTTGACTATAATGAGTACATTATGAATGACAGTAAGCATTTTATGGTTTTAATGTACATGATTGATTTACTTGAGCGTACTGTTTTCATACTTTCAGGTGGTTTAATGTCATAAATGATTATTGATGTTTTCCTTCACGGTAAACAAGACTGTTGGTGTCTCATTGTGTAGTAGCATAGAATGAGTGGTCTGTGTTGTGCTCAATATTCCTTGGGTTGAGTGCTAAATTTCAGATGATTTGTTAAAATCAAAAATTTATACAAGAGAAAGAAACCAGTCCCAACATGTTGACCCTTATTCAGAAGATCCAGCTTCTCTTGAAGCCATTTCCCTTCTGACTTTCCTGTTAAATTATTCTGCAGTATTGCTCCTTGGTTGAAATGATTTTGCCCAAGTTTCCATCTTTATAATCCAATCTTAATTGTGTAACATTATTTGTGAGCATCCTTTATTCACTTTGCTGATCAAGGTGGATCAAGAATATTAACAATAGTCTTGAATCCAAGACACCAGAATGGATAACCTGGGATAATCTTTGCATGGCTATAGGCCCTTTGCAAGGAACAGGTCTAACTGTGGGGTTCAAGGGACTTGAATTGGTTCATAATTAAATCTTTTAAATGATCATAGTTTTGCCCTTTCAATATGGGGAAAGCAGGTGATGCTGCTTTTTACGATGTATGTCAATGATTTGGACAATGGGATTAATAGATTTGTGGCTAAATTTGCCGATTATACGAAGATAGGTGGAGGACCGGGTAGTACTGAGGAAACAAAGAGCCTGTAGAGAAACTTAGATAGTTTAGGGGAATGGGCAAAGAAGTGGGAAATGAAATACAATGTTGGAAAGTGTATGGTCATGCACTTTGGTGGAAGAAATAAACGGGCAGACTATTATTTAGATGGGGAGAGAATTAAAAATGCAGAGATGCAAAGGGACTTGGGAGTTCTTGTGCAGGATACCGTAAAGGAGTTAACCACCACATTGAGTCGGTGGTGAAGAAGGCAAATAAAATGTTGGCATTCATTTCTAGAGGTATAGAATATAAGAGCAGGGATGTGATGTTGAGGCTCTATAAGGCACTTGTGAGACCACACTTGGAGTACTGTGTGCAGTTTTGGGCTCCTTATTTTAGAAAGGATATACTGACATTGGAGAGGGTTCAGAGGAGATTCATAAGAATGATTCCAGGAATGAAAGGGTTACCATATGGGGGTCGTCTGGCAGCTCTTGGGCTGTATTCCTTGGAGTTCAATAGAATGAGGGGGGGATCTCATAGAAACTGTCCGAACGTTAAAGGGCCTGAACAGATTAGATATGGCAGAGTTAGGGGAGTCTAGGACAAGAGGGCACGACCTCAGGATTGAAGGACGCCCATTTAGAACTGAGATGCAGAGAAATTACTTTAGTCAGAGGGAGGTAAGTCTGTGGAATTTGTTGCCACGAGCAGCTGTGGAGGCCAAGTCATTGGGTGCATTTAAGGCAGAGATAGGTAGGTTCTTAATTAGCCAGGGCATCAAAGGGTATGGGGTGAAGGCAGGGGAGTGGGGATGACTGGAAGAAATGGATTAGCCCATAATTGAATGGTGAAGCAGACTCAATGGGTTGAATGGCCTACTTTTGTTCCTATATCTTGTGGTCTTATGGTCTTATACCTAGCTATGATCTTCCAAAATGCCCTTGATTTAAGAACTGTCCCATTAGATTGGGGAGAACTGTTAATGCAACCCCTGACTTTAGAATGGAGGATGGAATTGGGAACCTATAAACCATATAAAATTGTCCATTTGTTGAAAATCTGCCATTAGTTG
Organism: Hemitrygon akajei; assembly: GCF_048418815.1. NCBI lineage: Eukaryota > Metazoa > Chordata > Chondrichthyes > Myliobatiformes > Dasyatidae > Hemitrygon > Hemitrygon akajei. Next base: position 21,024,623 of record NC_133141.1, on the reverse strand, counting down.
TCAGGCGACTGAGTACTTGCCAAATGTGAAATGACCATAGCGTAAACTATGGGTTTGGGAAGAGCAAGTCATGTTTAACTAACATACTTGAATGTATAGATGTCACTAATATGGTTGATAAGGCAGGAGCTCTTAGTAATTGTCTAAGCTTCCACGAGGATTTAATATGGTACTGCTCAAGGCAGAGATGAAAGCATAGAAACATGCAAGTGGAGGATTATTTAGACCAGGGTTTCCTAACCATTTTCTTTATTCCTTGGATCAATACCATTAAGAAAGTTTTGGGAACCCCTGTTTTTAAACTCTGATTAGAGTTAGATATCATAACTTGGAAGAGGTGACAAATGTCATCTCTCACGGTCTTTAGTGGGATTCAGCCTGCAGCTCACTAAAATAGAAAACACTATATTCAGATTTACCAATGATGCTGTTAAATTATGCTTTGTGACTGGTGTCTACTGGAGCACAAACCTGTAAAATAGCATTGGCAGAGTAGGCAAACCTAGTATATGATTCAACATCTAATCGTAATTTGAAGTTTCATTTTTCTCTCTTGCGACTTCACATTTTAAAAACAACACTACAGTCAGTGGCCACTTAACTAGTTACATCTGTACGCATGATTGTTAATGCAAATATCTAGCAGCAATTCAATGCACAAAAGCAAGCAGATATGGTCAAGAGGTTCAGTTGTTTTCACAAAACATCAGAATGGGGAAGAAATGTGATCCAAGTGACTTTGACCGTGGAATGATTGTTGGTGCCAGATGGGGTAGTTTGAATATCTCAGACACTGATCTCCTGGGATTTTTACAGATAAGTCACTAGTGTTTAGAGAATGATGCAAAAAGAAAAGGCATTCATTGAGTAACAATTCTTTTGGTGAAAATGCCTTGTTAATGAGAGAGGTCAGAGGAGAATGGCCAGACTGATTCAAGCTGACAGGAAGGTGACAATAACTCAAATAATCACACATTGCAACAGTGGTGTGCAGAAAAACATCTCTGAAAGCACAACCCATCGAACTTTGAAGTGGAAGGGAAACAGAAGACCACAAACATACACTCAATGGCCATTTTATTAGTTGCAGGAGGCACCTAATAAAGTAACCACTGAGTGTATTTTCTCAAAGATGTGAACTACAGGGATGGAGATTTTTGGGGCTGATGTATCGAAATAGTTTTTAAAATGTGAACAGTTATAAAATTTAAATAATTGGAATATTAATTATTTCAGGTTAGAGATGAATATCAGAGGGGTAGATACTGTTCTCGTTAGGAAGATCTCTATTTGGATTCCAGCTGCAGTAGCATTCAGATCTATGTATTGCACACTTCGGAAGACAAAACTGGTTTTGAAAGGGATGTGGTATAGAACTTAGCAGGACTGATTTAATAGATCAAATTGGTATTCCATTGAGTATGGAAGATTAAAATAATGCTCTGATGAAGCTGCTTTAGGTAATTAAGCTAGAACATGAATCAGAATAGGCCCTTTGGTCCACAATATCTGTGCCGAGAATGATGCCAATCCATACTAATCCATCTGCCTGAACATGGTCAGTTTCCCTCCATTCCCTGCCTGTCTCTAAATGGCTCGAAACCTTGTTGTTGTATCTCCTTCCACCACGTCCCCTGCCAGCCCAATCGGGGCACATGTACAAAAATAAATGGAATGAAAGCCCTTGTAAATCTCCTTTTTTAAACTTATCCCTCACCATAAAAAATTGATTTCCCCCTCATCCGTTTTGCAAGTGATAACCTCACAAAAATTAGCGGATTTGTTGAATATGATTTCCCTTTCATTGAACCTTGTTGAATCTGCCCAAACCTGCTACCACTTCCCTCATAATGGATTTCAGCGGCTTCCCACTAGGCTTCTTTATCCATAGCTCCCTGTTTTTTTTCCCTCTCTCCCTCTTTTGAATAATAGCCCAGGAATCATTATAACGCCCATCTTTCATTGATCAACTCATGATCAGATATTTGAAATATGAACATTGCTACATTTAATTGGCAGCAGAGAGCCACAACTTGCAATGTTTGCATGGCATATTAATCAGAAGCAATAAGAAAATCTCATTTCAGGTGCATTTTTAGTTTGAAGCAGGGTCAAATCAACAAAGTATTGAAAAAATTTTAGCCACCCTGAACATAGGTGATGACAATCTGATGTGCTCACTGAACCCAATAGAACATGATGTATGTTTTAACAATATTTTTCTCAGACTGCCAGAAAATGAAATGCCCACATGAGATGTGCAAATTTGATGATGAGCTTCTAGAATATTTCGATCTACTCTAATAAATAGGGAAAGTAAACAAGGTCTCAAGAAGACCAGTATTGCTTCCCCTATGCAACACATTGATAGTCTACATTCACTTGGACATGGCCATTTGCTTCTCTACCAACGTTATTGTTGCACCATCAATGCAGGATGCATCTTCAAATGAGATGACACAATCGCACAATCATAGCCTACTTCAGTCTGAGCAGAAATGATCCAGTCGTGCAATGTGATTTGGTGCCACTGTTTATTTGGAGCAATCTTGGACCCTGGTGCTGTGGCACTGTATCCCATTGGAAGTCCAAGCGCCCTGCATCCTCATCCATCTACAACCTCAATGATCTTGACTAAATTTCTCAGCATTATTTCCCATTCATGCAACCATGTTGACCCTTTCTAGTCATATTGATTTTCCAAATATCCTGTTACTCTTCATTTTCCAAAGAAAATTCAACTTTTTCCCCAACAAAGGATGACTGTTTTCTCCCTTCCTACATCCCTCTCCATTCTGAACAATGGTTTCCTAATCCACGGCCACCTTCTCAGAATTTTCTACCAATGTAGCCATTGTCTACATAGTAATTAAATTCAAAGTAAATTTATTATCAAAGTACGTGTATGTCTCCATAGGCAACCTTGAGATTTATTTTCTTGCACACATTCACAATAGAACAAAGAAATACAATAGAATCAATGAAAAACTACACACAAACAAAAACTGACAAATAACCAATGTGCAATGAAGACAAACTGCAAATAAAAAAATAAATAATAAGGATACTTTGTAGAGTCCTTGAAAGTGAGTCCATAGCACTGCAAGTGACCTTTAAAGTAATTTTTACAACTTTGAAATGGAATTGTTGAAGGAAAACACATAATGTAAATGTTTGTAAATTACAAATTACTCTAATTCTTACTCTGATCATTTGCAGCAAATTTCTACAAGCTGGCAGGATTTCCTGATGCTTTGCTCTGTGGAAATGGCTCAGATGCTGGGTAAGTTTTATTTCCTGTATGCCCTTTAATTATTTGTTCTTGAATAAATGCTTTTCATCAATGGTACTTAAAATGCTATTCAGCTGCTTGGTGTAGCAAAGAATTAGAAATCAGAAGGACCAAAATTTGATCTCTTGACTTTGCTCAATAACTGACTTCAGCTGGGTGAGCACTGGGCTGTTGCATTTGGCCTGCTTGACATCACATTGGAGAGGCAGTGAATTAACTAAGGTGTCTATTTTAAGTTGTCTAGTGGTAGAATGTATGTGGAGGTAGTGCTGACAGAATCACTTCTTTGCACACTCGCCCTCTTTCCCACTTGATGAATAGCCACTTGGATCAAGTTCCTGGAATCTGTGGTGTCTGTCTGAGTGCATTTTAGCATGTAAGTGTCTCCAGGATGCTTAAAGAAGGAAAATAAGCAGCAGAAAACCTGGCATACAAAAGATTAAGGGAAAAAAAACTACAATTTCCTCTCTGAAATATTACAAAAATGACTTAATATTCGGGTTGTTTGTTCATTAAAAACTTGCTAACATAAATTTGCATTTCTTTACATCTTAAAATTAACTTCTTTCCTCCTTTGATTATTGTTCAGTGAATAAAACCATTGAGTTTTATTTATTGATAATTAGATGTTTAAAAATCCTTTGATCGTGCACTGACTTTGTCTTTTTTTTTCAACTTCTTCCTCTTGCACTTGCCTAGGCTTTTCTCTTTAATGAGGCACAGCCACAAGTTTTCACTTTCTTTGAGGTGAACAATTCTGGAAGCTCAGTTTGGTATAGCACTGTCATACAGTGTTTGACCTGAACATTACACTTGGGCCCTAGTTTAGCATTCCAAGCTCATAATTTTGATTGAAAGCATATGAAATGCTGAACCAAGGTTCTGACTGTTCTAATGGTCATGGTGGCCATTGAAGGTCCTGTAACCTGCTTCAAAGAGCAGCAGCAATTTGCCCTGGCGAGTATTTCTTGCCCAACTAACAGCTCATTTTTTAAAAAAAGGATCAAACCCCTTACTGTTTGTATCATTGTTCATAAGTGGCAGCCCTGTAATAGCTGCGATGATAATTTTCCATCAACAGCAGTCCCACGCTGCCTCTGAAAAGCAAAATCTATTGCCTTGTTATCGTCGTACGTTAGCTAAGCATCGGTGCTGCATTTTTTTTTAAAGGGGTGAAGAGACAAGTTTCATCTTAAATCCTGATGAATATTACTTGTCTACAGTTACCATCTATTTTTTTCCGTCATTTTTTAAAACTATTGGCAATGATTTCTACCTTTTTGTACCCAATTCCAAGTAGCTGTTTATATGAATTTTTGACATTACACTATATATTTGGCAGTAAAATATATAATGAATCCCTATTTTCAAAGATTTGCTTCACACTTTTTGTTCAGATGATTTTGTTTATTGAAGAGGCATTGAGGAAAGAATCAATATATTGGTTGGCGTATGTGTACCTGTGTTTGATTTAAGTATGAGTAACAACTGACACCTACATCTTGTTTTAACAAGCTGAAGTATCCCAGCCTGGTTTACAGCCAATCTTATACTGCTTGTACTTAAACATAGGGTGGTCTGACACCCAGTTAGTCAGCACAGTGCTTCTGAGCCGGCGACCAAGGTTGAACCCTGACCTCCAGTGCTGTTTTGTGTGGAGTTTACATGTACGCCCTGTGACTGTTGCACTAAGCGGCTACATAATTTCATCCCATTATGTGCATGCCCATTGTTACACCTGTAACCTTCTCTTACTTTGACAAACTCAGTTTCTCGCTCTCTCAGCTCTGAAGGGCCTTTACCTAAGATGTCACCCGTTTCCCTTTTCGCAGAGCGCCTGTCCCGCTGAGGTTTCTCAGCGTTTTCTCCTTTTACTCCCACACCCCAAAGGTGCTTGAGTTAATTGGCTCTAACTAGTCCCCAGTGCAGGTGGATGGTAAAATTGTGGGGGAGGATAGGATTTGAGGAAAATTAGTGGGAAACGGAATTGCTTTGTGAGATCACGGGTCGAATATTATCCTTCTGTGCTGCATCGAAATAATTTGTGCAAAGAAAGTGCTGGAAACAGCAGTGTGATAATCTGCTAATGATGAATCGGTGAAGGGGAATAGCACTGTGGGAGCTATTGCATTATATTTAGTTTAATATGTTGTCACAAAGCATTTCAAGTGCAGCACTCCCTCCATTGCACTGAGCCCAAGCCTCTCTCTGCGAGTCTTACTGTTCATTGTATGCATTAACAGCTTGGGGGATGTGAATGTTGAAGGTGTGATTGGTTGGTCAGCAGTTGATGTTTAACGGTGAGGATAAATGTAGGTTACAGGATATATACAGGCTGTCTGTAATCATTGTGGACAGTCACTGTTTGACTTGGGCAACGCAAGGTTTAAAAAGAGCTCGGAGCCTTTTGGAACTTCTTGGTGGTCTGCAATCATTGTGAGCAGTCGCTGTTTGGCTGAGGCGGCGTGGGGTTTAAAAAGAGCTTGGAGTCTTTTGGGAATTTTCAATGGGCTGCAGTCTCTTAGGCACTCGGCAAAGGGCAATAAAAAGAAGCGAGTTGTAAAAGCGGAGCTGCCATGATGGGCACGGACTGTGTTTGAATGGTCGAGCATTGGTTCAACAGGCTTGGGTGAGAATAGGTGGAGGATCTAAGTAAGATTCCAGTAAGTTCTTTTTTTCTTCCTCTCTCTTTTTGTCTGTTAGTACATAGCCAGTGCGGTGAGAATGGGTCCAGGGTTATTGGTACATTCTTTGTGTGAGAAGTGGGAATGCTGGGAGACTTCCAGTCTTCCTGGTAACGACATCTACTCAAAGTGCATCAAGCTGCAGCTCCTTCGAGACGACGTTGAGGAACTGGACCTGCAGCTCGATGACCTTCGGCTCATATGTGAGGACGAGGAGGCCATAGATGGAGGTAGTCACCTCGCAGTTGCAGGAGGCGAGTACCAGGATGACTGTCAAGAGAGGGAAAGGGAATAGGCAGCTGGTGCAGAGTAACCCTGTGACTGTTCCCCTCAATAATAAGTACAGCGCTTTGGATACTATTGGGGGGGAATGACTCACCGGGGAAAGCTGCAGCGAACAGATCTCTGGCACTGTGTAGCTCTGTATCTCAGAAAGGAAGGGGGCAGGGAGAAGAGGAGTGCAGTAGTGATAGGGGATTCCATGTTCAACCCTCCCACCAGGGCTCATACACCAGCATGGCTCACTAGCTAACTCTGCTAACAATGGTGAGAAGGCCACCTTTCATAAGTAATCCATGTCTAGGGTCGATATGATTTGTGGGGTTCAACCAAACAGGAATATTGGGACCTTTCGATTAACAGAACTGTGATTTGATTGAATGCTGTGTAAATACTGTCCGTACACAGTTATCGGTAGCCCAGAAATGACAGGTTGTACACCAGCATAAAGTTATAATGAAAGTATATTTACCAGTTTTCAACTTTAACTAACAGTTAACAGAAAAAGAAAGATAAAAGGGCTCATTACAGTTAAACCAGTCTAAATGTGCACCTAAACATTGGAGCTCATTTCTGTTGTAGCTGGGAGTATCGCTTTACTCAAGGTGCTGAATTCTCATCACCAACCACAGGCAGAACTTTCTTTCTTGGAATCCTCCACCTCGTGAAGCACTCCTTGCAATAGGGTCTCCCCTTCAGATGGGATCCTCTAGGTGTCTTTCCTGGTGCTCTTTTCCCCACACCTCACCTGAAACCAGACTACTTTCCTTCAGAAATTTCTTCCCGCCCAACCCTCGAGAATGTTCCATGCCATCCTGTTCCTGATTGTCTGACACAACATTACAAAATTGGACAACATGGCTTCTTATCTTTAGCCGAAGCCAAAACAATCATACCAGTAGGACACGCTACTTATACATAAAAATACCTCACAGCTTTGTAGTAGAAATCTTAACCAGGGCATTACACATAGTTAAAGGAGCAAACAGGAGATTCTGTGGATGCAAAAGAGACACCCGGATGGTATGTTGCCTCCCAGGTGCAGGGTCAGGGACATCTCAGATTGGGCCCACAGCATTCTGAAGGGGGAGGGTGAGCAGCTGGAAGTCATGGTACATATTGGTACCAAGGTCGAGTCACTTTTATTGTCATTTTGACCATAACTGCTGGTACAGTACACAGTAAAAATGAGACAACGTTTTTTCAGGACCATGGTGTTACCTGACACAGTACAAAAAACTAGACTGAACTACGTAAAAAAACTACACTAGACTACAGACCTACCCAGGACTGCATAAAGTGCACAAAACAGTGCAGGCATTACAATAAATAATAAACAGGACAATAGGACAGTAAGGTGTCAGTCCAGGCTCTGGGTATTGAGGAGTCTGATGGCTTGGGGGAAGAAACTGTTACATAGTCTGGTCGTGAGAGCCCGAATGCTTCGGTACCTTTTGCCAGATGGCAGGAGGGAGAAGAGTTTGTATGAGGGGTGCGTGGGGTCCTTCATAATGCTGTTTGCTTTGCGGATGCAGCGTGTGGTGTAAATGTCTGTAATGGTGGGAAGAGAGACCCCGATGATCTTCTCAGCTGACCTCACTATCTGCTGCAGGGTCTTGCGATCCGAGATGGTGCAATTTCCGAACCAGGCAGTGATGCAGCTGCTCAGGATGCTCTCAATACAACCCCTGTAGAATGTGATGAGGATGGGGGGTGGGAGATGGACTTTCCTCAGACTTCGCAGAAAGTAGAGATGCTGCTGGGCTTTCTTTGCTATGAAGCTGGTGTTGAGTGACCGGGTGAGATTCTCTGCCAGGTGAACACCAAGAAATTTGGTGCTCTTAACGATCTCTAGCGAGGAGCCGTCAATGTTCAGCGGGGAGTGGTCGATCCATGCTCTCCTGAAGTCAACAACCATCTCTTTTGTTTTGTTCAGATTCAGAGACAGGTTGTTGGCTCTGCACCAGTCCGTTAGCTGCTGCACCTCATCTCTGTATGCTGACAGAGTACCAATGACAGAAGTAGGAAAAGGGAGGAGGTCCTAAACAGAATATAAGGAGTTGGGTAGAAAGCTGAAAACCAAACCTCCAGGGTAGAACTCTCTGGATTGATGGCTGTGCCATATGCCAATGATAGGATGATTTGGCAGATGAATGAGTGGCTGAAAAATTGGTGCAGGGGCCAGGATTTCAGATTTCTGGATCATTGGGATCCTTTCTGGGGAAGGTATGACCTGTACAAAAAGGATGGGTTGCATCTGAAGCCAAGGGGGACCAATATCCTTGTGGGTAGTTTGCTAGAGCTGTTGGGGAGGGTTTAAAACTAATTTGGCAGGTGGATAGGAACTGGAGTGATAGTGCTGAGGATGGGCCAGTTGGTGTACAAGTAGATGCAGTGTGTAGTGAGACTGTCAGGAAGGACAGGCAGATGATAGGGTAAAATTCAAGTCAGTGGGATGAGTTGAAGTGTAACATGAGGGCAAAATCAGAAAGGGTGATGAAGACAGGACTGAAGGTAACACACACAAAATGCTGGAGGAACTCAGCAGGCCAAACAGCATCAATGGAAAAGAGTAAACGGTCCCGGACCACCGCAATCATCCGTGAGTCCTTGACTGCATTTTGACGTTGGACTCCTTGAAGAGTGATGGAGTTACAGTCATTCCTGTGTTGTGCTGACGTACTCATTCAAGCAGCCAACTTGAAGAATTCACTTGTGGTAACATAGCACTCGATGCCTCTGCCTCACAGCTCCAGAGCTGCAGGTTCAACCCTGACCTCAGGTGCTGCTCATGTGGAGTTTGCACGCTCTCCCTATGGCCATTTAGGGTTTGCCCAGTTGCTCCAGTTTCTTCCCACGTCCCAAAGATCTATGGGGTTGGTGGGTTTGTAAGTTGCTTTCTGATGTTAGCAAGTTTTGGGGTTTTTGTAAATGAGATTGCTTAAAGAACCAATGCCAGTAAATCGGTCAGTTGGCATTATTCTTTGTCAAAAGCGAAACAACTTGAGGGAATAAACTAGCTTCAAGGAATTAAGGTAATTGTGTATTTAGATTGTTTTAATTGTAATTGAATCCATTCAAATATCTTTTAATAACTTTACATTTTTTAATATTCTGGTTAAATTATGATTTTTGAATGTCTTTGCATGTTAGTAATGTTTGGCCTTTCAAATTACTTGCTGAGCCATGGACAAGGCCAGCTGGCTACTAGTTTCTCCGTTCTGCTACTTGACGTGTCATGCTGTACAAATGCAATTGGTTTTAAGCAAGCAGTCCCTGCTATAACATGGGAACTTGCCGCTGCTTTTGTCCTGGATTTGAACAGATTTGAGAGGCTTGAGAAAGGTGAGTGAGACTTTAACTTAGACCTGCAGTGAGTGCACTGCAGAATGTGAACTGATGTGGCAAGTGAACTCTTCGAAAAGTAGCACTCTGGTCACTGGGAATAGTCTCTTCTGCCACCATGCAGTGTAATTCATCATCTGTGGAGGACATCACTGTGGACTTTGGCACGTTTGCCCCTCTGTTACTCTCTTGACAGAGAAAACCCATTAGCTGCGGCAGCAAGGTTGTCAACTTTCACTGAACACTCCATTTTAAGGCACAACCGGAGATCAATTGGTAGCAGTATTTGCAAACCAAAGTTAATGTTTTCAGATGGATATTGGTTCAAGCTGCCTTTTCAGACTGAACCAGACTATAAATTGTGCTTTCCTGTTCAAATACATCAACTAGGACCAATCATTTTTCCAGTTGAGCATCACTGTGTACGGTTGTTCCTACCTGTGCTTTTGCTAGCTCTAAACTACACTCAGTAACCACTTTATTAAGTACTTCCTCTACCTAATAAAGTGGCTGCTGAGTGTACATTCGTGGTCTTCTGCTGTTGTAGCCCATCCACTTCAAGGTTTAACGTTTTGTGTGTTCAGAGGTGCTCTTCTGCACACCACTGTTGTAACACGTGGTTATTTGAGTTCCTGTCACCCTCCCTCCTGTCAGCTTGAACCACTCTGGCCATTCTTCTTCTTCTTCCTTGAGTTTTTACGGCAGTTGGCATCCACACTGTTGCATTACTGCCAGCTCTGGCCATTCTCCCCTGACCTCTCTTAATAACAAGGCATTTTCACCTACAGAACTGCCACTCACTGGATGTTTTCTTTTGTTTTTCGCACCAGTTTATGTTAAATTCCAGAGATTGTGCGTGAAAATCCCAGGAGATCAGCAGTGTCTGGGATACTTAAACCAACAATCATTCCATGGCCAAAGTCACTTAAAACACATTTCTTCCCCCTTCTGATATTTGGTCTCAATAACAACTGGACCTCTTGACCATGTCTGCGTGTTCTTATATATTAAATTGCTGTCATATGAATGGCTGATTAGATAATTGCATTAATGAGCAGGTGTACAGGTGAGCTTAATAAAGTGGACACTGAGTGTATTCTTCTAATAATCTCCCATTGGTGCTCTCTTTGATTTGAATTAAAGTGGAATAAGATACAGAAATTCATATTGGAACCCAAATTTTTTAATTGGGTTCTTTCAGGTTCCTTGCTTTGCGACCGCCCGTAAGAAAACAAGTCTCAAGGTTGTGTAATTTATGCATTCTTTGATAATAAATGCACTTTGAAACTTCATCTCTCTCCTGATTGATGTACACTCTCTCCATATATTAATATTAGACTGGGTGCCACTAACTTTGCCATCAGTTCCAATCATATTTCTGTCGTCAAGTCATTGAGGCTAAATTAACATCTGGAAATCTGCACATGCACTGTGAGGCTCAGGATTGATTTGACAAATAAAGTGGGCTGAATCCCTCAGTTTGCACCGTTGCTAGACACCATGTAGAGACCAGAAGCAGAATCCAGCTTTACTGAGATTATTCTTCGTTATTGTGGGTGCTTGCTCTCTACCTGAGCTCCGATATATTTTGATGGAGATTGTAAGAGAAAAGATTCAAGGGGAGAGGGAGTTGCTTTGATATTAAATTTTTTGCTATGGTTTAACGATCTTCCTGAACAGTATAGCCGTCTCTAAGGTCCAAGTGGCATATTCCTCTGAATTTGTATGTTTGTGCAGGTATTTGTGCTTTGTAGCAATTTTGTTTTAATTTTTAATCATTTTAATTGATTGTTGACTGATTTTTCAGTGTCAGGGATGCTTTAGGACAGGTATTTATTGCACCATCTGAGGCCTTGCCTTTTACAGAGACCAAGCCACTGGACCCAGTGCCAAGGGCTTAGCAAGATGGGCTATTGGCATCTGGCCCAGGTAAGTGCAGGCCAAGTTTCCAGGCCAGCATAGTGGTACTGCACAATCTGGTCCATTGAAGTCCATCTTCAAACCTACCCTGATGTTATCTAGAGCCAGGAGAGCTTGACCCTCACTAGGAGAGCGTGTGCATGTCATTGCAAGAGCCCAGTGCCAGTTGTTCTTGCTTTGGTCCCAGCATATCCTCAGTTCTCAATGGCATGCTGTTATGTTGTAGTTGTACAAGACATTGAAATGTTGTGTTCAGTTTTGGTCATCCTCCTACAGAAAAGATGTGATTAAGCTGGAAAGAGTGCAGAGGAGATGTACGAGGAAGTTGGGAGAACCCAAGGGACTGAGTTACAGGGATTTTTGGCAAGCTAGGACCTCGAAAGAAGCATATAAATCACAAGGGGCACAGATTCAGTGAAAAGTTGTCCCTTGTGGTACTTTTTGAATCTCTCCTATCTTACCTTAAAGTAAGATTAGAGAGATTCAAAAAGTACTACAAGGGACAACTTTTTAACCCAGAGGTTGATCCATATATGGAATGAGCTGCCAGAGGAAGTGGATTGGAAAGGTACATTAATAACATTTAAAAAGTACTTGGACAGTTACATAGAAAAGGATTAGGCCAAATATGGACAAGTAGGTGTAGCTTAGATGGGAATTTAGGTCGGCGTGGACCATCTGGAAGAAGGGCCTGTTTCTGTGCTGTGTGACTCTATGACCTCACTGGTACTCTGGTACTGCACTCTTGGTAATTTACTGCATATGATGTATAAAAAGAAAGAATTTCCATTTATACAAGTTGCAAGAAAAAAAAATTAATTGCACTCATGATTTGAAGAAATTCAACATAATAGGTTTTTGGGTACAAAGGGAATCAAATAGTATTGAGGAAAAAGTCAAAACAGAACAGCTATGATGTAATTGAATTGCAGGGCTGATTTGAAGGACCAAATAGCCTCTTCCCTAAAGAACACAGAACAGGACAGCACAGGAGCAGATCCTTCAGACCATTGTCTGTGCAAGAGGGAAATCAAATTAAACTCATTCCTACTGCCTGCATCCTACACATATCCCTCCATTGCTTCCATATTCATATTCCTATCTAAAGTTGGCCTCTTCAATACCTCTACTATTTCTGTTTCTACTACCAACACGGGCAGTGTATGTCTTATTATATCCACTCCAATATGCCTACCGTCATGAGAGGTCCACAGCAGATACCATTTCGCTGGCTCTTCACTCAACACTGGAACATCTGGACAGCAAAGATGCATACAACAGGATGCTTTTTATCGACGACAGCTCGGCATTCAGTATTATCATCCCCTCAAAACAAATCAATAAGTGTCAAGGCTTTGGCCTCAATAATTCCTTGAGCAATTTGTTTCTCAATTGCCTCACATGCAGGTTGTTCAGATTGGCAACAATAATCTCCTCCATGATCTCCATCAGCACAAGTACACCACACAGGCCAAATCAAAGGTGGTGACAAATCAGCACATAGGAGGGAGATTGAAAAGCTAGTGGAATGCTGCCACAACAGCAACCTCTTACTCAATGCCAGCAAGCTCAAGGAGCTTATTATTGACTTCAGGAGGAGGAAACCAGAGGCTGATGAGCCAGTCCTCATAGGTTAGCAACTTTAAATTCCTCAGTGTTATTATTTTGGAGGGCTTGTTCTGGGCCCAGCACGTAAGTGCAATTACGAAGATAGCAACGCAACGTCTCTACTTCCATAGAAGTTTTCGAAGATTTGGCATGACATCTGAAACTTGGACAATTTCTATAGATGTATGGTGGAGCGTATATTGACTGCCTGCATTAGGGAAACACCAATGCCCTTGAACAGAAAATGCTACAAAAACTAAAGGATGCGACCCAGTAAAGTCCTCCCCACCATTGAGCACATCTATGCAGATTGTTGTCGCAGGAAAGCAGCGTCCATCATCAGGGACTCCCATCACCCAGGTCATGCTCTCTCGCTGCTGCCATCAGGAAGAAGGTACAGGAGCCTCAGGACTGACACAACCAGGTTCAGCAACAGTTATTACCCCTCAACCATCAGGCTCTTGAACCAAAGCCCCATCATTGAAATGTTCCCACAACCTATGAACTCACTTTCAAGGACTCTTCACCTCATGTTCTTGATATTTATTGCTTATTATTATTATTATTATTGTTCCTTTTTTGCTTTTTTGTATTTGCAGTTTATTGTCTTTTGCACGCTGGTTGTCTGCCCTGTTGGTGCAGTCTTTCATTGATTCTATTATGGCTATTGGATTTATTGAGATCCAATAAATGGATATCCAATAAATATCCAATATATTAACTGCAAGAAAATGAATCTCCAGGTTGTATAGAGTAACGTGTCTGTATTTTGATAATAAATTTACTTTAAACTTTAGTTGAAGGAATAGATGCCCATATACTGAATTTCACTGACATTAGGGAATAGGTAACTGTGGGAAATATACATACAGACAGCAAAATTGCCATGGGGTAACAGATCAAGTGGCCTAAACCAAGGCAGAGGGTTGTCAGAGTGTCGAGTGCAAGGCCACCCATTTTGGAACTAAGTTATGAGAGTATATTCCCAAAAAAAAGAGAAATTTGACATAGCCACACATCTACCGGAATGATATTGTTGGATCCTGGTGCTTTTGTGGTTCAAAGGTTATTCAGAAGACAAGAATGAAGAATAAAACTTAAGAATGGTGATTGATAAGTTCATGGCCTAAGGTAGAAGGAGCCAATTTTAGAAAACCTAGTATGTTTATTTTTCACCCTCCCCTAGTGGTGCCACCATGTCCTCGTGAGTCTCTTTGAGTGATAAGCCCTTGAGAACAAGGTAGTGATGACTGCACGAAGGCCGATGTTGTCCATTTTCTCAGACAGTGCTCACTTGTAATGTTCAATTATTTAAAACAGAAATACCACAAAAGTTATTAACGTCAAACTTTCTGCATAATCACTCAAAGAGTTGACCTGCAGGTGCATGTAACGACAGCTGTATAACTCATCTCCTTCTACCGTAGGCCACAAACTTATCAATCACCCCATGCTGTGGACACTTTCTGGAGGTCCAAGATCCGTATGCTCCACGACCGCCGGACTAAGTGTGTAAATGTAGGAGGAGACTATGTTGAAAAATAAATGTGCTCGGTTTTCTAAAATCGACTCCTTCTACCCCAGGCCACGAACTTATCAATCACCACTCGTATTTCTAAGCAATTTTATAAGTTGTTACAAGAATGAACAAAGAAAAGGAAAAACTAGTTCTGACTGTCTTGTACTCACACCAATGATAACAAAAATTCCAGTGGTTACAACTAACCAAAAAATAGCCAGATTCAAGTGGCATGACAACTGCAGCAGAAAACTAAGAAGCTTCTAGAAAAACCCAGAAGCAACGAAACCATAATTACTGGGAAATTCACTGAACTTGAATAAAAGTACAAGCAAGCATAGGAAAGTTAACTTTCAAGAAAAGTAGAAGAAAAATAACAATTCTACATGCCAATCCAATAATATTGACTAACGGGCTTTAAGTTCTGAGTGCAAGTTGGATAGATCAATGATACATTCCTCTGTTAAATATCTTAATACGGTAGATAAATACAAAACTCTGGTGGGGCATCCTGAACAAAAAGGGGCTATAGACTTGAAATTGGAGCCTTGACTGTTCAGTGGTGCTGTCAGAAATCACCACACACAAAACGCAGAGAAATTTGCTGCTGAAGCTGGCTTTAAATCAAGTTCAATATCGACCTTGACTTTTGTTATGCATGAATATAGGTATGGATGCAAGTTGGATAACTGGAGTTATGGAATTACTCAGTCTTCAGTGGCAGAACAAGCTCGAGGAGCTGAATAGCTTCCCCTTGTTCCACGGATGCCTCAAAATCAGCAAGATAGTATAGTTGTGCAAGGGGAAGGAAATATGGCAGATTACTCTCCATATGTTAGCAGAAAGGTGTCATGCAGAAGGAGATAATTTTTCTGCAGGAGCAGCGAAATGGATTGGGGGATATTTGTCTCACTGTAGGATCAATGAGGTGCTCCTGCATTTCTCCCAGCTCCCGCCTTGTTGTTGTGAGTACAGTGCTACTCAGATTGTGGAGAACACTGAATATGAGGGAGGGGCTATCTCCTCTGATTTGGACTCTGTTTGGGTATAGTTGGTGGAATAGTCTGTATGCCAACTGCCTACTCCGCTATTATCTACCCAATCCCCTGAGCAGTGGCCTGGAGTGCAGCTTCGGGGTGATGCTGTCACCTCTCACGAGAGCACCAGTTCACTTCTTGAAATGACTTTGCAAGCGGTGCCCTCGACGTGGCCTGAGACCAGCCATCTCAGGCTTCTTGTACGATGGGCGGGGCACCAGAACGTCATGACCAAGCGCTCCTCGTAGGATGCTGAGCGGATTCGGGATCCTGAGCAGCCAGAGAGCAACCACGCAAAGGACTCTCACGTAGCAAAATGGGAAAAGAAACCCCGCTGGAGGAGCTTAGCAGGTCAGGCGGTATCCGTGGAAGCAAGGAGATGGCCAACATTTTGGATCACTTTGCCTACTCTGAGTTTGTTAAGCAGTTTGTGTTTTTCTTTGCTCCATCTGCAGTCTCTTGTCTCCATTTTTGTTGTCTTGCCATTTTGCTTCTGCAGTGTGATTCTCAGTTGGCGTCAGTGCCAAGATGCCACTCTCTCTTGGCTGAAATTAAAAGGAATTGACATTACATCATTGCTTGGTGAGTAGGAAGCCTGGACGAGTTCTCTGACGCTTCACTGGGCAGCAATTGAAGATGAGCTGCCAATGCTATCTAGGCTGATCCGGTGATGCAGTACATGTAAATCATTGTCACCTTGGCCTCCATGAAGGGAGCAGTCCAGACACTAGTGTAGCTTAAAGGTTGACCTGCAGGATACTTCACGCCTCTGTGGTGATGGCTTTGAAGTACCCGAGGCAGTAAATATCCTGGTCACGTGAATCTGAAGACACTCTAGGAACAAGCTGTTCATTAAGTACAGAAATGCCCATTATCTCTTCTGTTAAGATCCCTAGCCCCCTCTGTCAGTGCTTGTAATTGTCAATTATTCTTTAATCATGGAAGCTAGAATTTGCAGTTTTTGGGAACCATGAGCCAGCCTTGGTTTTGGGAAGATGGAAAGAAAAAGCTATTCCCAGTTTTCCAAATAATACCATCCAGATTAGTTAGTGTTTGGAGGGACTGCTTTCAATGTCAGACAATTTTGCAGCCTCATTATTCTCTATATCCTGAAGTAGTATCTTGCTGACCCATTCTCAGCTATTGTTGATACACCAATGAGATATTGTTGATACACCAATGTGCACCCAGATATTTCCTGACTTCCCCAGGTTTAAGAATACCTTTTTTTTAAACTGTATATGTATGTCTTGTTTTGGAAAACGTTTGAACTTCCTAATAATTTTTCAAGCTTTCAATAAAAGAGTGCTGCTTAGCAGTGACACAATGAAAGTGCCTGTTAAGTGAGTATTTCCATGGCTAAGGTGATGTACCAGACAATCCTGAGCTCTTCCACACCTTTTGAGCAGCCTACTCCAGACTCCCAGTGTCTCATTAATTTACGAGCAAAGGACCTAGTGTGAAATGCTTCAAATTCTGCTGAGATTGTTGGATGATAATAGTTGTGTGGAGCCTGGAGCCTCAATCTTTGTCAGTACAGGTGAAAATTTGTGCAATGTATGTGGTTTATACCTATTCAATGACCTTTGGCTTTCAGAGTACTTTATTGTAAATTGCCTTAGATTATTTGAAACGGGGTGAACATTTTAAGACTGTCGATAAAGCAAAACCATTTAGTCATTGAATAGATTAACCAGAAAGGGAGGGTGCAATATCTTTTGAATTTCCAAAGTGGGCTGCGAGTGTATTGCCTTCATAACTATAGGAAAAGTCTCGTCCCCTATTTTTAATTTTTAAGCTGCTTAATATTAATAGCAGTCAGCTGTTTCTGGCGAATGGGTCTGGCTCCCAGAATGAGACTGGATTTGGGTTTGGTTTTGGCTCTTTGGTTAGAAAGGTAATACAGTTCAGGCTGGAATCTGGCTGTCAGTGGAGGTCAAATTCTTTTATCTGTTGAGCATTTTGTTAACTGAATCAAATATTCAAAGATTATCAGTGCAAAGCCTGCGCATTTCCAAACTATAAATGAGGAAGAGAGTGAATGTGCTATCACACAAATGTTTAGTCAAAGCATAGGAAATGCTGGCTGATATCTTTTCCACAACAGAAACCATATTATGGACCTAAGGGTATTCCTGCGTTTTATCCCATTCCCAGCCAACTGACTGTCAATAAATAATGCAAGGCTTGGCAACTGACCAAGAAAGGTGCTGTTGCTGGTCTATACCAGGCAAATTAATTCACAAATTAATTTTCCTTCACTCGCCTGTTCTGACACTTTAAAATGTACTTTCACACTCTCCCTGCATTGTGTTGTGATTTACGCAGCCAGTAATTTTAAGTATTGCTATTTCTGTGTAAGGGTGGCAGAGTATGAAATGTTCTATGGTGGTGTTTTGCAATGAAAGTCCCAAGTCTTGCAGCAACGGGGACCATCTTGTTGATGTTGATGTTGAACACCTATCAGCGGTTTGAATGTTAACTTTATATATTTTGATTATCATTCATTTGGTACGTTCCAAAGAACTCTGGTGCTAAGCAAGTGTCAAGCGTTCTTCACTGGGGGAAAGTGTATCCGGATTACATTTGCTTTGTTTTCTCCGGAGCAAAAGGCCCATGACTTGCATCTTCTCATTAGTTATATATCTGGTACATATCTATCATCTACCAGATTCCCACTCAGTTGCTTAATACTAGGGAGTATTAAATACCCCTTCTAACAATTTCCGTCAGTATGTCGAGCAAGATGAATTTAGATCAACAAGAGAAAATCTGCTGACGCTGGAAATCTAACTAATACACACAAGATACTGAAGGAGCTCAGCAGGCCAGGCAGCATCTATGGAAAAGAGTAAACAGTTGATGTTTCAGGCCGAGACCCTTCATCAGGACTGGAAAATTCTGAAGGAGGGTCTCAGCCTGAAACATTGACTGGTTTCTCTTTTCCATAGGTGCTGTCTGGCCTGCTGAGTTCCTCCAACATTTTGGGTGTATGAATTTAGAGCAACCTGCTTTATTCTGAGAAAAAGATTTATTTAGTGAGTTGTATTTAACAAAGTAAAAAGTAAACCATTAATTTTATCTGGATTTACTTTCTTCAGTATTCCAAAGTCTGCACAAGTCACCTTTTCCACTAAGTCTGGTACACACACAATCCAGAGTGAGTTAGCCAACTGGATTTTTAAAAAAAATTGTCTTGCTGGTAGAATCAAATATTAGTCGTGGAGGGTTGTTTCTCAGATTGGAGGCCAATGACCAGCAGAGTGCTGCAGGGATCAGCGCTGGGTCCACTGTTGTTTATCGTATTTATATTGATGACTTGAATGAGAATGCAGGTAACAGGATGATCCAGTTTGCAAATGACACTGAGACTGGTGGTGTGGTAGACAAAGTTGTCCAAGATTGCAACAGGATCAGAATCAACCGGAAAGTGGGCAAAGGAATGGCAGATGGAAGTTAGCTCAGACAGCTTTGAAGTGATGGATTTTGGGAAGTTAAACAGAGGTTGGCAGGGTCCCGGGGAATGTTGTAGAAGAGAGACATGAGGTAATAAGTACAAACTGTAGTTCCCTGAAACTGGCAACATGGGTAAACAGGGTGGTGAAAAAGACATACAGTATGTTTGCCTGCATTGGCTGTGGTGCTGACTGCAAAGGTTGGACGCCATGTTGAAATTGTACAAAATAGTGGTGATCCACACTTGCAATATACTGTTCACTTCTGGTAGTCCTCTTGTAAGAAGGATGCTAAAGAGGTTACAGAAAAGATGTACTAGGATGTTTCAGGGATTAGAAGATTTGAGATATAAGGAGAGACTGGATAGGCTGGGCCTGTTTTCCCTGGAGTGTAGGAGACTGCTGGCTGATCTTCTAGAGGTTTATAAAAATCATGAGTGGCATAGATAAGGTGGATAGTCAGTGTTTGTCCCAGGAGATGAGTCTAAACTAGACGGCATAGGTTTAAGGAGAGAGGGGAAACATTTAAAGGGGATCTTAGGGGAATTTTCTTTCCACACAGAGTTGATGGGTACATGGATCAAGCTGCCAAAATTGGTTGATAATCCCTGTTGACAAGTACATGTATAGAAAGGGTGTAGAGGGATGTGGGTCAAACACATGCGAATGAGATTATCTTAGATATTTTTGTTGGCATGGACAAGTTGGGCCAACGTGCTTGTTTCCCTGCTGTACGACTCTATGGTGAAGAAAGGGGAGAGGGTGGGTGAATAAATTGGGCAATTCCCTGCTCTGCATCTCCAAGTAGCTGATTTAGTAATTGTATTGGAAGTGATCCTGAAATAATTATACTGTTCTCCATTAAAGTGATAGAATATGATATAACAGAGGAAATGGGCAAAAAGTGTTGCCCCCATGATTTGTTGAAGTCAGTGATGTTTTATCTCTGCACCTTTGGAAATTTTAGGTTTACCCTTGATTTAAAAAAATGTATATTTGTATTAATACAAAATGTAAACTTGCACAAAGTTCTGTTGTAAGAAATGGGTATCATACTTGCCTGATTTCTTTCTTCTAGTCAATGTCCTGAAGGATACATCTGCATGAAGGCAGGAAGAAATCCTAACTACGGGTACACCAGCTTCGATACATTCGGCTGGGCTTTTCTGGCCTTGTTTCGACTCATGACCCAAGACTACTGGGAAAATTTGTACCAGTTGGTAAGTAAGGAGATGTTGTATTTTTTAAATATTACATTTTTTTTAAACCAATGTATCCATTTGAATTTGGTAGACAATCTGAATGTTTTTTTAAAAAAAACCATGTTTTTATTGACAATAATTATTCCAAATAGTTTTGAGCAAAAGTTTAAGTGAAAAGTTGGGCTTGGATCTGTTGACTTTCCAAGTGAGGAGCCAGCAGGACAAACCGACAATATTCTGTGTATCTTTGGAAACAGGAAATTTGCCAAGGAACTGGAAGGCAACAGATGGTACAGTACTGTTCAAGAAAGGGGATAAATCTTAAAATATGTAGACTGGTTATTGCCCTCTCAATTCTGAATAAACATTCAGCTCACAATATAACATTTGATGAAATTTAAAAGTGCAGAACTAAACAGATGCAATCAGTATGAATTTATAAAGAGCAGATTGTGCTTTGTTAATTGACTTTTTGGAGAATGAGTTGTTGAAGTGAATGAGAATGATGTGCACATGACATTTTAAGCACTTGAAGTCACAAGGAGATCTGCTTTCTCTTAAGCACTTATACCTCATATTATTCACTCTTGTTTACACATATGAGTTGCATTCTTTGAATTAAAATAAATCTTTGTTGTATTTTGTTTCATATTTGGGCAAAGTTTAAACTCGCAGCTTCTTCAGCAGAAAACTGATGTTGGGAGATTTTCTTGTTGGAGTTAATGAATTTAATTTTGCCTGTTTATGATTGTGATGTTGCAAATGGTTGTTTCCTTCTGCTTGACGAGGGGTGATGACAAAATGACCCAAAGCTCACTTGTTCTTAATCACTCTGTAGAGAAATGTGTGAGAGATTCTTGGGGGTGGGTGGTAAAATAGAAAGAGCCTTTTTGTAAAGTCCATTGTGATTTAATAGTTTGCCAAGATACCGTCTGGGCTCTTTCATTAGTAATGGTCAGCTGGGTGAATCAATAGAGGATGTTTACAAAACCAATAGCTGTGAAAACTCACTGTTCAAGTGGTTGCACAGAATGGGGAAGGTGAATCCTGTAGCTATGAATATAAGATGTTTTGTTTATTAAATGTGTCAAAATTGTCGTCGGTGTTGTTCATTTCTGGTCCTTGGCTCCTTGTGAACTGCATCCTTTGGCCAACTGTGATGAAAATAGCAGTTCCGCTGCTGGCAGTAAATCCTGGATCTCAACCTGCTGCTGCTTTCCTGCAGTGGCCCAGAGCCAATCAACAGAGGCTGCCTTCCTACAGACCTGGGGAAATTGGAACATTCACAATCTGCAGATGAATGGAAACAACTTCAGAAGCTTTTAAAAATTATGCTGAATACTGCCATCTCCATCACCAATTTTGGCAAGCAATGGCTGCCATTTTAGTGAAAGACTATCCCTCTCCCAATGTTCAAAAAATGTCTCAACAATACAGGAAGATTTGCTTTGAATGTATTCAGATTGTGTTTACAGTTTTAAAATGTGCGAGAGAAAGCCTTCCTCTGAGAGAAATAGACTAAGCAAAGACCATTTGAGCTGATTTCCTCCATTGTTTGAGATCAAGAAATATTTTATTTGTGTGTTCTGAAATTTCCAGAGATACAGTAAATGGAAAATTGTGAAGTCTTTATCCATTAAGATGCTTGTTCTCTTTACCCAGAAGCTCAATGTCTTTGCACTGACCCAAAAGAATAAAATGCATTGAAGTGCATGGTGCATTTGATTGTCAGATCAGCTCAGAAACTGAATGGTATCTGTCCACACATTTTAAAATAGTACTATTTGAGGTTTGAGGGGCAACATTGGAAACTTCAGTAGTGCACGAGGCCAAGGGGTTGCAATTGTTAACGAGCGGCTGGCCTGGGATAAGGCACAGTAGTGGACAGTCCTGCCAAAATCCAAGAAGCAGCATCCATGAGCGCACTATGGTGCACATCTAAGAACTTCTTTGGCTCAACTTCCCACAGCTTGAAGTTGGCCCATAACTTTACGTCAAATATTTTTGAAGGAATCTACAGATTGGTTTAAATAATACACTTTTTAATGAATTGTTCACCCATTTCATCCAAGCAATCAATTGTGTGTTTTAAGTCACACCAAAAGCATTCAGGACTTTCAACATTTCTACCACTGTGATACCAGGTATACAGTGTAGTTAATGCCAGAAATGTGTGATATTGAACTTGGGGAACCGAAAAGTTCATGATCCTGGATACTAAGCCATTGAACTTGGTACACTTCTTGTGGTTTAGTGCTTCCAACTTAGTGACAAAGCTCCAGCAGAAATTACTGTGAAATACAATATTTTCTGGCTGCTCATATTAATCTGCGATATGAATCTATAATTAAAAATGTTAAGTGTGCATTGCATGTCACAAATAAAATACCAAGCCAGCACATAGTGATGTGACTCCGCAGCTCAGTATTCCCAGCATGTTAATCAAGGGCCCCGTTTGTTCAGGGGCGTGTGAGCGTTCTGTGCCACTAGTCAGAGAAGAGCAACAGAGTTCTTCCAATGTCTTGAGCCAAAAGTCTTCACTTATTAACACTAGCAAAAACAGATTTGCTGCTAATTTAACTGAGATTTAGATATAAGTAAAATAATTGCTTCGTTTGGCAAAATAAATAATTTTATGACTTTAAAGCTCATTCAAAATTTATTTGATTTGCACTAAGATTGCAATAAAATGTTTTATTATTTGGGATGTACACGGGGATAACTGATACATTGACATCAGTGTTGTCTATGTTATCCATGAAAAATAACTAAAAATTTATATTTTTTGCAGACGTTAAGAGCAGCAGGGAAGACGTATATGATCTTTTTTGTTCTTGTGATCTTCGTGGGTTCCTTCTACTTGGTGAATCTGATTCTGGCTGTGGTAGCCATGGCCTATGAAGAACAGAACCAGGCTACTCTGGAGGAAGCTGAGCAGAAAGAACAGGAGTTCAAACAGATGCTGGAGCAGTTGAAGAAACAACAAGAGGATGCTTTGGTTAGTGGCTTGAATAGTTGGTTTTGAATGAAAATGATTACTGAGTAGTTCTGGGAAAAACTAAGTGCAAAGCTTTGCTCTGGTTGATATCTGTCGAAACATTACCATGGCATTATTTCTGTTTGGTCATAGAGATGCTCTAAATTCTGTGCTATTTCTTGCACAGAATTAAATGAAATGGTTTATTGTGGGAAGAGTTTCTTTTCGTGCTTGTTTCCTGTCAAAAGCCAACTAACAATAGAACTTTATAACTTAATACCAAAATGGAGGAGATTGATATCTGGTCTTGTGCAAGATAATTGTAAGATCGGTACCACACTGAATATCAAAAGAATGCACATTGGGATTTAGTTATTTTATTGGGGAAACTAAACTGATCTACATCCATTTATAGCACATTGTTAGAAAAACAAAGTGCTGTGAATGTTGGAATTACTCAATAGGTCAAGCGGCATCTGTGGAGAGATGAGCAGTTCATTTTCTTTCTCTGTGTGATACATTTTCTTTGAGGCTTGAAAAAAGAGATGTAGGTAACTAATATCTCTTTAAAAACTAGCTTGAGACAAGCAATGAGTTGATACTTTATAAATTATGTTCTGGTAAAGTATTTAATGAATGCTGGGAGTTAATTATGTCATGATGAACCTGGCTGCCCCATTTGTTGAAGTTGAATAAAATGGAAAGCAAAACAGTGAGTAGGTATATGAAATTGTGGTAGATGGCCTTCATTGTTGGTCAAGTGTGAGGTCACTCACTTGGCCTTCAAGACAGATAAATTGGACATTTAATGATATAAGGGAGGATTAAATGTACTTTTTCCTGTGCATACAATGAAGTTTAAGACCATAAATAGGAGCAGGTGTCAGCCATATGATTCTTCAACAGGGTCTTGCCTTTTCTTCATAATCCTAGATTTCCCTTATTGACCAAAATCTGAACAACCTTAATCTTGAATAGATTCAATGGCTTTTCCCCTCATGATCTTTGGGGGGGGGGGGAGGGGGGTGTTGGAGGAAAACTATCCTAATATTCTCCTCACCCAGAGCATTCCCATTTTTAAGCTCTCCCGGCCAGTGAACCATCTTTGAAGCAAATTACCAACCTTTCCTATGATTCTCATCTGCACCACTCTTTGTGTGGCATCACCTTCCCCAGGAATCAATCCAGTGAATCTTTTCTGCACTGACTCTGAGGTCAAGTGTATCCTGCTGCTCACACAAGAGCCAAAACTGAGGTTAGCCAAAATGCCCCACAATCTCAGCATGGCTTTCTTACTTTTTCACTCCTACCCCCTTGCAGAGAAGGCCAGCTCGCCATTTGCCTTCCTAGTTGTTTGCTGCACATCTGTGTTAGTTCGTGTTGGGTGACCCAGCTCTCACGGGTCTCAGATGAAAATGGCACCAAGATCCCTTCTACCCTCTGCTCTGCCATGCTGACGTCCAGTGAAAGATTGTGTCTGGAACCCCATTGGAAGAAACATTGTGGCAGAGAAACAGGTGAACAATGACAATGATTTGGGGGCAATAGAAGATCTGATAAATTAGATGAAGACCATCTCAATGTCTTTTAAAGGTTTACCAATACTGGCATCTTTAATGATATTTATCAATCTTTAATAAATTGAGTGTTGCCTCAATTGTAGGCAACACTCGCACAACGCTGGAGGAACTCAGCAGGGCAGGCAGCATCTAGGAAAGGAGTGCAGTGGATGTTTCGGGTTGAGACCCCTTCGGCAGGACTGGAGGAAAAAAAAGATGAGTAGATTTAAAAGGTGTGGGGAGGGGAGAGAGAAATACAAAGTGATGGGTGAAACTGGGAGGGGGAGAGATGAAGTAAAGAGCTGGGAAGTTGATTGGTGAAAGAGATACAGGGCTGGAGAAGAGGAGGTCTGGTAGGTGGGAACAGAAGGCCATTGAAGAAAGAAAAAGGGGTGGGGAGGAGCACTAGAGGGAGGCGATGGGCAGGCAAGGAGATAAAGTGAGAGAGGGAAAAGGGAATAGGAGAGGGTGGGGGGAGGCATTACCAGACTTTGACTTTCTCACGTCCTGCACCCAGTCACTTCCTCAATTGTAGGCAGATCCCTCAAGTACTTGAAGGCACATCTTAAAAACTTCTCTCACAAGTATGCTTTGGGGCAGCGCAGAAGCATAGTGGTTAGCACCATGCTTTACAGTACAGGAGACAATAGGTGCAGGAGTAGGCCATTCGGCCCTTTGAGCCAGCACCACCATTCAATGTGATCATGGCTGATCATCCACAATCAGTACCCTGTTCCTGCCTTCTCCCCATATCCCTTGACTCCGCTATCTTTAAGAGCTCTATCTAACTCTTTCTTGAAAGCATCCAGAGAATTGGCCTCCACTGCCTTCTGAGGCAGAGCATTCCATAGATCCACAACTCTCTGGGTGAAAAAGTTTTTCCTCAACTCCGTTCTAAATGGCCTACCCTTTATTCTTAAACTGTGGCCTCTGGTTCTGGACTCCCCCAACATCGGGAGCATGTTTCCTGCCTCTAGTGTGTCCAATCCCTTACTAATCTTATATGTTTCAATCAGATCCCCTCTCATTCTTCTAAATTCCAGTGTAAATCTCGATGTTGAGACCTGGGTTCAATTCCCATCACTGCCTGTAAGGAGTTTGTACGTTCTCCCCAGGACCTCTGGGTGCTTCGGTTTCCTCCCACAGTCCAAAGATGAACCGGTTGGTAGGTTAATTGGTCATTAGGCTGGGATTAAATCAGAGCAGCACGGCTCAAAGGGCCAGATGAACCAATTCTGCAATCTATCTCAATAAATAAATAATTTGCTATTGCTATATATGGTCAAGCTTGCTGTCTACACTGCAATTGTTTATTAACCAGACTATATACTAATGCTTGTCTCTTGAACAGAATTTCTTGTACCTCAGACTTGATGCCCTTGACAACTTACCGGACATTATTTACTCTAATTCATCTCAAAAATAGAAGTTATTTGAGTCAACTGCCCTCGAAACCAAAAATGGAAAATTTATCGCCAAGGTATTTGTAGGTGTTGTTACTGAACTTATTCAGAAGTCAGGGCATCTTTCACGAGGGTGAACCCTTACAAGGAGTTAGGCCCCAATGGTATACCTGGTAGGGCACTGCAAAGCTGTGTCATCCACCTGGTGGGAGTGTTCAAGGACATACTCCGACTCTCACTGCTGCAGTCATGGATTTTCACCTTCTTCAAACAGATGATAATCATACCACTGCCCAAGAAGACTATTCCCCAGTTTCACTCACATACTCTGTAACACACAAAATGCTGAAGGAACTCGGCAGCTCAGGCAACATCTACGGAAATGAGTAAACAGTTAATGTTTTAAGCCGAGGCCCTTCTTCAGGACTGGAGAGGAAAGGGGGAAGATGCCAACATAAAAAAGGTGTGGGGAGGGGAAGGAGGATAGCTAGAAGGTGATAGGTGAAGCCAGGTGGATGGGAAAGGTAAAGAGCTGGAGAGGAAAGAATTTGGGCTTGGAGAGTGGAGAAAGGAAGGAGAAAGAAAAGGAGGAGGGGACCCAGAGGGACATGATAGGCAGGTGAGAGCGCAAGAGGTGAGAGTGGGGAATAGAAGAAAAGGGGAAAGGGAGGGACTTTTTTTTAACTGGGAGAAATTGATATTCATACCATCAGATTGGGGACTACCCAGACAGAACTTGAGGTGTTGCTCCTTTACCCTGAGGGTGGCCTCATCTTGGCACAAGAAAAGGCCATGGACTGGCACGTTGGAATGGGAATCAGAATTAAAACGTTTGGGCACCAGAGAATTCACCCAATTTACAACCGGTCTTACCAATGTAGAGAAGGCCGCGTCGGGAGCACTGGATACGATAGATGTCCCCAACAGTTTCGCGGGTGAAGTGTTGCCTCACTTGGAAGGACTGTTTGGGACCCTGAATGGAGGTGAGAGAGGAGGTGAATGGGCACATCTACTGTGATGAAATGCTTTGGGAGGCTGGTCATGGCCAGAATCAAATTCCTGCCTAAGATTCGGAGCTGGACCTGCTGCAATTTGCCTGCAGTGGATGCAGTCTCACTTGCTCTCCACTCAGTCTTGGACCACCCATAGAGCAGCGATGCCCTCATCTGGCTGATGTTTATTGATTACAGATTAGCATTCAACACCATAATAATCTCAGTACCAATTAACAATCTTCAGAAACTCTGTACCTCCCTCTCCAACTGAGCCCAGCTTCTGGCTTCAGCGGTATTCAGGGTGGTGAAGGTATTTGGTCATCTATCAGACCATTGTGTGTAGAAGTTTGAATGTTGTGTTGTAGTTGTACAAGATGTTGGTGAGACCTGATTTGGAATAATGCATTCAGTTTCGATCAGATGCCATTAAGTTGGAAGGAGTGCAGATGAGATTTCCAAGGATCTTTTGGGGACTTGGGAATAAGTTAAGGAGAGACGTTGAGCAGGTTGGGATTCATTAAAGTGTAGGAGTTTGAGGGGTGATCCTATAGAGCTGTCTAAAATTATGAGAGGCATAGATAGGGTGAATTCATAGTCTTTTTTTCAAGCATTGGGGAATCAAGAACTAAAGATCATAAGTTTAAGGTGAGAGGGAAGAGATTTAATAGGAACCTGAAGGGCAACCTTTTCATCGAGAGGGTGGTGGGTATGTGGAATGCACTGCCAGAGGAAGAGGTTGAGGCAGGTACAATAAAAACATTTAAAAGGTATTTGGACGAGTACATAGATAGGAAAGGTTTAGATGGATATGGGAAAGATGTCAACAAAATAGAGAGAGTACAGAGAAGATTTACTAGAATGTTACCTGGGTTTCAGCACCTAAGTTACAGGGAAAGGCTGAACAAGTTAGGTCTTTATTCTTTGGAGTGTAGAAGGTTGAGGGGGGACTTGATAGAGGTATTTAAAATTATGAGGGGGATAGATAGAGTTGACGTGGATAGGCTTTTTCCATTGAGAGTAGGGGAGATTCAAACAAGAGGACATGAGCTGAGAGTTAGGGGGCAAAAGTTTAAGGGTAACACGAGGGGGAATTTCTTTACTCAGAGAGTGGTAGCTGTGTGGAACGAGCTTCCAGTAGAAGTGGTAGAGGCAGGTTTGGTATTGTCATTTAAAGTAAAATTAGATAGGTATATGGACAGGAAAGGAATGGAGGGTTATGGGCTGAGTGCGGGTCAGTGGGACTAGGTGAGAGTAAGCGTTCGGCACGGACTAGAAGGGCCGAGATGGCCTGTTTCCATGCTGTAATTGTTATCTGGTTATATGGGCCAATGGGACGAGCTTAGATAGGAATCATGGTCAGTATGAATGAATTGGGCCGAAGGGCCTGTTTCTCTTCTATATGACTCTGCTCTTTCAGCTCTATCTCTATTGGTTTTACTTGCATATCATTTCCTGTGTCTTGATAATTGAAAAACCATTATATTCCATACATCAAGGATGAGTCTTTGTCCTTGAAGCCACAATCCCATTGCAAACTAGTGACTGGAAATTTAATCTCACTCACTTAAAGTTTCAAAATCATTATTGTTTCTTTAAGTTTAAGTCAGGTCCCCTGCAAAAGAAAGTAATGTAATTGGCCAAAATCCGGTCTGAGGAAGGATTCAGATTGTTTATAGCCAGAATTGTGCATTCAGGTGTTTCGTTCTTTATCATTCTGAGAATTTGTTGAGGAGAGTGCCACTCCTTGAAGGCGCATGTTCCTAACAGCCAGAGAGCAGCAGCAACTTGTGCTGTGATTGCCATTGAGGACCATCCCCATCCCATTTTTGTGCAGAAGAAAAGCCCAGGTAGTTGTCTCTGAAGGCAATGGGAGTAGGCCAGGCCTTTTGATAAGAATCTTGTTGCCTTCTGGCCTAAGGTCCTAAACCCCACCATGTGTGGTCACCATGGTGGTAATACCTCCAGTACTAGAGTACTACTGCTGAAGTACCCATGGAGTCATCAGCATCTCAGGAACTAAATGCTAGCAGACACATCCCATAATGTTTTGTGTTCTGTAGACTTTGGAAGAAGCTTGAGTGTCCTCTAGTGAGTTTTGAGCTACAAGGTCATGTCTCTTGATATGTCTGCAATATGCCTTTAAATAATTCTTAGTTCTGCTGACCCTGTTCCACAATGGTAATGGTGGTAGTGCCAAGCTTTGAGTGTCTTGTATCGGGATGGATAGAAATGGGAGGGTATATTGACTGTAAGCATCATTTAGTGGCAGGGAAAGGTCAGTCAAAGGTAGACTGCTAGCAAATTTTGTGATTGGCCTGGTTTCAATCTGCTCAGGGTAAACTTCATTCCAGTTGCTTACAGTGAAAGAATCAGCAATTATGAATATAAATTCATTCTATGAGCATCCCTCCATAACAGTTAAGGCACATTGTTATCTTCTAAACAAGAGAATTTAAAACAAGTAAGACTGTTGATGCTGGAAGTCTGAGGAACAGAACAATGCTGGGAATACTCAGCAGATCAGGCAGCATCTGTGGCAAAAGTTGATACTTTAGGCTGATATAAGCTCACCCACCCGAAGCATTTAAGCTGTTGGTTTCTTTTTCCATGGATGCTGCCTGTTCTGAGGATTTCCATCATTTTCTGGTTTTCAACCACAGTTGTATTGGCCTTTAAGATCAGTCAGCAAAGCTGCACATTATATCCTAAATCTTGCCTCAGTAATTTACAGCAGACTCCCCCCCCCCCCCCCCCCCCCCCCCAAATGATCTATACATATTGCTGCCTCGGTAAAGCAGCCACTGTAATCAATGACATACTCTCTTCTCCCCCCTTCCGATGGGCAGAAGATACAAAAGCCTGAAAGTACGTACTACCAGGCTCAAGGTCAGTTCTGTCCCACTATTATAAGACTATTGAATGGTCTCCTGATGTAATGAGATGAACTCTTGACTTCATTATCGACCTCACTGTGGCCCTTGCAGTTCACTGACTTCCCGCACTGCACTGTCTCTGTAACTGTAACACTTTA
Source organism: Hemitrygon akajei (assembly GCF_048418815.1). Lineage (NCBI taxonomy): Eukaryota > Metazoa > Chordata > Chondrichthyes > Myliobatiformes > Dasyatidae > Hemitrygon > Hemitrygon akajei. Next base: position 20,994,317 of record NC_133141.1, on the reverse strand, counting down.
TTCTGAATTCTATTATTGTTTTCCCTTTTACTGATAGGATGAAATGATCTGTTTGGATGACATGCAGAATATTTTCTCTGTTCCTCCATATATGTACCCAATGTTAAACTCATTTACTGGATTAGAATAGCATATTCCATTTTAAGGAGCAATGCCATTGACGTGTACACCAGTGCATAATTATCAGTACTGATAAAGGTTTAGATGCCAGAAAATGCATCCAAACCCTTCTGCTTTTTGCCTTCGCTCCTTTTCACGGTTTATACATTTCCTGTTTCTGTTCCGACTTTGCATTTGTTTTCATTTTTTCATATCCTATTGAGTGGAAATTCAAGAATGGCTTGTTACTTGATTTGGTTCTTGTATGGGGGAAGTTCATGATGATTTAACTGGGGGAAAACTCCTAATTCTCCTCAGGAATTAGAATACAATCTAGATTGTGTTTACCTATCCTGATGGAGCTGGCATTACCCTATTATTGGAATGGAAAAGAGTTTTCATTGGCATCGTTTTCAGCATCTGAGCTAATATCTGGACAGTGTGCAATAAGAGAAACATTCCATCTTCAAAGAAGATTTTTTTTATATAAAATTCTTTTCATGCATTGGGAAAAAATTGGGAGCATTGGGAAAAAATACTGTGACAATGTTGGAGTCCTCTGTGTAGGGTGGAAGCTGACAAACAGTGAAGAAGCTGTAACTGCATTAGCACTTTAAAATTCCCTAACGTACTGACTTGCTGCCTGTTAGGCCATTGGACAGCAATGAAAGTCCTTCATCTCTGCCCATACTGTTGCACACAGATATAAGATTCTTCATTGCTGTTTCAATACCGATCTTTTTTTTTTGACCATCCAGGTTTGTAAGCCCTGAGCTGCACCCCCAAACCTGGAGGAGCTGCGGACCACTCTTAGTCTGGCCTCTACCCTTCGACCTGTTTGATATGGGTGACCCTACCTAGAGCCAAAGCACAAACCCCTGAATCCAACCAGCATAGCTCTCCGAGTCATCGAGGCACGCAAGCCTCCAAACCCTACAACAAGGTTGTGGTCCTCTTGGTGGTTAAAATTCCCTGTGGCTTCAGAAACAGGAGAAAGAAAGCAGTAAGTGGGGTTAGGGGGAAGGGGGCGGAGGTCTTTATTCCATTATGTAGATTTTATTGCTACATTTCATAGTAGAAATCAGTAGAGTTCGCTTATTTTTGGGTTCCAGTAGCCCCAAATCCTTGAAACAAACGTAAAATGATGGAGGAACTGATGCACCATCAATAACTCTCGGAGACGTGAGGCAAGATATTGGCTGGAAGAAAGAACAAGCAGCAATTGACCACCACACTACATCCTGGAGACTGAGACCGGGGCTGTGTCTCCAATCGCCTTTATACCGGGGTCCGTGGGAGGAGCCACAGGAGCAGTCAGCGGGGGGGGGGGGGGGGGGGGGGCGTGTCCAGACAGGTATATGTAGTTCACCACAGGAACTCGGCAGGTCAGGCAGCATTTATGGAGAGAATGAACAGCTGCCATTTTGGACCAAGACCCTTCATCAGGACTGAAAAGGAAGGGGGAAGAAGCCAGAATAAGAGGGTGGGAGGAGGGGAAGGAGTACAAGCTGGCAAGTGTTTGGTAAGACCAGGTGAGGAGGAAGGTAGTTGGGGGAGGGGTGATGAAATGAGAAGCTGGGAAGTGATTGGTGGAAGAGGTAAAGGGCTGAAGGAGGAAGATTCTGATAGGTGAGGAGAATGGTCTGTGGGAGAGTGGGCAAGAGAAGCAACAGGCATATGGGTAGGTGACAGAAGAGGTAAGAGGAGGGCCAGATTAGAAAAAGAGAGAAGGCGGTTGGGGGGGGGGGGGGGGTGGTTAGAGAAATCGATGTTCATGCCGTCAGGTTGGAGGCTACCCAGACATTTCTGCTCCCATCTTCTATCACTATCTCCACCTCTCTCATTTGATTCCATCTGCCAATCAACCCCTCCTCACCTAGACACGCCTATTGCTTGGGGGAAGAATCTTTTAGGGCCAACAAGCCCAGTTTTTCCGCAGAACTCTATCCAAATGCATTTCCTGGAGAAATGTTCTATGAAGTTTATCATTGATTCAAAATCTCCATTGTGAAGTACTCGAGTATTCAATTAACCTTGCAATCTGCAGTATTTAACTTGACTACTTGTTTCGACCATTTGATGCTTTCCGTGGTTATTAGGCTGGAATGCATTAGTTTCAAAGTTATTCTATATGCTTATTGATGTCAGAACATATAATGGAATTGTATAAAACTCCTTTGGTCTGCAATTTTACCTTAAGCATATCCAGCTTGAAGTTTAGTTTCTGCCTGTTAAAGCAGCAGGGAAACCGATTTCCTGCAAAAGCCTTTTCTTTTTTTTAAATAAAAGCTTCTTTAACTAAAACAGCAGCAATTCAGAATTGTGTTTAATATCACTGGCATATGTTGTAAAATTTGTTGTTTTGTGGCAGCAGTACATTGCGATATATAAACTAGAAATGATAAGAAAAAAATATTTTTATTTAAATAAGTAGCGCAAAAGGAGGGCAAAATAAAGTAGTGAGGTACTGTTCATTGTCCATTCAGAAATTGGAAAGTCTGTTCTGAAATTTCAATCATCCTATTTCACATGAGATTGGTTAATTTCATTTTTGTAGATTATGATTCTGCGCTCTGTTGAGGAGCTAGCTCGGATCTGAATCATTCACATTTCTGTTTTATGTTTTATATTTGAATGCTGAATAACGTAATTCAATATATCAGCTTTGACAAAATATTACTCTACCTGCTCTAATCTCAAGATGCATTCGATGTGATGTGTTGTATGCTGTTTATCAGCTTGCAGCAGTTATTGAATTTAATTTTGAAACTTGCCTGAAACTACTTCCATTTAATTTCAAATGTTTTTGTCTATTGTAGGAAAATGGCTAAAGGGGAAAGGGTACTATTCCAATCTTTCTAATATAATATTTCTTCGTTTATCGTTTTATCAGTATAAAATTTTCTTTGCAAATCCAATTGAAATTGGTCCGGTTGTTTATTCACAAATAGATGGCTGCTGCTGCAACAGCTACTTCTGCTGGGACAGTTTCAGAAGATGCACTGGATGAAGAGGAAGAGGGAAGAATGTCACAAAGCTCATCAGAGTTGTCAAAGCTCAGCTCAAAGAGTGCAAAGGAAAGGAGAAACCGGCGGAGGAAACGGAAGCAGACGAGAGGCCATTCGGAGGGGGAAGAAAAAGGAGACCATGAAAAGATTTTAAAATCAGAATCTGATAATGGAATCAGTAAAAGGGCCAGGCATGGGATGAAATACCCAATGAATCAGGTACACCCATTTGCATTGTTTCAATTAATTTTTGCTTTATACTGCGACCGCAGTTAACATAAAGATAGCTGTTCAGCATCTAAAGCCTGCTGCGCAGTTGCAGTGAATAAATGGAATAATGAATCTAGTGATTTGATTGAACCAATTATAATAAACGTTTATATTATTGCCTCTGAGCACATTATCGAAATTCCTCAGAAGGAGGGGATGCAGCGTGTTCCAAGTCTAGCTCCAGAAAGATTCTGGTGATTATTATACTGTAGCAATGCTATTAGGCAGTAACAATGACGGAAGCCGTGAGAGGCTTCATTTCAAGGGAGCTGTAAGATGTTTAATTGTGGTCAATGGCACTGCAATGTCAATGAACCTGTCCATTCACTCTGTTCAACAGAACAGTCTCCATGCTCTGTGTGAAATCCTGAGACAGAGCTCAGCCAAGTGCCAAAAAAAGGATAAGCGAGTGGTATGGTGGGAAAGAGATGTGTCACATGCAGTGTGCAAGGTGTGATGTAAATTGGAAAGGATGGGGGAGAAAGCTGCAGCAAAACTGCCAACATTTTCAGAGATCCAGGTCAATGTGCCTTGACTTTGACCTTGCCTGTGATGGCCATGAAAGAAAACGTTTTACTTGTTCATGTAGTTCGTGGGGTATGGCTGCACAACCCAGTCAGACTCTCATAGCCCACACTGCCACATGATTTTTTTTTATCCCACCAGCAAGCCTGGATATATAACATTCGATCCCCTTGCTCAAATCATTGATATAGATTGTGAGCAACAATGGTACTCCCTTAGTCACAGCCTTTTGACCAACAAATGACCAGATTATTCCTGCTATCCACTTCCTGTCAGTTAATCAGTCCTCAGTCCACACTAATATATTACTCCTATACTGTGCACTTCAATTTTGTTTAATAATCATGTACAGTATTTATCAAAAGCCTTCAGGGAGTCCAAATATACCATAGACTGGTCTGCCTTTATCCTTTCCGCTCATTACAAGCTCAAACAAAATTCTAGCAGATTTGTCAAACATGATTCACTTGAATACATCCAGATTAACTGCGCAATCCTATTATTACTTTCCAATCCCTTAATAATGGGTTCTAGCATTCTCTCTACTCCTGGCATGAGGCTCCCTGGACTGTTAATTGTTGTTTTCACTTTTCCTCCTTTCTTTTAAGTACTTGGGGTGCATTGGTGACCTTCCAATCTGGGAGCCACTTTGGAACTGTAGGATTTTGGGAAATGGTCATCAGTGCACTAATTAGCTCTATAGCTTGGATCCAGCTTATCAGTTGCTAAGGATTTAGCTGATTAATTTTGTCAATTGTTTCTTTTCACAAATGCTAATTTATTTTGGTTCATTCATTTTAGATGTTCTCTATTGTTTCCAGGAAGTTTTCTGCACTTTCTGTAAAGGCAGGCACAAAATATTGAGTTAATTTTACTGCCATTTCCTTTCTCTATTCCCCATATAATTTCTCCTGCTTTATTCTATAAGGGACTTACATTAAGTTATGGCTATTATTTCCCATTATTATTGAAACTCTTGGAATCTTTCATTTTTCATTCACTTAGCTTTGATATCCTAATATCCATAAGACATAAGATATAGGAGCAGAATTAGGCCATTTGGCCCATTGAGTCTGCTCCACCATTTCATCATTTTTCCTCTCGGCCGCAATCTCCTGCCTTCTCCCCATATCCCTTCATGCCCTAACCAATCAAGAATGTATCAATCTTTGCCTTCAATGTACGCAAAGACACAGCCTCCATGGTCTTCTGTGGCAACAAATTCCACAGATTCATCACTCTCTGGCTAAAGAAATAACTCCTCATCTCCATTCTTAAAAAGTCATCCCTCTATTCTGAAGTTGTGTCCTCTGGTCCTAGACTCTCCCACTATAGGAAACATACACTCTCTCGAGGCCTTTCAACATTCAACAGATTTCAATGTAGTCACTCCTCATTCTTCTGAATTCCAGTGAATACAGGCCCAGAGCCATCAAATGCTCTTCACGTGACCAGCCATCAATCCTGGAATCATTTTCATGAACCTCCTTGAACCCTCTCCAATGTCAGCACATTAACGCTCTTCTCTTCCCTTATCAATGCTCCTTTGCTGAATTTATAGATTTCCTAATCGCTTGCTTTTAGATGAGCCAGAAGTGGTTACACATTAATCTTATATTAGACTTCAACTTATCCAACCACAGCTCTCAAACTTTTCAAGTTGAATCTTTTTGCCTTAAGTGAATGTTTTCCTTTTGCACAATGTACTAATTAAAAGTTTGCCAGTGAAGTTTCACTGTTGAATCATATTAAAATTGTTTCCCAATCTATTCTAACCAACCCAGATCTTGTGTTTCTTGGTTTCTATAATTCAGATTAAAACGCTGGTTTTAGGTAGAATTTAAATAAAGATTGAAACTAATTTAGTTATTAAAGGCTGCTTAGTTCCCAGTTCATTTACCCTTTCTTATTACACAGTATTAGTTGTCTGTTCCCTGACTTGTTCCTCTGTTGATCAACAAAGTCATTTCTTATTCTCTCTCTAAACTTGTTCTCCACACGCTTATAACTGGTGTGCCCAGTCTATATGTAGATTAGAAGTCCACTGATTATAGTGCTATCCCTGCTGCATGTTCTTCCCTCCCCTCATGTGCCACATGCTACATTATCATGATCACTTGGAGGCCTGCATACGATTCCAACGATTTGTCACTTGCTGTTTCTTGGTTCCATCCAAACTAGTTCTGTGTTTTGCTTTACTACGATGAGAACAATGTTGCCTTAACCCCATATCTTAATATCAGAGCTGTCCGGCTTCATTTTGCATTTTGTCTACCTCTTTAAAAAATATAAGCATCCTAGGCCGTTCAACTCCCACCCTTGGTCACTTAGCAACCATATCTCTGTTATGGCCATTAGCTCACAGCCATTTAATTCATTTGTGCCGTTAATTCAGTTGTCTTTTAATGAGTGCTCCAAGTATTCAGATAAAGGACATTCAGTTCAATTTTTCTATCATTTTGTCCTTCTCTGAATCTATTTTTGTTTGAAATGTGTTTTGCATTCCTGGGCAGGATACAAGTTCAAAGTAAATTTATTATCAAATTACATATACCGTAAGTCACTAAATATTGTACAACCCTGAGATACATTTTCTTGCAGGCATTCACAGTAAATACAATAGAATCAGTGAAAGACTTTATCCACCAGGATGGACAAACAGCCAATGAGCAAAAGACAACAAACTGCAAATACAAAAAGAAAAAGAAACTAAATAATAACAAACAAGTTAATGATAAATATTGATAACATGAGATGAAGAATCCTTGAAAGTGAGTCCATAGATTGTGGGAAAAGTTCAGTGATGGGACGAGTGAAGTTATCCCCTCTGGTTCAAGAGCCTGATGGTTGAAGGGTAATAACTGTTCCTGAAATTGGTAGTGTGAGCCCTGAGGCTCCTGTACCGCCTTCCTGATGGCTGCAGTGAGAAGAGAGTATGGCCTGGATGGTGAGGGTCCTGGATGATGGATGCTGCTTTCCTGCGACAGCGCTCCATGTAGATGTGCTCAATGGTGGGGAGGGCTTTACCCATGATGTACTGGGCCGTATCCACTACTTTTTGTACAAATGGCTGATAAGCAACTCTACAGTTTGGATGCTATATTCATCCTTTTTAAAAATGATGTTCAACAGACGCCAGTGTTTTAAGATCTTCAAGCCACTCTGAGATTATAATGACTGATCTCCTTCTAGCAACGTGGAAGAACCGAGCATCTGCATTTTCTTTTTTTAATTTTCTTGTGGTTAAATTATTGGATTAGGAACAAGTTCTGCATCAATGGTCCAGGGATGTGAGTTGGCAATTCAAATTCAAGTAGTTAATTAAGTCTGTAATTAATAAGAAGCTAACCTCTCCACCCATGAATTACTTGAGTTGTTGTTGCAAAACAACTTGGTTTGCTAATATCCTTTGAGGAAGGAAATTTGGATGATGTTGTGTGCTCTATAATACAACAATCGACCCACCAATGGGTGAATGTGTATAGTCTATTTCCCATGGTTGAGGAATTGAGAACTGGAGGGTATAGTTTAAGAGGAAAGATTTAATAGGAACCAAAGAGGCAATTTTTTCCACCCAGACAGTGATTCATATATATAAAGCGAGCTGCCAGAGGTAGTGGTTAAAAGGCAGGTATATTGACAACATTTGAAACATACTTGGACAGGTACATGGATAGGAAAGGTTTAGAGCAGAGACTCCCAGACTGGGGTCCATGGATCCCTTAATGGTATTGGTCCATGGCATAAAAAAGGTTGGGAACACCTGGTTTAGAGGAATATCAATCAAACTTGCACAGACTGGACCTGTTTAGATGGGAATCTTGGTTGGGATGCTCTGCTTGGGCTGAAGTGTATTTATCCATGATACTGACTCAATGTTTTCATAGTTCAAGGGCTATTAGTGCCAATATTACCATCTCCATCCACATCCCATGCATAAATAATTACAAAACCTGCAATTTGGTAATGGTTTATTATTGTCACATGCGCCAAGATAAATTGAAAAGCTTGTGAAAAGAGCAGGATCATGCTGAGGTAGATTGTGAGGCCAAGAGGTCCATTCAAGAGTCTGATAACAGCAGGATAGAAGCTATTTTGAAGCCTGGTGATGTGTGCTTTCAGGGTTTTGTATCTTCTACCCAATGGGAGAAGGGAGAAGAGAGAATGTCCGGGGTGGATGGGGTCTTGGATTATATTGACTGTTTTACTGAGGAAGCAAGAAGTACAGAGCCCATAGATGGGAGGCTGGTTTCCATGATGTGTGGAGTTGTGTCCACAACTCTGTAGTTACTTGCAGTCATGTGCAGTGCAGTAATCTCAGAAAATAAGATCTATAATCCATGAAAAATATCTTCAGGCTATTAAGCTGGTGGTGGAGTAGAAGAGGATTTCTTGCTTGGAGCTCACATGGATGCAGGGAACCTAAAGATATGACACCATGTCCTTTGAATGCTTCATCTTCCCTAATTTCCTGTTTTCTGCCCCAGCCAGGCAATGAAGTGCATTTGAATGCCAACCCAGGAAAATTATCTTCACGCATATACAATCTTTTTAAAATCAATATTCTGGGGCAGTGGTGATTAAGGTCAACAGTTGCTCTTCTTAATTGCTGGTGAGGACAGTCTTTAACTGTTGCCTTGTCCTTCTAATTAAAGAGCTTCTCAAAGTCAAGTTTATTGTCATGTGCACAAGTACATGTATGCATAGGTGTGGTGCATTGTCTTTGGTTAGAAGTTCCAGGATTTGAACCGCAGCAACCTTGAAGGAATATTTATGAATCTCTAAGCCAGCATGCCATGTGACTGGTTGGAGACTTTGCAGGTGATAGTGTTCAAGTGGTACCTTTTGTCCTTGGCGTGGAGCTTGCAGACTTAAAAGGTGCTATTGTAGTAGCCTGGGAAGTGACTGATGTGAATTGAGCTGCCTTTTAGCCAAGGTTTCACATTCCTCAGATAGAGTGTTGTCAAATTTCATCTGTGCTGGTGCATTGCTGTCTGAGTCTAGATAACCACGTCCGTCCTTGTGGAGAGAACCAAACAGCTTTGCTTTACACTTATCCCAGATAATACCTTCTCACACTGTCGCGTAGTGGTGTGATAGCCACTTATTTCTCATCTTCCGTGCTTTATTAGAGCTCCAGCCTATAACTTTTGTCTGACTGTGTCAGTGAGCAGCTCTTAAAGATTAAAGATTAACGTTATCTGTCACATACATTGAAACATACAGTGCAATGTGTCGTTTGCATCAAATTAAATCAGCGAAGATTGTGCTGGGCAGCCCGCAAATGTCACTATGCTTCCGGTGCCAACTTAGCATGCCCGCAACTCACTAACCCTAACTGTTCGTCTTTGGGATGTGGGAAAGAACTGGAACACCTGGAGGAAACCCACATGGTCAGGGGAAGAGTATAAAAACTCCTTACAGACCATGACCAGAATTGAACCCTAATCTGTGATTGCTGTAAAGTGATGTGCTAACCATTACACTACAGTCCTGCTCAACAGTTCATCTTATCACTGATCATTATGGGCATTCAGTCAATCGGTGTATATCAGCTATCTTATATATTTATTGTTTTTGTTGTTGTTATTATTGTGTTCTTTATTGAACATTGAAAGGCCTTGATGGAGAGGATGTTTCCTATAGTGGGTGAGTCTTGGACTAGAGGGCACAACCTCAGAATAGAATGATGGCTATTTAGATCAGAGATGAAAAGGAATTTCTTTAGCCAGAGGATGGTGAATCTGTGGAATTCATTGCCATGGATAGGTGTGGAGGCTAAATCATTGAGTATATTTAAAGCAGAGGTTGATAGATTCTTGGTTAGTCAGGGTGTCCAAGGTTACAAGGAGAAGGCAAGAGAATGGGGTTGAGAGGGATAATAAATCAGCCATGATGGAATGGGGGAATAGACTCAATGGGCTGAATGGCCTAATTCTGCTCCCATATCTTGTGGTTTTTCTTGGGGGTTTTTTGCACTGCATCAGATCTGGAGTAACAACTATTTGATTCTCATTTACACTTGTGTACTGGAAATGACATTAAACAATCTTGAATAAAACCTCAAGAGCATGAAATATGTCATTATGTTCAAATTAAATGCAGTACATTTATATTTTTATTTGATATTCCATTCTTTATTACAAATCCAAAAATGTATGAGCTTTTTGTATATTAATGGAAATGTTTAAAAAAATTAAAACTTTTGATGGCACAAATAAATTGAATGCAGTGGCCAATTTGGCCTTGAAATTCTGTACATAGATTATCATACAAATTCTGAATGCTAATATATGAGCAGTTTCAAACTCCTGGGAGTGCACATCTCACACAACCTCTCATGGTTATTTTAACAAAGGAGTTGACGAGATCATAAGCCGGTTGAAATGCAGAAAGTAATTCCATCATGTTCCTACATGAAACTTGCTAATGATATCCCAGCTTATTCCAACACTGTTCTGTGAATGTTGATCTTAATAATTAAGTGATATAATTGACCTCAGAGTGATTGGAAATTTAGTGTTTAGCAGGTGAAAAGTAATTAAATTGACTCCTCTTCTGCCTCCCCTCTTCCAGTGCTTATAAAAGAGGAGAGAACACAGGAGTGACCATATTTTTTGGAGCTCGGTGATAGGCTAGTTGGCCATTTCATTGTGGATCAGTCATAGCCACACAGAGCATCAAAATCGGGTTTATGCCATCTGCACTTGTGCATGTGTGCATAGATGCATGGAAAAACATATTTGAAGCAGCATCGCAGGCACATGGCAATAGAGACACAACATTCACAAGAGCAACAAACACAATTAGAACTAAAAAAATGAAGTCCATTGTAGTGCAAGGTGATCCTAGTGTTGCTTAAACTAAAGTAGTGATTAGGATTGTGCAGGTAAGTTCAAGAGTCAAATGGTTGAAGGGAGGTAGCTGTTCCTCAAACTGGTGGTGTGGGACCTCAAGTTTCTGTACCTTCTGCACGATGGTAGTTGTGTTATGATGGTATTGCCCGGACAGCGGGGGTATTTGGATGCTCGAGAGTTTTATTTCCATTTTGTACTCGACGACTGCAGTTACTATTAGTACCCATGAGTTGGGGAGAAATGTCAGTCCAAGGCCTTGTTTCATCGTACGGTTTTGTGTCTTTTGCTGGAATAAGAATGCTCAAGGTCATTGCGTAGGAGCAGAATTAATCAGACCTTTGCACAGACCATCGCTTGAATAATTAATTAATCACATGAGTGGGTCCAGTAAAGGGTTAAAATTCTAATAGTCTTTGCCAGAAGAGTGAAAAGCTCAAAGTAGAGGCCTTCTAAATACGTTGAAGAAAAATGACTTCCCTTGCCCAGATAAGCAAATATTTTATCTCAATGTACCTGATGATTTTTTGCATCAATATTCTCATGGTGTTGTTTTTTATTTTCTTGTTGCAGTCTCAACTGAGCATCTTGGGGTCCCCAAACCTAACCAGGTTTGACAGCAAAAGCAGCATTTTCAGTATAAGAGATCGGAAAGAGCCCAGCTCAGAAACTGAATTTGCTGATGACGAACACAGCACAGTGGAAGAAACGGATGGCAATCGGAAGAATTCTTTGTTTGTTCCGAACAAGGAGCCCAACAGGAGGAACAGCTATGGCGGCTACAGTCAACCCAGCAAGTCATCCAAAATGTTTCCAGTACTCCCAGTCAATCCGAAAAGGAACAGCACAGTGGACTGCAATGGTGTGGTCTCACTTATTGGTGGCCCAGGAGCTACCCTACCTGGTGGACGTCTACTGCCTGAGGTGATAATAGATAAGGCAGCTACTGATGACAGTGTAAGGAAGTCAATGAGTAGATCAGTTTAGGCATGGCGGTCTATCTAACCTCTCCGCATTTATGTATGCCGCCCTTCCTGACACAGGATGCCTTTTAGGAATGGAAGTTGGTTTGTGCAACAGAACCTACATCTGCTTCTCCTCAGTTCCAAATTGTAACCTACAAGTGAACGTGCTTAATTGGGAACCTGTAAAAACATCCCTTTGTGAAAATGACTTAAGATGAAAAACTGGAACCTTTTCCACCCAAAGGAAACACTTTTACCAAACACTCGCCCACTGTCTAATTTATGTTCAGATAATGCTAAAGAACATTAGAGGTGCTTGTTTTGAATAGAAATGTAAGAGGGCCTGAAGTTGGGCAGACTAGAACTGTTCACTGGAGAATAGGAGACATATGGGGTGATCTTAGAGATGTATATAAAATTGTGAGGGTATGGATTGGATGAATATACCCAGTACTTTACCCATTGTTAGGGAATCAAGAACTAGAGGGCATAGGTTTAAGATGAGAGGGGAGAGATTTAAGAGACCTGTGGGGCAATTTCACCACACGGGGTGGTAGGAATGGAATGAACTGCTAGACAGAGTGGTTGAGACAACTGCAGTAACGACAGTTGAAAGGTGCTGGGACCGCTGCATGGATAGGAAAGGTTGAGAGCCTTGGCAACCCTACCATTAACCGAGGGACCCATGGACCCCAGGTTAGGAAACCCCTGGTTTAGAAGGATATGGGTCAATCATGAGCAAATGGGACTAGCTTAGTTGGGCAGTTTGGATGCCATGGACCAGTTGGGCTGAAAGGCCTGTTTCTGTGCTGTTCTATTCTATGACTCTGGTATGGAGTGTCATGGACTAACTCTCCCTTAATTTTGTATTATAAAAACTAGACGGCCCATGCGCTTCCTCATGAACAAGTCAGCAATGAAAGTGAAGAGAAAAGCCTACCCTCCTACAATGAGAAGCAAATGACATTAACACACTAGTTGTGAAGAAAACCAATGAAGGATGAATTCATTGATTTCATATTCCTAGGATAGCTGCTTCAGTGTTGTAGCCGTATGTCTAACTACAAGCCTACTGAGCGAAGCTTCTGATTATGAGCACAAGATTACTAATGTTGCACAGTGCAGTTTCCCTCTGAAGTCCACGCTGTAACCAGGGAATCAAAACAAGATCAAAAATGAATTCCAAATTATTTGGGTGGAAATGGGTCACTTCAGGATTACATCCTAAGACATTTTCTGAAATCCTGCAACCAGCATTCAACTCCTCACCTAATGAATATGTATCTTCAGGTCTATATCTATAGAACTAGCATGCCAGCATAGCCTCACTAACACTTGAAATCTGAAGCATGGAGCATGTGAAATGATTTAAGCATAAATACAGCTGGCAGTTTTGCAATAATGAGCAAATTAAACAGACGGTATCCTTTTAATCTGTGCTTTCAGGAAGACAACTGACCTGTTTCAAAAGGCCAGCTTGTAGTGTCATAGTTGATGTCATGATTGCATTCGACATTGGAAATAGTTTTATATCTCATAAACATTGAGGAACTTCTTTCAGTGCACCATTGGACAATTGCAGTTCTTAAACCATTTTTGAATTTGCAGTTCTGGATGCAAGAGGCATGGGTGCAAAAAAAAATGATCCTGTCATGAGCCTTTAGCACCGCTTAGCTTTGTCACCACTGCTTACCATTGGAAGGCAAGGAGCAATACCGGTACTTACTTTGAGGGACATTATTGGAATAAGTATTGAGTTTCCTTTATCTGTTTCCAAAGACAAGTGTGTGTCGACATTTAGCAAACATTTGGTTAAATTGACACAGGTCACTTGTGCGCCCCTAAAATACTAAGCCGTGAAGAATTTTTAAAAATATTTTACATTTCTAGGGTTAGGGAAGCATTATAATAGTAGCTTTGAACTATTAGGGTAGATTTTATAATATTATTAGGATTATTCTGATATTTAGCTCAATCATTGAAATTCTGTCATAAATTAACTGAAAATAGTTCACTAATCAGTGCCCCTTATGCTTTAAAGAAAAATTTTAAGTTACAAATTTTCAAAAAGTTCACTGCCTTCAAGACGGATTTGGCATACCATTGACTCTTGGTGTAAATCATGGCTTTATCCTACATGCTTGATAAATAGTTTGAAAGGTTCATATTTGTTTTTAGCATGGATATTTAATTTTACAGTAATTTTATATTTTAAATATTTTCCATTGAAAACACAAATGGTGTCATGGGGTGTGGTTGATGTTCCCTGTGGGGGTGGGGGAAAGACAGCTCAGAGGACATTGATGCTAAAGGGGCTATTAAGCTGACTTGACACCATTGTTAACTTGTGAGTGATGTGGTTGTCCAAACTATTTCCAGTCTTCCACCCAAATCTTCAAGCCACGCTGCCTGTGGTTAATTCATGCAGCCCCCTTAGATTGTTGTTTAAGCAATCTTATATCATCAACACTCACAATATAAAGAAAATGTTTTGTAACAAAAAGGTAGAAATAATGCTAATCATGATATTTTATTTTAAGGGCTAGTATTACTCATTTTGAGCTTTTCTCCATTTCAGTAAAAATAAATTAACAATAGATGTTATAAAGGATACTGTCTCTTTAATTATATTCAGCATAATGCATGCGCTTAAATTGTTCTGGTGAATGTTAGCCTGGTGTGATATGTAGACCAGATCTCTCTGAAGCAAGGATTGTAAAGCCCCAGTACGAGAAGACTGTTGCAGGCATTTAATTAATCAATTTCATTGCTATCTATGCTGATCAATTGAAAGATTGAGCCTCCTTGAAATTATGCTGTTGGATGACATTTCACAATTGTTCACCTTAAGTTCCTATCTCTGTTACTTTAGCAGAGATGGTAGTTATTGCCGTTAAATCGTATTTAGATTGAAATTTAGGAAAATGTGTATTAAGTGTTTGTATTCTAGTAGCTTGCAGCATAATTTAAACACCAGGGCTTGAACACTTGCTGGTAAGCGAGCTGATTAAATGATTTCGTTTAGCATTCAACCAGACTTGAAGTACATGTTTGTGCTCCAGGTATTGGGTCTTCAGAGTGAAACAGGACCTTACATTGCCAGCTCTGAATACAGGAAATGAAGCTTTGTGTATCCCGGCTGGCACCCAAGTGCTGGCTTCAGTTTAGTGTTGATGAAAGTCAAAAGGGTCAAAATAAGTAATTTTTAAAAATTGAATGATCCCTCTGGGATCATTTGAAGATGTGCTGGCACGAGTTGTTGTTTACGGCAGTTGGGATCCAAGCCTGAGAAGTTTCTGCCCACTTCTTCAAATGGTCTCATTTTGGATCACTTTCCCCCCCTGAATTTGCACATTTTCAATTGATGCAAAGCAGGAGCTGTTCCCATTGACATAAAGCATGGTATGTCATAGAAAAGAGCTACAAGTAAGTTGTAAACCGTTCCGTTCCGATGATGCGACTTAATTCAGGAAGCTGGAAGGCACTTAGTGCTTTTGCTGTTTGGATCATGGGAGACCAGGATCCAAATGTCAGCTCCACATGTTTACATTGCTAAAAGCCTGCTCCCTTCTCACTTAACTGATAAAAAAACATGGGTCTGAGCTGAAAGACATGACCTGAATTTAGTGATCTAAACTCAGGAGCCTGATGCAAAGATGTTGCTCTCTAGTGACTGGAAGAATAGACGTGGCATACATTTATAAAAGAAAGGCCAACCAATATGGTTCAAAGTATTTGATGCACTTGTTGCAAAAAAAAAACAAACATTGCAATCTGTACATTAACCCTTTAGATAGCTTGATTTGAATGGTTTCACCAAATTATATAAAATAAAATTATTCCAATCTAAGTTGAAATGGGGAGAATTTGGTGGGGGCAGGGGTAGAAATTATACTTTTGGGGTGTGTATAGCATAACAAAAGAACTTCAGACCTGAAACTTGGATTTGAATCCAGCCTACACTGATAAACCCTTTAGTTCTTTTTTGCCTTCCCTCCTTACTGTCAGTTGATAAATTGCTTCTGTTTCTATTAGCTGTAAATCTGTCGCCCAATTTGGTGATAATCTGGCAATTTCACTCAGAAATCACTCAATGACTAGGATGTAAAATAGTAACAATGCCTTGCGCAGTATGAGGTGCTCTCCTGAGGCTGTAGACAGATCAGAGGGAGCTTTACTTTCCATGTAACCTTGCTGCTACCTGACCTGAATGTTCCATACTGATACAGAGTGC
Source organism: Hemitrygon akajei (assembly GCF_048418815.1). Taxonomy (NCBI): domain Eukaryota; kingdom Metazoa; phylum Chordata; class Chondrichthyes; order Myliobatiformes; family Dasyatidae; genus Hemitrygon; species Hemitrygon akajei. The sequence goes on along the minus strand of NC_133141.1, from coordinate 20,978,362 downwards.
CAAAAGTGTTTCATTCCCCAGAATTAAGATCTCCCCTTTTTTATTGGGGACATGGACTGAAAAAAAAAGTCCTGTGGAAAATTACATTTCCACTGGAAAAAAAACACATAGATAAATGGTTTTACTTTACCCGAACTGTTAAATGTCATAACTGAGGGAAATAGCTTTGACTCAGGCCAAGTTAATTTCCTTAAACAACATTAATAAAATAGTATTTCAAGAGAATTTGTTTTTTTTTTAAAAAGTACATAAAATTCATGAGGTAACAATTAGGCTGCAAAAGATTTGTAAATGGGTGTGTCATGGTATTTCATTGTGAGATGAAGTTTCATAGAACATAGAATAGTACAACACATTACAGGCCCTTCGGCCCACAATATTGTGCTGACCCTCAAACCCTGCCTCTCATATAATGCCCCACCTTAAATTCCTCCATATACCTGTCTAGTAGTCTCTTAAACTTCACTAGTGTATCTGCCTCCACCACTGACTCAGGCAGTGCATTCCACACACCAACCACTCTCTGAGTGAAAAACCTTCCTCTAATATCCCCCTTGAACTTCCCTCCCCTTACCTTAAAGCCATGTTCTCTTGTATTGAGCAGTGGTGCCCTGGGGAAGAGGCGCTGGCTGTCCACTCTGTCTATTCCTCTTAATATCTTGTACACCTCTATCATGTCTCCTCTTATCCTCCTTCTCTCCAAAGAGTAAAGCCCTAGCTCCCTTAATCTCTGATCATAATCCATACTCTCCAAACCAGGCAGCATCCTGGTAAATCTCCTCTGTACCCTTTCCAATGCTTCCACATCCTTCCTATAGTGAGGCGACCAGAACTGGACAGCTTGTTTTTTTATTTCTGCCAAAATTGTCTAAATTTTATGAAGATTTTGGCTAGTTGAAGGTAACTGTCACAACTTTTTGTCTAACAAAAGAATCTTTATATGAGCTCCCCATTCACATGTTTATGTTCAAACATTTTTGGATTTAACTTGTATCAATGAAGATATTTTTGTAGCTTTGATCAAAAAGGTAATCTACCATAATGTCTTGTAAGTCTCAAGTTTAGTCGTATTATGCATGAATTTGTTCTTGTGAATGCACATTGTGTAAAGTTGGCTGTTGTAATATGTTTTTGTTGTTTTAAATTCTTCATATTTCACTTAGTTTTGGTCTCTGGTCCCAAACAACATTTCTCCTTCTAGAGCAAGGGTTCCCAACTTGGGGTCCACGGACCCAATGTTCCCTCTAAGGTGTGTGTTTGTGTGTGTGTGTGTGCGCGCACATCTTTTGCTACTAACGCACAAAGGAATTAAAACTGGACACAAAAGTTTGTCATCCTCTATCTCGTTGGCATATTAAGTATATTTCACGATCATACATAATCACATTTCCTTTTCCAGTTTCTGATGTGGGAGTTTATTATCCTTATCCAGGTTTACTTCTACTTAAAAAATTCAGTGTGCATATGTTGTTGTCACTGGGCAAAAAATTGCACAGCACAAGATTTTTGCGCACACTGGTCATTGCTAATTAGAGGGAACATTGCATGGACCCGTTGCTTAGTGGCATAATAAAGGTTGGGAGCCCTTGTTCTAGAGGGAGGCATCTAGCCCTCTGCCAATATCTGCTGTAACTGGTTGAGAGAGAAAATCTGAATGTCCTTCAGAATGTTTTCTTCCTGTTCTCCCCCCCATCAGAAAAATACTTGCCCTGCCCACCTTATCTATCCAAAATCCTTGCGTAGAGGACCAGAGAGATAAAATCCTTGTGCCAAGATATATTGGTGTATCCCAAAAACCTAAAATTTTATTTTGGAATTCATTCAGCCTAATCAAGAGGCCTGATGATTCCTCCATTGTATTGTGATGAAAGTAAAATTAGCCGATGTATTGTTTTTCTGCACTTCCTAACATTTCAGATGAGTTCCATTGATGCTCCAGCATTCTTTCCTGACCGAGTTAAAGTTGTTCAAGTCCAAGGACTTGAAAATGTAATCTAGGATGATGTGTTAGTGGATTACGGGAGTGCTGCATTGTCTCAGGTTCTGTCCTTTGGATAAGACTTTAAATTAATTTCTGCCTACTTAGTGGGCAATAATCCATGGCACTTTATAAAACAGAGCATGGGGTACATCCAGTGTCTTGGGCAGCATTTCTCCATCTCATTGGTGTTTGTGAGATATTGCTTTGTGCAAAATGGCTGTCATCTATGTTTGCATAATAGTTTCTGCTCTTCAGAGAGAATTCATTTTATGTGATGTGCTCCGAGCGATTTCTGAAAGATTTGATGTGATGCTCTAAAAATGCATGTTGCCTTTGTTAATGGTTGATTGAAACAATATAGATGTAGCCTTGGCATGGGGCCTCTAATTTTTACTTGCCTGCATAAAAATTTAACCAGAATAGATGGGAATTGAATGTCAAAGACATTGTCTTGTATATTTTGTTAATATTGACACAATGAATATGAGCAGAAGCACGAAGAGAAGTTGGACAAGAAGTCACATTTCTGTTCTATGCTGAGTTAGCTCATCTCAGCTAGAGCACCTGTGGAGACTTCATCTCAGAGTGATGGGTTAGAGACAATAGTTACCTTGATTATTGCTCTTGACTGGACCTTGCTGGGAAATCAAGTGTTTCAGGAGTGAAGGCTGGATCGACTGTGGGTCTTCCCAAGTTAACTGGCTGCTGACTGCTTGCGGGGTGAAGTATTGGAGTACGTTTGGTGTCCATTGAACTGCGTGTGCAGGGCAGAACATTGAGGGAACATGTTAAGGTGTATCTAGTTGCCATACTTTTATTAGTTTTAATGTGAATGAACTTCCTTCACTCTCATCCTTGCATTTTTTTTATTGACTTTTGAAAATTCAAGTGCTATAAGAAGCCATTTTATATTTCTATATATTTTATATATATATAAAAAATTACTGGTGAGAATCTTTAATTTGGATGATTGAAGTTTGTAAGTTACTGTGTTAATCAACCTCAATGAAAATATGTGGCAATATCTGAAATATTGTGGCAATCAAGCTGCAAAGTCATGCACGTTTCTGATGTGAATCTGAAAATGAGTTTGCTTTTCTCTCGGTACCCTAGTCTGTGGTCAGTGTGTTTGGGGAAGCAATTGAATGGCCTTGGTCACTGGGGAGCACTGATCTTGGCCATTGTTTCAGTTTTAATTCTCTGGTTGTTTTGGAATTGTATTTTACAATTTGATTTACTTTCAAGACTTAAACCAATGGCTAAAGTTAATTACTTCTATTTAAACAAGTTTCGTAGGAGAAGACTTTTAGTTTCATACAAATCCCTTCCCTTCAGTGGCCCTTCTCTAAGTAATGTTTGTTTGAAGGCTTCTATTGGGTAGATAAAATGCTTGACAGTAAGCTGACTCCTATAGAATTGGAATAATTGCAACACAGTACCTGGCATCACTGCTCCATGCAAATGCATTAGGATTGGCAAGTATGATTTCCAATAGTATGACTTGAGTTTGTTTCACTTGATGAAGAAAGATTTTTTAAACAATAAAAACAGAGCAGCTAAAGATATGTACTCGAAGTGGATGTGAAAGATTTTCCACAAGACATAGGAGCAGAATTCAGTCATTTCACTCATTAAGTCTGCTCTGACAGTCAGTCATGAATGATTTTCCTTCTCAACACCATTCTCCTGCCTTCTCTCTGTAACCTTTAACGCCCTTACTAATCAAGAGCCTATAACCTCCACTTTAAATATACCCAATGGCTTGACCTCCAGGCATCTGTGCCGACGAATTCCACAGATTCACCACCCTCTGGCTAAAGAAGTTCAACCTCATCTCAGTTCTAAAGGCCTGTCCTTCAATTCTGAGGATGTGTCCTCTGGTCCAAGGCCCCCTAAGTATAGGAAACATCCTCTATCTAGATCTGACAATTTTTGGTATGTTTCAATGAGATCCTCTCCTCATTCTTCTAAACTCCAGTGAGCCCAGACCCATCAAACGCTTCTCCTACATTTATCCTTTCAAAAACCTCCTCTGATCGTCTCAAATGCCAGCTCATCTTTTCTGAGATATAGGGAACAAAACTGCTCACAATACGGTCTGACCATTGCCTTATAAAGCCTCAGCGTTACATCCTTGCTCTTATGTTTTACTCTTGGCATTTGCCTTCCTTAACATAGACTTAATCTGCACGTTAAGTCTTAGGGCTCCCAAGTCCCTTTGCACCTCCAATTTCTGATTTTGCTCCCCATTTAGAAAATGGTCTGTGTTTTTATTTCTTTTACCAAAGTGCATGACCATATAGTTCATTACACTGCATTCCAGCTGCCACTTCTTTGCCCATTCTCCTAATCTGTCGTAAGTCCTTCTGCAGATTCCCTGCTTCCTCAACACTCTCTGCACTTCTTTATATTGTATGCAAACTTGGCCACAAACCAATCAATTCATCATCTAGATCATTAACATTTAACATGAAAAGCAGCAGACCCAGCACCATCGCCTGTGAAACACTACTGGTCAACCAGAAAAGGCCCACTTTATTCCCACTCTGTCTCCTGCCATTCAACCAATCTTCTGTCAATGCTAGTATCTTTCCTCTAATACCATGGACTTTTATCCTGTTTAGCAGTCTCATGTGAAGACCTTGTCAAAGGCCTTCTAAAAATCCTAGCAAAGCAATACCCACTGTCTCCCCTTTGTCTATCCTGCCTGTTATTTTCTCAAAGAATTCCAACGGATTTCCCATTAAGGAAGCCATGCTGACTTGCACCTATTTTATTGTGTGCCTCCAAGTACCCCAAAGTCACAATTTCATCCTTAATAATTGATAATATCTTGGCAACCACTGTAGGTGGGCTAATTGGCCCATAATTTCCTGTCCTTTGCCTCCCTCCCTTCTTAAAGAGTGGAGTGACATTTGTGATTTTCCAGTCCTCTGGAACCATTCCAGAATCAAGTAGTTCTTGGAAAAATCATTACTAATGCCTCCACAATCTCTTCAGCTAGTTCTTTCAGAACCCTGTAGTCCATTTGGTCCTGGTGATTTATTAGTAATAACTACTAAACTGACTTCTGCCCTTGACACACTCAAATCTCTGGCATACTGCTATCTTCCAGAGTGAAGACTGATGCCAAATACTTAATCAGTTCTTCCACCATTTTTTGTCCCCCATTAGTACCTCCCCAGCATCATTTTCCAATGGTCTGAGGTCCACTCTTGTCTCTTCGTATATCTGGAAAAAAACTTGTTACCCTCTTTTATATTATTGGCTAGCTTAACTTCAGATTTTGTCTTTTCTCCCCTTACTGCTTTTTTAGTTGCATTCTGTTGGTTCCCCAATCGCTATCCTCTGGAGATAGAACAGATAAAGTCTAAGCCACCTGTTGTGTTCCATAGCTTATGTATGGATAATAATGGATTCCCTGCCAGGCAAAAGCAGGGAGAAATGCATTACTTCAACCTGCAGGAAGTCTGAACAGTGCTTTTGTTTCAATTCTTTGGATGGCCTTTCCCCAATTGTCCAGCTGAAAGTGCTTCTCGAGGATTATATTGAAGCCCTTTACACCATATGAAACCACCTGAGCTCTACAAATTTTTTAAAGAAAATCCTTTCTAAGGTTTCCTGGGTTGTGAACTGAATTTCAAACTGATATTATGTTTAGCCTCCCTTAATTTTCCCAACATCTCTGAGAGCCAAAACGGTATGTAATATTCTAAATGACGACAAGATTATGGGTGCTTGGCGTTCAATTAAATAATTCTAAATGTAGCACACTTGGTCACATCTGGGTGCATTACATGCTAAAAGGCACTTTTGGAGTTTGGATCATTGATCCCACATTGAACTTGTCTTGCAGAGATTCTTTATCCTTAGCATGAACTTTAATACCGTTGGAAAATGCAGGCTTTTCCTATAACTTGGTCACACATATTTATACATAAGTAGCAAAATAGCAACTGCTGTTCCCAGACTCATGCCATCAGATCACCTGCTTGCCCCTGGCTTTTGAGCATTTCCTGCAGCCAATTCCCAATCTAGAACCATCCCTCCCCCACCCCCACCCCCGCACACCGCAATACCAGAAGATTCTCTCTCACAGTAAAGCAACGTGTATTTTTATCGACTAATACATATTGACCAAGACATTATGGAAGTTTAAGTGGGAAATGTACTGTATGCCTGGATATTTTTGTCTGGAATTCTGTAATTTCCTAAGGCTGTGCTGCATGTCTTATTTCCAAATCAGTGACTCAAGGCACATAACAGGTGGAAAAGTGGATGGAGCAGTTGGCGTGGGGTGAAATGAATACATGAAAGACTGACAATGAGATCTTAAAGCATGTTATAAAAGCCAGCGTCAAAATAATTGAAACAATTGCAACATTTTTATGGTGCAGGTTAAAATAATGTGTTTCTCCCTGCTTTACCTTGTGACTTTGCCTCATGGGGAATCCATCATTGTTATCCAGCTCAGGCTAAGATAGCAAATCAGGCCTGATTTCTCATAATTGAACCCCAGCATGATTACTAAGAAGTTTCGGTCAACATATGGGGTGTGTCACCCTTGCATCTGCAATTTTGGTTTTCAATCTACAAGGAAGTAATAGAATATACTGTATAACTTGTCGTGTTCTAATTCCCAGTGGGCGTCCTGGAATGTCAGTTAGGCTTCTGATTTGCCGTGTGAGGCAGTTAGCCACTATTATTAATATGATAGTACCTCTACACAAGATGCTGATTGGCTGAGAGAACTAAAATTCATCCTAGCAAAAGGGTATAATGTGGAACAATTTTTATCAGGTGTATCTAATCATGTAAACATAGGAAAAATAGAATATTGTCAATTGAGGCCTAATTCAGGATTTGTCAGATAGCCTGAAAAATCTCTTTATGAAGCTCCTGTACCATCAGAAGTATGGCAGAGATGGAATTCTGTCCAACTCTCACTTTCACCTTATTAAGAGTCTTGTAAGATCTTGAAAGGATCGCCACCTTTTCATAATAGCTGCAAGATTTGGCAACTCAGTAGCGCTCGCTGCTCTTCAAAGTAGTTTATGCAGTGACTTTTGAAGTGTTAATGTGATTTCATTCAAACAAGCATCACTTTGCATATTTTAAAGCCAGGAGAAAGGCTGCAAATGCTGGAAATTTGAAGTAAAATTGTTGGAGTGTTCAACAATTGTTGGGTCAGGCAACATCTGTGAGGAGAGAAAGAAATGGTTTCAGGTGGATCCTTCAGAACTGGGAAAGTGAGCAAATAGACATGCTTTGAGCCGCAGAGAAGGGAAGGACTAACGAGAGCAGAAGTATCTGCGGTAGATTGACCAAGGTTGTCCAGCTGACTTGGGTGCTTTTGGCACTTAACGAGCAAGAGAGAGATATGTGCTTGTTAATCCTCACTGATTTTAAATAAAGGAAGATGACTGGGTAGTTAAGAAAGGCATATGGTTTGTTGGCTTTCGTTAATCAAGGGATTGAGTTCAAGAGCCGTGAGGTAATGTTACAGCTCTGTAAAACTCTGGTTAGAGCATTTGGAATATTCTGTTCAGTTCTGGTCACATTCTAGGAAGGATGTGGAAGATTTATAGAGGGTGCAGAGGAGATTTACCAGTATCCTAGGCCTTATGAAAATGGGTTGAGTTGGTTAGGGCTTTTCTCTTTGGAGTGAAGGAGGTTGTGAGGTGACTTGATAGAGGCTTGCAGAATGATAAGAGGCAGAGATAAAGTGGATTGCCAGCACCTTATTCCCAGGCAGAAATGGCTAATACAAGTGGGCATAATTTTAAAATGATTGGAGGAAAGTATGGGGGGCGGGGTGAGATGTCAGAGATAAGTTTTTTTTACACTGAAAGTGGTGGGTGTGTGGAACATGTTGCTAGGGGTGGTGGTATAGGCAGAAACATTGGAGACATTTAAGAATTGCTAAACTAAACACATGGATGAAAGTAAAATGCAGGGTTATGGAAGAGGAAAGAGTTAGATTGACTTTTGAGTAGGTTAGAAAGTTAATATTGAATCTAAAGAGCTGCAACGTGCCTAGGTAATGAGGAGGTAAGTTTGTATTGGTCTTGGTTGGAACAGTGTAGTAAGTTGTTGAGAGAGAGGGGTCAGACTTAAAGTGAAAAGTGACGGGAAGGTCAGATTGATCCTTGTTGATTGGCCTAATCTAAATTTGGTTTATCCAATGTAGAGGAGCTGTTATATCTTTTAAATACAACCGTTTATATGTTATTGCTGTGAAACTCCAAAGGGCAGGAGTAGTGTACATTTGTGACTTTCAATTAAATTGTTGTTATCTGGGTCCCTGTTAGCACTAATTTACTTTTCAGCGAGCTGTTTTGCAGCGTGAAACTACACGGGAGACTTAACTACTTCCTTCATCTACCCAAGGAATGATTAATTTTTCAATTTCACATGAGCAATATTTCCAAGAGCCAAACCCTGCAGTAAATTCAAAACAATAGAGGAAAATTAAACTTGTAAGCAGTTAAATGCAGCAACGCTGTCATTTACACACAGCTGCAGTTAGGCTGACTCGTTTGAAAAGAGTAGATTTAAAAGGCAGTTCAGGGTGCAAATGTGTCAACGCAGCCATGTGCAATGCCAGATTAGTTTCTTGAAAGTAAAAGGGCTAATGTGTGTTAGAGGAGGGAACTATTAAAAGATCATTCCAATGCCTTAACATTGTGGTGCAGAATAGGCCTTTCGGCCCACAGTGTTGGGCTGGCCTTTTAATCTACTGTTAGGTCAATCTTGTCCTTCCCTCCTACATGGCATTCCATTTTTCTATCAACTACGTGCCTATCTAAGAGTTTCTTAAATACCGTTAATGTTCGGCCTCTACCACCACTCCTGGCAAGGCATTTCACCCACTTTCCTCCAATTACCTTAAAATTATGCCCCCTTGTCTCAGTCATTTCCGCCTTGGGGAAAGCTGTCTCTGGCTGTCCACTCGATCTATGCCTCTATCATCCCGTACTAGTCTTGTCTTAGTCATCTAATAATATTTTAATTAACTATGTGCGTGAAACTCAGTCTCAATTGATGATGTGCTGCGTATGAGGTTTATTTGTAAGAAATTCAGTAAGATGAAACTAATTTCTTGAATTACTGACAAAGCAGAAAATAATGAAAATATGCAGCATGTCTGTCAAGGTGTACAAATTTAATCAAAGCAAGTTGATGCCAGGGCATTTAAGCATGTTGTCGTCAGAAGCCACTTGCTTATATTTCATGGGGACTTTTATAGACAAAACTCAAGTTTCAAATATTTGTCATCTGTCAGAAGCACAGTGAGGACTGGTTTCTTCTTGACCCAGGAGTCTTTCAACTCGAGTCACAAGGTGAACGTTTTGATGTGCCTGGGTACGTTCTGTCAGGAGTTGGTGAATTATACTCGGGCTATAAAATCTATAGCAGTATCAGTGTTGGTATCAATTTCAAGCAGTGTGGTACTGAGTGAGTTTCATTTATTTATTCACTTCAGGCATCTCTGCATTGCTGGCAAAGCCAGTGTTTATGGTCTGTCCCCAAGTGCCCTTGAGGAGGTGGTAATCAGTCACTGGTGAAGGTGTACAAGTTGAGGACACAGGTTCAGGATTTAGACCCAATGACAATGAAGGAACGATGATAGATTTTCAACTTGGGATGGAGAGCAACTTGGAAGAGAATCTGGCAGGTGGTGGATGTTTTCCCCATGCATCTGTAACCTTTGAGTCCTTGGTGGTAGAGTTTGTGGGCTTGAGAGAGACTGCATCATTGACAAGTACCTGTTGTGCTCTTTGTAAATGTTGCATGTTGCAGCCATTGTGCTGTTGATGGAGGGAATGGATATTCAGTATAGCAAGCCAGGTATCCAGGGCTGCTCTGTTGTGGATGGTCATCGTCTTAAGCCTGTAACCCCTACTGGGTCAGCTCACCAGAGTCCCCTGTCCTGAGCCAGTCTCCTAAGTTGTCCTCAGGTGTAACACATCTTGGGTGAACATCCTTCCTCTCCTATGGATGAGATCTTTGGAGCTTCTGTTGGCATTTCTGTGGCTCTGGGTCCTTAAGGGGTGGGGTTGCTAACCCCATGCCCAACCTCCCTTCATCACTGCTGGGCTTGGGATTGTCCATGGCGGAGATTATTGTGGATGGTGCCAGCTGCTTTAGTGTTGTTGCAGCTGCCCTCTTCTAAGTAAGCAGTTAATACGCCACCCCATTCCTATCGTGCAACTTGTCGCCGATGGAAATGCTTTTTTGTTGGGAGATGAGCCACTTGCAATTGGACATAAAGCCTGTGAACTTATTATTCATTTGGGTGATCCAATTGAGTTCTTAGCGATCTGTGACCCCCGCAATGTTAATGAAAGGGGTGATGGGGAGATTTGATGATGGTATTGCCATTGAATATCAAGGGTAGGTGGTTAGTCCTTCTTTTGGTGTTGGTACTTGTCTGACACTTTGGTGTGTGAATGTTACTTGCCATCTATTAGCCTGTGCCTGAAAGTCATCTATGTCTTACTGGATGAAAGCTTGAGTCAAAGAATTGTGAATAGAACCAAATAGTATGCGATCAGTACCCCTTTCCAGCTTAATCCCTGTTTTAAGAACGGCTTCTTGCCCTCTGCCATCAGATTTCTGAAGGGACAATGAACCAACCCATAAACACCTCATGCTCACTATGAACCATGAAGCACCACTATGATGTGCCTCCTTATTTCAGTCCTAGATGGCTCATGCCTCCTGAGGCTGGGATTGATCTTTGCCAACTGCAACCATCTTGCTCTGTGTAAAGTAAGACTCCAACCGTAGGAGTGCTTTTCTCTGGATGCTCATTACTTCCTCGATGTAACACTCGGCATTGCTCACGCCTCGCCCCGCTCTGGAATTCTGCTCTTTGGCCCATTCATAAAATTCAAAGCTGTGAATTCTGAGGCCGTGAAACCCAAACTCTGTTTCTGTGAATAGGTTCTTCCTGTACAAGTATGGCTCGATAGCTGCCTTGGTGATGTCTTTCATCGCTTTGAGAGTAGACTGGCAGAAATTAGCTGGGTTGGATTTATCCGGCATTTTGTGAACAAGACATTCCTGGGCTGTTTAGAACATAGAATACAGCAGCACGATACAAGCCATTCAGCCCATGATGTTGTGCCTAGCTTTTAAACTATTCTAACATCATTCTAATCCTTCCAATCCTTCCTTCTGACATAGCCCACCATTTTTCTATTATCCATATGCCTATCTGAGAGTTTCTTTGATGTCCCTAATATATCTGCTCTAGTACCAACCCTGGCAGGGTTTTCCATGCACCCACCACTTTTTTTAAAAAAAATACGATGAAAGCTCATCTCTGCCATTCCCCTCTCTTTCCTCCAACCACCTTAAAATTATGTCACCTCGTATTATCCATTTCCGCCCTGAGGTAAAGTCTTTGGCTCTCCGCTCGATCTATGCCTCATGTCATCTTGTACACCTCTATCAAGTCACCTCTCATCCTCCTTCACTCTAGAGAGAAAAGCCCTAGCTTGCTCAATCCTCATAAGACATGCTCTCTAATCCAGACAGCATCCTGGTAAATCTCCTCTGCACCCTCTCTAACACATCCAAAGCCTTCCTGTAATGAGGTGACCAGAACTGAACAAAATATTCCAAATGTGGTCTAACCAGGACTTTATAGAGCTGCAACACTAGCTGTTGGACTTGGACATTCCACGTTCTCTGGTAGATCTAGGTGTGAAAATTGCAATGGGATGGTGTGTGAAGTCCATGTCTTCAGTACTGGCAATAAGTTCATTGTCTGGAACCAGGGCCTTTGCTGTTTCTTGCTACATGGAGTGAATCAAATTGACTGAAGACCAGCTTTGTATCACAGTGTGAGCCCCCAGGAGAGAGCTTGAGGCATTGCTAGCTAGATATACAGTAGTTGTGAAGAATGGAGCCCCATCTCCAGCACTTGCACACTGGGGCCCCACAGTTGAGGAGGACAGGGATGTTCTTGGAGCCTTCTCCACTGGTCCGCTGTTATTCACAATGGATATGTGAGGACTGCAGAAGTTCAGTCTCATCCACCGCCTGTGAGATCACTTACATGAACTTGAGGTTAGCATGGAGAGGTTGGACTACTTCTGTATTATTTCATGACATTCTCTGACTCCAAGAAAGAGGAACAAAAATTCTATAGGGGATTAATAACAATACAGATGATGATTGAATGTAAGAGAAAATTACCTCGAGACCCAATGCTAAAAGCAGGCTATTCAATCCCAAAGTTATTATGGCGAAGAGCATATCAAACTAGTGTATGATTCAGGCAGATAATGAGAAACTACCCAATTTCTCTGATAAAACTCTGTTTGGTACTTCTCCAGAATACTCTATGATGCATGTAGAAGGTAAAGGAGATGATGGAAGTAGTGGAGGATATTCCCAGATGAAGATTATTGAACTGTCTGCCCTAGGTCAAATTTTTTTTTTTTTTGGATTTGCTTTTTTATTGTCACATGTACCAAGGTCAGCGAAAAGCTTATCTTGCATACTGTTTATATAGATCAAATCATTACACAGTGCATTGAATTGGAATGTGGTTTTAAAAATAAGTGCAGAATAAAGTGTAAAATCTCCTGAAAAAGTACAGTGCAGGTAAATGATGAAATGCAAGATCATAATGCAGAATTTGAGGCCAAGGGTTCACTTTATTGTATAAGTGATCCCTTCAAGAGTCTGATAACAGCGGGATAGAAGCTGTCCTAGAGCCTGGTGGTACATGTTTTCAGGCTTTTGCATCTTCTACAAAAGTACAAAATAAATTTATTATCAAAGTACATGTACGTCATCATACACAAGTCTGAGATTCATTTTCTTGCGGGCATTCACAGTAAATACAGGAAACACAATAGGATCAATTAAAGACCACACCCAACAGGACAGACAGACAGCCATTATGCAAAAGACAGCAAACTGTGCAAATGCTGAAAGAAAGTAATGATTATAAATATGTAAACAATAAATGTTAAGAACATGAGATGAAGAGTCCTTGAAAGTGAGATTCATAGAGGTTTTAGGAACAGTTCAGTGATGAGGTAAGTGAAGTTATCCTCTCTGGTTCAAGAGCCAGATGATTGAGGGGCAATAACTGTTCCTGAACCTGGTGTTGTGAGTCCTGAAGCTCTTGTACCTTCTCCAGCAGCGAGAAGAGAGCATGGCCTTGGATGGTGGGTGTCCTTGATGATGGATGATGCTTTCCTGCAACAGCGTTCCATATAGATGTGCTCAGTGGGGGGTAGGGCTTTACCCGTGATGGACTGGGCTATATGGACTACTTTTTGTAGGCTTTTCCATTCAAGGGTATTGCTGTTTCCATACCAGGCTGTGGTGCAACAAGTTAGTATTGTCTCCACTGCACACCTATAGAATTTAGTCAAAGTTTTGGATGACATGGCGAGTCTTCACAAACTTCTGAGAACGTAGAGGCACTGCTGTGCTGCCTTCTAAATGGCACTTGTATGCTGGACCCAGGACAGATCCTCTGAAATGATAACACTGAGGAATTTAACGTTGTTGGCCCTCTCCACCTCCAATGAGGACTGACTCACGGACCTCCAGTTTCCTCCTCCTGAAGTCAATAATCAGCTCCTTGGTCTTGCTGACATTGAGTGAGAGGTTGTTGTTGTGACACCACTCAGCCAGATTGTCAGTCTCCCTCCTATATGCTGAGTCGTCACCACCTTTGAGTCGACCAATGACAGTGATGTCGTCAGCAAACTTAAATATGTCATTGGAGCTGTGCTTAGCCACACTGTCACAAGTATAAAGCAACTGGAGTAGAGGGCCTTGTGGTGCACCTGTTCTGATGGAGATCGTGGAGGAGATGTTGTTGCCAATACGAACTGAATGGGGTCTGCAAGTGAGGAAATCAAGATCTAATTGCATAAGCTGATTTTGAGGCCAAGGTCTTGAAGCTTATTGATTAATTCTGAGGGGGTAATGATGTTGAATGCAGAGCTGTCGTCAATGAAGAGCATCCTGATGTATGCATCTTCACTGTCTAAGTGTTCCAGGGTTGAGTGAAGAGTCAATGAGATGGCCTCTGTTGTGATGGTAAGCAAATTCTAGCAGATCCAAGTTGCCTCTCAGGCAGGAGTTGACATGTTTCATCACCAACCTTTCAAAACACTTCACAGTGGGTGTAAGTGCTTCTTCACCACTGGTTTAATTGAATCCTGTTTGAAGACCTATGAAGCAAGATGATAAAGATATTAGTGAACACTCCAATCAGTTGATCAGCTCAGATCTTTAGCAGTTGGCCAGGTACTCCATCTAGGCCAACCCATGTCGCTTGGTTTCACTTTGTAGGAGGTGACAGCATTCAAGCTCTACCAATTCAAGTTTGGTCCAGAGTTGCCACTTCGCACATGATATGGCTTTCCAGAGATCGTACTTGAACCTTGTGTATCTTATTTGGTTGCCAAACCTGAACGCCACTGATCTGGCCCTCAGCAGATTGTGAATCTCATAGTTCATCCAGGGCTTTTGGTTGGGGAAACCTCTGAATGATTTTGTGGGGATGCACTCGTCTACAACTGTCTTTATAAAGTTGGTGACATCCATGGCCTATTTGGTCGGATCCTCTGAGTCCTTGAACATGGCCCAGTCCGCTGACTCGAAGCAATTGTAGTCGCGCCTTTGCTCCAGAACAAACTCTTCACTGTCCTCATCTCTTTAGCCTCTGCCTGTATACGGGTAGGAGGAGTTCAGCCAGATGATCAGGTTCCCCAAAATGCGGTCTAAGGATCGAACGGTCGGCATTCCTTGCGGTAGTATATCAGCGGTCAAGTGTGTTGGAACCCTGGTGCTACAGGTGATGATGATAATTGGGCAGAGATTTCTTCAAACAAGCCTGACTGAAGTCCCCGACGATGATTTGAAAGGTGTTGGGGTAGGCTGTTTCTTGTTTGCTGTTGGTGGCACTCAGAACCGCAAGTGCTTCCTTAATATCAGTCTTTGGTGAACTGTGGTCAGGATGACAGAGAAGAACTTTCTTGGTGTGGAGAATGGTTGCTATTTAATCATTAGATGTTTCAGGTCAGGGGAACAAGAGTGCGACAAGACCACCATCTCCGAGCACCGCAAACAATTTATCATGAAACTCAGAGCCCCCACCTTTTGCCTTCTCCAAATCAGCAGTCTGGTCCATCCTGTGTATCGAGAAGCCAGCAGGTCTTACTGATGCATCCAACGTGTCTCGAGTTAGCCATGTCTTTGTGAAACACAGGAAGCAGTAATCCCTCATTTCCCTCCGAGACAGCAATCTTGCCCTCAGTTACTCAATCTTGTTCTCCAGTGACTGTACATTTGCTAACAAAATGCAGGGTAAAAGTTTCATACCCTGACATTTTAGTCTGGTTTGCAGCCCTCCCCTCCTCCCTCTCCTACAGTTGTGGCGATGTGCCTTCATCCACTTAATAGTGACATGCCTGCATTCCTGAGAGTTAAATCCACTGAACCATGAGTTTGTTAAGCCAGTTTAAAAGGTTGTTACTTTAAGGGAAAGAGCAGACTGCAGATTGCAGTGATAATAGTTCAGAAGAGGTATATCTAGAAGATTTGTGTGCAGCCTGTAACGTTGCCAGCACCAGCTTGAATCATCTTGATTCTGCCAGATGGGAGAGCAAAGAGAGAGTCCAGCATCTTTGATCATGCTGGTTGCTTTGTGGCAGGAAGTATAGACTGAGTCCACAGAGAGGTTTTTAATGATTGTATGAACTTAAGGTTGGCATGGATGAGTTAGACTGAAGGACCTATCTCCATGCTGTATTACTCCATGTCCCTATTCTGTTGTTGCATAACCTTACAGCCGAATGATCATTGACCTTACCCGCACCTCCCCACTTTACTCTACGATCCTCGATTTTTGCCAGTAATCCAAAAATACTTCTTTCCCTTCTTGGCTTTCTGGGATGGAATAATTACAAATGCTTGCAATCCTTGGAAAATAAACTCCCCCTCATCTCAGTCCTGGATGGTCAAGACAATTATCCCTGTTTCTTATTCACACACCAGGAAAAGCATCTGAACAGCATCCATCTATTATTATTACCATCTAATTCTTAAACTCTTGAGAATAGAGGGGTTTTCTTGCTCAATCTTTCCTTGTAAGTCAAGCCCCTCGTGGCAAGAATTAATCCAGTTAATTTTTACCTCAAAATTAAGCCTTCCTTTTGACAGTTAAGATAACCACAGCTGCATACAGTCTCCAAGTCCTGTATTCAATCTACCTGTCAACATTCCGTTTGTCTTCATAATTTGATCTACCTAATTTGTGTCTCATGTACAAGTGCAACCAGATCCCTCTGCACACCAATGTTTAATAACCTTGCACTATTGTAATATTCTTGATTTCTTCCTTTTTTAAAAAAAGTTGATTGGCTCCCATCTCTATTTTTTTCCATCTTTTTACCCACTAACTTTGTCTGTACCATAAGGTGTAAGAACAGAATTAAGCTATTTGGCCCATCATGTCTGCTCCAGCATTCAGTCATGGTTAGTTTTTTTGCAATCGCATTCTCCTATCTTTTCCCCATAACCCCTAACCCTCTTACATCCTGATCTTTCAGCATCCAGTGAGTTTCGATGAGATCCTTCCTCATCCTAAACTTCCATCTTGGGCTGGTGGATGCAAGTGTCAGAATTAAGAGGAGCACCATGACATCCAGGCCAGAATGATAATTTCAGTAGGCACATTTAAGTTAGGAGGATTGTACTTGGATGTAAATGCTTGTTCAATGCCATATGCAGTTATCCTTCCAACAGATGGAATCAGTCTGCATTCAGCTTTCCTTTGGAGACCATTTGGAAAATATTGTTTGTCTTCTGTGCTGGATTTGGGGTGTTGGGGGACTGCTGTTCAATCACTCTTTTGTGGAGCTATGGCAGAAAGTGCTCTGAAGAAGCAGTCAGTTAAATAGTTATTCGTGCACTTTGTGATGTATTTGGCTTGGATACCACAGGAACTTTCCAATAATTGTTTCAATCTGGAAACAAGCATGAGTGTGTTTGCTGGGAGCCAGTGAAACACTGCCTAAAGCTTAGCCTGCTTGTTGATCTTCCTCTTCCAGTTAGGTTTACTGTTAGCAAATCTGTTGCCACTTATGACAGGGGATAGTGCATTTCAGTGTGAATAACTGACACACGTGACATCAGAAAAACATGAAGCTGAGCAAAGATAACTCAAATACACAGAATTAAGTATTGGGAATGTACACCATTCCTTAGTCATGTTGCACACCCATTATACTTGGGTGTTTGAGTAGTGTGTTAACTGATTGGATTAGTGTCCCAAGTAAATTTATTGTCACATGCACAAGTGCGGTGAGGTTACAGGTACAATGAAAAACGTGCTTGCAACAGCATCACAAGCACATAGATACAGACAAAACACAAGACATTGGAGGGAGAAAAACTGTGCAAAACATAGGCGTTGGTACAAAAATAAAAATCTGAGACAGGCCAATTGTAGTGCAAAGGATTGGCTGGAGTCTTTGGGAGCTGAGGTGTGGTTTAGGTTGGTCAGGAACCTAATGGTTGAGGGGAAGTAACTCTTCCTGAATCTGGTGGTGTATGAATTGAGGCTTCTGTACCTCCTGCCTGACTGATGGTAGCAGCATGACCCCAATGGTGGAAATCCTCAATGATAGATGCCGTGTTCTTGAGGTAATAACCAGGGTCACGGGCTTGAATCCCTAGTCCATTCCCTCTCCTATAGCAGTTGGGAAATTCAATTAATAAAACAAATCTGGGATCAGAAATAGTTATCGAGCGGGACAGGTCATGCCATTTTGTAATCTTTAGCCAATGCGTGACTCCAGACCCAGAACTCTGGAGCTGCCTTTGGAATAGCCTGGCAAACTATTCAATTCTTGGCCGTGCTAGCATTGCCCAATTACATGACTAAATTAAGAATGTGTTTAAAGAAAGCATCCACCCGCTGCTGGCCCCTACTTGCAGGTGGACCTTCACAACTAGCCAGTCGCCACCCACATTGTAGTGAGCCAATAGCAATAAAGTATCCCAACTTGCAACCAAAAATATCCATCTGAATCATGAGCTGCCTGTCCTCTGTACACATGCTGATGGGTCATGTTATAAATTTTGAGCGCCATCAGTTCTAATTTTCAATTGCCTTTCAATGACTTTACTTTCATATAGAGTATATGTTCCACCTGTAAATTGGAGCAAACTCTCAAAACTATAAAATGGTAGATCATATTGCCCTTGATGTAAGATGATGAGAATACCTGGTCAGACAGTAAAAGAGAAATTCTAACAAAATGAACCATCCCACAGATACCACCTTTGTTCTTTTCCATAGATGTTGCCTGACCTCCTGAGTTCCTCCAGCATTTTATGTGTGTGACTTAAGAGAATTCTTACCTCCAAAGTTGAGAATGAAAATTCTGTCAATTTACATAAATTCTTGGTTAAATTGATTGCGTTGAACAGTTATAGCAAGGCTGCTTAGTCAAGTTCCGGAGATGGTGGCTGGGTTATTTGCTGCTTGCAGCTCTGCAGCAGTTATGACAGTGCTTTGAAGGTCTTTCATTAGGAAGGAATTGAAGGAAATTCATGGTATCTATGAAAGACAGCAATAAATGCACGATTCAGATGGTGCTCCTAACTTTGTTAGAGCTTGTCTAGGAAGGTGGTGGTATGGAAGTAAATGATAACTGCTGCAGGACATTCCAAAGCTGATAATGCATTTCCAATCAAGTGCACGAGGTAGAGTTTGCAGAGAGAATACAAGTCCTTGTTGAAGGTTCAGAGAGCTGCCAAAAAAAACCACCCTTGAGTAAATCAAAACAGAATAATTTTTTGGATATTAAGAGAATTGAGAGATTATAGGAGATATAAAAGAAATCAGCCATGATCTCATTGAATGCACAGCAGGTAGAAGGGGCCAATTGCCTGCCTTCACTTTTTTTAACCACCACAGTTATTTTGGCAGCAGTAATGCACAAAATTTGAGTAGCTTGCAATCTGGCGGCATGAACATCAATTCCTCCAACTTTAGGTAATTTCTCTCCCCTCCCCCAACTCTCCTTTTCCATTCCTCATGCTGGCTCCTCTCTTACCCCTTCTCCTCACCTACCTATCATCTCCCTCTGATGCCCCTCCTCTTTCCCTTTCTCCCATGGTCCACTTTTCTCTCCTTTCAGATTCCTCTTCCTTCAGCCCTTTGCCACCTATCACCTCACAGCTTCTCATTTCAACCCCCCCCCCACCCTCAACCACCCACCTACCTTCACCTATCACCTAACTTGTATTCCTTCCTCTCCCCCCTTCCCCCACCTTATTCTGGCTTCTTCCTCCTTCCTTTCCAGTCCTGACGAAAGGTCTCGGTCTGAAATGTTGAATCTTTATTCTTCTCCATGGATGCTGCCAGACCTGCTGAGTTCCACCAGCATTTTGTATGCAGTACTCAATGTCTACTATTATACTTCTGTTGTTTCTAGCAAGCTTTGATCTCAGTGCCATACCTTTGGGAGTGATAAAATTTGGCTATAGGTGTGTAGGTGGTGGTAGGAAGGCAGAAATGGGTAGGAAATTATGACTAGATGTCTCCATTTTGTGTCTGGAACAGTCGGTGGAGCACACTGAAGCTTTTGTATTTCACTGAAGCTTTGATATTCACATCAGAGTTCTGCAAAAGGCAGAAAGGGAATACATTTTCAGTCTAATTTCTTCACCAGCTGTTTGTTGCAGTTTAGGTTCATTAAGCATTCCTTGTCTTTTTGTAAATTAATTCACAATACTTAAGGTAAAATGACCATCAAATGAGAAATGCTGTCATTGACAGTAAGCACATCTAATCAGGTGAATTTCCTTTGTAAAGGCAGATTCTGTAGAAAAGATGGTTGAAAGATTGGCAGAGATTGCAAAGCGGGTAAGTGTGTGGTAACTGACAATCTGCCTTCCGATGGTGGAGCAGAGTAAGTGAAAGTTTTGGAATACGTGGTAGAAGATCTGTATGAGGAGGAGGGAGTTAAAAGCTGGGGCAAGGTTATTCAGGTTGAATTCCAGGAATAATGGTGCATGTGTGGGTTTTTGGTAGAGGTGAATACATGGGACTGAGGTCTGGGTTTAATTAAGAATGGACGCAGGAAAGACATTGATGAAACCAGTGCTCAAGGTAATGAATGACTTTAGTTTGAACAATACTTGGGGAAGAAGGTTGAAACATAATCGGGGAGTTTCAAAATTTTTATACATTGAATTAGTTATCAAGTAGAAGTATTATGCACTTTGTTAATAACAATATTGAAAGTCATGAATTGAAATAATGTAATTTCTTTGAATGTAGCTCTTCTTTCCTCTTTTTATGACTGGCCAAATGTTGTGCCACAACTTATGAGTATCTCTGATTGCAACAAAATATTTTGGATTACTTGTTTATAAAAATGGAAAGCTGAACATAAATGCAAGGTGAAAAACTTAGCCACGCTAGTGAACAATGCTCTCCTTGATGGTTGCTGTTTGCTGTACTGAACTGAAACTTGAAACCTGTCCTCTCCTCACTTGCTGATCTCTGGTTGAAGCATGCAAGCTGCACACTGCCATTTATCATCATTTAAAAAGAAATGTTTGAAACTCTACTAATTTCACTTTAACTGCTTGCAGCCTACCACTGAAATAGAGAGCAAAAAGAAACTTTCTGGCTCCCTCCTGGTTTCCATGGACCAGTTGAATGCGTCTTTTGGGAGGAAAGATAGAGCGAATAGTGTTTTAAGTGTTTTGACTAACACACTGGAAGGTATGTAGAATGCATGTTTTCTTCAATTCTTGGTGGGTGAACTCCAGGGGGTTAAAATGTGTCTGCTATTCAATAATAATGGTGCCACTCTGTTCTTGCAATGCTTCACAATGCAAATAGTGCCATCTTATCAGTTTCTGTTTCTAATTGCTGCTCAAACTTCTGAACTAAGTATATATAAGATAATAGTTTTACAGTATCAAATTGCAATCAACAGTGAGTTTGTCATTCACTCAGCATTGGCTGCTCTTGGAAGCAGAAGTCAGTTGCCTTGTTCTTTCTCATAGATCCTATGAACTGAGGGAGTTGCCATCATTTCGAGCTAGCAAGGTGATGTCTAATAGGACAACCTCAGTGTCAATACTTGAGTTAGAACAGACCAGTAATGGCATTGTTTTATCCACATGCAGATGACCTGTCATTAAAATATAGCACCTAGTGAGCTGGTTTGATTTAAAAACAGCAGATGCACCAAATCCAGAATGCTTTCAGTTTCAACATGTTCAGGCATTTAATTGATAAGAAGTCATCACACAAAGGTAGTGCAGTTTCTCAAGTTGGTGATTCTTCCTTTGCTTCTGTTGTCCAGTATAATAATCCACATTTTTGTCCTTGGTCCCTACAATTGCTAATCTTAGTCATGCTGTTGTGGGCAGTACTGAAATGAAATCCCACACTGACTGCAAGCATCATAGCAGCACTAACAAATGCCTCAGAATAGACTCGACCTTTATGGATGTATTGTGAGAGAAACTTAAAGAGCTAGTGGAGCCAATACAGTGATTATAGATAAAGGTGGCTAGGGTACAGTATAGTGCAATTCCTACTCTTTGACTTGTTGCAGTATTTTTAGCTGGACTGACTCTGGGCTATTCAAGGATCCTGGATTAGATCTAAAAATCTACATTTGAATTGAGTAATTTAAACAAAAAAGTCCTCTTATTAAAATAATGCTGCCTTGTAACAAGAATATTAGTAATTGTCTTGCCTTATTTTGATAATATTAAGCATGTACATTTTTGCAATTGATCTTGTGCATTATATTTTATTAATAAGGAAAGCCCACATATAGCTTGTAAAGCAAAGTCTACCTGATATTTTACTTTGGTCTGTCTGTTGGGAGATGAGGAATATTTGCAAACTTGCAGATGGAGGGTCCAAGATGGAGTGAATTATTAGCCTGGAGAATTCTCGTCCTTGCTTCCAAATATTTACATGGCCTTGCCCTTTCCTATCTGCAACTTCGCCTTGCCATCCAGCTAAGAATTTTGATTTCTTGATTGTCCCAAGGTCTAATTGCTCCACTATTGGCAGCCATGCTTTTGGCTACCAAGTCTGCAAGCTCAGGAATTCCCTCGTCTTTCTGCTTCAGTGCCTTTAATTCTCCGCTTACAGCCATCCTCCATAATGAAGCTTCTTTCTCATCACTAGTCCAGATATGTAAAATTTTGTTTGATAATCACTTCTGTGAAATGCCTTAGAATATACAATAGTACAGCACAGAAACAGGCCCTTCAGCCCATAATGTCTGTGCTGGTCCTGATAAAACCCCTTCTGCCTGCATATGGTCCATATCCCTTCATTCCCTGCATATTGCATGTGCCTGTGTAAGTGCTTCTTAAGCATTGCTATTGTATCATGACCACCCTGGCAGTGCACTGCAGGTGCTTTCATTAAAAGCTGATTAAACTCGTGTTGCTGTTTACCAGAATGTATTTACCACATTGACCTTCCATCTTATTCCATAAACGTGCGTGTGTATGCGTACTGTCATGAATACAATTTGGGTTCATTAGGGCCGCACATTTCTCTGGTCAGAATCAATGTTCTACTATGTGTTATACAACTCCAAGTGACGCGAAGTATCTGAAACGGTACCATGGAAAACCTTGGCCTATGAATTGCTTTTAATGATTTGTGCCCCTGTGTAGGATGATTTAAAAAAAAAAAAAAATTTCATGTAGCTCCTACTCCATTAACCCCTGCTGGGACCATGGTGTGTATTGATACAGAGAAAGGAAAGCACCTGGCCCAGACAGTGTATCTGAGCAATTACTGAGGCCTTCTGCTAATCAACTAGATAGAATGTTTACTGACATCTTCAACCTCTCGCTTTGGCAGTCTGAGGTACCTACCTGTTTCAAGCAGGCATCAATCGTCTGTCAATGAAGAAGAACATGGCTACTTACCTCATTGACTATCATCCAGTTGTACTTGCATCCACTATGATGAAGTGTTTCAAGAGGCCGGTCATGAAGTTTGTCAACTTCTGCCTGAAAAGTGACTTGGATCCACCTCATTTTGCCTACCGTCACAGCAGCTCAACAGCAGATACTGTTTCATTGGCTCTTCCCTCAGCTCTGAAACACCTGGACAGTGAAAGTGCATATATCAGGATGTTCTTCATTGACTGCAGCTCAGCATTCAACACTATCATCCCCTCAAAATTTATCACTAAGCTCCAAGACTTGGGCCTTGGTACCTCCCTGTACAATGGGATCCTTGATTTCCTCACATGCAGACCTCAGTTCAGATTGGCAACTTCTCCTCCGTGATCTCCGTCAGCAAAGGTGCACCACAGGGCTTTGTGCTTGACTCCCTGCTCTACTAGTTTTACACTTATGATTGTGTGGCTAAGTACATCTCTAATGTCATATTTAAGTTTGTTGTCATTGGCCGAATCAAAAGTGGCGGTGAATCAGCATATAGGGGGGAGATTGAAAATCTGGTTTAGTGGCGCCTCCACAGTCTTTCACTCAATGTCCACAAAACTAAAGATCTGATTATCGACTTCAGGAAAAAGAAGTCGGAGGTCCATTAACCAATCCTCATTAGGGGATTGGAGGTGGAGGGGGTCAGTAGCTTTAAATTCCTTGGCGTTAACATACCAGAGGATCTGTCCTGGGTCCAGCTCTTAAGTGTCATTGCAAAGAAAGCATGATAGCACCTCTGCTTTCTTAGAAGTTAACGTAGATTCGGCACGTCACCAAAAACTTTAGCGAACTTCTACAAATGCACAGTGGAGCATATCCTGACTGGTTGCATCACGACCTGGTATGGAAACACCAATGCCCAAGAACAGAAAAGGCTACAGATAAAGTCCTCCCCAACATTGAGTACATTTTCATGGAGCACTGCCACAGGAAAGCAGCATCCATCAAAGACCATTCAGTTCATGTTCTCTTCTTGCTACTATCATTGGGCAGGAGGCACAGCAGAAGCCTGAGGTCCAACATCACCAGGTTCAGGAACAGTTATTACCCTACAACCATCAAGCTCCTGAAGCAGAATGGATAACTTCACTCACCACTACTCTGATCCTACGACCTCCAGGCTCACTTTCAAGGACTCGTTATAACTTGTGTTCTCAGTATTATTTTTATTTGCATAATTTATCTTTTTTAATTTTGTTTTTATTTATTTCATTTAGAGACACAATGCGGAGTAGGCCCTTCCAGCCCACCAAGCTGCACTGCCCAGCTATTTAACCCTAGCCTAATCACAGGACAATTTATCATGACCGATTAACCTACTAACCGGTACGTCTTTGGAATGTGCGAGGAAACCGGTGCATCTGGAGGAAACCCACACGTTCACGGGAAGGATGTACCAAATTCTTACAAATGGCGTCAGAATTGAACTCTGAACTCTGGCGCCCAAAGTTGTAATGGTGTTTGCAGATTGGTTATTTGTCAGTCCTTGTATAGCTTTTTGTAAAATTCAGTTGTATTTCTTTTTTCCCTGTAAATACCAACAAGAAAATTAATCTCAAGGTAGTATATATTAACATATGCATTAATTGATCACATGGGTGTAATTGGGTGGCCAGAAGGGCCTGTTACTGTGTTGTATCTCTAAGGGAAGAAAAATAAAGTAAAATAAATATTACTTTGAACTTTGAGATGACAGAATCAAACATTGTTACAGTGACTTGCCCTTAACAAATAAGTTAGTTGCGACTCAGTGCCAGGAAAACTGCCACCAGATGGATCAAAACCGACAAGATGGGTTGGTCTAAATGCTGTCGCTGAGAAAATAAACTATGGTTTTAAAATGCTTCTTTCCTCTAGCATACTCCACCCCCACCCCCCCAGAACTGTATACACAGTTCACTTCCATTAAAGCTGGGGTTAGCACTCAAAGCTAGGGTCCTGCCGAAGGGTTTCGCCTGAAACATCGACTGTACTTTTTCCAAAGACGCTGCCTGACCTGCTGAGTTCCTCCAGCGTTTTGTGTGTTTTAGCACTCAATAATTTTAGGAGACCTAGACAGGTTTAAAAAGTTTCAAAGGTCAGAGAAATGTATACAATATACATCCTGAAATGTTTTTTCTTCACAAACATCCACGAAAACAGAGGAGTTCCCGAAAGAATGAATGACAATTAAATGTTAGAACCCCAAAGTCTCCCCCAGCTCCCCTCCCTCCCACGTGTAAGCAGCAGCAAGCAACAATCCCCCCCTCCACTCCCCCCACACCACCAGCAAAAATAAAGCATCGGTACCTGTCACCGAGCACCCAAGCATGAGCAAAAGCAACAGTTAAGACACAGACTTGCAGTACTGCAAAGACTACGTTGTTCACCCAGCATTTGACATACCACAGTGTGTGTCTCACTCTCTGTCACTCTCTCTCTCACTCTCTTCCTCTCTCCCTCTCTCCCTCTCTCCCTCTCTCTCTCACTCTCTCTCACTCTCTCCCTCTCCCTCTCCCTCTCCCTCTCCCACTCTCCCACTCTCCCACTCTCCCTCTCTCCCTCTCTCCCTCTCTCCCTCTCTCCCTCTCTCCCTCTCTCCCTCTCTCCCACTCTCCCACTCTCCCACTCTCCCACTCTCCCACTCTCCCACTCTCCCACTCTCCCTCTCTCCCTCTCTCCCTCTCTCCCTCTCTCCCTCTCTCCCTCTCTCCCTCTCTCCCACTCTCCCACTCTCCCACTCTCCCACTCTCCCACTCTCCCACTCTCCCCCTCTCCCCCTCTCCCCCTCTCCCCCTCTCCCCCTCTCCCCCTCTCCCCCTCTCCCCCTCTCCCCCTCTCCCCCTCTCCCCCTCTCCCCCTCTCCCCCTCTCCCCCTCTCCCTCCCTCTCACTCTCATAAAGGAGAATGAGGTGTCTGTTTCACAGCCAGAGGGGAGACATAACAAACAACTTGCTGGTTTACGATGTTAAAAGTTCATTGTGTCACTTTTATCGAGTCCTGTGCCCAAAGATCTTGAGTCTCTGGGCACACAGCCATAGATATTCCAACTCCTCCAATGACACACGAGTCTCCTGCCATGACACCGACCTTTGATCTGCCCGTCTCCAGAGCCCCGAGATCCTAGGCCTCCAAAGCCGAGCCGAACTCTTAGACCGAGTCATTAGACAGGTCCCATTCCCTCAAAGAACTGTAGTCAACATGTAACTCCAGGTCAGGGTCTTCAAAAGAACCCTGAAAGGGAAAAATAAAGATATTAAAGATGGAAGTAGAGCTGTTTCCAAAGATGCAAACAAAGGAGTTGCCATTTAGCGCCACCATCACTTCTTATTCAACAGCAGATAATGAAGATCAAGAAGTTTGCCTCCCCCAGAGTCAGTCACAAAATTTTGCAATCCAAGCTCATTTCTTTGTACCAATCAGAGTTAATCAAACTGGGCAGTGTAGCAGCTTTGATGCCACGGTAGCTTGAAACTAAAGAGTACTTCCGACAGCCTTTCTAGCAGCCTCCTTGCTGGAAATATACATCTGAACATTGGGCAAGGACAGTGCATAACGTGCTGTGATTTCATCCAAGGTAAAAATCAAATTATGTAGGGTCTGGATTCTTTGTGTAAACTGGTGGATGAGGGGCTTTCAGAGCATGACCGAAGGTTCAGCATGGTAGCACAGTGCCACTCCACTACTGTCTGGAAGGAGTTAGTATATTCTCCCCACAATTGCATGGGTTTCCTCTGGGTTTCTCCTACATTCCAAAGATGTTATGGGTTAGTAGATTAATTAATCACATGGATAGCATAGGCTCATTGGGCTAGAAGGGCCTGTTACTGTGCTTTATCTCAAAAGAAAGAAAATAAGACTCCATATGCGATTCTTTCAACCCAAGAGCAGTTAATTATATGACAATACATTCTCAAAGCAACACTCATCATTTTGTAGCCAATATTAAATGCACTAAAAATGAGCACAGCCTGTCTGGACTTGATGCAGAGTTTGTGATTGTTTGGATTATTAGACATATGTCAAGGGCCAATTAAAAGAAATTAAATTTAAGCAGAACAGCCATTGTTGGAGTGGGACAGGGTTAGAGTGGGGAACTGTGGCTTTGGTTAAGGTCAGGAGATGCAGTGTCTAGGCCAAGGTTTCTGTCAAATTTCTTTTATTTATCTATTAGTTCCTTGCTAGAGTACCAATAACGCATCCCTAGGAAGTGATGTACTCCTCTTGCAAGATGTCGGAGACCTGGGTCCCAGTCTCCCAGACTGCTACATCTGCAAGAACTCCATATAGTTGCAGCTCCTTAGAGATCATGTTAGGGAGCAAGAGTTGGATGGCCTACAGATCATTTGGGGAGAATGAAGAGTTCATAGACAGGAGCTACAGGGAGATAATCACACCAAAGTTGCAGGAGGCAGGTAGCTAGGTGACCGTCAGGAGAGGGAAAGGGAATAGGCACCCCTGTGGACATACCCCTAAATTGCAAGTACATCAGATTGGATACTGTTGAGGGGGAAAGGGTTACATCCAAACTAGGTCTCTGGCACTGAGTCTGGCTCTGGCTCAAGGGAGGTGGGGAGAGGAGGAGTGATGTGGTGATAGGGAATTCAATAGTAAATAGAACAGACAGGAGATTTTGTGGATGTAAAAGAAACTCGGGTGGTATGTTGCCTCCCAGGTGCCAGGGTCCAGGGTGTCTCAGATTGGGACAATCTTTTGGAAGGATCGTCACCTGAGTCAGTGTGGTTGGAAGTCAGAAACAGGAAAGGAGCAATCACTGAAAGACGAGATGGCGCTGGTGAACTACAGCGATGTGCTGCAGGCAGCTTACAAAGCTTCTAAATATACTTCTGATTATGTTCACTGGAATCTGCAGCCTGTAATTTACTTTTAAGTAATGTAGTTTAGAACCATCTTAATGAGTTAGTGATTTCATGATCTACTTAAGGACTTGGTGGACTTAACTCTCAAGCGTCCAGGTGTGATACTTTTAAGCAGAAGATGGTACATCACCATGGCCGTACGAAAGGGAGGGGAGAGCTCCAAGCTAGACTAAAAAGGAATGAAATTTCCTTTATCCAGCATCTTATTAGCAAATGTAGTCACTGGAGAACAAGACTGATGACCCACGAGAAGATTGCTGTATGGGTGTGAAATGCAAAATTGCAGTGTTGTGTTTCATGGAGACATGGCTCACTCTGGAAGTGGCAAATACATTGATAAGACCTGAGGGCTTCCTGAGACATAGGATGGACTGGTCTTCTGATTTAGAGAAACCAAAGATTGGGGGGTCTGTGTTTCATGATAAACTCTTTGTGGTACTCAGACATGGCGGCTTTGTTGTACTCATGCCGCCCCCTCTCCCCCCCCCCCCACCAACTTGAAGCATCTAACAATTAAGTTCCAACAGTTCTACTTGTCAAGGGAGTTCTCTCCGTGATCCTGACCACAGTTTACATGCCACCAAAAGCCAATCCTAAGCAGGCACTCGAGATATTGAATGCTGCCATCAGCAAGTAAACAGCCTCCCCTGACGCTTTTCAAATCATTGCTGGGGACTTCAATCAGGCTTGTTTGAAGAAATCTCTGCCCAATTATCATCAACATATAATTGGCAGCATCAGGGGTCCCATCTCATTCAATCACAGATATACTATGATTAGGATTACCTACTAATCCATCCCTAAATTGCATTTCAGTAAATCGGATCACTTGGCTGTCCTCCTACCCACCTACATACGGACAGAAGCTAAAGAGCAAGGCTCCAGAGATGAGGACAGCAAAGAGGTAGTCGCAGGAAGCAAAGGAACGCCTATGGGATTGCTTTGAGTCGGTTGACTGGGCCACATTCAAGGACTCATCTGAGGATCTGAATTAATACACCACAGTTGTCAAGGACTTTATAAGAACAGTCATAGACAAATATATCTGCACAAAACCTTTCAGCGTCTTCCCAACTAGAAGCCCTGGATGAACCAGGAGATCAGCGATCTGCGAAGGGTCAGATTAGAGGCATTTAGGTCTGGCGATCAAGTAAGATACAAGAGGTCCAGGTACAATCTCCAGGAAGCCATTAGCAGTGGCAATTCCAGACCAAACCTAAATCACTGAAAGGCGCTCAACAACTGCGGCAGGGCTTGAATGTTATTACCACTTTAAAAGTGAAACCAAGCCACATAGGTGACAACAAAGCTTCATTCCAGATGAACTCAATGTCTTCTCTGCTTGCTTTGACCATCAAAACAAGGAGGAACATTCACAAGCTTCCGCAACCCCCGATGACCCTGTGATTTCTGAGGTCAGTGTGAGAGCATCCTTCAGGAGGGTGAATCCATGGAAAGCATCTGGCCCAGATGGGGTACCTGGCCGAGTACTTAAGACCAGTGCTGGTCAACTGGTTGGAGTGTTCACCAAAAAATGAATTTCAGGTTGTATATTGTACGCATTTCTCTGATGGTAAATGGAACTATTGAACCTCTCACTTCAGCAGGCTTAAGTACCCACCAACTTCAAGCAGGCTTCAATTATACTGGTGCCTAAGAAGAACAAGGTAACCTGCCTCAATGACTATCATCCAGTAGGACCTTCACCTCTGTGATGAAGTGTTTGGAGAGGTTGGTGATGAAACATATCAACTCCTGCCTGAGAAGCAACTGGGATCCACTCCAATTTATTTATTGGTGCAACAGATCTACAGCAGATGCCATTTCCTTGGCTCTTCACTCAACCCTGGAACATCTGGGCAACAAAGATGCACACATCTGGATGCTCTTCATCGACAACAGCTCAGCATTCAATGCTATCATCCCATAAAAACTAATCAACAAGTTTCAAGTCCTTGGCCTCAATAACTCCTTGTGCAATTGAATCCTTGATTTCCTCACTGCAGACCCCAGTCTGTTTGGATTGGCAACAACATCTCTTCCACAATCTCCATCAGCACAGGTGCACCACAAGCCTCTGTCCTTTGCCCCCTGCTCTGCTCACTTTATACTTGTGTCTGTGAAGTTAAACATAGCTGTAATGCCTTATTTAAGTTTGATGATGATACCATTGTCTTTGGGTGGTGATGAATCAGCATATAAGAGGGAGACTGAAAATCTGGCTCAGTAGTGTCACAACAACAACCTCTTACTCAATGTCAGCAAAACCAAGCAGCTGAGTATTGACTTCAGGAAGAGGAAACCAGAGGTTCGTGAGCCAGTCCTTATCAGGGGATCAGAGGTGGAAGGGGTCAGCAACTTTAACTTCCCTGGTGTTATCATTTCAGAGGATCTCCCCTGGTTCAGCAAGTAAGTGCCATCATGAAGAAAGCACAACAGCACCTCAACTTGGAAGTTTGGGAAGATTCAGCATGGCATCTAAAACTTTAACAAATGCCTATAGATGTGTGATGGAGAGTATATTGACTATTTGCAACACTGCCTGGTATGGAAATACAAATGCCTTTTCATGAAAAATCCATCAGAAAGTAGTGGATACGGCCCAGCCCATCACAGGTAAAGCCCTCCCCACCATTGAGCACATCTACAGGGAGCACTGTCGCTGGAAAGCAGCATCCATCTTCAAGGACTCCCACCACCCAGGTCATGCTCTCTTCTTGCTGCTGCACCCACACTATCAGGTTCAGGAACAGCAATTACTCCTCACCATCAGGCTCTTGAGCCAGAGAGGATAACTTCACTCACCCACTACTGAACTATTCCTACAGCCTTTGGACTTGCTTTCAAGGACTCTGCCATCTCATGTTTTTGATATTTATTGCTTTATTTATTTATTATTTTGTATTAGCACAGTTTGTTGCCTGTTAGGTAAGTTTTCATTGATTTTATTTTGCCTCTTGTGTTCACTGTGTATACTCACAAGAAAATAAACCTCGGGGATTTTGGAAAGATGCAAAAATAGCAGGGTTGTCGTCATTGGTGATTTCAACTTCCCTATAATGATTGCCACTTCAGTGAAAAATATTTAGAGGGAGCAGAATTTATTAGGTGTGCCCAGGAGGGATTCTTGACTGAATACGTAGACAGGCTGACTAGCGGAGAGGCCATATTGGATCTCGTACTAGGCAATGAACCTGATCAGATGCCAGATCTCTTGGTGGATGAACATTTCGGAGACTGACCACAACTCCCTGACCTTTAGCGTAGCTTTGCATGGGGATAGGAGCAGATGGTATGGAGAAGTATTTATTTGGGGAAGGGAGAATTAGGATTCTATAAGATAGGAATATGGGAGTGTAAATGGGGAGTCAATTGTGCTCTGGGAAATGCACGATGCAACTGTGTGGGTTGTTTAGGGAGCACTTGCTTGGGTTTCTGGGTAGGTTTGTCCCATTTAGGCAGGGAAAGGATGGTAAGGTGAAGTAGCTGCAGTTGACAAGAGATGTGGAACATTCAGTCAAAAGGAAAAAAGAAGCATACTTAAGATTTAGAGTGCAGAGGTCAGAAAGGGCTCTGAGGAGTTGCAAGGTATACAGAAAAGAGTTTAAGAAGGGACTTGGGAGAGCTAGTGGAAGAGAGGATGTCACTCTAGTCTAAAAGTTCACCTGAGGAAGCATGGATTTCGACTTCCAATACCGACTATCTTGCTGGCAAACATACAGTCTCTGGTAAATAAAACTGATGATCTCAGAGCTAGAGTGCTGTACCAGAGGGACATTGTGACCTGTTGTGTTTTTTTGTTTCATGGAATCTTGGTTAGCCCCTACCATTCTAGATACAGTGGTACAACTGGCTGGCTTCACAATACACCATCAAGATAGGACCGCTGAGTCTTTCAAAGGCAGAGGAGGCGGGGTATGCTTCATCATCAACTCCTTGTGGTGTGCAAGCGTGCCGGTGCTATCCCAGTCCTGCTCACCTGGCCTGGCACGCCAAGCAATCAAGTGTCATTTATTTTAACTGCCGCGGGAGATTTCAGCAATTATCTTGGTAGCAGTGTACATCCCACCTCAGGCCAGTGTACAGCAGGCTCTAGACAAACTGAGCGACATAATCAACAGGCATGAAACAGTGCATCCTGATGACTTCCCCATCATTTTGGGGGATTTTAACCAGGCCAGCTTGAAAAAGTCTCTAAATAATTATTACCAACAAATCACTTGTAGTACCAAAGGAAACAACACATTGGATCATTGTTACATCACCATCAAGAGCACTTGCTGTGCTATCCCACGCCCACAGTTTGGAAAGTCTGATCACCTGGCTGTACTTCTACTCCCTGAGTATAGACAGAGACTGAAGACTGCAGCACCAGCAGTGAGGACCAAGAATGTATGGACAAGGGGTGTGCAGGAGTGCTTATAGGACTGCCTTGAATCAGTAGATTGGACTGTATTCGGGGATTCATCTTTGAGTCTGAATGAGTATGCCACAGCTTTCGCTGATTTCATTAAAAACCTGTGTGGATGTGTGTGTGCCTGTGAGAACTTTCTGCACATAGCCAAACCAAAAGTTGTATATGAGCCAGGAGGTTTGTAGTTTGCTCAGGACTAGATCTGTGTTATTTAAGTCTGATGACTCAGGTCTGTACGAGAAAACCAGGGACTTGCTGAGGGCTATTTCAAGAGCTAAGGAATGATTTCAAATGAGGTTGGAGGTGAAATCGGACGCACGCCAACTCTGGCAGGGTTTGCAGGATATTACTTCCTACAAAGCAAAACCAAACATCGTGAATGGCAGCGATGTTTCACTACCAGATGAGCTCAGTGCCTTCTATGCTCGTTTTGAAAGGGAGAATAAAACCACAGCTATGCGGGTCCCTGCAGCATCCGGTGACACAGTAATTTTTTGTCTCAGAGCCCAATGTCAGGCTGTCTTTCAAGAGGGTGAACCCTTGCAAGGTAACGGGTCCCAATGGAGTACCTGATTAGGCTCTGAAAAAAATGTGCCAACCAACTAGTTGTTCGAAGATATTTTCAATATCTCGTTGCTACGGTTGGATGTTCCCACCTGTTTCAAGAGGACAACAATTATACCGGTGCCCAAGAAGAGCAGCGTGAGCTGCCTGAATAACTATCCAGTAGCACTTGCATCTATGGCGATGATCTATGCTTTGAGGGGTTGGTTATGGCTAGAATTAACTCCTGTCTCAGCAAGGACCTGGACCCACTGCAATTTGCCCATCGCCACAATAGGTCTACGGCGGATGCAATCTCATTGGGTCTTCACGTGGTCTTGGATCACCTGGACAGTACAAATATCCATGTCAGGATGCTGTTTATTGTTTACAGCTTAGCGTTTAACACAAAAAAATCCTACAGCTCTGATTGAAAAACTCCAGAACCTGGGCCTCTGTACCTCCCTCTGCAACTGGATCCTCTTCTTCTGAACTGGAAGACCACAGTCTGTGCAGATTGGAAACGTCATCTCCACCTTGCTGACAATCAACACTGGTGTACGCTTAGCCCATTGCTCTACTCTCTCTACACCCGTGACTGTGTGGCTAGGCACAGCTCAAATACCATCTAAAAAATTTGCTGATAATACAACCATTGTTGGCAAAATTTCAGATGGTGACGAGAGGGTGTACAGGAGCAAGATATATCAGCTAGTTGAGTGGTGTTGCCGCAACCACCTTGCACTCAATGTCAGTAAGACCAAATAACTGATTATGGTCTTCAGAAAGGGTAAGATGAAGGAACACACACCAATCCTCATAGAGGGATCAGAAGTGGAAAGTGTTCCTGGGTGTCAACATCTCTGAGGATCTAACCTGGCTCCAACATATCAGATATACCAGGGAGAGCATTCTAACTGGCTGCATTATCTTCTGGTAGTGAGGGCTACTGCACGGGATCAAAGTAAACTGCAGAGAGTTGTAAACTTAGTCAGCTCCATCATGGGCACTAGTCTCCATAGTATCCAGGACATCTTCAAGGAGCGATGCCTCAAAAAGGCGGCGTCCATCATTAAGGACCCCCATCACCCAGGTCATCCCTTGTTCTCATTGCTGCCATCAGGAAGGAGGTGCAGAAGCCTGAAAGCACACATTCAGTGATTCAGGAACAGCTTCTTCCCCTCTGCCATCCAGTTTCTGAAATGATATTGAACCCATGAAGGCTACCTCACTTCATTTTTTTTATTTCTATTTTTGCACTACTTATTTAATTTACTTATTTAATATCATATACTAATGTAATAGAACATGTTGATGTTAAGAATGAGGATGGCTGAAGCATCCTCTATTTGGATAGACAAGTTCCCAGACCAGAAGGGATTGCTGAGCCATTGGCAGTGATCTTTGCCTCATTACAGGCCTCAAGAGTAGTATCAGATGATTGAAGGCAGGCAACTGTTACTACTTTGTTCAAAAATGCTAATAGGAATAATGCTGGGAATTATAGACCAATGAGTCTTCTGTCAGTGGTGAACAAACTATTGGAGAGAATTTTTGAGACAGTATTTACAAGCATTTAGAGAAGCATAGCCTGGTTAGGGTTAGTCAGCATGGTTCTGTGAAAGGTATATTGTGCTTCACGAGCCTGATTTGAATTCTTTGTGGAAGTCGCAAAACGCATAGGTAGAGCAGTGGATCTGGTGTCTATGGATTTTAGTAATGACATGATTAGGTCATTCACAAAGTCATGAGGATGCAGAATTTCCTGGCCGACAGAAGGCAGAGGGTGGTTTTAGATGGTGTATTCTGTCTGGAGCTTGGTGGCCACTGATGTTCTGCAGAAGTCTGTTCTTGGGTTCCTGCTGCTTGTGATTTTTATAAATGACTTGGATGAAGAAATGGAAGGATGGGTTACTAAGTTTGCAAATTGCAGGAAAGTTGGTAGAATTGTGGAGAGTGTAGAAAGTTGTTGTAGGTTACAATGGGACATTGATAGGATGCAGGCTGGGCTGAAAAGAGGCAGATGGAATTCAATCCAGGAAGTGTGAAGTTGATACAGTTTGGAAGGCTCAACGCGAAGACAGAATACAAGGTTGATAGCAGAATTCTTAGCAGTGTGGAAGAACAGAGGGATCTTGGGATCCATGTCCATAGATCCCTCAAAGTTGCCATGCAAGTTGATAAGGTGGCTAAGAATGCATATGGTGTGTTGGGCCTTCATTAGTCAGGGGATTGAGTTGTAGGTAATGTTGCAGCTCTGTAAAACTTTGGTCAGATCACACTTGGACCATTTTAATCTGTTCTGGTTACCTCATTATAGTAAGGATATGGAAGCTTTAGAGAAGGTGTAGAGGAGATTTACCAGGATGCTGCTTGGATTAGAGAACACGTCTTGTGAGGAAAGGTTGAGCACGCTAGGACTTTTCTCTTCGGAGCAAAGCAGGATAAGAGGTGACTTGATAGAGGTTCATAGGATGATAAGAGGCATTGATACAATGGGTAGCCAGCATGTGTTTTGCCAGGGCGACAATGGCTAATAAAAACAGGCAAGATTTTTAGGTGGTTAAAGGAAGATACAGGGGTGATGTCAGAGGTAAGTACTTTGTTTACACAGAGAGCGGGTGTGTGGAACTTGTTGCTGGGGTGGTGGTAGAACCAGATACATTAGGAACATTTGAAGGACTCTTAGGTGGGCATACACATGGATGAAATAAAAAATGGAGGGCAAGGCTTTGTGAGGATCTGACAAAGTACGTTGATGAAGGTAAGCAGTCGATGTAGTGAATATGGATTTTAGCAAGTTTTAGCTAAGGTTGCCCACAGTAGGTTCTTTCAAAAAATCAGGAGGCAGGGGATCCAAGGAAACTTGTCTGTGAGGATTCAGAATTGACTTGCCTACAGAAGGCAGAGAGGAGTAGTAGATGGAGCATATTCTCCCAAGAGGTTGAGAAATGACTTGATAGAAGTGTATAAAATGATTAGAGGCTGCCGTTTCTCTTTTCCCAGAGTGGAAACGGCTAATACAAGTGGGCATATTGGAGGATGATTGGAGGAAAATATAGGTGGGAGATGTCAGAAGTTTTTTTACACACAGAGTGGTAAGTGTTGCCAGGACTCGTGGTAGAGGCAGATACATTGGGAGACTCTCAGATAGGCGGATGGATAATAGTAAAGTGGACAGTTTAAGCGTGAGCAAAGTGTTTGATTGATCTTGGAGCAAGTTAAAAGTTTGACAATGTTATGGGCCAGAATGTCAGTATGTGTTGTACTGGTCTATATTAACTACACATCATAACCACATGCAATCATTGATTATTTGGGGATGACACTGACACCCTAAACAACATCCCCTAGCAAAGAATTGGTGTGAAAGAGTGCAGTAGCAGAGGAATAAAATGGGTGAGTTTGCATTAATAGTTTCTTGAGAACCTAATCAAGTCTTGTTGTCCTTGGATATTTGGTCAGAAAAGTGGCTGTATTGTGTCCATGTTCAATTTTAGTCAGTTGAGGGAGGCTATGAAGTAATTAATTAGCAGTGAATAATTATTCAGTGTTACACGTTGCACACAATGGTAAGCTTTGCTGAAATTTGTGATCTTGTAATTTCAGAACTTGAAGAGTCTCAAAGAAAATGCCCACCCTGCTGGTATAAATTTGCCAATATGTTTCTGATCTGGGAGTGCTGTCCGTTGTGGGTGAGGCTTAAAGAGTACATGCATCTGTTTGTATTCGATCCATTTGTGGACTTGGCTATTACCATTTGTATTGGACTCAACACCCTCTTCATGGCAATGGAGCATTACCCAATGACACCCCACTTCGAACGTGTTTTGGCTGTGGGAAACCTGGTAAGGCCTATGGTTTAACTTTTTTAAATAAAGGACTTGACGTACTATGTCTACAATCTTGTACGTGGGCTGATCCAATGATCCATTATTTCTCGTTTATGTGCCTGTCTATCTACTTCATTAAATCCTATCTGCATTTTCTTCTTGCTCATGTTCTTCTCTAGATTTTCTCCCTTAAATACATAATCTGCTAATTTTCTGGCCCTCTTCCAAGTAGCTAGAAGTGTTCCACAATCTAGTCACCTCTCAAGAAGTTGCCCCTTAATTCCCTTTTACATCTACCAGTGATCATCCAATAATTTGTAGGTGTGGTCAGGCAAGAGGATAACCAATAAATGAGAGAGAATTGTTTTTTCATTGTTGCATGTACCAAGAGTGAAAATCTTTTGCTTGCCATCCAGACTGATCATTCCATGTATCTGTACATTTAGGATGATGGAAAGACACAAATAATGCAAAATATAGTGTTACACTTACAGAAAGCACATTTCAGATAGACAATAAGGTATAAGAACCACAATGAGGTAGATTGGGAGATCAAGAGTTCATTTTCATTGTATAAGGTATCCATTCAAGAGTCTGATAACAGTGGGATAGAAGCTGTCCTTGTCCTAGTGGTGTGTGTTCTGAGAATTCTGTATCTTCTGCCCAATAGGGGATAGAAAAGAGATTGGCCAAGTTGAGAGGGGTCCTTGGTTATGTTGGCTGCTTTCCTGAACCAGTGAGAAATGTAGACTGAGTCAGTGGATGGGAGGCAGTGTTTTTTTTTTTTGCAATAGACCGGTCTGCATTCACAACTCTCTGCAATTTCCTTAGCTGTCTGAAGAAGTAAAGAAGCTGGTGTGCTTACCTGGTCACAGAACCTATGTGGCTATATTTACACCTAGGAACTTGAAGCTCTCAACCATCTCTACACCAGCACCATTGATACTGACAGAGGAGTGTACCCCTCCCTGTTTCCTGAAGTCAATGGTCAGCACTTTTGTTTTGCTGACATGGGGGGGGGGATTATTATCGTGACACCATGTCTCTTGGCTGTCTATCTCCTTCCTGTACTGTCTTGTCATTGTTTGAGAACTGGCCCACTGCAGTGATGCCATCTACAAACCAGTGAATGAAGTGTGGAGGAGCAGTGGGACCGCAGAATGTGTCTGCAAATCCTTAAAGGGAGCAGGACATGTCACATGTCAATAACATAGATGAAGAGACACAGTGGGTCTTTATTAACCAAGGTGTGGAACATAAATGCA
The DNA here is from genome assembly GCF_048418815.1 of Hemitrygon akajei. Classification (NCBI taxonomy): domain Eukaryota; kingdom Metazoa; phylum Chordata; class Chondrichthyes; order Myliobatiformes; family Dasyatidae; genus Hemitrygon; species Hemitrygon akajei. The sequence continues at coordinate 20,940,467 of NC_133141.1, read as the reverse complement.
GAGAGGCCATCCTTATTGTATGCAACACAAGTTAAACTACACCTCAGGTACTGCCTATAGTTGCGACAGCTACATTACAAGTAAGCTGTGACAGCATTGGAGAAGGTGCAGTGAAAACTTATCAGGATGTTGGTAACACTGGGAACTTATAGTGAGAATAAAAGATTGAATCAGCTGGGGTCACATTCCTTTGGATGATGAGAGATAATGTAGTTGAGTATAAAATTTTGAGAGGCCCGGAAAGAGTAAATAGCAAAAACCTATATTTTTCTCTTGGAGAAGAGCCAGAAAGCAGAGTGCATGGATTTAAAGGGAGATACGTGACTACGATGTTGGAATCTAGAGCAATAAACAATCTGTTTGGAGAACTGTAGCGCAACAGCAGATTGTTTGCTGCCCTTGGATTTAAAGTAATTGAAGGATTAGAAGGGAGGTGACGGTTAATTTTCCTTTTCCACACTCAGATGGTGATGTGGGTATGAAACTTGCTGTATGAGAGAGTGGGAGAGGCAGAATTCCTCATCATATTTCAATGTACACTTGAAGAATTATGACCTGCAGGACTATGGGCTGCTGAGCTCTTTTGGGCAGTACAGACACAATGGGCTGAATAGCTGCTTCCTGTGGCCCAAGTTTTCTCTGATTTATAGCCTGCAGATTGTTGCAAGTGAAAATGCCTTCAATTTGCCTTGTCAGATTTCTTAACTTTTTCCAGAGTGGAGTTTCAGCCTTTTCACCATTTTTCTTTTCGAAGCCATAGTTGTAATGAGATTCCCTGTCTATTTAAAAGAAATGATCTGAATGACACATTTGTGCTGTCCAAGTTCTCTGGCTTTTGGCAGGCAACATTAAATTGTAGGTCCAGTGATCAGTGGCATGCTGGAGGCGTTTAACTGCCTCGAGAAAGGTAATACCAACTTGGTTTACTTTCTCTGAAGCATTGCAAGCTGATGGGAAACCTAACACAAGTTCACAAAACTTATGAGAGGCAGAGATAGAGTATATGGTCAGAATCATTTTCCTGGGGTTGAAATGCCTAACACTAGAAGGTGTGGTTTTGAGGTAAGAAGTGGGAAAGCTTAAGGGAGATGTACGGGACAAGTTTTTTTTTACACGGAGTCATAAGGAGCGGTCTACCAGGGTTGCTAGTGGAAGCAGATAAGATAGTGGCATTTGGGACTTTTTGATAGGCACATGAATATATAGAGGTTGGAGAGACGTGGATTATGTGTAGGTAGAAGGCATTAACTGAATTTGGCATCATACATAGCACAGACATTGTGGGCTGAAGGGCCTGCTCCTGTGCTGAACTGTCTTATGTTTTAATAATGCACTTTTCTCAGAGGCCACGATGAAAGATTTAATTCATGACAAATCAAGTAGGTTAAGACAATAACACCCTAAGGCACAGGAGCAGAATTGGGCCGTTTCACCCATTGTGTTTGCTCCACCATGGCTGATTTATTTACTCCTCTTAACCCCATTCTCCAGCCTTCTCTCTGTAACCTTTAACACACTTACTAATCAAGAACCTATCAATCTCATCTTTAAATATAACCAATGACTTGGCCTCCATAGCCTTCTGTGGCAATGAAATCCACAGAAGTTTAATGATAATTGTGATGGAAATGGGTATCACAGTGGGAACTACATTTTAAAATTACTGGGAACTTGTGAAATGCACTAAGTGCAAATTTTCTTCTTTTCTGACTAAATGCTGCAGAAAACAATGTGTTGTACTTTTTTTTTTAAGTGCACCAGCATAGGGAAAATCTGGTGAGAGGTTATAAACTGTTTGTGCTTGTTGTCATGGAGGAATAGGTAACATACAGGCTGAGACATGACCAGATATTGGGCTGGTAATAACAATGATATGATACTATAATTGTGCATAAAACAATAATAACAATACACCATAATTGTGCATTAAAAAAACTTGAGCATTCTGTGGTGTGTGCAAAGCATCCTGCTAAGAGACAGATGTAGTTTTCCTGGTCTCTGGCCCTCCTGTTGTTTGTCAACAGCAACTCATGCAGGGACGTGTTATAAATACAATATGTTCTTATATAACACTGTCTTGACTTGGCATTTGTTGGTGCATTAGTGCCAGAATTTAAGCGATGATAGGAACAGTGAAGAGCAGTTTTATGGCCCATTCATTTAGCACTTCAACTCTCAATTAGAATACAATTGAGTACAATGTACAGTTACGTCCACATTTAAGTTTGACACTAGCTGGCAGTTTTGTCTGGAAACCATTCTCAACTGAGCTTATGGAAGTCCAAGACGAGCTTGTCTAACCTGCCATTCAACTTTTGGACCCCCAGCCCTCAAACTGAGTTCTGGGGTGCTCAAGTGGCAGAGCCTACTATGTTGTGTATGGCAGTGCAAGGCAAGTCTAGGGTAGGCTAGTGCATGGCAAGTGTATCTACAGCAAACCCATTCATGTACTGCCACTGGAAAAAGGTAGCTACATGTGAGTAACTTAGTTTACTTCATTTACCTTCCTTTTTAATTAATTATTATTCTTGTGCCATTCAATAAATTATTTTTTGGCTGGTTACTTAAACCAACTCGAACAGGTTTTAAATATCACTGGCAGAGACATGTTAAAACAGTTCAAAGATTTTAGTAGTGGCCTAGACTTCTCCTGTTGAACAAGCTGACCTTCTGTGTGCAGCAAGAGTCTGACCAAGAGAACCAGTCAACTGATTGGGATTAAGTTTTGGGTGGCCTTCAGAGTCCACCCCGATCCTGAAAACCACATTTCGCTCACTGATATGTGAAGTCAAGTCTCATTTTATGTAGTTTAGGTGACCTTACAGACAATTAGGGCAGGTGCCGCAGTGACCAGGTGAAGGCTTATACATGGAACACCCAGAAAGATGCTTAGCCAGCAATTCCCAACCTGTGCATTCTGATCTGCAGCCAGAATGTTGAGTACGTCCTACACTTGCATGGACTTGTGTTACGGATTATATCAAAACATTCTAACTCTGATCTTTTTCAGGTCTTCACTGCAATCTTCACGGCTGAGATGGTGATGAAGTTGATAGCAATGGATCCATACTACTATTTTCAGGAAGGATGGAACATTTTTGATGGATTTATTGTGTCCCTCAGTTTGATGGAGTTAGGTCTGGCGAACGTTGAAGGATTGTCTGTACTCAGGTCCTTCCGATTGGTAAATATCAAGTCTTGGGATTTTGTGCCTTCACCTCTTTTTGTTTTGGAGTCACTTGCAGTCTCCGTGGGTGAGGGTGTTCTCACTGACAAAATCCTGCAATGCACCCACCCTTCTGCCAATAGTCAGGGTATTTATTGATCCACTGACAACCAGGAATTCAGAGAGAGGGTGGAGCCATTCTGTGTAAAAAGGGAGTGTTGATGGGTATCTAGAGATGAAGTGGGATTGGTGGAATTGCTTTGAAAGCTGATAGATCCAATGGGCCAAAGTTGCAAGAAAAACTAAGAGATGTAACTTGTAAGGGACAAGTCAGATTTTGGAAGAGTGAAGTAGACCTGAGTGGTGTTCCCTGAATAAACAGTGGCTGGGTGAAGTTCGGGAGAAACAAAATGCTGAGCAGTGCAAAAGGTGTGCACAGAAGAATGAAGGGGGACAATATAATTGAGATGTTCATGAATACAATCCATGACTTCCCCTTTCCTATTTCTTTCAGTTCCGGTCCCCTTATGAAATCTCCAATTATACCTTTGTCTCCAATTTCTTTGTCTCAGCATTAGTGCTGTAGCATTGGGTAAAAAAGCCCTAACCACTAGAATTCTCTCCCCTCTACATCTCTTCACCTCTCCCTTTTCTGTAAAACCCATCCCTAAAATCTACTACTCCAACAAAGCTTTCACTCATCTCTTCTAATTTCTTTTCATTTGACTTGGTGTCATATTTTGTCTGATACTTGTGAACTAACTTGGGGTTTAATTTCTCTGTTTTGAAGGTGTATTATAGTTGTATTGGTTACTGCTGCTATAAGGTGGCTGGCTAAATGGGGTACTGGTGGCAGTGCAGGTATAGATTGGATTCTTGGTGCATCATCAAGGGGGAGGGATGGGGAGTTAATATACAAAGAACAAAAATGAATTGATCTATAAAATATACCATGATGACAACTTTTGGAGAAAAGGACACCTGGTTGAATAGATGCCACATCTCGACGGTAGAACTATCGGCTAAGAACAATGAAGATACGAATATGCATATGAGGCATTCATCAAGCTGACTTCACTTGCCTTATTAGACTCGAGAGGTTTCCTCACTTTGAATTGAATGCTTTCAACCCCAATGTTATAACAAAGATTATTTTGCAAATCCCTTGAGATACGTTGGAATATAGAGTTCAAGAAATTGGATCACTTAATGCATTATTCAGTGTAACATAACTGAAAATTGATTTATTACCCCTTCCAAAGTAAAATGTAATAATTTGGAGCATTTTGCTTCACTCTAGAAATTCAACCGCATGTTTCCTGAAATGATGTGCACCTGCATGCCAGATAGGATTTCCACATTTGTGTGGCAGCTAACATTTTTACCTCATCACCTGTTGAAGCAGTGCTGGGGAGAATTAGACTATGTTGTCCCAGGGGTAATAATTGTTGGGCACCGTGGGGCAACTGGGTTCCCACAACACAGCATGGCATTGCTGGATTTGGTTCCTTGTTAAGTCGTATGCTTTGATCTGTTGCCTACCCCCACCACACACAACCATGACTGCTCCCATGGTCTGTGCTTGCCTTGAAGCCCCCACCCTGGCCTTGCAGATCTGCCCAACCACTGCTCCTTGGGGTCTGACTGAAGTTTCTATCGATGCACCCACATACAAAACAGTTGGCGCATTGCTGCCACTGTAGCTGCAACTCTTCAGATGTGCGAGCATTTTTTGGCTATTTGCTTTGGGATAATGGTCAGAATCAGATTTGTTATCAATGACATTATGTAGAATATGTAATTTTGTGGCAGCAGTGGTGTGAAAAGATGTTTAAAATTAATATAAATTACAAAAGTAGTGCAAAAATAAAGGAATCATGAGATAGTGTTCATGGACCATTCAGAAATCTGATGGTGGAGGGTTGTAAGCTGTTTCTGAATCATTGAGTGGGAGTGTTAATGCCCCGGAAACTTCTCCCAAATGGAAGTAATGAAAAGAGGGCATGTCCCAGGTAGTGAGGATTCTTGATGATGGATGACACCTTCATGAGACTTTGCCTCTTGAGGGTGTCCTCAGTGGAGGGGAGGGGTGAGCCCGTGATGGAGCTGGCTGAGTCTAAACCCTCTGCAGCCTCTTGCAATCCCATACATTGGAACCTCCTTACCAGGCAGTGATGCAATTAGCTGGAAGTCTGTACATCAATGGAAATTTTCAAGAGTCTTCAGTGATATGCTGAATCTCTTCAAACTCCAAACAGAGTAGAGCTGCTGGCACAGCTTGGTGATTGCATCAATGTGTTGGGCCCAGGGTAGATGCTCTGAAATGTTGTGTTCTCCCAATTTCCCCTTCCTGAAGTCCACAATCAATTCCTTGGTCTTGCTGACATTGAGTGCATTGGTTTGCTGATGAAGTTCTGAATCAACTTTGAAACCGCTCAATAATCTGATGTTACAAGTTCAGCCAACAAACTAATGAGATATATAATTGAGATCAGATGGGACAAGGAAACCTATTTTGTGTCATTTGCTATATCTGCCTTTAAAAATAACATTTACTTCAAAAGCAATGTATTGACTATAAAACTCATTTGGTCATCCTGAGGGCATGAAAGCTGGCAGATAAATGAAGATTCCTACAGCTGTTTGTTGTTCTTCCCTCTGACGATTTATAACTGAAATTGCCATTGCTTTTCTTCATCAGTTTTTCTACTTGTCTTACAGTTGCGAGTTTTCAAACTGGCAAAATCCTGGCCAACGCTAAACATGTTGATCAAGATCATAGGCAACTCTGTGGGTGCCTTGGGGAACTTGACGTTGGTTTTGGCGATCATCGTCTTCATCTTTGCCGTTGTAGGCATGCAGTTGTTCGGTAAAAGTTACAAGGACTGCGTCTGTAAGATCCATGAAGATTGTATTCTGCCCCGATGGCACATGAATGACTTCTTCCACTCTTTCTTGATTGTTTTTCGTGTGCTGTGTGGGGAATGGATTGAGACGATGTGGGACTGCATGGAAGTGGCAGGCCAGACGATGTGTCTCATTGTGTTCATGATGGTCATGGTTATTGGTAATCTCGTGGTAAGCAACAAACATTTTTGAGAAACTTGCTCAGGTTAAATAACATACAGCGTCTTGGGTAGAAGCTTCAAAAGTGTCTCATATTATTCCAAACAACAACCTCTGTACAGTGTTCGGCTATGCCAAAGACTCCAGTAAAACAAAAATGGGTTGAGATTTTTCTTTGGATCAATGGTAAAGGAATGATCTTGAAAGAAGCTGTCCACAAAGATTTAACAATCTCTGGGAAGTGGTCCATTCCTCTTAATGAGCAACACACAAAATGCTGGAGGAACTCGATGGGTCAGGCAGAACTCCTGTCCTGCTGATTTCCTCCAGCATCAGTTGTGTTGTTTCCAAATTGCAGCATCTGCGGGCTCTTGTCCTCTTTTGAGGACGTTGTTTCCAGTGATAAATAACAGTGATGTGACCAGTAGGTACCAAATTGCACACCCAGTCATTAATTCTCATTTAAACATTTTAGAGTAAGAAATTAAAGATGAAGGTTGAAGTAGCAAACAAAAATTTTAAGCTATTTTTTTTTCATTTTAAAGTTCATTCTATTTTGAGCTGTTTTGGGAATCTGCAATAATATAAAATAATGTGACCCAGAGAGTTAGTTAAGCAATAATTATTGCAAATGAAAAGTCATTTACACTATGCAGCAAATTTAGATTCCCAAACTAAATTAAAGTAGGAATATTTCCAAGTTCCCCACCTCATCAGTTCATAACATTATTCTGGAGAAGGTGGCAAAACAAGAGCCCCCGTGGAGGAACATGTCACTTAGATTTCTCTGTTCAACTGTATTCCTTCCCTGTACTCTATAAGTTATCATTTTCATCGTGTGCTCAGCAAAGACTGTCTTGCAGTCATTCAATTTTAAAATGAATTGCTTGGTGTTGTTCAAACTGAGCTGGGGAAGAAGAATGAAGAATTTATTCAAAATTTAAATGTCAATTTTTGAAACCGACTAAACAGAATGTATTTTTCAATGTCCTTTTGCACACCTTTATTTCCTGCATAAATCTGTCCTTAATTCTAACGGTAAAGTTAATCTATTGGAGGGAAAATAATTTCAGCTGTAAATGTGAGAATGAATGTGATGTTCTTTGGGGAAAAAATGCAGAGAATTAAACCCACACGGGATGAGACTATGCAGCATTTGACTGTTTTGTTTTATGACATTTCCTGACAATCATATACATGTTTCATTTTAACGTTGCACTAACAGATGCTTGACTGTATTGGCTTAATTTTAAAACCGCTATTTGTTTGAGAATACTTCAGTGATGTAGTTCATGCACTAAACTCTGGTAATTGTACTCCAAAAAAAAAATTAGAACAATTTTCTTGCTGGTAATTTTTGGAAAAATCCTCCTGGCATCGTGTCTAATGTACGCTGATAAATATTTGTTACACTATAGGTGCTGAACTTGTTCTTGGCCTTGCTACTGAGTTCTTTCAGCGCTGATAATCTGGCAGCAACTGATGATGACGGGGAGATCAACAACCTTCAGTTGTCTGTGATCAGGATCAAAAAAGGAATTGCCTTTATGAAAGTGTATGGGCACCAGTTTGTTCAAAAACATTTCAAGAGCAAAGATGCAGATGAAGCAAAGCCACTGGATGAGCTCATAGACAAAAAGGTGAACTACATAGGCAACCATACTGGTGCTGACATAAACCGAGAAATGGACTACCAAAAGAATGGCAATGGGACCACGAGTGGCATTGGGAGCAGTGTGGAAAAGTATATCATTGACGATGACCACAATTCCTTCATTCACAACCCGAATCTTACGGTCAGAGTTCCAATAGCTGTTGGTGAATCAGATTTTGAAAACCTGAATACTGAAGACTTCAGCAGTGAATCTGAAGTTGGTGGAAGCAAAGAGGTAGGAGAGGTGACTTGTGGTTCTTAACTATTGGTAATCTTTGCTGTTAAACCATGAGGTGCTAATGAATTTGGCAAAATACCCCACAATGTGAATTTGGTATCATAAAATGCCTTCTGGGTAAATTAGTTTTACGCCATTTGGGCATAGCATGTGTCCATAGGTCTTTGCTTGCCCTAGTGTTGAAAGTTTATGTTGAGTATCTGTCACCTGAAAGAAGGTGCTCTGAATTTCCCTTCTCTAATATTACAGCAGACTGTTTAAATCCATTCATTAGAAATGGGTTAAATCTCCCCAGAAGGTGCAGAGGAGATTTACCAGGATGCTGCCTGGATTAGAGAGCATGTCTTATGAGGATAGGTTGAGTGAGATGGGGCTTTTCTCTTTGGAGTGAAGAAGGATGAGAGGTGATTTGAAGGAGATATATAAAACTATGTGAAGCATAGAGTGGAGAGCCAGAGGCACTTTTCCCCAGGATGGAAATGGCTAACGTAAGGGTGCTTAATTCTAAGGTGTTTGGAGGGAGAGTACAAGGGAGATGTCAAGGGCAAGTTTCTTTTTCTTTTTTTACACAGAGTAGTGGGTGCATGGAATGCCCTGTCAGGGGTGGTGATTGAGGCAGATACATTAAGGGCACTTAAGAAACTCTCAGATAAACACATGGGTGATAGAACAATGGAGGGCTATATACAGGTGTCCTCCGCTTTACGAATGTTCGCTTTATGCCACTTCGCTTTTACAAAAGACCTACGTTAGTAACCTGTTTTCGCATTACAAAGAGGAATTTTGTTTTTATGAAAATTTTTCCCATATAAATTAATGGTTTTTCGCTTTATGCTATTTCAGCTTAAGAAAGGTTTCATAGGAACGCTCTACCTTTGTAAAGGGGGGGGGGACACCTGTATAAGGGAAGAGTTAGATTGATCTTAGAGTAGGCTAAAAAGTTGGCCCAACATTGTGACCCGAAGGGCGTGTTCTGTGCTGGAATGGTCTATGTTCTTTGTCCTGCTAAATAGCAATTTCGTACAAAGCACTAAACATACTTTTTTTTAACTTGATGTATTTGCAAACCAATTAGGGAGTGGAGCTGGGTGCGTGGGGTTAATTTGAGGTTGTTGGGAATTCGTGAGAGGTTCAGAATCTGAGGATTGGAGGATCAATGCTTGTGATGGGTTTTGTAAAAGGATTGCAGTTGGGTGAGATTTACACAAGAGCCATGAGCTTAAGGAAGGGAGTAGTGCTCCGTACAGGAATGCTGCTCGGTTACTCAAGTACAGAGAATTGGAGAGTACTGCAAAGGTTGCTGTATCACCAGTATTATTGAAACTTGCTTGTTCTGAAGACGAGCATGCCTTGGAACAAAGTGACAATAGACAATAGACAGTAGGTGCAGGAGTAGGCCATTCGGCCCTTCTAGCCAGCACTGCCATTCACTGTGATCATGGCTGATCATACACAATCAGTACCCCGTTCCTGTCCTCTCCCCATATCCCTTGACCCCACTATCTATAAGAGCTCTATCTAACTCTCTCTTGAATGCATCCAGAGACTTGGCCTCCACTGCCTTCTGGGGCAGAGCATTCCACATATCCACCACTCTCTGGGTGAAAAAGTTTTTCCGCATCTCTGTTCTAAATGGCCTACCCCTTATTCTTAAACCGTGACCTCTAGTTCTGGACTCACCCATCAGCGGGAACATGCTTCCTGCCTCCAGCGTGTCCAATCCCTTAATAATCTTGTATGTTTCAATCAGATCCCCTCTCATCCTTCTAAATTCCAGTGTATACAAGCCCAGTCGCTCCAATCTTTCAACATATGACAGTCCCGCCATTCCGGGAATTAACCTTGTGAACCTACGCTGCACTCCCTCAATAGCAAGAATGTCCTTCCTCAAATTTGGAGACCAAAATTGCACACAGTACTCAGGTGGGGTCTCACCAGGGCCCTGTACAGCTGCAGAAGGACCTCTTTACTCCTATACTCAATTCCTCTTGTTATAAAGGCCAGCATGTCATTAGCTTTCTTCACTGCCTGCTGTACCTTCATGCTTGCTTTCATTGACTGATGTACAAGAACACCTAGATCTCGTTGTACTTCCCCTTTTCCTAACTTGACTCCATTTAGATAGTAATCTGCCTTCCTGTTCTTGCCACCAAAGTGGATAACCTCACATTTATCCACATTAAACTGTATCTGCCATACATTTGCCCACTCACCCCACCTGTCCAAGTCACCCTGCATTCTCATAACATCCTCCTGACATTTCACACTGCCACCCAGCTTTGTGTCATCAGCAAATTTGCTAATGTTACTTTTAATCCCTTCACCTAAATCATTAATGTATATTGTAAACAGCTGCGGTCCCAACACCGAACCTTGCGGTACCCCACTGGTCACAGCCTGCCATTCCGAAAGGGACCCGTTAATCGCTACTCTTTGTTTCCTGTCAGCCAGCCAATTTTCAATCCATGTCAGTACTCTGCCCCCAATACCATGTGCCCTAATTTTGCCCACTAATCTCCTATGTGGGACTTTATCAAAAGCTTTCTGGAAGTCCAGGTACACTACATCCACTGGCTCAGTTTTCATAGTTTCATAGTGACCTAATTTCCTCATCAGTGTTCATCAAATAATAATCGATGTCTCTGAGCAGAGCCTGGTGCAGAGAATTAGTCATCAGTGCAAGCTTATTTGTAGTCAAAATTGCCCAGTCAGATTTCAAGTGGTGTGATTTGATTTGGAAATGATGAATCATGTTCCTCTCCTGAAAAGGACTTCACATGCTTACTCTGGAACATTTTTATTTGTGCAGCTGAATTTCAAGGGCATTATGTTACTTCCTACTGAAGTAAATGTCCCAGTCATGTTGTGCTCCCTCGCAGCTCACTTCCCCTCTCAGCTTATCAGTTGAAACCTTGCACGTGTCTTTCCATCTGTCTGTCTTTCCATCAAAGGCATCAATATAGATTAAATTGTCCTTAGAATCTGATATATTATCTCTTGTATGATGTGAAATTTGTTGCTTTGCGACAGCAGTACAGTGCAAAGATATGTAAAATTACAAAACGTGACAAATAAAAGGAATAACAAGGCAAGGTTAGCAGAGCTGGGACTTTTCTCTTTGGAGCGTAGAAGAATGAGAGGGGACTTGATAGAGGTCTACAAGATTATGAGAGGCATAGATAGGGTGGATAGTCAGTACCTGTTTCCCAGGGTACCAATAGCAAACACCAGAAGGCATATGTACAAAATTAAGGGAGGGAAGTTTAGGGGAGACATTAGGGGTAAGTTTTTTACACAGAGGGTTGTGGGTGCCAGGAATGACTTGTCAGGGATGGTGGTGGAGGCTAAAACATTTAGGGGTCTAAGAGCTTCTTGGACAGGCACATGGATGAAAGAAAAATAGAGGGTTATGGGGTAGTGTGGGTTTAGTACTTTTTTAAAAAAGAAATATATGGGTCAGCACAGCATCGAGGGCCAAAGGGCCTGTACTGCGCTGTAGTATTCTAGTGTCTAGATATGGTCATGGACCATTCAGAACTCTGTTGGCAAAAGGGAAGAAGCTACTGTATTTCTGAATTGCTGCATGTGTGTCTTCAGGCTCCTATAGCACTTCCCTGATGGTAGTCATGAGAAGAGGGCATATCCCGGATGGTGAAGGCCCTTAGTGATGGATGATGCCTTCTTAAGGCGCCATCTCTTAAAGATGTCGATGATGAGTGCTTGTGCCTTTTTCTCCCTCTGCACTCAGTGACAGCCAATCTGAAAATGGAACTCCTCCCTTTGCTCATTAACCACCTCCCCCTCTGCAGATATTACCCCTCACCCTGTGAAACTTTAGATAACCCAAGGACCTGATTCAGTTACATATCCATTTCAAGTTGAGATTCTCTGTCCCATACCAGTGGCAAAATATTGGGAGGTGGGGGTGAATTTTCCCTTTGCTAGGAGCAATCTTAAGATGACCACCAACAGCTTGGGACACTCAGTTTCTGCAGGGTTTAGATGAGGCCCAAATTTATTTATTTTTGGGAGCAGTGGATATCAGTTTATCTCTTATTACTGCTCGCCTGTGTGAGGTTAAAATCAGTGACTCATTTAAATTGTAATACTTCTTGGAGCAAGACTTTTAACCCAAAAGATAGCACAACAAATGAAGTGCTGGATCTTATCATGGATTATATTACTCTAGACAGGATAGTGGATGAAAATTTAACTTCAGCGGTATAAGCAGTGTTAACTAAATAGTCCAAAGGTTTTTGGTCAGGATGTATCCATGTTTGCATTAATGTTCCTTTGTTACGTACATATTATTTATCATCGATGCATGAATATGTAAACCTTGGATTTTTTTTCTGTCTGATTTATTTCCATTTTTACCATGTTGCCAAGGGAGTTGAAATTGTTCCTCATCCTGCACGATTCAAATGCATTACTGGGTTCACGCTTCAGACTGCAGACAACTATACGGCGATGATGAGGGGAAAGAAATTGATTCTGTCCCACACGACTGCATCTTTATGTGTAGAATTCCCAACCCACTCAAAATCATGTATTGTCCTCACAAAAAAATTCAAAAAATTTGAAAGTAAAAAAAAATTCATCTGAATGTAACTTATCACACAGAAATAATAATATTGTATCAGAGGCCAAGGCACAATAATTGTGTTGTTCAGCGTTTACCTTTGTATTTTGAATATTATATCTTTAAACTTTCTTGTTGCTCTAAATACCCATCTGATGTTGGGCTTTTCAGAATAAACTATTCCAGGAATTAAACCTGCCACCTTTGGTCTGTTTTGTCAGCAGTTCCTCTTCTGCGATAATTGCTGCCCAGTACAAAATGGCTGACCATCAGTATCTGTGTCCTCACTTGACCTGCTGGGATTCATACCTTCAGCAGGACATGTTGCTGTGAAGCTGCCATTCATGTATTTTTCTCTTGAACTTGCAGAAACTGGATGACACCAGCTCATCGGAAGGAAGCACAATCGATATAAAACCTGAGGGAGAAGAGGGTCCACCAGTGGAACAACCTGAAGAATATTTGGACCCTGAAGCCTGCTTCACTGATGGTACGTCTGAGTGTATAACTTGGTAAATTAGCTTATTGTTGTCACATGTACTGACATACAGTGAAAAACTTTATTTCGTGTACTATGCAGGCATATCTTTTCATTACAACAGTGCATTGAGTTTGTGCCATAACAGAGTTCAGATTGAAGGATTACAGTTACAGAGTAAGTGTGGGCAGACAGTAAGGTGCATGTGCAGGATGAGGTAGACTGTGACGTCAAGAGTCCATTTTAACATACAAGAGTACTGTTCAATAGTTTTGTAACAATGTGAAAGAAGCTGACCTTGAGTCTGGAGGCATGTGCTTTTAAAATCACAAACAACAGTAAAGTAAGGTGAGAGTAGATTCTACCCCCCCCCCCAAAAAAAGCCTTTTAGCCATGGCAGGTGAGCTCAGATCCATGTCATGCTTCTCATGTGCAATGTGGGAATTTGGAGGCTGCCAGAGAACCTAATGACTACGTGTGCTGGAAGTGAGTCCTGACGGACCGTATGTTAGCCCTGGAGCTGTGCATGGATTCATTCTGGAGCATCTGTGATGCTGAGAATGTTGTGGATAACACATTTAGTGAATCAGAATGAGGTTTCATATCATCGGCATATGTTATGAAATTTGTTGTTATGCACAGCAGTACAGTACATAATACTAAAAGCAAAAAATTACAACGCAGACGCACACAGTAAATAAATAGTGCAAAAAGAGGGGGGAAAGGTAGTGAGGTAGTGTCCAAGGGCTCAACGTCCACTTAGGAATCAGATGGCCGAGGGGAAGAAGCTGTTCCTGAATCACTGAGTGTGTGCCTTCAAGCTTCTGCATCTCCTACCTGATGGTAACAGTGAGAAAAGGGCATGTCCTGCGTGAGGGGGTGCTGAATAATGGATGTCCCATTTTTGAGGCATTACCCCTGAAAGTGCCCTGGATATTGCGGAGGCAAGTGCCCATGATGGAAATGGCTAAGTTTACAACTCACTGTGGCTTACTTTGACCCTGTGCCGTGCCCCCCCCCCCCCCCACCCACACCAGACGGCGATGCAGCCAGTTACAGTTTTTCACAGTACAGTACTCATCAGAAATATATTCCAGTTAAGGACAGTAAGGGTGGGGAGCGCCAGCCTTGAACAACTAAGAAAATGGTGGATAGTATCAAACTGAAATCACCAAGAGTCATGGGAAACTGCAAGATTGGAATAACTTTAAAGAGCAACAAAAATACACAAGGCAAGCAATGAGGAAAGAGAAGATTCTAAAAGTAAGCTAGCAAAAACTATAAAAAATATAAAAACAGATGGTTAAAGTTTTTAGTATAATATAAAGTGGAAAACAGTGGCTACAGTGAACGTAGGTCTCTTGGAGAATGAGGAGGAGGAATTAATGTTGGGTAATGTGGAAGTGGCTGAGGCCTCGAGAGACTATTTTGTGTCGGTCTTCATGGTGGAGAACGTGTCTGCGATGCCAAAGGGAGATGTGATGGGAGGTGAGGACCTCAATGCAATCGCTGTCACTAAAGAAGTAGCAGTGAGCAAACTAGTGGGCCTAAAAGGTAGACAAGTCCCTGGTCCCAACAGGATACATCCCAGAATACTGAAAGAACTGGGGAAAGTTATTGCAGATAACTTACCAAAATCCTTTGGGCTCTTGACAGGTCCCAGCAGTTTGGAAGACAGCAAATGTCACGTCACTGTATGAAAAGGAATGTAGGCAAAAGATGGATAACTATAGGCCAGCTGGCTTAATGTCTGTAGTGGGGAGAATGCTTGAAACTGTCATTAAGGAAGAAATAGTGAGAATCTGGATAGAAGTAGTTTCATCAGGCTAACACAGCATGGATTCATAAAGGGCAGGTCCTGTTTGGCAAGCATATTGCAGTTCTTTAATGATGTAAAGAAGGCAATGGATAGAGGGGAACAGGTGGATGGACTTGAATTTCCAGAAAGCATTTGAAAAGGTACCACATAAAAGTCTTACTCATAAGGATACATGGGGTTGGGGATAATGTATTAACATGGATAGAAGATTGGTTAGCCAATAGAAAGCAGAGAGTTGGGATAAATAGATGTTTCCCTGTTTGGCAATCAGTGGTGAACAGTGTGCATAGGAGTTGGTGTTGGGACCGGAACTGTACACAATCTACATTAACAATGTAGAAGACGGAGCAGACTGCAGCATATCTGTGTTTCCTGCTAACACTAAATTGAGTGGGGAAAACAAATTGTGCAGAGGATGTGGAGAGTCTGCAGAGCGATGCAAATGGTTTAAGTGGGTGGACAAGGGTTTGGCAGATGGCGTACAACATTGGTAAATGTGAGATTCTCCACTTCAGAAGGAAAACTATTAGATCAGATTATTAACTGGTCAAGGATTGCAGTATGCTGTTGTGTGTGCTTGTGCACGGATTGTAAAAGGTTGGTTTGCAGGTGCAGCAAGTTACCAGGAAGACAAATGGAATGTTGGCCTTCATTGCCAGAGGGATTGAGTTTAAGAGCAGGGAGGTTATGCTGCGACTGTACAGGGTACTGGTGAGGCCGCACCTGGAGTACTGTGTGTAGTTCTGGTCTCCTTACTTGAGGAAGGATATACTGGCTTTGGAGGCTTTGCAGAGGAGGTTCACCAAGGTGATCCGGGAGGCGAACTGATTAGCTTATGAGGAGGCATTGAAGGGCCTGGCACTATACTCACTGGAATTCAGAAGAATGAGAAGGGATATTATAAAAAAAACATAAATTATGACTTGGGTAGATATGATGGGGGCAGGAAAGTTGTTTCCACTGGTAAGTGGGTGCCCCATCTGGGCTTTCTGTGCTAACTTCCTCAGTGATGGGCGCTGATGCTCTGCGAACTTTGGTTTGTGTCCGGTCACTGCATTTCACTCAACTTAGTTGACTGACTTCACAAGAGTCAATGCGAGGCCCCTGGATCCTTTCCTCCCTTGATGGATCTTCAACTCTTTTTCTGATGTAACTTTCTCCCACCCACAGATGCACACCCAACACTACTGCTGCTGGTGTTTTGGTCATCTCTTGTGCAGTGCTCTCTTAATTCATGGTAGATTCCATTTCTAGGTCTGTAGACGCATAATCAGTCATTGAGCCATCTTGGCTCCCGCTCTCGCTCGTCTTCCTCTGTTGCCTTTTCATAGCTGTTAATGGGTGTCTCCAACATGCTGAAACAGTGTTGAGGTCTGCCTCCATGGGGTCTACTCCCTCCTGTCAGCTGCCTTTCCATGTCGTCACAAGGTCTTTCCCTTGTTGTCAGCTGCCCTTACACGACAGTCACTGGACAGGTCCAGTTAATCAAAATCCAAAAGCACAGGACAAGGTGTAAATATCCCTCGTGCCATTGAATTGTGAGCACCCATTGGCACGAGTAACTGTTCTTGAACCTGATGGTGTGAGTCCTGAGGCTCTTGTACCTTCTATCTGTTGGCAGCAGTGAGAAAAAGTCTGATCCTTGCTATTCTAGATGGGATTAGAATAAAATAATTAAAATAAGGATTGAATTACAGTAGTATAGAACAAAAATGGTGCGTTTTTTCAAAGAGTTTGTTGTCATATGCACAAGTGTATTGAAAAACTTGCAGCAGCATCACAGGCTAGCATCTCCACGTGGATGCTTGGTATGCTCTGCCTCCAAATCTACAGAGGGGTATTATTGTAATCGTAGAAAGGTTGACACACGTCAGCCCTTTGGCCCACTTTTTCCCTGCTGACCATGGCACCTATTTACACTAATCCTATTTGCCTGGATTAGGCCTGTATCCCTCTGTACCTTTCCAATCAAAGTGCTTGACTAAATGCCTTTTTAAATGTTGTATAGTATCTGCATCTATCATCTCCTCTGGCAGTTCATTTGAAAATGAACCACCCTCTGTGTGGAAAAAAATAATCACCCTCAGATCTCCTTTATTTATTAACATGGAGGAGCAACACCATATATTCAGTCTGGGTCACCTCTAACCTGATGGCATGAATATCGATTTCTCCTTCTGATAAATAAATTTCCCCCCCCCCCTCTATTCCCCACTCTGACCTTTGACTTCTTCTCACCTGCCTATTACTCCTCCCCCCCCCCCACCCCACCTTCCCTTTCTCCTGTGGTCCACTCTCCTCTCCTATCAGATTCCTTCTTCTCCAGCCTTGACCTTTCCCACCCACCTGGCTCCACCTATCACCTTCCAGCTAGCCTCCTTCCCCTCCTTTTATTCTGGCATCTTTCCCCTTCCTTCTCAGTGAAGAAGGATCTCAGCCCGACTGTTTAAGCATTTCCATAGATGCTGCCTGACCTGCTGAGTTCCTCCAGCATTTTCTGTGTTGCTTTGGATTTCCAGCATCTGAAGACTTTTTTGTGTTCATGTTTCCTTTATTTATCTTCCCTCTCACTTTAAACCTGCCCTGGGGAAAAAGACTGTAACTATTGATCCTATCTACGCCCCTCATAACTTTACAAACCATTTAATGTCGGCCCTCAGCCTCTGACATCACATCGACAATAGACCCAGCCTGTCCAACCTCTCCTTGCAGATTTGCACTTCTTACAGACTGGTTCAGAGAAATGCAATCTAACAAATTCCTTCATCATATCAGGAATTTAATTTTTGAAGCAAGGTAAAATAAGAGAAGTCTTTGAGGCAACTTGACTGAAATGTTGACTTCGGACAATGCATTTAAATGGTGGAAGAAGCATGTTTAAGGAATGTAACTGGGGTATAATAACAGGCATAATTTTTGTTCAAAGGCTAATTGGCTTGTGGATCAGGGAAGATCGACAAATCCAATTGCACAAAGCTGTTTTCAAGAAGAATCTGGTGAAGAAGTGGGTATCTGTGATTCAATACACTCAAAAGGAAGGTGGTGTTTTGAGCAAAGCAACTTATTTTTGTCAGTTGGAGCAGTAGTTGTCTCACGGAGTAGATCCGGAAGCTGCAGCAAGCCCTTGAACAAAATTGCCACCTTGTATATGGTTGTCAGTCAATGAACTGTTAAATAATTTAACCCAGTGCTCTTAAAACCATATTTTTTATTCTCTGTAGGTTGTGTGGAACGGTTTAAATGTTGTCAGGTTAGCATCGAAGAAGGCTGGGGCAAACCATGGTGGACACTGCGAAAGACCTGCTTTTTGATAGTAGAGCACAACTGGTTTGAAACCTTCATCGTGTTCATGATTCTGCTCAGTAGTGGAGCACTGGTGAGTTTTGGTAAAATGAAGACACGTTGAGTACACACAGCATTATTTCTTCTTGGAGCAGCAGTATTTTACAGTCACAAGCTGTTGTTCCAAAACTACTGTTTTTCCAGTATTTTTCTTCTCCCTTTCTTAAGGTGCTGGTTCCTTCAATAATACAGCTTCCATGTCCTTCAGTACCTTACAATTCACGACAGCCTCCAATCAGAAGTTTATGGGTTGTTCATCTCAGGATACAAATATAACTGAGCCTTTCCCCAAAATACTGCAAACTCTTTCTTTGAGGTCAGCTAAGTCAATGCAAAGTGAGAACTTGCCCAGGATATTCTAAATCTGTAAAGCATGCCAGGACTGTCGCTGGTGTCAATTCCCAATCACTGTAGAATGGAATGACTTTTTAATCACAAGTTCTAACTTGATTTGCTCTTTAATGCAAATTTAATTTGTTTGTTTTTCTGGTACGTGGTTTCAGATCCTTAATTACATTGTGCCTGACTTGGCCACAACTGGAGTCATAGAACATGGAAACAGGCCCCTTAATTCAACTCAACTCAACTCACCAATGCTTTCCCATGAAAGCTAGGTCCATTTATCTGCGTTGACACCCCCCCCCCAAAAAAAACACTAAACCTTTCCTTTCCATTAGCCTGTCCAAATGTCTTTTAAATGTTTTTTGTACCTATCTCAACCGTTTCCTCTGGTAGTTCATTCCATATGCACTCCACCCGTTGTGTGGAAAAATGTTCCCCTCAGGTTTCTGTTAAAGTTCTCCCCTTTCACCTTGAACCTATGCCCTCTAGTTTTTGATTCTCTTACCCCATGAAAAGGACTGTGTGTATTCACTTTATTGATGCCAGCTATGGTAACAATTTTCGAAATGAGCCTCCTCCCAGTCAGACCCTATAATAAGGTGTTCCTATTCTGCTCACTCGATGATTAAAGAGCTCCCTATTGGATAAGCTTGTTTATTGCCCCTAGTCCTGTTCTTGCCTACTGATAGGTGTAAGTTCTTTTAATGACAGCCCTTTTCACAATTCTGATTACTTCCATTGGGCCACTTTTGGTCTTTATCCCAAATAAGACTCCATCTGTTTGGACTTACCTGATGGGTAAAATCTCTCGGTTGTGAGAACCTACCAATAAATATTTTAATAGACAGATTTTGGTGTTTCATTTGTTATATGGCATGACCATATTTACTAAAGAGGCAGGGGTAAAATGAACTTTCCCCCTTGAATACATAATTATAAAGACCTTGTTAGTGACTCGGCTGAAAAATACACATTCATATGAAAATGACTAACAAATAACTAACATAAATTCGATATGTTCCAGACCAAGTCACTATTCTGTACTATGTTATCTAACCTGTGGTGTGGCAATTAATGGGTGTTGCTGTCATCTCCCTGGGGCAGCAGCCAGAGTGATACCTGCTAGATGAGCATGGAAGATGAAGACTAGACTGCAATGTGCTCTGATTACCTTTACCTGCAGGCTCTTGCAGTTGGCTATGACAACAACAATTGTGAACTTGTGAAGCAAGGAAATACAATCTGTGAATTTGCACTTTTCGTGCAAGTAGGTGCTTTCAAAATGAATTTTTTATAAAAGACAAACCACATATAGTTTAAAAATTGTGTTTTTAGGCTTTTGAAGATATTTACATTGAACAAAGAAAGACAATCCGTACCATCCTTGAGTATGCTGACAAGATCTTCACGTATATCTTCATCCTTGAGATGTTGTTAAAATGGGTGGCCTATGGATTTCAAAAGTACTTCACAAATGCGTGGTGCTGGCTGGACTTCCTGATTGTGGATGTATGTATCCATTTTTCTCATTTTTAGAGTTAAAGTTTGTGGGATTAAAGTAAAAAGATTTGGGTTATGTAGTCAAAGAATATATTTTATCTTGTGTAATGCTTTTATGCTGCCGTCAGCAATAACACCAATCGTCAAAATGTACTGTGAAGAAGGATAATGTTTTAAAATTATTTTAAGTTGATGTAAGAATTAGCTATGTTAATGAGGTGCATCGAAGTGATTGATTGAGTGGCTATCAATCTTATTTGGGCAGAGAAATGTTAAATCTTAATGAAGGGATTTGTCATAAGTTTTGATGAGGACATGAAAGTCTGAAGCTTTGTTCCAGATAGGTTCTCTTCCAGGGGTTTTCTGGGCTGGACAAAGCCCATTTCTTCCCGTGACTAACATTCAGTCTTGATCACCACAATATTACTTTGCTTCTGCTTTTTCCTCTCTGCCAAACCTATTCTTAATTTGCCTTTAAAAAGTTAAAACAACTTGTAAGGCAGTCTTGGTAGATGTTGTGAATGGAATGTATTAATATATGTAAAATTAAGATGCCATGCCTTTATTTATCATTATACAGAAACAGGTCAATTATTGAGCAATGTTCCTACAAGTATGAGTTCGTGTTTTATTGTGTAAAGAAAAAAATGTGACTCAGTCCATAAAATGACATTGACTAACTATATTTTAATCAATCTTCTCTCCTTCAAAGTATTTGATTATTTATTTGCAGAAAGTGTGTGTAATACTGTTGGAATCATGTTAAATTTTAATTCCATCACCATAGCAACATTTGTAATTTAGTTTTGGCTGCTCAGTGTATTTATATATGCAAATCTAGTGACTATGGGGGAATGTTTCATTGTAGCATTGCCCTAGCTATCTAGAGCTTATCCAAAATAATTAAGTTGGCGTCTCAAAAATGGAGAGTTGCTGGAGAAAGGTGATGTTGACTTCAAAAAGTAATGTTTAAAATTAAATATTTAACTGGTTTAAATGACAAATTTCAGTGCAGTATGAGGCAGAACAATGAACTGTTGACCGTTATGATGATGCACATCCTAAATGGAATGCGTCCCTTGCATCTGTTTGATTTGTTTCAGTAACTGCACTCTATGTTAAGGTTCTGACAGGTATTTTTTTTAATCTTTGGATAACTGAAGAACATATTTTCTGAAAACCACTAAACTTACCTTTTGAAACTGTAAATTCAGATGCTGTAAATTATGAAGTCCTAACGGCTCTTCTCTTGAAATTGAAGAAGTTCATATTTCTGTTGATATTTTATATAGATTTGTTATTTAAGGTGTTTGGCACAATTCAAAGTATGATCAGTCTTTAAATAATACACATCACATGTTGTTCCATTACAACATGTACAAAAACAGAAATATACCCCAGTGAAAGTACCAAAAGGTTGCCCATAATACCCGCTGCCTGATATTCAATTCATTTAGGCAAAATCTTAACTCTTAAGATGTAGCTTGATTTTGGATACAGGTCAAGTTGCAACAAGCCTGGGGCAGGAATACAATCGACAGCCACTTCTACATGAACTGTTGAGCTTTACTGAAGGGAGCTCTTAGCCAGTTGAAAACTAAATGACTGAATGGAGGCTCTCGCTTTTATCTTTTATCTACTGGTACAGCAGTGGGAGAGATTTAGGAATTCCAGGAGATCAAAGGATATTTCTGAGGAAAATTAGAAAAAAAAATTGGATACTTAGATTAATTTATAAAATGGAATGATTTCAGTAGATTTTGTTTCTCATGATCTGGATGTTTTCCTGTACTTGCCTTTGTCCTCCTTGAGTTTGGAAAATGCTCATGAAGAAATCTTTATGGCCATGACTGTAATAAGTGCTGGGCTTTCTTGTGGACATTTCAAACTTCCCTGAGGGGTAACTTCCCAATTATGCTGAAATGTTAAATCCTTCAGAATCTAGTTGCCAACTTACTGCAAGTCGCTGGCAGTTATGCTGGGTAATCTGTCTACAGTAGCTCTGCCAGGCTAGGCAGTGAACCCATTCATCTTAATGGAGAGGAGTAGATGAGAAGTGAGATGGGAGTTTTAGGCAAATTGCATCTTGTATTTGGATTAATTGAGATGATTTAACTGCTTTTCCAATGTACATTTTCACTGTGATCGTAAACAGTTGTGTGTTTCTGAATGTCAGGGACATCAGCAATCATTCAGACTGGTTGCTTAGACACAGAATGAGCTTGAAGACATGGAGCCTGTTGAAGTTCCCTTCATCATTGTAATGCGTAGGGTTTGCTCAGGGGAACCATGCAATGAGATTTACATTGAGAAGGCCCCATCGACATGGTACAGGCTCTCTGATCGCTTTAACACTGGCTTTGCTGAGGCAGCTGCTGCTTGAAGAGTCATCCTAGGTAGCTGTAGACCCCCAGTGGGTTGCTTAGCAAGAAGTTCCAGGCTGTTTATGTTTGAGTCTCAGTTGTGTGTCCAGTATCCTTGTAGATAACAACTTGAAACTTGATATGAGTAGCATGCAAGTTAGAAGCAGGAGTAGGTCACCTGGCCCCTGGATCTTGCTCCACCCTTCATGGCTGATGTGTCTGTGACCCTGACTCCACATTCCTGCCTGCCACTAGCATTCTTTCACCCCTTTACTGATCAAAAAGCTGCCTACATCCGCCTCAAAAATGCTCAAAGACTCTGCTTCCATTGCCATTTTGAGGACGAGAGCTCCAAAGGCTTGCTACTGATTGGGTTGGGGGGGGGGGGGAACCTTTTGAATAGTTGGCCCCGATTTTTAAACAGTGCCATTTATAATGTCTTGTCTCTGAGCCCGTGTAATGATTATTTTGAAATCTGTCATCTCTGGAAATTAAATTTGTCCATGGCAAAGTGGTAGAAAATGCCTTAGTGTTGTTGATGTGAATATCCCTTTTGGTTGAAATGATTAGATCATTCATACTAATTAAAATGTTATATAAAATCTTATTGACTTCCTTTGCAGGCCTTGGATGATCATCTTGTCTTTCCTTTTGGCTTTGGGTACACTAACCATTATAAACAGTCGATGTGAGCTTGCTTTATGTTTCTTCTTGGCTGAAGGTGAACTAACATAACATTTATAACCTCCGTAGACCTCTTTAATGCATTCTTTTTTTCCTTGTAGAAAAGATTTTGTTTAGAGAAAATGCCGATAGTATTGTAAACTCCTGTTTTAAATTGCTTCCTTTATAGAAAGCTTCAAGTTATTCCAACCTTTGTAAAAGTTTTTTAAAAATAATTTATTTACGGAAATCTACTCCCCATTGACCCTTCTGAGTACTGAAGACAAATTTTGGTCCATTGGTATCATTGATAGCTAACATTCTCAGCGCTTGGAGCTATTTCTGGGGAAGAGTGTGACTTAATTGCTATTGAATAGCTGTTATTTCTTTGGCTTATTGAATTAATTGCTGAGTCAGAAGGCATAATACGTAAACAAATATTTTTTTAAAATCGAATCTTCATTGGGTGGCTTGTCTCTGCTGTCTTTAGTGCTCAGAATATCCTTTCTTTAAAAAGAAACTCATTAAAATGTTTCTAAAAAGGGCATTTGTTCTTCCCTTTGATTATGATTAAACATAATCATGTTTTTATGATTTTTGTTTCATCAGTGATTAAGCATCTGAAGAACTGGCTCGATATTTACTAAAATTGTGTTTGGAGAGCGTGGATTGGGAGAGGTGTGCAACAATTACTACATGTTTATCACATGTGATAACCTGATTTGTTTAGACTACACCAGTGGAATTCATTAGTGTACCAGTTTAAATTAGGTGCAGCTGTAATGCAATTAATTATCCAAAATCACCATCAAATATCGAGCCAATTTGAAACTATCAAATCGTACACAAACTCCTCTAGTTTCAGTGTTTTTTGAACTATATAATGAGTGTCTTGGAGGTTTTGACTGAAGCAAATTGGTCAGATCTCCAAGGATAACTTGCCCACTCTTCAGAGTAGCACCATGAGATCTTCTGCATCCCCTGATAATGGACACTGCCTTGGTTTATTGTCTCAGCTCATGATGGCACCTTTGGCCGTGTGGGACTCCCTCAGTCACTACATTGGAGAGTCAGCCTGAAGCTTTCTCAAATAGCTGGAAAAAGAGAGATGAATTCCACAGCCTTTCTGCCCCAAATGAGGCATAGCTGGGGAGAAAACTGAAAAGTATCAGTTCAGTATTTGGTTAATCACTTGGAGATGCCTTGAAATTTATACTGTATCATGCTTGAAGGCAAAGTATTGTGTTCATCTTCAAGCAATGTATTTCCAAAGAGCCACTTTGTGTGCAACTACCAAGTAAAATTAAGATGCTTCCTTAACATTCATCAGGAGAGATGGTGGTTTTAAATTAACACTCTCTGCAGAACCCAATGCACATTTTTACAGGCTAATTATTTGTTTAATTATATATAAGAACAACATGCTGAAATAAATATTACCAAACTTAACACATCGCAGAGTGCCAGTTTGACTGTCCACTGGGAACAATATTTTTGCAGGCCGAGATCTGTCCTTTCTGCAACCCTACCCCCTCTTTCCAGTGCCTCTGTATATTAATATATCAGAGGTTAGTTTGATATGCAGCACAGATTTACCTGTATTCTTTTTTATAGGTACCTTTTATTTGTGTGGCTTAATTTTCTGGGCTTTTTCTCCCCTCACTTCGATCGGACCTTCACAAAGTAAAGGGCAAGGGTAAGGTTCTTATCATCCATTGGGCATTTTCCTCCAACAGGTCCCCTTTAGTTGTCTGTGTGTCTGTGACCCTTTTTTCACTTTTCTTCCTTTTGTTCTATCTTATGGCTCTCTTCTCAACTAAGCATTTCCTTCTAGGTCACTAGGAATTACTTCAGGCAAGGGAACTAGGGAGCTGACCCCAGTTCAACGCAACGAGCTTGGGGCAATCTCATAATTAGACCACTTTGTTTCATCAGTGATAGGGCCTTTGCTAACAGTATTGGGAACTTTGCTTTTCTGTTTCTGTATAGGTTTCCTTAGTCAGCCTCGTAGCTAATGCCCTGGGCTACTCCGAACTAGGTGCCATTAAGTCTCTTAGGACACTAAGAGCTTTGAGACCTCTAAGAGCCTTGTCACGATTTGAAGGGATGAGGGTAAGACGGAAAAGCAGCTGACTTTCTGCATGCATATGAGAAAAAAAGTTTAAGCATGCTAGAATTGATCAATAGTGTGGGGAGGGGAAAATTAACCATAACACAGCTGCTGAACTTAACCCCTCTCCCTGTATTTCCCCACCTGCACCCTCTCCTGAACAGGAGATACATTAGGCTGCCTCATCACATTAGATTGGCCCAAGCTACATGCCATCGTAGAACATACATCAGCTGTTCTCATTTGGCCTGGCTTTCCTTTAGTGTTTAAAAGGGTTTTCCGCTATAACCTAAACAGAGAATCACCAGGTGCAAAGATGCACGCATGAAGTATATGCTGAAAATGGATTGGGGGATGATTGAAAATTGAAACAAGTAGGCGAATGTTGAACTTGATTAAAGAATGGATTACTTTCCATGCAAGCTGTGATTAAAATTTAATTAATTGTACTGTCTGTGTTACAAGAAATGCATTGTTAGACCTTATTAGTATATACATAGCATGGTGTTCATCTTCTTGTACCTGGTTGTTCTCAATCCAGTCTAATGGAGACTGGTGGCCTTGTCTGATGGCTTTTCCTTCCACTTCCTCCCTCCTCTATACCATGCTCTATGGTACCCCTGTTTTGTCACTTTACAAGAATATTATCACAATCAAGCATTGCACTGAATGAGTTTGATGCCATCATAACATGGAAAGATTTGAAATAGATTAATATGGGATAAGACTCGCTGCTGTTGATTGCATGGAATCCATATTGAATAATTGGCCAAGTGTTCATGCAAATTACAATACCTTTTGATTTAAAACAAAACAGAGTTTCCAAATATTGAGGAGGAGGAGGGCTGGGCAGAGATACAATGAGGAGTCAGTTTCTTTATTCCCCAGTATTGCGTTCAAATACTTGCAGCCATCACTAGGTTAGACAGGTAGTGTGTTTGAGTGAGACTGGCTTCAACAAACTCTCTAAATGATAGCCTGGATACTGGATCAGTGAGCACTTGCAATGAGCAGAAATCTGTTTAACCTGCAGTAGATCACATCCAGGGTAAGTTGTCTGTGACGATATTGGACTTTGTGTTTCTCACGTCAGCGAGTATAGCTGCGGTTTATCTAGTGTCGGGCGCGCACCTAACTGTTGCTATTCACGTTGCCCGCCTTTGCACAAATTGGGTCTTTAGGATGTGATCACTGAATGGTCACGGGACAATTAGGAGTGCGTTGTGCCACTATGTTGCGTTTTTTGCGTTGTCAGAGAGTTTCTGTGCTAACATTGAGGTACCCTCTGAGCACATTCAGAACAAAGTACCTTTGAAATTCTGTGTCCGTCTTGACAGCATTTAAGCGTCAGTGGGTATGCCACTGGCAACATTCTGTCACTAGAAGCATTGTTATGGTAATGACCTGTCACCCAAGGTGGGACATGGACCTCGACAGGTAGCACAAGCCTGTCTGTCAGTAACGAGCCCATTCCCACAGGCACTACATCCTATCGGGATGTCCCTACTGAACAATGAATCGATAAGATCAGGTCTATCACTGTTATTGTCACTGAAGTACAGGACATTCTGCAAGTGGCTGGATGGTCTCTCTCCATGGAAATCAAGCTCACGTTAAATCTTATCTACTTTGCCATGGGATCATTGCAAGTGGCCACAGCAAATCTCTGTCATGTCTCCCAAGGTGCATCAGAGAGGTGGTGGGCCAAAATATCCACACACGGCTTTGTCAACTTTGATTTCACTGAGGAGCCAGTGGTATCATGGATACCATAAGTGTGGCTGGGATCCCATGATGGAAGGCAGCCATTGACTTGTGCCCAGAAGACTCCATTAATAATCAAGAACTTTTTTATGAACAAGGATAGCTTTCCTCTTCAGAAGGTGGCTGTCAATCAAATCTCTTTGTGGCGAATGCCAATGTTTATGGGAGGTGCATATAACTGGACCCTCTGAGGGAGTCCGCTTTGCTTTTTTTTCAGCAGCCAGCATTGCCCCACTCAAAGAGATGGATCTGAAGAGTAAGGGTTACCCTCTCTACACTGGTGCATTCTCTGAGCACTGCAGGTACAGAAAGACATGCGGAAGACGGGATAGTCATATAAGGAGAGCACCAGTAATCTCCTGCAGATGCCATTTCAATACCTACATGTAACTACAATAGAGGCCTTGTCACATTCTGTTGTAGAGAACAGCTAGTGCCAGAGGAAGAGAGCAGGGGGACCTGGAGTGTTAGAGAAGTACAATGAAGTCAGCCAGGGACTCGTTCCTGCTCAGTATCCTTCTCTCACAGCTAAGCAGAGGAAGCAGACACTGACTGTACAAGATGTAACTGACTATACCAATGGGCTGCTTTCATAAAGAGCCTGTCAAATAAAGCTCACCAGTGCAAGCCAAATTGCTCTCTCAATGTGACAATCTCCTCGTATTGACATGGTCTACCACTGACCAGCTCAAAGGGTGCATGAGATCCCCTCACATCCAAGTGTGGTACAAATGAATGAATCCCTGCTCCAGTTGCTTCATCTGTTTCCTGATGGGTCACACGCCCTGTCAACTAGTTACCCCATTGCACTAAAAGAACCACTTTCTGTGAGAATGTCCAGTGTCTGCGTGCAAATCATGGTGCACCAGTTATCTTGATGTCTCTGTGTATTGCCCCAAATTCCAGCAACTGCAGACTCTTGTGTCGTGAGATTGTGAGACTTCTTTCAACGTTGCTCTATTGTGCGGGGATTCAAGCTCCTGGAGGAGCCACTGTAGTCGTCTCTTATTGTGCTAATGTGGTGAGGCCTTGTATGTCTCCCAGTCCACCCAGCACACAAGGCCTCCATCCTTCTATCTCCTTACATTGTGTTAGTTACTGCCCGTTACACTGCTGGCATTTAGGGCAGCAATGAAGGCCCTCCATCTCTGTCTGTCCTTGGACATCTTCTCTATTGTGCTCCAGGTGTGGGTCAGGGTCCTCATTTCTGCCTCTATGGTACAGTGCCAAGTTGTCTTTGGTCTCCCGTGTTTCCTCTGCCCTTCAGAGGTCCAAACAATGCTGTCTTGATGATGGAATTGACCTCTCTTATCATCATGTGCCCAATCCATGTCCAACATTTTCTTATGATGATTGTGGCCATGTCCTCTTGATGACCCTGAAGGAGTAGGGTGCCGTTGGAGATCGTTCCTGGCCAGAAATTACAGAGGATCTTCCAGAGGCTCATGGTGTGGAATGATGACAGCTTGCCAAGGTCATTCTTTGTCATGTGCCAGCATTCTGACCTGTACAAGAGTGTGGACAGAACACAGCTCTGGTACAGCTTCACCTTGGTGTGGATGGTGGACTTGGTTGATCCTGATGTGTTGCTCATTGATCTGAAGACATTTCCAGCTTTGCTGAGTCTATGCTGGATGTCGTCCTGCAGCCCAGTTGCCACAATGAATATGCCTGTACAGAAACATTGCAAAATTGGAACCATGCAAGTCCTATTTTAGTGCTTGTGTCTGAGTATGAATGATCTAAGCATGGTTCCAGCGTGGAATTTGGCTAATTTTGCTATTGGGATATGATTTGGTTTTAGCACTAGAATTCACGTTTTAGCACATTAAAACTTTTGGTTTCTAAGCTAGTCTGCTGTGTCCAAGCTTAGATGTGATGCAAGTGCATTGAAAATTGATTTATAGGATTTATTGTAAAACAAAAAAAAGGACAGGTGTTGAAATCCTTGGTGAACAGTGCAAGTAACATACATATTGCAAGCTGACCGTGCAGCACTTTTGAGGAATTGCTGAAGGTGATTAAGGAGATGTTCTGGATGTGGACTTCAGTGAAGCATTTAACGTAGTCCTTCATGACAATGGTACAGTCAATTAAATTGCTGTGAGTTGGTAAACTGGATTCAAAATTGGCTTGGTCATAGAAGAGGGAGGGAGTGGTAGAGAACTGTTTTCTGACTGGACATTTGTGTCCTGTGATGTTCTACAAGGATCAATGCTCGGACCTCTGTTGTTTGTGATACAGTTGCATGAAAATGTTAAGTGTTCTGTTTGTAAGTTTGCAGGAAGTTAGTGGAATTGTGGACAGCAAGGAACATTGTCAATGGATTCAGCAGGATATGGACCAGTTGGAAATGTGGGCAGGTAACTGCCAGATGGAGTTCAATTTTTGCATTTTGAGAGGTTAAATGCAAAAGAATATATACAGCAAATGGCAGGACTCTTGCAAAATTGATTGACATTCAGATCTCAGGATACAAGTCTGTAGCCCCCTGAAATTGGCAATACAAATGGATAGAGTGGTAAAGGAGGCACATGGCATGCTTGCCTTCGTTAGTTTGGACACTGAGTGTCAAAGTTGGGAAGTCGTATTGTAGTTGTGCTTAAACTTTGGTTAAGTGAGTATTGTGAACATTTCTGGACATTCCATTATAGGACGGATGTGGAGGCTTTGGAGAGGGTGCAGAATTTCACCAAGCTATTTTACAGGATTGGATAATATTATCTTTAAGCAGATATTGGACAAACTTGGATTGTTTCCTCTTGAGCATCAGGGAGTGAGGGGAAAACTGAGAAAAGTTTATAAACTTCTGAGTGACATAGACAGGCCAGACAATCAGTCTTTTTTTTCCAGGCTAGAAATATCAAATACTAGAGGGCATAGGTTTAAGGTGAGAAGAGGTAACTTTAAACGAAATGTGAGAGGCAATTTTTTTTTACATTGAATGGTGAGTGCCTGGACCGCATTTCCAGGGGTGGTGGTAGCAGATACAATAGCAATGTGTAAGAGGCATTTAGATGGACATGTGAATAGGGAATCTGTATCATTTGCAGGCAGATGGGATTAGTTAGATTGCCATCATGGTCAGTGCAGACATTCTAGGCCCAAGTACCTGTACTGTTCTGTGTTTTTAAATTGAACGGCAAAACAGATGGATGTTCCGATTTTGTGTATTTAATTAAGACTGAAAAATTTACTTTATAATTTGTACAAGTCAGCAATAGGGAGACATGGTTGGAAGATCTACAGTTGCACCATTATTGGAAACTCGTTATATTTTTCTGTAAGAAACATCAAACTGGATGCGATTCTAAAACACGATGAGCAACTGATTTTTCACTGACCTTTTGTTATTTTATACTTGTATACGCAGCATATTTTACAGATGTTTGCAACATATTTGCTTTGACTGAGACAAGTGGACTACAAAGGTAAACAGTCAGTTCCTACTTCAGCGCCACAGATGCATTTTTATTTCTGTCCTTGGGGCATAAGAAATACTCGTGGATTGTTCGACAAGAGTGCTTGTTGTCCCAGAAGTATCAGTTTATGATTCAACAGATTCATTGGTACCAAGTGCATAACTGTCCAACGGTGGGTGAGGAGCATAACTATTAAACAGATTCTTTGGCAGGCTTCACACATTTTTTTCATGGTTTTCAATTCTGGATCTTTAGTACAGGTGCAGTCACTTCTAAACTAGAGTTAGGAAATAAGAATCTTTATTACTCCCCACAACAAGGCTCCAGATTTGTCTTAGATTTTGACAAATGTTGCCTCTGCCTTGAATGTGTTCTTTTTCTGGGGATGTATGAAATACTGAGCCTGAGATCATCCATCTTAAACCATTCACGGAAACTGGATCATCTTGAGCTGTTGATTTTGGAGTGTGGTTCTACAGAATAATGAAGGATTCAGTTCTGTAAATACCATTTCTTTTTCTGATATATAATCTATGTAACTATGCTCTCTTCACACAGCAGTTCTGCCATGCCAGGAAACAGTTTGGTGAATCGCCATTCCGTAAGACCATAAAACGTAGGAGTGCTATTAGGCCATTCAGCCCATCGAGTCTGCTCCGCCATTCCATCATGGTTGATCCTGGATCCCACTCAACCCCATACACCTGTCTTCTTGCCATATCCTTTGATGTCCTGACAGATCAGGAAATGATTAACTTCCACCTTAAATATACCCATGGATTTGGCCTCCACTGCAGTCTGTAGCATAGCATCCCACAGATTTACTACACTGTGGCTTAAAAAATAAATCCTCCTTACCTCCGTTCTAAAAGGTCGCCTCTTAATTTTGAGGCTGTGCCTTCTAGTTCTGGATACCCCCACCACAGGAAACATCCTCTCCACATCCACCCTATCTAGTCCTTTCAACATTCAGTAGGTTTCAATAAGATCTCCCGCATTCTTCTAAATTCCAGTGAGTACAGGCCCAAAGCTGCCAAACGCTCCTCATATGTTAACCCATTCATTCCCGGAATCATCCTTGTGAATCTCCTCTGGACTCAAATGGACATTCATCCATTTGCTGTAGAGGGATGCAAGACTGGGCACAATACAGGCAGTTCCCAGTTTGAGCGGTTGACTTATGGACACCTAATTATACAAACAAGCTCTCACAATGTCAGTAAATTCAGCAACCTGCCATATGTACATGTGTTCATCCCTGTTGAACTAGTTTTTTCCATCTCCCCACTTTTAGTAAGTTTTTCTTAGCCATCTTGTGTACTTTTGGAGGTGTGATTGCCATAGTGAGTTTTTCTGTGTATTTTGTGACATACGGACAAAATCAATTTCTGAACGTCTATTAAAATGTAACCCATTCTTAACCAAGGACAGCCGGTACGCCAATTGTCACCTCACCAAGTCCTTGTGTAGCAAGATGTTCTTCAAAATTCTAAGTAAATTTATTATTAAAGTTCGTATATGTTACCATATACTACCTTAAGATTCATTTTCTTGCAGGCATCTACAGGGAAGAAGAAATACAATAGAATTTACACATACATAAAGACTTACAATGTGCAAAAGAAGGCAAAACTATCCAAATAAAAAAATAATACTGAGAATGAGTTATAAAGAGTCCTTGAAAGTGAATCTGTATGTCGTAGAATTAGTTCAGAATAGCGGTGATTGGTCCTACCTCTCCACTCAAATTCTCTTACTATGAAGTCCTATGTACCATTTTCCTTCTTGACTGTTTACTCAGTTATTTGCTTTCATTGACTGAGTATAACACCCATCTCTTTGTACAGGACACTTAACATGTAATACCAGTTAAATAGTGTGCTGCCTTTACGTTTAGTCCCTAGTCTCCAAAGTAGAAATCCAGTAATTGACCACGATACAACTGAATTTGAGACGTTGTAAAGTCACCGAGGCAAGTTCCTTGACAGTTACAAAATATGCACAAACATGGGGATCAAAACTGTGGTGGCCCTTGTGGTAAAATAGCCTGTGTATACTGATTTTCTGAAAGACATGGGGAATGGAAATTTGGAGATGGTACTGTAGGACATTTGGAACATATTGCAGGAAGGAGTTGCTGTTTTGAGATTTAAAATTGGAGGAAATTAGATAAGACTATAAGGAATAGGAGCAAATTTAGGCCATTCAGCCTATTAACTTGTGGCTGACCCATTTCCTTCTCAACCCCATTCTCCTGCCTTCTTCCGGTAATCTTTCATGCCCTCATTTATCAAGAGCCTGTCAACCGCTGCCTTAAATACATCCAGTAATCTGGCCTCCACACCCACCTGTGGCAATGAACGCAACAGATTCACCATCCTCTAGCTAAAGGAATTCCTCCTCATCTACTTTCTAAATAAAAGTCTCTTAGGCTGTGTGCTTTCCCCCACCATAGGAAACATCCTCTCCACATCCACTATCAATACTCCAAGTGAGGCCTTATCCATGCCTTATAAAGACTCAGCATTACATCCTTTTTTTTATATTCTAGTCCTCTCGAAAAGAATACTAACATTGCATTTGCCTTCCTCACCACCAACTCAACCTGCAAATTAACTTTTAGGGAATCCTGCATGTGGACTCTCAAGTCCCTTTGCACCTTGGAATTTAACATTTTCTCCCCGTTCAGAAAATAGTCTTCGCTTTTATTCCTTCTACCGAAGTGAATGACTATACACTTCCCGACACTGTATTCTATCTGCCACTTCTTTGCCCGTTCTCCTAATCTGTCCAAGTCTTTCTGCAGACTTCTTGCTTCCTCAACATTACCTGCCTCTCCACCTATCTTCATATCATCCAGAAACATGGCCACAAAGCCATCAATTCTGTCATCCAAGTCATCGACAAACAACGTAAAAAGAAGTGGTCCCAAAACCAACCCCTGCAGTACGCCACTTGGCACTGGCAACCGGTCAGGAAAGGCTCCCTTTATTCCCACTCTGTCTCCTGCCAATCACCCACTGCCTTATCCATGCTAGTATCTTTCCTATAAGACTGTGGGCTCTTAACTTGTTAAACAGCCTCATGTGTGGCACATTGTTGAAGGCCTTCTGAAAATCCAAGTACATAACATCCACCATTTCTCCTTTATCTATCCTGCTTGTTATTTTCTGAAAGAATTCAGATTTGTCAGGCCAGATTTTCCCTTGAGGAATCCATGCTGACTGTGGCCTATTTTATCATGTGTCACCAAGTACCCTGAAACCTCATCCTTAACAATCGGCTCCAACATCTTCAAAACCACTGAGGTCAGGCTAACTGGCCCATAGTTTCCTTTCTTCTGCCTGTCTCCTTTCTTGAAGAGTGGAGTGACATTTGCAATTTGCAAATTGATTGAGGTAAATTGGGAAGAAAGCAACGAATCCAGTAATGATTCGGTCCATAAGCTTGAGAAGATTAGACGTTTCTAATAGCACAAATTCATACAATAATGCTACCCATTTCAACCCTGGATTGAATGAGCCTGGTCTACTTGCCTGATTTTGGGGATGTAGGCAAAAGATGAAAGTTCAAAATTGAATTTTATTATCAGAGTACATACATGTCACCACAGACAACACTGAGATTCGTTTTCCTGTGGGAAAACTTAGCAAATCTATAGAGTAGTATCTGTAAACGGAATCAATAGAAATAAAAAAAAACGGTGCCAGCGTACATCAGCAACCCTCTGTGGGCTGCAGAAAATTGATTGGAGAAGTAAGGAATATTGGAAATTAGGTCTTTAGGACAAGGCACAGCTTTGATCGGTGTGGTTCATTTGGGATGAAAGTCGTGTTTCTGTGCTGTTTGACTCTGACTGTAGGTTCTACCCTGGAAAAAAGACTGTCTATTCTACCTATGCCTCTCAGAAGTTTATAAGTTTCTGTCAGTTTGCCCCTCAGTACCTGATGCTTTAGGAGGGGTGGGGCCTTATCTTGGGCTCATCCTTATTGGAAGGGGTTGTGCACAAAAAGATTGATACCATCGCTCTGGTACAGGAAAGAAAATAAACATGGGCGTAAGCAAGTTTGCCCAACGTGGTTGGCGTATGATGCTTTGATCTAATTCCACCCCCCCCCCCCCCAACAATTCTCCAGGAAAGTTGGATAGGGAGTGAAGCCGCTTGCTTGATGCGTGTCTGGTGTAGAAGTCAAGTCAGGTGAGTTGCATCTGGAAGATTCTATCTAATTTCTAAAGTGATGCAAAACAATGAAGAGTCTTGAAATAGTACAACATAATCCAATTTCTAGGCATAGCTGGTTTTGTGGATCGGAAGTCTTGTTTGTTTAAAAGCTGAAAACAGTAGCAAGTGCTACATTAAATAAAGTTTGGAAAACTAAAAAGTGGCTGAGAAATATCACTAACCATCCAAATGGGCAGAGAAGCACTAGAATTTGCAACACTTACATGATCCTGGCCAGGTCCTTCCAATTACCTTCATCATCCTCACCCCACCACTTTTACCCCCCCCCCCCCCCCAAAAAAGCCCCAAATCATTTATGAATTCACTTCCCAAATTCCACGTCACTTAATGGCTCTCTCCTACCTCCCACCCTCAATACAAAGAAACAAAGGTTCTGAACTTAAAGAAGGGTAACTTTGAAGGTATGAGACATGAATTAGCTAAGATAGACTGGTAAATGATACTTAAAGGGTTGACGGTGGATATGCAATGACAAGCATTTAAAGATCGCATGGATGAACTACAACAATTGTCCATCCCAGTTTGGCAAAAGAATAAACCAGGGAAGGTAGTGCACCCGTGGCTGACAAGGGAAATTAGGGATAGTATCAAGTCCAAAGAAGAAATATATAAATTAGCAAAAAAAAGCGGCACACCTGAGGACTGGGAGAAATTCAGAGATCAGCAGAGGAGGACAAAGGGCTTAATTAGGAAAGGGAAAAAAGATTATGAGAGAAAGCTGGCAGGGAATATAAAAACTGACTGTAAAAGCTTTTATAGATATGTGAAAAGAAAAAGATTGGTCAAGACAAATGTAGGTCCTTTACAGTTAGAAACAGGTGAATTGATCATAGGAAACAAAGACATGGCAGACCAATTGAATAACTACTTTGGTTCTGTCTTTACTAAGGAGGACATAAATAATCTTCTGGAAATAGTAAGGGACCGAGGGTCTAGTGAGATGGAGGAACTGAGGGAAATACATGTTAGTAGGGAAGTGGTGTTAGGTAAATTGAAGGGATTAAAGGCAGATAAATCCCCAGGGCCAGATGGTCTGCATCCCAGAGTGCTTAAGGAAGTAGCCCAATAAATAGTGGATGCATTAGTGATAATTTTTCAAAACTCCTTAGATTCTGGATTAGTTCCTGAGGATTGGAGGGTGGCTAATGTAACCCCACTTTTTAAAAAAGGAGGGAGAGAGAAACTGGGGAATTATAGACCGGTTAATCTGACATCGGTGGTGGGGAAAATGCTAGAGTCGGTTATCAAAGATGTGATAACAGCACGTTTGGAAAGAGGTGAAATCATCGGACAAAGTCAGCATGGCTTTGTGAAAGGAAAATCATGTCTGACGAATCTTATAGAATTTTTTGAAGATGTAACTGGTAGAGTGGATAGGGGAGAGCCAGTGGATGTGGTATATTTAGATTTTCAAAAGGCTTTTGACAAGGTCCCACACAGGAGATTAGTGTGCAAACTTAAAGCACACGGTATTGGGGGTATGGTATTGATGTGGATAGAGAATTGGTTGGCAGACAGGAAGCAAAGAGTGGGAGTAAATGGGACCTTTTCAGAATGGCAGGCAGTGACTAGTGGGGTACCGCAAGGCTCAGTGCTGGGACCCCAGTTGTTTACAATATATATTAATGATTTAGATGAGGGAATTAAATGCAGCATCTCCAAGTTTGTGGATGACACGAAGCTGGGCGGCAGTGTTAGCTGTGAGGAGGATGCTAAGAGGATGCAGGGTGACTTGGATAGGTTAGGTGAGTGGGCAAATTCATGGCAGATGCAATTTAATGTGGATAAATGTGAGGTTATCCACTTTGGTTGCAAGAACAGGAAAACAGGTTATTATCTGAACGGTGGCCGATTAGGAAAAGGGGAGATGCAACGAGACCTGGGTGTCATTGTACACCAGTCATTGAAGGTGGGCATGCAGGTACAGCAGGCGGTGAAAAAGGCAAATGGTATGTTGGCATTCATAGCAAAAGGATTTGAGTACAGGAGCAGGGAGGTTCTACTGCAGTCGTACAAGGCCTTGGTGAGACTGCAGCTAGAATATTGTGTGCAGTTTTGGTCCCCTAATCTGAGGAAAGACATTCTTGCCATAGAGGGAGTACAGAGAAGGTTCACCAGATTGATTCCTGGGATGGCAGGACTTTCATATGAAGAAAGACTGGATCGTCTAGGCTTATACTCACTGGAATTTAGAAGATTAAGGGGGGATCTTATTGAAACATATAAAATTCTAAAGGGATTGGACAGGCCAGATGCAGGAAGATTGTTTCCGATGTTGGGAAAGTCCAGAACGAGGGGTCACAGTTTAAGGATAAAGGGGAAGCCTTTTAGGACCGAGATGAGGAAAAACTTCTTCACACAGAGAGTGGTGAATCTGAGCAGTTCAGTTTTGCAGTGGACCACCAAAAATGCATGAGCCCATCTCACACTTCCATTCAGTATGCCTGTCCAGCACCAAGCAACTTCTCGGACGGTGTTTACTGCAAGAATGGGTGATGAAGGGGCAGCATTTAGAAGAGCTAAAACCAACATTAAAAATGATTTGATGTAAAGCTGATGAAGCAACCAAAAAAAAAAATTGAGCTAGGAATGGAAAATTTCAATGCCGCAGAATGAAGATTGGGAGGATGATGAGCTGTAATGTCCAATTTTTTTTTTGAAAATGAACTCTGAATAACATGGAAAACATCATGCCATATCAAAAACTTGCCTTATTACCAGAAGAGGAATGAAAAAAAGTGCATCTAAGTCAAGCTTCCAAAATCCAGACGTCAAAATAAAGGCAGTATTTCAATGATGTAATGTCTAAACACAGCTCTCTGTAACATGTGAAATATCACATTTAGTCTGAAGTTATCAGATTAATACAAGATCGATAGACTAACAAATTATCTTGCTCTTAAGAAGAAAGAAATTGGATTTCAGATATACCCAGCCTCTGTTGTCTGCTGAAGCTGTGGAGACTGATAAACAAAGCTAAGGAACTTCAGGAATCTAATGCCTTACTGTTCATTTTAAAAAGCAAGTTGGGAAATGACTAGTCATTTCCACGATCTTCAGAAAGAAAAAGCAGTACAGTACTGAGCTTCAACAATGACCAATTAGATATGGATTGTCTCTGGTGTTGGAGTCAGTCAATAAATGCAGTGTGTTGATTCAGGAGAACAATATGTCAACCTCTCAAAACAACACGTTCTGAACAAGTACTGGATGTCTTCAAATGAGAAAGAAATTTGGGCACTCTTATTTGTAAGATCATAGTTGCCAACTTGTTGAGAAGCACAATAATTAGCTTCTTGGTTGGAAGTGTCCTGACTTGTTCATTCTCTTCAGTGGTGTGAGTGAAAGTAAATAATAAATTGTGCAGTAATCCAAGATCACTTGAAGTTTCTGTGGGTGACATTCTCTCTCAAATCTGAGAAAGTGCTAATGGTCAAGGCTGTGAATATGAAAGGTTGGTTTTGGCATATAATTGCTGATGAAGAATGGAATCTGCCCATTGTATTTTACCACTAATTTTGCAATGTCCAAACAATTGGTTATGCATTTGAGAATTTTGGAAACCACATAGAGAAGATGAAGCTGTAACGAATGATGAAAGTATAGAATAAT
Organism: Hemitrygon akajei; assembly: GCF_048418815.1. Classification (NCBI taxonomy): domain Eukaryota; kingdom Metazoa; phylum Chordata; class Chondrichthyes; order Myliobatiformes; family Dasyatidae; genus Hemitrygon; species Hemitrygon akajei. The sequence goes on along the minus strand of NC_133141.1, from coordinate 20,902,103 downwards.
ATATCAATTTGATGTCTGCAAGAGACAAAGTATTTATTGTTGATACACTAAGTATGATCACATTAATGGGAAGGGAGCTTGACAAGTTCTGACAATGAATGCATGTACAGACATCAAAGAATTGAAATGATCAATATGTTAGCGTTATCCATATGGAAAATAAAAGAAGAATTGCAGTTCCATGTTGAATTCCAAAGGTGTCTCCAGAGAATTAGAATGGGAAATGACCAACTTTTGAACAAGGACATAGAAACGCAATGTCAGAGAGGAAAGGTGGGTGAGTTGAGGCTTTTCTCTTTGGAGCAAAGGAGGATAGGAGGTGACTTGATCGAGGTGCATAAGATTGAGAGGCATAGATAGAATGGACAGCTGCTGCCTTTTTGCCAGGGCGGCAATGGCCAATACTGGAGGACATGCATTTAAGGTGATTGAAGAAAAGTATGAGGGTGATGTCAGAGGAAGGTTTCTCCACGAAGTGGTGGATGTGTGAAACACACAGCCTAAACTGGTGATAGAGGCAGGTGCATTAGGGCCATTTAAGAGACATGGATGTAAGAAAAATGAAACGTTGTGCGTTGAGTAGGAGGGAAAGGTTAGGTTAATTTATTTTGTGTCAGAAAGATACTAACTTTCTTGAATACATTCAGGAGAGTTCTCTCCAAAACCAACAGAAGTGCTGGCTGTATCAGATTGAATAATTAAGCCAGATTTAATTATTGGGTTACTATAACAATATATGTATGACTGACCATAATAATTGAGTTCAATATTGCGCCTGAAAGGAAGAAAGCACCAAACAGCTGCCTGATGATTCTAGATTTTGGTTCGTCTGATGTAGCGGAGATGAGATGCACATTCCATGCTCAGTTGGGCAAATCTGTTAAGGGGTGAAGTGACATGATCAGTAGGGGGTATTTAATCCTAGAATGAACCAACTTCTACCCTCAAAAGATCTGTGTTCTAAAAAAGAAATGACCATGAACACCTGAGTAGAAGTGTAAAACAAGCACAGATCTTGGTGAATAGGGAGACATAAAGTCAACAAAATGGACAGGAGGTGTTACAAAAAAAGGCATATGAAAAGGACGTCTAATTCAGAATGTGCTTGATCTGACTTTGGCTGCACACTGCCTCCACACGTGCTCTCTCACCTAGTCTGGATACAGTGGGCCAGTCTTCCCGTTTTTTTAAACCTTCTCAAACCAGACCTTGGCATTTAGCAGGAGGGAGTGGCACCGTAGCATAGTGCTATTACAGCTCCAGTTTCCTCCCACATTCTAAAGGCCTACAGGTTCGGGTTAGTGAGCTGTGGGCATGCCATATTGGCACCAGAAGTATGACAGGCTGCCCCCAGAACAATCCTTGATTAGGTTTGGTGCAAATGACATGTTTCACTGTATGTTTCAATGTACATGTGACAAATAAAGCTAATCATTAAATCTCTCTTTTGAAATTTAGCCATCTTTGAATATTTCTGACATTCAGAGACAGTTTATAACAAAATTAAAAGATAAAATTAAGAGCACTTAGAAATCAGTTAAAGCATTAAATTAAAAGAAAATGATTAAAATTGCTTAGATTTGACTTTGCCTTGTAATTGGGAGTGTGGATTCCCAATCTGTTCCCCATTCCAGCAAGACTGGGCACTGCTTGTGCAGTTGAGTGACAGAGGTACTGCTGTCTATCTCTCAGTTAGTCACGGACTTCACCTTTCACCACCGCCTGCATAGGGAGATTCATCCCAAAATATTGCAATTAAGCAAAGAAGGTAATCAGGAATTAGTGGCTTCTTTAATGATTGTGATAATGGGATTGCAACTTCAAAAGCTAACACTTAAAGGATTACTTTGCAAAGACTTGCAATAAAGCAGGAGAAAAACTTAGTTATCCCAAGAAAACTATTGAATTAGTTTGAGTTTTGCACAGGAGAAGTTGTATTCTTCTCCAGGGTTTTCAAAAGAAGTAGGTAAGAAATTATTGATGCCCTATAATCTTGCAAAGTTCTCTTAATTCATTAAGTTCTTATAGATATAACCATAAAACAATTACAGCATGGAAACAGGCCATCTCGGCCCTTCTAGTCCGTGCCGAATGCTTACTCTCACCTAGTTCCACTGGCCCGCACTCAGCCCATAACCCTCCATTCCTTTCCTGTCCATATACCTATCCAATTTTACTTTAAATGACAATACCAAACCTGCCTCTACCACTTCTACTGGAAGCTCGTTCCACACAACTACCACTCTCCGAGTAAAGAAATTCCCCCTCATGTTACCCCTAAACATCTGCCCCCTAACTGTCAACTCATGTCCTCTTGGTTGAATCTCCCCTACTCTCAAAAGACATTTGTTTTGCATTTTAGAAGTTCCCATGGAAGTTCATAAACAACACAAAAAAAGCCAACTAACAGTTGCTAACTTCATTCAGTGGGCATTGCTAGTCCAGTTACACTTTTTCCTACCGGTTTAAATCCATGGTGTAATTAGCTTCACCCACGAACATCATTCAAATCTCCAAAGGCTCCTGTCCTACAAGTATTGGAAATCCTCAGAAGGGCAGATGATGTCTAAGGGGAGAGAAATGGTTAACATTCCAGGTTGATGATCTTTTGTTAACACTTATTTAAAAATTAAAAAGCAGACATGTTTAAATTCCAATAAAGAGGGAAGAGTAGGGAGAGCAAAAGGAACATCTGTGATCAGGTGGAGACCAAAAGAAAATTGATGATACTGATTGGTGTGAGCCAGGAGGTTTCTAACATTTTATTTCTTCACTCTCTATTTGCGCCTCCCATGCCAATTTAACAAGCTTCAACACACTTTCCAGGTCAACACAATTCTGTGTCATTGAACTCCTGATCGTCACCCCATTGTGCACATTTCCTTCTTTCTATCCCTGCACTTCCCTGCAATAAATATGGCTGGTTTCTAAATTCTCCAAGGGGTAATCAGCTTGAAGTATTAACTCTGGCATTTCTCTCTCCTCACAATTCTACTTGCTGAGTATTTTCAGCATTTTGTTTGTTCTTGTAGGTTTTTTTTACACACCTGCATGTGCTCATGAAATTCAAAACCTTTTGAATTTAGAAATGTGTGAGAGTTCAGATACATTATGTCAGAGCACAATTAGGGTGGTATAATATTAGGGTCATATTTTCAGGTTCTCAAGTCTTTTTTTCAGGTCTTTATAGCACACTCTTCCAACACAGTGCACTGTAAGCCTTTACATTGTGTTCTTTGTGAGGATTTATAAAATATTCTTCATTTTGAATTGTTAGCTGTTCTCCAGAATTGCATTTTGGGCATGTCTTTGGAGCAGGAGTAGCCAATTGTAATAATTCAATTATTTACTGGTCTATATCCTGTTCTGCTTTTTCTCTTTATTCCAATATAGCTAACAAAAACCTAATAACATCAATAATTCAATGAACCAAGAATCCATAGCTATTTGAGGAAATGAACTCCAGAATTCTTGTGTATGTGTGCATGTGTGTGTATTTGGAATGGTGGTGGGATGAGTTGGGAATAATGTTTCCCAATTTCTCTCCTAACTGGCTGACCATAATCTTAAAACTGAGCCCTCTTGTTTGTGTTTCCCAACAGAGGGAGTAATGTCTTTCCATCTACTCCACTGAACCACTTGATCAGAAGATCCCTTAACTTTCTTAACTGCAATCCAAGTATACGCAGCCTACCTGTATCATTTAATCCTCTATCTCCAGTGTCACTGTGCTGAACACGTCCAAAGTTGAGGTCTTTTTTTTTAACATGTTGCCTAGGACCAAGCAGCTTAAAAGATCATTTCCAGCCTGTTGTATTCCAGATATCTTGAGATAAAAACAGAACTTTTGATTACATTCTGTACCAAATGCAGTGGCTTTTGATGATTTTTATATCTGGACCCCTAAATCATTATGCATTTTTATTTTGATAATTTTACTGTTCTACGCAGGGTCAGATTCAACAGGAGGTCTGATCTGGATCAAGTTACTTGATTATTTTCATCATTTTTGCTGGCTGCAAGGAGCTAGTTGTATAGTATCTCAGTATAGCTTGTCTAGCAGCATCAATGACAGAAAGCTCTGGTCTCTGCAGTAAGAGAAACTGCTTCTTTTTATGGTACATGGAGCAATAGAATCACTTTTCCAACATGAAGTCCAAAAGCTTTGAGGTACATTTATGAATGGTACTTCAGAATTAAATGTATTGTCACACTCAATCGCATTCAGTAATTTGATAAATTCGGGGGGGGGGGGGCGGGGGAAGAGAATAGAAGTCTTTGAGAAAACTATGACATCAACTCCATCAGTAAAATGCACTGATTACTTTCATTTCTGCTTATTGAATATTAATATCTTTCAATGCACATCAACTTTGTCTTGCATATCTGATAAAGTTCATTGAGAAGTTTTGAACTTCAGGTGGCATAGTGGGTTGGAGCACCACTGTAGTGGCATTAAAGTGTCAGGACTTGGGGTTCTCTAAGATTGCAGTCTTGGCCATGCTGCTGGGACAATGTCAGCGTGAAGCCTGGTGTCACTGCAGAGAAGGGGCTATGTAACATGAGAATAATAATTTGCTATTGAACATGGCCGCAGAGCCTGGCCGATCTCTGCCATAGATGATCTGTGATGCAGGAAGGTTAGAGAGGGATGGAAGATATTCAATGAAATTTGGAAGTTCTGAACTTAATTTGTAGTTTTGAATAATGATATGTCACACTGAAGTCGTAGGACTCTGGAGTGAATAGTCAATTTCAGTTCATCTTCTACAAGAGGTGCCAAGGTAGAAAGGAGATTGGTTGGTTTCCACAAACGTGGAGGGGAGATCTGGATGCAGAAACCCTTGTAGCTGCCCTGGAGCACCTTCTAGTGGCCATTAATGGAGCAGCAAAGAACGAAAACCTTGGATCCTCCTTGGTGCCTGACCTCTAAAGGGGACAGTGGGACATGGCCCAAGAGACCAAGGGTGTTTTAAAAAAACTGTAATTCTGTCACTCTCAATATAAAATATATATATAACAGTTATTTGGCACGCTAAGATCTTTAGAGTTTCACAATATAATTTTAAAGCATAATGAGAACAAAACATGCAATATTTATTGTAGTTGGTTTTAAAGCTCGATTTCACTCAGCTGTGCTTTTACCCACTATCTAGTGATATGCATTGCAAAGAGCTTAAAGTTCCTTGAGTATGCAGGAAATGGCATAAAAGTGCTATTCTATAATTTGCATGTGTATCTTAATCACCACTGCAGAATGTCCGCTTACAAGCAGCTTACGAGATTGCACGCTTAGCCATTGACCGCTTATTCCCAAGTGGAATTGGAATGACAGGGTTTAAGCTGAGCAACAGAAGTATAGAAGCTAACTTATTGAAGAAAATAACAGCCACAGTTGTTCTGTTAAATGACAGGATCACAAATATCTCTATGGATTCCTGGATCAATCACACAAGCAGTTTTGTAACTTAAAAGTCAAAGTTGATAGACCTACGGTGTAGTATTTAGCTATGCAGGGAGGTGACAGCAGCTTAAACCCTGACCTAAAGTCCCTGGTTTGTGGCCTAACTGAAGTTTCCCTTCGCATTGATTTTCTTCTTTCTGCGTCCTGGTGCAGGTTGTCGTCAATGCCTTGGTGGGTGCCATCCCTTCCATTATGAATGTACTGCTGGTCTGTCTCATCTTCTGGCTCATTTTCAGCATAATGGGAGTGAACCTTTTTGCTGGAAAGTATTATTTCTGTTTTAATGAAACATCCGAACTTAGGTTTCTCCCCAAGGAAGTAAACAACAAGACTGAATGTGAGGCTTTGATAGGATCGAGTAATGGCGACGTTCGTTGGAAGAATGTGAAGATCAACTTTGATAATGTGGGAGCTGGTTATCTGGCGTTGTTGCAAGTGGTGAGTTTCTTTTGCATTTCATTACTGCTATAGTAAGGTTTTCTTTGTGCTTGACATCTACATAGCATAATAACTGTGGGAATGCCACGCTTTTACCTGCATCAGGCGGGCAATAAATGGACCAGTGAAGACAACTCAATTTCAGAAGAATGCTACCTGCTGGTATCAGTGTAACATGGTTCCAATTTATCACAGAGACCATAAGGTATAGAAGCAAAATTAGGCCATTGGTCTCATTGAGTCTGCTGTGCCATTCAATCATAGCTGATTTTTTTTTAAATCTTCTTTCACCTGCCTGCTCCAAAGGAAACAATGGAACTTGATAGAATATAGAACAGAGCAGTACAGCACAGGGACAAGCCCCTCAGCTCACGATGTCTGTGCAAATTAAACTAATCCAATCTACCTGCACATGGCATCATCTATCCCTCCATTCCCCCTCTGCCCATTTCTTCTAAACGTTGCTGTTCTATCTGCTTTCACCACCTCCCTGGCAACGGCTTCCAGCCACCCACCACTCTTACCCCGCTCATCTTTAGATTTCCCCGCCTCCCCTCTCACCTTAAACCTATGCACTCTAGTATTTGACATTTCCACCTGGGGGGGCGGGGGAAGTCTCTGCCATCTAACCTAGCTCTGACTGATTAATGTTGAACTTCTGCAACAGTGTATAAGGAAGTGATAGCTTTTTACATAGAGAGAAGAAGAGGTGAAAGTACTACGTTGTTGACTGGGTTTTAATTTTGCTCTTTCCAGGCTACTTTCAAAGGTTGGATGGATATTATGTATGCTGCTGTTGATTCACGAAAGGTAAGGGTGACAAAATAAATTGTAAATGTCTGCACCGACTGTAGATCCTGAGTTACTGGTAAATACTGGTATAAAGCGTTTATCAGGATGCTTTCACTCAGCATAATTTCTTTATGGACTGCGCCAAGGAATTTTATTTTATTGGTTTGTGAAGGTGGCCATCTTGTATTCGGGGCTTCTGCATATATGATGTGCTTATACACTGAGACATCCTGAGGAGCTGAGTTTGTGCCTTCTCCCCATCGAGTCAGTTTTTACCATTCAATCATAGCTGATTTTCTCCAAACCCTATTCCCCTACAACCCTTAACCCTTTTCCCAGTCAAAAACCTATTAATCTCTTCCTTAAATACACCCAGTAACGTGGCCTTCACCACTGTCTGAGGCAAAAAATTCCATAGATTTATCACCCTCTGGCTGAACATATTCTTTCTCATTTCAGTTCTAAGTTCATTCCTCCGATCCTAGGCTTTTCTACTAACGGAAACATCCTCTATCCAGGCCTTTCAGTGGCCTCAAGTGCACATGTGTAGCACAGGTTATTTATGCCTGATGCTTCCATGAGTGAGTCTTATAAAAGCAACTTCCAGGCTGAGGCTGTCAAGGCCAGTGTATCCCCTTTGCACCCTCTACTTGGATCTTGCTGAGCCGTCTCCCTTGAGTTCTCATCAATGGGCTCTGGTCCAGTGACTACCCTGATGGCCCTAACTGATCCTCAAAGTCCTAATCTCACACTAATTGAAATCTCCAGCCTCTCTGACCCTAGTGGGCCTCTTGTGTTCTTAATTCACCAAAGTTCTTGCACTTGCTCCATAATGTTTTTTTGGGGGGGAGGTGGAAGAGGTGGGGGACATGTTCTGCAAAGGCCTCGTCTTCATTATTCATGACAGCTTGGGCTTTATGTGTAATAGGAATTTGCTGTGAGAAGCCAATGTACGAAACCTTCACTGGTCCACCATGCATCGCTAACTTAATACAGATATCCCCACCGCAAACCAGTTTTGCGGCCTGCACATCTTTTCTTGTCAATCCTAGAAGTATAGTATTCATGTAAGAAAACCAGCGTTGAATCTACAGGGTATGTTTGCTTAGCAGCAGCATCAGAAGGTTTGATTGCATGCTCCTATTACTCGGGGAGGTATATTATTTTTGGTGTCAGTTTAAGCATATGTGGGCAAAGGGTTGGCCAGAACTTCTGCTCCTGCTTGCGATTAAGTGATCTACTGCAAAGTGAGTGAGAGTGCAAGGAGAGCTGACGTCATTCACAACAAACTATTGCAAGCCCCTTTCTCACAATCTTCACTGCTGCCTCGCAGTGCTTTGACCACAGAAACTCTCCTTCATGTCACTCTCCATCTCAATCAACTGTTCTGGGTGGTATTTTAACTGCTTTTTCCTGCAAACTTTCTGACACACTTGTTCACTTTTGTAAAGCACCAAATAGGTTCTTAAGCCAACAGCATCCATGCCAAACATTTTGCCCCTTTACGCCAATCCAATTTACCCACACAAGGTCAATTATGTTCAATTCTGGTCACCTCATTATAGGAAGGACGTGGAAACTATGGTGAGGGTGCAGAGGAGATTTACCAGGATGTTGCCTGGTTTGGAGAACAAGTCATATGAAGCAAGGTTAGCAGAGCTGGGACTTTTCTCTTTAGAGCGTAGAAGAATGAGAGGGGACTTGATAGAGGTCTACAAGATTATGAGAGGCATAGATAGGGTGGATAGTCAGTACCTGTGTCCCAGGGCACCAATAGCAAACACCAGAGGGCATATGTACAAAATTAAGGGAGGGAAGTTTAGGGGAGACATCAGGGGTAAGTTTTTTTACACAGAGGGTTGTGAGTGCCTGGAATGACTTGCCAGGGATGGTGGTGGAGGCTAAAACATTTAGGGGTATTTAAGAGCCTCTTGGGCAGGCACATGGATGAAAGAAAAATAGAGGGTTATGGGGTAGTGTGGGTTTAGTACTTTTTTTAAGGATTATATGGGTCAGCACAACATGGAGGGCTGAAGGGCCTGTACTGTGCTGTAGTGTCCTATGGTTCCAAGGTCCTTATCCTTCCATACCTTGTCTATTCAAATGGCTCTCAAATTTAGTGATTGTTTCTGACTAGGATTGTATCCTCCCCTCCTTCCTCTCCCCTTAAACCTGTGCCCTCCTAGTCATAATTATAGAATTGTACAGCACTAAAACAGACCCTTCAGCCTGACTAGTCCATGCTAACCCAGAAGCTTGGAGGGTTGGAGGGTACCCAGACAGAATATAAAGTGGCGCTCCTCCACTCTGAAAGAGTCTTCATGGCGAGGTGGCCATGGATTGACTCGTCGGAATGGGAATGAAAATGATTGACCACCAGGAAGACCTGCTTGTGGCAGCTGGTACAGAAGAAAGAACATGATGCCACAGTTGTGTAAACTAATGAGCACAAGTTTAAAATAGGAACCCTATCATACAGAAGCAGGAAGCACGTTTATGCAAGGACATCTGGAAATCTAATATTTTCCAACCAAATCTATGGATCTTGAGGCAAAAGGAATTTTTAAGATTAAGTTTATTATGTCTTTGTCGGGTATAAGGTAAAGGTGGGTGAAGCTGAAGTATAACTCATCATGACTTAATTGAAATAGCATAAGAGACCAAAGGAAATGAATTAAATAATTTTCCTAATTTTCAGTGTAGTTAAGTTTGCAATTCCACCCTTCAATAATGCAGTGGTTTTTGGTGGAGGCCTGTAGATGATGCTTATCATCACAGACCAGAAATGAACAGATCAGGATTGTGAGACCTTCTACAATTGTCCGTTAGCTTGCAAGCTGTATTCAAAGACAAGAACATAAAACAGAGTTCGTTATCATATGTGCGTGCAAGTCCACGTGCACATGAACTTGTGAATATGTATACGAAGTGATTCCCTTGTTCGATCGTCCCTCCCTACTGATCTCCCTCCTGCCACTTATCTCTGCAAGAATTCCTACACCAGAGGCAACACTTAATCTGTGAGTCTACTTCTAGTAATTTCTCTTTCTTTCCCCTCCCCCCTTACATTCCCCATTCTGGCTTCCCTCTTGCCTCTTCTCTTCACCTGCCTGTCACCTCCCCCTGGTGCTCCGCCTCCTTCATCCTTTTTCTCCCATGGTCCAATCTCCTCTCCTATCAGATTACTTCTTCAGCCCTTTACCTCTTCCACATATCACCCTGAGCTTCTTACTACTTCTCCCTCCCCCACTCATCTACCTTCCCCCTTGCCTGGCTTCAATCTTGTACTCCTTCCCTCCCCCACCACCTTATTCTGGCATCTTCCCCCTTCCTTTCCAGCCCTGATGAAGGGCCTCGGCCCGAAACGTAGATGCTGCCTGACCTGCTGAGTCCTCCAGTATTTTGTGCGTGTTACACAGCTGACTTGCAGCAGCATCAGATAAGCAGCCATTATAAACACATTAAGCATAAATTATACACAAAATTTACAAGAAAAAAACACAATTAGAAGCAAAAAGGTCCATTGTAGTGCAAAATAGTCAGTGTTGCTTTACTGAGGTAGTGAGTAGGGTTGTGCAGGTCAGTTCAAGAACCAAATGGTTGAAGGGATGTAGCTGTTCCTGAAACTGGCGGTGTGGGACTTCAGCTTCTGTACATTCTGCCTAATGGTAGCTGTGAAAGGATGGCCTGGACTGGGGAGGAATCTTTGATAGATGTTTCCTCCTTGAGACATGCAGATACTACCAATGGTGAGGAGAGATGAACCTATAATATCTTGGGCTGAGCCCACCACTCTCTGCAACCTCTTGCTTCCTGCCCATTCGAATTGCTTATCAAATCTGGATACTTTCAGCAGTACGTCTGTAGAGTTTTTTTTTCAAGAGTGGTCCACATGAACAAATGATTTGTGCAAACATTGATCTCCATTAAAACTTTGACCCCTTGGATGCTAAACAGGGCCAATAATATTTGCCAAATTTCTATTAAGTAGGTTTTCTAACCAACTCTTGTGACTGTGCTCCCACTCCAGAGACCTGGCACATCCCTTTGGATTGTTTGTACCTATGAGCTCATGCTTGTGTGATGGGTTGGCACGCAGGTTGAGGGTTTGCACATGGGTACTGATTGCTTAACAGACTGCAGTTCCACTTCTAGAGTGGAGGTTTCCAACCACAGACACTTCGGTTAATGGTAAGGGTCCATGGCATAAAAATGGTCAGGACGCCCTGCTCTGGAGGGAAAGGTTTGAAGCCATTTGCTCAGCACTGAAGAACATTGTCTGTGTTGTTCAGCTGAGCCTGTGCCTGCCGACATGAATGTTGTTCCATCAGATAGCAGTACACGGTACAAACATTGAAGTAAACACCATGTATTTTGTAACGCTGTTATCCATGAACCTACGTCGTTGATTTCTAATGTGGTTTCCCTTATAAATATCCCTGTTACTGAGCAGTTGTATGTTTATTGATGGCAATTGCATCAATTTTGTTTTGCAGGTAGGCCAGTGTTCATAGACTGAAAGTAAACTGAGCGCCAATGATATAACAAAGAAATATAATCTGAGTGACACACTGGAATTGTACAGGAAATTGATGTCACCTTGGTCTACTTAACAAGCCTCGATCTACTGTGGTTTTCTCTTTAGTAGCCTTTTTGCTTACATCTTTGCTATATTAATTCATCAGATTCAATTCAGTAATTCAAACTCTTAGTTATTCCTTGACACCCCGACTTGTAAACTGCCTTGTGATTTTTTTTTTCAGGAGTAAGCAATTTAAGGGGATGAGCTTGTCAGGATTGATTATTTTCATTTCCATCATGACAAGTGCAGACTAATTTTAATTCCTTAACTTTGTGGATTTCTTCAGGTCTCACATTTGGACATCTCGACCCTGCAGATCAACACACTTCCAATCTCTAGGGAAACGGTCTCTCTCAGGGGGTCAGAGACCTCCTCTTGCTCTGACATGTCTCAGTCCCCCAACCTCACAATGGAAATTATCTCTTCCTGCACCTCTAAGACTACTTCCAAACTGCTGCCCAAACAGCTATATTCTTCTGTCAAGTTCCTTCAATTGGTCTGTGCTGCAGTTGGGTCCTGTCTTGATTTACTGCAGAGCAGAGATCTCCTCTTGCACCTTTGTTCCCCACCCACTCCCCAACGATATCAATGCCATGCAGGGGAACACCTTTCATGCAGAGACAAAATATCCAGAAGCAATACCTCTTCAAGAGCCTACGTCCAAAGTGATTCCACGGATCCAAGACCATCCATTAGAAAAAAAAGGCAGGAATAACACATTATGCATGTTAACTAGAATCTTCAATTTGAGTACTTGCTTATTTCCAACAATGTTGACAAATATATGCATGGACACACAATCAGGCCAATTAGGAACACGAATGAGCCCACTTTGCCAGTAAATAAGTTCTAAACTGTTCCAATTTTTAACTTTGACTCTACATTAACCTACCTCTGGTAACCTATCGCCACCTTATGAAGAATCTATCTAACTCTGTCCGAAAATGTTTCAAAAATTATGCTTCCACTGTTCTTTGGAGAAGAGTTCAAAAGGAATTTATCCCTTGAAGATGAGGCAATATTTTTCTGTTAAATGAGTGATCCCTTATTTTTAAACAGTGACCCCCCTAGTTTGTGATTCTCCTAAAACAGGAAAAACCTAATCTACACCACGATGTCAATACCTGTCATGATCTTGTCTCTTATTCAAGTCACCTTTCTTCCATATCTATTGTACGCTTGCACAGTCTGTCAAATTTGTCTTCTGAAGACAACTTGCCCATTCCCGATATCATAAACACAAGAGATCCTGCAGATGCTGGAAATCCAGAGCAACGCACAAAATGCAGGAGGAACTCAGCAGGTCAGGCAGCATCTAACGAGGGGAATGCACTGTTGACATTTTGGGCCAACTCCCTTCATCAGGACTGGAAAGAAAAGGGGAAGAAGCCAGAATGAGGAGGAAGAGGCAGGTGATAGATGAAACCTGGTGGGGGAGGGGGAATGAAGTGAGAATCTGGGAGGTGGTTGGTGGAAAAGGTAAAGGGCTGAAGGAATCTGATAGGATAGGAGAGAGGACCATGGGAAAAAATGATGGAGAAGGGGTGGTGATCGGCAGGTGAGGAGAAAGGAAGGGGTAAGTGGAGAGCCAGAATGACGAATGAAAAAAGAGAGAAGAGAGAAGGGGAAGGGGGGAAGAAATTACCGGAAGTTAGAGAAATCCATGTTCATGTCATCAGTTTGGACTCTACCCCTCTACCCAGATGGATTATGAAGTGTTGCTCCTTCAACCTGAGAGTGGTCTCATTGTAGCATCATTCCCAGTTATCAGTCCATCAAACCTCTGGACTGCTTTCAAAGTAGGAACATTCTCCCCTAAGTAAGTAGGTCAGTTCCATACATAGTACTCTAAATGCGCTCTTACTGCTGCCCTATATAACTGAAGCATAAACTCACTACTCAATTCCCCTAGCCATAAAAGATAACATTCTGCAAACTTCCCTCAATGTTTGCGGTACCTGCACACCAGCAAGTGAATAATGCACACAAAATGCTGGAGGAGTTCAGCAGGCCAGGCAGCAATATCCATGGAAGGAAATGAACTGGACTGAATGAATCAAGACTGATGAAGGTTCTCAGTGCAAACCGTCAGCTGTTCAGTTATTTCCATGGATGCTGCCTGACCTGTTTGAATTCCTCCAGCATTGTTTGTGTGTGTGTGTGTGTGATGCTCATGATTTCCAACATCTGCAGAATCCCTTGTGTCAGCCTTCTGTGAATTATGCATGACAACACTTCAAGCATGTACAGAACCATATAGCTCTGCTCAGTAAATGACTAAGAACTCCCAGTCTCTTGAGAGCCTGCAATAAATACTATCAGAAGAAATTTGAATGAGCTGTTTTCAGCATGATATTAACTAAATGCCAGATTTAGATGGCAGAAGGAATTTGCATTAGCCAGTGGTGGTCAGTGGCAATTCAGGCTGAGGTAACTCAGTGGCATTTTGAGGTGGTGGGGATGTGTCAGGGGTCAGGACGGTGAGAGCCGAACTAAAGGGTGGCAGGGTCACATCAGTGTTGGTTATCAGAGCATCTGTGGAGCCAGGAGCAGCACATCTCCTCTGACCTCTACAGAAAAGAAGTAGTTTCCCAATAACTTCAGAAACTTCCATTGGTCCCGGTTAGGCTTCTCCAGAACAGATAGCCCAAGGGCTGCTCAATACTCAGTTTATGTAGGCAGTTTAAAAGTTGCTTACCTGCTGTTCGAAAAATATTCTTAAAACCACAATTGGGGAGTATTCTATTATGGTCCAGACATATGGTTGGTGGGATATTATAAGGTAAGTCACTAACCTCTGTAGAGTGTTATTGTGCAGCAAGATGATTAATAATTTATTATTGTTTTAGGTTGAAGAACAACCATTCTATGAGGACAATATCTACATGTACATCTATTTCGTGATCTTCATCATCTTTGGATCATTCTTCACATTGAACCTCTTCATTGGTGTCATCATTGACAACTTCAACCAACAGAAGAAAAAGATAAGTTCTTTTGCATGAGAAAATTCCAATAACGATTTCTAACTTTCTTTATAACAGATGCTTGAGACAACTTATCCATTTGGACGTCAGTGTGCAAATATCAAAATTTATTGTTATCAATATATTCAGAATTATTCTAATTATATGTGAATATTTAATATACATTTGTTATATCAGGTGACTAAAGACCCATGCTGCATTGACTCTTTTTTTTGTCTTGTCCCTGCCAAATCATTGTCCCCTCTCATCTTAGGTCACTGACTACCTTTTAGGTTTTGATTCCACAGATACCACCTCTGAATCTTGCCCAAGTAGTGATTATTTGTGTATAAGACCTTAGTGAGAGATTGGACCACAGGGAGCATCACAGCTGATCCTGATCCTATCCTCCTCCAACCTCCACTCATCCATCTTAGGACAGTTAACTACCACGTCTTTGAGTGAAGTTACTAATGGGTAGCATGTAGTTGAAAGGAGACCCAAATTTAGATCGTTTTGAGACTGCAGAAGTAATAGTGTGAGGTTGGAAAGAGAAACAAGTGCTGTGGCTAGTAAGAGTAGTCAGGTTAAGTCATTTCCTTTGGACTTCTGTATCTGAATCGTGTTTATTATCACTCACATATATTTTATTTTTGTAGTAGTAGTATAGTGCAAGCCATAATTTTACTATAAATTACAAAAAAAGCGAAAAATAAGGAACAACGAGGAAATATTCATGGCTTCATGAGTTTTTCAGAAATCCAACAGCAAAGGGGAAGAAGTTGTTTCCAAAACACTGAGCGTGAGTCTTCAGGCTCCTGCACCACCTCCCTGAGAAGAGGGTATGTCCTGGATGGTGAGGGTCCTAAATGATGGATGCTGCCTTTTCAAGGCATCGCCTTAACAATAGAGGAGAGATGTTGATGGAGTAGAGAATGCTGAGACAGGGTCAGAAATCTAATTGGGAAGCTTCACATTGCAGCAGAAAAGATCGATGTATTTAGAGACAATAGTACAGTTAGGTATTTTAGAAACAAAAGAATATCAGAGAGGGACATTAGATAGTAATGACTAGAAGGCAAGATTTGATTTCTTTTGAGAAAGTGGTTAATGCTAGTTGTTCAAGGGGAGGATGTTGTTACCCGAGGTGAGAGAGCCATTTAACAATATTAGCTCGCGTAGCTCAAAATGGAATTGAAATGGTCAGCGGCCTAGTAGTCCAGCACCACTTGCTGTCCTGGCTCTTAGCCCAATAAATACCCATTAGATAATCATCTGACCAACTGCACTCCAGCCAAGAGTCACTGGCTTAACAAGGTGTGAGTGGGAAAGCAAATGAGAATATATGCATGGTAAAATTCTGAAGATTGTAACCAGTTTTTCTTTGTTCTCTATACTTTGGAGGTCAGGACATCTTTATGACAGAAGAACAAAAGAAATATTACAATGCAATGAAAAAGCTGGGGTCCAAGAAGCCTCAGAAGCCCATTCCAAGGCCATTGGTAAGTACTACACAGGTACAACAAACCACTGATGGAACTGGTGGGAAATGTACCAGAGTTGTTCTTCATTAATTAAGCATGAATAATTCCATGACAGTGAAAATAAGATTGCTGACAATTGTCAAAATTCAGTAATATTGCAGGCAGTGGTTGTAACTTTAATAGGGACTATTATGTGAAAATAAGACTGTTGTTCTGTTTGCCTGTTTGGATTATGGAAGGGGGAGGAATCTATTGGCTGTAATTTGCTGAAATCACTGCTTCAGTTCTCTGAATGGTTTGTTCTGTATAAAATAGGTGATTTTTAGACTGCACACCAGATGGCTTTGCTTTGGAATACTGAGAAATCAAACCCATTTATGAATGATTTTCTTTCTGCACAAATTAAGCATAAAAGCCAATGTTCATGTCAGACTGCACCATTGAACTTTCTGGAGCAACTTCCTGACTTTCAGGAAGTTTGGCTGTGTAATCCAGCCACAGATTACCTCAGTATGTTTGATTGTCCTTCCAATGTTGTTAGCTGATGTGCAGCCATTTCTTCATTTCCTGACAAAAATTGAATATTCAAGATGTGATCTACAAATCAGGGGTTTTTTTTGCATGTGATTCAAAATGAAAAATACTCTACCTGTTTTTCATCTGGATTTATTCCCCAATTCCGTGTTTTTTTTCATGTGTCATCTATTTGGGTACATGCAAGTTCAACATACCAAAATGGGGGTGAAATCCAGTCTTTAGGCATCCATACTGAGAAATTCTGTCCCATGATGTGTTTTTCCAGAGTTATATAATTGAAAATTGAACTTGTTTCCCCAGTGAAACTGTTGACATAGTTTCCCGAAATTTGACCGGTTCCTTCTTGAACTGAATTGACTATTTACCTATCAGGGCATGGGGGATGATAGTATTCCCCCATGCAATTTCCTTTTGGATGGCTGTGGGGCAAATTGGACTACATTGTCCTGGGAGCACCCCTTAGCCATTCCTGGGATGACTTGGTTTAACCACCACAGTGCTGGTCTGGAATATCTGACAGGTAAGTGAATTACTTATCTTCTGCCATTGGACAATAACCCTCCCCTATCCCATCCACTGCCTCCTGATTCTAGACTTCTTCCCCTGCTTTCACTGAACCTGCTGACCCCAATGCCAATAAAACCCACTCCACTACATGGTGTTTTGGTCATACCCGACCCCAGCACACTGCATGGTGTTGGCCCTGATCACCATATGCATGCCCGCTCACCTGCTGCAAGCCCACATTCAAGATTCAAGTTTATTTATCACATGTATATTGAAATTTACAGTGAAATGTGTTGTTGGCCTTAACGGCCTTAACAACCAGCACCCCAAAAATGTGTTCTGGGGCAGCCCACAAGAGTCACCACACATTCTGGCCCCATCATAACATACGCACGGTGCTCGGCAGGACAACACGGAACACAAACCAGAATACAACAATACAGACTATATATGCACACATGCACACAAACACCTCTTACCCCCAAGACATGCAGCCTTCTTCCATCTCCAGCCTTAATCGGACTCAGATTTGGATATTGGCACGCAGACATTAGGCCTTCGACTACCCCAGCAGGCTTGCAGAGATTCAAAGACCCCGGGCTCTGGTCAATGGGCCTTGGCTTCTGTATTTGGTATTTGACCCTCAGTCTGCAGGACAGAGACTAAAGACTCCAGCCTATCTTCTAATTGCTCAAATTCCTGTCCCTAAATCTTAACATGACCTTTACCTACTCTGTCCCCAAAACCAGCCCATGAGCACCCCCCCAAATTTTTTTTTAAAAACAAGTAAAACTGAGCCTCGACTTCAATGGCAGTCGCAGCTTGATGCCATCTTGAGCAATCTATCTCAAAGACCAGCCCTGTTCCACTTCCTGTTTACCAAGTCACCGGCTCCTGGGGCCCACTGCCACCCCCAACACTTTTCCTCCACCACTCCCAGCCAAAAGATGCCAACCACAACACAGACCCCTGAGATCTAGTTACCATTTCTCCCCTAACTTGACCTTGTGTATCAAATAGTATCAGTTGCTACACTTTCAGCGCTAGACACGTACAGTGCATTGGAGCTTGGGATGTGATTAAAGTTTTAGCTGACCCCGTTGCACCCATTTAGCACAACTCCTCTGATGCCTAAAGTTTTGAGGCACAATTCTAAGCTTGCTTTTGCAAAGCATTACTTGTGTTCAAAAGCTTGACAAGCACTTATCATTTCTGATCCATTTTGTAATTCCATCTAAGTATTTTATTATCGTCAGCCCCAACATGATGTTGGGGAAAGCTGTGGTATGGTTCTTCTTCTCCCTTCCTCCCTTCCCTCACCTCCAACCCTTCTCATCCCCTCCTCCTCAGTAAAGGTGTGACTCACTTTTTTTTTTACATGAAATCAAAGTTTCTTTTTCTTAGATGACAAAAACAAAGAATGTTATGTAGTTCTTTGCAAGGCAATCAAGAATATGCTTTTAAGGTGAGAGGGGGAAGTTCAAGAGAGGTGTGCAATTCAAGCTTTTCTTTACACAGAGAGTGGTAGGTGGCTGGAACGGGCTGCCAGGTAAGATGGTGGGAAGGAGATGCATTCATGGTGTTTAAGAGGCTTTTAAACGGACACATGGACAGGTAGCAAACTGGGGGAATCTGGATCATTCACAGAAGAAATTTAGTTTAATTTGCGATTCTATTTCTATAATATTCATTCTGTGTATGTTTTTTTTGTTGTAGAATATAATCCAGGGCGGAGTCTATGACTTCGTCACTCAACAGGTTTTTGACATTGTCATCATGATCCTGATCTGCCTCAACATGGTAACGATGATGGTGGAAACAGATGGTCAAAGCAAAGAGAGTGAAAATATTCTGTACTGGATCAACTTTATCTTCATTATTTTCTTCACAAGTGAATGTGTACTTAAACTTTTTGCACTGAGGCATTACTATTTCACAATTGGGTGGAATATATTTGACTTTGTGGTTGTGATCCTTTCCATTGTGGGTAAGTAATGATACCTAAAGATCATTGTCTTTACGTTTAATGAATGAAAAGCCCATGTCTGTGCAACAGTGCACCCATAATTTAATCAAAGCAGAATAATAGTTAACCCGATTGTTTTGGGCCAGTAATCTCACAATTGCAGGGACAATTGTGCCAGGAAGGGCGATCGTTACAAAACAAAAGAAAAGCAAAAAAAAAAACGCCATCTTCCAATGCTGCACAACCCTGTCGTGAGAATGTGGTTAAATGTTGGGTATTTGAAGAACAGGCTGGATTCTGTTTTAACTTTTCACATGTTTGTCTCGCCTTTCGTCTCCAGGTTTGAATCTAAGTTAGATTTTTAGATGAAAGTCTCCCACCTGAAGATAATCCAACACTACATTGCAGCTGAGATTAAGATGAATTGTTAAACCATGTTGGACGGACTCTGGCACTGAATTTGACCTGTGCTGTAATGTGGGAGTGCTTGCTCTTGAGTCAAAGGCATTTAATGTTCTTTCACTGTCATGCATACAATGAAAAGCCACAACAGCAAATGTATAAAATATATTTCCCAAAAACATAAAAGCATTAGAAGCAAGTTAAATCTAACTCTTTCCTCACGAGAAACTGACTGGATTCAATGCAACACCAATTTTACACTCATCCTTTTATTGAGGGATAAGAGGGGAGTCCAACACAGATGTAGAAGGGTGAAGAACTTGTCTCTGTGAGTATCCAGTCTGGCAACCGCCTTTGTGTTTGGAAGGCAGCTGGTTGGTGCTTACGAACGTTTAATGTAGAATTTAAAATTGAGGGAAAGAGAGCTACTTGCTTACTAGCATTACATTACCGGTGACAAAGAAATTGGTCCCAACCCAGCACCTATGTTACTGTTGTTGATGCAAAATAGGAATTGTTTGTTGAACTGCCACATTCTCCATGAAGGTTAAACAAAAAATAGGCACAAAACTAGGCTTGAGGAACTTGATCTTCTCTTTAACCTCCTGAACCACTAGTGAATAAGTTCTGCACTTGCATAACAGTTTTCTTCTCTCCAATTATGAAGGAAATTATATTTGCTGGCCTCTAATTTTGCAAGTGTTGGCTACATTGTGGTACTTAAGTGACCTGTCTTTTATATTTGAATGTAAATGATTATTGGTTTTGTTGTGCAATTCTGGAAAGAGAGGAAGCAATTGGGCATCAGAAGACACAGTCAATCTGAACATTTTCCTGTAGTGTCATCAAGAACTCTGACCTCCACCCTGGTATAGTTTTAATGCTTTTAGCACAAATTGGAAGATGATTATTTGAATTTGGAGTTTATATTCCAGGATATAACACATTCCAAATTATTTACGTCTGAGAGAATATCAGGGAAGCTGTCCAGGGTATTTGTTTTCCATATGAAATATACGGAAAGCCACTGCAGAACAAGTATAGAAAGGAAACATTTCAGATTTATTGGGGCTTGAGGATTAGGCTGTAATCCTAATTAAAAATTAGGATTAAATAAATTAGGATAAAATTTGGATAAACTGTAAATTGAAAAATGTAAACATAAAATATTGCTCCATTTTTTTCACAAAAATTTCCATTGCAACAAAGTTTTTTGAGGTTGTTGTCATCTGAACTTCATAAATACTGGAACCCATGTTACTTCCAAAGCTGTAATGTGCATTGAGGTTTGATGTTCTGACTGTACAGTTAATACATTGTTTTATCATTAATGATATGAAGTGAGAAAGTTGGTAAACAGATTTCACAAGCTATTCTTGCATGGACTGCCCTAATCATTAGTTTATTGCAATGCTGTGTTTCATTTGTGAGGGAATTAATTGCGTTAAAGCAGAACTGTTAATAAAATCTCTTCTGTTTCCTTAGGAATGTTCCTGGCTGATATAATTGAAAAGTACTTTGTGTCACCAACACTTTTCAGAGTAATTCGATTGGCTCGAATTGGTCGTATTTTGCGTCTGATCAAAGGAGCCAAAGGAATACGAACGCTATTGTTTGCCTTAATGATGTCTCTGCCGGCCTTGTTCAACATTGGCCTTCTGTTGTTTTTGGTCATGTTCATCTTTTCCATATTTGGAATGTCTAATTTTGCGTACGTCAAGAAAGAAGCTGGTATTGATGATATGTTTAACTTTGAAACATTTGGCAACAGCATGATCTGCTTGTTCCAGGTCACTACATCTGCTGGCTGGGATGGTTTACTCTTGCCAATCTTAAACAGACCACCAGATTGTGACATTGAAAAGGAGAACCCAGGCACTGCTGTTAAAGGAGACTGTGGCAATCCGTCTGTGGGAATATTTTTCTTTGTCAGTTACATCATCATATCATTTTTGATTGTTGTGAACATGTACATTGCCATTATTCTGGAGAACTTCAGCGTGGCTACAGAGGAGAGCGCTGAACCATTGAGTGAGGATGACTTTGAGACATTCTATGAAATCTGGGAGAAGTTTGACCCTGATGCCACACAGTTCATTGAGTACAACAAGTTATCTGACTTTGCTGATACTTTGGAAGCACCTCTTAGAGTTCCTAAACCCAATCACATAGAACTCATTGCCATGGACTTGCCCATGGTGAGCGGAGATAGGATTCATTGTCTGGATATCTTATTTGCATTTACCAAGCGCGTGCTGGGTGAGAGCGGAGAAATGGATGTTCTTCGGCAACAGATGGAGGAGAGGTTTGTGGCGTCAAATCCCTCCAAGGTATCCTATGAGCCGATCACGACCACGCTTCGACGCAAGCACGAAGAAGTTTGCGCCATCATTATTCAGCGGGCTTATAGGGCACATTTGGCGAGGCGAAAGATCACCACCAAAGGAAGACTTCCGTATACTAAATCAGGAGGGCATGCAAATGAGAATGGTAACACCAATCAAGAAAAAAAGGAAGGAACTCCCTCCACTGCATCACTGCCATCATACGACAGTGTAACTAAGCCTGAGAAACAAGAGAAGGATCGAAAAGGCAATGATAAAGGCAGAAACAACCAAAAAGACATCAGGGAATCTAAGTTGTGAAAAAAATTCCATTTGAAAGCAAATGTTGTTTACAGACTTAAAGTATATAGATATATATAAATATATATATATATCAATGCAGAACAGTGACCCAATTTCTAGAACAAAAAGAACTCTCAGCTAGAGATCTATACCAAACATAATCTGCTTACAATATACAGTTGTTGCCTAGACGGCAGTGACCTTCCCCTCTCATGACACTAGGACCCTGTACAGCAAAGGGGATTCAATAAACTCCAATAGGTGGTTACTGCATCTACTATATTTTGGCAGTCACTGCAACAAAGGACAAACTATGGCTGCTAGGATCAGTACATTGCCAAGGGGGTCAGACAGAGATTTTATTTTCTCATTTTAGTTCACTCGTTCAGACAAAAAAAAAACAATACCAAGGTTTGTTTGACCATGCAAAATTATGGTTGCCTCCTTCCATGATCTGTTCAGCAAATGTAACATTTAGCCCATGCCTTTATTTTTAGTCATGGTTTCTTTCTTATATCTGCATATTTTTCTACATGGGCTTCATGTTGTTTGGGGATAAGGGGAGGTACGTGGGTTTTATTTTCGGACTGAGGGGGACTTGCTCAGACCGATTCCAAAAAAATTGTGCTCGTTCAATGCATAGAAATGATTTGCATGATAGCATGCTGTGATCAGAAATCATGCATGTAGAGTCATAGACCACAGACACAAGTACTTTGTCCACCCAGTGGTTTTGTCTTATGGCTGAGGCATTCCACTGAAAAACATACACTATATTGGGGGACAGCCTAATATCGTGCCCTTCAAGTATTTACAAACTCTTTAATGAATCATTCATCCAACCTCAGTAGAAGTAACAAAAAAGGGGGGTTGTGTGTATGTTTAATAGCTAATGTTCTGAACATACAGCCATTGTTGCACATAAATTGCTGCTCTGTATCCTCCTGAAAGGGGAAAATTAAAATACAAGAATGGCTTGTTGTATTTAAATTTCAATGTAAACCAAAACTAGGGCTTTAAAGATCGTTCATTTGTATCTTGCAGTATTGATTAATCACCTTCATATTGCAGAGTAGACATTTTATACGGAGGTAAGGAATGCTGTGTACATGGCAATTTATCTCTGTGGTGCAATTTTTGGGTACTGGATAACAGAGTATACGCAGCACCAAGATGTGTATTAATCCAAGTTGATACAGTTTTTGAATTTCCAATATCATTTAAAAAGAAAACGAACATTTACATCTTCATCAGTGATGGTTTGCAGTTGGCACTTTGATGCATGTTTTTCTTGCTTCTGTAGTCACATATAATGTTTTTTCTCTAATAATCACATTTGTTTAAAAAAATTAATTAAAAAAAAGAAATAAATAAACTCGCACGCCAAGTCACAGTGCTGAGTGCAAGTGGCAGACCGTGCAGCTTCATTTCATTTTCACTTCTTGTCATCCTGCGCCGGATGACAACTAAATGAGGATTCATGTTTTCTTCCCTCGTTAGCTTCCCTCGTTAGTAGAAAACGATGTATAAAACAGAGTCACACATATATGTACAGGCTATGTTGTAAGCAGCACAAAGCAAATGCTGAAAGGTGTGGTTGGAATTTTTAAGAGAATATTATAAATATTGTAATATATCATTTTATTTTATCGGCATGCATTTTTTGTAAATACAACAAAAAATTACAAAATTAAATATAATGGCTTCAGGCTGATGCCATTGTCACAAAATGTTATTTTGGATCATGGATACTTTTTCATTCGTTAACATCCCAATTCTAGAAACCGAATGGCAAATTGTAAAGACGACAAATTTTAAAAACCCACTGTTCTCTGGTTCTCTGTGCAATAAATCCATTTAAGACCAAATCTGTTCAGAATTAGATTTTTCGCGCTAATTTGCAGAGATCAGAAACTGGCAAACAAAAGAGTAGGCGGCAAAAGAAAAATAGTGCAATTAGAAAGCAGCAGCATATTGTGGATGCATTTTGTTTTCATTTTTGTTTTGCAGCAAGATCCGTGATGTTGTCCAGTGTCAATTCCAGGGCTTATGGGCTCGGAGTAATTGTCTGTTCATACCTAAACTGCTCTGAATGGAATCAATAGAATGGGGGTGATAAGAACCAAACCACATCCTGGTTTTCATTTTCTGCCACACAGATGTGAACTGTAATTTTAAAATCTTAGTAGTAAACTTGACTAGTAATGTGTTAGTGAACTGCATGGTGGATGATGCTATTACCCAACAATGATGGTTAAAGCTACATTATTAATACAAGTCTAAAGAATAAATATTACACTTTTTACTCTACCAGGTTGAGGCTGTCTTGGTGTGGATTTTTGTGTTTAGTTCTTTTATTGGGGTTCTGTCTCAAAGGGGTACTGTCTTCAGTGAAAACTAATTTTTGCTCAGCGCAAACCCAACCAAAAGCCATCGATGCAAAATGAAAATGTGAGCTGCTCATGGCAAAAAGGTGCTCTGCTGTTATCTATCCACCCCCTCCCCCCCACTTTCCGCAACGAAGACAGTGCCCCTTAACAGTACAGATCCCGCCATGTGCACCACTGGTTACAATCAGTCCTGTCAGATCTGCCCCTTCCAATGCCAGATGCATTAAAGATGGGAAGGAGACTATGACATTTATCATATATTCTACAGTATCCTAAGCACACACACTATGATAGTATGAAATTGCTGAGTATACTAATCCACCTTCATAGCTATATATGAGGCTGCATTTAACCCCAAAGATAGACTCTAGCTGCAAATATTTTTTTTAATACCAACATAGATGTCCTGAATGTGTAGTGGTTAACTCACATGCAACTGGAATTGCTGTGATGGAAGTCTCTCTTTCCATCCTAGTTAGGAGGGAAATAGATTTAGGAGTAGCCTCTTTTATGATCCATTAAGACAAAACTGGCCATCTTTCAGGACTAACTAACATACTAGATGTTACCTTCCATTGGAGAAAACACATCATGTGCTAAACAGGGGGCAAAATCACACTAGTCCAATAGGAAGTGATCCTTTGATGGGTGGGACAAAGCAAAAGGAGCTTTGTAATGTGTCATCTAATGTTGAACTGGGCAAAATTGAAAAATGAGAAAATTCTTCCAATAGCCACTAGCATCCCTATTTATTTGACCACATTTCTTCATCCCTTTAAGTTTTTTTTGCGCTAACTTACTAATAATCTAGTAAACGTAAAGAATTTCCAGCGAGCAAATGAAAGCCAACCTTAAAACCAAAAGAAATACAGGATGATTCTACATTCCTCACTGCTATTAGGGAGCTACACTTGCTTATATATAAAAAATATGGGTTGAAACTAACTTGTATTGTAGCATTAAGTTTCTCTACAAGCACAACACCCAACTGTGCATGTGAATTTATAGTTTCCCCCCAGACTCATAACTTAACAGCAAAAATAAACTTGAAGATTGCACTCATCTGTTTTTTACGCATTTAGCTACCCTTCATGGTAAAGTGATTGTTGGTTCATTAAATACCAAAAGTGATACCTCGCGTGTGTGAGTTTGGCTTTGATTGCGATTCGTTCATCTCTGAGTCGAGGTTACTACCCATTGTCCCAGATCTCTGGTTCAGTGCCTCTGATGACATTTTAGTGCTGAAGTTGTGCCAACTATTGGATGAGATTTGAGCTGAAGACCAACATGCAGTTAAGTGGTTGGTGATCTCATAGCACAATCTGAAGACCAGGAAGTTCTCCTGATGCTCCAGCTAATATTCCTCCCACAGCTGGAAAAATGACTCAATGATTAGTCATTTCAGTACTGGCTTTGGGATCCTGCAATGCGCAAAATGGCTACTGAATTTTCCTGCATCGGAACAGTAGCTGCAATTCAAAGTAGTTCATTATGTTTTAGGATAAAGCACTATGTCAATGTGTCTTCCTTTTGTGTTATCATTCTTGACTAAGTATATCCCATAATATTCCTTTCAAACTTGTATTCTGAAGCAGGTTTCTAAACTTCTGAATCTGTTGATGATCAATGTCCATGCACTTTTTCATGCTGTTCAATCGATTGAGAAATCTCATCAATATAGCTTATTTTTGTATTATTATTGTGGTAGTTGGTAAAATTCTTTCCTCTGAGACAGAAGATTGAGAATTTAATCATTTTAGTGTCAGAGTACATAATTTTGGCTGCCGTTTCCCAGCATTATAAAAGTGTGCAATTATGTGATACTATTCAAAGAAGAACCAAGCTTTCCATAAGTCCTAGCCATCATCCTTTTCTTTACTGACAATAACAAAGGACACTCATCTTTGCTATTTGTGAGATATTACTGTGCGCAAATTGTTGTTGCTTTTGGCTATATAACAATCCTCACATTTGAAAATAATTAACTTTGTCTGAAGCACTTTGTGATGTTTTCAAGAAATGCATTCAGGTACTTGCATTCAGGTACAAGCCTCTCTCTCTCTTCCATTGATCCATTTATCAAAGAATTTATCATTCTCTGCCTCCCTTAATATATGGAGGCAAAGAATCCTCCCTAAATGGTCTTTGCCAACTTTTCTCAAACAGGGTATTGAGCTTTGGTATTATTGCTTATCATAATTGACAGTGGAATATTACTACAGGGGAAAAAGTAACATCCCAATTCTGCATTTCAAAGTATTCACTGTTGTGAAGCACTTCAAGAAGTTTCTGAGTAGTGTGAAAAAATGTTGCATAAATTCACATTTATTTTATTTTCATGGTTCCTGAAATATATCTTCCAAATTACATTGCATTTCCCACACAAGTTCTGAAATACACATTTTTACTGTTAAGGCTTGAATTTTTAAATTTTAACTGATAACTAATAAAACACTACTCAAGAGCAACTTAGAAAATTATTTTTCCATAGAAAATCACTGGAAATGTATAGGATATATGCATTGTTAATTATGTGTTTTCCTTTAATGATGTGACTTAACAAAAATGTGGATATTGTACCAAGACCATTGACCAGTTGTATGTATATGTATAGGTAAATGACAATGTTGAATAATCAGTGATGTGACTTAGGGTGTGGTGGGGGAAGCTGTGGGGATTGCAGAATAGTAAAATTGACTGCAAACAGATGACTTTCAATGTGCATAAATTCATACTGTCATTTCCAACACTACATTTAATACAGTAATTGATGATTTTTCCTGCAAGATTTGGCAAAGTAATTTTTCTTATTGAGAAAGTTAACTTAAAAAAACTCAAACATTCAAGCCCTACTGATCAATTACCTCCTCTTTATCCTGATTTTTATGTATTATTTAACCTTCTGAGGAAATGTGACAATTTTCCTGTTTTGCTTTCCTCAGAATGTTATTGCGATGTCTGGATAGTGCTCTTGCTTTCCAGTCAGAAGATTATAAAAGCTGTGCTGCAAGAATTAAAGCATAAAATGTAGGCTCCACTGGGGTATTTGGAGAATACTACATTACCAGAACTCAAATGAGACACTAAACTGAGAGCTTGTCTGCCTTGTCCAATCAACCAATCATTCATCACGTTGCTGTTTACACAAAGCTGCTATGCGCAACATCATGCTGCAATCACCTGCATAACCATAGTCACTGCTCTTCAGAATAATGTGGCATACGTGAAGTAGCTTCAGGGGATGTGAAAGCTGCTTTTAAAAAGTCCATGTCTTTTCTGTACTATTATAAGTTTAAGTATAACAGCAACTTGAGGGATGGCATTTAATTCTGAAAGGAATCTGCCGGATTTTTATTATCTTGGCAGTGGATCAATGATGCAGATAGTTGGCCATTTCATAAATAATGGTGAAAGAACAGGGTGAAGTGAAATCTGGGCTGCTTGCATTCAGCGGTTGATTCCAGCAATAGATTCTCTCATTTTTACTTGTTTTCTTTTTATTCTCTCTCTGCCTCTGATTCTCTCTCTCTCTCGCTGTCCTCTGTCTCTCTGTCTCTCTCTCCCTCTCTGTCTGTCACTAATGAATTCTTCTAAGCTTCCTCGGTAGCTTTCTTGTAAACTCATCGTTTGCAGTGGGCCTGAGCCACGCACACCATGAGAGGTTCCTCCAGGTTCAATTAGAGGGTGCTGATCATAATTACAAAAAATTAGCAGCTCCACAACTACACTTAGTACTTTGGATAACAGAGGGGAGGATATTGGCTACATCTCCTGCTCCTGATTGGAACTCCTATTACAATTTGCATATTTGTGGAAATTGAATAACTAAGAACTTTTTGATGCTATTAAAGACAAAAGCTTGCTAATGATCTCTAATCTACGTGGTCAAGGGAGTGCAGAGTACTTGCCATTCTTAGAACTAACTGAACAGAACTCAGGAAAGCTGGGAGGCAATTAAGAGTGGGACAATATAATTTCTTTTCTATTTATTGATCCTTCAATCTGTGGTCCTGCACTATAGGATTTGAACAATAACATCAAGAATGGTCAACAGGTATGTTGTTAAATTTCAAGAGTGATGATGCAATCAGAATGTCATTGGAGGGGGCACTAGTATTCACCATCTTGCGATGCCCAATTTTGATTTAAAAATTTAAAATAAAATTAAAATGTAAAGGAATGAAGCTGGCCTTCCTCATGAGCATTGCCTTGTTCTACATTGTTTAAAGTAATTAATATTCTTTTTGGATAAAAATGCTGCATTGGTACTTGCTCTCTGATATCCAAGATCGCTGTCTGACTCTCGCCAAGAGTAGTCACATTGTGGAATCAGAGACAAGCTAATTTAGGGAAAACAGAGCAGATGGTTGAAAACAATATCTTAAAACCTTGCCTCTGTATTTGAAACTAGTCTAAACTGACAGGATAAAAATCTCTTAAGAGACCAAAATAAAATGGATTTTGACCTAATACGATCTTGGGGGGAAAATGTCCAGAATTCAGAAAGGTTTAGGAGTTGGTGATATTTGTGAAAGAACTACTGACTACTGTGTTTCAAAATCTGATCAAGGGAGACATAGAATGAAAGTGTTCTTGACTTTGTGTGTGAGTTGTGTAATAAATTATATCAAATCAGCCAGAGTCTTGCCATTCTCTAGATTGTCAGCTCCAATGAATGGAAATTAAAAATCTGGGGAGATGTAGAATAGGCTACCAATTTTCTAACCACAAAATCAAAAATTACTTCCAACGTGTATAAGATGGGTCTTGTCTATAACCACCTAGCAATATTAATGTTGTGTGTCCTTGTGATTTAAAAATTCATTAACTGCCAAAGTTGTGGTAGCTGAATGGATTGCCCTAAATCTACAATTGGAAAATATATTCTGGTTGAGAGTTAAAGAAGAAAACTGTTGTAGTACAGATATAGATAAAAATATATTGTGTGAAAAAAATAACTTTTTATAATCTGTCAGGAGAAATAATTTTTTATAAGAGTGGGAGCATCTTCACTTTGCAAAAGGAATGTGTTCATATACCTCTTCCAAACTGCCTTTCATGTTTTCACCATGGGTAATAATAAAATTAGATGATTTTTAAAGGAAGCACAAGTTATATTGATATCAGGTTTCTTGGAAACAAGAAAAAGAATATGTTATGGAGATTCACCATTTAACTATAGCTCCAGGTTTAGAACCATCCTCTAATAGAATTAAAATGATGAGTATGAAGAAGTTAATTCAAGAGGTTTTACTTTAATTGTTTCCTCATCATTTCAAATTCATAATTTTTAAACTAGGTCTCACTCTGCACATGCATAAATTCTGTCTAAGTCTATCAAAATGGATGTTCACCATATTAGCCACGACCTCTTCTATTATTCCAAAGTTGCATAAAAGAAAGAAAATCATGATAACTTACCATGAAACAGTTAGCCATTCACTCACCTCTGTGTGTCTCTCTCCACCAGGATCCAATCAAGGTAAACTTGATTTGGCTGTTCAGGTGGACAAGTGGTTGCTCTGAAGAGGTAATCCAGCTATGGTTCCTACTACATTTACTCAAGAATTTGGAGTAGTTTCACCCAAAGCTGTGAGTCTATGTCATATTAAAATCTCTGTGGATCATGCTTGATGTCAACCAGCAGAGAAATTTGGGAAGGACCTCTTTGTTAATGACCATGGATTTCAAAAGTCAAATTGGAAGGACCACATATTGTAGAAAGAACAGTCCTGAGTAGAGCCTACTTCGATGTAATCTATTAAATCTGTTATTCCTTTCAAAACTAATTAGCTCAGTTTAAAAAGCTATTTTCTAACAACCATTGTATTCTGTGGATGAATAATAGGCTTGCAACTTTTGATATAAATGCCAACCTTGGTTCCATTAAATGCAGGCCATTTCTATCATATTTAAGCCATTTCATTTCAAGGTGTAAAATACTTTGGGGAAAAATGATAAACTATGCTATTTATTAGCGGGAATTTAAATAGTTTTCAAGGTCTAGGAGAGATCCAGAGGAAGAGATACAGAAAACTGAGAAGAAACTGATAGGTGTAGCAGAACAAACGCTAAAATGATACGGCAAAATGAACGTATGAATGCAGCAGAGGATTTGGACTCGTAGAGTCTTCTGTACTAAGATTAAAGCAAAGAAATCAGTGATAAAGTAAAATTGAAGATGCAAACAGCAAAGCAGATGGATGAGTGAAGTGAGTCGGAGAAGATCTGATGGTTATTGTCCATAGAAGAATTAAAGTCAGGGGAATGGGATTCTGAGGTCCCCAAGTGAGTTTGGACATTGGCTTGAATTTTCTAAAGGTGCAATTTTTATTTGAACAACTAACATCTGTGACATAGACTCCAATGAAACCACACTGTTTATACGGATTTTTTTTTTCTCTAGGGATGGCTCAGGGTCCATTCAGGTTGAAATGTCATTGCAGAAAAGACCAAGTTTTCACTTCCAATGAACAGCAAACCCATTTTTGCACCTGGATCATAGATGGACAATTTCACCACTCATCTAAATGCAAGTAAATAGACTAGCTGTAGCCGAAAAGGTAGCAAAGGTTTGAATTACCATTTGATAGCTGCTACACATCACCGAGGAAGGTAAAGGAAGATGATGACAGGATCTTGACAAGATTACAAGAGGTTGTATAAATAACAATGCTGTAATAATGAGCGACTTCACCAACCCAATATTTACTGATGATGCTTAAATGCGAGTGTTGTGACAGAGTCTGAATTAGTAACTATGCTATTAGACACTCTTATGACACTGGGGAAAAATTAACATCCAGACTTGCTGATCACAGCCAATCAAGAGAGAATGTGGTTGGAATATAACTGTATTCTGAGAAGGAATAACTACGCTATTAGAAATTTTGAAGTTGTATGGCCATTGGGTCCAGGAAGGTATAACAAGAAATTTAGGAGTATGTGTAGAAGAGATAAATTTGTAAAACACAATAGTATCTGAATCTTAAACAGAGTGGTTACGGAAGGAAGAAACTTGGAAGCAAGGTAAACAAAAACCTGAGAGGGAAATGGCTGAATAATCCAATGATATTTTCTGGAAAATTCTGTCTGGCTCTTTGCCTATTCTGCTCCAGTGAGTGTCATGCAATGCTTTGAAGCTGGTGAGATGAGAAAAAACAGACTGAAAGCTAAGAAATTTCCCTTTAGTTAAATGCAACACAGTATACCCTTGAGGGTATTAGAAGAGTAACAAGGCAGCTTCTGGTACACCAGCTATGGTTATTAAACATTCATTGGGTGCTGGAAAGGTTTAACAGGGTTTAAGAATAGCAGAAGCAGTTATTTTAAAAGGCCAGTCAATTCCAACCCAGGCAACCACAAGTTCATTAATCTTGCACAAATACTGGATGAATAATGGAAAATATCCTCAATACTATGATGTGGAAAGGACTTGTACATTAATACTTAAAATCACCATGCATTTGGCCCTACTTGAGAAATCTTCAGAGCTTCTTCCAGTGCACCAAAAACAAAATTGAAGTGTCCAAAAATAAACTTTATTTCAACCCCCTAAAATGCACAGCACATGTGAAAGATTACTAACTGAAATATACTTTTTTTCCTTGCTAAATGATCTGTTGGCTTTTAATCTCTTGATGATCCCTAAGATACCACTGAAACATTACTCACAGCTTAGCTGGTAAGAGAACATTGAAGTATAATTTATGTTCAAATTGAATATCTAATCAAGCATATTCATGGATTATTTCAAAGGTAATTGGAGTTATAAAGGATGCTTTTGCAATACTGTCAAGTGTGAAGTGCCTGATGATCCAGTATTATTTTTCTTGAGTGAAACATTGAGACTGGTCAAGAAATCAAGTTCTTTTTATATAAAATAAAGAAATGCACAGCTCTTCCAACTGAAACAAGTGTTAGTCTGAGGGTGGTGGTAAATGGACCGCAAGGTTTAAACCGTTGCCCGTCCTGACTTTAAGCTGCGATACAGCAACAAACTGGAAATCTGTTAACTCTGCAGGTTCCTGCACTGCCTGTAAGGAGTTTGCACGTTCTCCCTGTGACCATGTGCGTTTTATCTGGGTGCTCTGGTTTCCTCCCACTATCCAGAAACATACTGGTTGGTAGGTTAATTGGTCATTGTAAATTGCCCCATGATTGGGCTAGGATTCAATCAGGGGATTGTTGGGCAGTGTGGCTCAGAGGGCCGGAAGGGTCTATTCCGTACTATATTTCAATATGTATATAAAAATAAATGACATTGAAATGGGACATGTGGTTAGATGTGAGACAGAAAATCAAAATAAATTTCATATTGACAAATGCAAAGTATCAGAAATAAGCAGAAAGAATATACAGCATAATTAATAAAGGAAATGGGAGGCGCAGGAGGCTTAAAACGATTATGGGCCTTTTATAATAATGTGCAGCAGCAATTACTAAAACACATTTTTCACTCTGGTACTAGCCAGAACCGAATTCTGGGTTTTATGATATGCTCCTGAGTTCTGATCATCTCATTTGTTTAAGATATGAGCATTGAAGAGAGTGCAAGCAATATCAACATTGGTCCTGAATGCCATAATGTTAAAGAAGCTTGAGCTCTTTTGCTAAAGAAAGGTTAAGGGAAGATGTGAATGAATAATGGATTATATAAGGCTAGTTAGGCTGTTCATCACTAATAAAACAAGTCACAAATGTGCATTAGTGAAAAGTGAATTTAAAGTCACTAGAATTTGCAATGATATGCTGAATAAGGTTGGAAGCCAAATAAGTAATGGGAACTGCCTGAGTTGAAATAGCAAGGTGAGTTTAATGGCCTAAAAATGTCTTTAATTTCACCTTTTCCTTCACTTTGCGGAATATTGATAACCTGCTCTCTCCCAGAATTTTCACTGCACAAGATTTACTTTGGCAGTGGCTTTAGAGGGGCAAGGCTGCTCTAACATGGCTTAACTTAGCAACAAAACGTTGGAAACATGTTCCGTCAATTTGTGCAGAAGTTCAGATAACCCCCTTGATGAGGTTAAGTTTATTGTTTATCCTTCATAATAGTTTTCCATGTTGAATAATGTTTGGTGTACAGGTATGTGAATCCATTGCAGGAGTTCTCATTGCTTACAGTGGTGAGTTTTCTTGCTATTCTTCAGGACATGTGATCTCACTGATCCATTTTCAGCACCTGTGAGGTTTGGCCTTATTTGGATGATAGAGGGGAACTAAAACTTCACACCTCCGTTCCTTCTACCCCTCAGGTTATTAACAAAAGGACATTGAGTCAGAATCAATATTTGAATGAAGATTTTTCCATCAGTTATGTTAGGTTCAATTTTGTTGTACTTTGAGGCAAAAGTTTCCAACATGCCTGCAGTGATCACTTACTACAATGGAAGCCTCTCAGACTGATAACTAGAAGTGCTGCGGGACTTGTGCTGATGGGTTTCAAGATGTAATTACTTCATATCTTCGGTCTTCCTCTCTTAAAGTCTTGATGAAGGGTTTTTGGATCATTAAAGATGGATACTCCAAAGAAACCTTTGCAGGTGAGCAATACAATATCCTTTGCTTTGATGCCATTAGTTTTCCACTGATCTAATTACTTTGACCTTAATGCTTTCCTTCTTTTGATCACTCCATGTTTGTGCTGTTAAACAATGAAGCTGCTTATTGATGTTATTGCCATTGGAGGTTTGTTATCAATTTCTGTCCTTTTAGAGTGGGGGTTTCCAATCTGGGGTCCACAGACCCCTTGGTTAATGGTAGGTGTCAATGGCATAAAAATGGTTGTGAATCCCTGCTTTAGAGGATCTTTATTCCAAATAGAATTATCATCTATTCATGGCTCCAATTAGAGAATAGTTCATTTTCACAAATGAGCAACTTTAAATAAAGTCATTTTTACCATATCTTGTATACTGTCTTTCATTCCATTTTTTAAACTGTTTCCTTGTCTCTTATCCTTCCTGATTTGTTGGCTTTCTATTGTTTTCCTTAATCTATGCCATTTTTTTACTCCAATAAAGACTGCAGTCGTACAAACATTTGTTCCTTTCCAGCCATGAGAGTGACTTCAAACATTCGGTGTAACATAATTACCAAAAATCCCTTTGAATAACCAGCTTGAATTTTCAAAGTGAGTCCCAGAATGAAATAAAATAGGCTCTTTTGAGAATTTTTTTTTTATAGCTTATCTACATCCCAGGGTTAGTTGAGGCCATTATTATCAACGTTGCAGTGGCAAGTAAAGGTGTCATTACAAATAGTGTGAGCCTCATTAATTTATGCGTGAGCCAAAAAAGAATCTCATTCATCTAAAGCCTTTCACTTCTAGTCAGTGACAAATTGGCTTTACTGGTCTTGCCATAGCAAAAGTATGTGAAAATTAAGACACAGAAATACCAAAGGGCAAGGAAAAATCTGTGGTGTGTTATGAATAATGACAATTTTGTGCTGGGACTGGGGTGAAATGGGTCAATAAACCAGACTTGTTTGAAGTCAATGCAATGTAAAGTTGGCTATGGCGTAAAATTAGTCAGTCGTCAGACTGTTTTTATACCACTTCTATTTACTAATTTATGAGTGGGGGAAAGAATTAAATCATTGGGTGTTAGTTTAAAAATGTATATAGGAAGCAAACTCTGTAGTACTGTCTCTGGAATGTGCAAAATAATATGTGGAAGATTACATTTATTTTCTGACTTACTGTGGTGCTATACTGGGGTGCTATATATTTTCTGACTTGTATCTTGTAGTCCACTGGGGCATGTACCAATATGTCAGTCTTAATAAAACTTGTATTGACAGTGTTATCTTTGAGAGGTTGTAAATGTAGCCAATTTTATTTTTAGATACTGTTTATTTGGTTTAGCTTACAGCCTTTCAAATGCCCTAAAGTGCAACATAGCGAATTTTAGCAACATATCCCAGCATCGTAAACCAGATTTCCATCCTGTAAGTCATGTCAGTCAGCTAATGAATATTGGCTGTAGGGAATACTAATTCAAATGGTGTTAAGTCGTTTTATCGAGTATATATTACATTTACCTAACAGTTCTAAATTCAAAACTGGTTGGACAAAGTTTTTACTTGTGTGTATGTGACTATTGTTAACTGTTATTTGTTGGGACTTGAATAAAAATAACATGCCTTTGTTGTATTTTGATTTTTTTTTAAGTTTCTTTGTATGATAGTGGATCACTTGTGTGAAGAAATAAAGATCTATGAAAGTTCTGGAGAAGTCACCAGAAATGGTTTGGGTAACTGAGGAAAGAATCTCCAGTGGGTGATAGAGCAAAAAGACTAAAGAAGATTGTAGGATATGTTCTGCTCTGAGTTTGGTGACCATGATAAACACCCTCCTGTTTACTATCTAATAACCCTTGCCATGGGAATGTTAAGCCATTCTCAGAAAGCATGAGGCTTAGCTGTGATGGCCTTTTATTTGGATTTTGGACTAATGTACTAGAAAAAATTTAGTTTAATCCATGCTAAAAATGATATTGTTAAAATAAAGCATAAGAGATTAAGATCCTCAGTGAAACCAAAATACATTCCCAATTCCATCTTGAAGATGATTATTATTGAAAAATAAAATGTGTACAATTCACTTTTTTGAATGCAACTTTGAGGAAAGTACCTTACTTGAGTTTAAACTACATTTCAGCTATAACTTTAAGCATAGGAAAGTTTTACCAGATTGATTCCAAGGAATGAGGAGTTCAGTTCTGCAAGGAAACTGGAGAATCTGAGGTCATTCTCTTCGTTTAACAGAGGTTCCCAAAATCATGGTGGATTTTGATAAAATAAATAAGAAACTGTTTCAAGTGGCAGAAGATTCAATAGCTATAGGTTAGAAATGAAAAGCAAAACCAGCAAGATGATAAAAATGTGATGATCTGGAATGCACTGTCTGAAATTGGGAAGGAAGCTAATTCATTAGAAGATCTCAAAGCAAATTGGATACCTATTCAGACAAGAGAACATTTGCACTATGGAAAGTGCAGGGAAATGGGACGAAATGAAAAGCTCTTTCAAAGGCTTAGCACAAGCATAACGTGTGAAATGGCTACCCTTTATGCTATGCCATTTGGTGATTCTAGGTTGTGAAAATATGATTCAGACATTCATTTAAGTGGGCATTTGATATAATTTCAGTCCCTTCAATTGATTATTGTATTTACATATGCTATTGCTTCCTCAGAGGGAGAAAGTATTTTAGTAATAAAATATATAAACTATAACAACCTAATTTCAACACAGGATATACAACTGTCATGGAGAAAATCCCCAAATATTTGTACTGGAAAGGTGGAGAATGATGTGAAGGTGATCAAGGGACTACTGAAGAAAGCTAAATCATCAAAGTTAACCTATATTTTGAGTATCTAAGTCTTGTGTTATAACACAACACAGAGGACAAGGAACAGCCCTGTGCAGAGACTCGAGTGTAAAAAAAAATGCAAGGACTTTGGTTCCAACAGCAACACTGCCAAAACTAGAGGCACAAAAAAAGGGAAAAGACAATCAGAGGCAGCCAAAATAAGGGCCCACTGCAACAATAGAGATCCCAGAGTTCTGTAACCACTAAGAGCCGGAGATACATTGGGATGAAACTGACACTAGACTGACTCCAAACAGACTGTACCTGAAGGCAATTGTGACTTAACACACACCACACACGGATCATATGAAGTCATGATAGGGGAAGGCCTGCCCTGTCTGAGGAACAGGCATCATTTTGGAGAAACTGGAAAGGGATCTGAAGATACTAGATGATGCACCACCAACCCTGCGGGGCAAGAATGTCACAGCTCAACAAATACGCTCTGGAGAACCACACTCTGTTAAGATCTGAGGTGGAAGGACAGTTCATCACCACAAGAATCTGGAAGGCTTTGTGCCGATATATGCAAAGACTGAATACTTACTTTGGATGTCTGTTTTCTCCCCCTTTTACTTTTCTTTATTAAACGACTTGTGTTACATTTCTCTATAATATTGAGTGCATACCATTGGAAGAATTGTATCATTTGACCACTGCTCTAAGAATATGCAGTATATTAATGTAATATTTAGTGTAGGATATCTCTCTGCCACCGTCCTCCACTTCTCCCTGCCTCTCCCTCACCTCAACCACCTCTCACCCCCACATTGTGCCCACCCTCCATTGTTGGGTCTCCACGGGGTTGAGAACTGAAGGATACACAAGAGTTGGCAGATACTGGAAACTCGAGCAACAAACAACCTGCCGGAGGAACTCAATGGGTCAGGTTGGACCTGTGGAGT
Source organism: Hemitrygon akajei (assembly GCF_048418815.1). Lineage (NCBI taxonomy): Eukaryota > Metazoa > Chordata > Chondrichthyes > Myliobatiformes > Dasyatidae > Hemitrygon > Hemitrygon akajei. The sequence continues at coordinate 20,864,661 of NC_133141.1, read as the reverse complement.
GAAAGGAACTGCCCAACATCATTGCTAATGAAGGGGTTCATTCTGAAGCTGCAGCAGTTCCTTCTGCCCTCTCAATGATGCTGTTCAATCCACTGAATTCCTCCAACAGATCATTGAGAACTGAACGATAAGGGTTAGAAATGACTGGCAAAAGGGCTGCAGGGATAGGAAGACAAACCAAAAAAAAAGCAGAGCAGTTATGACCTGGATCTGACTGCCATACCAGCGAGTGGAAGCAATTCATGAATGGCTTTCAATTTGCACAGGAAGAGAGAGAGAATTTTGCAAGGCCACAAGGAAGGATCCCAGGAACAGGACTGATTTGATTGTGCTTCCTAAGGGCATCAAAGGTTATGGCGAGAAGGCGGGGGAATGGGACTAAAGGGGAGATTGGATCAGCTCATGATGAAATGGCGGAGCAGACTCGATGGGCCGAATGGCCGACTTCTGCTCCTTTGTCTTATGGTGTTATGGCTGACGTGGACTGAGTAGACTCCTGGGCTCTAATGATCTTTGAGGCAGAAGCTAAGTGTTCCAAGCTCCATACAAAATTGCGCTTGAAAATTCAACACTGAAGAGTTACGCTGTTAAAAATGTTTTTCTTTAGGTTGGATCTCAAGTTGAGATGCATGTACCTTTCTCTCTTATCAGAACATAGAAGGAAGCCATTAAGTATACAGCATTTATGCTGGCTTTCAATGTGGCAATCCCATTAATTCCATCCTCCTTCCTTATTTTCCAGTTACTTACTCTCTTCTGTTCATCATCTCCCCTTACCATTTAACTACAGTGAGAGATTACTTACAGCAGGCAGCTAACCTACCAGCAGATCACAGGGACGTGGGAGGAAGCTGAAGCAGCCCATGGGAAACCCAAGCAGTCAAGGGGGAAATGTGTGGACTTCACACAGACAGTATCCAAGGTCCCTGAATCACTGTGTCTATTCAAGACAATAACATTTTAGTCCAACATTAGATGATAGCCGAGAATGATTACATTGCATTCTGCATAGTTTTGGAAAATGACAACAGAGAATAGAACAGGAGAAATATTTAACAAGGTTAAAAAGAAATTTACCAGGCTGTAATATTCACCAAATGTGGTGAGAAAATGCCTCAGTACATTTGTCTCAGATACTAGAACAGTGAGGGACCATATCCTTGCTGTACAATTCTGCATTTAATGTTTGCACTGAAAAAAAAGGAGTTATTTTGCTAAAATTTTTAAAGGGAGTACACATGCAATATTGTAGTTCTAAGTGTTGCATCAGCTGCATGTAAGTTAATCAGTGCCAGAGCAGTGGAGAGATCATGACAGATCAGAATGAATAAATTTTAAAAAGAAGTGAGGACTGGTCCTAAACGAAGACTCTTGCTGAATATCAATATTAGGATTTGGCAAAAGTAATGAAAGCTTAGTCAATTTTTGAAGAAAAAGATAGTGGAATGAAATTAAGATGAGACCATAAGACATAGGAGCAGAATTAGTCCATTCAGCCCATCAAGTCTGCCTCACTACTCCATCATGCTGATTTATTAACGCTCTCAACCCCTTTCTCCTCTCCATAACCTTCAACACTATTACTAATTAGGTATCTATCAAACTCTGTTTTTAAATATAGCCAATAACTTGGCTTCCACGGCCGTCTGTGACAATTAGTTCCACAGTTTCACCACCATCTTGCTAAAGAATTAGCAAGGCAAAGAATACCATTAAAAATTATGTAAAATCATAAAAATGCATAAGTATGTAACTGAAAATAAAAGAAAATGCAATCGAGGGAGGTGAATGCATAAGTAATAGGTGTTGAGAAGTAAGGGGGTCAGAAGGGATGTATATGGAATTCTAAAGTTAGCAGAAGAGTGTATGCTTTACATTAATACTATGAGTTGGGGAGACTTTATATATTGATTAATATATATCTGATTGTTTAATTAATCTATTGTGTACTCTCAAATGTTTTGTACTCATATTTTACTTATGTTTTTCTTAAAATTAATAAAAAGATTTGAAAAGAAAAGAAGAGTGTATGGAAACTTGTAGGGCAGAGGCAAAGATTGCAAGGACACAATGATTATCCTAAAACTGGACAGGATATGAGAAAAATTACCCTGACTGTTCTAATTCCCCATAACTGCCAGGTCCTCACTTTCAGATATTTATCAATCTCCACATTAAACGTAACTAATGATCCAGCCTCAGAGGTAGAGAATTCTGGAGACTCACCACTCTGAGAAAAGAAATGTCTACACATCTCAGTTTAAATGACCCAGCCCTTATTTTGCAGCTATGTCCTTGTCTGTGACTCTCTATTGAAATCTGTGTCATATCACTAAATAAATAAGTAAATTAAATAACAGATGTGGAGATCAAACCCATACCTGCACTTTGACCGCACTGTACAAATCACTCAAAGTCACTAGCAGTTCATTCAGTTCCACTTTCTTTGGACTTAAGCCCCTGTTTATTTTTACATCAACAGTGTTGACGTTGAGAGAGTTGAGAGTTTCAAGTTTCTAGAGTGAACATCACCAATAGCCCATCCTGGTCCAACCATGTAGGTGCCACGGCCAAGAAAATGCACCAACACCCCAACTTCCTCAGGAGGCTAAAGAAATTTGGCATGTCCTCTTTGGCCCTCAGCATTTTTTATCAATGCACTATAGAAATCAGGCAACTGTTCTGCCCATGACCACAAGAAACTGCAGAGAATTATGGACACAGCTCAGCACATCACAGAAACCAGCCTCCCCTCTATGGACTCTGTCTTTACCATCTGCTGCCTCAATAAAGCAGCTAGCAAAATCAAATTCCCCACCCACCCCAGACAGTCATTCTCCTCCTCCTCCTCATTAGGCAGAAGATATAAAAACCTGAAAGTACATACCACCAGGCTCAAGGACAGCTTCTGTCCAAGTGTTATAAGAATACTGAGTCGTCCCCTAGTATGACAAGATGGACTCTTGACCTCACAATCTACCTTGTTATGATCTTGATCCTTATTGTCTACCTGCATTGCACTTTCCTTGCAACACTATTCTGCATTCTGTATTGTTTTCCCTTGTACTACCTCAGTGCATTAATGTGATGAAATGATCTGGATGACAAACATTTTCATTGAACCTTGGTACATGTGCAACAATAAACCAATTTACCAATGCCACTCTATCTTTAAGTAAGGAAACAAAAACCGTGCAGAGTATTCCAAGTGTGCCCTCACCAACACCTTGTACAACTGTAACTATTTAATTCCAACACTTTTTGGAATAAAGATCAAAGTTAATAAAAATTGCATTCTTAACTACTTGTTGTACCTGGCTGCTAGCTTCTTGTGATTTATGCACTAGAACACTTCTGTATTTCACTCCTTTGCAGTCATGATATTTGAATGGTTGTTTCCTTTTGGCTTTAGGATTCCCGTGCAATTTCTATACGAAGGTTGCAATGAGATGACAAGGTCCTTTCGGGAAAACGTAGATTACCCAGCACATTTCCCGATTGGGAGAACTTATAGTTGAAAATGAATTAGTACTTCGAGGCAATGCATATTCACAAGTTGTTTTACCTAAATTATTTGTACACTTATTTGTATCTTTGTACTTCTAGCTGAGATTAGTTTTTGAGCATTTCCTGAATTAACAGAGGCAAAATGATGAAGGAACACAGCAGACCAGGCAACATCTATGGAAGAAAATAATCTAGGTTCTTCATCAGAAAGGTCCTGTTGAGTTCTTCCAGCATTTTGTGCATGTTGCTCAAGATTTCCAGCATCTGCAGAATCTCTTGTGTCTCCATGTGGCTTTTGAAATTAAATTGCTTTGCCTACCATTTAATGGATTATACCCTAGGTTATCCGGGGGGGGAAAAAAACCCTGAGCCGGGTCAAATAACTGAAGAGCACATTAAGTCTTCGTAAAATCATTTTATCTGCAGTATAATTTCAAGGCCACGGTTCTTGTGACTTCTTGTCTAAAGATGACAAAGAGTTAGCTCAGTGTCAAGATGGCCCAAAGGAAAAGTGTGGCTTTGTTTAGTTGCTTCAGATCTCACTTTTAGATGTAACTCCTGAATTCAGCTATCAGAACTGCAGTATAAGAGGATATATTTAAACTTTCCTGAGCAAAGTGAGAACGCATTTCTCTCAAATGGGCTGCAGACGTAGAGTGTGCAGATGGTAGAATATTGAATTTAAACCTGCTTATTCCATGTATAGTTTTGTGATTCAAATTGCCACTGTGTTTAATAAAATCCTAAAACTCTTCTACTAATCTCTCTCTCTCTCTTTTGACTAATTACGTACATCAAAGTGCTTAACGGTGACTGGGGAGTTTTAATATTTCCACACGTTGTGTTGCGCAGAATAATAGAAGCCATTGCCACCAGCAGATGGCTTTTAGAATGCAGTGCAAAATGTGTGGAGAAGGGTGTGGGTAAAGGGAAAAGCAAATGAAACAATTAAAAGCTGACAATCTCGGTGGGTAGCAGAATCAGTGGGAAGAAAGGAATTGTCAACATTTTGGACCGAAGCCCTGCATCATGTAGTTATACAAAATTATGGGGGGGAGGGGGTTAGAATCTGAGGTGGAAGGGAGCCCATTGGGACATCAGCCTGTGCTGTCCCTGAAGGAATGAGCAGAGGATGCAAAAAAATGCAGATTTAATGAAGATTACAGTGGGACTAATTAATACAGATTTATTTAGTTCATCAGATGAGAGGTGAGATGATCCCACTGCATTCTGCATAGTTTTGGAAAATGACATGAAGAAAAGGTTTTGACAAGATAAAGGGAATTTTACCAATTTTAAGGGTTTTGTTAACTCCTTTGACATCTGCAGCCCTCCTCCACCACCCCCCACCCCCACCACAGTTACTGCTCAACCTCCTAGGTTCCTCCAGCTTGTTGCTCCAGATTCCAGTGTCTGCCATCTCCTGAGTCTCCAAGTAAAAGCCAACTGTGAGCTGAACTAAGGCTGTTCATGGCAACCAACATCATTCCAGTTCCAACGTATGACTAGAAGAAGAACCCATTCCTTTTCAGAGCAAGGCTCTTGCATACTGATAATTAAATACAGGGATAGAAATAACTTTTTTTCCTGCAGGGTGATATCTACAGGGAAAGAGAGCCAAGAATTGGGAAAAGCAAATGATTTCAAATGAAGCAATTTTAAGTCTGGAACCTGAACAAGCCTTGTGTGTGTGTCCTCTCTGTATCTGGAGAGTAGGAAGCTGATTATCATTTAATTATTGTTTTGGCAAAACTCCATTGACTATTATATGGAGCCTATAAGAAAAGGAGCCTAGGACCAAGAGAGTGGAGAGGACTTCAGTGGAAAAGTAATACTATGGGAGAGCCAGCAGACAAATAGAAATGCATCATTGCAACCTGTTTCCAAATCTGAAGGCAGTGAATATGACTGAAGCGGGAGGAATCTGTTCTCAACTGCCAAATAAAGTAAAATTGCTGCAATGGAAATGGGTTGCTCTCAAATCATTATGGGCCCTAAAGTGTTAAACAGGGACAGAAATCTGCAACATACATTTGCTTGAAAACACATGGCAGCAAAGAGTCTTCACCGTTTCTATTTAAAGAAATCATACAGTTCCTGCAGATTTGTTGTCAGTTTCAGTTCAGCCTCCTAGTTCAGTTCTTTTGTGGGCTTCATCTCTCTGGAATTTCACACTGTTTAAGACAGCTAGATTTTTCTGGCATTGTGGCGTTACTGGCTGCATCAAAAATCAGAAGCACAGACCTAACTCCCGACAAGGATGCCAAGGGCATTGTGGTCAAAGATGGTGTGTGGGAAAGCATGTAGCACAATAAACAGTCCAAAAGATTCACCTGAATATTTAAACTAGATTCCTAGCATACAGTTGGGATCCCATTTTAAACAGTGCTTTTTCTATCACTATTTAAAAGGTCAGAAGACTCACCTAGCCTCTTGAAGACCAGCCTCCTGCCCACCAGTTGCTCTGCTCTTGACTTCCTGCATGAAACCTCTTTTACCACCCTTCTGAATGTCAACACACACAAAATGCTGGAGGAACTCAGCAGGCCAGGCGGCCTCTATGGAAATGAGTAAACAGTCAACATTTCAGGATGAGATCCTTCAGCAGGACTGCAAAGGAAGGGGGACAAGCTACAAGGTGATACTTGAGGCCAGATGGGTGGGGCAGAGGAGTGAAGTAAGAAGCTGGGAGGTGATAAGTGGTAAAGGGCTGGAGAAGAAGGAATCATGTAGGAGACGAGAGTGGACCATAGGAGAAAGGGAAGGAGGAGAGGCACCGGGGGTGGTGATAGGCAGGTGAGGAGAAGTGAGTTCCCAGGGTGGGGAATTGAAGAAGAGGACAGGAGGTGGGGGAAAAAAGATTACTGGAAGTTGGAGAAATCAATGTCATGCTATTGGGTTGGAGGCTTACCGGATGAAATATAAGGTGTTGCTCCTCCAATCTGAGAGTGACCACACCATGGGCTGACATGTCTAAACAGAAATGGGGATAGGAATCAAAACGATTGGTCACCAGAAAATCCCGCTTTTTGCGGATGGTTGGGGGTGCTCAACAAAACGGTCCCCCAATCTACATCGAGTCTCACCAGTGTAGGGGTAGGCCACCTTGGGAGCACTGGATGTAGTATAAGACCCCAACAGATTCGCAAGTAAAGTATTACCTCACCTGGAAGGATTGTTTGGGGCCCAAAATGGAGTTAAGGGAGGAGGTGAATGTGCAGATGCTGCACTTCTGCTGCTTGCTGGGATAAGAACTAGGAGGGAGATTAGTGGGGAAGGATGAATGGACAAAAGAATCATGGAGGGAGCCATCCTCGCATAAAGTGGAAGGGGTGGAGGTATGTGGTGGTAGGATCCCGTTGGAGATGGCGGAAATTGTGGATAATGATGTGTTGGATGTGGAGGCTTATGGGGTGGTAGGTGAGGACAAGAGTAAATAAATTATCATACAGAAGATGGAGGATGGTGAACCTATAAAAATTCTCTACCCCGGAGAGTTGTGGAGGTTTAGTCACTCAGCTCATTCACAACAGAGGTGATTTCTAGACATTACGGGAATCCAAAAAGGAAGATTGCTTTGAAGCCATGATTTTTGCTGACAGATCAGATGGGTAAAACAGCCTACTCCTGGTTCTGTAGTTCCCTTCAGCCCCAAAGCCTTAAACAGAGATTGATTAGCAAGTAAATAATCTTATATTGTTGACATGAAAATCACTCTTGTATAAGGCCTCAACATGAGATTCTGCAGATGCTGGAAATCCAGAGCCACACATACAAAATGCTGACGAAGTCTCACCCCACAATGTTGATTGTTAATTTCCTTCCATAAATGCCACCTGATCTCCTGAGTTCCTTCAGCATTTTGTGTGCCGCACAAGTCCCCAGTTTGCTTCAAAAGGACTTCTTCGATCCAAAGTATTTTTGGGTGTTCATCGACACAGAACGATGCTAAATAAATGCAATTGAGCTTTATTGGCTTTCATATGATCATCCTCAATCCCTGTGCTTGATGAAATGTTTCCCAAGTAACCATAGCTTGGGAATGCTAGGAGCTGCTGAATGTACTTTGGGAATATTTTGAAGGCAGAGCTACAAACTGACTGCCTCTATTGGTTGTGTGGCACTACAAACAGCCATAGTGAAGCAAGTAAAAGGCACACCGTTGCCCTGAGAGAACACAGTGAAATCTAGCTCCTCCTCCTGCAACTGAAACATAAATTGTGAGCAGCATCTTATGTGGTATCTCTGCACCTCAGCTAACAATGATCCATTGGGGTAAGCTGCCAGCTCTCTTGAGCTTTTGTGGCAGGTGAGAGAACCATCAGGAGACAAGCTTTTCTCAGCGGCTCAATGCGGAAGAGTTATATTGGTAGTGGAGTGGACTCATTAGAATGGCCATTGTTTTCTATGGGAAGCTGTGACGGAGTTCAAAGTTCCATCTTCCAAACCAACATGGGCAAAGCTGTTGGAATGTGAACTTGGGACTATCAGGTAGATGAAAATAAATTCTGAAGTGAAAACAGAAAATGCTTGAAATGAGGAAAAGTCTTGGACCTGAAACTTCAGCTGGTTCTCTGACCCGACAGTGTTTGCAGCCTTTTGCTGTTTGTGTCTCAGATACATCAATTCTCTATGATAGTTCATGTCAACATTAAAGTCAAGTTTATTATCAAATTCATGTGTGCACAGGTGTAATGAAGAACTTACTTCCAACAGCATCACGGGCACACATACAGCAGATACACAACATTCACAAGAAAAACATACATTGGCAAGAAAGAAAACAATTAGAACAAAAAGTATGAAGAAGTCCACTGTAGTGCAAAGTGGTCACTATCCAAAGTGTAGTTGCTATACTGAGGTTGTGCAGCAAAGAACTGAATGGTTGAAGGGAAGTAGCTGTCCATGAACCTGGTGGTGTGGGACTTAAGGCTTCTGTACCTCCAGCCCGATGGTAGCTGTGAGAAGATGGCATGGATGGTGGGGATCTTTGATGATGGATGTTCCCTTCTTAAGACAACATCTCCTGCAGGTACAATCAACGGTGGGAGAGATATGCCTGTTGGGTACTAGGCTAAGTCCATTACTTCCTGCCGCTTCTTATATTCCGGCGCATTTGAATTACCATAGCAGGCCATAATGCACCCAGCTAGGACACTTTCAACAGGACAGGGCATCTCTGGAAGCTCATTAGAGTGTTTGGTGACAAGCTTTAAAAAAAAGTTCCTTATCCTGCTTTAAAAAAGTAAAGACACTGGCCAGCCTTCCTAGTAATTGTATCTATGTGCTGGACCCAGAACATGCCATTAGATAGGTTAACAATCAGGAATTTAAAGAAATGTAAACTGTCAAAGTATGAGTTATCTGCAGTGTTTATGGTGTCTCAAATTGTGGTGCACTGGCACGTGAAGCGTCCAATCCCTTATCCCTGAATCAGTTAGCCCCCCGAAAAAATTTTTTTAAATCTGCTCATCTTGGAAACACTAAGTCAGGCAACATCTGCAGAGGTTGAAAGTTAACATTTCAGGTCAAAGATCTTCCTCGAAACTCAGAAAGTGAAATAAAAACTTAGCTGTAAATTGATGAGAGGGTGAGCAAGGGGATAAGTATGGTAAAGGGAATATTTCTGAAAGGGCGAGAATGGGTTGCCCGGGGGTAATAAATTGTAAAGGTCATCTCATTGATGGGTTAATAGGGATAGTTGGGGCGAAAATGAACACCCCCCCCCCCCTCCACACAGCCAACAAGTCACGAAGTGACAGGCACAAGTCCTTGCATAAATATTCATGCAGCGTGCATCGTCACTAAAGCTCACCTCGCCGCTACAGTGACGCTATGAGGCTGAGGTAATACGGTCTATCTTCGTTCTTGCTCTGCAATGCTACATGTGAGAGCCGTGTGTTCGGCGAGAAGACGGTGCTGAAAATAAAATCAAGTCTTATTTTTAAATGTTACTCTCCCAACCATAAAAACAGGTAAATGGAAGCGTGTGCCCTGCAGAACTGAGCACAAGGCGACGGTTCTTTCTCTGGGGGGGGGGATGCAAACATCACAGAACGAGTCTCTGCAATCCCACCCACGGCTCTTTGAAGCAGCTTCATTCGGGTGGGGGTGAAGGCCGCACTCTAATTGAGGCGACAAAATCTAGATAAATGTTCACAATCCTTAATTAATCGCAAATGGACTACACACATTTAGCCCGAGCCCCCGGAACTGTGATCAGGGATTACATGTGGAACGAGATAAGGGCTGTGAGGATGGCGAAGGAATTTATTCACACCCTCGCAAAGGAAAGACTGCACTGCAGATAGATTAATGCAGAACAAACATCTGACTCAGCTCAAAGACACGCGTCCGGCCAAAGTCTTCATTTTATTGGCTTCGCCTTTTTTTCGGGGCGGGACTGTGTAGGGGAGTGGGTGAAAAAGTGCAGTTGTGGAAAAAAGGGAGTTAAGAGTTGACTTGATGCAGATAGGCGAGCGAGCGTTAAACGAGGACAGGTGGGTGGGGTAGGGGCTGGGAAATGCAAGGGTGTTTTCTGCTCCCTCTGCAAGGAAAGCAGTCGGTCTTCAGAGCGGGGCTTCAGTCAACACGGGAGTAGGAAGCGCGTAAGATAAAGTAAGCAGCCTTCTAGAAATCAAATGCATGGGAGGGGCGAGATCTTGTGTGTGGAGTCTCAACTTCCATGTTTGCTGAGCAGAGGGCATTAGATAGCAAAAAGCAGGGCTCCGGTAATGGTAAATCATGATGTGTTGCTGACGTCATCTTGAGGTGTGAGCGTGCCATCCAGAGAAGGAACTTTACAAAAAAAACTTTATTGCTTGTTCAGACTATTTATAACTCCCATTGTCGTCTTCGTTCTATCTGCGTTTTCTCCTCCTGTAGGAACAGTCGAGACTGATTTCCCACTGCTTCCCCCTTCCATATTAATCTCTTCTAACCTCCACCTCGTACTCAAGCTACCCCTTCTGTTTTTCCTTCCCCTCCCCACATGACACCCCCTCCCCACTCCACCCCATGCCCCCTTTCTCTACCCTACCCATCCATATGCCCCATCTCTTCCCTCTCACCCCATGTGCCTCCCTGTCTTCCATATACACATGCTTCTCTCCCTCACCTGCCTTCGTCAGCCATGTGCCCTCTTCTCTCCCCTCTCTTCCTCATCCACATGTCCCCCCACACCTAAAATCTGCACGCTCGCTCCCCTTTCCTCCCCACTCACATGCTCTCATTCTCTCCTTCCCATCCACATGCCCCTCTCTTCATTCCCAACTGCTTACTCCCACTCCATACTGCCCTCTACCCACCCTTCCATGCATTCCCTTTCTCCCTCTAAAACTGTCTTTAAGCAGGATGAACGCTCTTGGTGATCACAGTTGGATGTAGGGTACCCTGTTGTCCGTTCAAATGCACGTGGATAGTTTTCTTGTATCTTGGTCAACCCCAGATGCTAGAGTAAACATTTGTTGTTGTTCTTATGAGCTCATTGATACTAGTGTTTTCCCCTTGATCTCATTTTCAGTATAATTTAAAATATTCTTCATTTTCAATATTCCTTGAGTTCTCTTTTGAACATCATTAATAAGCTTTTCACGATGATCTTCAAAGTGAAAATGAGGCATGTCATTGTTCTGCCATCGATGTTTGACAATGCACTTATGATGTTTACTTTCCAAGCTAATATTAAAAGAACATGTGGTCCTGGTGCAATGTAGATTCGTCCCAGTGGAGAATTAATATTTGCAAATTAAATTGACATAGTCAAGGATTCTGCATTCCTTGAAAGGGTTCTGTGCTTCAAGGGATTGTGGTACAGAGATAAGGCTCTGAACCACTCTGTTAATTCTCTGGCTCACTGCAATTTTTTTGAGCATGGCTTACTACTGAGGTCAGAGATTGTTACAGATGAAGGATCACCGATGAAGGGCCTGCAGGTTTCTCATGCTGTTGCAAAATTATCTGTGCATTTTTTTATTGATTGATGCATTTCATGAAGGGCAGATCCAAGTCCCAAGTCTTGTGCGCAAGTACAGTGAGGTACAGGTACAGTGAAAAAACTTGCAGCGGCATCCCAGGTACCCAGTTACAGGCCACACACATACCTAAATTATACAGGATGGGAATAGAACAATACAGCACAGGATAGGCCCTTCAGCCCACAGCATTGTGCTGAACCAAAAACAAAAACAAATCCCTCCTACCCACACAATGTCCATGTCCATCCATCTTCATTGTAGTCATGTGCCTATTCAAACCTCTCTTAAAAGCCTCTAATGTATTTGCCTCTACCAGTGCATTCCAGGCATCCACCACTCTGAGTTAAAAAAACTTAACCCTCACATCCCCTTTGAATCTTCCCCCTTCTCACCTTCAATGCATGCCCTCTGGTATTAGACATTTTTACCCTGGGAAACAGATGCTCCCTGTCTACTCTCTCTATGCCTCTCATAATCTTATAAACCTCTATCAGATCTCCCTTCAGCCTCTGCCGTTCCAAAGAAAACGACCAAAATTTGATCAGCCTCTCATGGCCCTCTAAACCAGGCAGCATCCTGGTAAACTTATTATGTACTTTCTCCAAAGCCTCAACATCCTTCCATAAGACCATAAGATATGGGAGCAGAAGTAGGCCATTTGGCCCATCGAGTCTGCTCTGCTATTCAATCATGGGCTGATCCAATTATTCCAGTCATCCCCAGTCCCCTGCTTTCACCCCACACCCTTTGTTGCTCTGGCTAGTCAAGAACCTGTCTATCTCTGCTTTAAATGCACCCAATGCCTTGGCCTCCACAGCCACTCGTGGCAACAAATTCCACAGATTTACCACCCTCTGACTAATTTCTCTGCATCTCTGTTCTAAATGGACGTCCTTCAATCCTGAAGTTATGCCCTCTTGTCCTAGACTCCCCTACCATGGGAAATAACTGCCATGTGCAATCTGTTCAAGCCTTTTAACATTCAGAATGTTTCTATGAGATCCCTCCTCATTCTCCTGAACTCCAGGGAATACAGCCCAAGAGCTACCAGACATTCCTCATACAGTAATGCTTTCATTCCTGGAATCATTCTTGTGAATCTTCTCTGAACCCTCTCCAATGTCAGTATATCCGTTCCAAAATAAGCAGCCCAAAACTGCACACAATACTCCAAGTGTGATCTCACGAGTGCCTTATAGAGCCTCAACATCACATCCCTGCTCTTATATTCTATACCTCTAGAAATGAATGTCAACATTGCATTCGCTTTCTTCACCACCAACTCAACCTGGAGGTTAACCTTTAGGGTATCCTGCACAAGGACTCCCAAGTCCCTTTGCATCTCTGCATTTTGAATTCTCTCCCCACCTAAATAGTAGTCTGCCTGCTTATTTCTTCCACCAAAGCGCATGACTGTACACTTTCCAACATTGTATTTCATTTCCCACTTCTTTGTTCATACCCCTAAACTATCTAAGCTTCTCTGCAGGCTTTCTGTTTCCTCAACACTACCCGCTCCTCCACCTATCTTTGTATCATCGTCAAATTTAGTCACAAGTCCATTCATCCTGTAGTCCAAGTCATTGACATGCATCGTAAAAAGCAGTGGTCCCAACACCGACCCCTGTGGAACTCCACTGGTAACCAGCAGCCAGCCAGAACAGGATCCCTTTATTCCCACTCTCTGTTTTCTGCCGATCAGCCAATGCTCCACCCACTCTAGTAACTTCCTTGTAATTCCATGGGTTCTTATCTTGTTTAGCAGCCTCCTGTGCAGCACCTTGTCAAAGGCCTTCTGAAAATCCAGGTACACCACATCTACTACATCTCCTTTGTCTACCCTGCTTGTAATTTCCTCAAAAAATTGCAGTAGGTTAGTCAGACAGGATTTTACTTTCAGGAAACGATGCTGAGTTCAGCCTATCTTGTCATGTTCCTCCAGGTACTCCATAATCTCATCCATAACAATCGATTCCAACAACTTCCCAACCACTGCTGTCAGGCTAACAGGTCTATAGTTTCCTTTCTGCTGCCTCCCGCCCTTCTTAAATAGTGGAGTAACATTTGCAATTTTCTGGTCATCCGGTACAAGCCAGAATCTGTCGATTCTTGAAAGATCATTGCTAATACCTCCACAATCTCTCCAGCTACTTCCTTCAGAACCCAAAGGTGCATTCTATCAGGTCCAGGAGATTTATCCACCTTCAGACCAGTAAACTTCCTGAGCGCCTTCTCAGTTGTAATTTTCACTGAACATTCTTCACTTCCCTGACACTCTTCAATGTCCGGTATACTGCACGTCTTCCACTGTGAATACTGATGCAAAATACGCTTTCAGTTCCTCTGCCATCTCTGCGTCTCTCATTACAGTATCTCCAGCGTCATTTTCTACTGGTCCTATATCTACCCTCAGCTCTCTTTTACCCTTTATATACTTAAAGAATCTTTTATTATCTTTTTGATATTAGTTGCCAGCTTTCTTTCATAATTCATCTTTTCCTTCCTAATGACCTGCTTAATTTCCTTCTGCAAGTTTTTAAAACCTTCCCAATCCTCTATCTTGCCACTAGCTGTGGCTTCCTGTATGCCCTCTGTTTTGCTTTTACTTTGGCTCTGACTTCACTTGTCAGCCACGGTAGTGTCATTCTTCCATTCGAAAATTTCTTCTTATGTCGAATATATCTGTCTTGTACTTCCCTCATTTTTCGCAGAAACTTCAGCCATTTCTGCTCTGCTGTCCTCCCTGCTAGTGTTCCCTTCCAGTCAATTTTGGCCAACTCCTCTCTCTTGCCTCTGTAATTCCCTTTACTCCACTGTAATACTGATACATCTGACTTTAGCTTCTCCCTCTCAAACTGCAGGGTGAAATCTATCATATTATGATCATTGGTTCTGAAGAGTTCCTTTACCTTAAGCTCTCTTATCACCTCCATGTCATTGCACAACGCCCAATCCAACACAGCCGATCCTCTAGTGGGCTGAACAACAAGCTGTTCCGAAAAGCCATCCTTTAGACATTCTACAAATTTTCTCTCTTGAGGTCCAGTACTGGCCTGGTTTTCCCAATCCACTTTCATGCTAAAATCCCCAGCGATTATCATGACATTGCCCTTCTGACACGCCTTTTCTACCTCCTGCTGTGATTTGTAATCCACATCCTGGCTGCTGTTTGGAGGCCTGTATACAACTGCCATTAGGGTCCTTTTACCCTTGCCATTTCTTAACTCAACCCATAGAGACTCTACACCTTCCGATTCTATGTCATCCCTTTCTGATGATTTAATATTATTTCTTATACACAGGGCCACACCACTCCCTCTGCCTACTAACCCTTCTTTCCGATGCACTGCATATCCTTGGACGTTCAGCTCCCAGTGGCAGTCACCCTTTGCCAAGTTTCAGAGATGGCCACAACGTCATACTTGCCAATCTGTAGCTGAATTTCAAGATTGTCCATTTTATTTCTTGTGCTGCGTGAATTTAAATATAACACTTCCAGTCCAGTATTTGTTGCTTTCTGTTTTAACTGCACCACACCTCTATTGCCCTGTAAATCATCCCACTGGCTGTAATTATGCCTCATCTCCTGCCTGTCCTTTCTATCATCTCTGTTGCACACTATCTTTGATTTATTTCTGCTTTCCCCTTCCTCTGCCCTATCATTCTGATTCCCATTCCCCCGCCAAATTAGTTTAACCCTCCCTAACAGCTCTATTGAACCTGCCTGCTAGGATATTGGACCCCTTTGGGTTTAGGTGTGACCTGTCCTTTCTTGTACAGGTCATACCTCCTCCAGAAGAAGCCCCAATGATCCAGGAATCCAAAGCCCTGCCCCCTACACCAGTCTCTCAGACCTGATGAATTCTTCCAGCAGTTTGGGTGTGTTGCCCTGGATTTCCAGCATTTGCAGAATCTCTTGTATTTAAGATGAAAATGTAGTCTTCTCCACTCAACATCCCAGTCACTGCAATTGAAGGCAAGACTTGGCCTCATTACAGTACAGGTGACTGGAGTCCATTTTAATTCCTGTACTGGTAAATTGGTCCATGGCCTCCTCTTCTACCACAATGAGGCCACTCTCAGGGTGGAGGAGCAACACCTCATACTCCAACACGAGGAAATCTGCAGGTGCTGGAAATTCAAACAACACACACAAAATGCCGGTGGAACACAGCAGGCCAGGCAGCGTTTATAGGAGGAAGCACTGTCGACGTTTCTGGCCGAGACCCTTCGTCAGGACTAACTGAAAGAAAAGATAGTAAGAGACTTGAAAGTAGGAGGGGGAGGGGGAAATGCAAAATGATAGGAGAAGACCGGAGGGGGTGGGGTGAAGCTAAGAGCCGGAAAGGTGATTGGCAAAAGGGATACAGAGCTGGAGAAGGGAACGGATCATGGGACCTCATACTCCAGCTGGGTAGCCTCCAACCTGACAACATGAACACTGATTTCTCCTTCTGGTAATTCATTTTTCTTCTTACCTCCCCCTTCTCTCTTCTTCTATTCCCCTCTCTGGGCTCTTACTTCTCCTCACCTGCCTATCGCCAGCCATGGTGCCCCTCCTTCTTCCCTTTCTCCCATTGTCCACTCTCCTCTCCTATCAGATTCCTTCCTCGCCATCCCTTTACCTTTCTCACCCACCTGGCTTCACCTATCACCTTTTAGCTAGTCCTGCTTCCCCTTCCCACACCATTTTATTCTGGCATCAACTATTTATTGATTCCATAGATGCTGCCCCAACCATAAGGCCATAAGATATGGGAGCAGAAGTAGGCCATTTGGCCCATCGAGTCTGCTCTGCTATTCAATCATGGGCTGATCCAATTATTCCAGTCATCCCCACTCCCCTGCCTTCTCCCCATACCCTTTGTTGCCCTGGGTAATCAAGAACCTATCTATCTCTGCCTTAAATGTACCCAATGACTTGGCCTCCATGGCTGCTCGTGGCAACAAATTCCACAGATTTAGCTCCCTCTAACTAAAGTAATTTTTCCGCACCACTGTCCTAAATGGATGTCCTTCAATCCTGAAGTCGTGCCCTTTTGTCCTGAAATCCCTACCAAGGGAAATAACTTTGCCATATCTAATCTGTTCAGGCCTTTTAACATTTGGAATGTTTCTATGAGATCCCCCTCATTCTCCTGAACTCCAGGGAATACAGTCCAAGAGCTGCCAGACATTCCTCATACAGTAATGCTTTCATTCCTGGAATCGTTCTCGTGAATCTTCTCTGAACCCTCTCCAATGTCAGTATATCCATTCCAAAATAAGGAGCCCAAAACTGCACACAATACTCCAAGTGTGATCTCACGAGTGCCTTATAGAGCCTCAACATCACATCCCTGCTCTTATATTCTATACCTCTAGAAATGAATGCCAATATTTCATTCACCTTCTTCACCACCGACTCAACCTGGAGGTTAACCTTTAGGGTATCTTGCACAAGGACTCCCAAGTCCCTTTGCATCTCTGCATTTTGAATTCTCTCCCCATCTAAATAATAGTCTGCCTGTTTATTTCTTCCACCCAAGTGCATGACAATACACTTTCCAGCATTGTATTTCATTTGCCATTTCTTTGCCCATTCCACTAAACTATCTAAGTTTCTCTGCAGGCTCTCTGTTTCCTCAACACTACCCGCTCCTCCACCTATCTGTATCATCCATTAATCCCATAGTCCAAATCATTGACATACATTGTAAAAAGCAGCGGTCCCAACACTGACCCCTGTGGAACTCCACTGGTAACCAGCAGCCAGCCAGAATAGGATCCCTTTATTCCCACTCTCTGTTTTCTGCCGATCAGTCAATGCTCCAAAAATGCTGGTAACTTCCCTGTAATTCCATGGGCTCTTATCTTGCTAAGTAGCTTCATCTGCCGCACCTTGTCAAAGCTTTCTGAAAATCCAAGTACACCACATCTACTGCATCTCCTTTGTCTACTCTGCTTGTAATTTCCTCAAAAAATTGCAGTAGGTTAGTCAGACAGGAATTTCCTTTCAGGAAACCATGTTGGCTTTGGCCTATCTGGTCATGTGCCTCCATGTACTCTGTAACCTCATCCCTAACAATCGATTCCAACAACTTCCCAACCACTGCTGTCAGGCTAAAAGGTCTAGAGTTTCCTTTCTGCTGCCTCCCACTTTTCCTAAATAGTGGAGTGACATTTGCAATTTTCCAGTCATCCGGTACAATGCCAGAATCTATCGATTCTTGAAAGATCATTGTTCGTGCCTCCACAATCTCTCCAGCTACTTCCTTCAGAACCCAAGGGTGCATTCCATCAGGTCCAGGAATATTTATCCACCCTCAGACCATTAAGCTTCCTGAGCACCTTCTCAATCGTAACTTTTCACTGCACATACTTCACTTCCCTGATACTCTTGAATGTCTGGTATACTGCAGATGTCTTCTACTGTGAAGACTGATGCAAAATACGCATTCAGTTCCTCTGCCATCTCTGTGTCTCTCATTACAATATTTCCAGCATCGTTTTCTATTGGTCCTATATCTACCCTTGGCTCTCTTTTACCCTTTATATACTTAAAAAACCTTTCAGTATCTTCTTTGATATTACTCACCAGCTTCCTTTCATAATTCATCTTTTCCTTCCTAATGACCTTCTTAGTTTCCTTCTGCATGTTTTTAAAAGCTTCCCAATCCTCTATCTTGCCACAAGCTTTTGCTTCCTTGTATGCCCTCTCTTGCTTTTACTTTGGCTCTGACTTCTCTTGTCAGCCATGGTAGTGTCCTTTTTCCAATCAAAAATTTCTTATTTGGAATATATCTGTCTTACACTTCCCTTATTTTTCACAGTAACTCCAGCCATTGCTGCTCTGCTGTCCTTCCCGCTAGTGTCCCCTTCCAGTCAACTTCGGCCAGTTCCTCTCTCATGCCATTGTAATTTCCTTTATTCCACTGAAATACTGATGCATTGGAATTTAGTTTCTCCTTCTCAAATTTCAAAGTGAACTCGATCATATTGTGATCTCTGTTCCCTCAGGGTTCCTTAACCTTAAGCTCTCTTATCACCTCCATATCATTGCACAACGCCCAATCCAACACAGCCGATCCCCTAGTGGGGTCAACAACAAGCTGTTCTAAAAAGCCATCCCTTAGACATTCTACAAATTCTCTTTCTTGAGGTCCAGTACTGACCTAGTTTTCCCAATCCACTTTCATGCTAAAATCCCCAGCGATTATCATGACATTGCCCTTTGACACGCCTTTTCTATCTCATGCTGTAATTTGTAATCCACATCCGGGCTGCCATTAGGGTCCTTTTACCCTTGCCATTTCTTAACTCAACCCATAGAGATTCTACACCTTCCAATCCTATGTCATCCCTTTCTAATGATTTAATATAATTTCTTATACACAGAGCCACACCACCCCCTCTGCATGCTAACCTATCTTTCCAATACACTGTATATCCTTGGATGGTCAACTCCCAATGGCAGCCACCCTTTAGCCAAGTTTCAGAGATGGCCACAAAGTCATGCTTGTCAATCTGTAGCTGAATTTCAAGATTGTCCATTTTATTTCTTATGCTGCTTGCATTCAAATTTAACACTTTCAGCCCCGTATCTGTTGCTTTCTGTTTTAACTGCACCACACCTCTATTGCCCTGTAACTCATCCCACTGGCTGTAATTATGCCCCATCTCCTGCCTGTCCTTTCTATCATCTCTGTCGCACGCTATCTTTGATTTATTTCTGTTTTCCCCTGCCTCAGCCCTATCACTGGTGTTCCCATTCCCCTGCCAAATTAGTTTAACCCTCCCTAGCAGCTCTATTGAACCTGTCTGTTAGGACATTGGACCCCTTTGGGTTCAGGTGTGACCCGTCCTTTTTGTACCGGTTGTGCCTCCCCCAGAAGAGGCAACAATGATCCAAGAACCTGAAGCCCTGCCCCCTACACCAGTCTCTCAGTCACACATTAATATGCCTGATCATGCTATTCTTGCGCTCGTTAGCATGTGGCACAGGCAGCAACCCTATAGTGGGGCGACCAGAACTGTACGCTGTACTCCAGATGTGGCCTAACCAGAGTTCTATAAAGTTGTAACATAACCTCTGGACTTTTGAACTCAATGCCTCGACTAATAAAAGCAAGCATTCCATAAACCGTCTGAACCACCTTATCAGCCTGTGTGGCCATTTTCATGGAGCTATGAACTTGGACCCCAAGATCTCTGTTCAGCAACACTGTTAAGGGTCTTGCCTGTAACTGTGTGCTGCCTCCTTGCATTTGCCCTCCCAACACCCCATATTTATCTGGCTTAAACTCCATCTGCCATTTCTCAGCCTGCTTCTGTAACTGATCTATATAGTGCTGTATTCTTTGCTAATCTTCTACACTATCCACAACACCAATCTCTTTATCATTGGCAAACTTACTAACCCATCTATCTACATTTTCATCCAGGTCAGTTATATACATCACAAATAGCAGAGTTCCCAGTACGGATCCCTGTGGAACAGCACTAATTATAGACCTCCTGCCCAAATAAATCCCTTTGAGCATTGTCCTCGGCTGTATCCAAACAGCCAATTTGCTGCAGATCCCATGCATCTTAATCTTCTGGATTAGCCTCCCATGAGGTAATTTGTCAAACACTTAATAGTAAAAGCATTTTTAATGCTACTGTCTTGTTTTGCCCAATCAGATTCAAGTCTATAGTAGTGAAGAGGTGGTCTGTAGAGTTCCGTTTCAGGAAAGCATCTCAACTCAAGGATGAAGGAACAAGAAATTAGACAAAGGAGATGAAACTCAAAGTGCAGGCGTGAGGAAACGGTTGGAGCAACATAGAAACTGCATCTCTGATTAGGATCGTGCAAGCGGGAATGTGTTTGTGCCTAATGAAGCATCTTCTTTCTGTGCAGAGAGTTATCATGGCAGGGGCAACAGGAGTTGTGGTTGGCATCTTGGTAGGTGACCCATCAGGCATCCCAGGTGTGTCATCTTCTGTGCAGCGTCACTGAAGGCATGAATATCATGCGATGGCTTTGTACCCATCTTGGGGACATCTTGGTAGGTGACCCATCAGGCATCCCAGGTGTGTCATCTTCTGCGCAGTGTCACTGAAGGCATGAATATCATGCGATGGCTTTGTACCCATCTTGGGGACAGCAACCTTTGCTAGACCCAATGGACCAAAGGGATTTCTGTTCATTTTGTGTGGATCACACACCACTCCTTGGGCAGCTGGCATCCATCTAATGCAGTGGTTCCCAACCTTTTTTTGGCCATGCCCCACCTAATCACCTCTAAAATCCTGATGCCCCCTGTGGTGATATATAATTCTTATTATTCAAAAAGTGAACTCCTATTCACCTGGAGGAAGCCTAAAAGACCATTAACTTGGTTTAAACAAGCTTCCAAAGAACATGGCATTCATGAAAGAGAAAAATAAAAGAACCAAAGGACTGTTAAAGTTCTGAGGAAGAAATTGTAAAAAAAAGAACATTAAGTGATATTAAAATAATAATAATAAATAAATAAAACAATGCCGATTCGTTTCTACAGCATACAAAGACAGATACACCGTTTAAAAGAGATGACGCGATGTACACACCTTCACACCACCAAGAACCGAAAGCTACTGCAAAAAGCAGCATTGGCGCGACCTTGTACGAGTTTCTTACGCGTTTGGACTTGTTCATTCGTTCCTTCCTACATCAGTCAATTCATTAATTTAATTATGAAAGCCATTTGATGGTTGTAATGATGGTGATACACTATATATACAGTACATACGCAATTACACATGTACATACACACAAGTATTTTTATGTATGCATACTGTATATACACATATGTATTAACTCGCACACATACTCACACAGACTTACTAGAAAAAATTCACTGTTAATAACTCATTCTCGAATTGCCCCCCTTAAAAATCAAATTACCCCCCTGTGGAGCGTACGCCTCACGTTGGGAACCACTCATCTAATGGTTCTTCTGTCTCCCAGATGAGTCGGAGGGTGATTCCCATTGGGAAAATCATTGACACACGAAACACAGGAAGGGGGGGAGGGATTCATAAATACATGAATTGCAACTACCTTTTGTATTCATCTTTCTCATAACTTCTTACCACTGCTTAGCAAGCTACAAACCCTGATTAGGAATTGTTGGTCCTTTTCAAATGCTTGGGTTCTCTCCTATCTGCTCTCCTACTCTGGATGCTCTGGTTGTGGAGTTTGCACGTTCTCTCAGAATAGACTTGATTGGCTGAGTGGCCTCCTGTATAGTAAGGAGTCATGTGTTTCTATTGTAACCATCGTGGAAAACTGTGCTTAAAATTAAAATTTCCATTGCGCAGGAGGCATAGGGATGTAGTAGTGGGTGGTGATCCACACCCTGGTGTTCTTCTACCACATACACTTGTCCATCCAAGTTTTCTGGACATCCAAGTTCACCTTTCCTATCCTATATCCTCCACCCCCTGCCCATCATCCCCTCCCTACCTGGTTCTGGATGTCACCTCCCAGCTGCTTTCCCACACCTCCTATGTACTGCAGTCTTTCTTGTTCCCCTTCCAACATGATGCAGGGTCTCTACCTGAAATGTCAACTTACATCTTTTGCCTTGCAGATGCTGCTTTACCTGCTGAGTTCTTCCAGTCTCTTTTTTTGTTCCAGATTCTAGCCTCTGTGCTTCTTTTGCCTTCAGTCCAGAATAGTTCTTGGGTAAAGAATGCAGAGATGTTTTTATAGCTGGTAACTTCAGATGATGAGCTCAGATTGGCACTTGCCAAATTGCCTCCTCCTGTGCCTGTAATTTTAATTCTACTGCGGAGTTACTGTTGTGTAGTGAAATGTCATAAAAAGGAGCCAAAATTGAGATTCAAAATAATAATCATTACATTACATCTTGAAAATTTACTGTGTTAATATTAGCTTGACTGAAAATTGTATATCTTTCTTGAGAGGGAAAATAGAAAAAATGCTTTAAAAGTGTCTTTGGTTTGGTAGTGTACTATAGTTTGAGTGTGGTCTGTTTTGAGTTGGCCTAACATCACGGGAGAGGATTGTGAATGTTAACACAATTCCTTTTATCAATCACAAGTGCAGATCAATCCCAAATCCCTTTCACTATGACAGACTATTATGTGAGTCATTTTCCTTTTCCCCAGAACACCTATTAAACTAAATTTTGCTTTTGTTTTTATGAAAAGAATATGTCACCCAGTGACATCTTTAGTATTTCAGAAAGATGCTGAACTTATGAGTGGAATGCGTTGTCTCATTCTGTGTCCAAATGTTGAAACTTGTCTTTTATCTCCAAATACAGAAGTTGTTAATTTTTCACATTTCTAGTTAATAGAACATACACCCAGTGGCCACTTTATTCGATACACCTGTACACCTGCTAGTTAATGCAAATATCTAATCATGTGGCAGCAACTCAATGCATAAAAGCATGTAGACATGGTCAAGAGGTTCAGTTGTTCAGATCAAACATCAGACTGGGGAAGAAATGTGATCAAGTGACTTTGGCCATGCAATGATTGTTGGTGCCAGATGGGGTGGTTTGAGTATCTCAGAAACTGCTGATCTCCTGAGATTTTCATGCACAACAGTCTCTAGAGTTTACAGAGAATGGTGCGAAAAACAACAAAAAAAAACCATACAGTGAGTGTCAGTTCTATGGGTGGAAATGCCTTGTTAATAAGAGAGGTCTGAAGAGAATGGCTGGACTGGTTCAAGATGACAGGAGTGCGAAAGTAACTCAAATAACTATGTATTATAGCAGTAGTCTGCAGAAGAGCATGAAGATACACTCAGTGGCAACTTTATTATGTACATGAGATACCTAATATAATGGCTACTAAGTTCTGTGAGACCCTCCCTCACTGCTCCCCCTCCATGATATCCATCTTTCAGCTCTTGTTGCACCTCATCTTTTCATATCTATTTTCTCCCTTCTGTCTTCAAAATTCAAAGTTCAAAGTAAATTTATTATCAAAGATCATTTACATGCAGCCCTGAGATTCATTTTCTTGTGGGCATTCATAGTAAATAAAACAAATACAATGTAATCAATGAAAGACCACACCCAATAGGGCAAACAACCAGTGTGCAAAAGGCCACAAACTGCAATTATAAAAAATGAAAAAAAATAAACATGCAATAAGTATCAAAAACATGAAATGAAAAGCCCTTGAAAGGGAGTCTGTAGATTGTGGGAAAAGTTTAGTTATGGGGTGAGTAAAGTTAAGTGAAGGTATCCCCTTTGGTTCAGGAGTGTGATTGTTGAGGGGTAATAACTGTTCCTGAACCTGGTGGTGTGGGTCCTGAGGCTCCCATGACTTCTCCCTGACAGCAGCAGTGAGAAGAGAACATGGCCTGGGTGGTGGGGGGTCCCTGATGATGGATGATGCTCTCCTGCAAAAGCGTCCTGTGTAGATGTACTCAATGGTGGGGAGGGTTTTATCTGACCTATATCCACTACTTTTTGTAGGCTCTTCCATTCAAGGACATTGGTGTTTCTGTACTAATCTTGATGCAACTAGTCAATATACTCTCTATCACACATCTACAGAAGTTTGCCAAAGTTTTAGATGACATGCTGAGTCTTTGCAAACTTCCAAGAAAGTAGAGGCACTGTTGTGCTTTCTTTGTAATGGTACTTATGTGCTGGATCCAGGTCAGGTCGTCTGAAATGAAAGTTACTGAGGAGCTTAAAGTTGCTGATCTTCTCCACCTATGATTCTCCTGATGAGGACTGGCTCATGGACCTCTGGTTTCCTCCTGAAGACAGTAATCAGCTCCTTGATCTTGCTGAAATTGAGAGGTTGTTGTTGTGGTAGCACTCAGCCAGATTTTCTATCTCCCTCCTATATGCTGATTCGTTACTACAATTGATTTAGCCAAGAACAGTGGCGTCATCAGCAAACTTGAGTATGCGTTGGAGCTATGCTTAGACACACAGTCGTAAGTATAAAGTGAGTAGAGCAGAGGGCTTGTGGTGCACCTGTGCTATTGGAGATTGTGGAGGAGATGTTGTTGCCAATCCAAACAGACTGGGGTCTGCAGGTGAGGAAATCGAGGATCCAGTTACATAAGGAGGTACTGAGTCCAAGGTCTTGAAGCTTATTGATTAGTTTTGAAGGGATGATAATATTGAATGCTGAGCTATAGTCGATGAAGAGCATCTTGATGTATGCATCTTCATTTTCCAGATGTTCCATCTGCTATTGACTTTTTGTACCAGTAAGCAAATTGGAACAGATCTGTCACTTCTCAGGCAGGAGCTGGTATGCTTCGTCAACGGCCTCTCAAAGCACTTCTTCACAGTGGCCGTAAGTGTTACTGAACGATAGTCAGGTCCCCACGTTCTTCTTAGGCACTAGTGTAATTCAAGCCTGCTTGAAGTAGACGAGTACCTCAGTTTGCCTTGATAAGGTCTTGATATGAAATATGAAGTGTCCAGAGGTTAAGATGCTGCCTTACCCATTGGGTGTTCCATGGTTTCAGCACCTGGACTTTTCTTGTGTTGTTATCGAATAGTACAGCACATGAACAGGTCCTTTGGCCTACAATGTTGTGCCAAACTAACTAAGCTAATGGCAGATAATCCCTTTTTTCCGCATATGGTCCATATCCCTCTATGTGCTTATCTAAGAGCCTCTTAAACACCTCCATCATATCTGCCTCTGCCACCACTCCTGGCAGTATATCCTAGACATCCTCCACTCTTTCTTTAATGTAAAAAAAACTTGCCCTGCACATCTTATTTGAATTTATTCCCTTTCACCTTAGGTGCACGTTCTCTAGTATTAGACATTTTGACCCTGGGGAAAAGATGCCAGCTGTCTACTCTATCTATGCCCCTCATAATTTTATGTAGCCCTCTCTCTGGGGGTTGTACACTAGCTTAGCTCGTTTGCTAACTTTGCTAACAGGAACGTGACTCCGCAGTAAGAAAAACACCTTTCATAAATAGTATATGTCTAAGGTCAGTTTGATTTGGGGTTCAACCAAACAGGAATGCCGTGATGTTCCAATTAAAGGAACCTCGATTTGATTGAATGCTGTGTAAATACTGTCCGTACACAGTTATCGGTAGCCCAGAAATGACAGGTTGTACACCAGCATAAAGTTATAATGAAAGTATATTTACCAGTTTTCAACTTTAACTAACAGTTAACAGAAAAAGAAAGATAAAAGGGCCCATTACAGTTAAACCAGTCTAAATGTGCACCTAAACATTGGAGCTCATTTCTGTTGTAGCTGGGAGTATTGCTTTACTCAAGGTGCTGAATTCTCATCACCAACCACAGGCAGAACTTTCTTTCTTGGAATCCTCCACCTCGTGAAGCACTCCTTGCAATAGGGTCTCCCCTTCAGATGGGATCCTCTAGGTGTCTTTCCTGGTGCTCTTTTCCCCACACCTCACCCCAAAAGACCCCAAACCAGACTACTGTCCTTCAGAAATCCCTCTCCACCCACCTCTCTAGAACCTTCTCTCCCATCCCACAACCCAGATTGGCCGACACAACATTCCTAAGTTGTACAACATGGCTTCTTGTCTTTAGCCAAAACCAAAACACTCTTACCAGCAGGACACACTGCTTTTGCAGAAAACTGTTAAAATAAAATACCTCACAGCATAGTGGTAGAAATCTTAACCAGGACATTACATTTATAAACTTCTCTCAGGTTTTCCCTCAGCCTCTTATGCTCCAGAGAAAACTACCCTAGTTTGCTTAACCTCTCCTTATAGCTCATGCCCTCTAACCCCGGCAGCATCTTGGTGAACCTCTTATAACCATATAACAATCACAGCACGGAAACAGGCCATTCCGGCCCTCCTAGTCCATGCCGAACTCTTAATCTCACCTAGTCCCACCTACCCGCACTCAGCCCATAACCCTCCACTCCTTTCCTGTCCATATACCTATCCAATTTTACCTTAAATGACACAACTGAACTGGCCTCTACTACTTCTACAGGAAGCTCATTCCACACAGCTATCACTCTCTGAGTAAAGAAATACCCCCTCATGTTTCCCTTAAACTTTTGCCCCCTAACTCTCAAATCATGTCCTCTCGTTTGAATCTCCCCTACTCTCAATGGAAACAGCCTATTCACGTCAACTCTATCTATCCCTCTCAACATTTTAAATACCTTGATCAAATCCCCCCTCAACCTTCTACGCTCCAATGAATAGAGACCTAACTTGTTCAACCTTTCTCTGTAACTTAAGTGCTGAAACCCAGGTAACATCCTAGTAAATCGTCTCTGCACGCTCTCTAATTTATTGATATCTTTCCTATAATTCGGTGACCAGAACTGTACACAATATTCCAAATTTGGCCTTACCAATGCCTTGTACAATTTTAACATTACATCCCAACTTCGTACTCCAAAGCCTCCACATCCTTCCCATAATGGGGCGACCAGAATTGAATACGATACACCAGATTCAGCCTAACTATTGTTTTATAAAGCTGCAAATTAAATTCCTGAGTCGTGAACTCAATGCCAGGGACTAGATAGCATGCTACACACACACATGATTCTGCAGATGGTGGAAATCCAGAGCAACACACGCAAAATGCAGAAGGAACTCCGAAAGTCAGGCAGCATCTATAGAGGGGAAGAAACAGTCAATGTTTCAGGCCCTTCAGCAGGACTGGAAAGGAAGGGAGCAGAAGCCAGAATAAGGAAGTGATGTGAGGGGAGGAGTACAAGCTGACAGGTGAAAGCAGGTAAGGGGGAAGATGGGTGGGCAGGGGGAGAAGGAATGAAGTAAGAGGTTGGGAGGTGATAGCTGGAAGTAGTAGAGGGCTGAACAAGAAGGAATCTGAAAGGAGGGGACAGTGGACCATGGAAAGAAGGGAAGGAGGTGATAGACAGGTGAAGAGAAGAGGTGAGAGGGTAACCAGAATGGGGAATGGAGAAAAAAGAGAGAAGGAGTGAGGAGAAATTACTGGAATTTGGAGAAATCAATGTTCATGTGATCAGGTTAGGGGCTACCCAGACAGAATATAAGTTGTTGCTCAACCTACTTGAATTTGGCCTCATCATGGCAGTAGAGGAAGTCATGGACAGAGAGATCAATGGGAATGGGAAGTCGGATTGAAATGGATAGCCATCAGGAGATTGTACCTTTTGCAGCAGGCAGAGCATAGGTGCCCAACAAAGTGGTCCCTATCTGCATTCACTATGTCTTCTTTACCACCCTATCAACTTGTATGATGATTTTGTGTTGTTATCCTAATCTGGTCTGACATGCATCTCTGGGTATGTAACCAACCCCCTGGCAAAAACACACCAAGGAGTTCCCAGCCTTTTTTTTATGCCACAGACCAATAACATTAAGCAAAGGGTCCACGGACACTAGGTTGGGAACCCCTGGTTTAAAGGTTGCTGTAATCTGGAAGGGCTCTGTGTACCAAGGAGGGTCAGTAGACTGCCTGTTCAGTATCTAAACCAGGTTTTCACCCAGCTTAGATCACCTCACAGTGCTATGATGATGGTGATTGGGACGCAAGTGTAGGCCAAGAGACTGTGGAAAACACCCCATGCTTCTTTGAAACTTGGGTCAAAGAAAGGGAGGCCTTTCTGTCCTGCAATTGAATAGTCTTGTCTCTGTATTTGTTTTGCAATCCACACCACCACTAAATGCATGATATTCATACGGCAATGATCACTGCATCTCAGAAGTAAATTATCGCCTTACCACAAAGCACATTGGAATGGCACGTTATGCAGTGGGTGGCATTAATCTGATTGGTGATACCTGAAATGGTGCTCGAAGCCTTAATTGCATGGACAATGGAGAACAAAAGCAAGTCTTGTTACAAGCTGACAGGTCACTGGTGAGACTGTATCTTGAGTAATGTGTGCAGTTTTGATTTTGTTGCTTAAGAAAAGGTATACTTGCACTGGAGATGGCGAAGATTGAAGAGGTTGATTCCCGGGATGAAGGAGTTGCCACATGAGGAACAATTCCGATCGGTGGCAGTGTAGAAACACAAGGGCCTACAGAGAGTGATGGACTCAGCCAGTTCCATCATGGGTAGAGCTCTCCCACCATTGGCAAGAAGTGATGTCTCAGGAAGGCAATATCCATCATCAGGGACCCCCACCATCCTGGCCATGGTCTCTTCTTGATTCTACCTTCAGGCATCAGGAGGTACTGTAGACTGAAGACCAACACCTCAATGTTCAACAACAGCTTCTTCCCCACTGCTATCATGTTCTTGAACCGACCTGAACATTACCATAGGTTATATATTTTCTCTCTGTTTGCACTAGTGTCGTTTATTTTACATATGTGTTAAGTTATGTATAATTTATGTTAATTGAAGTTTGTTAACTTATGTTAGTCCTGTGCTACTGCTGCAGATAGCTAATTTTCCTATCATTTCTGCTCTGTGTATATATGACTATGACAAGAGATTTGAGCTTGAATTTTGCCTGTGGAGAGTGGAATTTAGAATAATGAGTGGGGATCAATTGAAACATAAAATATTCTTAAGGGTATTGATAGAGTGGCTGCTGAGAGGATGTTTCCCTTGGCGATTCTTGATGTTTCTCTATGACTAGGGGACAGCTTCAGAATAAGGGGTTTCCACTTAGAACACAGAAAAAATACAGCAACAGACCCTTCAGACCACAATGTATATCCTGGCCAATGACGCCAATTTAAACAGATCCCTTCTGCCTGTACATGACCTATATCCCTACATATTCATGTGTCTGTCTAACAGCCTCTTAAACACCACTATCGTATCTGCTTCCACTACCACCCTTGGCGGCTCATTCTGGGCATCGACCACTCTCTGTGTTTTTTTTAACTAATTTGTCCCACACATCCCCATTAAACTTTCTCCCCCTTGCCTTCAAGCTATGACCTGACCTTCAGGACTTGATATTCCTACCCTGAGAAAACATTTTGGCTGTCTGACCTTTTCTATGTCTTAAGGTGAAGATGTAGAGTAATGTCTTCCCACAAAGGTTGGGAGGGGGGACATCTCAAAGGAACAGGGGAAGGAGTAAGCTGAGATAGACAGATGTTTGGCTCACAAGGGAGGCTAAGAGAACACGTACAATGGTGCAGCTGAGGACAAGTTCAAATCAGACAGCGTATGTAGACTATTTTCTAAATGGGAAGAGAGTTCAGAAATAAAGACTCCTTGATTATGGTTCTCTTAAAGTTAACTTGTAAGGTGAGTCAGTAGTAATGAAGGCAAAGGCAATGTTCCCATTCATTTTGAGAGGACTAGAGTATAAAAACAAGGATGTCCTGCTGAGGGGTTGT
Organism: Hemitrygon akajei; assembly: GCF_048418815.1. Taxonomy (NCBI): domain Eukaryota; kingdom Metazoa; phylum Chordata; class Chondrichthyes; order Myliobatiformes; family Dasyatidae; genus Hemitrygon; species Hemitrygon akajei. Next base: position 20,834,900 of record NC_133141.1, on the reverse strand, counting down.
AAGGCATTGTCCAGGCTGCATTTGAAATATTATTCCTTAAATACCACAATGTATCTAAGGAAGGATGTTCTGGCCCTGGAGGGGGTTCAGAAGAATTTCACAAGAAAGATATCCGGCATGTATAACATATGAGGAGTGTTTGATCTCTCTTGGCCTGTACTTGATGGAGTTCAGAACAATGAGGGTGGGTGGATTGTGGAGGGGATCTCCTTGAAACCTACCAAAAACTGAGAAACCTGTATAGAATGAATGTGAAGAAGATGCTTCCATTATTCGGAGAATCAAAGATCCAAGGGCACAGCCTCAGAGTAAAGGGACATGCGTTTAGAACAGAAATGAGAAGGAATTTCTTCAGCCAGGAGGTGGTGAATCAGTGGAATTCATTGCCACAGAGGGTGGTGGAGACCATAGAACATAGGTTAATATGTTCTAGATTGGTAAGGGAGAAGGTGGGAGAATGAGGTTGGGAATAAAAATCAGGCATGATTGAATGGCGGACCACACTCAGTGGTCCAATTCTGCTCCTAATGTTGTGGTCTTACGATACGGTTTGATGGGACAGTCTCAGTGGTGCTGAACAGTCTATTCTGCACTAAATAGATTAAATCATAATGTATGAAAGAGAATTGGATGGGGAGAAAAGTAATGCATAAGTATGAAGGTTCTTCAAAGAATTCAATTGTGCTGTTGAGATGTAGAGAGAAAGGCAAAGATGTTGATGTGAAGTTATAAATTTGTTCATTGTGAACATTGGCCACCTGAACTATGCTGCTGATTGCATTCAATGTTGCTGCTCATAGCAGTTAAGCAAAATGGACCCTTCAAATACTCTAATGATGTGAGAGCAGGTGGGGAAATCCTTTGGTCAGCTGCTTTCAGTTCTTGCACTCCTTCATTTTTCAGTGCCGTGAATTGCAGTGCTGGTTCAAATGTTTCACAAGAGCTTTCATCAAACCAACCACCTGCCGGTCATGTGATGGGTCTGGCCTCGATCCAAGTGATGAGTCAGTTTCACAGAAGAAATAGAAGGGGGATTAGGCCATTCGGCCTCCTACATCTGCCCTAGTCTTCATTTGGAAGGCAGTTGATCTTTTCCGCACTAACCTCATATCCATTGAGTCCCTTTTGTTACGCCTGCGCCCCAACTCTGAGGGGCCGAAGGGTAGAAAGTAGCCCCCTCCTTTTTGAGAATCGCAAGATCACTATTAACTCAGGTCAGGAGACCCAGGAAGTGAGAGAGAGACGCAGAATCCACAGGGGGTTTGGAATGTCCTGGCCCTCAACGATACAAAGCCACGGGAACCGGCCATTGTCTCTTGGAGACGGAATTGTGTATTGAGCACTGTGCTATTCATCAACACCCTTAAGGAATGAGCAACGTGGGCTGGTTGGGGGGGGGGGGTGGCATCATCCCAACCTGATTGACATCTGAGACCCCATGAGTAAGGATAAAAGAAGGTCTGGGGAACAACCCCTTTAGACGCACCAGGAGAAATGATAGAAATCCCGTGACAGTGTAATAGTGAAAGCCGGTGGAAAGCCCACGTGCGTCCTTTTCCATTTGCCTCGGAATTGGTGGGACTGACCACGGAAGACGGCTTAGCTAAAAGGAAAAGGACACCAACGACATTTCGAAGGATCGACATCATAGAAAGGAAAACGGGCAAGTTCTAAACCCCGTCTCTCTCTCCAACCAAAAGCTGCAGCCTAAATGAACTTGAGTGACTTTTATATTTCCATCGGACAATACATTATCCCCTAGACAACGATAGAGCTATTTCTTATTGATTATTATTATACCCACGCTTTTAGATTTAGTATTGACGACGTATATTATCTGTATGTTTGCATTGATATTATTTTTGTGTATTTTTATCAATAAATACTGTTAAAAATAGTCCCATCAGACTTCAACGGACCTTTCTATCTTTGCTGGTAAGTGACCCAGTTACTGGGTACGTAACACTTAACATTCAAAATTCCATTCCACTCCAGTTTTCACCACAGAGAGCACCCTATCCAAATGCATCTGAGCTTGGTAGGACAACTGCTCTGTCTGCGATTGCAAGAAACTACAGACAGTGTGGACACAGCTCAGCACATCACAGAAACCAGCCTCCCCTCCGTGGACTCTGTCTTTACCTCCCATGGGCTTAGGAAAGTAGCCAACACAATCAAGGATTCCTCCCACCCTGGACATTCTCTCTTCTCCCTTCCCCTCTTGGGCTGAAGGTACAAAAGCTTGAAAGAACATACCACCAGGCTCAAGAACAGCTTCTACCCCATTGTTTAGCAAATTATTGAATTGTTCCCTAGTATGATAAGATGGGCTCTTGACCTCACAACCTACTTTATTATAGCCTTGCACTTTATTATTTGCCTGCACTGTAGCTGTTATACTTTATTCTGCATTCTTTTATTATATTACCTTGTTCTATCTCAAAGCACTGTGCAATGAATTGATCTGTATGAATAGTAGGCAAGACAAATTTTTCACTGTATCTCGGTACATGTGACAATAATAAACCAATTCAAATTCAAATACCACTCCGAAATGCCTCCACAGTACTCTGCACTGGGACACAGCTGGTAGAGCCTCTTCATCACAGCCTAGAGACCAGTGCTCGATCCTGACCTTGAGTGCTGTCTGTGTGGAGTTTGCACGTTCTCCCTGTGACCACGTGGGTTTCTCCCAGGTACTCCGGTTTCCTTCTACATCTCAACAATGGGAGCTTAATTGGCTGCTATAGCTCACTCCTTGCGTGTAAGTGAATGGTGGAATCTGGAGGGGTTAGTTGTTGAGAACATGGGGATAATAAATTGGGATCAGTATAAGTCAGTGGTTCCCCAAATTTTTTTCGGTTACTGTTTCCCCCCCCCCCCCCCCAACCTTTCTGGCCATTTTATAAAACAATAAAAAAAATTGAATTACAATGCTCAGTGGAAGAAAATAGAAAGTGGAAATTCAAAGCAGTGACAAATAATGACAAAAAATATTCAAATCTATTTAAAGCTGCAAATAAAATTATTTATTTATGAAATTACAGTAAAAATAGTTTCATCAACAATTTTAGAGCATACATTAGTAATCCAACTATTCACTATTTCATTGCTTTTTCACCATGCAATGAGACGGATGGGTTGGAGCAGTGATATCAGCTTCTCAACATCAGGCTCAGTGTACCTCAGACGGAGTCTCACTCAGATCCCCACGTTCAGTAATTTACAGTCTATTTCCTTGCTTTGAAAGAAGTTGGGCAACTCCACTGAAACCGCCCTCCACTAAATATGACGTTGGAAAGGCAATAAAGAACATTTTGACCATTTTCCACAGTGCAGGAGAGTGTTTAGAGATTTCTTTCTGCACCCAAAAGTCTTGATATTTTTTTGAACCTTGGCTTCAGATCAAAGTGATTTTGTCGTGAGATCAGTTCTTCCTCCATCCTTCTTGTTAATTCCTCATTACAAGTGTTCAGGAATACATTTATTACCTAATCTGGAACTTGGATTGAGAGAAGATCCTGAAATCTCTCTGGCATGCCTTTATGCAGCTTACCCAGGTGAGCACAATATACCTGAAAATCATCATCTGGTATTTTTTCTTTCTCTTCTAACTCAGAACTTCCTTCTCTGTCCTAAATGGCCAACACTTATTGTGAGATGTCAGCCCCTGGTTCGAGACTCTCCAGCTAAGGAAACATCAAGTCCACAGCTGCCCTGTCAAGTCCCTTAATGACATCATCTATTACTCATCGAAATTCGAGCCAGCACATGTCTAGTCTAGTTAGCCTCCCTTTGTAGACCAACCTGCTGTCCCAGGTTGTAGGTTTATCACAAATATATCCTTCTTTAGGTAGGGGTACCTGACCTGTGTGCAATATTCTACACGTGGAAGAACCAATAGTTCTCAAACATCCTTTGTAACCAATAGATTCCACATCCTAACACATCCTGGGAAATCTCTGCTGTCCGTAGCTCTAACATCTTTTCTATCCACCCAGGTCTCTTATGGGGTTGATTGTTGTGAAAAATCAAGATGGTTTACAAAACAGTGTCAGATTGCATGACTGATGTCCAGTGAAAATGGCCTGGAAAACCTTGAATTTGAAAATACTTAACCCATAATTCTGTTTATAAAATGGTGGTGGGACCACAGCTGAAGAGTTGTGTTGACTTTTGGTTGTTACAAGGATGTGATTGAACTGGAGAGGGTGCAGAGGGGGTTCACCAGGATGTGCTCTGGGCTGGAGTGATTCAGGAGAGACTGGATGGGCAAAGGTTGTTATCCTTGGAGTGGAAAAGGCTGAAGGGAGAGACCCTCACAGTGATATATAAAACTATGAGAGATGTAGATAAGCTATAATAATTTTCTCCCTATGGCAGAGGGTGCCTAAAATTAAAGGGCATAAATTTAGTGTAAGATGTTAGAGGGATCTGAGGAGGATTCTCTCTCCCCCCACCCCCGAGAGTGTTTGGAATTTGTCTGATGGGGGTGGTGGAAGCAGAGACTCGCTCTTCATTTCTATCTACCCAAGTCTCTTATGGATTTGATTCTTGTGAATAATCAGGATGGTTTACAAAATAGTGTCATATTGCATGACTGATGTTCAGTGAAAATGGCCTGGAAAACCTTTAATTTGCAAATAGTTAACTCATAAATTTGTTTATAAAATATCCACCGGCCCACAGCTGATGCATTGTGATCTCACTTTAAGGACTCTTTATCTTGTTATTTCATGCTCTTATTATTTATTGCTATTTATTTATATTTGCGTTTGCCCAGTTTGTTGTTCATTGATCTTGTTTACAGTTACTGTTCTATAGATTTGCTAAGTATGCCCGCTGGAGAAAGACGACAGGGTTGTACACGGTGACATGAATGTACTCTGATAATAAATTTTACTTTGAACTTTGAAGAAGTTTCTGAATGAGCATTTCAATCACCAAGGTCAAGAAAGTCTGATAAATGGGATCAGTATTGATGGGAGGTTAATGATTGTCACGTACACGTTTAGTTAGAACATAGAACAGTACAGAAGAGGAACAGGCCCTTTGACCCACAATGTTGTACCGAATTAATTAAATTAGTAATCAAGTGCCCACTTAAACTAATCTATTCTGCCTTTGCAATGTTCATATTGTTCCATCTCATGCACATTCATGTACCTATCTAAGACCCTCTTGAAGGCAACCCACTTTTGTCCAACCTCTCCTCTTAGCATCTGCCCTCAAATCCAGGCAGTGTCCTGTAAACCTCTTCTGCACCTTCTCCAAAGCTTCCACATCCTTCCTGTAATGGGGCAATCAGAACATAATGTTGTACTCCAGTTGTGGCCTAATTAGAGTTTTGTAAAACCGGAGGGCCTCTTTCTATGTTGTGTTATTCTACAACATCTGAAGTTGCTTGCTCCACTTAAAAATAATGGCTCGATATTGTGGCTAAACTTCAAAGATGCTAATTAAATTCACAGGTAAAGGAATTGAGGGCAGATGCAGTGTTGGTGTTCTTCAGAATAAGTTCTAGGCTAACACAATGTTCAAAGATGAGAGAGTTTCATTTCTATTGTGCTTTTCATATCCTAACTAGGATGTTTCAAACCACTTTACAGCCAGTAAAGTGTTTATCTGAACTGTTTCCAGGGGTTGTGGTAAAATAGAGAGATTCAGATTCAGATTATATTTATCACCCATTCATCAAGACATACATTGAAAATGTGTTGTTTGCATTAACATCCAACACACTTAGGGATGTACTGGGGGCAGTCCACAAGTGTTTCAACACATTCTGGTGCCAACATAGCATGCCTCCAATGCTTGGCAGTACAACACAGACCACAACAAGCAACAAAACAACAGCAGCAAAAACAAAAACACAAGGGATTCTGCAGATGCTGGAAATCCAGAGCAACACACACAAAATGCTGGAGGAACTTAGCAGGTCAGGCAGCATCTGTGGAAATGAATAAACAGTTGATCTTCTGGTCCAAGACATTTCTTCAGGACTGATAGGGAAGGTTATAAAGGTGTGGAGAGGGGAAAGATGACTAGCTAGAAAGTGATAGTTGAAACCAGGTGGGTAGGAAAGATAAAGGGCTGGAGAGGAAGGAATCTGATAGGAGAGGAGAGTGGACCATGGGAGAAAGGGAAGAAGGAGGGGCAGTAGGGCAAGGTGATAGGCAGGTGAGGAGAAGAGGTAAGAGGGTAGAGTGGGGAATAGAAGAAAAGGAAGGGGGGATAATTAGCAGTAGTGGATATGGATGTTAACACCATCAGGTTGGAGGCTACCTAGACAGAATATGAGGTGTTGCTCCTCTACCCTAAGAGTGGCCTCATTGTGGCAAAAGGGGAGGCTATAGATTGACATGTCAGAAAGGGAAAGGGGATAAAAGTTAAAATAGTTGACCTTCGGGAAATTCTGCTTTTGGCAGATGGAGCGAAGGTACTCAACAAAGTGGTCCCCCATCTTACATTGAGTCTCACTAATGCTCACCATTGGGAGCACCAGATACAGTAGGGGTCTCCAACAGATTCTCAGGTGAAGTGTTGCCTCGCCTGGTAGTTCTGTTTGGGTTCTGAATGGAAGTAAAGGAGGTGAATGGGCAGGTATAGCATTTCTTTCACTTGCAGGGATATGTGCCAGGTGGGAGATTAGTGGGGAGGGATGATTGACAAGGAGGGACTGATCCCTGCAGAAAGCGGAGAGTGGGGCGGGGGAGGTAAAGATGCATTTGGTGGTAGGATCCCATTGAAGATGGCGGAAGTTGCGGAGAATGATTTATAGGATGTGGAGGCTCATGGGTGGTAGGTGAGGACAGGAGGAACTCTATCCCTGTTACATTGGCGGGAAGATGTCCAGGAAATGGAGAAGCAGGTGAGGGTAGCATCAATGGTGGAATAAGGGAAACCCCATTCCTTGAAGAAGGAGGATATCTCTGATGTCCTGGAAAGGAACGCCTCATCCTCGGAACAGGTGCGTTGGAGACAAAGGTACTCAGAATAGGGAATAGCATTTTCACAGGAGATAGGGTGGGAAGAGGTACAGTATAGTCAATATAGCTGTGGGAATCAGTAGGTTTATAAAAGATATCGGTTGACAGTTTGTTTCCAGAGATGGAGATAAAGAGATCGAGAAAGGGGAGGGAGGTGTCACAAATGGACCGAGGGCAGGGTGGAAGTTGGAGGTGAAGTTGATGAAATTGACAAGCATGGGTGCATGTAGCAGCACCAATGCAGTGTATCCACGGCTACCCCTTGAGTTTGGAGAAAGTGGGAGGAGCCAAAGGAGAAATTGTTGAGGGTGAGGACCAATTCTGCCAGATAGAGGAGGGTGGTTCTAGAGGGGAACTGGTTAGATGTTTTGTTGAGAAAGAAGCAGAGAACTTTAAGGGCTTCTTGATGGAGGATAGAACTGTATAGGGATTGGACATCCATGGTGAAAATGAGGCGGTTAGGGCCAGGGAATGGAAAGTTGTTGAGACTGAGAGCAGGTGAAATGTTGCAGATGTAGGTGGGAAGGGACTGAACCGAGGGGGATAGAACAGAGTCGAGATATGCAGATATGAGTTCAGTGGGGCAGGAGCAAACAGAGACAATGGGCCTACCTGGACAGTCATGTTTATGGATCTTGGGTAGGAGGTAGAAATGAGCAGTGCGGAGTAAGGGAACTATGAGTTTGGTGGCAGCAGATAGGAGTTCTCCAGAGGTTAGTGATGGCATCGGAGACAATTTTCTGATGGTCTGAAGTGGGGTCCTTTTCAAGGGGTAAGTAAGAGGAGGTGTCTGAGCCTCAGTAAGGTAGAGATCAGTCCACCACACTACAACAGCACTCCCTTTTGTCTGCGGGTTTGATGGTAAACTTGAGATTGATGGAATGAACAGTGTGCTCAGCAGGGGCAAGGTTCGAGCAGGAGAGCCGAGTGCTGAAGTCAAGCTGGTTGATGGCTCATCTGCAATTAAAGATGAGAAGATCCAGAGTAGACAGAGAACCAGAGTGAGGTGTCCAAGAAGAGGAGGAATGTTGAAGATGGGAGAAGGGACAAAGCAAACAACAAAGCAGCCCGGTTCCTCCCTCCTGCCCACCCAACATGGCCCCCAGGGCAGGGCCACCTTCAGCCTCCAGCGGGCTTGTAGATTCACAAACATTGGGCTTTGACTTCCCCAGCAGACTCACAGAGATTCGCAGACCGAGGCTTCCAGACTTCCAATTGATCTTTGGGCTTTGAACTTCAGAGCCGACCCCAGGACCTGCTCATAGCGGTGAATGAGTACCCTGGGTGACGACCTGGACTCCAATACCATATTCAAGTTTGCTGATGACTCCACTGTCATAGGCTGAATCAAAGATGGTGATGAATCAGCTTATAGGAGGGAGATTGAAAATCTGGTTGAGTGGTGTCAGAACAACCTCTCAATTTCAGCAAGACTAAGGAGTTGATTGTAAACTTCAGGAGGAGGAAACCAGAGCCAGTCCTCATCGGAGGATTGGTGGTGGAGAGGGTTAGCAAATTTAAATTCCTCGGTGTTATTATTCCAGAGGACCTGTCCTGGACCCAGCACATAAGTGCAATCACATAGAAAACACAGCAGAGCCTCTGCTTGCTTAGGAGTCTGCAGAGATTTGGCATGACATCTAAAACTTTGACGAACTTCCATAGATGTGTAGTGGAGAGTATATTGACTGGCTGCATCACAGCCTGGTATGGAAACACCAATGTCCTTGAATGAAAAATCCTACAAAAGGCAGTAGGTATGGCCCGGTCCATAACAGATAAAGTCCTCCCCACCACTGAGCACATCAAATGTTTCGAAACGTTGTCGCAGGAAAGCAGCGTCCATCATCAGGGACTCCCACCACCCAGGTCATGCTCTCTCGCTGCTGCCATCAAGAAGAAGGTACAAGAGCCTCAGGAGTTACACCACTAGGTCCAGGAACAGTTATTGCCCCTCAACCATCAGGCTCTTGAACCAAAGGGATAACTTCAGTCAACTTCACTTGCCCCATCACTGAAATGTTCCCACAGCCAATTGACTCACTTTCAAGGATACTTCATCTCATGTTCTTGATATTTATTGCTTGTTTATTTATTTATTGTTATTTCTTCTTTTTGTATTTGCACAGTTTGTTGTTTTCTCCACTCTGGTTGAATGCTCTAGTTAGGCAGTCTTTCATTAATTTTGTTATAGTTATTATTTTGTTATGGATTTATTGAGTATGCCCACAAGAAAATGAATTTCTGGGTTTTATATGGTGACATATACGTTGATAATAAATTTACTTTGAACTTTGAAGTGGACTCAAACCTTGCTCTTGAGATAAAAGACGCCTCTGTTCACAATTTGCAACAAATTTCTAAGTGTTGGAAGCAGCACACAAAATGTTGAAGGAACTCATCAGGTCGAGCAGCATCTGTAGGTGGAAATGGAGAATGGTTTTAGGTCGAGCAGCATCTGTAGGTGGAAATGGAGAATGGTTTCAGGTCGAGCAGCATCTGTAGGTGGAAATGGAGAATGGTTTCAGGTCGAGCAGCATCTGTAGGTGCAAATGGAGAATGGTTTCAGGTCGAGACCCTTCCAGTGGACCAGAAATAACAACTGTCTATTTCTCTCTCAGATGCTGTCTGACCTGCTGAGTTCCTCCAGTGTTTTGTGCGTTGCTCCAGGTTCCAGCATCTGCTGTCTTTTGTGTCTCCTTTGTGACAGTATCTGACTATTCACTGTTTGTGAAGTGGGTCAAAATTTTCAATTAGGGTGGTCATCATTTGACAACAGAATAAGACTGAAAAACAAGCAATCTGCTGAAGGAATTCAATGAGTCGAGCAGCATCTGTGTGGGTGGAAGGGGGAAAGGGATTGTGAAGAAATTGTTGATGTTTTGAAAATCTCAATTCTCTTCCCCCAACCTGCTAAGTGCCTCCAACATTTTGATTACTGCTCCAGATCCCAGCTTAAGAGCAGAAAATAATCAACCATAAATACATCTCAGATTGATAGCACTAAGTGTTTTGCGTTGTATTTCGCTATTGAGGTTCATAACACTGACTTCAATAGAGTCAAATTGGGGGTCAGGATCAACACACTGACACAACTGATTTGAGCCAGTTGCCAGAAATGAATCATAAGGTAAATTTTTGGGATGGCAATATTTGCTCAGTCATTTCAAAGGAAGGTTTGGAGTCAGACAGGTTTTACAGGATGAGAATCAGGAATGGATAGACCAAGTTGCCAATTTTCCTTCCTGAATTCACATTAGGGAATCAGTTGGGAGTTCTGAGCATCCTGATTCCTTCATGGCCTCCTTCATTTCTGGATTTCTTAAAACTGAATTCCAATTCTCAAAGCCACCATGATGGGAACTGAATGATGCACTCTTTGAATCATTCAAATCAGGTCCAGCCACATCCTACACTCTGTAATACTGAACAAGTCAGTGTAATGCAGTATTTACTGTATCTGCCCAGGCTTTGGAGGAGCTGATGAAAAATTCAGTTACCAGAAGACTCATTTCCTGAAGTCTGTGCAGCTTTTGGAAACTGAACAATTCTCGATTTTGTGACTGAGTTTTGTCAGGATCCTGAGTTTAATCTGTGGGGGAAACCGACAATTCAGGCATCAGGCAATTTTCAGCCTTCCTACACAACTTCTTCCATGTCCCTGGCCATAAACCCAGCTCATTCCAAGATCTTAAGTTCTCTTTAGGGATGTTGAAATGACCTGCATTGTGGAGTGACAAGTCTATACTTCCAGTTCCTTGCAGGGAGCTTATTTTCATTTCATTCTTGCATCTGGTACAAGGACAGAATTGTACACTGCTGACTTTAGCTGGAATTATGCTGCAGCTAAGCGTAACTCTAACACCATCTATAAATCCGCCGATGACACCAATGTTGGTAGAACCTCAGATGGTAACAAGAGGCATGGAGGAGATAGATCAGCTGGTTGAGTGGTGTCACAACAACAACCGGACACGCTGTCAGCAAGACCAGGGAGTTGATAGTGAATCAAGCAGATGGCATCCACCACTGAGGACCCTCACCAGACGGAACGTGCCCTCTTCTCATTTCTACCATGAGGGAAGAGGTATGGGAGTCTGAAGACCCACACTCAATGATTCAGAAACAGCTTTTTCCCCTCCATCATCAGATTTTTGAATGAATCATAAACACCTGAACACTACTTCATTATTCCTTTTTTGCAACTATTTACTTATTTTTGTAATTTATAGCAATTTTATATTTTTGCACTATACTGCTGCCACAAAATAACAAATTTCATGTCATATAATCAATGGTAATAAATATGATTTTGATGTCAGTTAACGTTCTTGCATCGCTTTTCAGCAAGCTATCAATAAAGAATGGAACACAATTTGCTTCTGCTCTAAGCCAGTTAGACTTTAAAATAGGGAAAAAAACATTACTTTTATAAAGATCAGATCACTAGTGGCATTGCATGTCAATGCCCTTCAAGGTTTGTGATCCAGAACTTGATTACTATGCCTGTGTGTTTGCCCAATCCTACCTAAGGCCCTCAAGCAGCAGAATGTCTGCCATCTTCTAACCAGCAACAGGCCTTCTGTCATGTTGGGTAGGAACAAACAAAAGACTTCCTTTCTTAATGCCTGAGTCAGGCAGCATCCATTGAGAGAGGAACTGTTAATGTTTTGGGTTGAAGACTTGAATCAGTCCTGATAAAGGGTGTATGACTTGCAACTCTAATTCTGTTTCTCTCTCCTCCTGTCTGGCCTGCTGAGTGTTTCTGGCATTTTCACTTTTTATTCAAGTTGTTAGTATTGATTTTGTTTTATTTTTACTGATCTTCCTTAAGGACTGCTTATTTATTATGGGTGCTGTTTACTGAGCATTGTTCATTCTGGCAGATTGAGATAGGATTGGTTTCCAAGTTTTGTCTTCACTGGAACTGGCTGGCTCACAACTACATTGAAGATGGGTCTTTATTATTTTAAACAAATGGCTATGTACTGGTTCAGGCATTGCCAGAGGAAGTTTCTCATTTACTCCTATCTACATAGGAGCTGGTCTATTGCTAGTTAGAAGCAGATGACTTCAGATTTCAAGGACCTGCAGTCTTTGATTTTCAGCAATCACTTAAATCAGTGTAGTGTCATTAACTTTGCACATGACTCTATCAAAGAAACCTGGAAACAAAGCTTTATTGGAAGTAAGAGTTGGCGAGAAAAAAGCCTCTGTCAAAAAAAATCTTAAGGGAGGAAAAAGAGAGGTGGAGAGGTTGAGGTTAGGAACCCCAGCATCTGGGGCCTTGACAGTTGAAGCCCCAGTTGCCAGTCAGAATCAGCTTGATCATCACTGGCCACTTCATTCTATACACCTGTACACCTGCTCGTTAATGCAAATATCTAATCAGCCAATCATGTGGCGGCAACTCAATGCATAAAAACATGCAGACATTCTCAAGAGATTCAGTTGTTGTTCAGACCAAGCATCAGAAAGGGGAAGAAATGTCGTCTAAATGACTTTGACCATGTTGGTGCTAGACAGGGTGGATTGAGTATCTCAGAAACTGCTGATCTCCTGGGATTTTCACACACAACAGTCTCCAGAGTTTACAGAGAACGGTGTGAAAAACAAAAATAAACATTCAGTGAGCGGCAGCTCTGGAGTGGTACCTAATTAAGTGGCCATTGAGTGTATGTTGTGAAATTTGTTGTTTTGTAGCAGCGGTACAGTGCAATACATAAAAATTACTATACAGTAAATTACAATACAAGTATACTGTACATATATATGTATAAAATAAATAAATAGTACAAAATTGAGAGCAAAATAGTGAAGGAGTGTTCATGGACCTTTTAGAAATCTGATGTTTGAGGGGAAGAAGCTGCTCCTAAAACATTGAGTTTGTGTGACTTCAGGCTCCTCTACTTACTGATGTTAGTACAGTAATGAGAGGAGGGCGTATCTTGAATGATGAGATACTGGTAATACTGGTAATTGCATCAATATGTTGGGACAGGGAAGATCTTCAGAGTTGTTGACACCCAGGAACTTGAAGCTACTCACCCTTTCCATTTCTGAGCCCTCGATGAGGACTGGTGTATGCTTCTTCGACTTTCCCTTCCTGAAGTCCATAATCAATTCCTAGGTCTTGCTGATGTTGAGTGCAAGGTTGTTACTGAGACACCACTCAACCAAATGATCTATTTTGCTCCTGTACACCTTCTTGTCACCATCTGAAATTCCGCCAACAGTAGTCATGTCGTCAGTGAATTTTGTGCTGTGCCTAGCCACACAGTCAAGGGTGTAGAGAGAATAAAGCAGTGGGCTAAGCACATATCCTTGAGGTGCACTGGTGTTGATTGTCAGTGAGGAGGGGATGGTGGTGTGATTAAATTTGGGAATATTCACAAGGCCAGAATTGTCAGGTGCAGAGATCCCAGATTCAGGGCAGAAGCAGATGAGAAGGCTGAGACAATTGAAGGGACTGGAAATGGGAAAATTTTGAAAATGCATGGGATTTCTTCATCAAAAACTTATGGGGCAGGATAGTTGGGTCCAAGAATGCCATAGGATGAAGCCCCAAGGAAATGACAACCATAAACTTACTGTCCCAGAATTTCAGCATATCTTTTCCAGCTCCAACTTGCATGATGCCAGGCTTAAGCAAGTGCTTCCAGTTGCAATTCACTTTTCTCGTGTGACTTCAAGCATGGGATGAATTCATTCCCTCTACAGTGGTGTTATTATTGTAAATTCTCCCCTCGATGGGTGACCTCCTCAGCCTCAAAACATACCCTAGGGATGGAACTCATGAAGGAAGCTCCAACCTCTGCCCTCCGCAGGCCAGGTAATAGAGCAACCACCCCCACCCTCACAATCACCAGTCCTCTGTCCCACCCATACACAGTACCCAGCACATTCCAGATGCACAGTATTTCCCATTGCAAACTTAACCAACTTGAACTTTGACCATGACTGAACAGTGAGCAGCCTGGGACTGAAACCTTGCCACGCAACAGATCATTAAATGGCGTGGACCACCCTCTCAGCTGCTTATTTCTCAGTAGTGAGAAGAGTGTAAAGTCGGCAGAGGACTGAAGTAGAAAATTCTGGCTTAATTGCACGCTGAACGGATTTTAAATGTTAGCCCTGGGTATACCTTTCACAAATAAATCAATCTAACAAGATGCAAGAAGGTCTGAATTTAAGATATTGTTCAGACCCTGCCATATTTTCAGCTGTGAAAAAAGAGGATGCAGCATTTGAGCTGAGGCAGGGTTGCAGCCTCAGTTCAGCAGCATTTCCTGCAGTTTTTGGTGAGTCAGTTTGGGCCCTGGGTAGCATCGAGCTGGAAAGCCCCAGTGCAGCTGTACCAATGCCCAAACACTCAGCCAGCATGCGTGCTCTGTCATTTTTACCACAAAAGAAGGCAAGTCCTGGGAATTGCAGCTTGCATTCTGACATTTAAATGCTGTGGGTTTCCACTCTGGCTGAGTGGATCTCACCCTCACTTCTCAGTGAGGGTTTCAGTTCGAGATTCTCTCCAGAGACTTGAGCACACAAATTTAGACTGGCATTACACGTGGCACTGAGGGAGTCTGTCACTGATGAGATGCTAAGCTGCGGTTTTGTCTGCTGTTTCCAACAAGAACAAAGGAAATATTTCCAGAGTCTAACGAAAACAGGTCCTTCGTTGCTTGTTGTCGGAGCTTGCTGTGTTTTCTGCTTTAACCGTAAGACCACAAGATATAGAAGCAGTATTAGGCCACCACGTCTGCTCTGCCATTTCATCATAGCTGATCCATTTCCCTCTCTGTCCCAATCTCCTATCTTCTCCCTGTATCCCTTCATGCCCTTTACAAGCATCATAGAGTTGCACAGCACAGAAATAGACCCTTCGGCCCACCAATCCATGATGTCTTTTTTGCCATTCTCCACTGATCCCATTTGCCCGCATTTGGTCTGTACCCTTCTATGCCTTACCCATTTACATGTCTATCTGAAAGCCTCTTAAGCAGAGTGATTGTATCGCATTCCGCCAGATCTTCTTCCAGTGATTTCCAGATATCAATCACTCTTGATGTAAAAACACTTAACCCCTCTGCTCCCTTTTAAAACTCCTTCTTCTCACCTTAAACCTATGCCCTCTTGTTTTTGATGCCCCTACCATGGGGAGAAAGGTTTTGACTACCTACCCTGTCCATGCCTCCTGTATACCTCTATCAAGACAACTCCTTTCTATAGGGAAAACAAGCTCAGACTATCCTGTCTCTCCTGTAATTAATGTTCTGCAATCCAGGCAACATCCTCATGAATCTCCTCAGCACTCTCCAGCACAATCGTATTCTTCCAATAATGTGACGACTGGAGCCTCACACCATACTCCAAGTGAGGTCTAACCAATGTTTTGTAAAGTTGCAACACAACATCCCAACTCTTATATTTATGCCCTGACCAATGAAGGCAAGGTTCCTAAGGTTGTCATAGCCAGGGGTGGTAGTGTGGATAAACTCCCAGTACCTATAAAGTGCCCCAAATGGCGTGCGGATTTAACAGCCTCTGACAGCCAAGTCCAACTCTTGGCCTTCACATGTGGCTTAGCTACTCGGCCTGGTGGAACTGTTCCTACTGACAAGAGAAGGACAAAGGCGGACCACTGGCACCTCAAAACCAGTTGTTTCGGGCAGGTGGGGCTCGTCAGCCTTGGATGGCAGACCGCCTAGGAGAAGGAAAACTCTGAATTTAAACCTCCGCTGCCTTGCAATCATACCCACCCATGGGAAAGGCTTCTGGAGTAAATCCCGAGGAAGAAATCCAGAGCCGGGGTCCCAAAGGCAATTTGATGTTGTTTACAACTTCACTCTGGCAGCCTCTGTGACGGCATTGGTGCCAAGCTGTATTGGTGCTTGCCCTTCCCTTGAACTACATCAGTGACGTGGAGAGGGGGAACCCACTGCATGGGCAACAGCCAGTTCTTCAAATCTTCCCACCCAGGCTTGTGCCCTAGCGAGGACACAGTCCACTAGAGGCACAAACCCATCATCCCCTGGGATTGACAGCGGCCTACTAATGAAGGCAAACATGCCTTCTTCCACTTTCTATCCATCTGTGTTGCTGCTTCTAGGTAATCACAATTTAAAAGGATTCCACTGGCCACAAACCACTCTGAGTTATTGAGGTTCATCAACAGCCCAAGAGCCAAAGTCAAAGTCAAGTTTACGGTATTGTCACATGCACAAGTACACTTTGTGCATAGGTGCAATGAAAGACATATTTGCAGCAGCATCACAGGCGTATAGCATCATCATCAGTTGCACAATATTCACAGGAATAAACATAAATGAACAACATAAATTATTCGGTTTATGCAAAGAACATGATTAGGGGAAAAATGTCCATTGTAGTGCAAAGTGGTTCTAATGTTGCTATACTGAGATTGTTAGGGCTGTGCAGGTTGGTCAAGGACTGAATGGTTGAGGGGAAGTAGCTGTTCTTGAACCTGGTGTTGTGGCTACTGTACATAAAGATTGTGTGGTTGTTTAGAATCATTTGCATCAAGGCAGGTGGCTTGGTGGCTACCTTACAATCCTGAAATTGATCTCGGGGTTACGTAAAGACTTAGAAGCAGTAGTTGGCCATTCATTTCTACTCTTCTGTTCAATAAGATCATGGCTCATCTTTTACCTCAGAACTACTTCCTTACCCCTTGACTTCTTTACTATCCAAGTAAAATCAGTCTATCTTCTTTGATGATTGGTTATCAAGGGTTTATCGTGTTTTTGTCCAAATGAATAACCTCCTTGTGGAGTCTACAGAATTGAGCATGATCAGATTTTGGAACCTAACCTGTTGGGCGGGGGGTGCCAAATCTTAGAGCCAACTCAATCGCCCTCTGCACTTCTAAGTGAGTGAAGCATAGTCAGTGATCAGGATTAGACTTTATCTCATCAGAAGAACACTTTAACCCTGGTTTTGGTGGTGTTGCTACACATTTCTACTTTCAACTAATAGTGTCAATACTTGCTCCCATGTTTTTTTTCTATTCTTCAAAATCAGAATCAGGTTTAATATCACCGGCATATGTCATGAAATTTGTTGTCTTAGCGGCAGCAGTACATTGCAATACATAATTTTAAAACTATGTCCTTTTATATATATAATTTGTCATCACATAACCATCTCCTCACCTGAGTTGGTTCAAATTTCATGACCTTTCTTGATAATACGTTTCTAGTATCAACTATCAAGGGACTGGATTGATCAGATTAATTTTCACATTAGAACCGATCAGATGCAGATTGGTGTGCAATGAAATGCCTTGCTCACGTAAACAGTGCACATAGCAAAATACAATAAATAGAGCAATAAGCGGAAAGTGACAGAATGATGCAGGAAGAAATGCTAAAGTGACAACAATGGACGAGAGTCTGAGGACATGTCAGCACCACCGGGAAGGGGATGTGAGGGAGGTGATTGGTTCAGCAGTCTGACAGCAGTGGGGAAGAAGCTGTTCTGGAGCCTGGACATCCAGGCTTTCAAACTCCTGTGTCTTCCAGAAAGCAGTAGAGAGAAGGGAATGGAAGGGTGGCAGTTACAGTTGCTGTAACCATCCTGAAGCCATAGTAGTGGGATTTAGTATCAATAATATTTTTGCTAAAGCACCCTGATGCAACCTTGCCTAAATCTTGAACAAAATGTGACAATTTTATTTAAAGTATACAAACATATACTCAGAATTTGCACATTAAGTATCTCACACTGATGCAGTTAATGCTGAGAAACAATTCTCTGTTTATATAATCTGCGTTGCTTGCAATTGCTGCAATTTCTGTTCCTTTGCATTAATTTTGAAACAATGACAAGGAAAGATCCCTGTTTACTTGTGTTCAATCAGAATCAGGTTTATCATCACCAGCATGTGATGTGAAATTTGTTGGTGTTAGCAACAAACAATGGTGTTAGCATCAGTGAATCCCTCACCATCAATATTATTATAAGACCATAAGATACAGGAACAGGATTAGGCCATCAGGCCCATCAAGTCTGCCCCACCATTCGATCATAGCTAATTTATTTTACTTCTCAACCACATTCTCCTGCCTTCTCTCTGTAACCTTTGATGCCCCGACTAATCAAGAACCTATCTACCTCTGCTTTAGATATACCCAATGGCTTGGCCTCCACAGCTGCCTGTGGCAATGAATTCCACAGATTCATCACACTATGCTAAAGAAATTCCTCCTCATCTCTGTTCTAAAGAGACATCCTTCTATTCTGAGGCAGTTCCTTCTGATCCTAGACTCCTCCACTATAGGAAACGTCCTCTCCACACCTGCTCTATCTAGGCCTTTCAATATTTGATAGGTTTCAATGAGATCCCCCTCCCATTCTTGTAAACTCCAGTGAGTACAGGCCCAGAGCCATTGAATGCTCCCCATACTGTGTGTTAACCCTTTCATTCCCAGGATAATTTTCATGAACCTCCTCTGGACACGTATGTTATGGCTGTAGGCCTTTTACACCTGTGCTTGCTGGAATTTAGAAAATCAGGTTTATTATCACTGGCATGTGATGTGAAATTTGTTAACTTAGCAACAGCAGTTCAATGCAATACATAATCTAGAAGAAGAAGGAAAAAGAATAAAATAACAATAAAAATTTTTATTCAGTATACTTTGTATAGTATACGTATATTGAATAGATTAAACATTGTGCAAAAAACAGAAATACTATATATTTTTTAAAAAGTGAGGTAGTGTCCAAGGGTTCAATGTCCATTTAGGAATCGGATGGCAGAGGGGAAGAAGCTGTTCCTGAATCGCTGAGTGTGTGCCTTCAGGCTTCTGTACCTCCTACCTGATGGTAACAGTGAGAAAAGGGCATGCCCTGGGTGCTGGAGGTCCTTAATAATGGACGCTGCCTTTCTGAGACAGCAGTCCCCAAAGGCATCCTGGGCGTCTTGTAGGCTAGTACCCAAGATGGAGCCGACTAAATTCACGACCCTCCGCAGCCTCCCCCCAGTCCTGTGCAGCAACTTCCCCCATACCAGACAGTGATGCAGCCAGCCAGAATGCTCTCCACGGCACATCCACAGAAGTTTTTGAGTGTTCTTGTTGACATACCAAATCTCCCCAAACTCCCAATGAAGTATAGTTGCTGTCCCACCCTCTCCACATCTGCACTGATATCTTGAAACCTATTGAATATTGAAAGGCCTAGATAGAATGGACGTGGGGAGGATGTTTCCTATCGTAGGAGAGTCTCAGATCAGAGGGTACAGCCTCAGGGATGTTCCTTTAGAATAGAGAAGAGGAGGAATTTCTTTAGCATAGTGTGGTGAATCTGTGGAATTCTTTGCCACATACAGCTGTGCAGGCCAAGTCATTGGGGGTATTTAAAGTGGAGGCTGATAGGTTCTTGATTTTTTTACAGGGAGAAAGCAGGAGAATGGCATTGAGAGGGATGACAGATCAGTCCCAATGGAATAGAAGAGTAGACTCAATTGGCCAAATAACCTAATTCTGCTCCTATGTCTTATGGTCTAATAAGGTGGTTGAAATACAGTAGTGTCATGGCTAAATGACTGGACTATAACCACAGATGTGGACAGTTGTTGTGGTGATATATGTTCAATTCCCAACATGAGCGCTAGGAAGTTTAGATTCAAGTAATTAAATAAATCTGGAATAAAACTTGTGTCCGTGAGGCTCCTGCGCTGTATTTAAAAAGAACAGCAGATTCACGAGTTTTCTCCGGGGGAGGTAAATTTGCCTTCTGAATAAATCTGGCTCACTTGTGACTCCAAAACCACAACAATGCCCTCTAAAATGGTCCAGCAAGCCCCTCACCTCAGGGGTATTTTGGGATGAAACTTCTTTGCTTGGCCAATTATCAATAACTTGCAAAGTATTCCCTGTGAATCCGTCAGTTAGTTGAGTTGCCTCGTCTCCAAGAGTTGCAAACACACATTCTTGTCGGCCAGAGACTAATTTATAGACCAACATTCTGTTGTGTTCCCTGATCTTCATAACTAAATAGCAACAAGCACATCCTGTGAAGCAGGGAATGACTCATAAAGCAACAAATCAGTTGCCTGATAGTGTGAAGCTCCTCAGATAAAAATGTACCCAAGTTGTTGCAATATTGTAATTAAATTAAAGTTGTGGGAAGCTATTTATATTTTTGAATTGTAATATTGTTAACCTTAGTTTGTCTGCGAACCTGTCTTTAATCTTCCATAAGCAATCTTGCATGGATATGAGTCAGTATCAGTTCTTGTTGGGAAACAAAACATTTAAAGCTGTCTGTGAAACAATGACCCTCAGATTTCAGTGTCCCAACTTGAAATTTATTTCAAATGAGCAGTTTGTTCTGAGCTTGGTAAAATGGTTGAAATGGCATATGATTTTGCTGCATGAATCCTAATTCGAGCATGATCTGCGAGACCAATATAGTGCACGGGATCTAAACAATTCAAGCCTGTGCTACCTTCCAGAGAGCATTCCTTAAAATGCCACTGCTAATTGTACCTTGTGCATTTATCTTCCATAACTTTGCAAGGCACCTGCATTTGCTGAATTCTATTCTACAGTTACAAAATATGCTTCATTGTTTTAGTTTGTAAATACTCGAGGCTTTAGTATCCTCTAACTAGGGAAAAAGAGACAGTATTATAAATTCCTGTCTGTTAATCATAAAATAATTACAAATATGAAAGCCCATCAGATCCATCTTAATTCATGCAACAATACCCCCCACCCCCAACAGCTACTGTTCTCGTCGCTCCATCTGTTTGTGGTCTCTGGGTTACATCTTCAACCATTCCGACTGTTAGCCAACATCTCTGAGCAAGAATCTCACATCCACCTCTGATAATTAATTCTGTTTTTGCATGCAGAGTTAAAGAAAAGCTGTTGGGTCTGGAATTGCCTCTTTGTAGTTGTCCATGGAGGGACCCATGAGCACAAGAACCTAGTTTACTGAAAATGGCGACGTAGGTAGACAGGGTGAGAAGAAGCTGTTTGGTGCACTGGCCTTCATCTGTCAGGGCACTGAGTAGTGGAGTTGGGATGTTTTTGTTGCAGTTGTACAAAAC
Organism: Hemitrygon akajei; assembly: GCF_048418815.1. Lineage (NCBI taxonomy): Eukaryota > Metazoa > Chordata > Chondrichthyes > Myliobatiformes > Dasyatidae > Hemitrygon > Hemitrygon akajei. The sequence continues at coordinate 20,813,831 of NC_133141.1, read as the reverse complement.
ATTGTTGAGGCCACACTTGGAATACTGGTCACCACTTAGGGAAAAACGTAGGGAACGATGCCATTAAAATGGAAAGAGTGCAGAGAAGATTTAAAAGGATTTGAGGGGCTAAATTATAGAGAGAGCTTGGGCAAGCTAGGACTTTATTCCTTGTAGGAGACTGAGGGGTGACCTTATAGAGATATATAAAATCATGAAGGGAATCGATATACTCAGTCTTTTCTCCAAGGTTGGGGAGACAAGAACTAGAGGGCATAGGCTTAGGGTGAGAGGGGAGAGATTTAATAGAAACCTAAGGAGCAATTTTTTCACTAAGGGGGTGGTCCATATGTGGTATAAGTTGCCAGAAAAAAAGTGGTTGAAACAAGTACAATAACAACATTTAACAGATATTTGGGCAGGTACATGGATAGGAAAGGTTTAAAGGGATATGGGCAAAATGTGAGCAAATAGGACTAGCTTGGATGGGCATCTTGTTTGGAATGTGCTGTAACGTGCTTTTTGATAATAGCCTATTTTCAGATTACAGATATCAACCCAATCACCCAGTCATTGGCTGCTTCATTAATAAGTTAACCAATGATGTATTCTGGCACCTTTCATTCCTCTGTCCCACATCTTCCCCCTCCTCACTCTCTCTCTCTCTCTCCTAAGTCTCCCATTGACTACAATCTACAGAGTGGCGAGACTCTATTTCCTGTCTTGCTGTGGTCCATCAAGATCTCTTTGATCCTATGGGGAACACAAGGAATGTTCCTCAGGATGAAAAAAATACTTTTTGGAAGTAAGATGGAGAAAAGGTCTTTTAAGTAAGAGGAAGGTTCCTTTCACGTAACTGTTAAAGCTCAAATGAAAGTGCCTTGAAATGCAAGGTTGTATCAAACTATCGCAGATTTATGTTTAAGTACCACGTGCTTAGAAAAGGAAACAGAGATTGAGAATAAAGCAACATGTCTCCTGAGAGTTGTCACAATCAGCTCCAGATCTTTACAAAGGTTTTATATGTTCTAATTATATTCTAAACTGAGTGTTAAAGAGCACGCAGTTGGTCACAGAATTTAACATCATTCTCTTTTACTTACTCGATCTTTGCAGAGCTTTCACTGTCTTTTCTGCTTTTTGCTTGTTCAATTATGAGCAAGAGATGAGTGTTTTGATGGCATCTCAAATATTAATAATCGAGATGACACAAAACACGGTGGTGCAGGTCATAGAGCTGCTACCTCACATAGAGACCCTGGTTTGACTCTGAACTCTGGTTCTGTCTGTGTGGAGTTTGCATGCACGCTCTCCCTGTGATGGTGTAGGCCCCCCCCCCCCCCCACATCCCAGAGCCATGTGGATTGATAGGTTAATTGTTCGCTGTATATTGCCCCCACTGTGAGGGTTAGTGAAGGAGTCTGGCGGAGCAGATGGGGATGAGGGGAGAATAAAATGGGTTCGAGTAGGACTGGTGTGAAAATAGGTTCTTGATTGGAGCAAGCTCAGTGAGTTGAAGTGCCTGCTTCTCTGCTGAATGATTCAATGACTCAATTGAGATCATTTTGCAAGGGCGGACAGTTGGCTGTTATTTTGTTTCACACAAGCAAGATGGTCGTAAGATGGAGCTAAATTTAAACTCTTTGTAGCTTGAGGCCAGCAATGCAAGTTAACAACAGTATATTGAACAGGATTAAACTTAAAAAACTTGCAATGATTTTAGTTGTTCCAATGAACCAATACTACAAGTTTTACAAAGATTTTAGCCCAAAATATTGTGTTTATTTCCTTCCATAGATGCTGCCCTGACCTGCTGAGATCCTCCAGCATCTTGTGTATGTTGCTCAAGATTTCCAGCGTCTGCAGAATCTCCTGTGTCTCTGATTTGCAAATGCCATGTTTTTCTTTAAATGTTTACTTCTAAATTGTTAAGGGCACTTATTTAATCTCAGATGTGTATGCAGTAATTTGAGGATTTTGCATGTAAAGTGGGCCAGAAGGACGTGTATTTATCTGAGTTGAGTTCATCTTTAATACTGACTCTTTAATTTCAGTCACCTGGCTTCTCCAGTGTGCTGCTCTTAACCCTCCATCCTGATACTGTGTTTCAGATGCGAAGTAAATATAATCCTTAATGTTAGTCATAAAATAATTTTGCAATGGTTTCACAGCAGTTCCCAGTCTGAAGAGCTTTTTTTTTCCACAATGAGCAGTTCAAGCTCATCAACTTTATAAACAACTGAGGGAATAATTAATACATAAGGATTTTGTCAGCTTTTCAGTACAAGGCGTGTGATGTCACTTAAGGCCTAATGCAGACTGTGCGCACTAACTACATGTATGAGATTAAACAAGTGCCCATAACAATTTGAAATTTGAATTTAAGAGAAGAATATGGCCTTTGCAAAACTGGCAGGAACGAAGGACGCATTGAAGTAAATAGTTTTTTTAAAAATCTGTGAAGGCCGAGGGAACCTTGCAGGAGCAGAGACAAACACATTAGCAGACAGGCTGCTAAATCTCATTTAATGCAAAATTCTTCTTTGCTTCTTAAAAACAAATATCAAGGAGAGAATTTTTCGCATTATTTGTGCAAGTATGGATTTTTACCATGTTTGAACCGACTGTGGAAAGTAGCAGATGTGAAGAAAAAATTTAAGTTTTGTGAAATCAGGAAGGTTCTTTAAAATCAGTTCTGCTGCAAAAATATTCTGAGATCCATAATAGTTATTGACTGTGTCTGTCCCTATCTGTGCATTGGTCGAAGAAAAACTTCTAAAAGCAATATTCTCCAGACTGCACCTCTTATCTTCAATGGCCATCGGAATATTCTGTTCACTGCTGTTCCATCCTGGTGCACTTGGAAGCATTTTCAAACAACCATTTCATCATGTTTTAATGCCCCTTTCTTTATCCTTTTTTATAATGCATCTGCAATTGTTTAGTGTAAACCTGTTCAAAGTAATTAATTCACCTTGCAGAGGCATGCTGTTTTTTATCACTAAGGAGATTTTGGGAAGGTTGCTGTAAATTGTTCTTAAATACAAAAGTGTACGCCCATTTTGATGCAGGCCAGAATGCCGGTGGATTCTAAACAAATGGGATGTCAGAAATCGCCCTGAATTTTCATAATATTCGGAGCAGCAACATTGAGAGAGGGGGTGTGTTTCGTTTTAGTGTCTCTTCCCTCTCCCTTCAGGCATCCAGCCAGATAATTGCAGCTGCACAGTGTGCTTTTGTATGGACACAGATTCATCGTGGACGGGGATTCATCGCTCAAATGTCAGAGAGGGGCTGAGATGGGATTACATCACAGAGGGAAAAGGCAAGTCTGCAGTGCACGCATGCTGGAAGAGCTGTGCTGATGCAGCCATTTCTGCTCTGTGCTGGCGCCAGTAACCACGGCACCACCTGGTGGAGAGAGGACGCACTCCTCTGAAAGGGGCTTTTTGACAACATTGGATTCTCATCCCTCGGTGACCGATCATCGCTCCCTCATCACGAAAGCAGGTGACCCAGCCCCTGTCGCCGCGCCAGTTTGCGGGATCTTGCCGTGCGCCGCCTGGCTGCCCGTCTCGAACGACAGAAGAGTGGTTCCACCTCACTCGCTTTTAGATATCCTGAGACAGACGTGAAAGGCACGACAGAAGTGCAACCCTTTCTTTGTATACGGCCAAATTTAAATTCTACTGTTTATTAGTCGATAAAATCATTCTGAAAAAAATTGTTTTAATTGGGTTAACAACATAATTGGGATTGAAGGCAGTGAGATTTCATTTAGTTGATACTGTAGTGTATTACACCACAGGAGCGCTCAAGCATATAAAAAGCACGCTCTACTTTTCTGTTATAAATGTATTTCTGATCTAGCCCAAAGCAAATGGTAAAAGCCCATTGACTTTTTGCCATTTCTTACATTCCCAGATCTGGTGCAGCTCAGCGGTGCACCTGGCTGTATCAGAGTGTATAATGAGCTGCAAATATCAGAAAACCTGCAGGGAGCATCAAAAGCTATCCTCAAAACACAACTGTCCTTTTAGTTCCTGATGCATTCATTCCTCTTCCCTTCCCCCTCCCCCACAGATGCTGCTCAATTGGCTGAGTTCTTCTAGCAGATTGTTGCCTCTTTAATTTTCCATTCTAAATGTGCTCCCTTTAAGTGTATCTTAAGCACTTATCCTGGAAGCTGTAGCATTGGTTTATTACCCCTGAGTTTAGTATTTAGGGTCTTCTATGTACTCTGATCACCATTCCTTCAAGACCGACACTGGGCTCCTGAAATGGTCCCTCTATACCCAGCTCTGCCACGGGAAGTAATTACCAGAAAGAGAGGGACAGATTCCAGCCCTCTTTCCCACTGACTCCTGGGAAACTCTGGCCCATGCCTGCCAAAGCAGAGGAGGAGTTCCACACAGAAAAACTCTACATGTATACAGCAAAGGAGCTCACCACCTCACAAACCTGTTCCCTGTCACCCACCTCGTACTCCAACTGTGATAGAGCCACTGGCTTCATTGGACATCTCAGAACCAGAGTGGACATCGATCTCAAGGGACTGCCTCGGCGGAAGATTAATGATTGCCATCAATGGAAGCAGGCACTCACTGAATCAATGTATGCTTTTGTAAGGCACAAGGAAAGAGACGGATGATGCCACTTTGCAAAGAACCAGGAGAGTGGTGACACACTCTGTGTGAGAAGCTCACAGCCCCATGCCTGGCATCAGAACCAAAAAAAAACAGATCTCGGATTCCGAAGGAAAAAAGTAAACCCAGGACATTACAGTTGCTAAGAAACCACAGACCAGGTGAATAATTTGTGTTTTAATTCATGTTCCACAGTGTGACCTGGACCCACTGCAAGGACAAGCAGGCATACTTGTGAGTGAAGGCAGCTGGTACCTACTGAACAAAATTAAAATGGAAATCACTGCTTTTCTAGGCAGCTTGCAGAGAGATACGGTTCTGATCATCTCAGCCAGTGAGCAGTAAGCTATTTTATATTTCTTTTTAAGTGGTAACAGCTGGGTTCTGTGTGTGAGGTTTCATTCATGGATTTACATTTGGGGCTCTTCATTTACCAGAACATCATTAAGTCTGCAGTGCATGTTAATAAGAGGCAACACATCCAACTTGTACAAAGAAAAGTAATTGCATATCACTGCCATAATTATAAGATACAAATATATGTATAAACCAAATTGAGAATTGCTAAAAGCAGGAGAACAGAAAGTAGATAATCTGGTCTGAAAAACATTGGAGAGGGCATGAAGTGAGGCACCTAAATGGTAGGGGAAATATTCCTCTTGATATTGTATAGAATTTCCAGTACGGAAACAGACCATTCAGTCTTAATTGGTATATGCTCCAAAAGTGCTTCCATGAACCTTCTTGACACTATCATTGAGCAATATGCTGGAAGCACTCAGCAGGTCAGGCAGCATCTGTAGAGGGGAATGAACAATCAATGTTTTGTGCTGAGATCCTTCACCAGGCCTGCTTATTTCCCTCCAGAGATGCTGCCTGATCTGCGTAGTTCCTCTCACATTTTGTGTGTGTTGCTCAAGATTTCTAGCAGCTGCGGAATCTCTTGTGGCGCAGTCATTGTCCATTCTCCTTCATTTGCTTACCATGGGCAGCCTTGCAGCACCTGATCCATAGCTTTCTGCCAGAGTGCAGGGACAGATGCCACTCCAAAAATAAGCCTACTATAGCAATAAAGCCTTTTGTAAGTGTTAATGCTGAGAAACATTTCAGACTCTTTTTTTTCCATCTCCATCTGTAGGTAGGCCTCAGCTAAGTCCACTTCGCTGAAGTGTTTCCCTCCAGAAAGATATCCTCTATCCTGGGCAGAGGGTATTGATCTATTTTCAGTACTGGGTTGATAGTGACCTTAAAATCAACACAGATCTTGACAAACCTATTCTTCCTGGCTACTGGGACCATTGGAATTGCCTATGGGCTCCACTCAACCTTGGAAAGAGTTCCTTCTGTCTTAATATGATCCAGCTCATTGGCTACATTATCACAGATGGTATAAGGAACCAGACGGGTTTTGTAGAACTTGAGTGTGGCACTTTCATTTAACACTATTTTACCCTTGATATGTTTGAGTTTTCCAATTCTGTCCTTTAATGCTGCTGTGGCATCATTCAATGCCTTTCTTAATTTGCTTTCAGTTGACTCTATTGAAGGGGATGTGGCATGTAAATGGTGGATGGATCTCCAATCAAATTATAGTTGTTTCAGCCAATGCTGGCTCTCCTGCTTTTACCACATACAATGTGACTTATTGGTTGTTGTAATTCACTGTTACGAATGTCAATCCCACAGAAGTCATCTTTGTTCCAGTATAAGTTCTTAGTTGGATATCTGCAGGCTTTAGTTCAGTATCTTTGAAATGACGTTCAAACTCATTTTGTGTAATAACTGAAACAGCCGAGCAAGTGTCCAATTCCACTTTATTTAATTTGCTGTTCACTTCTGGTGCAAGCCATGTTGCTTGTTTCCGGTTAGAGTTCACATTGTAAATCTCAAGGCTACTCAGTCGTGTCACTCTCATCATTATCAGATCTTTCATCAACAACATGCAGATTAATGTTCTTTTTGAAACTGACTTTTTATCCTTTTATCTTCCCTGTGCAGTCCATTTATTTTTGTCTTTGTACGTGTCCTCCTTTGTTGCATTTTCTGCAGCTCTCACCTTTAACCCTGCATTGGTCTGGTATATGTGAGCCCCTGCCACAACGGTAACACATTTTGTTCAGCCAGACAGGCCTCCATCTAGATGCTGCAATTTTGTTGACACTTGATTGCAACTCAATTGTGTCTCTGCTGTTTCCATTGATACAGTTATTTCAACTGCTCTTTTAAGTGTAAGCTGTGCTTCAGTTAAGAGCCATTTTTGAATGCTTTCTTGTAAGATTCCACAAACTAAATGATCTTTGAATGTATTATTAAGCAGTTCATCTCTGAACTGACAATGCTGAGACAAACTTTTCAATTCAGCCACGTGCACTGAAATGGACTCCCCTTCCTTTTGATTCCACCTATGCAGTCAACAATGGCTTTGGTTCTAAATGCTCCTGCATTACTTTCACAATATCAGCAAACTGTATGCCTTTAAATCCAATGTACTCAGCAAAACTGGCATTTGCTTCTTATTAGCTATTTAATTTGCTTCAAAATACTGCTCAATTTGCTCAGTATGCAATATCCAGTTATTTGTTGTGCAATGGTACGCGTCTATCTTTCTGACATACCAGCCATTTCTGCTCTTTTTGTTATGATTATTATTTCCCAGTACTCACTGTTTATGAACCCATGAATTCTTCCATTCTCTGCCTTCTTTTTAACTCGCAAAGAAAATGCACTACTCTGATGAAATAAAAATGTGCTCCTTTTTTTAACTCAACTGCTTATCACTGCCCTTTTATTAACTTGAACGTCTCACTGCTTTTCAACAAGTAAGTAGTCATCTTGGGTTCACTTAAAAATTCCTTGTTGCCTTTGTTATGTTTTGTGACTCCAAAACATAAAACTAATTGAAAGGAAAACAAGGGAGCCAGGAATGCGAGTCTAACTTCATTTTTACTTTAAGTCATGACATACGCAACTCACATATTTTTATATATAACCTGTAATGAATTATTTAAATGAATAAGAATGCTTAATCAAACAATATATTTACAATATTGCTCAAATATTGCTGAAATATTAAATACACAACAGGCTGGCCTACAGGAGAGAGCAGTTCATGTTTTTTATTAACTTGGAGGAAGAGATTTAAGTTATTGGTATCTGGTTTCCTTGTTGAATTTAGACAGATCTGCCTTCTGTTGTGGAGAACGCATCACCCTGTGTACTCTGCATCCCCACAGGTCATTGCTTTAGCAATTACTTAAACCTGTATAAATTAGTTGAGTGTGTCTTAATCAAATATACAGCAGGCATCCTTGAGGGGTTTAGGGTTACAGTGAAGTGAACATTTATTAGAACCTTCACTTGATCTTCTGCTTTACTAGATGTCAACCAACGGTTTAATTTCCTGTAAAATCCTACTGTCTACTGTCTATTGTGTGAGAAGTGCGTCAAATTGTGCTGTTTTCACTGGTTGATCTTTCTGGATCAGCCACAGCCCTGCCAGACTGTAAAGTTGAAAGAAAGAGATCCTGGAAGTGGTGATGTAAGTGCTGATTGTTTGAACCTTTAAACTAGTGTTCAAAGTTCAAAGTAAAATTTACTAGCAGAGTACATACACACCACTACATACAACCCTGAGATTCATTTTCCTGCGGGCATACTCAGCAAATCTATTGAACGGTAACTGTAAACAGGATCAATGAACCACAAACTGCAAATGCAAATATAAATAAATAGCAATAAATAACGAGAGCATGAAATAACAAGATAAAGAGCCCTTAAAGTGTGACCATTGGTTGTGGGAACAACAGAAAAGGAATGAGTGTAGTTATCCCCTTTTGTTCAAGAGTCTGATGGTTGTTGGGCAGTAAATGTTCTTGAACCTGGTGGTGCGAGTCCTGAGGTACCTGTACCTTCTACCTGATGGCAGCAATGAGAAAAGAGCATGGCCTGGGTGGTGAGGATCTTTGATGATGGATGCTGCTTTTTGACAGCAATGTTTCATGTAGATGTGCTTAATGTTTGGGAGGGCTTTACCTGTGATGAACTGGGCTGATTTTCCACTCAAAGGCATTGGTGTTCCCATACCAGGCCATAAGGCAGCCAGTCAGCACACTTTCGACTACATATCCATAGAAGTTTGACAATGTTTTTGATGACATGCAGAATCTCCGCAGATTCCTGAGGAAGTAGAGGTGATGTTGTGCCTTCATTGCAATAATATTTATACAATGGGTCCAGGGCAGGTCCTCTGAGATAGTGACACCCAGGAATTTAAAGTTACTGACCCTCTCCACCTCTGATCCTCTTATGAGTACTGGCTCATGGACCTCTGGTTTCCCTCTCCTGAAGTCTACAATCAGTTCCTTGGTCCTGCTGACATTGAGTGAGAGGTTGTTGTTATGACACTACTCAGCCAGATTTTCAATCTCCCTCCTGTATGCTGATTCACCACCTCCTCTGATTAGGCCCACAACAGTGGTGTCATCAGTAAACTTGTACATAGTGTTGGAGCTGTACTTAGCCTCACAGTCGTAAGTGTAAAGCGAGTAGAGCAGGGGGCTAGACACACATCCCTGTGGTGCATCTGTGTTGATGGAGATTGTGGAGGAGATGTTTTTGCTAATCCCAACTGCCTGAGTGAGAAAATCCAGGATCAAATTGTACAATGGGGTAATGAGGCCCAGGTCTTGGAGTTTACTGTTTAGTTTTGAGGGGATGATGGTGTTAAATGCTGAGCTGTAAATGATAAAGAGCATCTTTGCTGTCCAGATGTTTCATGGTTGTGTGAAGAGCCAATGATAATACAGACTTGTGGCTGACCACCATATAAACAATGGCTGCTTTCATCATTGTCACAGCTGAGATGCTAATGTGCTCAAGACTATTTATAAAGGGGAAAATTTAAAGTAGAGAGACTTCCCTTAAAGGGGGAATTTAAAGCGATCCACAGGGTATTCTTTAGGGCAGTGTTTTCCAACCTTTTTTATGCCATGTACCAATACCATTAAGCAAGGGGTCCATGGACCCCAGGTTGGGAACCCTGCTCTAGGGAAAACAATCCTTTAGCAGGAATCTAAAAGCAATAAAAACTGCAGATGCTGAAAATCTGAATTAAAATCAGAATGTCTCAGCAAGTCAGGCAGCATCTGTGGAGGGAGAAACAAAGTTAACTTCAGACACAGAAAAGCACAGAACATGGAATAGTACAACACAGGATCTGGTCCTTCAACCCACAATATCTGTGCCAAACACAAAGCCAAATTAAATTAAATCTTTTCTGCCTCCATGTGATTAATATCCCTCCATTCCCTGTATGTTCACTTGTCTAACAACATCTTAAGTTCACCATTGGTAGCCCAGTCCAGGCACCCACCACACTCTGTATATAAAAAAATAAACTCACCCAGCATATCTCAATTAAGCTTCCCATTCTCACCTTAAATGCATTTCTTCTAGTATTTAATATTTCTACCAAGAGCTGAAGACTCTGTCTATTCTGTCTACGCTTCTCATTAGCTGCTATCACATCTCTCCTCAGCCTCTGACACTCCAGAGAAAACAACACAAGTTTGTCCAAAGTCATAGCTCATACCTTCTAATCCAGGCAGCATCCTGGTAAACCTCACCTGTACCCTTTGCAAAGCCTCAACGTGCCTCCTGTAAAGGAGGGCAACCAGAATTCTCTACAATTCAGAATGGTGAGCGATTAGAGTATTAACAGTTTCTCCCTCCAGAATATGTGCCCTCAATGTGCAGCCACCAAAGGTTCAGTTATGGGCAGAGGTGATTATTTTATGAGTCTTAGTGAGATTGGTAAGAAGTACAATGTAGAAGAACATTGTGAAGGTATCAGGTCAAATGCAATGTGTCAACTTTTGTAGTGGACAAAAAATAAGTTATCTTTGTTGACAAACAAATTCTGCTTGAAAATGAATTGAAAATTGGACTTGGTTCAGGTGCATTTGGGCATTGTTCAGAGAACTGTATGCTGCAGTATGGGGATATGCTTGAGGGTGCACATACAGGTACTAAGGGGAATGGCTGGAGTCAATCAGAGGCAAAGGCCACTCCACTGTTCTCTGCCCAATGAATCAGTGGCGGTTACCTCAGTAAATATATTTAAGACAAGGTTGGATAGATTTTTCTATAGTAGGGGAATTAATGGTTATGGGGAAAAGGCAGGTAGGTGGAGATGAGTCCATGGCCAGATCAGCCATGATCTTATTGAATGGCGGAGCAGGCTCGACGGGCCAGATGGCCGACTCCTGCTCATATTTTTTATGTTCTCATTTACATTTCCATGGAGTACTGCTGCAAGAATGTAACATCCATCATCAAGAACTACCACCATCCAGGCCATGTCCCCATCTTGCTACCACCATTGAGCAGAAGGTACAGAAACCTTAGGTCCATCACCAAGAGGTCCAGTTATTGCCATACAACCTTCAGGTTCCTGAACCAGTGTGGACGCTCCTTCAAGGACCCTTTACAACTCAAGGTCTTAGATTTACTTTTTATTTGTATAGTTTGTCTTCTTTTGAACATTGGTTGTTTGTCAGCCCTTGTGTGTTTATCTCTAGATTTTTCTAAATTCTATTGTATGGTGTTTATTTTTCCTGCAAATTCCTACAAGAAAATGAATCTCAAGGTAGGAAGTGGTCATATATATGTACATTCATAATATTTTTTTGAACTTTGAAGCTCAGAGAAACATTCAGACAAATGCTAAGTCAGTTTACAACCAACCTACTATTGTCCTATTGAGACGCAAGAGACTGCAAATGTTGGAAAATGACTAACAGCCAAACAGCTGGAGAAACTCAGCGAGTCAAGCAGCATCTGTGGGGTAGAAATGGGTTTATACTGCTCTCCACCTCTTTGACCACACTCTCACACAAACTCGCAATTACACAGTGAATTCTCCAAATTCAGTTCACCTGCTCCTTCTCTCCTCCTGATAAACCAAGCTCCTCCTGCACCCACCCCAGCCTCCGTCACCCTATTCCTTTCACCCTCCCCTACCCACTCCATCTGTCCATCACCCACACACCCCTCATACTGGATCCCCTCCCCCACCCACTCCATCTGTCCATCATCCACACACCCCTCCCACTGGGTCCCCTCCCCCACCTGCTCCATCTGTCCATCACCCACACACCCCTCCCACTGGGTCCCCTCCCCCACCCGCTCCATCTGTCCATCACCCACATACCCCTCCCACTGGGTCCCCTCCCCCACCCACTCCATCTGTCCATCACCCACACACCCCTCCCACTGGGTACCGTCCCCCACCCACTCCATCTGTCCATCACCCACACACCCCTCCCACTGGGTCCCCTCCCACACACACTCCATCTGTCCATCACCCACACACTCCTCCCACTGGGTCCCCTCCCCGACCCACTCCATCTGTCCATCACCCACACACCCCCTCCCACTGGGTCCCCTCCCCCACCCACTCCATCTGTCCATCACCCACACACCCCTCCCACTGGGTCCCCTCCCCCACCCACTCCATCTGTCCATCACCCACACACCCCTCCCACTGGGTCCCCTCCCCCACCCACTCCATCTGTCCATCACCCACACACCCCTCCCACTGGGTCCCCTTCCCCACCCACTCCATCTGTCCATCACCCACACACCCCTCCCACTGGGTCCACTCCCCCACCCACTCCTATCTGTCCATCACCCACACACCCCTCCCACTGGGTCCCCTCCCCCACCCACTCCTATCTGTCCATCACCCACACACCTCTCCCACTGGGTCCCCTTCCCCACCCACTCCATCTGTCCATCACCCACACACCCCTCCCACTGGGTCCCCTCCCCCACTCACTCCATCTGTCCATCAGCCACACAACCCTCCCACTGGGTCCCCTCCCCCACCCAATCCATCTGTCCATCCACACACACCCCTCCCGCTGGATCCCCTCCCCCACCCACTCCATCTGTCCGTCACCCACACACCCCTCCCGCTGGGTCCCCTCCCCCACCCACTCCATCTGTCCGTCACCCACACACCCCTCCCACTGGGACCCCTTCCCCACCCACTCCATCTGTCCATCACCCACACACCCCTCCCACTGGGTCCTCTCCCCCACCCGCTCCATCTGTCCATCACCCACACACTCCTCCCACTGGGTCCCCTCCCCCACCCACTCCATCTGTCCATCACCCACACACCCCTCCCACTGGGTCCCCTCCCCCACCCACTCCATCTGTCCATCACCCACACACCCCTCCCACTGGGTCCCCTCCCCCACACACTCCATCTGTCCATCACCCACACACCCCTCCCACTGGGTCCCCTCCCCCACCCTCTCCATCTGTCCATCACCCACACACCCCTCCCACTGGGTCCCCTCCCCCACACACTCCATCTGTCCATCATCCACACACCCCTCCCACCGGGTCCCCTCCCCCACCCGCTCCATCTGTCCATCACCCACACACTCCTCCCACTGGGTCCCTTCTCCACCCGCTCCATCTGTCCATCACCCACACACCCCTCCCACTGGGTCCCCTCCCCCACCCACTCCATCTGTCCATCACCCACACACCCCTCCCACTGGGTCCCCTCCCCCACACACTCCATCTGTCCATCACCCACACACCCCTCCCACTGGGTCCCCTCCCCCACCCTCTCCATCTGTCCATCACCCACACACCCCTCCCACTGGGTCCCCTCCCCCACACACTCCATCTGTCCATCATCCACACACCCCTCCCACCGGGTCCCCTCCCCCACCCGCTCCATCTGTCCATCACCCACACACTCCTCCCACTGGGTCCCTTCTCCACCCGCTCCATCTGTCCATCACCCACACACCCCTCCCACTGGGTCCCCTCCCCCACACACTCCATCTGTCCATCACCAACACACCCCTCCCACTGGGTCCCCTCCCCCACCCACTCCATCTGTCCATCACCCACACACCCCTCCCACTGGGTCCCCTCCCCCACACACTCCATCTGTCCATCACCAACACACCCCTCCCACTGGGTCCCCTCCCCCACCCACTCCATCTGTCCATCACCCACACACTCCTCCCACTGGTTCCCCTTCTCCACCCACTCCATCTGTCCATCACCCACACACCCCTCCCATTGGGTCCCCTCCCCCACACACTCCATCTGTCCATCACCAACACACCCCTCCCACTGGGTCCCCTCCCCCACCCACTCCATCTGTCCATCACCCACACACCCCTCCCACTGGGTCCCCTCCCCCACCCACTCCTATCTGTCCATCACCCACACACCCCTCCCACTGGGTCCCCTCCCACACACACTCCATCTGTCCATCACCCACACACTCCTCCCACTGGGTCCCCTCCCCGACCCACTCCATCTGTCCATCACCCACACACCCCTCCCACTGGGTCCCCTCCCCCACCCACTCCATCTGTCCATCACCCACACACCCCTCCCACTGGGACCCCTTCCCCACCCACTCCATCTGTCCATCACCCACACACCCCTCCCACTGGGTCCTCTCCCCCACCCGCTCCATCTGTCCATCACCCACACACTCCTCCCACTGGGTCCCCTCCCCCACCCACTCCATCTGTCCATCACCCACACACCCCTCCCACTGGGTCCCCTCCCCCACCCACTCCATCTGTCCATCACCCACACACCCCTCCCACTGGGTCCCCTCCCCCACACACTCCATCTGTCCATCACCCACACACCCCTCCCACTGGGTCCCCTCCCCCACCCTCTCCATCTGTCCATCACCCACACACCCCTCCCACTGGGTCCCCTCCCCCACACACTCCATCTGTCCATCATCCACACACCCCTCCCACCGGGTCCCCTCCCCCACCCGCTCCATCTGTCCATCACCCACACACTCCTCCCACTGGGTCCCTTCTCCACCCGCTCCATCTGTCCATCACCCACACACCCCTCCCACTGGGTCCCCTCCCCCACCCACTCCATCTGTCCATCACCCACACACCCCTCCCACTGGGTCCCCTCCCCCACACACTCCATCTGTCCATCACCCACACACCCCTCCCACTGGGTCCCCTCCCCCACCCTCTCCATCTGTCCATCACCCACACACCCCTCCCACTGGGTCCCCTCCCCCACACACTCCATCTGTCCATCATCCACACACCCCTCCCACCGGGTCCCCTCCCCCACCCGCTCCATCTGTCCATCACCCACACACTCCTCCCACTGGGTCCCTTCTCCACCCGCTCCATCTGTCCATCACCCACACACCCCTCCCACTGGGTCCCCTCCCCCACACACTCCATCTGTCCATCACCAACACACCCCTCCCACTGGGTCCCCTCCCCCACCCACTCCATCTGTCCATCACCCACACACCCCTCCCACTGGGTCCCCTCCCCCACACACTCCATCTGTCCATCACCAACACACCCCTCCCACTGGGTCCCCTCCCCCACCCACTCCATCTGTCCATCACCCACACACTCCTCCCACTGGTTCCCCTTCTCCACCCACTCCATCTGTCCATCACCCACACACCCCTCCCATTGGGTCCCCTCCCCCACACACTCCATCTGTCCATCACCAACACACCCCTCCCACTGGGTCCCCTCCCCCACCCACTCCATCTGTCCATCACCCACACACCCCTCCCACTGGGTCCCCTCCCCCACCCACTCCTATCTGTCCATCACTCACACACCCCTCCCACTGGGTCCCCTCCCCCACCCACTCCATCTGTCCATCACCCACACACCCCTCCCACTGGGTCCCCTCCCCCACCCGCTCCATCTGTCCATCACCCACACACCCCTCCTACTGGGTCCCCTCCCCCACCCACTCCATCTGTCCATCACCCACACACCCCTCCCACTGGGTCCCTTCCCCCACCCACTCCATCTGTCCGTCACCCACACACTCCTCCCACTGGGTCCCTTCCCCCACCCACTCCATCTGTCCGTCACCCACACACTCCTCCCACTGGGTCCCCTCCACCCACTCCATCTGTCCATCACCCACACACCCCTCCCACTGGGTCCCTTCCCCCACCCACTCCATCTGTCCATCACCCACACACCCCTCCCATTGGGTCCACTCCCCCACCCACTCCTATCTGTCCATCACCCACACACCCCTCCTACTGGGTCCCCTCCCCTACCCACTCCATCTGTCCATCACCCACACACCCCTCCTACTGGATCCCCTCCCCCACCCACTCCATCTGTCCATCACCCACACACCCCTCCCACTGGGTCCCCTCCCCCACCCACTCCATCTGTCCATCACCCACACACACCTCCCACTGGGTCCCCTCCCCCACCCACTCCATCTGTCCATCACCCACACACCCCTCCCACTGGGTCCCCTCCCCCACCCACTCCATCTGTCCATCACCCACACACTCCTCCCACTGGGTCCCCTCTCACCCCCCCCCCCACCGTTCCCATCTGCCCTCCCCAGCTCCCATATTTGGTTCCATGCTCCTCCTTCCTCTCCGATCAAATGCCACCATCTGCAGCCACCTCTCGCCTCTCGGCTTTGGTCACTATCTCCACTGTCCCCTTCCCCTATTGTCCATCCTCACTTGGAATCCACCTGTAACCTGCCAGCTCTTACCCCATCCCTTCCCCCTCACTACGTTATACTGACTATCTCCCATGTATCTCTCAGTCCAAATGAAGTGTCGTGACTTAAAACATCAACTGTCAATCTCCGTCTGTAGTTGCTGCATGACCTGCTGACTTCCTCCAGTTTGATCGTTAGTCTATCACTAACGTGTTAAAGAATTGGGTTGTGAAAGAGTTGAGCAAATGTGAAAAATACAGTGTGGTGTTATGATTTGATGACACCCGCAATTATGCTGCCCAAAGCAGCAAGACCCTGAGGTTTTCGGAGTGGAGAGGTGGGGGATGGTGACTCGGGGATATACCTAACTAAGCTGAAGATGGCAATAAGTCCCTTTTGCCCACATCTGGCGATATATAGGTAGTATTTGCCAGGGACCAAGACTTTTGCCAAGGTGAACTTGTCTCAACTAAACATGGACAAAGAAAACCAGGCATTTGGCACACTGGCCTTCATTAGTTGGGGCACAAAGTATAGAAGTCAAGATGTTATTTTGCAGTTGTATAAAACATTGGTGAGTCCAGATTTGGAATATAGTGTTCAATTTTGCTACAGGAAAACTGATGGTGAACTTTGATTGGTCCAATTCTGTGCCAGCCTTCTGTCAAGGGACTGACACTACCTTATCACCAGAGCTGGTTCTAGTCTACCTTAGACCAGAAAGCATTCAACCTTTGTAAACAGAGGCCTGCCAAGTAGTGAGTCCTTTAAAATACTTCACAGCACAATCATTTGCTTGCAATGTTCCTAGTTCCTTATTGCTGAAGCAATATTTCTGTCATGGATGACAGCTATGGGAAGGTCTTTGGTTAGGCATCACACACACTAACGGAAAGTGGAAACAAATTATAGCCAGATGGTGAAGGAGGATAGGGAGTCATACTTGAAGTCACCAGTTGCTTGTTAGAGAGACCAATAACTTTGGAAACTTTTGTTGAGCCCATATTTGATGGCAACTGTCGTCCTGTTTCAACACTACTACGACATTTGTGCAATATGCCACAGCAGATGTCATAGAGACAGAGTATTACAGCATGGAAACAGGCTCTTCTGCCCATCTGGACCATACCGTTAGCTTGTCCCATTCGTCCATGTTTGTGCTACATCCTCCTAAACTTTCCTATCCATATACCTGTCCTTATAAATGTCATTTAAATGTTATTGTACTTGCTTAATGTTATTGTATCTGTCCTTAATCCACGTCATTAAACAAAATGTTCTGATCGGATTATTGCTCTTTATGAGAGCTTGCTGTGTAAAAAGTGGTGTCTGCATTTCCTATGTTGCAATAATGACTACACTGCAAAGCGATTTGCCCTCGAGCCTGTTCATCACATTGCAATTACTCTAGAAAGAAGCTGCTACGAATATGGAAAATGCATGTTGTACTCCTGGCTGGTCGGGGATGATCACCCCATTAAGTAAACTGGGTTCTCATTATCCCTGGCTTGCTACCTGTAAGTCAGAGCTTGGCCCTGCATTGCTGTGCTGCCAGAGGTAGGGGTTGGAAGGCAGGCAGCTAGGAAAGTTGTTATATAGTGGTATTAGTAATTCTATTGGTTTTTTATTGTCACATGTACCAAGGTATATTGAAAAGTTTGTCTTGAATACACAATGCATTGAGCTAGAATAAGGTAAAATAAAAACAATGCAGAATAAAGTGTAAAAATTACTGAAAAAGTGCAGTGCAGGTAAATGATAAAGTGCAAGGTCATGACAAGGTAGATTGTGAGGCCAAGAGTCCATCTCATTATACAAGAGGTCCTTTCAAGAATCTGATAGCAGTTTAGAAGCTGTCCTTGAACCTGGTGGCCTGTTCTTTCAGGCTTATGTATCCTCTGCCCAATGGGAGAGCGGTGAAGAGAGAATGTCTGGGATGGGTGGGTGGCTGCTTTACTGAGTCAGCGAGAAATATAAATGGAGTCCATACTGTGGATGCTGGTTCTTGTGATGTGCTGAGCAGTTTCTTGTGGTCACGTGCAGAGCCAGTGCCATACCAGGCCATCACGCAGCCAGTCAGAATGTTTTGGTAAGAGTCAACAGGGATATGTCGAATATCTTTAGCCTCCTGAGGAAGTAGAGGGTTTGGTGAGCTTCCTTGGCCATGACTTCAACATGGTTAGACTAGGACAGACTCTTAATGATGTTCACAACAAGTATTTTGGTGTTGGTTGAAAGGTACAGTAAGTATTAGGTAGGACACCAGGAGAACTCTGCAGTTTTCTTTCAAGTTAGTGCCCTGGGAGGTTAGTTGCTTCAGCTGAGGTGTGGATGGTCTTTATTTAAATATGTCACCTTTAAGCACATCTATATGGGGTGCTACCACCAGAAAGCAGCATCCATCATCCAGGACCCACTCCATCCAAGCCACGCTCTCTTCTCACTGCTACCATCAAGAAGAATGTACAAAAGCCTTAGGTCCCACACCGGCAGGTTCAGAAACAGTTAATACCCTTCAACCATCAGGCTCCTGAACCAAAGTGGATAACTTCACATATCTCACCTTTGAACTGGACGCACTTTCAAGGAATTCACAGTTTATGTTCTCAGTATTATTAATTTATAATTATTACTTGTTTTTTTATTTGCACAGTTCGTCTTTTGCACAGTGGTCATTTGCTAGTCTTTATGTGTAGTTTTTCATTGACTCTGCTATATGTTTTATTTGTCTTACTGTGAATGCCTGCAAGAAAATGAATCTCAGAGGAGTATATGGTGACTTTGATAATAAATTTACTTTGATCTTTGAACTTAATCTGAAAGGAAGGACCCCGGATATGGCAGGATCGGGATTGCTGATGAGATTATAAACTGTGATACAGAGACATGAGATTCTGCTGGAAAACTGAAACAACACACTCAAAGTGCTGGAGGAACTCAGCAGGTCAGGCAGCATCTGTAGAGGGAAATGGACAGTCGACATACTGGATCAGGACCTTGCATTAGGATTGTTCTTTGGCCAAAATCCTGTTCACGAGCTTTTTCTAATTTTTGACTGCTGGTTTTTGAGTTGGTTCACAGAAACAATTTATTCACACTATCAGATAACACCCAAATTATCAGCAAATAAAATAGGGAAAATGAGCTCAGTAATGCATCAAATATTGATCCCTGCATTTATGCAGCAAATGATAATGAAAACTTGGAGTTTGTTTCCATACAGAAGACACGCATTAAGGATCAGTAACATCATAAGAGATTGGAAACTCTTAATGGACCTGGAAACCAACCAGACCTGCTCTTGGAGTGCGACCCACTCAAACATTTGGGAGCTTGCATATCCTCTCAAAGTAAATGCTTTCACTGGGGTGGTGCAACCAATTTAATTGGAAAAAAGTATTTAAATAACATTTGAGGTAGCAAGTGTCTGTGTTACAGTAATAGAATGCTACAACACAAAAGCAGGCCCTTCAGCCCATCTAGTCTGTGCCTACCTGGTCTGCCTAATCCCATCTACCTGCATCCGAATCATAGTTCTCCATGCCATTCCCATCCATATACCTATCAAAACTTCTTTTAAATGTTACAATTGAACCTACATTCCCTTCCTCTGTTGGCAGCTCGCTCCACATTCGCACCACCTTCTGTGAATGAGGAAGTTCCCTCTCTGGTTCCCCTTAAATATTTCACCTTTCACCCCTAACCTATGACTTTTAGTGCTCGTCTCACCCAGCCTCAATGGAAAAAGCCTCCTTGCATTTACCCTAACTATACCCTTCAAAACTTTGTATACCTCTATCAAATGTCCTCTTATTCTCCTACTCTTCAGGGTAAAACAAGTCCTAAACTATTCAATCTTTCCCCATAACTCAGGTACTCATGTCCCAGTTTCAGCCTCTTAAATTTTCTCTGTACTCTTTCAATCTTATTGATATCTTCCCTGTAGGTAGGTGCTGGGTCGAGTCAAGTCCAATTTCCTGTTATTGCCAGGAATGTACATAACATCAAGAAGTAGTTAGGAAGAGTCTCGCCCAAAATGTCGACTGTTTATTCCCCTCCATAGATGCTACCTCCTCCAAGAGGACCACAACCTTGTCGTAGGGCTTGGAGGCTTGTGTTGTGCCTCAATGAACTTGAGAGCTACGTTGGCTGGAATCAGAGCTTTATGCTCTGGCTCTTGGTAAGGTCACCCATGCCAAACAGGTCAAAGAGTAAAAGTGGTCCACCGATCCTCCAGGTTGGGGGGTTCAGCCCAGGGCTAACAACCCTGATTGGTAAAACAAATTTGTTATGGAAACGGCAATGAAGAATCCTTCTACATCTGAGTTTGATGGTTTTCCTGAGTCTCCACCCGGGACTCGCATGACTGACAGTAGTGAAAACCGAGAGGAAGCTACTGACATGATGAAGGAAGACCTGAACACTGCCTGAGATGGAGGATCTTTATTGCTGCCTTAAATGGCAGTAGTGTAACAAGAAGTATTAAGTTAGATGCTGCCTGATCCACCAAGTGTTTTGATCCTTCAGTGTTTTGTGTGTGTTGCTTGGGAATATCATTTGATGAGATGCGGAAGCTCTACTTGGTTATTTTAAAGGTTGATTCACATTTTCCATTTTGTTCTTCTCTTCCTAGGGCACAGCTCAGTCCTCCAGAAGCAACACATTTTATGCATAAACTTCAATAGAGTTGATGGGCTGGACATTTCTCCCTGGAATGAATAAAAAAAGAATTTCAGGTAACACTGGATAACAAAGATTTTGCTTCCTGAATACCTTTGTGTATATCTTATGGATGCTGGGCTGCTGATCATGAAAATCACAATGAAACTTCCCTATTGTGCACCTTTTTTTTAAAATCACCTATATTTGTTATTTCAGTTCATAATTCAAGTCAATTAAAATGTTGCCTACAATGTAAGCTGAGTTTTCTAACTTGTCTGGGCAGATGCTGCATAGCAGAACAGGTTTTAGAAAGGCTATAAACTTTTGTGAAGGATTTCAATATTTGAGACAGATGTTTCCCAGAATAACTGGTGCCAAGATTAAAAAAGGCAATTTTGTTGGTCCACAAATCAAACAGGTCATCAAACAGGTAGCTTAAGGAACTTCTAAGTGGGACTGAAGAAAATCGCATAGAAGGATGTTGTTGAGTTGAAGATTTTCTTGGCAACTACAGAGCATCAAACTGGTTGACAACATGCTTCAAGCACACAAAACTGTGAATTGCAACATGTCACTAAAGATTAATTTTCTGCATCCCCATTTAGACTTCTTCTCTGCAAATCTCGTCACTGTCAGTGACAAGCACGGTGAAAGGTTTCACCAGGACATTACGGTCATGGAGAAATGGTATCAGGGCAACTGGAATCCATCAATGCTGGCTGATTATTGTTGGACACTTAAGCGAGAAGCTTCAGACACTGAGTACAAACAAAAATCATTAACAGAATATTTTCAGCTCAGTTGAACTATTGCAAAGCATCAGCACCATTATGCAATTAAACACATTATATTCAATATGTAGTTACTTTCTTCTTTCTCCAAATTCCTACATGATACAAGTAGTCTGAAATTATATTTATGTTCAGCTTCAAGTGGTCTAATATAAACAAAACAAAATTGAGGAAGCTACACTTCTGGAAAAGATTTCTTGTCCAGTGTAATAAGCCAAGTATTCTTCCACACAGTGAGCTGTTGTTATCTGGGCTGAGCAGATAGGGGAAAGCAGATCCCTTGTGGAAAGGGAATGGTATGTGTACTTTAATGGTTCTGTACTTTCACGGCTATGGGCAGAGAGCAGAGGCATGGGATTGGAGCTGATGGAGGAACTCAGGGGTCAGGCAGCATCTGTGCAGGGAAATGGATAGTTGATGTTCCAGATCGAGAACCGTCTGGATTGTAAGAGAAGAGGGGAGATAGTCAGTACAAGGAGGTGACACAAGAGAGTCTGCAGATACAGGAAATCCAGAGCAACACGCACAAAGTGCTGGAGGAACTCAGTAGGTCAGGCAGCATCTATGGAGGGAAGTCAACCTTCCAGGTGAGGCAGTACTTTGCCTGTGAGTTTGTTTACTTCCCTCCATAGATATTGCCTGACATGCTGAGTTCCTCCTGCAGCTTGTGTGTGTTGCTTAGTATGAAGAAGTGAGGGGGAAGGGTGGCAGGTGATGGGTGGATCCAGGTGAGGAGGTGTGATAGGCAGATGGAGGAGGGCAGAGTGGAGATAGTGACAGAGGCCGGGAGGTGAGAGGTGGGGGTGACAAACGGCTGCAGATGGTGGGTCTGATAGCAGAGCGAGGTGGAGCATGGAACCAAATAATAGAGCTGGTCCGGGTGGATGGGAACACTGGGGGATGAACAGTGTGGGTGATGGACAGATGGAGTGTGTGGGGGAGGGGACCCAGTGGGAGGGGTGTGTGGGTGATGGACAGATGGAGTGGGTGGGGGAGGGGACCCAGTGGGAGGGGTGTGTGGGTGATGGACAGATGGAGTGGGTGGGGGAGGGGACCCAGTGGGAGGGGTGTGTGGGTGATGGACAGATGGGGTGTGTGGGGGAGGGGACCCAGTGGGAGGGGTGTGTGGGTGATGGACAGATGGAGTGGGTGGGGGAGGGGACCCAGTGGGTGGGGTGTGTGGGTAATGGACAGATGGGGTGGGGGAGGGGAGCCAGTGGGAGGGGTGTGTGGATGATGGGCAAATGGAGTGGGTGGAGGTGGGAAAGGGACAGGGTGATGGAGGCTGGGGTGGGTGCAGCAGGAACTGGGTAGATCAGAAGTAGAGAGAAAAGGGACAGAGAGGAAGCAGTTTACCTGAAGTTGGAGAATTCAATGTTCATGTCGTTGGACTGTAGACTACCTGGGGGAATGTGAGGAGCTGTTCCTCTAGTTTGTGTTTAGCCTCACCCTGGCAGCAGAGGAGATGAGGGCAAACAGGTCTGGGAACGGGGAGGGGAAGTAAAATGACTGACAACTGAGAGCTCCAGACGGCCATTGTGGATGGAGTGAAGAGGTTCGGTGAGGTGGTCACTTAGTCTACTCCTGTTCTCACCAATGTAGAGGAGGCCACGTCAGAGTACCGGATACAATAGACAAGGTCAGAAGAGATGCATGTGAACCTCTGCCTCAGCTGGAAGGAAGGAGGTTTGTTTGAGTTGAGGGTAGTGTCTGTTCTGCATGGTTCACCTGAGTGTTCCAAGCATTGGTCAGGGAGTGAGCTTGGTACGGTGATGGCTCTATTTCTGAGGGGCTGATATACATATAGAGATGTATCAGCCTGTGGCATCGGATGTAAATGAGATTTTATTCTGAATGTGAATCGAATGCTGACAAACTATTTTCTTCATTCAGCCAAAAGTGTGCTGTTCTGAAAATAGCCTTGGCTTCAGTCGATTCAGCAAGGTTTTATTTTGAGATTTTCGGTGCGTACCAGTAGTGAGGTTTTTGGATTTTATCCTTTCTTTTCCAGAGGCTGCATAGGCTACAGCAGGAGCATTTGCTGAGATTGCATTCCAGCAGCAGCAGATGTCCCACCAGCTGTTTGCAGTCCATGGAAGCAACCCTGTTTCCCTGGACATGTTTTTGCAGGGAACTTGTTACTTGTGATATCCACTGTCCTCCACTGGAAACCACAGCAAGCACATTTTTAACACAAAATTATTTTATCCATCCCTGATTGGCTATTTCTGTTATTATAGTCATAGTCATACAGAAAGGAAACAGGGCTTTCAGCCCAACTGGTCAATACAAGCAAGATTCTCATCTAAAGCTACTCTGCATTTAACCCATAGACCTTTCCTATCCATGTACCTGTCCAAATGTCTTTTAAAAGTTGTACCTGCCTCAACTTCATCTGGCAGGTTGTTCCATATGTCCACCACAATCTAAGTGTAAAAAGTTGCCTTTCAGGATCCTCTCAAATCTCTTTCCTCACTCCTTAAACCTAGGCCCTCTAATTCTCAATTCACCGACCCTGGGAAAATGACTGGGTCCCTTATGATTTTATACACCTCTATAAGATCACCCCTCATTCACCTGCGCTCCAATGAAAAATGTCTAGCCTGTTCTACCTCGCTCCGTAACTCAGTCTCTCGAATCCTAGCAACATCCTTGTAACTCTCCTTTACACTCTTTCCAGTTTAATGTCATCTTCCCTGCAGTAGGGTGGCCGAAGCTGAATGCAGTACTCCAAATGCAACCTCACCAACATCTTGTACTGCTACAATATAACATCCTGACTTCCAAACTCAATGCCCTGACTGATGAAGGTCACCTCCACCACCCTCTCTATGTGTGATGCCACTTTCAAGGACCCTTGTACTTCTCGGTCCCCTGTTCTACAACACTCCCGAGGGCTCCACCATTCACTGTGAAAGTCTTCCCAAAGTGCAATGTCTTGCATTTATCCCAGGCAAACTCCATTTGCCATTCCTTAGCCCACCTATCCAGCTGATCAAGAGCCCTCTGTAAATCCTGATAGCCATCTTAACCATCAATGATGTCACCTATGTTAGTGTCATCTGCAAACTTGCTAACTGTGCTTTGTATGTTCACATCCAAATCATTAATATAAATGGCAAGTAACAGCTACTCAGTAAAAGATTGAAGACTCAAATACAATTTGAAGCTTCCATAGAAGTGGTTTTCCAGGATATTTTTGGAGGCAAGTATTAGCCTATGGGACAGCTTTCAACCCTAGCCCACAATGGTGAGGAGAGAGTCCAATTTGCTGAAATTCTTGGCAGAAACTTCATCATTCCATAATATTCCTTATTCACAAAGAGGCTAGAGGGTGATGAATCTGTGGAATTCATTGCCACAGATGGTTGTAGAGGCCAAGTCATTGTGTATATTTAAAACAGAGGTTGATAATTTCTTGATTAGTAAGGGCATCAAAGGTTACAGGGAGAAGGCAGAGAATGGGTTAGAGAAGGACAATATATCAGTCATAATAGAATGATGGAGCAGACTTGATGGGCGAAAAGGCCTACTGCTTCTACATCTAATGGCCTTATCGTCTAATCTCACAGCCTGATCAGGAATTCTTGTCCTTTGTCTCCCAGGCCAGGGTCTGATGAACATCCTCCAACGGTAGCAAGTTCAGGACAAATGATGGGGCATTTGTTCTTTAATATCATTAAAGTTACATTTATTTTTGACTATTGATTGACTTCAGTGGATCGAGCAACAATATGGGACATCAGGATTCACATTTATACACTGTTGGAGATTATAAGAGACAGGCGCCAATGGTAAACATCTGGATTTAACTGCACACCGGATGTCAGGAAGTGAATGTGACATGTGTCCGTAAACTTATTTTGCATCAATTATCTTCCCTACTCCTCCCTTTTATCGCTCAAAGATTGGGGTTTGAGCTATGGATCAAAGGAAAGAGGTGCCAGGTGGTAGAAACTAGTTACATTCAGCACAGGAGCTAGGAGCAGAAGTTGGCCATCTGCTCCACCACTCAATGTGATCCTGGCTGATCTAATGCCAGCTTCAACTCCACCTTCCTTCCTGTTCCCCACTCAACTTGATTCCTCTACTGTACCTTACCCAAGGGGCGCTGATTAGGGAATGTACTGATGATGTTGTCCTATCAGACTCTGCTGGGCACCGTGTTACTGCCCTTGTCCATTATCCCTGAACGAGGCATCATGAAGTGATGATCAGGAATAGAATGCTATGGTGTTTTCTGTTTGTATGTTCTCCCTCCACACATGGTACCAATCAGAAAGGCCTAAGTTTTTTTTTAAAAGTCTGCCAAATCCTTACTGGCAAATCGCACGGAACGGCTTAATTGCTAAATAATGCGGCAGTTTAATGGCAAACAGATTCATAGAAACCCTGCGGCACTATTTACAGGGAGTCCCGGAAAGTGTGTCGGAATTGACAGGGTGCTCTGACAAGTGTGTCTGTAGTTACAGGGAGTCCCGGGGAGTGTGTCCGTATTTATAGGGGGGTCCCCACGAGTGTGCCAGTATTTATAGAGGGTCCCAAGAGTGTGTCAGTATTTATAGGGGTCCCTAGGGACCTTGCCGGTATTTGCAAGGGACCGCAAGGAGAGTGTCAGTATTTACAGGGGGACCCCAAGGGTGTGTCAGTATTTACAGAGGGTCCTCAGCTGTGTGTCAGTATTTTCAGGGGGACCCCAGGAGTGTGACAGTATTTACGGGAAGTAGGGGGGGTAGGAGTGTGACATTATTTACAGTGGTGGGGCCAGGAGTGTGTCGATATTTACAGTGGGTCCCTGGTTGTGTCAGTATTTACAAGGTGTCCCGGGAAGTGTGTCTCTGTTCACAGTGGTTCACGGGGAGTGTGCGAATATTTACGGGGGCGGGGTGCGAGTGTTGGTATTTACAGGGGCTCCTAGGAGTGTGTCAGTATTTGCAGGGGCTCCCTGGACAGAGTGTTGGTGTTTACTGTGGTCCCTGAGTGTGGGTTGGTATTTACAGTGGTTCCCTTGGGAGTATTTGAGAGTTTACAGGGAGTCTGCTGGTATGTCTTTGAGGTATGTGACATTTTGCCTCTGAATGAACAGAACAGCGCTTTGTTAGACTGTCCACTAGGTGGTGTCAGTGCAGCAGTGATGGGTGCTACCTTATTGCTAACGATTGGGGTGAGCTGGTTGGGTACATTAACATGCACTTGTACCATTCAAACAAAGTTCAAAGTAGATTTATTATCAAAGCACATATTTGTCACCATATACTGTACTCATTTTCTAAGACTCATTTTCTTGTGGGCATTCATAGTAAATACAAAGAAACGCAATCAAATCAATGTAAAACCACACTTGACGGAGACGGACAAACAACCGATGTGCAAAAGACAGCAAATTGTGCAAATACTAAAAGTAAAGAAAAAATTAATAATAGTAAATAAGCAATAAGTATCAAGAACACGAGTTACAGAGCCTTTAAAAGTGAGTCTGTAGGTTGTGGAATCAATTCAATGTTGGGGTGAGTGAATTATCCTCTAGTTCAAGAGCCTGATGGTTGAGGGGTTCCTAAACATGGTAGTGTGGGACCTAAAGCTCCTGTACCTCCTTCCTGATGGCAGCAGAGAGAAAAGAGCATGGTCTGGATGGTGGGGGTCCTTGATGATGGATGCTGCTTTCCTGCAGAAGTGCACCTTGTAAATATGCTCAGTGGTGAGGAGGGTTTTACCGTGATGGACTGGGCTGTTTCCAGTACTTTTTGTAGGCTTTTCCATTCAAGGGCAATGGCATTCCCATACCAGGCTGTGGTGCAACCAATCAGACTACTCTCCATCGCACATCTATAGACTTAATATGTTGGGTTGTCTTTTTTGACCTTCAGTCAATGAATGTCCTATTCTTCAAATGGTTGCAGAAAATCCCATGGTGTGAGTGCAAGCGTGCACATACTTGCTTTGGGGAAAATGTGTCGTGCTGAAATTGGCTGCTGAATTTTTCTTATATCTGATTTCAGATCACAGATTAGTTTACAGTTATATACACCAGGGTGCAATGAAATTCCTGGCTCACGTGAAGTTCAGAGTAAACAGTGTTCGTGGTCATAATAAATGCAACAATAAATAGAGCGATGAGCGTAAAGGAAATGCAAAAGTGACCATAACAGAATCATGGCGCTGGTAGAGTTATAAATCCCAGAACATGGCAACACCACTGGGAAGGGGATGTGAAAGAGGTGATTGATTCAGGAGTTTGACAGCAGTGGGGGAAAAACTGTTCTGGAGCCTGGTCGTCTGGGCTTTCAAGCTCCTATTATATCTCCCAGAAGGCAAGAGAGAGAAGAGGGACTGGCCAGGGTAGCAGGAATCCTTGACCATACTGTTTATCCTTCCTGATAGTCATAAAGTGAGCAAGTTACATGAAAGCTCATTTACCATCTACTTTCCATCTACATATCGAGACTTTCTGCAGAGCTTGAGATTGTTGGGGTTAGGGCCAATAAAAAGAAGTTATGTTTAAGCGAAGCAGCAATTCTGAAGTGGCCATTGTTGGAGTGGGAGAGGGTTCAAGTGGGGAACATGGGCGGTGGCTCAAAAGTCTTCAGTGAGGAGAGGCATAGGCTAGGTTAAGGTTTTTGTTAGGTTTCTCTTTTTTCATCTGTTAGTTCCTTGCTAGAGTAGTGAGAATGGATCCCTGGTGCTCCATGGAATGTGCTCCTCACGTGGATGGGGTAGATCTGTGAGCCCTCCAGTCTCCCTAATTGTTATTTTACTTCTGCGAGAAGTGCAAGACCTTACAAACCGTGTTAGGGAACTGGAGACCGATTCAGGAAACCAGTCAGGAGAATGAGGAGGTGATAGATGAGAGTTACAGGGAGGCAGTCACACCTACGTTGCAGGAGGCACATAGCTGGGTGACTTTCTGGAGAGGGAAAGGGAATAGGCAGCCAGTGCAGAGTAACCCTGTGGACAGTTCCCTCATTAACAAGTATACCACTTAGGACACTGTTGGGAGGGATGATCTACCTACATTGACCAGCTCCCTGGCACCGAGTTTGTCTCTGAGGCTTAGAAGGTAAGGGAGTAAAAGGGGAGTGCCGCGGTGATGGGAGATTCACAAAAATTACTTAGGGGATCAAACAGGAAATTCTGTGGATGTGAAAGAGACACTTGGATGGTATGTTGCCAGGGTCAGGGATGTCTCAGATCGGGTCCACAGCATTCTAAAGAGGGAGGGTGAGCAGCCAGAAGTTGTGGTACATACTGGTATCAACAACATAGGTAGGAAAGTGCTGAGGTACTGAAGAGAGAATATGTGGCATCAGGTAGGAAGCTGAAAAGTAGGATCTCCAGCGTAGCATCTCTGGATTGCTGCCTATGCCACGTGCCAGTGAAAGTAAGAATAGGCTGATTTGGCAAATGAACATGTGACTGAAAAACTGGTGCAGGGGGCAGAATTTCAGATTCCTGGATCCTTGGGATCTCTTCTGGGAAAGGTATAATCTGTACCAAAGGGATGGGTTGCACCTGAACCCAAGGGGGACCAAAATCCACACGAGCAGGTTTGCTAGTATTGCTGGGGAGCGCACACTCAGGTGGCCACGATGCGAAGAAACTTCGGGACGGGGTGCAAACCAATGTTCAACTCCATTTCGCCAATTATAGGGCCCATTAATCATCAATGAAAGTGTCGGGGAGGATTGAGACATCGAGGCGAATTTGGAAGGTGAGCAAAAATTCAACACCGACTGTATTCCTTTTGATCGCTGTGTGGCTCACTGTGGCAGACGGGCAGGCCTTGCTGCCCCGTGTCGTGCCCCTCTCGATACATGTCGGTGATATCCTGGGATGGTATCGCGGTTCTGCGTTTACGGATTGGACTGTTGTATTTATGGCCTGTGGACTTTTTCAGGCTTATGGTTTTTATATTCTGTGTTTTTATCACCCGTTCCTTTTCCATTTTGTTGTGCAAGGGGAGTGGGTTTGGGGGGGGAGGTTGATGTTCTGTTAGTTTTTTGTGTGAAGGAGGGGTTGTTTATTGGGGGGTCGATGTTTCTGTTGCGTTTTGTGTAGGGGGAGAGGGGTTTTGGGGGGGTGGTTGATGATTGGGATGCTGTTCTTTTTCGTACGGCTGGATGGGTTTGATGGTTCTCTCTGAACCACTTTCCTTGTTTCATGGCTATCTGGAGAAGATAAATCTCAGAGTTGTATATGGATACATACTTTGATAATAAATGAACCATTGAACCTTTGAACCTTTAAACTAGCTTGGCAGTGGGATGGGATCAGAGTGATAGGTCAGAGGACAGAGCAGTTGGTGTAAAGGTGCAGTGTGTAGAGAGACTGTGAGGATGGAAAGACAGTGGAAAGAACATAATTGCAGTCAGTTGGATGGGTTGAAATGTGTCCATTTTAATGTGTGAAGTATCAGGAACAAGAGTAATGAATTTAGAGTAAGGGCCAGTAATGGAACTATGACATTGAGGCCATTATAGAGACGGCTATCACAAGGGCAGGAATGGCTGGATGTCCCAGGATTTAGATGTTTCCAAAGGAATGGGGGGGGGGGGGGAGGCAAAAGAGGTGGAGGTGCGGCATTGCTAATCAGGGAGAGTACACATGTGCAGAAAGGGAGGATGTCATACGATCAGAAACAGGAAGGGAATATTCTATAGAACCCCCAGTAGCAACAGAGACACTGAGGTGCAGATAGAGAGGCAGATTTTGTAAGATGAAAAAATAACAGGGTTCAAAGTAAATTTATTATCAAAGTACATACTGTATATGTCACCATATACTGATCTGAGATACATTTCCCTGCGGACATTCACAGTAAGTGCAAGAAACACAATAGAATCAATGAAAGACTGCACCAAACAGGACAAAGAACCAATGTGCAAAAGACAACAAACTGTACAAGTACAAAAAGAACAATAACAAAAGAAATAATAATAATACATGGTAGCATAGTTCTTAGCACAACACTTTTACTGTAAGAAGTTTGTACGTTCTCCCCGTAGCCATGTGGGTTTCCTCCAGATGCTCTGGTTTCCTCCCACTGTCCAAAGACATACTGGTTGGTAGGTTAATTGGACATTCTAAATTGTCCCGTGATTAGGCTAGGGTTAAATTGGGGGCTGCTGGGCATCTTGGCTTGTTGGGACAGAAGCGCCTATTCCATGCTGTATCTCAAAGTTTTAGATGTCGTGCCAAATCTTCGCAAACATGTAAGAAAATAGAGGCGCTGCTGTGCTTTCTTCACAATGGCACTTATGTGCTAGACCCAATACAATGATAACACCAGGGAGTTTAAAGTCGCTAGCCCCCTCCATCTCTGGTCTCCCGATGAGGACTGGCTCATGGATCTCTGGTTTCCTCCTCCTGAAGTCAATATTCAGCTCCTTGGTCTTGCTGACTTTCAGCAAGAGGTTGTTGTAGCACCACTCAGCCAGATTTTCAATCACCCTCCTATATGCGTTGTTGCAAAGGATGACTTCAACTTCTCTTATCTTGATTGGCACCTGCTTAGTACACAAGGTTGAGATGGGGTTAAGTTTATTAGGTGTGTCCAGGAAGGATTCCTGACTCAATACGTAGACAGACTGACAAGAGGAGAGGCTTGTCTGGTACTAAGCAACAAAACTGGTGAGGTGATAGGTCTCTCAGTGAGTGAGTGTTTCAGAGACAATGACTACAACTCCCTGACATTAAGCACAGTCTTGGACAGGGATAGGAACAGACAGTATGGAAAAGTATTTAATTAGAGGAGGGTGAATTATAATGCTATTAGGCAGAAACTTAGAAGATTGAGGGGGGATCTTATTGAAACTTATAAAATTCTAAAGGGATTGGACAGGCTAGATGCAGGAAGATTGTTTCCGATGTTGGGGAAGTCCAGAACGAGGGGTCACAGTTAAAGGATAAGGGGGAAGCCTTTTAGGACCGAGATGAGGAAAAACTTCTTCACACAGAGAGTGGTGAATCTGTGGAATTCTCTGCCACAGGAAACAGTTGAGGCCAGTTCATTGGCTATATTTAAGAGGAAGTTAGATATGGCCCTTGTGGCTAAAGGGATCGGGGGTATGGAGAGAAAGCAGGTACAGGGTTCTGAGTTGGATGATCAGCCATGATCATACTGAATGGCAGTGCAGGCTCAAAGGGCCGAATGGCCTACTCCTGCACCTATTTTCTATGTTTCTATGTTAAACATGAGAGTGTAAATTGGGAGTGGTTGTACTTGGGAGAAAAGCACAACAGAAATGTGGAGGTTGTTATGGAGCACTTCCATGGGTTTCTGGATAGGTTTGAAGCAGAGAAGGGATGGTAAGATGACAGAACCATGGTTGAAAGAGATGTGAAATATCTAGTCAAAGAGAAGAAAGATACTTAAGGTTTAGGAAGCAAGGATCAGACAGGATCTAGAGAGTTACAAGGAAGGACTGAGGGATGGACTTAGGAGAGCTTGAAGGGGCATGAGAAGGCCTTGACGTGTAGGATTAAGGAAAACACCAAAAGGTGTTCTATGTGTACGTGAAGAACAAGAGAATGACTGGAGTCATTAATGAAGAATTTGCTTCCGTATTCATCATCGAGAGGTACCTTGACGAATGTGAGGTCAGCATAAAACAAGCCGATATGCTGAAATATGTTAACATTAAGAAAGAGGATGTGTTGGAACTTTTGAAAGACATTAGAATAGGCAAGTCCCCAAGGCTGGAAGTCCCCAAGTTACTCCAGGAAGCGAGGAAAGAGATTGCTGCGCCCTTGGTGAAGATCTTTGCATCCTCACTGCCACAGGAGTTGTACCAGAAGATTGGAGGGTGGCAAATATTAGTTTTTGTTCAACAAAAGGAGTATGGATAATCCTGGGAATTATAGACTAATGAGTCTTACATCAGCAGTGGGCAAATTATCGGAGAGGATTTTTAGAGGCAGGATTTATGAGCATTTGGAGAAGGATAGTCTGATTAGGGATAGTCAACATAGCTTTGTAAGAGGCAGGTCATGCCTCATGAGCCTGAATGAATTCTTTCAGAATGTGACAAAGCACATGGATGAAGGTAGAGCAGTGGACGAGATGTATATGAATTTTAGTAAGGCATTTGATAAGGTTTTCCCATGGTAATCTCAGAAAGTTAGGAGGCATGGGATCCAGGGAAACTTGTCTGTGTGGATTCAGAACCGGCTCGCCCACAGAAGGCAGAAAGTGGTAGTAGATGGAACGTATTCTATCTGGAGGTCAGTAATCAGTGGTGCTCTTCAGGAATCTGTTCCAGGATCCCTGCTGTTTGTAATATTTACAAACAACTTAATGAAAGTGCAAGGATGGGTTAATAAATTTGCAGACGACACAAAGGTTGGTGGCATTGTGGACAGTGTAGAAGGTTGTCATATGTTACCACAGGACACAGATTGGGTGTGGAGCTGGGCTGAGAGGTGGTGGATGGAAGTCAACCAAGTAAAGTGTGAAGATAAAAGTTGAAGGCAGAATCCAGGATTAATGGCAGGATCCCTAACAGTGTAGAGTAACAGAGAGATCTCAGGGTCCACGTCCATAGATCCCTCAAAGTTGCAACACAAGTTGATAGGATTGTTAAGAAGGTGTATGGTGTGTTGGCCTTCATTAGTAGGGAGATAGAGTTGAAGAGACGCGAGGTAGTGTTCCAGCTCTATAAAACCCTGGTTAGACCACACTTGGAATATTGTGTTCAGTTCTGGTCACCTCAATGTAGAAAGGATATGGAAGCTTTAGAGAGGGTGCAGAGGAGATTTACCAGGATGCTGCCTGGATTAGAGAGCATGTCTTATGAGCATAGGTTGAGTGAGCTAGGGCTTTTCTCTCTGGAGTAAAGGAGGATAAGAAGTGTCCTGATAGAGGTCTACAAGGTAAGAGTGGACAGCTAGAAACTTTTTCCTGGGGCGGAAATGGCTAATACAGAGGGGAATAACTTTCAAGTGCTTGGAGGAAAGTATGGGGGGATGTCAGAGGTAGATTTCTTATGCAGAGAGTGGTAGAGGCAGACACATTAGGGACATTAGATAAGCACATGGATGATAGAAAAATGGAGGGAAGTGTTCGATTGATCTTAGAGCTGTTTAAATGGTCGGCACAACGTTGTGGGCTGAAGGATCTGTACTGTACTACAATGTTGAATGTTCTATGTTCTACATTTCAACCTGCATTCGGTCTAGAAATATAATCTGTTTTGCTAGGCTTGTCATTCTCCATTCCTGTAAGTTTCCCCATAGGTTGGACCAGAGTAGGATTCAACTGTTCTCACTAAGCTTTTGGTGATGAGGTTTTAGAGAGCAGTTTCTATGCTCTTGATCAACCAAATTACTGCAGGTCATGGAGTGTAAAGTTCATCTCTGCCGCTATGCCAAAGGGAAGAGAAGTTGCATTGGAAACATATAGAGCCCGCTCTGCACAGGTTAAATTTTGCTGCCAGTCTGACTCAAACATTACACCAACACTGCCAGCGTTTAAAGCAACGTGATTTCATTGCACTGGCTAAGTTTTTGGAAATCAGTTTGCTTGGAAATCTCTCTTTGAATCTCTGTAAATATCATATTGCTATTGGTTTATTATTGTCTCATGTACCAAGGTACAATGGAAGGCTTTTGTTTAATGACACTCAGATTGATCATTCTGTACATCAGTTCATCAAGGTAGAACAAAGAGAAGCAGCCTGCAGAATATAATGTTACAGCTACCGAGAAATTGCAGTGTGGGTAGACAAATAAAGTGCAAGGCCACGACGAGGCAAATTGGGAGATCAAACGTTCATCTGTATCATATGAGAGGTCAGTTTACAAATCTGATAATAGTGGGATAGAGGTTGTCCTTGAGTCTGGTGGTGCGTGTTATTTAAAGAAGAACAGGTGTCCTGACCAGCAAATGTTCCCTTACCCATGATCACAAAACAATTAATATTGCTTTTTGATATTATGATATTGTGGAGACTGAATGGTGACCTTCTCAAAATAGATAAAAATAATTTAGGTTGGAGATAAGATGAACGCACACAGTATTTTTCCCAGGGTTGGGGAATCAAAAACAAGAAGGCATCGGTTTAAGGTGAGAGGAACCTAAGGGGCAAATTTTTCACCCAGAGAGTGGTCAATACATAGAATGAGGTGGTTGAGGCAGGTACAATAGCATAATTTAAAAGACATTTGGGTAAGTACATGGATAGGTAAGGTTTAGAGCAGGGATCCCCAACCTTGTTTATGTCATGAACCAATACCATTCAGTTGTGAACCCTATGATTTAGAGGGATATAGGCCAGTCACAGGCAGATGGTAGGCACTATAGTTGTCATGGATGATTTGGGCCAAAGGATTTGTTACCGTGCTATATTAGTCAATGATTCTGTGATATTTTGCTTGGCACAAGATGGCTGCCAAATAAGAGTAACCACACTTCAGACCACAGGTACGAAATGGATAGATCTTTTAAAGTACTGGCTAAGAGGCAAAGGAGTTCATGGGTCACTTTGTCAATGGTTTTAAGACATGTGTGGAATCATGGTAAAATAATTGTTTGCTGCATTGGTAATGGTTTGTCGGCACAATGGCACAGTTAGTACAGCTGCTGCCTCACAGCACCAGAGATCGGTGTTCAATCCTGACTTCTAGTCATTCTGTGTGGAAGTTGAATGTTCTCTGTTTCCCCAGTATGTTCCAATTTTCACACACATATTAAAAGCATGCGATTTGGTAGGTGTGTCAGGCGCTGTAAATTGCCCTGGATGTACTAGTAAGTCCACCAAGATGACCACAAGCCTGTTGTGGTTTGGAGGCTTACATGCTTCAACAACCTGGAGAGCTATGTTGGCTAGAGTCAGGGCTTTATGCTTTAGCTCTTGGTAGGGTCACCCATGCCAAACAGGTCAAAGGTTAGAGGCCAGACTAAGGGTGGTCCGCCGGTCCTCCAGGTTCGGGGGTTTCACTCAGGACAAACAATCCTGACTGGTAAAACAAAATTGTTATGGCAACAGCTTCAAACAATCCTTTTACATCGAGTGGCCAAGGACAGACAGAGATGGAGGGCCTGCCCTAAGCACCAGCAGCATAATGGTACAGTAAGAATTAGTAAGTGGTACAAACTGGGTAATGTTGATGAGCGTGTGAGGAGAATATAATAAAAGGGATTAGTAGAACGGCTAGCACAGACTCAGTGATCCTGTTTCCATACTTCAAGAGATTAAAGATGAGCTTTACTCGTCACATGTACATTGAAACATTTAATAAAATGAGCCGTTTGCATCAAAACAAAGTAGCGAAAATTGTGCTGGGCAGCCCACAAGTGTCGCCCCACTTCTGGTGCCAACATAGCGTACCCACAACTCACTAGCCTTAACCCGTATGTCTTTGAAATGTGGGTAGAAGCCAGAGCACCTGGGGAAACCCATGTGGTCACAGGGAGAGCATACAAACTCCTTACAGACAGCAGCGAGACTTGAACAGACTACAAACTGTTGTGCTCACTGCAATGCTACTGCGCCACTGCATGTAACACAGCTACACAGATGGGAGAAAATCTGCAGATGCTGAAAATCCAGAGCAATGCACACAAAATGCTCAGCAGGCCAGGCAGCTTCTGTGGAATTCAATAAATATTCGGCATTTCAGGCCAAGACCCTTCATCTAGGACTGAGAAGGAAGGGGGAAGACACCAGAATAAAAAGATGGGGGGAGGCAAAGGAGGCTAACTGGAAGGTGGGTACGAAATGTAAAGGGCTGGAGAAGGAGGAATCTGATAGGGGAGGTGAGTGGACCATAGGAGAAAGGGAAGAAGGGAAGGAGGAGGGACACCGGGGGGGGGGGGGGGTGATAGGCAGGTGAGAAGAGGTAAGAGTCCAGAGTTGGGAATAGAAGAAGAGGGAAGCGGTGGAGGGAGAAATTTTGTTCACCAGAAGGAGAAATTGATATTCATACCATCAGTTTGGAGGCTACCCAGAGGGAATACAAAGTGTTGCACCTTCACACTGAGGGCGGCCTCATCATGGCACAAGAGGAGGCCACGGAAAAACAAGTTGGAACAGGAATGGGAATTGGAATTAAAATGTTTAGCTACCAGGAAGTCGCACTTTTGGCGGATGGTGCAGAGGTGCACGACAAAGTGGTCCCCCGATTTACGATGGGTCTTACCAACATAGAGGAGGCTGCACCAGACGCAATAGACAACGGTGGATGAAGCAGTCCCCCAGAGAGAAGCTGTATCTCTCTGTGACTCAAAATTAAGCTAGCATTAATTGGAGGAGAGTAAAATTGAGGTACTTTTCCAGAAAGCTGACCAAAGCTAACACAAGGCAAAGCAACATTAGGGTTTGTTAGCCTAAACTAACTGGCAGAAGAGTTAACAAGTAGATCAAAGAGTCAACTATGCAAACACATCAATGAGATGAATAGAAGTCGAATAAATATACAAGTTCAAAAGATGTTTAGTAAGTCGATTGCTGCAAGATACTGATAGGTGCGGGTGAGAGGGGAGTGGAAAAGTCAGTGGTCAACGTCCTGTCGATGGTTCACAATGACCAGATCTAGAGACAGTAAGAAGGTCAGAGGGTCTTTGATCTGATGCTGCCCAACCTCCTGAGTGTTTGCAGCATTTTCTGCCTTTGTTTCAGATTTTCAGCATCCACAGTATTTTTCTGGTTTTCAGGGGAGGGGAAGTGAAGACCTACCTCTCTGTCCTTAGCTGGTAAACCAGCCGAAGCCTAGTAACTTCAGAGTATTGAACAGTAGAAATCAGGAGCTCTCTTCCCCACCACCCCAAGAGGCTATTGAAGCATCAATGACTAATTGTGAAAAATTGTGTACAATTTATATCTAATATATGTTTTTTTGTGAATACTACTTTCATGATGCTGCAAGTAAGTTTTTCATTGCACTTGTGCACATGTGTACTTGTGCAGATAACAATAAACTTGACTTTGACTAGTAGTGAGGCCTGGTTTACAGTGTAACTGTAATTAGGTCCCTATTTGACAGCATGGGATCTGCGTGGGATGTCCAGGAAGGCTTTACGAGTTAATTCTCTCAATGCTGTTAAATAGAATTTAATAAACACTTGAAATTTTCTGAAGTTTTTCATTGCACCTGTGCATACACCTACTTGTATATATGATAATTAACTTGACTTTGACTGAGATTGGGAGAATTTTGTATGGCAAAGCTTTTAAGGGTTTTGGAACCAGAAGGAAGATCAGACATAATCTGATTAAATATGACCCAGTTGATCCTTGTGTTTCCATGAACATAAGATATAAGAGGAGAATTGGGCCATTTGGCCCATCAAGTCTGTTGGCTGATTTATTATCCCTCTCAACCGCATTCTCCTGCCTTCTCTACCTGTAACCTTAGACACCCTTACTAATCAAGAAACTATCAACCTCCACTTCAAACATACCCAATGACTTGGCCTCCACAGCCATCTATAGCAATGACTCACCACCCTCTGGCTAAAGAAATTCCTCCTCATCCCTGTTCGAAAGGGATGTCCTTGTATTCTGAGGCTGTGTTCTCTGGTCCTAGACTCCCTATTATAGGAGACATATCCACTCTACCTAGGCCTTTCAATATTCGATAGGTTTCAATGAGATCCCCCCCTCACCTTATTCTTCCAAACTCCAGCAAGTACAGGCCCAGAGACGTCAAACGCCCCTAATATATTAACCCATTCATATGTTCCAATCTTCAAGTTAGCTGAGAGGAACAGAAGATGCTCATGTGCCATCAAGCTGTTTCAAAGCCAATTAAGTCCTTTGCAGTGTGGTCACTGTTTGATCCCCTTAGCCAAATCATGGCTATGGATGAGACCCAAGCACTGATCCCTGTCGGCAAGGCCCACCAGTCGGAGGAGGAACTGCTTATTCTTCCTCTTTGTATTCTCTCTACTATCATACTTTCAGTTACCAATATAACCCTGTAATATTAAGCATGACTTTCCATGCAGGACCGAATGAAAGATCTCTGAAAACCCAAATTCACCACATCCATTGGTTATCCCTCCAGCACCCGACCGGATACATCCTCAAAGAACGCCAACAGACAATATCATTTTTCTCAGGGTTAAACTATATGGTATTAGAGGCATGCGTTTAAGGTGAGAGGGGATAAGTTCAAAGGAGATGTATGGGTCAAGTTACAGGCAAGCGTTAGCCGCAGTGAGTTTATTTACCATCTGTCTTTCTTCTTCCCAATCTAGTCCAGCAGGTTGTACTGGGAATTCCAGTTCTCAAGAGACATCTGTATTAAGACCATAAGACATAAGAGCAGGATTAGGCCATTTGGCCCATCGAGTCTGCTCCACCATTTCATCAAGGCTGATCCCGCTCTCAGCCCCAATCCCCTGCCTTCTCCCCGTATCCCTTCATGCCCCAATTAATCAAGAATCTATCAACCTCTGCCTTAACTATACCCAATGGCTTGGCCTCCACAGCCACCTGTGGCAATGAATTCCACAGATTCACCACCCTCTGGCTAAAGAAATTCCTCCTCATCTCTGTTCTAAGGAAGAATTTTACACAGAGAGCAGTGGGTGTCTGGAATGTGCTGCCTGTGATGGTGGTGGAGACAGATGTGGTAGAAATGTTTTAGAGGCTCTTAGATAGGCACATGAATATGCAGAGAATGGAGGGATATGGATCAGGTGCAATAAGGGATCATTAGCTTACTTAGTGCAGCATAACTTTGTGGGCTGAAGGGCCTGTTCCTGTGCTGTACTGTTCCATGTTCTATGAGTGAAACATGATTTCCAATTCATAATTCCATATTGACTCAGCAGAATCACACTTTTATTTCCAAGGTGTCTTGATATTACATCCTTTTGTATCCCAGCTCTTTTCCTATCAATAGTGTTATGCTGGGTGGTTAGCAGTTCCCTGCTTTCCTTCTCCCTCCTTTCTTAAACAGTGGGGTCACGTTTTCTAGACTCCAATCTGCAGGAACCATTGTTCAAAAATTGTAGAATGTTGGAAGATGATAAACAGAGCGTCCTCTCTCATAGAACATCGAACATTACAGCATAGTACAGGTTCTTCAGCCCGTAAAGAAGTGCCGACTTTTTATTCTATTCTAAAATCAATCTAACCCTTCCCTCCCACATAGTCCTCCATTTTTCTATTATCCACGTGCCTATCTAACAGTTTCTTAAATGCCCCCAATGTAACTGTACTTGTCTATTACACCAGATGAACTTGAGACTCTCAGTCCTCTGATCCGGTGTCTTACTAGCATTACAGAATGGATGAGTTTGAATTTCCTTAAACTAAGTAAGGAAGAAACAGAAATTTCAATTATTGGTAGCGATAAAAAAGTGAATCTTAGGAAAAAACTTGGTCATCTGGCCTTACAAATCAAGCCAGAAGTTAAGAATGTAGGTTTTATTATTGACTCTGAGCTGAATTTCAAGTCACATATTAAGACTGTGTTTTTTCATTTAAGCAACACTGGAAGAGTTTGATTTCTTATAACATCGCAAGATACAGAAAAATTGATACACACTTTTTTTTTTAGTTGATAGACTACTGTAGTGCACTCTTTACAGGACTGCCTAAGAAAGGTATAAATCAGCTGTAGCTTGTTCAAAATACAGCAGTAAGAATCTTAACCAAAAAAAAAAGAAAATCTGAGCACATTTAGGATCAATTTTAAAATACATTGTATATAAGGCTCTGAATAATCTAGCTCCTCCATATATTTTGGAGTATCTATCCCCTTACATCCCTAATCATAATCTTAGATCCACGAATACTGGTTTGCTGAACGTTCCTAGAACCAGGCATATAAGAACTTGTGATGCAGCCTTTTGCACTTACACGCCAAAAATCTGGAATACTCCACTGAATGAGATACACAGGCTTATACTGTTGAATGTTTCAAAATACTTCTTAAAAATTTACTTTTTTAAATTTGGCCTATTGTAGGTTTACTTAACACCTGTTGATCTTGATTACATTTATATAATTTGCTACATTCAATTATATTTTATTCTATAAGTTTGTCTTTACTTATGACTTTTAAATTTGTCTTGTATTTTTATTATATTTATTTATCTTTACTATCTCTGTAAAGCACTTTGAGCCTGCAACTTAATGTATGAAACCTGCTATATAAGTAAAAGTTGTTATTATTATTATTATTATTATTATTATTATTATTATTATTATTATTATTATTATCTGCCTCTACCAACATCCCTGGCAAGGGATTCCATGCTCTTCACCTCCCTCTGATGAATAAACTTACCTTTGACATCTCCCCCATACTTTGTTCCAATTACCTTAAAATTATGCCCCCTAATATTAGCCATTTCTGCCCTGGGAAAATATCTCTACTTATTCCTCATATCACCTAGTACACCTCTATCAGGTCACCTCTCATCCTCCTTTGATCCAAAGAGAAAAGCCCCAGCTCATTCAACCTTTCCTCACAAGACATGTCCTCTAATCCAGGCAGCATCCTGGTAAATCTCTCTGCATCCTCTCTAAAGCTTCGACATCCTTCCGATAATGAAGCAACCTTAACTGAACACTCTGGTCTAACCGGGGTTTTACAGAACTGCAATGTTACCTCACAAATAGTGAACTCAATCCCCTGACTAATGAAGGCCAACACTCCATATGCCTTCTTAACAACCCCATCAACTTGTGCAGTAGCTCTCCTAGCAACTTCTGTCAATTCTCTAAAATTTAAATTTTAAACTTCCAAATTTTAAGCTCAAATTAACAAAAAGACACTTGGACATTTACATTGGCTTTTTCTCCTTGGAGCGACAGAGGATGAGAGATGACCTGATAGAGGTGTATAAGATGATGAGAGGCATTGATCGTGTGGATAGTCAGAGGCTTTTTCCAGGGCTGAAACGGTTGCAACAAGAGGACACAGGTTTAAGGTGCTGGGGAGTAGGTACAGAGGAGATGTCAAGGGTAAGTTTTTTACTCAGAGAGTGGTGAGTGTGTGGAATGGGCTGCCAGCAACGGTGGTGGAGATGGATACAATAGGGTCTTTTAAGAGGCTTTTCGATAGGTACATAGAGCTTAGTAAAATAGAGAGCTGTAGGTAGCCTAGAAATTTCTAAGGTAGGGACATGTTTGGCACAACTTTGTGGGCCAAAGGGTTTGTATTGTTGATGCACCATCAATAACTCACTCTGAGACGTAGAAGTGAGATATCGGCTTTTATTGACTGGAAGAATGAACAACACAACATCCTGGAGAATGAGGGCCGGTCTCAGGCCTCATTCGCCTTTATACAGGGGTTTGTGGGAGGAGCCACAGGAGCAGTCAGCAGGGGTCTGTTGGGAGCAAACCACTCTGATATATGTAGTTCACCACAATTGTGCTGTAGGTTTTCTGTGTTTCTATGGAGAGGAAATGTTTAGAGGGGTGTGGGTCAAGAGCAGGCAATGAGGCTAGCTTGAATGGGCATTTTGGTCAGCACTGATGAGTTGAGTTGAGGGGCCTCTTTCCGTGCTGTATTACCCTGTGACTCCAGGGTGTAGACTCTCAGATACTTTGGCTTTACCAATTTTCGGGCTCATTAACTTCTCCAGTAGTATTTCATTACTAATGCTCACTTCTTTTACTTGGTTCTGGGGACTTTTCGTGTCATCGTCGGTGGACACAGTCGTAAAATTCCTCCCCAATATAGAATCTCCCATCTTATCAATATGTAATTGGCCCTTGCTAATCTTTTCCAATTACATTTAATTTTTCAATTGAGCTTAATTGTCCGGATGAAGTGTCCCAACCTGAAACATTGACTGTTCATTTCTCTGCATAGATGCTGCCTGGTCTGCTGAGTTCCTCCAGCAGTTTGTTTATTGCTCTAAATTGCAGCATCTGCTGTCTTTCGTGTCTCCATTTCTAATTGCATGTCTGGAGAAGCTCTGGCGCTCTGTTCTTATCTTTCTCACAAGTTCACTCCGATACTTTCCTTTTCCTTTCTCTATCAATTTCTTCAGCACACTTTGCCGAATTCAAAAACCCTCCCTAGCCTGAGGCTGTTTAGTTCTGGCTGCTTTGTAACCCTTT
The DNA here is from genome assembly GCF_048418815.1 of Hemitrygon akajei. NCBI lineage: Eukaryota > Metazoa > Chordata > Chondrichthyes > Myliobatiformes > Dasyatidae > Hemitrygon > Hemitrygon akajei. Next base: position 20,771,201 of record NC_133141.1, on the reverse strand, counting down.
CCACTGGATTTAACACAAGAGATTTTGCAGATGCTTGAAATCCAGATTAACACACACAAAATGCTGGAGGAACTCCGCAGGTCAGGCAGCGTCTAAAGAGAGGAAAACAGAGCCGATGTTTTGGGTCGTGACCCTTCACCAGAACTCATTCAGAATAGGTTAGAGGTGCTGAATGACCTTTTTCAGCCCCCCCCCCCCCCACCCCGATCCCATTTCAAAAAATTGGGGATGGTTGCACGTATTACGCCATCCATCCTGGCACATACAATGTATGATCTTAACACAATTCTAGTTCTCCCTTAATCTCTATGGTTACAGCAGAACCAGGCAATTAGATAATGCGGTAGGTGTCTGAATGCAGCCCTAAGTTATCCAACTGCAGGCGCAATACCATTGAGTGTGAGTGTTGGTTTATTTTAATGTCTTTCTGGCGCTTTTGAAAGCAACTCCTCCTAAAAGCAGACCCACCAGCCTTAGGAGGCTGAGTTCACCTTGATAAATATCCCCTGGTGATTAATTATGCTCAAACCTTGGTAACTGTGTCCAATGTGCAAAGCAAGGTCATCGAAATTCCATTCTCCCCTTCTGAGGGAGTACTGATAAAATTAACTGATTGTCAAATTGACTTTATTTTCATTTTAAGCTAAATTACTGCTCCTTCTGCTATAATTAATCTGACTGACAAAATCATGATAAGTTGGACATCACTGTAGGGGCAATCCAAAATGCTGAGCATCAAATTATTCATCATTTATATTTTTGAATGCATATTGAATCCCATTAATTCTCCTGTAACTAAGCTATGTTTCTTAATAAAAAAAAGCTGAAGAAAAAGAGGTTGAGAAAATAAATTACTGATTGAAGTAGTAATCCCTGGCTGTTTAATTGTGGTTGGAACACTGATTAAAGCTGCTCCTCCATGTGTCTCTTAGAAAGGCTTAAAAGCTATTGCTTGTGGTACTTGCAAAATCTATGGCGGTTACTGGTTGGCTGCGTGTCAGAAACAGGAGCCATTTTAAAGACTGTGAAGTGAACAGCGGGTGAGGGCAGGGTCTAATTGCCCTGGAAAGCACTGTCACAGGCCTGAGTTGGTTTAGTGGGGAATGACACAGCAAATGCTGGAAACACTCAGCATCTGTGGAGAGAGGAAAGGATGCTTCAGGATGAAGACTTCTGATCAGAGGAAATGAGGAAAGTCACTTTAAGTTGTGTTGATGGATTTCCCGGTGGCCAACCATTTTAATTCCTATCCTCATTCCCATTCTGACATGTTGGTCCATGGCCTCCCCTTCTGCCATGATGAGGTTCTCTCAGGGTGGAGAAAAACAACTTCATATTCTGGCTAAGTAGATTCCAACCTGGTGGCATAAACATTGATTTCTCTTCTGGTAATTTTTTTTCTCTTTTTCTCTTTTCCCCTCCCCACTTCCCTCTTCTTCTAATCCCCACTCTGGCCTCTTACCTTTTCTCCTCACGTGCCTATCATCTCCAGCCCAGTGCCCTTCCTCCTTCCCTTTCTCCTGTGGTCCACTCACAAATTCCTTCTTCTCCAGCTCTTTACCTTTTCCACCCACCTGGCTTCACCCATCACCTTCTAGCTAGTTGTCCTTCCCCTCCCCCCACCTTTTTATTCTGGTGCCTTCCCCCTTCCATTCCAGTTCTGAACAAAGGTCTCGGCCTGAATTGTCGACTGTTTATTTGTTTCCATGAGTGCTGCCTGACCAGCATTTTGTGTGTGTTGCAGGGAATGCCTGTGCTCGGGTGAGAGCAGTGTTGAGGTGGGGTTAAGTTGTTGATGAAGCAATCCAGTTGATTGGTTAATGAGAGATTGAGAAAGAAAGCACAAGCAGTGGGGGATGTAAGAGCGTGCGATGTCGGTTAGAGCTGTGGGAAATGTGCAACAAGTCAGGAAACTTCAATGGAAAAAGCAAGACTGACTTAATATTGTTGATGTACGAGGAGTGATTGATAAGTTTGCGGCCTAAGGTAGAAGGAGTCAATTTTAGAAAACCTAGCACATTTATTTTTCAACATAGCCCCCTCCTACATTTACACACTTAGTCCAGCAGTCGTGGAGCATACGGATCTTGGACCTCCAGAAAGTGTCCACAGATGGGTGATTGATAAGTTTGTGGCCTAATGTAGAAGGAGATGAGTTATACAGCTCTCGTTACATGCACCTGCAGTTCAGCTCTTTGAGTGATCATGCAGAAAGTTTGAAGTTAATAACTCATCGGGGTGCTTGATAAGTTCGTGGCCTAAGGTAAAAGGAGATGAGTTATTAACTTCACGACCACTCAAAGAGTTGAACTGCATGTGCATGTAACGAGAGCTGTATAACTCATCTCCTTCTCGCTTAGGCCACAAACTTATCAATCACCCCTGCTGTGGACACTTTCTGGAGGTCCAAGATCTGTATGCTCCACGACCGCTGGACTAAGTGTGTAAATGTAGGAGGGGACTATGTTGAAAAATAAATGTGTTAGGTTTTCTAAAATTGACTCCTTCTACCTTAGGCCATGAACTTATCAATCACCCCTCGTATTAACAGACACTGTTCAATGTAAGCTGCCACTGAGAGGAAGAAATCGAATCAGAAAAATGGAAGAAGGTAGGAGCCATTCAGCCCCACCATTCAACTCCAACTTTTAAATATGAATATATCTAATGATCTGACCTCTACTGCCCTGAGGGAACAGAGATTCTCCACTCCCTAAGAAATTACTACATACCTCTGCTTTAAATGGGTGGTTCTTTATTTTGCACCTTTGTTGATTCTTGTTTGACTTCATTGTTTGACACTTCCATTAGTGAAAACATCCCAAAGTCTACCTGGTCAAGTCCCCTTAGGCTCTGATATGTTTGAATAAGGTCATCACTCATTCTTCTAAACTGCAAGGAATACAGACCCAAACTGTTCGGCCTCTCTTGATGGGAAAACCTTCTCATCTCAGGAATTAGCCTAGCAAATCTCCTTTGGACTGCCCCCAATGTTACTGTATCCTTTTTGTTTTAGGTAAGGGGAGCAAAACTGTGGATGGTATTCCAGGTGTGGCCTCGCCAACATGCTTCCAACTGTAATAAGACCTCCCTATTCTTTAAGTCCAACTCCTTGGGAATAAAGTCCAAAATGCTGTTTGTCTTGTTGGACCAGCCTGCTTTGTGATTCATGTACTCAAGCACTAGATCCATCTGAAGATTTACAATCTCTCTCTATTTATATGGTAACCTAGACTTTGATTCCTCTTATCAATGTGCATCCCTTCACATTTCCACACATTCAAGTTAATTTGCCAGGCTTTTGCCCACTCACTCAATCTATCTCTACAATGTCCTCATCTCAGCATTCCTTTCTATCAATTTTCATAATATTGGAAAACTTGGAAACTCTGCATTCTAATTCCCTCCTCTGGGTCATTAATGTAAGTAATTAGTCAAGGACCAATCCCTGGGCTGCTCCATTAGTTAAATCCCTCAAGTCTGAAAAAGACACATTTATTCCTACTGTTTTTCTGTATAACAGCCAGTTTTCAATCCATGCTAATACACTTTCTCTAATACCTTGGCTTTTAATGTATGCTCCAGCCTCATATATAGCACCTTGTCAAATACCTTTTTTTGGAAATCTCAGTATACTGTATCTGCAAGTTCTCCTCTATCGACACTCCCTGTCATATTGTTAAAGAATTTGAGCAAAGTTATCACACGTGATTTACCTTTCATAAAACCAATTTAGGCAGGTATAGTCACCTTTCCTAAATGAGTGATTATTTCCCCATTTATTATTGACCGTAGAATCATGCAAACAATAGATGTTAACCTAACTGGCTTGTAGTTCCCTGCCTTCTGTCCTTTGCCTTTTTTGAACAGGAGAGTAGCATTGACTATTTCCAATCAGTCTGAATGGTCAGTTCCAATGTTAAGTTTAAAAACCCCTCAACAAAACAATATCCTGAATTTTATTACCAAAGCTAAAATGTTTGGCATACATTTGCAAAACTATTATGCAAATATCTAATGCTGATTATAAATCATTGTGTCACTCCTAGAGAGAGTGACCTTTATTCGCACAGGAAGACTTATTTTTCAATTACTATTCTAGTAGAGGGTTGGAAAATATTTAGTATTGCTGCTCTATAGTGTTGTTCTCAAGCTCTTATATTTTAGAAGAAGTATTTGTATCCTTGAGGACAATGGGCAGTTGTGTTGGCACATAGACCAGGTCTTAGATCTTTGCAATGCCAGTATAGGAAGTACACACAAAGCCAGGTTTCTACACAAAGTGGCACACCTTGCCCTTTGTAGCAAAATCCACTGGACATCAGCTGCATGTTTACACTTCGGTGCAGAGAACCTGGTATGTTGGTATTGCAGCCTGAAAGGGAAGCAGGGACAGTTTAAAATGAAGCTTTAAATACAGGTTGTTTGCCCACACTGTTGTTGAGCTTTACGCCACTGCAGCTTTGATGACGTGAGAGTAACAATGCAGTCAGAGGTGGAAGATTGCCTGTACAATGTGGTCTCAGACTTGGTTATTGACCAGGAATGAGCTGCTTGTCCACTTTGTCGGTTGTGCTTCGTATGGGCAGAATTGGAGCAGGGTGGGATTTCAGGGGGAGGGGATCTGGAATCAACGATGTATCTAAGTTTCACTGTAGTTTCTTGGCAGCCAATTCAGAGACATATTTGCTGCAATGTTGTACTTTAATTTTTACACTTTTTTAGCTCCATTTACAATGAACTTCCTAGGGTTAGTCAGACAATAGCCGTATAATTGCTCGGAAAGTCAATTGCATAACCTGTACTTTGCACGACTGAGTGAAACATGGTATTGGAAGAAGTGCTTACTGCTATTGAGATGTGGGGCTCCATCTGCCACTTCTCAGCCCAGCTCTGCATTCTATCAATGTTGTAACCTATGACAACTGTCTACACTATCCACAACACCATCATTCTTTGTGTCATCAACAAACTTACTAACACACCCTTCTACTTCCTCATCTAAGCCATTTATAAAAATCACTAAGACCAGGGGTCCCAGAACAGATCCCCGTGGAAAACTACTGGTCACTGACCTCTAGGCAGAATATGTTCTATCGGCTATCACCCTTTGCCATCAGTGAGCTAGCCAATTCTGAATCCATGCAGACAAGTTTCTCTGGATCCCATACCTCCTGACTTTTTGAATGACCCTACCATGGGAACCTTGTCAATGGAATGTGGGATGCTCAGGTGTGACCTTATAGATATTTATAAAATTATGAGGGATATCGATAGGATAGGGAGTCCTTTTTCCATCGCAGGAGAGTTTCAAGCTAGAGGGAGCAAGTTTAAGATAAAAGGGGGAGATATTTGAGGGTAATCTGAGTGGTAAGTTACTAATACAGGGGGTGGTGAATACCTAGAACGAGCTGCCGGAGGAAGTGCCAGGTATAATTACAATAGTCAAAAAGCATTTGCACAGCAACAGTACTGAGATTCTAATTCTGCTCAGTCAATCGCATTGAGCAAGGCACTTCACTCACACGCCTGACGCCAGACAGCTGAAACAGAAACGCCACTGCAAGCTCTGTGAAGGGACAATCCACCAAGTGGACAGAGAGAAGTATTCAAGGATATGGCCAAAGCCTTCTTGGATGAACATTGCATCATCCTTACTGAGCCCTGGGAATCTCTGGCCCTTGACCTTTCCAGGTGGAGAAAGGACATTTGGAATGGGAGTGAGAGCCTTGACTCCGTGCGTCAGGAGTCCGCAGACACCTCATGTCAATGTTGGAAGGGGTGCACGTTCTCACAAACTTCGGAATTCACCCACCTCAAGAGGGACAACCTAACCCGTCTGTGGAAGAGTGTACAGGTTCCGTCGTGGCTTATTGAGTCACCTTGGGACACACTACCCTGGAGTGGAAGAAAATTATCCTCGATCCCAAGAGATACCTGAGAAGGCGAACACTCAGATACCATGCTATGTGATTCTGATACATTGTGTGTACAGGGCACTGTTGCTAGTTGTGAGTTACTGTCTTCAACAAAAGATATTCTGTTTGTAGCTTCACACCAGTCTGATCACCAGCGCTGGCAGCAGCACAAAGAAACTTATAGAAACGACAGTATGAACATTTTGGAAGCCATCTGTGCTATTTTTAGAGTAAACTCTGTGTTAGTGACATTTATCATCACCACGAAGTTTTATTTGTGAAACACAAACCATTTTTTCATCTACAGGTACACACTTTTTCCCCTTTTTTTTCTGCTTTTAACTAAAGGAAATAAGACCAATATTCCCTTGCTGCAGGTACCAAATGTCAGTTATGTCTGTCTTGTTGCTTTGGAGTTTCAGATAATCTGCTTAAGATCCTGAGCTCAAATAATCATTCCAATTTCCTGGCCCTAAGCTGTTTACATTAGGTTGAATTTAAGCTTCCAGCAGCTCTTTGCTTTGTGAAAGGACATCTTAATTCAAGGTTGCTTCTCAATTTCCAGGCCATCTGCAAAATTAGAGTCATGTGGCGACCCACTTTCTGCGCAGGCGAACCGGCTCACAAATAGCCAGCGCGCGGGGGGAGACTTTAGTAATGCACTTCCGACGTCATTTCCGCCCGGAGAGGGCGGGCGCTAGGGATTAAATGCCAGCGCCGCGAACTTTGAATAAACTAGTCTCAAAACGACTTACCGACTGCGTGTCGTTATTTCAGCGCAGTGTGTAGCACATCGCTACATTGGTGACCCCGACGGTCCAAACGGGATTTGGACCAAAGATGACCGACTCTTCATCTGTTCACGCAGTTTCGCTGAAACTGCCGACTTTCTGGACGCTGCGACCACACGTGTGATTTAGCCAAGCAGAAGCCCAGTTCCAGATTCAGCAGATATCTTCTGATTCCACGCGTTACTATCACATGGTGAGCGCCCTTGACCAGGAGACGGCCGCCCAGGTTGCGGATTTCATACAGTCGCCCCCGGAAGAAGGCAAATATGAAGCATTCAAAGCGCTACTCGTTGGGACCTTTGGCCTCTCACGTGAGCGGGGTGCCCGCCTGCTTCACCTGGACGGTTTGGGAGACAAGACTGCCGTCAGCATTGATGAACGAGATGCTGTCCCTGGCTGATGGACACAAGCCCTGCCTCATGTTCGAGCAAGCGTTCCTAGAGCAGCTGCCCGAGGACATACATCTGCTGCTGGCTGACGCAGATTTCAGCGACCCCCGGAAGGTGGCAGCCCGGGCAGATGTGCTGTGGAAAGCCAAGAGGGAGAGCGTGGCGTCCGTCGGTCAGATTACCAGGCCACGCGCCCAACAGCAGACCAGACCAGGCCCGGCAAGGGGGCGCACACAACACAGAGGCAGGAGTGAGGAGGCCAGTGAACAGTGGTGTTTCTACCACCAGCGGTGGGGCACAGAAGCCCGCCGTTGTCGCCCGCCCTGCAAGGGCCAGGGCCAGGGCCAGCTGCCGCTAATGACTATGGCGGCCTGCTACCAGGAGAGCCTCTTGTACGTCTGGGACAAACAGTCGGGACGCCGCTTCTTGGTCGACACCGGAGCGGAGATCAGCGTCTTGCCCCCGACGGGGTATGACACCCGCAACAGGAAGCCAGGACCCACCCTGAGGGCCGCAAACGGCAGCACGATACGGACCTACGGCACCCGCACAGTGCAGCTGCAGTTCGGCGCCAGCCGGTTCACGTGGGACTTCACACAGGCCGCGGTGGCCCAACCACTCCTGGGGGCGGACTTCTTGTGAGCTCACAGCCTGCTGGTCAACTTGCAAGGGAAAAGACTGGTACATGCCGAGACTTTCCAGACGTTCTCCCTGGATGAAGACAAGTTGCTGGCCCCACACCTGGACTCCATCACGCTGTCGGACAACGAATTCACCAGAATCCTGGCGGACTTTCCATTGATTCTGACACCGCAGTTCACGGCAGCCATGCCCAGACACGGGGTACAGCACCACATTCCGACCCAGGGACCACCCCTCCACACCCGTGCTCGAAGGCTCCCCCCGGAAAAGCTCCGCCTGGCGAAGGAGGAGTTCAAGCGGATGGAGGAATTGGGGATCATACGGCGGTCTGACAGCCCATGGGCCTCCCCCCTGCACATGGTGTCCAAAGCAACAGGGGGCTGGAGACCATGCGGCGACTACCGCAGGCTGAATGAGGCTACGACACCGGACCGCTACCCTGTGCCGCACATTCAGGACTTTGTAGCAAACCTGCACAGCGCACGGATCTTCTCCAAGGTAAACCTCGTCCGGGGATACCATCAAATCCCGATGCATCCGGACGACATCCCCAAAACGGCACTCATCACCCCTTTCGACCTTCTCGAGTTCCTCCGCATGCCGTTCGGCCTAAAGAATGCTGCACAGACGTTTCAGCGGTTAATGGACGCGGTGGGACGCGACCTGGACTTCGCTTTCATCTATTTGGATGACATTCTCATAACCAGCAGCAGTCGTCAGGAGCATCTGTCCCACCTCCGTCAACTCTACGCCCGACTGAGTGAATACGGCCTCACGATCAACTCGGCCAAGTGCCAGTTCGGTCTCGATACCATCGACTTCCTGGGCCACAGGATTACCAAAGACGGGGCAACACCTCTGCCCGCCAAGGTAGACACAATCCGCCACTTTGCCCGGCCCAACACGGTCAAAGGCCTGCAGGAGTTCGTTGGTATGGTGAACTTCTACCACCGTTTCCTCCCCTCAGCGGCCCATATCATGCGCCCTTTGTACACCCTGATGTCGGGTAAAGGCAAGGACGTTACTTGGGACGAGGAGGCCGTGGCCGCTTTTGTTAAAGCCAAGGAAGCCTTGGCAGATGCCGTGATGCTGGTGCACCCCAGAACGGACGTTCCAACCGCCCTCACGGTGGACGCATCCGACACAGCGGTCGGTGGGGTGCTGGAGCAGCTCATCGAGGGGCGCTGGCAACCCCTGGTGTTCTTCAGCAAGCACCTACAACCATCCGAACTCGAGTACAGTGCTTTCGACCGGGAGCTGTTGGCACTGTATCTGGCAATCCAGCATTTCAGGTACTTCTTAGAAGGCAGGCCGTTCACCGCGTTCACGGACCACAAACCGTTGACCTTCGCGTTCACGAAGGTGTCTGATCCCTGGTCGGCTCGCCAGCAGCGACATCTGTCCTACATCTCCGAGTACACGACGGACATCCAGCCTGTCTCGGGAAAGGACAACGTCGTGGCGGACGCACTCTCCAGACCAGTTGTCCAGGCCCCGCCCCAGGGGTGGACTATGCAGCACTGGCGGAGGCGCAGCAGGCAGACGACGAGATGCCCAGCTACAGGACCACAGTCTCGGGTTTGCAGCTGCAGGACTTTCTCGTAGGCCCAGGTGAGAGGACCCTCCTGTGCGACATGGCTACCGGCCAACCTCGCCCCATCGTCCCGGCAGCCTGGAGGCGGCGAGTTTTCGACTCCATACACGGTTTGGCGCACCCATCTATCAGGACAACCGTCCGGCTGGTCTCCAGCAAGTTCGCGTGGCACGGACTTCGCAAGCAGGTCAGTGAATGGGCCAGAACGTGCGCGCAGTGCTAAACAGCCAAGGTGCAGCGGCACACTAAAGCCCCACTGCAGCAGTTCGAACCCACCCACCGGAGGTTCGACCACATTAATGTGGATGTCGTGGGCCCCCTACCAGTGTCCCGAGGAGCGCGGTACCTCCTAATGATGGTAGACCGGTTCACAAGGTGGCCAGAGGCGATCCCGCTCACTGACACATCTGCCAATTCCTGCGCCCGAGCACTGATCGCAACCTGGGTAGCACGCTTCGGGGTACCGGCCCACATTACCTCCGACAGAGGCGCCCAGTTCACCTCCAGCCTGTGGTTGGCTGTGGCCAGCCTGTTGGGAACGCAGCTACACCACACTACTGCCTACCACCCACAGTTGAACGGACTGGTGGAACGCTTCCACCGTCACTTGAAGTCGGCTCTCATGGCCCACCTGAGAGGACCTAACTGGGTGGACGAGCTTCCCTGGGTCCTGCTTGGAATTTGTACAGCGCCCAAAGAGGATCTGCACGCCTCGTCAGCCGAGTTGGTGTACGGCGCACCCCTGGCCGTCCCAGGAGAGTTCATACCAGCCCCAAGGGGACAAGAAGAAGAACCCGCAGCAGTCCTGGACAGGCTACGTGAAAGGCTCGGCAACCTGGCCCCCGTACCAACTTCACAGCATGGACGGACCCCGACCCATGTAACCAAAGACCTGCAGAACTGTAAGTTTGTGTTTGTACAAAGGGGCAGACACTGGGCACCGCTACAGCGGCCGTACGAGGGGCCGTTCAAGGTGATCAACAACAATGGGTCCATGTACGTTCTGGACATTGGGGAGAGAGAGGAGGTTTTCACGGTGGACCGACTCAAACCAGCCCATGTGGACTTGGCGCAGCCAGTCGAGGTTCAGGCACCGCGGCGCAGAGGCAGACCTCCCAAACAGAGGCTGATCCAGACTGTGGACATTGGGGGGTGTATCACCGGTTCTGGGGGGGGGGGAGTTATGTGGCGACCCACTTTCTGCACAGGCGAACCAGCTCACAAATAGCCAGCGCGCGGGAGGAGACTTTAGTAATGCACCTCCGACATCATTTCCGCCCGGAGAGGGCGGGCGCTAGGGATTTAAATGCCAGCACCGTGAAGTTTGAATAAACTAGTCTTGAAACGACTTACCGACTGCGTGTCGTTATTTCAGCGCTGTGTGTAGCACATCGCTACAGTCACTTCTGTTATTCTGGAAAGGCGAACAAAAGAAAATTAGCCAATATCAACATTGACTTTTCTAGAAAAGCAAGTTATATAACCTTGCTAGCCAGCTCTTAAAATAATAGCTTTACTGATTTTAGTTGACCTGTATGACAAGTATATCAGCTCCCTTTGATACTCCTCCCTCTTCCCTTTCTTCCATGGTCTTCTGGCCTATCATATCAGATTCCCCCTTCTCCAGCACTTAATCTCTTTTACCAATCAACTTCCCAGTTCTTTACTTCACCTCGTCACCCTCCCCCAGTTCACCTATCACCTGCCACCTTGTACTTCTTCCTCCCCACCTTCCACCTTCTTATTTTGACCTCTCCCCTTCCTTTCCAGTCCTGATGAAGGGTCTCGGCCTGAAACGTCGACTATTACTCTTTTTATTAGATACTGCCTGACCTGCCAAGTTCCTCCAGCATTTTTTGTGTGATACTTTGGATTTCCAGCATCTGCAGATTTTCTCTTGTTTATTGACAAGTTCAGTGAATTTGGTTAATAAAATTCAAAGGGCTTGTGCCTTGAATGTATCTTGTTAGCAATAGGCAGCAATTTCATTCTTCATGCCTCATATCCAGTCAACTAACCTAAACATTACATCCAAGCACCTGCCATTGAAAAAGCAACAGAAGGTAACCAAAGGGAATTGACAGGGTTGAAAACAAACAATGTACTTTACTGACAGAAGTTCAGAAAGACAAGAGGTTGCATTTTTTCTGATTTATAATTCCAAAGCATTTCAAAATCAAGGATGTAAAGCTAAGGCTTGAAAAGGCATTGGTCAGACTGAACTTGGAATACTGTAAGCAGATTTGGGATCTTTACCTAAGAAAGAATGTGCTGGCATTGGAGGGGTCCAGAGGAGATTCACAAGAATGATCATGGGAATGAAAAGGTTAATGTAAGAGGATTTGGGCTTCTACTCAGTGGAGTTTAGAAGAAGGAGATCTCCTTGAAACCTGTCGAAAATTGAAAGTTCCAAGAAAGAATGAATGTTGAAAGGATGCTTCCCATAGTGGGGGAGTCTAGGATAAGAGGACACAACATCAGAATAGAAGGGTGTACATTTAGAATGGAGATGAGGAGGAATTTCTTTAGCTAGAGGGTGGTGAGTCTGTGGAATTCATTGCCACAGACAGCTGTGAAGGCCACATCATTGGGTGTATTTAAAGTGGAGTTCGTTAGGTTCTTGATTAGTCAGGGTGTCAACGGTTACAGGGAGAAAGCAGGAGAATGAAGTTGAGAGGGATAATAAATCAGCCATAGTAGAAAAGTGGAGCAGACTCAATGGGTCAAGTGGCCTAATTCTGCTCCTATGTATTCTGGTCTTATGGTCAAACTGATGGAAAAGACTACCAACCTTATCCAGTATGTCCCCATAGCAACCTTCATGTATATTTATGCATTCACTACTTAAGGTTTTTGCATAAGGGCTTTAGATCTTGGGTCAGTTTTCAATGCATTTGCCTCATGGGCTTGTGTTTCTGTCTGCCAAACATGTTCCAAAGTAGTTTGTAGCCAACAAAATGCTTTCAAAACCAAGTCATTATTGCAGTGGATAATTTGCACACAGCAGGCTCCCACAAACAGCAACATGATGATAACTCAATCATGTGTCTCAGTGATGGTTAAGGGATGAATATTGGGCAAGACTATGATGAACTCGCCTGCACTCTTTCTAAATTGTGCCATGGAATTCTTTGTTTCCAGGTCAAGTGCTTCAGTTTAGTATCTTACCTGACTGATAGCTCTCTGTTGAATGAGCTTATCTAGGCCAATTGCACATCCCCATGAGACGAGCATACATGTGATAATGGACACCTTTCTTGGTATTAGCTTTGAAATGACTGCTCAATAAGCCTAAGTATTGGATGCTTAATTTTGGGTGGCAGGGTGAGGATATGTCTCTACTAAATGAGGTGTTAGGCCATCTTTCCCTCCACTAGCCTGCAAGTCACTCTTGGGCAAGGTGTAGCACCTGCTTGGCCTCCCCGACCAGGATCACATGAAGCCATGGGAGCAGGTGGTGGATGGTCATATGAACAACTGGTGCATATCACAAGTCCTGATTATGCAACCACTGACGCCAGGTAGACAATCTCTGAAGAGTATTGTTAATGGCTGGTGTCACCCATCTTGTAAAGACACTGCCCAGAAGAAGGCAATGGCAAACCACTTCTGTAGAAAAACTTGTCAAGAGCAATCATGGTCATGGAAAGACCATGATCACCCGTGTCATACGACACAGCACATAACGAATGAACGATTGGATAATTACTTATCTGCAATGGACATTTTTCCTGTCTGTAGACATCATTATTGCTGATCTTAATTATCAAAATAAAGGTCGCCATGGGTGCAGTGGGCCAAAGAACCTTTTCTGTGCTGCACAACTTTATGATCGTATTGCTGTTGATTCATTATTGTCACATATACCAAGGTACAGTGAAAAGCTTGGCTTGCAGAAATAAATTCAAAATTAAGTTTATTATTACTGAAATATTTTGTGAAACTTGTTGTTTTGCAACACCAGTACAGTGCAAAACATAAAATGTATAAAAATTACAATAAGAAATATACACACTCAGTGGCCATGTTATTAGGTACACCTTTACACCTTCTCATTAATGCAAATATCTCATCAGCCTTCTCCTGTACCTAATAAAGTGGCCACTGAGTGTATGTTCGTGGTCTTCTGCTGCTGTAGCCCATCCACTTCAAGGTTCGATGTGTTGTGCATTCAGAGATGCTCCTCTGCACACCACCTTTGTAACACATGGTTACTTGAGTTACTGCCACATTCCTATCAGCTTGAACCAGTCTGGCCGTTGTCCTCTGACCTCCCTCATTAACAAAACATTTTCATCCACCTAACTGTCACTCACTGGATGTTGTTTTTTGTTTTTTGCACCAGTCTCTGTAAACTCTAGAGACTGTTGTGTGTGAAAATCCCAGGAGATCAGGGGCTTCTAAGATCCTCAAACCACACCATCTGGCACCAACAATCGTTCCACAATCAAAGTCACTTAGATCACATCTCTTCCCCAATCTGATATTTGGTCTGAACAACAGCTGAACCTCTTGACCATGTCTGCATGCTTTCATGCATTGAGTTGCTGCCACATGATTGGCTGATTAGAGATTTGTATTAACATACAGGTGTGCCTAATAAAGTAGCCACTGAGTATATATATAAATAAACAGTGCAAACAGCAAGCTAAATAGTAAAATAGTGTTCATTGACTATTCAGAAATCTGATGGCGGAGAGGAAGAAGCTGTTCCTAAAATGTTGAGTGTGTGTCTTTGTGCTGCTGTACCTCCTCCTTAATGGTAGTCATGAGAAGAGATCACATTCTGGATGGTTGGGGTCCTTCATGATGAATGCTGCTTCTTTGAGGCATGGCCTTTTGCAAACTGTTCATACAGGTCAGATCATTACACAATGCATTGAGTAGAACAAGGTAAAACAATACCAATACAGGTTAAGAATACTTTAAGAATATTCTTAAAATATTCCACTGTTATTAGAATCTCGAATGGACCTCTTTGTACATTAAAGGTGGACTCTGATCTCCCAATCTATTTCATTATGGCCTTGCACCTTATTGTCTACCTTTTCTGCATTTTCTCTGTAAGTTTAACACTACATTCTACATTCTGTTTGGTTATTACTACCTCAATGAATTTATGGAATGATCTGGCTGGATGGCACGCAAGACAAAAGCTTCTCACTGTATCTCAGTGCACGTGGCCACAATAAACCAATACCACAATTCTACTGATATCTACTATAAGCCTACAGACTCTCACAGCTACCTGGACTATTCCTCTTCCCACCCTGTCTCTTGCAAAAAGGCTATCCCCTTCTCACAATTCCTCCGTCTCCGCCATATCTGCTCTCAGGATGAGGCTTTTCATTCCAGGACAAAGGAGATGTCTTCCTTTTTTAAACAAAGGGGCTTCCCTTCTTCCACCATCAACTCTGCTCTCAAACGCATCTCTCCCATTTCCTGCACATCTGCCCTCACCCCATCTGCCCGCCACCCCACTCGGGATAGGGTTCCCCTTGTCCTCACCTACCACTCCACCAGCCTCCGGATCCAACGTATAATTCTCCGTAACTTCCGCCACCTCCAACGGGATCCCACTACCAAGCACATCTTTCCCTCCCCCCCTCTTTCTGCTTTCTGCAGGGATCGCTCCCTACGCGACTCCCTTGTCCACTCGTCCCCCCCATCCCTTCCCACCGATCTCCCTCCTGGCACTTATCCCTATAAACGGAACAAGTGCTACACCTGCCCTTACACTTCCTCCCTCACCACCATTCAGGGCCCCAGACAGTCCTTCCAGGTGAGGTGACACTTCGCCTGTGAGTCAGCTGGTGTGGTATACTGCGTCCGGTGCTCCCGGTGTGGCCTTTTATATATTTGGTGAGACCCAACGCAGACTGGGAGACCGTTTTGCTGAACACCTATGCTCTGTCTGCCAGAGAAAGCAGGATCTCCCAGTGGCCACACATTTTAATTCCATGTCCCATTCCCATTCTGATATGTCTATCCATGGCCTCCTTTACTGTCAAGATGAAGCCACATTCAGGTTGGAGGAACAACACCTTATATACCGGCTGGGTAGCCTCCAACCTGATGGCATGAACATTGACTTCTCTAACTTCCGTTAATGCCCCTCCCCTTCTTACCCCATCCCTGATATATTTAGTTTTTTTTTCTCTCTCTGCCCATCACTCTGCCTGTTCTCCATCTCCCTCTGATGCTCTCCCCCCCCTTTCTTTCTCCCTAGACCTCCCATCCCATGATCCTTTCCCTTCTCTAGCTCTGTATCCCTTTTGCCAATCACCTTTCCAGCTCTTAGCTTCACCCCACCCCCTCCTGTCTTCTCCTATTGTTTCACATTTTCCCCTCCCCCTCCTACTTACAAATCTCTTACTATCTTTCCTTTCAGTTAGCCCTGACGAAGGGTCTCGGCCCAAAACGTCGACAGCGCTTCTCCCTATAGATGCTGCCTGACCTGCTGCATTCCACCAGCATTTTGTGTGTGTTACCACAATTCAGAGGTAGCTTGGAGCAATGTGTCAACCCAAGTTTTAGCTTAATTGTTTTGCTATTGTTTGTTGGAGATGACACTGCTCCAAGACAGCATTCCAGTAGCTAGCACTCTTTTTATGTGAAATTAGTGCAATCGCTCTAGTTGATTATGATGTTCTACTGAGGCGTTATTTATTGGTTTATCTTCAGGTGGCTGTTGAGGTCGCTCTGGGATCCACATATTCTGGGCAAGAGTAAGTGGTGGCTGTGGTTAGTGGTTGGGTTTTTTGTAGCTACCTCTTGTTCTCTGCAGCACAGGAGGTCATGCTCATGTAGCACAGCTCCCTCTTGACCAGATTTCCTCCAGATGTACATATGAGTGTAATATCTTCCCAGTTTTCAGAATTAATGTTGAACTTCTTCAGGCTGATTGTGAGGTTAACCTTGAAGCGTTTCTTTTGACCTTTCTTCAACTGGAGGTGAAGGATCTGTTTGAGGAGATGTGAGTTAGGCATCCAAATGACATGACCCATCTATCAGAGTCACTATTGCTTTATTGTGATGGAGATGTTGGCCTCCCACGCTGGTGTTAGTGCGCCTGTCCTTCCAGATGATCCTCAAATCCTTTTCCAGGGCTTTCAGGTGCCTTCTGTAGGTGGTCCATGATTCAGCTCTGTACAGTCACGTAGGAAGGACGGCAGCTCCGTAGACCAAAAGTTTTGTTCGGACCTGTGGGTCGTGGTCTTCAAAAACTATCTGTGAAAATCTTATCTGGAAACAGATGTTGACTCTGGAAAAAAAAGGAGCTGCAAAATCTGAAGGACAGTATTGCCATTCAGTTCAAAGGACACACTTGTGGCCTTTAACTGCAATCACAAGCCTGTCACAAATGCCACATTAACAGTGACAAATCGCTGAAAATTAACAGTCACTCCAATGAGTGGTCTCTAAAGTAAACAGGGCCCTCTGTTCTTAATTGGGTTGGCCCCCATTGCTCGTTAGCCTCGCTTTGAACACATCACTGCTGTCAAGGACTCTGCTGTGAACCCGATACAGCCCTTCAATGTCTCCGTTCTATTCTGGCAACTGTGAGTTCACTTACATGTCTTACAAACAGGTGACCTTTGTTCTGAGGTCCAGCTGGGGTTTATAGAATCAGCGTTACATAGCATATGGAAATAGGCCCGCCGATCATGGAGCACCCATTTACATTGATTCCATGTTATTCTCTTCCCAGATTTTACAGCGGCCAGTAAACCTACACATCTCTGGGCTGAGGGAGGTAACCAGGACCAGAGCACCATGCAGTCACAGGGTGAACATACAAACTCCACACAAACAGCACCCGAGATCAGGATTGAACTCAGGACAATGAAGTTGTGAGACAGCAGCTCTACCCGCTGTGTGTTCTTTTAAACCTCCTAGTTATAGAACGTACAATACAGTCCTTCAGCCCATAATATGTGCCAGTCTTTTAACCTACTCTAAGATCAATCTAACTCTTCCCTCCTACACAGCCATCCATTTTTCTATCATCCATGTGTCTATCTAAGAGTTTCTTAAATGTCTCTAATGTATCTGCCTCTACCACAAACTCTAGTGTAAGTTCCACGTAAGTGCAAAATACTTCCTTCTGACATACCCACTATACTTTCTTCCAATTACCATAAAATTATGCCCCCTCAATTAGCTGTTTCTGCCCTGGGAAAAAGATCTCTGGCTATCCACTTGATCTATGCCTCTTATCATCTTGTACACCTCAATCAAGTCACCTCTCATCCTCCTTTGCTCCAAAGGGAAAAGCCCTAGTTTGCTCAACCTATCATCATAAGACATGCTCTCTAATCCAGGCAGCATCCTGGCAAATCTCCTCTGCACCCTCTCTAAAGCTTCCACATTCTTCCGATAATAAGGTGACCACAAACATAGAATAGTACAGCACATTACAGGCCCTTCGGCCCACAATGTTGTGCTGACCCTCAAACCCTGCCTCCCATATAACCCCCCACCTTAAATTCCTCCATATACCTGTCTAGTAGTCTCTTAAATTTCACTAGTGTATCTGCCTCCACCACTGACTCAGGCAGTGCATTCCACGCACCAACCACTCTCTGAGTGAAAAACCTTCCTCTAATATCCCCCTTGAACTTCTCACCCCTTACCTTAAAGCCATGTCCTCTTGTACTGAGCAGTGGTGCCCTGGGGAAGAGGCGCTGGCTGTCCACTCTGTCTATTCCTCTTAATATCTTGTACCGAACACAATATTCCAAGATAGCACACAAAATGCTGGAGGAACTCAGTAGGCCAGGCAGCATCTATGGAAAGGAGTAAACAGTCGATGTTTTGGGCTGAAACCCTACCAGGGTTTTATAAAACTGCAACAATACCTTGTGACTCTTGAACTCAATCCCCTGACTAATGAAGGCCAACACACCGTGCAATTTCTTAACCATCCTATCAACTTGTGTGGCAACTTTGAGGGATCTGTGGATGTTTCGTTCTCTTTTCTTGGAGCTAATGCTCCAAACTTCCCATTATCGCCTCATGACAGCAAACAATTTTTCTGTCAAGATTTACAAATGAAATAATGTCTCTTACACATCAATCCACTGCGGCAATCTTCAGTCATTTGGTCTATTTATTTACTTACTGGGATACAGCACAGAATAAACCCTTTTGGCCTTTCGAGTTGTGCCACCTAGCAACCCCTGTTTTAATCCGAGCCTAATCGCAGGGCAATTTACAATGACCAAGTAACCTACTAATAGGTATGTCTAGGACTGTGGGAGAAAACTGAAGCACCCGGAGAAAACCCACGCATTCCACGGGGAGGACGTACAGACTTCTTATAACTGATATCGGAATTGAACTCCGAACTCCAATGCTCCAACCTGTTATAGCATCGTGCTAACCGCTACGCTACCGTGGTCTATTTATAGTTTGTAAAGGGAGAAAAATTCCAGCATTCTGTCTTTCACATTCTGGGTATTTGCTTTTCTATTTCATCTGTAAATCTGTTCTTCACTTGAACTCTGAACTTACCTT
Source organism: Hemitrygon akajei (assembly GCF_048418815.1). Lineage (NCBI taxonomy): Eukaryota > Metazoa > Chordata > Chondrichthyes > Myliobatiformes > Dasyatidae > Hemitrygon > Hemitrygon akajei. The sequence goes on along the minus strand of NC_133141.1, from coordinate 20,752,348 downwards.
TCCCTCATTAGGAAGGGTAAGAAGAAGGAACACATACCAATCCTCATAGAGGGATCAGAAGTGGAGAGAGTGAGCAGCTTCAAGTTCCTGGGTGTCAAGATCTCTGAGGATCTAACCTGGTCCCAACATATCGTTGTAGTCATAAAGAAGGCAAGACAGCAGCTATACTTCATTAGGAGTTTGAAGAGATTTGGCATGTCAACAAATACACTCAAAAACTTCTATAGTTGTACTATGGAGAGTATTCTGACAGGCTGCATCACTGTCTGGTATGGAGGGGCTACTGCACAGGATCAAAAGAAGCTGCAGAGAGTTGTAAATCTAGTCAGCTCCATCTTGGGTACTGGCCTACAAAGTACCCAGGACATCTTCAGATAGTGTTGTCTCAGAAAGTCAGCATCCACTATTAAGGACCCCCAGCACCCAGGGCATGCCCTTTTCTCACTGTTACCATCAGGTAGGAGGTACAGAAGCCTGAAAGCACACACTCAGCGATTCAGGAACAGCTTCTTCCCCTCTGCCATCGGATTCCTAAATGGACATTGAACCCTTGGACACTACCTCACTTTTTTTTAATATACGGTATTTCTGTTTTTTGCATGATTTTTAATCTATTCAATATACATATACTGGAATTGATGTACTTATTTATTATTGTTGTTATTATTTTTTCTCTCTCTCTGCTAGATTATGTATTGCATTGAACTGCTGCTGCGAAGTTAACAAATTTCATGTCACATGCCGGTGATAATAAACCTGATTCTGATTCTGAATGCTTGTCATCTTTATTCATCTTGGTTTGCTCTGAAGTAATTGGGCAGCACAGAGGCGCAGTGGGTAGAACTACTGCCTCACAGCTTCAAAGACCCAGGTGCTGTCTGTGTGGACTTTATTGGTCTCCCTGTGACTGTGTAGTTTTCCTCCAGATGCCCCAGTCTCCTCCCACATTCCAACAACGTACTAGTTGACAGGTTAAATGGCCGCTGGAAATTTCCCCGAGTCTGGAGGTGAGGGGTTGAAATTGCAGAAAGAATAAAACAGTGTCAATGTAAATAGTTAGCCGGCCATTTCGAGGCAAATGGTCCTGAGTTCAAATCTGGCTGGCTCCTTGTACTGTAAATCCAAGCATCAAGTTAGCAAATTGGCCTCATATAAAAAAGCAGACAAATGCTATGGAAACAACAACAAAAAATGCCGCCCAATGTGTCACAAGGCACAAAAAGGAACGACAACAATCAGTGTACTGTGATAGGGGTAGATTCAGAGGACGAATGGCCCTGTTTCCATGCAGGACAGTAGGTTAAAATTGGTGGCTGTAAATTGTCCCTAATGTGTAGGGGTGGAATCGGGGAGGGAGTAGATGAGTGTGTGGGGAGAATAAAGTGGGATTCGTTCAGCTGGACGGTTGATGGTTGGCATGAACTCAGTGGGCCAAAGGTCCTGTAACTCTCTGATTTGTTGCATCTACCCTCCCTACGTTGAAGAGCAAGCTGTCTGGTTTCCTTTTGATCTGAAATGTATTCTCTACTCCTCCAATGGTTGGCTGAGTAAATCCAAAGGAGTTAACAGTGTGGAAATCCTGGCAGACACTGGAAACATTGTGTGTGGCAAAATGGTAAATGCTTCATAAGAAATAGTAAAATAAGGCCTGACAATCAAGCACGGGAGCTTGCAAGCCAACAGTGAACTGTATTTTGGGTTTAATTAAGCAATAAATGTCAAATCCAAGAGTAAGAGGCAATTAACAGCTCTTGCATGTTGATTAAATGCCAAGGTACCTAATTAGCATGTGTAGGAACTCTTTTATTCTCGGAAGGTACTTGGGGTCATTGATCTGAAATGCAAGGGTGTTACTTTCTTTTTAATTAAACTTCAACATGTGTTAAAATGAGCAAAAGAATACATTATTTCTAAATTGAATTTAGTTCAGATGCCTTTGACCGTGTCATCATGACTGAGATATGCTGATGTACTTTTGTCATCATATGTCTAGTCTAATCCAATTCTTTAATGGTTTTATTACCCCTCTTCCAGAATACAGTAAGACTTTCAGGATGAATATATATTGTAGATACCCGTCGCTGATTGGAAACTGGGTTGCAGCCAGGCAGTGCCTATTTATAACTGCCTGGCTCTGATGTGAGTTCTCCCTGCTGAGGCAGAAAGTGTGTGGCGATCAGCCCAGTTTTATCATTTATAAACATAGTCTAGCTACAGACAGGAATGTCCTCCCTCAACCGAGTGACCCCTAGGCTGGGTTCATAGGCACCTTACTGCAACAACATATTCAGCGTAGTAAAACAGCCTAAAACATTTGATGGGATCAAGAAGGACACAGAAGTTTAGAGGTCCGGGGAGGGAAGACCAAGGCCCTGGGTCATGTAGCAGAAGGCACAGCCACCAACAGTAGAGTAACTAAGATCTGGAGGCTGGACTTGGAGGAGAGAAGGGGTCTTTGACAACTTGCAGTGCTGAAGGAGTTTGCAGGTTTTAGGAGGGATGAAACCAAAGAGAAATATGGAACAACAACACACACAAAATGCTGGTAGAACACAGCAGGCTAGGCAGCATCTATAGGGAGAAGCGCTGTCGACGTTTCGGGCCGAGACCCTTTGTCAGGACTAACTGAAAGGAAAGATAGTAAGAGATTTGAAAGCAATATGGAAGCAAGGGTGAGATTTTTAAATTTGAGCCACTGGCTTAGGAAAGGAAGTGAGTATTAAACCCAATTTAGTAGAATTATTTGTAAAGCCTTCCTGGATCCCATACTGATCCTTATCTATCAAATGAGAGGCTAACCTTACAATTGCACTGCAAACCAGACTTCACAAATGAATACGCCACAGCAGCGCACCAGTTAGCGGGACACTATTACAGCCTGGAGCGTCGGAGTATGGAGTTTAACTCTGATGTCGTCTGTAACAAGTTTGTACATTCTTCCCGTGAGCATGTGAGTCTCCTCCGGTTGCTCTGGTTTCCTCCCACAATCCAAAGACATACCGGTTGGTAGATTAATTGGTCATTGTAAATTGTCCTGTGATTAGGCCAGGGTTAAATAGGGGGTTGCTGGCCAGTGTGGCTCAGTGGGCCAGAAGGGCCTGCTGTACGCTGTATCTCTAAAATAAAATTTAGAAAAGCAAAAGATCCTGCAGATGCTGGAAATCCAGAGGAACACACACAAAACACTGGAGGGAACTCAGCAGGTCAGGCAGCATCTATGGAGGAGAATAAACAGTCAATCTGACTCTTCATCAGAACTGGAAAGGGAGGGGGAAGAGGGAAAGGAAGTGCTACCCTCACTAACTAGTCAAAGTCGAGTTGTTGTCCTTTGCCCAAGTACAGGTGTATTCAGGTGCAATGGAAAGCTGATTTGCAACAGCATCACAGGCACACAGCATCAGATACACAGCATTCACAAGAAAAACAACAACAAATTAACAACATAAATTAAACAAAGTAGCACAAGAAAGAACACAATTAGAACAAAAAAAATTCACCAAGTCCATTGTAGTGCACAGTTGTCACAGTGTTGCTACACTGAGGGTGATTAGTGTTGTGCCAGTTGGTTCAAGAACTGAATGGTTGAAGGGAGATCATTGTTCTTGAACCTGGTGATGTGGGACGTCAGGCTTCTATACCTCCTGCCTAACAGTAGCCTGGCCCAGATGGTGAGGATCTTTGGTGATAGATGCTACCTCGCTGAAGCAGCACCTGATGTAGATATGACCGATGATGGGGAGGGACGTGCCTGTGATTTATTAGGCCGAGTCCACTGCTCTCTGCAGCTCCTTACATTCCTGTGTGTTCAAATTGCCATATCAAACCATGATGCAAATGGTCAGTATAATTTCAACAGTACGTTTGTAGAGGTTTGATAGAGTGTTTGGTGACAACCCCAACTTCCTTAACCTTCTAAAAAGGTAAAGGACTGGCGAACAAGAGAAAATCTGCAGATGCTGGAAATCCAAGCAATACACAGAAAATTCTGAAGAAACTCAGCAGGCCAGGCAGCAACATTTTGGGTCAAGACCCTTCAGCAAGACACTGGCAAACCTTCTTTGTGAGTGTGTCGGTGTGCTGGGCCCAGGACAGGTCATCTGATGTGTTAATGTTCAGGAATTTAAAGCTGCTGACTTCTCCAGTGCTGATCCCCCCCCCCCAGTGCAGTTTGGAGCATGTTCAAAGGTTCAGAGGTTCATGTATTATACAACTCTGAAATTCAATTCTCCGGGTAGCCATGAAACCAAGAAAGGAAAGAATGGCAGCATGATCATCACCCCCCAAATCCCACCTCCCTGCACAAAAAAACCCAAACAAAAGCAGAACAGGCACATCGACCCCTGAATTCTTTCTCCCGCACAAAAAAAAATGAACAAAGTGGAACAGGCACATCGACCCCAAATCCCCCTCCCCACACAAAAAAGTCCAAGAAAGATCGGCTGAAAACACAGAATATAAAAAACTAAAAGACTGAATTAAAACTCTATACTCCATGTCCTCATCCAAAATGCAGAAAACCTGGGCAACACTCTGGGCACAGTGACAGGGTGCCCCCTCTCTGGTACAGAGCGATCAAAAGACAGGCAGCCAGCGCTCACCCTCTACACTCGCCTCGATGCTTCAATCTCCCTCGTTGCTTTAATCGGCAAAAAAATGGAAGCTTTAATCGGCATGTTCACTCTTCTTCCCCGATACTAACCATTATGATGATATTAAGATATAAGTATCGCTTTAATTCCTTATTGTATGTTAAGCTGTTTGTCGATACCAAGCACAGATAGTAATTGTGTTTCTGTGCTAAGCCTCTCATACAGCACTGCTGGGATTGGACTTACCGTAAGCAATGCAAGCAGAGTGAAGAACGAGGTAGCTGCCAGCTCTTTGTGACTCATGTCCTCAGTTAATGATGGATTTGAGCTGGCTCCCAGTCATGGTGACCAGCTTGGCTCCTTTAAACCCATTGAGTCAAGATGTAGATTGCTTGTCCAAGGTAAAATTGAAAGATCAGCATGGAATGAAGATGAATAATGTCTAGATTAGCTTCGGTAGGAGGATAGCACTTCTACACCTTCTAACGTGTAGAAGGTAGTGCTGCTGCCTCAGAGTCCCAGGGACTGGGGTTCAAATCTGACCTCTGGTGTTCTCTGTGGGGAGCTTGCACGTTCTCCCTGTGGCAGTGTATGTGTCCCCCAGGTGCCCTGGTTACCCCACCCCCACAATCCAAAGATGCTCCTGTCAGTTAAGTGTGGGTAAGTGGCAAGTGGCAAGAGAGCCAAAGGGGAGTAAATGGGCTGGTGACAGAGAGAGAGGAGAGGCAGGGACAGGGAGAGAGAGTGAGAGAGACTGCTGGAACTGGTCCCCATGGGCTAGTGTGGATCCAATGAATGGCTCCTCTGTTGAAATCTAAAATTGAGTTCTTCCCCATGAGTGGGTCTAACCAGCAGACTAGCTTGTATTTTGTGAAAGAAAGTAGGTGAAAGAAATTGATGGTGGTACCTGGAGAAAATGTGAAGGTAGCTGCTGTTTGAAATAGAAATGACTTGTTGGAGTGCCGTATGGTTTGAGGATGAATAACACAGCTTTACTTTATTTCTGGTCAGTGTCCTACCCAGTGCAAAGCTGGGACGCTGATTCCCAATGGAAACCAGGAAATGTTTCCATTCACAAAATCCCAATTCAACACAAAACCAAATGGAACCAAATTCCATCCATTTTATTGTGTTACACCAGTTTATTTATGTTGTCTTATTTCACTCCGATCTCATTTCCTCTCAGTAATTGTGGCTACTATGTTACTGTCATCACTATTTTCTGTCCTTGCATTAGCTTGTCTTCTGCTGCTGTATTTTCCCTTGATTTTGCCATCTTTGTGTTTAGTGGTTCCTTGTGGCCAGTCTTCCACTTTCTACCCTCCCAATCCATAACTTTGGGGTCATCTGAAATTCCTTGAAAAAGTTTGAACACCCAGACATCCAGACTCAAAAACAACTTTGTTCCCATTGCTATCGGGTTTCTGTACTAATCACCTCTTTCATGTCCCCTTCTCACTTGTGTTACCGTTTTTTGAACCCTTAAATCTGCCTCTTTCATTACTGTCACTTCATTTCTTTTTGCCCAACCTCAGTTTGCATTACTATACTTTGCACCATTCTGCTGGTTTTGCACTCTTCACTCTATTTACTCTTGTATTTCTTATTACCTTGTATGCTGTTTACTCTGCGCTCCACACGAACAAGGAATTTCATTTCGCAATAAGTTAGTCTGAATTCTGCTACCCCTATCCTGACCAAGTCTCATTGACCAAATGTCCCAACCTACTCGATTATGCAATGCCTCAGTTTTAAAATATTCCCCTTTGTTTTCTAATTCCTCCATTGCTTCACCATTGCACATACAACTTGCCCCCCTACAACCCTCCACACATCCCTGCACTCCCCTAATCCTGACCTGTTCCTCGTTATCTTTCGTTATGTTTATTTGGCACTGCATCATTGCTGAAATATTGGTCCTTCCCTTTCTTTAAAAAAAGTCTTATTTTCCTTAGATGAGATTCAGGCCCATGCTGAATTGTTTTCTTCTATAAAGGTTTTTTTAAGTAATAATTGTCCCAAAATTGTGAGGTACCCCTTCACAGCACCACCCAAAACAGCTTTGCAGTTCTATTAGACCCTTGCAAAAAAACCAAAATCACAAAATTGTCCAAAATTCAATTGGAAATAACTTTAGTGCAATCATATCAAGAACGAAGGGCTAAATCAGGCCTTTGTGGTTCCCAACAGGGCCAAGGCCAATTTTAACTCTGCGATCAACACTTAACAATGGAGCAATCACAAGTGTGTCAGCCCTTGAAAGGACGCTCCAGTGGAGTTGAAACACATCCTGGCTGCTGTGCAGGGAGAGGGAAAGAGCTCCACAATCTCTGAAAGGGACTCCAAAGTCCTTATAATTAAGATATTTGGGAAGAGGGACAACTTCTGCACCAGTGGGAATACAGGGTCATAGCATGGAGCATTGGCATAAGAAATGTCATAATGATACATACACAGATACCTATTCACAATTAAACACACACACACACACACAATTAAATGCTCACACATAATGAAGTGCACACAAATGCAGACAATTGAATGTGCACACATAAAATTAAATGCACACACACATTTAATTAAATGCACACACAATTAAACACACACAAATTCACACACGCACAATTAAACACACAATTGAATGTGTGTGCACTCATACCTTGTATGTAAGCGTACCCACAGACACAAATGCGCTCACATATGCAGGCAAATGTGTACACACACATTTAAATGCGCAACATACACACACACACACACACGTGCATAGACAGACACACACGTGTGCACACACACATGTACACACATACAATCTTCCTCATGGGCAGAGAAGCCACTCCGATGCAAATCACTATGATTAAGCACTATGAAGACCCTTCTCCTTCATCACTAGACCCCTCATATGAGTAAGTCTGCCTTCGGTCAAAGGATTCTTTTGGGAATGTTTTAAGAGCAGTTGGATAACAGAGAAAGATGGGGAAGTCAAACAATGAGACTGGCCAGTGAGGAAGGAATTAACAACCATCAAAAATCAGCAAGAATGTGCAAAAGGCTGAGAACCCAATTCACATTGGTCTCTGTCAGTTCTATGTTTTATTCCTTCTTGTTGCCGATTGGCGGGCTGGGGGTTTGGGTGATCTGTCAGTTTTTGTGCGAGGGAGGGGTTGGGTTTGCAAGTTCTTGTTTCTTTTTTGTGTGGGGGGGATTGATATCTTTCTTTCAACTACTTACATGGTTTTCTATATTCTATGGCTATCTCGAGAAGACAAATTTCAGAGTTGTAATCTACATACATACTTTGATAATAAAATAAATCTTTGAACCTTTGAACAGAAGTTTGAGGCCATGCAAATTAGAGGGTACAAGCCATAGGGAGAGGCTTGACAAGATTGGCTATATTCTCGGGAGCATTAGAGGCTCAGGCGAGACCTGATAGGAATTTATAAAATTATGAACTGCGTAGAAAAAGAGATAGAATTATTTTTTTCTCAAGGTAGAGGACATGCATTTAAGGTGAAAGGGGAAAAGTATAAATGAGATGTGCGGGCAAGTTTTCTTTTACACAGTGGTGGGTGCCTGGAACACACTGGCAGAGTTGGTGGTGGGGGCTGATGCAATAGTGGCACTCAAAAAGCTTTTAGACGGGCACATGGATACGAGGAGTACAGAGGGATATGCGCTATGTGCATGCAAAAGGGATTAGTTTAATTTGGCATCATGCTCGGCACAGACGTAGTGGGCCGAAGGGCCTGTTCCTGTGTCGTACTGTTCTATTGCTGATGAGACTGCACCTGGAGTACTGCATGCAGTTTGGTCTCCATGGTTAATGAATGATATACTTGCCGAAGAGCTAATGGAAAGAAAATTCAGTAGGTTCTGGAAGACATTTGGTTGCTCTCCCTCCCCCTCCAAAATGCTGTGGACACGATCTGAGATGTCCCTGACCCTGGCACCTGGGAGGCAACATACCATCCTGGTGTCCTGTTCCTGTCCACAGAATCTCCTGTCTGTTCCTCTGGCAATTGAGTCCCCTATCACTACCACTCCCATCTTCCACCACTTTCCCTTCTGCACCATGGACCCATGATATCTAGACCTCGGGGACTCTGCTTCTGAATAAGGGTTCACCCATTTAAGGCAGGCATAAGGAAGAATTCTTTTCTCTCCCAGGGTCATGACATATAGGTGAGCAGGTGATTGAATACACCCAGTGGCCACTTCACTAGATCCCTCCTGTACCTAATAAAGTGGCCATCAAGTGTGCATTCGTGGTCTTCTGCTGCTGTAGCCCATCCACATCAAGATCCGATGTGTTATGCATTCAGAGATGTTCCTCTGCACACCACAGTTGTAAAGCATGGTTATTTTAAGTTACTGTCAGCTTGAACCACTCTGGCCATTCTCCTCTGACCTCTCTCATTAACAAGGCATTTTCACCCAGAGAACTGCCATTCACTGGATGTTTTTTGTTTCTCACAACAATCTCTGTAAACTGTAGAAATCATTGTTCGTGAAAATCCCAGGCGATCCACAGTATCTGAGATACTCAAACCACCCCATCTGGCACCAACAATCATTTCATGATCAAAGTCATGTAGACCACATTTCTTTCCCCATTCTGATGCTCAGTCTGAATAGCAACTGAACCTCTTGACCATGTCGGCATGCACTGAGATGCTGCCACATGATTGGCCGATTAGATACCTGCATAACATACTGGTGTACCTCATAAAGTGGCCACTGAGTGTATGTTCAAGAAGGAGATTAGCAGTTATTTTAATGACAAGGGAGGGAGTCAAGAAGTACGAAAGGTGCAGAGGCCAAATTTGGATCCGCCAGGAGCATATTGAATGGTGGAACGGGCATGAGGGAATGAAACATGATTGAAAAGTGGGCCGTTGTTAGAGCAGTGCCCTGGCACTTCTGTTCTCCTCCTCCAAACTGAGAAAGGATGCTTAATAAACATATAATATAGATCAGTACAGGCCCTTCAGCCCACAATGTTGTGCTAACATTTTAACATATTCTGAGATCAATCTAACCCTTCCCACCTACATAGTCCTCCATTTTTCTTTCATCCACATGCCTAACTAAGAGTTTCTTAAAAGCCCCTAATGTATCTGCCCCAACCACCACCCCTAGCAGGGTGTTCCATGTACACACCACTCTCCGTGTAAAAAACCACCTCTGACATCTGCATTAAACTTTCCTCCAATCATCTTAAAATTATGCCCCCTCGTAATACTGTAGCCATTTCTGCCCTGGGAAAAAGTCTCTGGCTGTCCACTCAAATTATGTCTCAAGTGCCTACTGAGGGGCCAAAAGGTTGGAAGCTGCCATAGAAATGCCCTCCAGCACAAAGAGAGGATGGGAGAGTATGTCCTGCAGAAATCAAGACCAATAGACTCTGCCTTGTCAGTGTCAAGCAGTGGGGATGTGTCATCAACAGTTGTTCAACAATGAGTTGCTCACTTGATGGCTTGTTGGGGGTTCACTTGGCTCCAGACCCCATGGTAACCGGGGTCCACATATGGACTCAAGGGATGAATTCCAGAAGTAAGGTGAGACTGGCTGCCCTTGACGGTGAGGCAGCATTTGACCGAGGCCTGGCAAACCTGAAGTCAAGGGGAAAGCACTGCAGTGGCTGGAGTCACAGCTCACACAAAAGATGTGGTTATTTGAGGTCAGTCACCCCAGCCCCAGGACATCTCAGGGCAGTGTCCTGGGCCTAACTATCTTCAGCTGCTCCATCACTGACCTTCCTTCTCTCATGCAGTCAGAAGAGGGGACTTCACTGATCATTGCACAGTGTTCAAACCCATTCACAGCTCCTCAGCAAATGAAGCAGACCATGCCTGCCGGGCGAACCAGGTGACCTTCAGGCATGGGCTGATAATTGGCAAGTAGCATTTGCTCCACAAAGCTGCCAAGCATCGGCCATCCTCAATGAGAGAGAGAGAGAGAGTCTAACCATCTACATTTGCTACTAAGTGACCCCAACATTGCCATGTCCCCACTGTCACCATCCTGCGGGCCTCCACTGACCAGAGCCTCAGTTCGAACACCCACATAGATAACATGGTGACAAGAGCAGGTCGGATAGTAGGTAATTTGTGGCACCTTAAGATCTTGGCACCATCTACAAGGCACAAGACAGGCGATTGATGGGATTCTCTCTGCTTGCCTGGACGTACAGCTCAACACCAGTCAAAGCTCAGCATTACCCAGGGTAGCGCAGTCTGCTTGGTTGGCAATAAATCTGCTACCTTAAGCAATCACTCCTACTGCGTGGGGGGTGGGGGATGGTGGGTCATGTCCTTGTCAATATTTATCTCTTGATGGCTGAATATCAATGTTATCAGACTGCTGATTTGGAAAGTGTGTTACGCACAAATTGCTTTCCCACATTAAAATCATTACTCTAGTGCTCAGCTCAGTGCAGTCAGTGAAGGTGCTGGTGTTCAACCCAGTCATTAACCATGGCCAGCTACTGACTGCTCTGGGCACAGAGGTTGACAAATTTATTCTGAGCACTTTATGTGCATAACGTTCTGCCTCCCCCTCTCCCCCACCCTTCTCTTCCCTGACCCTTCTCTCCCCCACCCACCCAGCTCCCCCCTCCTCCTCTCTCCCTCTGGGGACTTGATGTGCATAACATTTTGCCTGTCACTCTTTCCTCTTCTCTTCTCCCTTTCCCTCATCACTCACTCCCTTTTCTCTCTCTCTCTAACTGTTCTCCCTCTCTTTCTCCCTCTCTCCTTCTCCCCCTCCCTCTCTCCCTCCCTCTCTCCCTCTCTCTTTCCCTCTCCCCAGATCCACTGAAATTGAAAACTGCTGCACGTGCCAGGCTTTGCCCTTCTGCCAACTTCTCCCATCATTTCCCACTTGGCTCATCTCCACCGGGAGATTTTTCAATTTTTATAACTGCATGATGGCTTGTCTGGACCAGTTCACTGAAAATAAATAGATCTCTAGATACATGTTGCACAAAGATCTACAAATAGCATGCATGCAGCTTCACATTTCTGTTAAATTTACGTGTCTAGACTGGAATTTTGTTTCCTTCAAAACTACAAAGTTGAACAAAAAGTACACTCATTTAGATTTTTCCATTATCTAAAGAGAGACATGCTTTATCCTTCAAATAAGCCTTGCAACACTGGAGCATTCTGAACCCTTGCATTCTTAACCATTTCTGGAATAAAAGTGGATTTGGCAACATTTCCAGAAGACGGGGTGGTTTAATGATCCACTAACTTAATGAGATTGCTGTTTATTTGTTAGATTAATTTACCTAGTGCTTAACCTTTAGTTATCTAACAATAATACTGTGCTTGTTTACAAGCTAATAAGTGAGCAATGGTAATATATCACCAAAGACTAGCAAATTTCTACAGGTGCAGCATTATGAGTGATTGCATTGCCATCTGGTATGGAAACTCCAATGTACAGGATCGAAAAAAGCTGCAGAGGGTTGTAGACTCAGCTATCCCATCATAGACACTAACCTCCCCACTACTGAGGACATCTTCAAAAGGCAGCGCCTCAAAAAGACGGCATCCATCACCAAGGACACTCACCTGTCCTCTTTTCATTACTACCATTAGGGAGAAGGCACAGGAGCATGAAGATGTGCAGACAAAGTTTAGCAACAGCTTCTTCCCCTATGTCATCAGATTTATGAACACTACCTTACTGACCCGCTCACACAAAGGCTGCTCCGCTTACACCTCCTGCCTTTTTATTGGCCCCATGCTGACTGCAGCCCGCTGAAAACAGCCGAAGTTACTGGAGCTCTTTTCAAACCGCGCGTGGCATCACTAACGGATGAGCTCTTGCGCTGATAGCAGCCCACCAAAAAGTCCTGAAAGCTCCCAAGCTCTTTTTAAGCCTCGCACTGCATCACCAATGAACAACCTCTTGCACTAACTACAGCCCACTGAAAACAGCCAAAAGGGCAGAATATCACTGACTTGAAATCAGTAAATGCTGGAAATATTCAGCAGGTTGTGCAGTATCTGTGGAGAGAGAACCCTTATCAAGCAGAAGCACTGATTCTCCAGAGATGTTGTCTATCCTACAGAGTTTCTTCAAAACTTCTGGGGGTTTTTTTTTTCAGATTTCCAGTATCTTAAGTTTTTTTGCTTTGCGTTAATCACCAACTAGTTATACTCCTTAGTGCATAGTCCAATTAGGATTGGTGTTATATTTTTCAACAACACTTCTCCCTTATCTTCAATTCCTGCATCATTTGTCTTTTACATCTCCAAACCTTTACCAAGCCCCTCTGAACACTGCAACACTGCCAGTTCCTCATCTAGAGGCATGGACAAATAAGCTATTGGCAAAGATCTGGGGGAGAATGTGGTGCTTTCCTGGAGTAAATGTTTCATTGTGCACTACACCCACAAAGCCAACCATTGCAATGACCTGTATTGATAAAGGGTTTTTCAACACTCCAGGATGAAAGTTCTTTATTGGAGGGTGGTCCTCTTCTCCCCAAAATACACTATATTCACATAATCAAAATTTTATTGTATTTATTCATTCAATTCACTTACAATGTCTCAACTTTATGTTGCAAGCACACAGTTTGATGCAGTCACACACAAAGATGGCCATTAGGATGAAGGCTACGTTGGGCATGTTTGACTACCCTGTCTTTGGAAACCTCTACATCATGTTCCTATGAACGCCATCCATTTTGGAGTATACTTGAATCCATGTAGAAGATGGAATATGGCAGATGATCTTGTAGTGCAATTAAAGATTGGCAGGTATGATGTGGGTATCTCTGAATTGTGGCTGAAAGAAGATCATAGTTGGGAGCATAAGACCCAAGGATACACATTATATTGAAAGGGTGGGCAGATAGGCAAAAGGTTCGAGTGGCTCTGTTAGTAAAAAGTGAAATCAAATCCTTAGAAAGAGGCAATATAGGATTGGAAAGTGTAGACTCTTCGTGGGTAGAGTTAAGAAACTGCAAGGGTAAAAAGACCCTGATGGGAATTATATACAGGTCTCCAAATAGTAGCCAGGATGTGGGCTGAAAAAGCACGTCAAAAGGGCAATGTTTCGATAGTCATGGGGGATTTCAAAATGCAGATATGTTGGGAAAAGCAGGTTGGTGCTTGATCCTAAGAGAGGGAATTTGTAGAATGCCTATGAAATGGCTTTCTACAGCAGCTAGAGATTGAGTCTACTAGGGGCATGGCAATTCAAGGTTAGGTGTTATGTAATGACCCAGATTTGATCAGGTAGCTTATGGTAAAGGAACCCTTAGGAGGTAGTTATAACATGATGGAATACGGCCTGCAGTTTGAGAAGGAGAAGCTAAAATTAGCTGTATCAGTATTACAGTGGAGTAAAGGGAACTACAGAGGCCTGAGAGAAGAGCTGGCCAAAGTTGATTGGAAGGAGACACTAGCAGGGATGATGGCAGAACAGCAATGTCTGGAGTTTCTGGGGTCTGTAAGATGACTGAGTATTTAGTTTGCAGGTTTCTGGATTCCAGAAAATTGAACAGACACTGTCAGATCCCTTCATCATACTGGAACTTCCTTGAGGGACTGCTTTCACTGATAATTCAGTATAATGTCTTTCTATCTGTATGTAATTTGCTGTAATACCAATTCTTCCTTAATGGATATTGACTTGACCTAGTAAATAGCTTTGGAATGAGCTTTTATCAACTCTTGCAAGAAGTAATACTACATTCCCAAACATTCCTTAATTTAATGTCACTTGATCTTGTTCTGAGGCCAAGTGTTGATGAAAAATGTTGGCACTTAACAAATCTAGGCTTGTGGAAGGAGCTGTTACAACACAAAGGTGCTATCTACATTGTTTATTAGTGTTCTTTAAAATGAGCCTTAGCCCCTATAATTTGATCCCAAGTTGAATTTTGACCTGTAATTCATTGTGCCCCCTCAGTTCTTCCCATTCAATATTTTGTTGTTATCCCTCTCCACATCGTGTGGCGCATCAGACGGTCGCCTTGCTGTCTCTTTAGCATTTTGTCTTTATGAGGCTGAGTTGCACGACGCTCAACCCAGCATGGATGGAAAGCGTGCAAGGGGTCGGCCAGATTCGAACCGGGGACCACTCGCTTCGAAGTCCGGTGCTGATGCCACTACACCACCGGCCAGCATCCCATATTATACTGGACTTTTTTATATTATACTGGATGAAAACTGGACATCCATCTAACTTTAGATTGTATCTGTTCAATGATATGTTTGTACAAAAGAGTATAGCTACATCAGTACTGTTAAAACTAAAACAGCTCCTGTGACTGTAGTGTAAATGCAAGGAAGAGTTGAGTGTGCCATGTGGTATGACTTTGACACATTGTTATACAGACACTGCTGTTATTTGAGAGTGCATTCAATAAAGGATATTTGTTTGATAGCTCTACCTCTTGCTAATTCAAACAGCAACACCGAAGAGCCTACAAGACACTGCATTTGGTGTCAAGTTTGGATGCTTCTCCCGGAGGAGGTAGCAAGACATGGATCCAGTCCAAAAGCAATTAGAGAGCGGGGGTTCTCTCTGTAGAGGAGATGATGGTCACTGGATGTGTCTGATGTGTTGGGAAGCTCAAATTGGCCCAGACACTTGCCGGGTGGGAATAATCACTAAGGCAAATGATACCATCAAGCTCCTGGTGGAACCTTACAGAGCCAAATACTGCCATGGTACTTGAGTAGGGTAGTGCAATACTAGTGCTTGTGGCCAGAATGGGGACACATGAGAAGATGGTGAATCTCTTTGTGCCATGACATATAGGCCAGCTCTCCTGTGAGGAAACAGTAGAAGCTTTGAAGGGAGATCTCAATCCAACACTCAGAGATTTTCAACTAGCCACTGTTTGGCTCGTGGGACAGATTGAGGTATGTGTGGTCAAGCCAAAGGCACTGGAAGAAGCTACAATTTCTGGCCTGCTTTGGATCAGTTGTGGGATTAACAAACAAAATGCTGGAGGAACTCCATCTGTGCAGGATAATGGATAGTTGACAAGACCCTGAGCAGACAACATTTTGGATCAACATCCTGTTGTGGAATTGCTTAGTGTGTATACCAGCAGATAAAAGAATTCGGGTGAACTGTTCAGACAATCCAGGTGAAATGTTCCTGGGAGTGTGCAGAACAGCTGCTGGTATGAATTACACTTGAAAACAGGGTGCAGTTTCATCCAGTGGACAAGTCTGAGGTGTAAGCATGGAGTTAGTAATGGGGTCCCTGGCACCCATGTTAGATGTGTCTATCTGTACCACGGAAGGTCTGGAGGGGTTTGGTTGGTGGCAGACCTGGTTATCTATGAGGTAGGTGACATGGTGAGAGAAGTGAGAGGAGTGGTGATTTGGCTATAGTTCCTGATGAAATGGTGGTAGAAGTTGGAGAAGCCCAAGGAGCACTGTAGCTGTTTGAGGAAGTGTGGTCGGAGTTCAGCCAATGAAGGTGTGCACTTTCTTTGGGTCCATGGTTATGCTTTGGGGGTGAAAGGATGTAGCACAGGAAGGAAATGACTGGGTTGTAGAGCTGGTATTTCTCTAACTTGCAGTATAGTTGGTTTTCAAGAAAACATTGAAGGACTGAACCGACATGACTGACCTGGTCTTGGGGGTGCTTGGAGAAGACAAGGATGTCCACAAAGTAGACAAACACATGCCTATGTAGCATGTCTCAGAGCATCTTGTTGATAAAGGCTTAGAAAACAGTTGGACTGTTGGAAAGTCTGAAAGGCTTCACCAAGTATTTGTAGAGGCCCGTGGCTGTCTTCCACTCATCCCCCTGGCTGATGCGAATCAGGTTGTACACGTTCCATAGATCCAGTTTGATGAAGATCTGGGCCCTGCAGAATGTTTTAAATGCCTTATCCATCAAGGAGAGAGGGTGGTGATTTTATTATGTTCACAACAGTTGATGTAGGGTTGAAGACCCCCCTCAACTTTCTTTTTAATGAAAAAGAATCTTGCACTAGCTGAGGACTGGGATGGTCGAATGAAGCTGTGGCGATATAGTCATTCATGGTGTGGGTCTCAGGAGGGGAGAGGGAGAACCTTGGGGGAGGGGTGGTGCCCAGGAGGAGGTCGGTCGTGCAGTCATGTGGTCTGTGAGATACCACCCCTCCCAAAGGTTGTTTGTTCTCCCTCTCTCTCTTCCTGTGAGATAGCACAGTGCTGGCTTCTCTTTTACTGAAGGTGATGGCTAAGTCTTGGTATTCCTGTTGTAGTTTGGTGAGGTCAAGAGTTTCTTCGTGTCTTGGGACTTATGGGATGAAGTCAGCTTAGGTTGCAGGCAGGTGGGTGACCCAAAAACAGAGCAGCAGAGACGATTTAGCAGTAAATAATATTTTACTAATAAACTACAAAACAACAATTCACGAGGGGCCACAAAATAAGAGAGAACAGATACTTAAAAATACTGGTTGAGATGGGCTAGTTTGTATGAGTGAACAAGGATTGTGCATGAGATCTGGGTTTAAGTAGGCTGCAGGTGATGAGTTGGAGAGGAGTGGCAGTTGACACCAGTGGAGGCTGGGAGGGGCCTGCCTGTGCAGTCCTGACAGAGTCACGTGCAGAGCCGTTGCTGTATCAAGCTGTGATGCATCTGGCTAGGATGATTTCTATGGTGCATTGATAAAAATCAGTCATCAACCAGATAGATGCAAAAGGTGGGAGGCCTTCATGTGGGCGTCCTGAACCACCTAACATCAAAATGCCTGTTCCAGTTACCCCAACCCAATACAACAGCTGAGGTAGGATGGGGCTTATCGCACAAGGGTGGAAGTCAGCCAGTAATTATTGTGATTGTCCCAATGGTTCAGACGCAAGGTGGATTGGAGCGCGGGGCAGGGGGTGCGCGAGGTTATGGAACAATTCTGCGGGGATTGCACATGCACTGAGTGGAAATGGATGGTGAGGAAGGGGAAACAGGAGTGTTTAATGGTGATCATAGCACACTAGAAGGAAATGATGAGGGCCATACATTTAAGGCCACCTGATGTGTATTGGTGGCCATGCTATGTTGGCACTGGACTGTTTGGCAACATTTGCAGGCAGCCCCCAGTACATTGTTGGGTGTGTTGGTTGTTAATACAAGTGATGTATTTGTGCATGTTTTCATGTACAATGTGATGTGAAGGGATCAAAGTGGTCATACATTGCTGTACTGAGGTAGTGATTAGGGTTGTTTTGGTTGATTCAAGAACTGAGTGAGTTTAGAAAAGTAGCTATTCATGACCCTGGTGGTGTGGGACTTTGGGCTTCTGTACCTCCTGCCCAGTGATAGCTGTGAGAAAATGGCTTGGCCTGGATGGTGGGGATCTTTGATGATGAATGTTGCCTTCTTAAGACAGTGCCTCCTTTAGATACCACTGATGGTAGGGAGGGTTGTGCCTGTGATGTATTGGGCTGCGTCCACTACTCTCTGCAGATTCTTAAGTTCCTGAGCATTCAAAGTACCATGCCAGACCATGGTCAGGATACTTTTGACAGTACATCTGTATAAGTTTGTTAGACTATTTGGTGACATGATGAACCTCCTTGAACTTCTGAGAAAGTAAAGATGCTGGCATGCCCTCCTTCTGATGCATCTATGTGCTGGACTGAGCACAGGTTATCCAATATCTTAGCACACAGAAAGTTAAAGCTGCTCACCCACTCCACTGCGGACAGGCGCGTTTTTGCCCTCCTTCCCCTTCCTGAAGTCAACAGTCAGCTCTTTAGTTGAATGAGAGCTGTTGTCACAACACCAGTCAACCAGGTGTCCTAACTCACTCCTGTACACTGACTCATCAGCAGCTGTAATTCATTCCAAAATGTTGTGGTTGACTTTTAACATCCCAATGAATACCAACTCAGTCACCTTGCTGCCAACCTGCCAAGGTATGTGGGGCAGGTCACAATCCATTGAAGCCCATCTCCTGAGAGCTGATACTCACTGTTGAAACCACCAAGTCTTGAATGTTCCTTTTACAAGTATATGAAGGGATGATAAAGGTGAACAAAAAAGTTATTGGAGACCAAGTTCTTGTTTTCAAACAGAAGATTTATGCCTTTTAATTCAAACAGAATGATCCACCACATTGTACACAGACCATAAAGGTCTGTTAAATTGATGTAGTTTATCATTTCCTACAAATGTGTTGGAAGCTTGTCATCTAATTCCAGCTGGTTGAAATACTTCATCCTTAACTTGCTACTGCTTTCAATGGCTTCTCCACAGAGGCAACCATCTTTTCGTGCTGAAGCTTTGTGGTAAGACTTCAAGATGATGACAGTCATGTTGCTATCAATTTTTTTTTGTCAAGAAGGGTGTAATGGTCAACAAGAAGGATGTGCATGTGTCCTAATATCCAGAGATGGCAAACTGGAACACCATCCAGAGAGCACCATCTAGAAAACTGTCCAGAGATGGTTATCTAGAACACCCTAACCTCCAAATAATGAGGTCCATGCAGTCTTTGGAATCATATAAAGACACAGTTTGTTGCATGAGAATTTCCATGGTCTTTGACTAACAATGGCATCCAGTAGCCATGTTCTCTTTATTTAGGGTTTCAATGTATTGAGCACAGTTCAGGAAGCTTCATTAAGTAGTTGGCCTCATTGATGAATGAAAACTTGGACAGGCAGGGCTTGTATCCACTGGAGTTTGAAAGGACGAGAAAGCACGTGATTGACACATATATGGTCCTGATGGGTCTTGACAGGGTGGATGTGGAGAGACTGAGTGACCTACTCCTGCTCCTACTCCATCTGTTTTGATGATCATAGGTCCAAGAGTTGTTGCTGCTGCTGTAGAGTGACAGAGCCCCACTGAAACTACCAGGCTAAAGATCTAGATGACGGTGATCCAGCTTGTCCTCATGAATGTGACGGCTCCTGTTGGTTCAGTCTTGGGTTTTGAGTTCACAGGTAGATTTATCTGTGATCACAGACAGTCTGAATTAGTGTGTACAATCTGTTAAATAGCACTAAATCAGCTGGGGGAAAATATTTCTTCTCTGTGATCTGTTTGAGGTTACAGTGCCTGAAGAGAACAAACTAAAGTTTAAAATATAGCAGGAAATAGAGGATGGGCAATCAATATTGACTGACAATTCTGAAGTCAGTAGCAAAGACACTGTTGACCTTCAAGTAACATGTTCACAGAGATGCAGCAGACTCTGAGGCAAGAGCCAAACTTGGGCATCTCTGGCATCAAGAGCCAATCATGTTGAAATAGCCAGCAGCCAATCATATTGAAGGAAGCTGATGGACAGCAAACCAGGAAGTAAAAGGCTTTTTTTGTATAATGATTTTACAGGAAATGAGGTAAGGATTGGGTACTAAGGTCAGCGACTTGAAACTATAACTGCTTCAGTCTCTACAGATGCTGACTGACCTGCTGAGCATTTCCAGCAAGATGAATGTTGGAGTTACACCTGCAGTTTGGGGTATTAAGGAGAAACCTCAGATACTATAAACACGTTTAAAGTAGTTAGCACTTCAAAGCCTATTCAATGTTGAAAACATTCTTCAACAAGAATTAGACTGCATCAAATTTGTTTCTCAAGGCTAGAGAGGTTGTTCCACAGTAACTAAGACTTGGAAGACCAAGATCAGTCATATCTCATTCCAAAACACATAACAATTTCAATGGTTTTGATGGTGATTCATGGGTAAAACTGGCCCCATTCTGAATGTTGCATATCTTATAAAGGAAACACTTCTGAATTTCATTCTTTAAATTCCTGACATTTATCCTTTTGACAAACTACGCATCATCAGTTACAGGCAAACACTAGCTGCATTGAGTTCCTTTACAATCTGTCTTGCTTCTTCCCGAACTAGTCCAGCAGGTTGTACTGGGAATTCCAGTTCTCAAGAGACATCTGTCTTAAGGCCATAAGATATAGGAGCATAATTAGGCCTTTTGGCCTAGCGAGGCTGCTCCGCCATTACATCATGGCTGAACTAATTTTCCACTCAGCACCAATCCCTTCTCCCCGTATCCCTTCATGCCCTGACCAGTCAAGAATCTATCGTCTGTCTACTGGTGTCCATGATTGGAATAAACTACCTTAGCAGCAATATACCTACAATCTGAGACACACTAGCCAGGCAGCATCTTGTTTTTATAAATCATAAGGCATTCAATGCTATCATCACATCAAAACTAATCAATAAGCTTCAAGAGCTTTCCCTCTATACCTTCTTGTGCAACTGGATCCTCGATTTCCTTCACTTAGAGGCGCCAGTCAGTTCAGAATAGCAACAACATCTCCTCCACAATCTCCATCAGCGCAGGTGCACCACAAGACTGTGTGCTTAGCCCCTTGCTCTACTCTCTTTACACTTATCACTGTGTGGCTAAACACAGCTCCGATGCTATTTTCAAGTTTGCTGAAATATCACTGTTGTAGGCTGAATCAAAGGTGGTGATGAATCAGCATATAGGAGGGAGATTGAAAATCTGGCTGAGTGGTGTCACAACAACAACCTCTCACTCAATGTCAGCAAGACCAAGGAGCTGATTATTGACTTCAGGAGGAGGAAACCAGGGGTCCATGAGCCTGCATTCATTTGAGGATCAAACGTGGAGAAGGTAAGCAAATTTGAATTCCTTAGTGTTATTATATCAGAGGACCTGTCCTGGTGGTGTGAGTCCTGATGTCAGCAGTGAGAAGAGAGCTTGTCCTGGGTGGTGGGGGTCTATAATGATGGATGCTGCTTTCCTGCAACATAAGTGCATTTACAAAGAAAACCTCTACTTCCTTAGTTTGTAAAGATTTGGCATGACATCCAAAACTTTGACAAACATCTATAGATGTGTAGTGGAGAGTATATTGAGTGGCTGCGTTTTAACCTGGTATGGAAACACCAATGCCCTTGAATGGAAAATCCTACAAAAATTAGTGGATACGGCCCAGTTCATCACGGGTAAAGTCCTCCCCACCATTAAACACATCTACCCAGAGTGCATCAGGGGCCCCCACCATCCAGGACATGCTCACTTCTCACTGCTTCCATCAGGAAGAAGGTACAGGAGCCTCAGGACTCATACCACCAGGATCAGGAACAGTTATTACCCTTCAACCATCAGGGCTCTTGAACCAAAGGGGATAACTTCAGTCAACTTTACTTGCCCCATCACTGAAATGTTCCTACAATCTATGGACTCACTTTCAAGGACTCTTCAACTCATGTTCTCGATATTCATTATTTATTTATTTATTTGTTGCTGTTGTTATTATTATTATTATTTCTTCCCTTTTGTATTTGCACAGCTTTTTTTGTCTTTTGCACACTGGTTGAACACCCAGTTGGTGTGTCCTTTCAATGATCCTATTATGACTATTGTTCTATGGAAAGAAAATGAATTTAAGGGATGTATATAGTGACATATACGTACTTTGATAATAAATTTGCTTTGAACTTTGACATTTGGACAGTTACATGATTAGAAACAGTTAGAAGGATACTGACCAAATGCAGGCAAGTGGGACTAGCTCAGTTTGGCAACTTGGCCAGCATGGGTGAGTTGGGCCTAAGGACTCTTTACCATGCTGTAAAATTTGGTGTTGAGCTTTGGTCACCCTTTGTTGGGAAAGTTGCCATTAAGCTGGAAAGTGCAGAAAAGATTTTGGAGAATGTTGAGGGACTGGGTTTTAGGGAGCAGTTGGGCTGTTTAAGGTTTGGGAACATTGGAGACTGAGTGGTGACCTTAGAGATGTATATAAAACCACGAGGGGCATAGATTGGATAAATGTATATGATCTTTTTCCCAGTGATGGGGAATCAAGAACTAGAGGTCATAGGTTTAAGGCAAGAGGGGAGATTTAAAAGGGACTTGAGGGACAACTTATTCACGCAAAAGGTGGTGTGCATATGGAATGAGCTGCTAGAGGAAGTGGTTGCGGCAGGTGCCTTAACAACATTTAGATACATCGATAGGAAAGGTCAAATACAGGCAAATAGGGCTGGCTCGGGTAGGTACCTTGGTTGGCATGGGTGAGTAAGGTCAAAGAGGTCCGGTTGTTGTTCAGACCAAACATCAGAATGGGGAAAAAATGTGATCTAAGTGACTTTGACCGTGGACTGATTGTTGGTGCCAGACGGGGTGGTTTGAGTATCTCAGAAACTGCTGATCTCCTGGGATTTTCACACTCAACAGTCTCGAGTTTACAGAGAATGGTGTGAAAAACAAAAAAAATCTAGTGAGTGGCAGTTCTGTGGATGAAAAAGCCTTGTTAATGAGAGAGGTCAGAGGAGAATGGCCAGACTGGTTCAAGCTGACAGGAAGGTGACAGTAACTCAAATAATCACACAGTACAACAGCGGTGTGCAGAAAAGCATCTCTGAATGTGCAACATGTCGAACCTTGAATTGGATAAGCTACAGCAGCAGAAGACCACAAACATACACTTATTCTATTCCATAGATACTACCTGACCTGCTGAGTTCCTCCAGCATTTTGTATGTGCTGATGTACACTAAGTGGCCACTTTATTAGGTACAGGAGGTACCTAACAAACTGGCCACTGAATATACTGTGTATTTCTCTATTTCATCAATCTTTAAAGCATCAGCTGTTACTCAATGGCTGGCCTACTTGCCTTTTGAGTTCAAACTGCACTCCAGAAGCATAAGCCCAAAAATCTGTAATAGAATGTGGCCACTGTTGAAGATGCTACCGTTCAAATGAGTTGTTATACCTGTTCTGCCCTCTCGTGGATGTAAAAGACCCCACAGTCATACTTTAAATAATCTCACCTAATCTTAAATGAAGGATGTAATAACAGAACATCTTGAAAAGAATAATTGGTTTGAGCAAAGATTTGTGAACAAAAAAAGTCAGCATGTACACACTAGGCACTGCATTCGTACTGGCAGAACCTAACATGCAGTCACTGTGTACTAGGACACTGTAAACAATGCGCTTTCAATTTTTTGACACACATCAGTAATGCCTCAGCAGCAGAATGATTCCCCTGCATTGAGAATCATATTTCATGTAAATCCAGGATTCAAATGGAAAGCTGTACAAATAATACACTCAGAATAAATGAGGAAATTCAGCCGTTTACAGAAAGTTATTCAAATTCCATCAATGGATATTCAGCACAGAAACAGGCCCTTTGGCCCACTAAGTCCATGCTGACTACCGACCACCCTGTTACGTAAATCCTATGTTAATCCTTTATTTTTAATTCATCCCATATTCCCATCATCTCCCCCTAGATTCAACCACTCACTGACACGAGCAGTTTACAGCCCCCAATTAACTACCAAATCCACCTGTCTTTGGGATGTGGGAGGAAACTGGAGCACTGAGGGGAAATATATGCAGTCACAGGGAAACATACAGAACTCCACACAGACAGCTCATCAGGTCAGGATCTCTGGAACTGCGTCACTGTGCCATGTAAACAAGAGTTCTTCTATATGGATAACCAGGCGTCATTTGTTAGCCATCAACTCTGTAACCAACTGAACATTTTGGAATTCTTCCATAGTTGTCCATGCCGTAAATACAGCACATTTAACAAACTAATCATCAAACAACTCCTGCCTCCAACCAATGACCATTAATCACTGGTGTCACTTAAGGACTATGAAGATGAAACTGTCACTGTAGAATCCTGTTTCACTGCTAATTTCGCTCATGTTCTCAAGTTGCAGTGTTTTCTACAACAGAATCTTTGTAAGTTTGTGACTCAGCAGTGTGAAAGAAGAATATTTGCGAACAACCCGTGGTGCTTTTAGTGCCATCTTTCTCCAGTCGTTCTGGGTGCCGCCATGTATCCACCACAGTTTTATCACTTAGTCTGGACCTTTAATGTGTCTGGCTAGTTTTGTGTTTTGGGAAAAATATGTAGTACGTGGATGTTCAAAGGAAAGAATAATCAGAAGAGTTTTAGATTAAATTACAATTTCCTATCTGAAAAGTGACTCTTAGGGCTGAAGAAGCTCGAGTCACATTGAAAGCATCGTTTTCTTTGGGGAACTGGCTAGAGGAAAGGAGCTGCAGCCAGTTCGATGGGATCTGTACTTCTTCAAGATAAAAGTTTTTATTTGATGCACCAGTAACTTTTATCCCTGGGACTTCTGATGATCTGTTTTGGTGGTTATGTTCTTTGGAGCAGGTTCTGGAAGCTGCAGAGGAATTGTCTGTGACTGTTCCAATTGCATGAATCATTCTGCAACTGTCCCAATCAAACTCACGCAACGGGATAAAGTTAAGACTTTCTAATCTGCTCATTAACTGGTATTCTTGAGCTGCATTCAGTTGATTAGAAGTCACTGCTGACTATTCAATTTAAAGTATAGTTAATACTTGAGGAAAATAGTACACACATTTTATTAAAACTTTGCAGAGATGAGTTAAAATCCTATTGTCATTAATTGGCAATTTAAATAGGACTTTTAAAAATATCATATTTAAATACACACACAAAATGACAGAGGAACTCAGCAGGTCAGGCAGCATCTCTGGAAAAGAGTAGACAGCCAACGTTTCAGGCTGAGATCTTTCTTCCTGAGCCCTGATGAAGGGTCTCAGCCCCTAATGTAGACCGTCTACTCTTTCCCATAGATGCTGCCTGACCTGCTGAGCTCCTCCAGAATTTTGAGTGTGTTGCTTTGGATTTCCTGCATCTACAGATTTTCCTGTATTCATAAATTAATGGCAATAAAATTTGGAATTTGGTGTTTCTAATTTCAAAAATAAACTCCTATTAATAAAATATGAACAAGTACAAAAACTCTCATTACATTTATAGTGGTGTTCAGTTTGTACATTAAGTTTTTTTAAATTTTAAACTTTATTCATAATAAAAATATCTACAGAGGAATCAGAATCATGTTTATTATCACCGACAAATGTGAAATTTGTGGTTTTGTGGCAGCAGCACAGTGCAAGGTATAAAAATTACTGTAAGTTACAATAGTGCAAAAGAGGTTTTCATGGACTCAGTGAACCCAGTGAACAGATGAACACAATGTAAATCCCTTTACGTTCTTAGTATCATCTGGTCAATATATTTAGTGATTTGGTTCTATCCTTAGTAGTTTATACACATTTTCTTTTACAAGCACCATTGCCACTCATGTGACTTCCTCCAGGGGTGATATAACTTTCCGTTCTCTGAGGGGCTTCCCCATCATACTCAGCTACTTGATATCCAGTAGCAATAGGACCCCAGACTTCTGCTTGGACCCATGCCCAGTCCTCAGGTTGATCTGCTACCAGTTTCAGTTGCCTTGGGGACCAGAGGCAACCACACAGGGTGACTGAGGGCACCCTAATGCACCAGCTTGACCAATCCACTGTCCCCTTTACCCCCTGCGACCCCCCCCCCCCCAAGTTCCAACCACATGAAGGCATGCAGAGTCTGGTTCGGAGAAGCTGGGTGAGTGGCAACAGTTGGCTGAAAAGGACAACAGAGGTGAAACATAGATTAGGAATGAGGGAGTGGTGCTCCCTCTCCATGCTGGGCAAGAACCTGGTCACCGGGTGTGAGGTGCTGTACACGGTGAAGGTGTTGCCTACACCCTCCTCCTGCATCTTTGCAGCCACCCGAGCGAAGTTCTAATTCATCTGGAGATCCAAAATAGGTTGTGTCGATCGGGGTGTACATGTCTCCAGAGAAAGTGGGGGTGGGGGGGAGAAACATAGCCAACATCACCCTCTTCCCGACGGCCCCCTCCGTGTGTGGCTGCATCAAGCTGAGTGTCGAGCCTGACTGCGCAAACTCCAGGTGTCATGTTGACGTTATGTCTGTCCCCAGTTTTGCAAAGGACAGACTAGAACACCCCATTCATTTAGACCTTTCCGAGCCACCTGTCCCTCATAGAGAAGTTTCTGTAGAAACTCCTATTTGACCACAAGTCCATTAAGCAGTGGTCAACACAGAAAGTCCTACAGGCCCTGTGGGAGAAGAACGTGGATCTTATATCACATACAACACGCTGGAGGAACTCAGCAGGTCGGGCAGCATCCGTGGAAAGGAGCAGTCAACGCTTCGGGCCGAGACCCTTCGTCAGGTCTGAAGAGGGAGGGGGCAGGGGCCTTATAAAGAAGGTGGGGGGAGCAGTGAGAAGGAGAAGGCTGGTAGGTGCCAGGTGAAAAACCAATCAGAGGAAAGATCAAGGGGTGGGGATAGGTAGGAAAAGTGAAGAAGGAATGTAAGGGGAAAGCACTATGGGTAGTAGAAGAAGGCAGAATCATGAGGGAGGTGATAGGCAACTGGAAGAGGAGGCAGAGTGAAACTGGGATGGAGGAAGGCGGGGGGGGGAATTACTGGAAGTTGGAGAATTCAGTGTTCCTGTATGATGGCTCCTGGAGCAAAATGCCTACGTCACTTGGCAGAATGTCACATTGCCAGATCCACCAACAAGCACCAAGGTTGGCAGTGGAATGAGCCCTCCCTCTCAGATCCTTCCTGCACAGTCAGACTCTCAAAATACCAGGGATAAAAATGATCAGAACATGAAACAAAAAACATCAGATTAGAGACCTTTTAAGTTTTGGCACCATTCATTGAGAACCATAACAAAATTCTACCCCTTTTTCTATTGAACCTCCAGACAGCGACCAGAAAATATCCAAAATAATAATGTTTTCAAGACTCTTTGCTTTTAAGTGAGGTGATATAAATAAACAGTATACAGTGGGCACAGATATACAGCCAATTACAGCTTCTTTCACTACTGTATGTATGCTGCAGCAATTTAGAACTGAGATGTCAATGACTGGGTGTGTCAACTCTAACTCACCATCATTCCTCATCTGCATTGGCCAAGAGTCTAAGGAGCAATCAACTGATCTCTGTAGAGTGGGGTGAGCTTTGAAGAAAGGTTTGTAGTTTTTAAAATCCATGGCCTTGGGAGACAATTAAAGGGAAGTTTGCTGTTCTGGCTTTAAATGATCAATATTACAGAGAAAGTGAAGTCACATTCAGGTTTATTATCACTGGCATATGTCATGAAACTTTAGCTGTTTTGTTGCAGCAGCTCATTGCAATACAGGAAAATCACAATAACTTGCAATAAGAAATATATAAAATATAAATAAATAGCGCAAAAAGAGATATTGTTCATGGGTTCAGGGACTGTTCAGAAATCTAATGGTTGATGGGAAGAAGCTTCCCTAAAAATGTTAGTTTTAATTACTGTGAGTAATACTCATAGGATTTTAGATATGAGTAAGTTAATCTGCACAGTCAGAATATAAGTTGAAGACCATCCAGATCAGAAGTAAAATTAAAACTGATCTTGAAAAAATATTATTTATTGAAAGTATAACAATTTTGAAAATGTTACTGGTAATGGTTAGACACTTCAGAGGACTTGAAATGCTGTTAAGCAGGGTGAGTAGGTCACTTTGCTCATTCTCACCCACAAATTATTGATATAACTTTTCCAACTCGTATTTGCAGGGCTAATTTTAAGTTTCCAATAACATTTGGTGTGTGCATTAACAGATTGCCTGGCTGGTATACAATAGCTGACAATCCAGACAATGGGTATATTGGGCAGCCAACTGACTACTGTACATGCATACTTTTACTGTTAAAATCAGCCCTGCATTGTTTACAATGGGGTGATGACATCTAGTGGTACAGTATTAATACTGTATCAAAAAAAACAGAAAACGCTGGAAACATTCAACAGGTCAGGCAGCATCTGCGGAAAGAGAAGCAGTCAACATTTCAGTGTGAAGACCTTTCCTCAGAACAGATGTGAAAGAACGGATTCTAATTAACTGTTTCTCTCTCCACAGATGCTGCCTGTGCTGCTGAGTGCTTCCAGCATTTTCTGATCTAATCTCAGAATTCCAGGCTTTGCAGTTTTTGATTTTCAATGATTTTTGATTTGCAAATATTTGAAAAGCAAAATACCCTCAGACACTGGAAATCTGAAATTAAAAACTTAGAATACTGGAAGCACACAGCAGGCTAGGTCAGATCAGAAACCGAGTAAACATTTCAGGTTGATGAACAGGAGAGACAAAAATAGAATCAATGTTTCATTTTAGTGGCCTTTCCCTAGGTGGAAAATCACCAACTGAGAACTGCTTCCTCATCACCTGCTACCTGAGACGCCACTTTCAGGGTGTTTGTCAGGCTAGACCGGGTCTGAACTAAGTCAGGTCAAGTCAGATTGTGATGATTCCAGGTTAGACTAGGTCAGAGGAAGGAAGAAATTAAGTAATGCCAACCAATGCTTTCTAAAACATCGCTTCAAGGTTACGAAGACTTGTTGGCAAACGCTTAAAGAACTAGCTTAGCCTTAAGGTTCCTCCAGCATTTTGTGTGTGTTCTTCTGGATTTCCAGCATCTGCACAATCCCTTGAGTTTACCAACTGGAAATGTTAACTGAAGTGTTTCTCTCTCTACAAATGCTGCCTGGTCTGCTACTTGTCTCCAGTGCTTGTTAAATTTGATTTCAGCTTGACATTTTTTTCTTTTACACAAAAACTGTTGCATTCTTTTTAAGTTGGCAATCTAAAATGGAGAAGGTCAGTGATTTTATAGAAACTAACCAATAGATATCTAAGCCTAGGGATCGATGAATTCGCAGGAATGATTACATTTATCCTTTTCATAAGATGCCCAACATCCTTTCTTATATTGTATTTCAGATTTTAGATCTAGTTCTTTAAGTCCAGAGCTGGCCTAGCCCAGCAAACACCCTGCAGGTGGTGTAACAGGTAGACAGGGTGGTGAGGAAGCTGTTTGGCTTGTTGACCTTCATGTGTCAGGTCACCGAGTATAGGGGTTGGGACCTTATGTTCCAGTTGCAAAAGACATTGATGAGGCTGCATTTGGAGTATTGTGTTCATTTCTGGTCACCGGCCGTAGGAAAGACATCAGTAAGCTGGAAAGAGGGGAGAAAATATTCATGAAGGTATTGCCAGGACTCAAGTGGCTGAGCAGTTTAGAGTTCATTTTCAATGGGGTGTAGGAGAATGTGTGGTGGTCTTACAGAGATGTATGAAATCATAAGGGGCACAGATAGGATGAAAGCATGCAGAAATAATGATTAATGTCTTTTGTGTAGAGTTGGGGAATCAAGAACTAGGGGGCATAGATTTAAGGTGAGAAGGGAGAGATTTAATAGGAACCTGAGGGGCAAATCTTTCACCCAGAGGGTGGTCGGTGTATGGAATGAGCTGCCAGAGGAAGTGGTTGAGGCAGGTACATTAACAACATGTAAAAGGTCCATGAACAGCGACATGAGTAGGAATGATTGAGAAGGATATGGGTCAAACATGAGCAAATGCAATTACCTTAGATCAGCATCTTAGTTGGCATGGACAAGTTTGGATGAAAGGCCTGTTGCTGTGCTGGATGACTCTGTGACTGATTCTGCCCTGGTCTTTCCTGATATGACTGTCCTGGTCTAATCTAGCAGGGCTTGCTCTGGTTTAACTCTGCTCTAGCCTGGCTTTGTCTAATTTTGCCTTAATCTGGCCTGGCCTGGTTCGATTCTGCCTTAATCTAGCCTAGCCTGACTCTGCCTTGACCTAAACTGCCCTAATTCTGTCCTGACTGATTCCAGTAACTTCAGAATTAGAAACAGTATCAGGTTTATTATCATTTGATATATGAAGTGAAAATTGTTGTTTTGTGTCAGCAGTGGAGTTGCAAGACATAAAAATTACTGCAAGTTACAGTAAAAAATAAATTAAAAGTGTAAATGAGGAATATTGAGGTAGTGTTCATGGACCATTCAGGAGTTTAACGATGGAGTGGAAATATCCCTTACATTCCTAAAAACATTGAATGGGGGTCTTCAGGCTCCTGTACCTCCTCCCAGATGGGAGACGGTAACTTGCTCGGTGTAATGTGTGTCTGCAGAATCCTATAAATGTGTGACCCAGAAGACTGGCACCACAATCTGGTGTGCCTTTTGCCCTCCCTCCCTGGATCTCTGCTTTTAATGTTTCCAAAGATTACATTGCCAAAACTAACTATTTCTTGTGATTTCTCAATGCATTGGCCAAACATGTCTCCTTGGAAACCCAGGCCCCTGGTCTTTTTGATTGAATTCTGAAGCAGCAAAGTCATGAGGGGAAACAATGCCCCAATGTTGGCTGTTCTGTAATCTACTTCAGATCACTGTAGCCTGCAGAGTCTATTCAGACAAACCACTGTTCTTCTTTTCACGTTGCATTTATTTTCTTTTTATTTTAAAAGTCACCTCTGTTTTCCATCAAATCATAAAAACCTCCAGCCCATTTTGTCCACCAGGCGTTAAAAATAAGAGTGACTTAGCCTAATTGCACATCCCAGCTCTCTGTTAAAGCCACATGTTTACTGTACACTGCATCTCTGGTCCAAATGAAGGATGTCGACCCGAAATATCAGCTCTCCATTAGATATCAGTCACCCTCTGTGTGAAAAAGTTCCCCTCAGATCCCCTTTAAAACTCCTTCTTCTCACCTCAAACCAATGCCCTCATATTTTTGATATCCTTACAATGGGGAAAAAGGAGTTTGACTATCCACCCTATCTTCCCTGCTTATAATCTAACATACCTTTATCAGGTTGTTATATACCCTAAGCGTCCTTTGATCCAGCCAAAGTCCTCCAATGTGGGCAATGTCCTGGTGAATCTTCTCTGCACTCTCTCTAGCACAGGCACATCCCACCACCCCAAAGCCTTTCTGTTGTCTGCACGTCACAATACAAAAGTGTGAGCCAACCCGATGAGTGTGTTGGTGGGGGAGGGGGGCAATTGGTTGGGCCTTCACTTTAGGAGGAAACAGAAGGCCCTCAGACTTTCCTGATGTGGGATGGCACTGTAAAGGAACTGAATATCCACAGTACTTAAGACCAGGAAATTGGAAATTGTCAAAATGATGGCTGGATCAGAAGGTTTCCAAGTTCAGTCTGGGACTGTACAAGCTCAGGGTGTATTTATCTGCAAGTTACTGAATATTTTGGCAATTGATAATCGCTTGCTTTTGCCAATGTGTCAAATTAATGGAGAGACTGCACAGTCATTTTGGCTCATTGTTTTGATTGCACATGAAAGCTGATGGTTTGCACAATGCTACCGAGAGCAGACTGCAAAAAGGGATGGGTTGTTCTTGTTCTGATACCCTGCAGGGAAGACCGTAAATTTAAAAAAACATTCTTCAGGTCTGTATGGATTGAAATAGAGCCTTGATGCATCATCACAAAACAATTATTACAAATCCTCTAAAATTGATCTCAGCTTCGAAAATGGTTTGTCATGCCAACACAATATGCTACAAGGCAGGATTTGTTTAATGATCTACTTCCTCTAAATGAGGTGGAATCGGATACAATCGCTACATTTAAGAGGCACTGAGATAGACACTACATGTAAATAGGCAAGGCATAGAAGAATATGGTTCCAATGTGGGCAAATGGCAAAAAGTTGGCATTCACATATCAGGCCATAGGGCCTGTTTCTGTGCTCTGCAACTGTGTGATGCAGTCTTTGCTGGATACCCAGCCTCTGACCTGTTCTTGTAGTCAGTATTTCTATGGCTGGTCCATTTGAGTTTCTAGTCAACAGTGACCTTCCAATGTAGTTGAATGTGAAGGGGAGGTGGTTACACTCTCTCTTGTTGGAGGTTGTAATTATCAGGCCTGTCAGTGTTAAGAGGCCATGCTGACTGAATTTGAGTTGAAGAGAGATGGTCAGCTGACCCAGCTTGGGAAAACAGTGAAAGAGTCAAGTCCAGAAAATGACTTGAAGGACTTCACAGAACTGTCACAAAGCTGAACATTGTCGCAGAAGTGGATGAGATACATATTGATGCATAAAATCCCCAGGGTTAGGGGTAGAAATGCTTCTAGACTAACTGTGTGCTTTATCCATGGCCAAAATTTGGTTCCTTTGACATTGAGTTTCAAAAGCAACTGTGAACCACTTTCTACCCCTTGGAGTCTCTGCCCTATATATGAATGCATATTCTTTCTCTCTGCCAAGTCCTCAGATCTTAACTCTTGGCAGGCGCACTCAAAGGATGAGTAAGTATCCAGGAACACGTTGGACTGAAATGTGCACCAGATCTTTGGCCTGTTTTGATCTTTATATGGACAGGATAATTTTCCCAAAGCTTATACTCACCTAGTACAGCCATTACAGAGCAGAAGGTGTGAGTGCCACTCCCAAAAAGTGCAGATAACCCAGTGTTGTACTGAAGGAATGCTATACTGTCAAAGGTACCAACCTTTCATTAACCTTTTAGATGAAGACAGAAAACACAGCACTATTATTTGAAGAAGTGGGCAAAATATTTGTGTTGTTCTGACCACTGCACTCCCAAAATCCCACCAGCTCGTCCATCCTTACAGCAGACCACCATCTACCACTAATCTGATGAAAATATTCCTCATTATTCAATTATAATGCTTCTCTCCTGCTGTTATAAGACTATTGATCCAGCCATCATTTTGCCAATTTCCAATTCCTGATCCCAACCACTCACCTTCACCATGGATATTCAGTCCTTTACTCTGTCTTTGCACGATGAGATGGACTCTTGACCTCACAATCTACCACTTGCACCTTGCACTTATTGTTTGCCTGCACAGCACATTCTCTGTAACTGTGAAAAACACTCAGTGACCACGTTATTAGGTACACCCATACACCTGCTCATTAATGCACATATCTAATCAGCCAATCATGTGGCAGCAACTCAATGCATAAAAGCATGCAGACATGGTCAAGAGGTTCAGTTGTTGTTCAGACCAAATGTCAGAATGGGGAAAAATTGTGATCTAAGTGACTTTGACTGTGGAGTGATTGTTGGTGCCAGATGGGGTGGTTTGAGTATCTCAGAAACTGCTGACCTCCTGGGATTACCAAGCACAACAGTCTCTAGAGTTTACAGAGAATGGTGCGAAAAGCAAAAACTATCCAGTGAGCAGCAGGTTTGTGAGCAAAAATGCCTTGTTGATGAGAGAGGCCGAAGGAGAATGGACAGGCAGGTTCAAACTGCAGGAAGGTAACAGTAACTCAAATAACCATGTGCTACAACAGTGGTGTGCAGAATACACAACACATTGAACCTTGAAGTGGATGGGCTACAGCAGCAGAAGACCACAAACATGCACTCAGTGGCCACTTTATTAGGTACAGGAGATACCTAATAAAGTGGTCACTGAGTGTATATTGTGCATTCTGTTATTGCTTTTCCCTTGCACTAACTTGATGCACAATTGGAATGAAATGGTTTGTGTGGATGGCAAACAAAACGAAGCTTTTCACTGTGTCTCTGTACATGTGAAAATAATAATCCAATTTGCTAATTTACCAATTTATCTGATTCTCAGCAATCAAACAACACAATAACATTTGCAACAAATGAACCAAAAGGTCAAAGATTTTTGTTTCTGTGTAAGTATGTTTATTAACCCGGATTGTTTATGGCAGTATTCAGAGGATGAATCATTAAACCCTAGAGACCAGGGCAACCTTGGAGGGTTGGTTACCCTCCCCTGGCGTAAGTATTGCTCAATGCTGACAAAGGAAATGCTTTGGGAAGACTGGTTCATACTTCCAGTGTGCAGGCACAGCACTCTCCCAGAGTTATATTTCCTTAATAAGGACTATGCTTACCATTCATTGTCAAGCTTTGATAATGCACATGACCTTAACTATAAAACCAGTAATGTAGTCGGGTCAAAAAGTACTAGCTCTTAATTCACAAGAAGAAGGTATGATAGTGTTTTCAACATCTGAAGCAGCCCAACTTAGAATGAGGTCAGTGACCCCTTAACCCTACAATAATCATCTTTGATTCCACAGCCATTTTAGATTTAAGAAGAACAGAGGGACAGGAGTTAAAATGCAAAGCTCTGTCTCCAGGTCAAGACTTCTGTCAAAGCACATCATTAGTCCTGTTGTGTTTAATACTAAACTGCTCATTGTCAGTGAGGGATCAGGTCACAAGGGTCAGGCACCCTGTCAAAAGTGAGACACAACATTTGGTTGATTTTGTATTTATTTACAGCATTGCAATAAAGATATCTCTTAGCTTATGACAGGTCACAGTTAAAGCAAATGTGTTCACACACACACACACACACATGTGCACTTACATGAAGATGATTCCACAGGATTTTTAAGGAGGGAATTCCAGGACTTAAGCCGGCAATGAAGAAGGAATGGGATACCTTTCAGTGTCAGAATGTTGTGCAAATTTGAGGGGAATTTTCAAGTGTTGGTGTTCTCTGCACCTGCTGCCTTGACTTCCTTGGTAGTAAAACTATGGGCTTGGGAAGTGCTATTGAGGTAGTTTAGCCAAATAACTGGAATACATTATGCAGATGTTGGTGTTAGAGTGAGTGGAGTGGTGGATGAGATGCCAATCAAGTGGTGCCAGGCTCCAGAAACTGCTGATTTCCTGCAATTTTCATGCACAACTGTCTCTAGAGTTTACAGAAAATGATACAAGAAACAAAAAAAAACATCCAGTGAGCTGCAGTTCTGTGGGCAAAAACACCTTGTCAATAAGAGAGCTCATAGGAGATTGGCCAGACTGGTTCAAGCTGACAGAAAGGCAACAGCAATTCAAATAGCCATGCATTACAACTGTGGTGTGCAGAAGAGCATTTCTGAATCACATCACCTTGAAGTGGATGGGCTACAGCAGCAGAAGACCGTGAAGATACAGTCAGTGACCAATTTATAAAGTTGCTACTAAGTAAATGTTCATCTGAAACCAGCAAAAACAAATTATTGTTCCAAGAAGAGGGAAGTTCAGGTTGCAGCTGGCTGTATTGGGAAAGTTTAATGCTGACACTGAGAAATATTGGCTCCTTTGCCAGCCAATGTATCTTACAAAGGAACCAGAACAATTCATCAAAGTAATTATTGGTCTACCTAACAAGGACCCATTGTATTTTTGAAGCTGTGCTATAACCAATTATTGGAAATTATGTTTATCTCATTTTACAATGCATGGTTCACTGAAATCTCACTAACATATTTGGATAAAAGGGTTAGTTTAAAAAAACTGAACCGACATTCATGAGGAAAATAATTTCTGTACCTTTTAGAGGTTAAAAATAAGCTTGGTGGTGCAATTTGTTGGAAGTTACTTGTATCATTTACAACTACAATTTGCTTTATGTACCATGTGTAGCTAGGATAAGAGAACATTAGCACAATGGATCTTAATAGAAATGTTTAAGTTGATTCAGGTATTATCAATTAAACACACATCTGACCAAAGCATAACATTCTAATTAAATCGGTTGTTTCCCTGTTTGATGAGTTAGGATTTAGATATATAAATCAATTCCAGTTGTCAATATAGAGAATCAAAGTACATTTCCACATAGTTTTATATTGGAACTAATCTTTCCATTCCTACCAAATAAGAAGCTAGTTGTCAAAATACATGCCATTCTATGGAGTTTCAATCCATCAAGTCAATTTCTATTCTGTAAAATGTCACTGGACCAAATTGCCTGCCATTATACAGAAGTTCAATGGATCACATCCCTTCCAATTATGTAGAATTTCAATGACCCATTCCTTTCCCATTTTACAAAATTTGAAGGGACAAAGTTCCTTCCTACTCTGTGGCATTTATAGACAAAATCAAATCTCATTCTATAGAATTTCAATAGCCCCAGTCCACGCTTATAGAAGTGCAATAGTGAAATGATTTCCTAATTTGTAGCATTTCAATCAATCTTTTTCCAATAGATCAAATTAATTCACATAATAAAGAATTATATAGACCAAGCCAACAACTATCCAAATTTTCTATGAATCAAGTTATTTCCTATTCAGTAGAATTATAAGGACCAAACCAATTCCAATTCTACAAAGTTTTGATTGATGAAGACATTTTCCATGGTGTAGAATTTTAATGGATCAGATCCTTCCCACTCTGTGAACCTAAGTGCTTTCCACTCGAAAACAAAATCACTGAGAATTCATTTAATAATTTTTGTTGACAAAATTAATTCCCTTCCTATAGAATTTCAATGGACCATTCTTTTAAAAAATTTTAGTGCATAGCCTGTATTCTCCCATTCATAAGAATTTAAATAAAATGTTTCCCATCCCCTCGTTCTAAATGGTACAAATTGTGGGCCAATTCATAATCCATTTATTTTTGTTTCAGCCACAGCTGATGTTGCTGCAAGTTTGATAGATTACCTACATTGTTTTGTAATTGTAGAAAATATAGGTGGCAGGAGGAGGCCATTGAGCCCAACATGCCTAGGGTCATCAAGCAGGTCTAGGTAGTCATATCCCA
The DNA here is from genome assembly GCF_048418815.1 of Hemitrygon akajei. Taxonomy (NCBI): domain Eukaryota; kingdom Metazoa; phylum Chordata; class Chondrichthyes; order Myliobatiformes; family Dasyatidae; genus Hemitrygon; species Hemitrygon akajei. The sequence continues at coordinate 20,715,509 of NC_133141.1, read as the reverse complement.
GTACTGCATAGCCCTGAAGTCACAGCTGCTCAAGTTCTGCTTAAAAGTGATCCATTTAGGATCTAGACTTAGAGTTCTAGACTTTATTCTTTGGAGTATAGGAGATCGAGGGGTGGCCTTCCAGAGGTGTATACAATCATGAAAAGCATAGATTTGGTGAATCCACCCAGTCCTTTTCCAATGGTTGGGAAGTCAAGAACTAGAGGCCATAAATTGAAGGTGAGACGGGAGAGACTTAATAAGAGCTTGTGAGGCAACTTTTTCACACAGAGGATGAATGAGCTGCCAGAGAACGTGGTTGAGACAGGTTCTAGAAAAGCATTTAAAAGACAGTAGTCAGGTCAGTGCATAGGAAAGGTGGAGGGGGGTATGGGACAAATACAGGCAAATAGGACTGGCTTAGCTGGGCATCTTGGTTGGTATGGATGAGTTGGGCTGAAGACCTGCTTCCGTTCTGTATCACTCTATAACTATGAATCGAGAACTGTATACAGGGCTCAGACTGTGTTCTAACTAGCATTGCCTACAGTTCTGGTTTCACCTGTCTATGCCTTGGCTAATTAAAAAACCTATGCAATATGCTATTATAACCCACCATATTTACCTGTCCTTCTGCCTTAATGGATCTGTGGAGTTACACTCCAAGATCTTTCTGTTCTCCCACATCTCTCAGTGTCCTCCCATTTATTTGATGTTCCTAAACTTTGTTGCTGTTCTCCGGATACATAACCTTGATCACATCAATTTGTACATGGTCATTAGTTTGAGCAAAGTGTTGCAGTTAGATTCTCATACACTCTGTTAATCTGCTATGATGTATGGCTGCTAATATGAGTTGTTTGTAAAGTGTCCTGCCCCTATTAGCGGTGTGGTCTCATACTATAGACTAATTGCTCTCATTTGACACATAATCTAAATACAGATTAGAAAATTAATAGAATATTACAGTGGCACAGCTGATAGAGCCACTCCTCTCAGTGACCTGGGTTCAATCCTGACCTTCAGTGCTATCTCAAACAAGAGAAAATCTGCAGATGCTGGAAATCCAAGCAACACACACAAAATGCTGGAGGAACTCAGCAGGCCAGGCAGCATCTTTGGAAACGAGTACAGTCGACTAGTGTCCTGCTGAAGGGTCTCGGCCCAAAATGTCGACTGTGCTCTTAGTGTGGAGGTGAGGGGTAGAACCTAGGAGGAGAGTGGAGTTGATAGGAATGTGGTGGTGGTGGGGGGAGAAGATTAGGTTATGGGAAATTAATGGAGGGGATGCAGTTGCTCTGGGAACTGGCATAGATTAAATGGGTGGAATGGCCTCCTGTGCTATATGGAAATGTGGATATCAGATGGAATTTTGCAGATTGTGACATTTTGTAAGATTGTACAAATAGAAGAGCCAATAAGGACTTTAAAATAATACTTTCACACTTGGAATTTATTTAATATATTTATTACTTATTTAGAGATACAGTGTGAAACAGGCCTGTCTGGCCCATGGAGCCACACTGCACAGCAACCCATCTATTTAACACTAGCCTAATCATAGGATGATTTATAATGACCAGTTAATCTTCTAACCAGTACGTCTTTGGACTGTGGGAGGAAACCGGAGCACCCGGAAGAAACCCACACAGTCACGGGGAGAACGTACAAATTCCTTACAGACAGTGGTGGGAATTGAACTCTGAACTCCAGAATGGCCCAAACTATAATAATGTCGCAGTAACCGCCATACTACCGTGGTGCCCCACAGGGACACCTACAACGCCACAGGCTTAACATATCCAGTTTAAGGCTCTGACTTTCCTTACTCCATTAGCACAAGTTGTATAGTTCAAATACTAGTCTGGCCTGTCCCTTTTTAAAGCAATTGCTCAACTCTTCCCTATGGGAAATCACATAATTGCAGGCGCTAATCAGTGTAGCTAAGGTCAATTGGAGTTCAGTCAATTGCTTATAAATCTCAAAGCACTGACCCGTTCACACTTGTATTTGACGCCCTCAAATATTATAGTGTGAGAGGAAGAGTCAAATGGAAGGGGATAGAAATCGCAATTGTTTATCCTCCCACACATCCATCCACCTGTTGCTTGGTTACGTTTCTGTTATCTGCATGGATCAAGTGAGACCAAGATAATGCCATTTGTGACCCAGCACAGAGTCGTAAGATCATTTTAGTTTCTGATATGAGGAGATAAAAGGTTTTTGTTGTTTTCTGTTGTGATTAATGTTGTCCTATTGTGGTATTATGTTAGTATATTTCTGTTTTCAGAATAATGTGTAGCTATATTCTTTAAGACTGTGTACAAGTTTGAACATGGTTAGGTTTTTTTGGCTGTAACTGAGTTCTAAAAACCACTTGTGGGCTCGGTGAAGTTGAATGTAGGAAATACTATGACCTCTAGAGGGCATGTCTGGTTTATTTGTGGACCTCGGGCTGTACACATGGTCGTCTACCTCACGCTGTATTTGCATAAGTGCAGCAGCCATTGTGCTCAGCAGAGAGTCTGGGTAATTACCCACAAATATAAGGCCTCCATTGGTTTGAAGTTGGGTGTTTGAGGCTCCCTGTCAACTGGCACAGTGAATGAGGGAGGTAGATATCAGCAATGGTGTCCCAGGGGCATGTTATCTGGACAAGTTGCAGTTCTTGTATGTGTAAAAAAATGAAGTCACTGAGTAAGCTTGCATCTTAATTTAAGTAACTAAATCTATACAACCATCAGTAAGCATCAGAGTACATCCATAGTGTTGGTGAGGCTGAAAATAAGCTAATTCTTCAAAGCTGTGCGCTATTCAAGAGGGATGTTTCATGAATTCTTTCCCTAAAGCCTTTGTAATTGAGGGATTGCCATTATCAATCAGTATTCCTGTATACCCACCTGGAAAGATAAGCTGAAACAATACAGGGACACTATGTGGTCCAGTGATCCCCTGTTGTAGAGCTACCTAATTAATCTCATTCCTCTGTTGGTGTTATTTTGCTCACAGCTGAGTTTTCTTCCTTTTCCAGTGCTTATTTGAAAGAGAATTAAACTTTTCTTTCTATTGAATCAGCTTTCACCAACCTGGGCAGAACATCCCAAATCACTTATTTCACATCCTTTCCAATTATTTTGCTCTTTCTCTATAATGTAGCCTTCAGTTGCTGAGCCTACTGCTGGGAACATTTTCTGTTTTTTTGTACCAAAACTATTCAAGCACCAGTCTTTCCCTGGCCTCCTGTGCTCCCAGGACATTAACACCCAGAGCTGATGCTGGAAATCCTGAAGTAATGGAGCTCATCCATCCATCGGGTTAGGCAGCATCTGTAGAGAGAGGAAAAATATTCTGGATCACATTTTTTTTTGCACCAGAAACCATTAACGTTTTAGGTCAATGATGATCAGAACAGATTTTGATGCTCTCTCAACAGATTTTGTCTGAACTGCCAAGTATTTGCAATTTAAAAGTAGCTGAAAATGCTTCCTTCACCTCTAGTGTCTCCACAAAACTGAAGGAGGCAATGGAACTGTATGGAACCGGCTTTGGTGAAAATGTAAAGGAGAAAAATAATGCCAGACCCCTCAAACCTGCTCCGTGATTCAATATGATCATGGCTAATCTGCCCTAGGCATAATCTCTTATGTGCCAGTTCCTTTGCCCCCACTTCTCCAACCTTTCTGTAAAAAAATTATCTACCTATTTAAGTACCCCTGTGACCTTGCCTCCACAGCCCTCTAGAGTAGGGAATATAAGAGATTTGTTACCCTCTCTAAGAAGAAGTGACCCCAACTGGCCATGTGCTTAAGATCTCCTTAAAGATACAATCCAAGTTCACTAAACTAGAAATCTTCAATAGGTCAGAAAGTATTTTTGAATAATGGAGCTGGTTAACTTGAACAAAACTTACATGCTACACAGTTTCCATTTTTTCTTACTTTTGTTGTGATTACATATGGAAATAAAATACAGGAAATCATCATGGAATACGGAATGCAAGGTCTCCAGGGAGTACCCTGTCTCTGTCTCTCCAAACAATTTGCATAAGCAACAATGGCACCTTCATCCTTCAACCGTTTCCATTCTGTAAGCAGTGTGTGTTACTGTACAGTTCATCCAAGAGCTATCGAAGCTTGAACAAATCTTGAAAGCTCTGAGTGAGCAGTTGAATAAGCAACTCTCCCAGGAATGAGCTTCGAGGTGAAATCAAATCCCGTAAAATAAGCAGAGCAAAGTGTTCTTCAGATCTCCAGCCAGAAGGTTTGGATGTGTCAGAGGCAGAATTTCTTTTTGCTAAAGCATAACTGGGAAAGAAAACCAATTGGTGCTTTTCTTACATAATCGCTTTGAAATTGAGTTTTAAAAATTGCAATATCCATTCACCAGAAAAGAATATAGAAGTATAGGAACTCTTCATTCTCCTGCTGTGTGGAACAGCATTTATAACTGAGTTTGACACTTGTAAGCCACTGTAGGTCATTTTTTAAAAGTTTTGGGTTTTTTTTTTAAACATTTAGAGGCCATAGAGTCAAAGAAAACTACAGCACTGAAACAGGCCCTTTGGCCCATCTAGTCTGTGTTGAACCATTTAAACCACCTAGTCCCATCGACCTGCACCCAGACCATACCCCTCTCATCCATGTTCCTATCCAAATGTTACAATCAAAATCACATCCACACTGACAGCTTGGTCCACACTCTCACCATCCTCTGAGTGAAGAAGTTTCTCCTCATGTTCCACTCTTAAGATGATCTCAAAGATATCTCCGTGGCTTAATCATATAAAACTTAAACATTTAGTTCAAAACGTTACTTACAATAAATGAAAGCCATTTTAACTCTGCAATTGTTTGCTTTTATTCTACTCTAGAAAGTATATATGTTTGTGAGTGATGTATATTTTTGTCTGTTTAGTATATTGCAATTTCCGAGTACTCTACACAAGTTGCAGTCCATCTGATCTTAGAGGATAGATTGCTAGCCCATGATCCTCTGGCACTCTATAGTGTTCTGGTAGGTCATGACAAGGGTTTGGAGATGCATGTTCCAGAGTTTGGGCATATTGTCAGCAACTTTGCTTTCCCAAGAGCTGAAATGGGATCAGGAAAGTTTCAGCCCAGTTCCAAGTAATGAAGATCAAAATGATGTTTTTAGTTTGCCACTGATTGCAATGACACCACCCAGTTTGTTTAAGAAGAGTGCCAATATGAGAAATGGATGGGGGAGTGCAGATATTGGAATCGTACCGCCCCCCCCCCCAAGTCCACCAGTCACCACTCAGCCCCTCTCTCACCAGTGCCCTGCTTTATCACTTTCTTACCCTCTCCAATCTGTCCTGATGAAGGGTTTTGACCCTAAACATTGACAATTCCTTTCTCCCACTATATACTCTGAGTCCCTCCAGCAGGGTGTTTGAGAAATGGAGATCTGATCCAGTGTATGAGCTTCAGTTTGGGGTCTGGATGATTATGGGGAAGAGCAGGGTCAGAGTTCACCTGCCCTTCACCAAGCTTGCCATCCCAGGAGCAAAGGGAGCTTACTGTGTGGAGTATGCACTTTGTGAGTTTCAAGTCGGCCATGGCGTGTAGGTGAGGGGTAGAGTCTGGGGGTAGTTGATGGGAATGTGGGGAGAATATAATGAGATCCGTTCAATGTGTCGGAAGGACAGTGCTGTATGTCTGAATGCTCAACATTTCTGATTCACCATTGTTCCCTATGGGCAGCCCTGGTATCATTATACTGTTTGTTTCAACCCTTGCTATGGGTGTTTCAATATTAAATGCAACATGAATGAGATGGTTAATATGCAGGGCAGATTGCCAAACTTCCACTATATATTCAAAATCCATTTTCCCAAGACTGAGTTTTATAGCACAGATTTAGCTTTGCAGAGCCAGAGGATATCATTCAGACTGGAGCAATTCTCACCGCAAACCTGAGAAATATTTCTGTTTTATGTTTTTTTTTGCCAGGGTCCAGGGTCTTCAATGATCTCAATTCTCGAGGTCAGGAAGTTTAACAATTTTACTTAAATAAAAATATTCTTTCAAATGCTGCATGTGGATCAGCGCAACTGTGGAGTGGGTCATGGGTGATCTGCTCCTCCAGCTTTGTGGCTGTTGCAATCCAAACATTCCATTGAGATTTAGGGGCCACTTTCTGGTAGTTGAGGGATTGTCTCAGATGTTTTTCTTTCCCCTTTCCAAATCTGCGTAGCTTTTTCTTTCTTTGATTGTGAATCTTGATCCCTGCTTCTTTTTCTACTTCTCTTCTATGCCACACACTATGTTTGGCTGGTAAAGTATTTGGACAACCTCCTCTGATGTCTCTCCAATGTTTACAACTGCCCATTAGGGCACTCGTCACCATAACCACAGTGGTTTAAGGGAAAAGAACCATTGCATGTAATATAACAGTGCGCCAATCCAAGCAGTGAGACTACTTTGGAGCATTCTGAATGGGTCCCATTCACTGACCTCTGGTAGTATCCCATTGTATATTTGACCTTGTGGTTGAAATCTTATTTTAGTTAATTTGTTCATTTGCAATGGCATAGTGGTGCAGCTAGCAGAGATGCTGCTCACAGCTCCAGAGACCTGGGTTTGATCCCAAACTTGGGTGTTGTCTGCGTGGAGTTTACAATGTTTCCCTGTGACCGAGTGGGTTTTCCCCCCAGAAGCTCCAGTTTTCTCCGACATTCTAGCAACGTGGTGGCTGGCGGGTTAATTGGCCTCCAGTGTGTGGGTGAGTGGTAGAATCTGGAGGGAGTTGATGGGAATGTGGAACAGCATAGAAACAGGCCCTTTGGCCAAGATGTCTAACTGAGCTAACGCCATTTACCTGTGTTTGGGCAATATCCCTCTAAACCTTTTCTATTCATGTGCCTGTCTAAATGTCTTTTAAGTGTTGTAATTTTACCCATATCTACCATTTCCTTTGGCAACTCCTTCCGTATACCCACCACCCTCTATGTGGGAAAAAAACTGTCCGTCAGATCCTTTTAAATCTTTCCCCTCTCACTTTAAATTTATGCCCTTACTGCGTTCTGCGAGAAGAAATTCCTGAAAGTGGTCTTAAGATCCTCCTAATTCCCTCAAGATTTTACAATCATCCTATAAGATCACTCCTCAACCTTGTATTCTTCAGGGGATAAAGTCTCAGCATATCTAAACTCTCCTTATAACTTAAGCTCTCTAGTCCCGATAACATTGCCGTGAATATTTTCTATACTCTCTACTAGATGACAACTGGGGCGGCACGGTAGCGTAGTGGCTAGCACAATGCTTTGCAGTACCAGCGACACAGGTTCCTTTCCCACCACTGCCTGTAAGGAGTTTGTCTGTTCTCCCCGTGACCATGTCGGTTTCCTTCAGGTGCTCCAGTTTCCTCCCACAGTCCAAAGACCTACCAGTTGGTTGGTTAACTGGTCATTTTAACTTGTCCCGTGGTTAGGCTAGGGTTAAATTGGGGGATTACTGGATGGCCTAGCTCGGAGGGCTATTGTATCTCAAATCAGTGTAATTAGGTGCCTCGACGACAACACGAGTGAATCTGCAGATGCTGGAAATAAATAAAAACACAAAATGCTGGCAGAACTCAGCAGGCCAGACAGCATCTATGGGAGGAGGTAGTAGTGTAGATGCTGTCTGGCCTGCTGAGTTCTGCCAGCATTTTGTGTTTTTAATTAGGTGCCTAATCATTGGAGCTGGCTAAAAGGCCTTTCTCAGTGCTGTATGAGCGCTTGTTCAAAAAGCTCTGAGCATCAGTTGCATGCTAGCATTTATCATTCTTCTGCCATTACAGGTGAAAAGGTTGCAGTGAGCTGCTGCTTTGAACAGTTGCCTTTCTCCTGGTGAAAGTGCTCCCTCACCTGAGTGCTATGGGATAGGGAGTTCCTGGATTTAGACAATGAAGGAACAGTGAATTACTTCCAAGTCTGGCTGGTGCACAACTTGAAGTGGAACCCGCAGCTGCTGATACCTTTTAGTCACTGTGTGCTGGTGGTGGAGGGAGTAAAGGTTGAGGACAAACTGATTTTCATCCTGGATGGTGTCGAGCTCCTCTGGAGGTGTCTTCATTCAGGCCACCTCTCGAGCATTGTCTCAGGTTTGCCCTGGTTCCTTTTCATTTAATCCACAAGACGTGCTCTTAGTGAAGCCAGCATTTATTACTCATCCCTACAAACCTATGGACTGAGTGCTGTTCCTGTCCATTTCTTAAGAGCAGTTAGGTTCTGAAATCTGACATGTCAGACACGGTAAAGGGAGCAAATCCTCTCAGAGTATTAATGAACCAGTGAAATTTTTATGAAAATCCATGCAACGATATGATTGCTCAACTCACAGACACCTCTACATACAAATGAGCTCCTTTGATATTATTAAATTCAAAAGTCCGACATGTGCATACATTCATTCCTTTCAAATGGCAGAACTAGTTTCTCTCACTCCACTTTTAGTAATTTTTTATCAGTTTTATGTGGTCTTGATACCATTCATTACAACACTAGTTTTGTATCATATCAAGTAATTTTTTGTGTGTTTTCTTCATCTTCAGACAAAATTTATTGGAGAGTGTCTTTAAACATGGAACCAAGTCATTATCTGGGGGTCAGCCTGTAGTATCACAATCCCTTTTGTTGAGTTATTTAATTAATTGAATTGGACTAGCAGTTCTAAGCATAAGGGAACCTTGCGTCCCTGACACAATTTCCAAGTAACAGATTCACTGGTTGATGTTGTTCCCCATGCAACACTGCTGCTGGAGTACTGTAGGGGAATATGGATTTTGTAATCCTGGGAAGGACACCTGTGCTGCAAATGATTTTGACAACTACATGTCTGCACGAGGTCGCCTGCCTCTTTAAGTTAACTACTTGGGCATCCTTCACCCAGACCGCAAGTCTGGTGCCAGTTCCCCATGACTCAGCTGTGACCCTTAACTGCAACAGTGATTGTGCCCACACAACATATCCCTTTGTGCACAGTAGAACTACTTGATGCCTATAACTTCTTTCTCCGGCTTTTGGGACGTTTTCTCTGCCTAAACATGTCATCCTTTATATATAGGTTCCAAGGTGGTTTGCAAAGTAAAATTATATCTCTGGTAAACTGATAGCTGATTCTTTCTTGTAAATGCTTCTGGGGGTAGGAAGCATATTTGTTTTCAGTGTAGACCATACATTCCACAGTGTAATAGACAATAATTAGCTCAATATAAAGGAACATAGCAAGGACAGCCTTGTTTAACTCCCTCAGTGCATCATAAAATAAAATTGTTTCTTTTTCCTTGATTCTATGATTTTGCAACATAATTGTGTTGGGATGTGGTAACTAAAGTCACCTACCACTCTCAAACAGTTAGGACCCAATCCTAACTCTGGGCCTGTTTTGGGTGGATGAACTTTGTTGCCAGTTGACAGCAATAAGAGAATGGGGCCAGAGAATGGGTACATTTAAAAAGTACCAGTTAGCCTCCCTCTCCCATCATAGAAAGGACACAAAATCAAAGTCGAGTTTTATGTCATATGCGCAAGGACATGTATGTACAGGTGCAATGAAAAGTAGCAGAGAAAAATCCCATCGTATAAGAAGCATTCATAAGAAAAACATGACTTAAATACAGGTGTCTCCCCCCTCCCTTTACAAAGGTAGAGCGTTCCTACAGAACCTTTCTTAAGCCGAAATGGTGTAAAGCAAAGAACCATTAATTTATATGGGAAAAATGTTCGTAAAAGCGAAAATCCTCTTTGTAATCGAAAACAGGTACTAATGTAGGTCTTTTGTAAAAGCGAAGTGGCATAAAGCAAACATTTGTAAAGCGGGGGACGCCTGTATCTGTTCTGGGACCCCTGCTCTTTGTGATTTCTGCAAGTGTCTTGGATGAGGAAGTGGAAGGGTGGGTTTGGAAGTTTGTAGATGACACAAAGGTTGGTGGAGTTGAAGATAGTGTAGAAGGTTGTCAAGGTTACAACAGGACATTGACAAGGTGCAGAGCTGGGCTGAGAAGTGCAGATGGAGTTCAACCCGGAAAAGTATGAAGTGATTCTCTTTGGAAGGTCAAATTTGAAGGCAGAATACAGGGTTAACGGGAGGATTCTTATCAGTGTGGAGGAACAGAGGGGTCTTGGGGTCCATGTTGATAGATACTTCAAAGTTGCCGTGCAAGTTGATTGGGTTGTTAAGAAGGTTTATTGTGTGTTGTACTGCATTAGTCGGGGAATTGAGTTCAAGAGCCATGAGATAACGCTGCAACTTTATAAAGCTAAGGCTTTGTAAGGCATTGGTCAGACTGCATTTGGAGTATTGCAGTCTTTGGGCCCCTTATCTGAGAAAAGATATGCTGGCATTGGAGAGGGTCCAGAGGATGATCAGGAGAATGATTCTGGGAATGAAAGCATGAGCGTATGAGGAGCGTTTGATGGCTCTGGGCCTGTACACACCAGAGTTTAGAAAAATGAGGGAGGATTTCATAGAAACCTATCAAATATTGAAAGGCCAAGATAGAGTGGCTGCAGAGAGGATGTTTCCTATGGTGGAGGAGTCTAGGAAGAGAGGGCACAGCCTCAGAACAGAAGGATGTCCATTTAGTACAGTGATGAGAAAGGGTGGTGATCTGTGGAATTAATTGCCACAGATGACCATGGAGGCTAAGTCATTGGGTATATTTAAAGCAGAGGTTGATAGGTTCTTGATTAATCAGGTTGTGAAAGGTTACAGGGAGAAGGCAGGAGAACAGGGTTGAGAGGGTTAATAAATCAGCAATGATAGAATGGTGGCACAGACTCAATGGGTCGAATGGCCTAATTCTGCTTGTACGTCGAATGGTCTATAAAGCCCTAGATAGACCACACTTTGAATATTGTGTTCAGTTCTGGTCCCCTCATTAAAGGAAGGATGTAGAAGCTTTAGGGAAATTGCAGAGGAGATTTACCAGGATGCTGTCTGGATTAGACAGCAGGTCTTATGAAGAAAGGCTGAGTTAGCTAGGGCTTTACTCTCTGGAGTGAAGGACGATGAGAGGTGACTTGATAGAGGTGTACAAGATGATAAGAAGTATGGATCAAATGACAGCCAGAGACTTTTTCCGGATGGAAATGGCTAATTCAAGGGGGGGGGGGATCATTTTAAAGTGATTGGAGAATAGTATAGGGGGATGCAGGAAGTAAGTTTTCTTTACACATAGACTGGGTGAGTGTATGGAATGCCTTGCCAATGTTGGTGGTGAAGGCAGATACATTAAGGACGTTAAGAAACTCTTACTTAGGCACATTGATTATAGAAAAATGGAAAGTTATGTAGGAATGAACGGTTAGATTGATCTTAGAGTAGATTAAGAGTTTGGTACAACATTGTGGGCTGATGGGCCTGTACTGTGCTGTATTGTTCTATATTGTTATATTCTATATAACACAATGTTTACAAGAAAACACAATTACAACTAAAAAAGTCAGTTTTATTGCAAAGTACTGAAAATAGTCATACTGTTGCTAAACTGTAGTGATAAGGGTTTTACTAGTTGGTTTAAGAACTGAATGTTTGAAGGGAAGTGGTAGTTTTTGAACCTGGTGATGTGGGACTTCAGGCTTCTGTACCTCCTGCCCAGTGATAGCTGTGAGAAGCTGGCATGGCCTTGATATGTGGATCCTTGATAAATGCATGTTCATGTGGTATGGAATTTGCTGCTAAGCAAGTATGGGGTCATTTGCTGTAGAAACACCAAAGCGAAGTCAATAGGGGCTGGGGTAGGCCATTTGGCCCTTCAAGCCTGTTCTGCTATTTAATCTGGTCATGAGTGATTATCGAAATTCAGTACCATATTCCTACTTTCACCCAATTTACCCCCATCTCTACAGCAATTAAAATTTCTACTAACTCTTTCTTGAATGTATGTAATGATTTGACTTTAACGGCTTTCTGTGGTTGGCAATTCCACAGGTTCACCACTCTCTCGGTGAAAAAACTTCTCCCCATCTCAGGCAACACACACAAAATGCTGCCTGGCCTGCTGCATTCCACCAGCATTTTGTGTGTGTTGCTTGAATTTCCAGCATCTGCAGATTTCCTCGTGTCTCCCCATCTCAGCCTTAGTTGGCCTACCATGTATCTTCAGGCTATGATGTCTTGTTCCGGACATGCCCACTATTGCGTCTTCCCCTTAAACATTTCACCTTTCACCCTTAACCCATGCCCTCTAGTTGTAGTCCCATCCAACCTCAGTGGAAAAGCCTGCTTGGATTTCCCCTATCTACACCCCTCATAATTTTGGATACCTCTATCAAATCTCCTCTCAATCTTCTACATTGCAAGGAATAAAGTCCTAACCTATTCAATCTATCCTTATACCTCATGTCCTCCAGTTCCAGCAAAATCCTTGTAAATTTTCTCTGTACTCTTTCAACCTTATTTACATCTTTCTTGTAGGCAGGTGGCCAAAACTCGACACAATACTCCAAATTAGGCCTCACCAATGTCTTATACAACATCAAAATAACATCCCATCTTCTGTATTTAATAGCTTGATTTATGAAGGCCGACGTGCCAAAAGCTTTCCTTATGGCCCTATCAGCCTATGATGCCACTTTCCCTTTGTTTTACTAGAATCCTCAGTGCCCTATCATTCATTGTGTAAGACTTACCCTGGTTGGTCCTACCGAACTGTAGCACCTCCTACTTGTCTGCATTAAATTCCATCTGCCAATTTTCAGCCCATTTTTCCAGCTGGTCCAGATCCCCCTGCAAACTCTGATAGTCTTCCTCACCGTCCACTACACCCCCAATCTTGGTGTCATCCACAAATTTGCTAATCCAGTTAGTCACATTGATATAGATGACCAACAACGGATCCAGCACCAATCCCTGAGGCAGTCCACTAGTCACAGGCCTCCAGTCAGAGAAGCAAATATCTACTACCACTATCTGGCTTCTCACACAAAGCCAATGTCTAATCCAATTTACTATCTCATCTTGAATGTTGAGTGACTGAGCCTTCTTGACCAGCCTCCCATGTGGGACCTTGTCAAAGGCCTTGCTAAAGTCCATGCAGACAACATCCACTGCCTTGCCTTCATCCACTTTCCTGATAACCTCCTTGAAAAATTCTATGAGATTGGTTAGTCATGACCTACCATGCACAAAGCCATGCTGACTATCCATAATCAGTCCCTGTCTATCCAAATACTCATATATCCTGTCCCTTAGAGTACCTTCCAATAACTTTCCCACTACTGATGTCAGGCTAACCGACCTATAATTTACTGGTTTATGTTTCTTTCTTAAACAGCAGAACAACATTAGCCTTGTCAGGCCCCAGGGATTTATCCATCCTAATTTGCCTCAAGACAGCGAACACCTCTTCCTCTGCAGTCTGTATAAGGCTGATTCCAGTGAGGTATTGAGAAGATTTGACCTATATATTGCTGGAATTTGGGAGAAGTAGGACTTGATAGACTGGATGGATGATTTCTTGTCTATAGTAAGAAAGAACCAGGAGTCACAGTCTTTAAGGGGTCAATCATTGAAGAAAAAGATGAGCATAAATTTCATCACCCGAAGTGTAGTGGATCCTTAGAATTCTTAAAGTGTACAGTTCAGTCTTTGAATATATTTGAGCTGATAGAACTTTTTATGGATATTAAGGAAATCAAAGTTCAGATGAAGTATGGAGCGGCTCAGAACAGTAGAGCAGGTTCAGGAGCTGAACTGTTTACGCTGTTTCAATATCTAACATTTTTATGAAAGCATCCAAGTAATTAGTCTCGACCACTTCCTGTGGTGGTAGCTGTACATTCTAACCACTCTCATATAAGATAAATTTCTTCTCATTTCCCTTTTGAATTTATTACTAGCTATCTTCTACTAATGACCCCAGTTCTGGATTTCTTCATGTGGAAACATTTTGCATCTACTCAATACAGCGCACGCAGAATTTTAAAATCCTATATCAGATTACCTCTAAATCCTCTTGTTTCTAAAGGGAAAACCTGAACCTCTTCGATCCTACTCTGAGGTGTAATCTCCCAGTACTTTCTCCTGTGCTATAGAATCAGAGCCTTTCACAGTGCCTAAACTTAAACCTGAACAATACCAAAAACAAATTTAACAACTGTACTTCTGAATTCTCCTCTCGTAGATTTAGAAACTGGTGCCTTATTTGCATATGTATTTACTCTGTTGTGCTGACATGATGATTTTAATAGTTTGTTTCCCAAAATTATGGAATCATAGAACACGACAACACAGAACTAGGCCCTTCGGCCCATCTTGTACATGTCAAACTATTAGTCAGCCTAGTCCCATCGACTATAGCTCTCTATACCCCTTCCATTCATGTACTTATCCAAATTTTGAAACATAGAAACATAGAAAACCTACAGCACAATACAGGCCCTTCAGCCCACAAAGTTGTGCCGAACATGTCCTTACCTTAAAAATTACCTAAGGTTACCCATAGCCCTCTATTTTTCTGAGCTCCATGTACCTGCCCAGGGGTCTCTTAAAAGACCCTATCATATCCACCTCCACCGCCGTAGCCGGCAGCCCTTTCTCTTAATTTCCCTTAAGTGTTAAAATCAAGCCTGCATCCACAACTTCCACTGGCAGCTCATTCCACACTCTCACCACCCTCTGAGTGAAGAAGCCCCTGCTCATGTTCCCCTTAAATGTTTCGCCTTTCACCGATAGCCCATGACCTTTAGTTCTAGTGTCATCCAACCTCAGTGGAAAAAATCCGCTTCTACTTACACTATCTACACCTCTCATAGTTTTGCATTGGTTTGTTGGTTAAGTGCATCACCCCGACTGGGGCGTAGACTGCCGACAGTAGCTCACCAGAGTCCTCCATCCTGGGCCAGTTTTTCAAGTTCTTGGGGTTGGCTTCAAGGACGCATTGTCTTCTGCTCTCCCTGTGGATTCTACATTAGCACTTGCCTGGTGATGTTGGTACTTGTCCTATCCTTTCCCATTGTCCTTTCCTTAATTCTTCCACCGTTAGCTGGTGTGTTCTCTGCCGTAGATCAGTGTTACTGATGACTTCTCACCAGCAGGTCCAAAGGATTTTTCTCAGAGAGCTATACTTTCCTAGTGATAGTCTATGCTGTCCTCCACTTAGGATGCCTCTATCAAATCTCCCCTCATTCTTCTATGCTCTGGGGAATAAAGTCCAAACCTATACAACCCTTCCCTATAACTCAAGTTCTCAAGTCCTGGCAATATTCTTATAAATTTTCTCTGTACTCTTTCAATCTTATTGACATCTTTCCTGTAGGTAGGTGACCAAAACTTCACACAACACTCCTAATTGGGCCTCACCAATGTCTTATACATATTCAACATAACATCCTGGCTCCTGTACTCGATAATGTGATTTATGAAGGTCAATGTGCTTTCTTTACTACCTTAGGTACCTGTGACACCATTTTCAAGAAATTATGGAACTGTATTCCCAGATCCCTCTGTTCTACTGCATTCTTCAGTGCCCTACCACTCACTGTGTAAAATCTACCCTGGTTGGCCCTCCCAAAATTCACCACCTCACACATGTCTGCATTAAGTTCCACTGCCTTGCCTTCATCAACCTTCCAGCCAAATTCCTTGAAAAACTATTTAGCTTGGTTGGACATGACCTATCACACATAAAACCATGTTGACTATCCCTAATCAGTCCCTGACTATCCAAATACTTATATATCCGGTCCCTTAGAATATCTTCCAATAACTTTCCCACTATTGATCTCAGGCTCACCGGCCTGTACCTCCCTGGCATATTCTTCAAGCCTTTCTTAAACAATGGAATAACATTAGCTATCCTCCAATCCTCCAGCCCCTCACCTGTGGCTAAGGATATTTTAAAATATCTCTGCTAGGGCGCCTGCAATTTCTGCACTAGTCTCCCAGAGGGTCCAAGGGAACAGCTTGTCAGGCCTTGAGGATTTATTCACCCTAATTTTCCCTCAGACAGCAAGCACCTCCTCCTCTGTGATAATGATAATCTGTATGTGGTCCATGATCTCACTGCTGCTTTGCCTCACTTCTATGGACTCTGTGTCCATCTCTCAAGTAAGTACAGATGTAGAAAAATCCACTTAAGATTACTCCCATCTCTTTCGGCTCCATGCATAGATTACCACTCGGATCTTCCAAATGACCAATTTTTCCCCTTGTTATCCTTTTGCTCTTAATATATCTGTAGAAGCCCCTAGGAATCACCATCACCTTGTCTGCTAGAGCAACCTTATGTCTTCTTTTAGCCCTCCTGGTTTCCTTCTTAAGTGTTCTCTTACATTTCTTATACTCTTCAAGTACCTCACTTGCTCCTTCTTGTCAATACCTGCCATGTTGCTCCTTTTTCTTAACCAGGGCCTCACTATGCCTTGAAAACCAAAGTTCCTCAAAGCTGTTATCTTTGACTTTTATTCTGACAGGAACATACAAACTCTATGCTCTCAAAATTTTAATTTTGAAGGCCTCCCACTTACCAAGCACACCTTTGTCAGAAAACAACCTGTCCCAATCCACACTTGCCAGATCCTTTCCGATACCATCAAAATTGGCCTTTCTCCAATTCCGAATCTCAACACAAGTACTTGTCTGCCCACTGCCCTGACATTTTCCCTGGCTGGTAATGCCACCCCTCCCCTTTTAATTCCCCTCCACTCTATCACATCTAAAACAGTGGAACCCCAGAACACTGAGCTGCCAGTCCTGCCCTTCTTGCAACCAAGTCTCACTAACGGCTACAATATCATGATTCCATGTGCTGATCTATGCCCTTGGCTCAACCTACAATGCTCTTTGCATTGAAATATACGCAACTCAGAGCATTAGTCCCATCATGTTCACTCTTTCAATTCCTGACCTTGAATGTACACTTAATATCTTTCCCCACAACCCACAACCACTCCACTATCTGCTCTGGTGCTTTGGTTTCCACCTCCCTGTAACTCTACTTTAAACCCTCCCTCCCCGAGCAGCACCAGCAAACCTTCCTACAAGGATAGTATTTCCCCTCCAGTTCAGGTGCAAACTGACCCTTCTGTGCAGGTCCCACCTACTCTGGAAGAGAGCCACAACGATCCAAAAGCCTGAAGCCCTCCCTCCTGCACCATCTCCTTAGCCATGTGTTAAACTGTATGATCTTCCTTTTGTCTGGCCTCACTAGAACATGCATGGGTAGCAGTCCTGAGATCACGACTCTGGAGGTCCTGTCTTTTATCTTAGCACCTAACTCCCTGAACTCACTTTGCAAGACTTAAGTCATCCATCCTACCTATGTTATTGGTACTGACGTGGACCATGACCTCTGGCTGCTCACCCTCCCACTGAAGAATGTTGTGGACTTGATCGGAGATGTACCTGACCCTGACTCCCAGGAGGTAACATACCATCGGGGAATCCCGTTCTCATCCACAGAACCTCCTGTCTGTTCCCCTAACCAGTGAGTCCCCTATCACTACAGCTCACCTCTTCTCTCCCACGCCCCCCCACCCCCCCGCCGCACTTCCCTTCCGAGCAACAGAGCTAGACTCAGTGCCAGAGACCTGACTGATGTGACTTTCTTCTGCTGGGTCATTCCCCCCCCCCCCCCTCCACCCGAGCAATATCCAAAGTGGTATACGTTTTAAAGGGAACTGCCACAAGGGTATTCTGCACTAGCTGCTATCTGTGGTGATTGTCAGGAGGGGGAAAGGGTACTGATGGTCAGCTACCTACCTGTGTCCTGCACCTTGGGTTCAGCTACCTGCCTGTATGTTCTGTCGATCAACCCCTCCATCTCCCATAACACATTTTGAAAGGAGCTGCAACTGAATGCATTTCTTGCAGGTGTAGCTGTCAGGGACACCTTCCCACATCCTGCAAGAGGAGCATTCAGCTATCCTGCCAGGCATCCCCACTTCAGTCTGCCATTTTTATTTCCATCTCTCTTACATTATTCTTCAATGGATCCCAGCAAATAGTAAAGCCGGACTTAGATTCACCAAGTACATGCTGGCTATTGTTAATTTTATTTTCAATTATAGTTCATCTTTGGAAGCCTTTCTATCACTTTCAGTAAGTTCCTGTATCTTCAAGCTGACTGATCTGCAGCTCCTCGGTTGTGTCCTTTGCAGGATGCTTGTCTTCATTAGCAGTAGGGTATGGTACAATTTGGTTAGGCAACGGGTGGAATGTTCCAGTCACCACAATGAATGGATGGAGAGGGCGCAGAGGAGATTCACCAAGGATATTGCCTGGGATGGAGTGTTTTAATTATGAGAGGATGGATAGGCTGGGTTTGTTTTCCCTGGAGCGGAGGGGACAGAAAATTGAAACATGGATAGAATGAGTAATTATGTGAAACTTTACCATATAGCAGGATTGTCTAAGACTGGAGGGCATTAGTTTATGGTAAGGAGTAAAGGGTTGTGAGGATCTGATGAAGAGTTTACTCACTCAGAGGGGAGTGATGGGAGTTTGGAATCTGGAATGCTATTGGCGGCTCAATCACGTGACACCGCGAGAAGTAACATTCTCAAAACTAGGACCCCGCAATTTACCGCTAATTGGACGTCCGCTTGAATAATACAAGGATCACGGAATCACCAAGCCTTTCAAAATAAACTTACCAAGCTTAAACTGAAGGCACCAGGAGACTGCATTACAGAGAGTGAATTGCTCAAGAGAAACACAAGGAATGCAAAATGATTAATGACTCTCATTAAACAGCAATTAACAAATTCAGTGCTCTTTAAATCTCAGTGCCCAACGCTCTCCGACGCCCCACACAGCCTGAAGAGCTCATTACATGTCCTTAATGATGGGTGCCACTGCCTTGAAGCACCACCTCTTGAAGATGACCTCAATGGTGCAGAGGGTTGTACCCATGATGAAACAGCTTGAGTCTATAACCCTCTGCAGCCTCTTGTGATTCTACACTTTGGAGGCTCCATAGCAGGCAGTGATGCAACCAGTCAGAATGGTCTCCACTGCACATCTATGGAAATTTATAAGTATCCTTAGTGACATGCCGAATCTCTTCAGCCTCCTAATGAAGTCAAGCCACAAGCATGCTTTCTTCATGGTTGCATCAATGCATCGGGCGCAGCACAGAGCCTCCTGACAGGCAGGAACTTGAAAATGCTCACACTTTTCACCATTGACCCCTCAATAAGTATTGGTGTGTGTTTGACCAACTTCTCCCTGAAATCCACAATCAGTTCCTTGGTCTTTGCTGATGTTGAGTGCAAAGTTGCTGTTGCAACATCACTCAACCAGCCACAATCATTCCTGTATGCTTCCTTGTTGCTGTCAGAGATCCTACCAAGAACAGTTGGTAGAATGTGCAGCATGTGCTCCATACTGAAATTTATTAATTGGGAGCAGTGCGGTCAGTCATCTCCTGATGCCTTTTCTGTATTCAGTATGATCAATGCCAATCATAATGTAAACTCAACTCCACATTCCTGTATGGCTCTGGTAACTCTCACACACTTGCCTTCAAGATATTTGAAGAATTTTCTTTCACCACATTTTGAGGCAGAGGGTTCCAGAGAATTGTGATTCTTTAAATGGAAAAATATTCATTGTAACTCTGTCCATGAGCCAGTCTTCGTCAGAGGATCAGAGGTGGAGAGGGTCAGTAACTTTAAATTCCTGGGTGTTACTACTCAGAGGACCTGTCCTGGGCCCAGTACATAAGTGTGATTGCAAAGAAAGTACGGTTGCACCTTCTCTTCCTTAGGAGTCTGCGGAGATTCGGCATGATATCTAAGACTTTGACAAACTTTTATAGATGTGTAGTGGAGAGTTATTACTTATATTTGCATTTGCACAGTTTGTTGTCTTCTGCACTCTGGCTGATCTTCCATTGATCCTGTTATAGTTACTATTCAATAAATTTGATGAGTACGCCCACAGGAAAATGAATCTCAGGGTTGTATATGACACATATATACTTTGATAATAAAATTTACTATGAATTTTGAACCTTATTTTGGAACCCATTGTCTTTAAGCAGTTGCCAGTGGTTCTAGAGTCTCCCATGAGGAAATTTGCTCTCCACGTCCAGCCTCTCAAAACCCTTTAGCATCTTGTGTTTCTGACAAATTCCCTTGCTCTTCAGAACAGAGAGGGGCATTTCATCTGGACCTGGGGCCTTAGCCTCTTGTATGTGCATTAATTGATCATTATTATCCCACCTTTGCTCTGCTCTACATGCTTTATACCAATGAATGTGTGGTGAAGTACAGCTCCAATGTCATATTTAAGTTTGCTGACATCACCACTGTTGTTGGCCAAATCAAAGGTGGCGATGATTCAGACTAAGACAACTGCACTGTTCTAAAGAGCATTATATGAGGTCATTCTTACCCTCGGCCATTAGGCTCTATAATGAGTCAACCTATAGCCGGGGAAGTGATGACCCCGTCCTGTTAGACTGCTTGAGGTAACTTATTTTGTATACTTTCTTACTTCCCGTCTAATATTTCTATATCTGTGCACTTGTAATGCTACTGTAACACTGTGATTTCCTTTGGGATCAATAAAGTATCTATCTATCGGTATAGGAGGGAGATTGAGAATTTGGTTGAGAGGTGCCACAACAACAACCTCTCACTCAATGTCAGCAGGATCAAAGAGCTGATTATTGACTTCAGGAGGAAGAAACTGGATGTCCACGAGCCCATCCAGGTCATGCTGTCTTCTCGCTGCTGCTATTAGGAAGGTGGTACAGGAGCCTTAGGTCCCACACCACCAGGTTCAGGAACAGTTAAAACCCTTCAATCAGCATGGATAACTTCACTCACCTCAACACTGAACAGAGTCCACAACCTATGGACTCACTTTCAAAGACTACAACTTCAGTTCATAGTTTGTTTATTTATTTATTTATTTTGTCTTTTTTTTTGTTTTGCACATTGGTTGATGTTCCTTTGTGTGTAATTTTCATTGACTCTATTTGTATTTCTTTGTTCTACTGTGAATGCCTGCAAGAAAATGAATTTCAAACAGAATGCATACTTTGATTATAAATTTACTTTGAATTTCTGGAACTTTGAACTCCATTAATTTCTTTCTACTCAACTTCAGGTGCGGAAAAGAATAGTCCTCTCCTGCTCATAGACACCTGATTTACAGTATGTATAGCATTTAGCAGACGGGCGGGATGGACTTACAGGTGGCTGTGGAGCTGCAGGCATTTTTTGCCATGCGGAAACTCAATTCACGGCCAGCGCAAAGACACAATCATAAGGATGGTGTGGCAGCAACTTTACTTTCTTTAGAGGTTGAGGAGATTTGGTTTGTCACCACTCTTAACAAACTTCTGCAAATATACTGTTGTAAGCGTCCAGACTGATTGCACCATGGTCTGTATAGGAATTCGAATGTGCATGAACGTAAGAAACTGCAGAGAGTAGTGGACTCACTACAAACATCGTGGCACATCCCTCCCCACCATCGGTAGTATCTACAGGAAGCGCTGCCTCAAGAAGGCAAAGTCTATCATAAAATATCCCCACCATCCGGGCCTTGCCATCTTCTCACATCTACCATCAGGCAGGAGGTAGAGAAGCCTGAAGTCCCACACCACCAGGTTCAAGAACAGCTTCTTCCCTTCAACCATTTGGTTCTTGAAGCAATTGGCACAAAATTATTCACTACAGTTTAGCAACACTATGATCATTTTGTACTAAAATGGGCTGTGTTTGTTTCTTGTTCTAATTGCTTTCTTGCTTGTAGAAACACTGTTTAATTTTGTTTCTCAGAATCAGAATCAGGTTTATTATCACCGGCATGTGATGTGAAATTTGTTAACTTCGCAGCAGCAGTTCAATGCAATACATAATCTCGCAGAGAAAAAGTAATAAATAAAATAAAAATAAGAAGAAGAATGAATAAGCAAGTAAATCAGTTATGTATATTGAACAGATTTTTAAAAACATGCAAGAACAGAAATACTGTATATTTAGAAAAAGTGAGGTAGTGTCCAAAGGTTCAATGTCCATTTAGGAATCCAATGGCAGAGGGGGAAGAAGCTGTGCTGAGTGTGTGCCTTCAGGCTTCTGTATCTCCTACCTGATGGTAACAGTGAGAAAAGGGCATGCCCTGGGTGCTGGAGGTCCTTAATAATGGATGCTGCCTTTCTGAGACACCGCTCCCTAATGATGTCCTGGGTACTTTGTAGGCCAGTACCCAAGATGGAGCCAACTAAATTTATAACCTTCTGCAGCTTCTTTCGGTCCTGTGCAGTAGCCCCTCCATACCAGACAGTGATGCAGCCTGTCAGAATGCTCTCCATGGTACAACTAGAAAAGTTTTTGAGTGTATATGTTGACATGACAAATCTCTTCAAACTCCTAATGAAGTATAGCCGCTGTCTTACCTTCTTTATGACATCGATATGTTGGGACTGGGTTAGATCCTCAGAGATCTTGACACCCAGGAACTTGAAGCTGCTCACTCTCTCCACTTCTGATCCCTTTATGAGGGTTGGTAGGTATTCCTTCGTCTTATCCTTCCTGAAGTCCACAATCAGCTCTTTTACTGACGTTGAGTGCCAGGTTGTTGCTGTGGCACCGCTCCGCTAGTTGGCATATCTCACTCCTGTATGCCCTCTCGTCACCACCTGAGATTCTACTAACAATGGTTGTATCATCAGCAAATTTATAGATGATATTTGAGCTGTGCCTAGTCACACAGTCGTGTGCATACAGAGAGTAGAGCAGTGGCCTTAGCACTGCTAAGGTGCTAAGGTGCACCTTAACCCTGGGGTGCTCTAGGGTTGATTGTCAGCAAGGAGGAACTGTTATCACCAATTTGCACAGATTGTGGTCTTCCGGTTAGGAAGTCGAGGATCCAATTGCAGAGGGAGGTACAGAGGCCCAGGTTCTGCAACTTCTCAATCAGGATTGTGGGAATGATGGTATTAAATGCTGAGCTATAGTCGATGAACAGAATCCTGACGTAGGTGTTTGTGTTGTCCAGGTGGTCTAAAGTCGTGTGGAGAGCCGTTGAGATTGCGTCTGCCGTTGACCTATTGTGGTGATAGGCAAATTGCAATGGGTCCAGGTCCTTGCTGAGGCAGGAGTTCAGTCTAGTCATGACCAACCTCTCAAAGCATTTCATCACTGTCGATGTGAGTGCTACTGGACGATAGTAATTAAGGAGGCTCATATTATTCTTCTTTGCCACTGGTATAATTGTTACCTTTTTGAAGCAAGTGGGAGCTTCTGTCAGTAGCAGTGAGAGGTTGAAAATGTCCTTGTATACTGCCGCTAGTTGGTTGGCACAGGTTTTCAGAGCCTTACCAGGTACTCCATCGGGACCTTCCGCCTTGCGAAGGTTCACTCTCTTTAAAGACAACCTAACATTAGCCTCTGAGATGGAGATCACAGGGTCATCAGGTGCAGCAGGGATCTTCACAGCTGTAGTTGTGTTCTCCCTTTCAAAGCGTGCATAGAAGGTGTTGAGTTCATCTGTTAGTGAAGCATCGCTGCCATTCATACTATTGGGTTTCGCTTTGTAGGAAGTAATGTCTTGCAGACCCTGCCAGAGTTGTCGTGTATCCGATGTTGTCTCCAACCTCATTTGAAATTGTCTCTTTGCCCTTGAAATAGCCCTCTGTAAATCATACCTGTGGTTTTCTGGTACAGGCCTGGGTCGCCAGACTTAAATGCCACGATCTAGCCTTCAGCAGACGATGTACCTCCTGGTTCATCTATGGCTTTTGGTTTGGGAATGTACAGTAATTTTTTGTGGGCACACATTCATCCACACAGGTTTTAATGAGATTGATAACAACTGCAGTGTACTCATCCAAGTTCGAAGATGAATACAGACCAGTCCACTGATTCAAAGCAGTCCTGTGGGCGCTCCTGTGCTTCCCTTGTCCATATCTTGGTCCTCACTGCTGGTGCTGCAGTCTTCAGTCTCTGCCTATACTCAGGGAGTAGAAGTACAGCCAGGTGATCAGACTTCCCAAAGTGATGGTATGGAATAGCACGGTAGGTATTCTTGATGGTGGTGTAACAGTGGTCCAGTGTAGTGTTTCCTCTGGTATTGCAAGTGATCTGTTGATGGTAGTTGCTTAGTGATTTTTTCAGACTGGCCTGGTTAAAATGTCCCAAAACAATGGTGAAGGCGTTAGGGTGCGCCATTTCGTGCATGTTGATCCCATTGCTCAGATCATCTAAAGCCTGCTTGACATTGGCCTGAGGTGGAATGTAAACTGCTACCAAAATGACCCCAGAGAACTCCCATGGTACGTAAAAAGGACGGCACTTTACTGCTGGATATTCCAAGTCTGGTGAGCAGAATTGGGACAGCACTGATATATTTGTGCACCAAGAAGAGTTGATCATGAGGCATACTCCTCCACCTCTGCTTTTGAGAGACTGCTTGGGACTGCTACTTATATGAAGTTGTGTGCCTGTAATGCTGCTGTAAGCAAGTTTTTCATTGCACCTGTGCACTCATGCTGTTGACAATAAACTTGACATATATTCTCGACATACATTTCGGAGATTGTGAACTGTTCAGGTGACAAGCTATTCTCGGAAATGGAATCCTGGGGAGGACCTGTACTTCCCATGGATGTATTTGTTTCCTTTGCACTTCGAGGACTTTTGAAAGCACATGTTATGGTTGGAGGGATAAGGGACTACAAGTTTATTTCTCAGAACTACATTGGAGGCAATTGATGACAATTTGTCTTCACTACTCTTTATCAGCTGATTTGATTGCAGAACATTTTATAATACTGTCACCTGACTCTGTGGATAGTCAAGAGTATATTGGATACTTGGACTTGGACCTGTATTTTTGGCTCTTTATGTGAATCATAAAGAAATCATTTAATAGAATCATTTAAACAAAGAGCTAAAAATCAATTCCAGCTTTTGAAATATTTTCTCCTGGCCTTAATCCTATATTTTGTTAAAGCTTCAGCTGATCTGAAGCATAGTAGTTAGAGTCCTATCTTACAGTCCATGAGTCTTTCCAGCTAAACAGCCCCTTTCTGGAGTCCATTGCGTCTTCAAGTCAAGTTTGTTGTCGTATGCACAAAAACAGGTGCAAGGAAGAACTTATTGCAGCCTCATCACAGGTACACTAGAGGGACAGCGTTCACAAAAAACCATACATTAAACTTAAATTATACAAGAAAGAGCTCCATTTGAACAAAAGAAAGTCTTCATGGTATCATTGCTGTGTTTTATAACTGTAGATTCATCCCGGGAATGAAAGGGTTAAGGTATGAGGAGTGTTTGATGACTCTGGGCCTGTGCTCACTGGAGCTTAGAAGAATGAGGAGGGATCACATTGAAACCTATGGATATTGAAAGGATTAGATAGAGCGAACGTGGAGAGGATGTTTCCTAGAATGGGGGGAGTCTAGGACCAGAGGGCACAGCCTTAGAATACAGAATATCCCTTTAAAAGAGAGATGATGGGGAATTTCTTTAGCTAGAGCATGGTGAATCTGTAGAATTCATTGCCACATACAGTGTGGAGGCCAAGTCACTGAGTATATTTAAAGTAGAGGTTGATAGGTACTTGATTAGTAAGGACATCAAAGGTTACAGGGAGAAGGCAAGAGAATGGGGTTGAGAGGGATGATAAACCAGCCTTGAAGGAATGACGGAGCAGACGCAATGGGCCGAATAGCCTAATTCTGCTCGATGTCTTATGGTCAATTACACTGTTTGGAGGGTGGGCAACAAAAATTCTGTTAATAAATAACTTTATTTCTTTGTGAGTTGTCCATATTCCAAATCACTTTGACTGCTCCACTCACAGAACCCAACAGTGGTTGTGAACAGTTATTCATCGGGTACGCAGTCTGGGTCACCTTAGTCTGATTCAGCCATATCCTCCTCCCAACTGCAGTAGCAGTGTCCTTATCTTCGGATCTTTATCCTCGTATACAAGGGCAGACAAATTATCAGGCAGGTGGCCAGTCCCTAATTACCCAGATCCTGCAATATCATATTCTGTCATTATTGTCTTGCCACCAAGGTCTCAGCTGCTAGGCTCCCAGGTAAACCACTTGGTCTTTAGAGCCACTGCCTCAAGAGCTTCAGAGAGCAGAGTTTGATCCCAGCCTCTGGCACTGTCTATTGCCTTTGTGGCCATGTGCAGTTTCCCCTGCGTGCTCTGCTTTCCTGCTGCATCCCAATGACATGCAAGTTCATAGGTTGATTGGCTATAAATTGTCTCGAGGTCATAGAACCTTAACGGGAATGCGGAGAGAGCATTTTTAAAAATGATTACTCTAAATGGCTTGTTAATGGTCAGCACAGACTCTGTGAAAGACATGTTTCCATTCCCCCCCCCACACACACACACATTCTCATTCTCTCACTTATACTCACTCTGTTGCTGTCTCTCTCTATCTTTCCCTGTCTCCCTGACTCTCTCTCTGACTCTCTCTGATTTTCTCTTTGCCTCTCTCTCTCACTCACTCTCTCTGACTCTCCTTTTCTCTCTGACACTGTCTCTCACTCACTCTCTCTCTGACTCTCCCTTTTCTCTACTCACTCACTCTCCCTGTCTCTCTCTCTCTCTGTCTCTCCTCTCTCTCTCTCTCTCTGGCTCTCTCTGACTGAGTCAGTCATGGCAAGGTTCACTGGTCTACATTTCCTTTGTAGATTATAAATCATTCTGCAGCTTGCCAAGAGCTTCTCCATCAATGGAATCTGCAGTCTTTTGATTCAACACAGAACAGCTGAGTATAAGATCCTTGTCTCGTGTTTTCCACTGCACACTTTTATTTTAAAGCCACGTTGGGTATCAGGAGGGTAATTTTACATTGTATCGGAATGTGACTGACACTGCAGAGTAACTGAGAAGAAGGAGGATTTCTGGAAAACAGTCCTTAATGGCAATGCTATCGGGTATAAGGGTTTGCACTGTTTTAAAGGCAGTCAGAACATTGCCAACGCACCTTGAAACAGGGTCTTGTCCAAAATAGGGTGGTAGAGAAGGGAAAGAGAAATGTGGTGGTTGTTAGGAATGGCATGAATAGAGATTTGTCAGCAAGATTAGAAGTCTCATTTGGTTTGTTGCCCCTTGTGATAACAGGGGTATCTCGTGCCAACTAATAGAGTACGAGAGGATCCAGTCCAATGGTTCATGTTGGAGCCAAATTCAGAACCAAAAGTAGGCAAGTGGCCCTTGTTAGAGGGGACTAGGAACTAAGCTTGTAAAACAGCAGGGATGTAATTAGTGGATTATTGCCCGAGCCACATGCAAATAGATAGGCAAATTGCAGAAGAAAACATGGTGCTGAGTGAGTGGTGTGGGAAAGAAGGATTTCATTTCAGGGGATGCTGGTACTAGTACTGGAGCAGAAAGGGACTATACCCTTCGAACAGGCTGAACTGGACTGGGGCCCGGATCAACAGAGCAAGGTGATTGCAGGAAACTATGGGAGAGGGTGTCCAAGGTAACACAGAGTGGTGAATGTGTGGAACGTTCAGCCAGGGTATTGGTAGAGGCATTTAAGGGCATTTGGGGCATTTAACAGGGAACCATCATTGTCAATGATGAGTTTTCTTCCATTGACATTCTGGGTCGGGGGGGGGGGGGGGTCACCACTTCCCAGAAATTCATCCGGACCGACCACATAAAGTAAATACCAAATCAGAGTCTGAATATCCTGTGGTGAGAGACTCACCTCCAGAAGTGTGACGGGACACTCTACACTTGCCTGTATGAGTACGGCTCCAACAGCACCCAAGAAGCTTGACGCCATCCAGGACAAAGTAGCCTGCTTCACTCACACAAGGTAACGGTAGAGTGTACCATCTGCACAGTGTGACTCTGACAGCACCTCCCAAAACCACCAAGAGTGACGGCACCACCGCCTGCAGGTTCCCCTCCAAGTCACACAACATCCTGGCTCACATAGACTTTGTGCTGTGTATCATCCATGTCCCTTCATTCCCCTCACATTCATGTGTCTATCTAAAAGCCTTTTTAACTCCACTAAGCTGCCTGCTTCCACTATGTTCCCTGGCAACCCATTCCAGGTATCTGCCGCTCGAAGTAAAAAATATTGCCCCTCAAATGTCACCTTTAAACTTCTCCCTCTATCCTTAAAAGCATGTTCTGTAGTGTTTAATATTTCTACCCTGGGAAAAAGATTTTGCCTGTCTACCCTATCTATGCTACTCATAACTAAAAGCCTCCATCAGGTCTCCTCTGATACTCCAGGAAGAACAACCCCAGTTTGTCTAAACTTTTCTTATAGCTCATACCCTCTAATCCAGACAGCATCCTGGTCAATCTCTTCTGCACCCTGTCCACAGTCTCACCATTCCCTAGAGCATAAGGGAATGAGTGAAGATTTGATAGAGGTATACAACATTATGAAGGGTATAGGTAGGGTAAATACAAGCAGGCTTTTTCCACTGAGCTTGTGTGAGACTACAACTGGAGGTCATGGGTTAAGGGTGAAAGGCAAAATGTTTAAGGGGGACTTGAGGGAGGCCTATCATGCTTTTCAGAAGGCCCAGTGCTACCTCCTGAATCTCAAAGTGTCAGTTGGAAATGTATTGCTGGTCTTTCATCAATGCTGGGTCATAATCCTGGCCGCCCCCACTCTAGAGAGCAGCTCACCACAATGTTACTGAGAGCAGCTGGGGAGAGGCAATAAATGCTGGCTTTGTGTTGTGCTGTGTACTTCATCAATAAATTGATATTAAAGTTGCAACTGAAGAGGCTAAGGCAGATAAATAGATTGCATTTTCTTGCTGATGGACAGATAGTCTCAGTGAAAAGGGATGCTACAGCTTTTACATTGCTGTGTTTACCAGGAGCCTGACACTCACAGATGCTTGAACTAAATCAAAAGAGAGATTTTTTTCTCCTGGAGTAATAGTGCAAATCTGCTTTCCATTTCCTGTTTTCTATGGTGGTTTTAAAGATTATCCCCCTCAAAGCACTAAGCAAACAGCAGTACTCTTCCTCATCTGTGACTAAAAGGTTCTATATTGGCCAGCTAAATGGAGAGTTTGTACGTTGTTTTTACAGTCGTCATGGCAGCTCTACCATGTACTCAGCATCTGTGGGATGTTACCAGGAGATGCATAATGAAATATCTTTCATGTTCTTTATTCTCTGCCTCCCTTCTGGTGATTTGTGGAAGGCCTTGGCAAATGCTATGACCAATCTTTAGCAGTCCAGGTTTGATCCTGACCTTAGGTGCTGTCTGTGTGGAGTTTGCACGCTATTCCCATAACTCTGCAGATTTCCACTGGTGCTCCAGTTTCCTCCCACCTCCCAGAAACCTGAAGCTTGGTGGGTCAACTTGCCACTGCAGATTGCCCCTGGTGCGTAGGTGAGTGGTAGAATCTGGGTGGGGGAGTGGAGGGGACACTTTAGGGAAGTTGTTGGGAATGTGGGGAGGAGAGGGTGGAATTGATGTCAATCATGATTGATGGTCACCTCTATCCTGGATGACTCTACAACTCGACAACACCCCTTCAAATCGCCAAGCGTCACTCATAGTCATTACAGGCAAACATTGACATCAAGCCAAGCTCTGTGGACAGGTTGTGGCCCTCAACACACAAGATGGAACTTCAGATATGTCATCATATTAGGTTTTTTTTGTGCTTTTATCTGATGAGCGTGTTGAAGGGGATCCTTGGAGCAATTCAAGCTGCTTCTCCGAGGATCCTCACCTTGACATGGTGGAGAAGCTTGTGAGTTCCTGAGATCCCGAGAGCAATGCTGCCCGGCGTTTAGCTCCTGGTAGGGTCACCCATGGCAGTAAGGTCAAGGGGGGAGGATCCAGAGAGAGAGCGATTCAACCAAGATGTCACCGGTTGAGCTGGCAGAAGATGATGAAATGTCACAATGGTATAGAAGGTGGAGGAAGGCTGCAGCAGTGAAAAGTCCCTAGTCATCTTGCATTCCATGCCCCTGGATCTATCAAGGACCGTGTGGTGGCTGCCCATATATCAGACTCCCCACGTTAAAGAAAATCACTCGCAGATGTTCTCTATTAAGGGAATATCGTATTTGAATCAAATGATCGCACTACTTCTGTGACCAAGACCAGCAAGGTTCATTCACCTATCCGATTCCCATCATTCATTTGCCCCCTTCTGCTCAATATCCTATATTGCAACATGTTGATCTTAAATTCCTTGTTCTCAGATCCCTTCATAGTCTTACCCCCTCCTCACCCCACTAACTTTCTGCAGTCCTACAATCCTCCAAAATGTGCGTGCTCCCTAGTTCTGGTCTTCATTGCCCCTCGTGTTGGCAGGTTTAGAATCTGGGAAGGGGGCAGCAGAACGGAATGTGGGAAGAATCGATTACAGGGAAAAATGCTGGGGGGGGGGGGTTGGGTTGTATTGCTCTATGAGCTGGCATAGACTTGATGGGCTAAAATACCCTCCTTAGGAAATGTGGAGACTGCTGACATAGTAGTCCAGTGGGACAAATCCTTTATGAAGAGGGAGAATCTTGACTCCTTTTCCTTTCCAACGCTATAAAAGTTTATTCACACAAAAAATACATGAAATGCAAACATCAAGTATTTACAAGTCTGTGAACAAATTCAAATTAATATGTGATTATTGCTGTCTATAAAACATTAATTCCCTCGGGGGAGGGTGCTGTTCTTGGAAAGACCATAAAGACAATAAGATATAGGAGCAGAGTTAGGCTATTTGGCCCATCGAGTCTGCTCCACCATTTCATCATGGCTGATCAAATTTTCCTCTCAGTCCCAATCTCCTGTCTTCTCCCCATATCCCTTCATGCCCTGACCAATCAAGAACCTATCAACCTCTGCCTTAAATATACATAAAGACTTGGCCTCCACAGCTGCCTGTGGCAAAGAATTACACAGATTCACTACCCTCTGGCCAAAGTAATTTCTCCTCATCTCTGTTCTAAAAGGATGTCCCTCTATTCTGAGGCTGTGTCCTCTGGTCTTACACTCTCTCACCATAGGAAACATCCTCTCCACATCCACTCTATCAAGGCCTTTCACCGTTCAATAGGTTTCAATGAGGACACCCTCATTCTTCTGAAGACTAGTGACTACAGGCCCAGAGCATTCAAAAGCTCTTCATATGACAAGCCGTTCAATCCTGGGGTCATTTTCATTAAACTCCTTTGAACCCTCTCCAGTTTTGGTGCATCCTTTCTAAGATAAGGGGCCCAAACCTGCTCACAATACTCCAAGTGAGGCCTCACCATGCTTTATAAAGTCTCAACATTACATCCTTGTTGTTATATTTTAGCTGTCTTGAAATGAATGTAAACATTGTATTTGCCTTCCTCACCACAGATTCAGCCTACAAATTAACCTTTAGGGAACCCTGTACAAGGACTCCCAAGACCCTTTGCACCTCAGCTTTGTTATATTTTCTCTCCATTTAGAAAATAGTCAACCTTTTCATTTCTTCTACCAAAGTACATGACCATACACTTCTTGACACTGTATTCCATCTGCCATTTCTTTGCCCATTCTCTTAATCTGTCTTAAGTCCTTCTGTAGCCTCTCTACTTCCTCAAAACTACCTGCCCCTCTACCTATCTTCATATCATCTACAAACTTTGCAACATCATCAATTCCATCATCCAAATCAATGACATATAACATAAAAAGAATTGGTCCCAATGCAGACCCCTGTGGAACATCACTAGCCACTGACAGCCAGCCAGAAAATGTTCCCTTTATTCCCACTCTTTTCCTCCTGCCAATCAGCCACTGCTTTATCCATACTAGTATCTTTCCTGTAATACCATGCACACGTAGCTTGTTAAGCAGCCTCATGTGTGGCACCTTGTCAAAGGCCTTCTGAAAATCCAAGTGCACAACATCATCCAATTCTCCTTTGTCTATCCTGCTTGTTACTTCTTCAAAGAATTCCAACAGATTAGTCAGGCAAGATTTTCCCTTGGGGAAACCATGCTGACTACGGTCTATTTTCTCATGTGCCTGCAAGTACCCTGAGACCTCATCCTTAATAATCAGCTCCAATATCTTCCCTGCCACTGAGGTCAGATTAACTGGCCTATAATTTCCTTTCTTCTGCCTCCCTCCCTTCTTGAAGAGTGGAGTGACATTTGTAATTTTCCAGTGTTCTGGAACCATTCCAGAATCTAGTGATTCTTGAAAGATCATTATTAATGCTTCCTGTATCTCTTCAGCCACCTCTTTCAGAACCCTGGGGTGTAGACCATCTGGTCCAGGTGACTTAGCTACCTTCAGACCTTTCAGTTTTCCAAGAACCTTCTCTCTAGTTATGATAACTTCACACACTTCATGACCCCTGACACCTGTAACTTCCACCATACTTCTAGTGTCTTCCACAGTGAAGACTGATGCAAAATACTTATTCAGTTCATCCTCCATTTCCTTGTCCGCCATCACTACCTCCCCAGCATCGTCTTCCAACAGTCTGATATCCACTCTCACCTCTCTTTTACACTTTATGTATCTGAAGAAACTTTTGGTGTCCTCTTTAATATTATTGGTTAGCTTGCTTTTGTATTTCATCTTTACCTTCTTAATAACATTTTAATTGCCTTTTTTTGTTTTTTAAAAACTTCCCAATCCTCTAACTTCCCACTAATTTTTTGGTGTATTATATGCCCTTTCTTTGGCTTTTCTGTTCGTTTTGACTTCTCTTGTTAGCCACATTTGTGTCATCTTTCCTTTAGAATACTTCTTCCTCTTTGGGATGTAGATATCCTGTGTCTTCCAAATTTTTTTCAGAAATTCCAGCCATTGCTGCTCTGCCATCATCCCTGCCAGTGTTCTTTTCCAATCAATTCTGGCCAATTCCTCCCTCATGCCTCTCTAGTTTCCTTTACTCCTCTGTAATACCATACATCTGACATTAGATTCTCCTTCTCAAATTTCAGGGTAAGTATGATCATTTTATGATCACTTTCCCCCAAGGGTTCTTTTATCTTAAGCTCCCCAATCTACCAATTTACCTGCATATTGAAATCCCCCATGACTATTGTAACATTACCCTTTTGCATGCATTTTCTATCTACTGTTGTAATTCGTAGGCAACATTCTTACTACTGTTTGGGGGTCTGTATACGGCTCCCACCAGGGTCTTTATATCCTTGCAGTTCCTTAGCTCTATCCATAGTACCCATGGTGACCGTGTGCTCCCTTTCCAAGGACACCTAGGCACGAACTTATCTCCAGAAGAGGGGCAGGCAGTGGGCTCGGGCACAGCCCTCGACGGCCTGCTGCGTGGACCCGTGAATGGCCAACTTGGTGAGCAAGTCCAGCAGTAGATTCTCCAAGCGACACCCCCGTACTGGGTGCTTATATATCAGGAGTTCTGGGCTGAAATGCAGCCAAAACCTGAGGAACAGCTCCTTCAGACAGTCAAATAGGGGCTGCAACCTCTCCCTCTCCATCCCAACCAGGTGTATGGCATGTCAGTGAACTGACTTAAAAACCTGTTGCACGGTACTGCTCTATGCAACCCCTTCCACTCCAGGTCCCTAATGTACAGGGGAAGGACCTCTGCATAAAGAGGTTTCCACTGGGGTCCTCCTCCGCTGCTGGAAGGTAAAACAGACTGCCAAGACAAGTCTGGACAACAGGCGAAGGCAAGGATGTGAAAGGTGTGCAGGAGCAGCCTATACAGGAACCACCTCGGCACATCACGGAAAGGCACGGCGGGTATCGCGGCAAGACGGCTCACGTTATGTGGGACCCTCTCCCGGAGAGGCATCTCAGGCCTTGGGTCTGGTGATCTTGACTTGCTTCCCACACTGTGACCAACATGTTGGCATTGATTTGTAATGGTCCTTTAGAGGAATCAGAAGAATGGATGGCACAGTAAACAAGAGTATAACATCGATGCAGCAAAGACACTGAACCATGGGAGCTGGAGCTTTACTGTTCTGCATTCCTGTTGTACCTCGGAGCTCAAAGCTGGCACTGATTGCTCTCTGTTCCTTAGCGCCGAATCCCCTCAAAGAGATGAACAAAACATCAATGAATGCAAAATTAAGAATAGCAGGAGAGCTGGTTTTGTACACGTACCACTGGTGGCAAAAGAAAGTTAAAATTTGATGAACACCAGATAGCATAAGCCACTCATTGTAAACGTAAGATAACTGCAGCTCATGCTTATTTCCATCTTAAGGCTCAGTTTGCAACTATCATCTACCAGAGTGAAATCTCAGTAGTGCTATCTGAACTCCTGGATTGCAATCCTTTTGCCATAATAATAAATCACAGAGCCATCACTTTGATTTGCGTATATTGGAAACTGACTATAAAACACTTTGGCAGTGCAGTGCTGATTATGCAGCATTGAAAGCTACACTTTCAAAAAAGAAAATGCTGGAAAAGCCCAATCTACCAAAGGGCCTTGAACAAAGTATCTCTCTCTCCACAGATGCTGACTGACCTGCTGAGTGTTCTGATTTCTGTTCTTATTTCCAATTTCCAGCAAATGTGGTTTTTAGTTTTTGTTGAAAGCTTTAGCATCAAAGAGCCTCTAGTGAATATCTTGTGTATATGCTTTAGCAATAGTGTGCAGTATGAGTCTTTTATTGAACAAATTTGAACTTTCAACAAGTGAGGGGCCTGAAATTAATCTCCGAGACATTAGCAACATACGTGCTCAATAGTATGTATGGAATCTTTTTGTCCACTATCTCTATTTCCTTCGGAACAAAATTCAAAGTTCAAAGTAAATTTCTTATTAAAGTACGTACAAAGGTCTTAGTCACTCTCTGCTCCACATTGACAAATACAGTGCTGTGCAAATGTCTCAGGAGCATATGTATATAGCTAGGGTGCCTAAGACACTTGCACAGTACTGTATTTGTCCACGTGGAGTGGAGAGCGAGTTTGTAAATCTGGCAGGAGTTAAGGATGTTGAGAATGGTAAGGGTGGAGTGCCACGGGAAGGGTGTGGGACTGGTGGCAAAAAAGGAATGCCAGGGATGGGCAGTGGTGGGGGTGCAGACACACCCGGCCCTGAGACACCAAGCAAGGTCATTCGATTCCAAACAATTGGTTTATTGATCATTACAAGATGTCTCTCTGGTGCTTCCCACTCCCTCCCATCTCCTTTCCCCTTGTCCTAACCCATAATTCTCTTCTTCCTGCCCCCTTCCCACTCTCAGTCCACAATAGAGACCCATATCAGAATCAGGTTTATCATCACTCATATATGTCATGATTTTTTTTGCAGTAGCAGTTCAGTAATTTCAGTGGGGGACTTGGTAGAGGTATTTAAAATTATAAGGGAGATAGATAGAGTTGACGTGGATAGGCTTTTTCCATTGAGATTCAAACAAGAGAACATGAATTGAGAGTTAGGGGGCAAAAGTTTAAGGGTAACACGAGGGGAAATTTCTTTACTCAGAGAGTGGGAGCTGTGTGGAACAAGCTTCCAGTAGAAGTGGTAGAGGCAGGTTTGGTATTGTCATTTAAAGTAAAATTGGATAGGTATATGGACAGGAAAGGAATGGAGGGTTATGGGCTGAGTGTGGGCCAGTGGGACTAGGTGAGAGTAAGCATTCGGCACGGACTAGAAGGGCCAAGATGGCCTGTTTCTGTGCTGTAATTGTTATATGGTTATAGTGCAATACATAACATTACTACAGTACAGTGCAGAGGTCGTAGGCATGCCAGCTATATATGTGTGCCTAAGACATTTGCACAGGACTGTGTATGTTAACATATACTACCCTGAGAGTCATTTCCTTGCAGGCCTTTACAGGAAAAATAAAAAAATACCATTGAATTTACAAAAATATTATACATAAACAATGACAAACAACCAATATGAAAAAGGAAGCAAACTGTGAATGTAAAAGAAATAATACTGAGAACATGAGTTTGTAAAGAGAAGTTGAAAGCGAGTCTGGGGTCATAGAATCAGTTCACAGTTGAGGTGAGTGAAGTTATCCACACTGGTTCAGAAGCCTGGTGGTTGTAGGATAATAACTGTTCCTGAACCTGGTGGTGTGGAACCTAAGGCTTCTATATCTACTGGCTAATGGAATTAGTGAGAAGAGGACATGGCCTGGATGATGGATACCGCTTTCTTGTGGCAGCGCTCCTTGTAAATGCCTGTAAGTGGCTGCTTTAATTCCTTTGCTGTTTCAGGAGCTGAATTGACAGTTGCATTTGTTCTGTAGAAAGTACAAGGGGAGGGAACTGGATGTCCACAAGCCGATCTTCATCAGGGGATTGGGGGTGGAGAGGATCAGTAATTTTAAATTCCTTAGTGTTATCATCTCAGAATATCTGTCTTGGAGCAAGTGCCATTACAAAGGTACAGCAGCGCCTCTACTTTCTTAGAAGTTTTTGCGTATTAGGCACGTCATCTCAGTCTTTGACAAACCTCTATAGATGCACAGTGAAGAGTGCCCTGACTGTTCACATCAGAGCTTGCTATGGAAACACCAATTCCATTGAATGGAAAATCTCACAACAAGTAGTGGAAACAGCCTAGTCCGTCACAGGTAAAGCCCTCCCCACCTTTCGGCAAACCCACAAGGAGCACTACCACAAGCCATCCTTCTCAATGCTGCCGTCAGGAAGGAGGTACAGGACCCTTGGGTCCCACGCCATCAGATTCAGGAGCAATTATTACCCTTCAACCATCAGGCTTCTGAACTGGTGTGCGTGACTTCACTCACCTCAACTCTGAACTGATTCCACAACCAATGGACTCACTTTCAAGGACTCTACAACTCATGTTCTCAATGTTATTTATTTGCCTGTTTGTTTGTTTGTTTGTTCATTATTGTATTTGCATAGTTAGTCTTCTTTTGCACATCGATGGCTTGTCCACCTTTGTGTGTAGTTTTTCATTGATTCTATTGTGTCTCTTCGTATCTACCGTGAATACCCTCACGAAAGTGGTGACATATACTGTACCTACTTTGATAATAAATTTACTTTGAACTTTGATAAATTTACTTTGATTACCTTCAGAAGTAGTGCCTCGCTGGCTATGGCCGATCTAAGGAGATCCTGAGGTGAGGAAGGTGTTATCAAAATGCAAAGTGTTGCCAAGTGTGCAGTGGGATTAAAGTGAGATGGAAAAAAAGCAAAAGTAAATGATTGCACAGACTGAGGTCTCTCCCACAGCCCCCAGGAGGTGCCTAGAGAGAGAGAGAGGTACAGAGACCCCTTGGGTACATCACAGTTATAAAGTTGCAAGCTTAAGATCTGTAGATAATGAGGGTGCAGTCTGCATGGAGTTTGCATACTCTCATAATGCACACTGTATGCAGCAGAGTTATAAATCTATAAAGCTGCAAGTTATGACATTGAGAGTTATAAAGTTGCAAGTTTAAGATCTTCTGTAGATAACGAGGGTGCTGTCTGAAAGGAGTTTGTACATTCTCCCTGTGACTGTGTATGTTTCCCCTGGGTCCTCTGGTTTCCTGCCACATCGCAAAGACATGATTCATAGTTTATTTGTCATAGAGTCATACAAAACTACAGCACAGAAACAGGCTATTCAGCCCATCCAGTCTGTGCTGAACCATTTAAACTGCCTAGTCCCATCGACCTCACCCGGACCATAGCTATCCATTCCCTTTCCATCCATGTACCTATCTAATCTTCTCTTGAACGTTGAAATCAAAATTGCAGCTCGTTCCACACTCTCATCACTTTCTGAGTGAAGAAGCTTCCCCTCAGGTTCCCCTTAAACATGTCACCTTTCACTCTTAACCCATGACCTCTGGTTGTCAGTCTCACCTGACCTAAGTGCTTGCACATACCCCTCATTATTTTGTATACCTCTATCAAATTTCTCCTTAGTCTACTACATTTTAGGGAATAAAGTCCTAACCTATTCAATCTTTCCTCCAGACCCGGCAACATCCTTGTACTCTGTACTTTCAGTACTTTCTCTCTATTCTTTCAATATGACCCTCTCTGCCCGTGAGGCCACTTTCAATGAATTATGGATCTGTATTTCCAGATCCCTTTGTTCTGCCGCACTCCTCAGTGTCCAACGTTCACTGTGTAAGATCTATGATGGTTGGTCCTCCCAAAGCACAACACTTCACACTTGTCTACATTAAATTCCATCTGCCATTTTTCAGCCCATTTCTCCAGCTGGTCCAGATCAGCTGCATGCTTTGATGGTTTTTCTCACTGTCCACTACACCCCCAATCTTGGTGTCGAGTTCTCCAGTCTTTCCTGACTGAGCACTGCCCTGATATTTTCCCTGACTAGTAACACAACCCCTCCCCCTTTAATCCCTCCTGCTCTGTCACATCTAAAGCAACGGAAGCGCAGAACACTGAGCTGTCTGTCCTGCCCCTCCTGCAACCAAGTCTCACTAATGGCTACAATGGCATAATTCTATATGTTGATCCATGCCCTAAGCTCATCTGCCTTTCCTACAAAACTCCTTGCAGTGAAGTATACGCTGTTCAGAACATTAGTCGCACCATGCTCAACCTTATGATTTTGTCTGAGGCCTTACTAACATCTGTCTCTATAACCTCTCCACTATCTGTTCTGGCACCCTGATTCCCATCCCCCTGCAGCTCTAGTTTAACAACCCCCCCCCCACCCCCCACCATGCAGTTTAGGTGCAAAGCATATCTTCTGTACAGGTCCCACCTTCCATGGAAGAGAACCCAGTGATCCAAAAATCTGAAGCCCTTCCCCCTACACCAATTCCTAAGCCCAGGTGTTAAATTCTATGATCTTCCTATTTCTGGCCTCCCTAGCACGTGTCATGGGTAGCAATCCAGAGATCACAACCCTGGAGGTCCTGTCCTTTAATTAGCACCTAACTCCCTGAACTCACTTTGCAGAACCTCATCACTCTTCCTACCCATGTCATTGGTACCTACATGGACAACAACTTCTGGCTGCTCACCTTCCCACTTAAGAATGCTGAGGACTCAGTTGGAGTTATCCCGGACATTAGCACCCGGAAGGCAAGAATACCATCCGGGAATATCATTCTCATCCACAGAATCTTCTTTCTGTTCCACTAACTAATGCATCGTCTATCACCATACCTCACCTCTTCTCCCCTCTTCCCTTCTGAGCCACAGAGACAGTGCCAGAGACCTGACCACTGTGACTTTCCTCTGCTAGGTCATCCACCCCAACAGTATCTGTTGTTGAAGAGGGTTGCCACCTATGTTCCCTCTAAGCTGTGCGTGTGTGCACACGCACACATGTTTTTCAACCAGCGCACAAAGGGAATTAATGTGCGCACAAAAGGTTAGTTACCTAAAATAATGTAGTAATTAATAATTATATTTATTGAAAATAATCTTTTATCTGAATTTTTCTGTTAACTAGTTACTCGATTTTTCAGTTACCACAATGCACGTCACTAATTTACGTCACTTCACTGTTCCTGTTCCGGTTTGTGCAGCTGCATCACGGCGGCAGCCATCTTTGGTGGACTGTGTTCATATCGTAAAGTTTACAAAGATCTGCTTCAAATTCTGTAGATAGCTTACTACGTTTTTATTGCAAAAAATATTGATTCACTATGTCAAATTCAAAAGAAGCGAAGGGTGTGAAGCGTAAAAGAACTGCAAATTTGTTCACAGTTGAATGGCTTAACAAAATAGTAGAAACAGCTACACTGAAAGCTCATGAGGTCATGAACGTTCAGCTATGGTTAATATTTATGTATGATTCGGAAATTGGAGTTATTTGTTTGTATTGTCGTGATGCGAAAATTGCTGGAGAACTTGCTAGTGGAAAGAAGTGGGATGATATTTGGAAACTTGACTTTTTGAAGCATCATTTGGCAAGTAAATCACATTTGGACAGTGTACAAAAGCTCAGGCAACAGAACCCGTCATTACCCGTTACAGGAGTGCTTCGCATGTTACGGTTGAGTGCAGATGAGCAAGAGTGAAAACGATCAAACCCAGAGGAGATAAAAGTCTAAAATGTCTAAAATATCATGATTCTCTAGCTGAAAATACTGTAATAGACAGTTTAACGATTTCAAATTTTCCGTGCAAGAAAAAATTAAATCCAAACTGATTTCAAACTTTGCTCAAATGGTGGCATTTGTACTTCAAAATGAACAGT
This sequence comes from Hemitrygon akajei, assembly GCF_048418815.1. NCBI lineage: Eukaryota > Metazoa > Chordata > Chondrichthyes > Myliobatiformes > Dasyatidae > Hemitrygon > Hemitrygon akajei. Next base: position 20,675,500 of record NC_133141.1, on the reverse strand, counting down.
TTTGCAACCTTGCACAGTTGATGGACATTGGGGGAACCTTTCTTGTGTCTAGTGCAGACTGTGAACGAGGTTTTAGCCTCACAAGTTGAGAAACCATTTAGGTGAATGTCATTTGGATATGTTAATGAGGATCAAAAGCTATCAATTGGATGGAAGTTCTATTAGTCTAGATAGAGTTTACAAAGAATGGGTAAATGCCAAAGACAGGGGAGAGCAAAAAATAACTGAGTGACTTAAATATGTATGTTATTTTGTTGTTATTCTGTGCAGTTTTATGTCAAATATTTTGTAAACCTACATAAACAGTGCCATGTGTGCATTCAGTGCGCACATACTTTGTCACGGGAAAAAGATTTGCACAACATTAGATTTTTGCACACACTGACTACTAAAAATTAGAGGGAACATTGGTTGCCACAGAAGTACTCTGCACTGGCTCCTTAATCCCTTTCACCCTCCTGACTGTCACCCAGTTTTCTGTGTCCTGCACTTTGAGTGTAATTACCTCTCTATACGTATGTCCTATCTATCATTCCCTCATCCTCCCGAATAAGACCATAAGACCCTAAGACATAGGAGCAGAATTAGGCCATTTGGCCCATTGAGTCTGCTCCTCCATTCAATCATGGCTGATCTTTATCCCCTCCTCAGCCCCACTCCCCAGCCTTCTCTCTGTAACCTTTGATGCTGTGTTCAGTCAAGAATCTATCAATCTCTGCCTTAAATACACCAAATGACCTGGCCTCCACAAATTCACCACCCTCTGGCTAAAGAAATTTCTCCGGATCTCTGTTTTAAATGGACGCCCCTCTATCCTGAAGCTGTGCCCTCTTGTCCTAGACTCTTCCACCATGGGAAACATCCTTTCCACATCTACTCTGTCTAGGCCTTTCAACATTCCAAAGGTTTCAGTGAGATCCTCCCTCATCATTCTGAATTCCAGTGAGTACAGACCCAGAACCAGCAAACGTTCCTCGTATGATAACCCTTTCATTTTCGGAATCATTGTTGTGAACCTCCTCAGGACCCTTTCCAATGCCAGCACATCTTTTCTTCGAAAAGGAGCCCAAAACTGTTCACGATACTCAAGCTGAAGCCTCATCAGTGCCTTATAAAGCCTCAACATCACATCCCTGCTTTTATAAGCGTCAGCACGGACTAGAAGAGCCGAGATGGCCTGTTTCCATGCTGTAATTGTTATATGGTTATATATTCTAGACCTCTTGAATTGAATGCTAATGTTGCAATTGCCTTCCGCACTGACTCAATCTACAAGTTAACCTTTAGGGTGTTCGGCACAAGGTCTCTCAAGTCCCTTTGCATCTCAGCTTTTTGGATTTTCTCCCCATTTAGAAAATAGTCCGCACATTTATTTCTACTACCAAAGTGCATGACCATGCATTTTCCAACATTGTATTTCATTTGCCACTTTCTTGCCTGTTCTCTTAATGTGTCTCTTCTGCAGCCCACCTGTTTCCTCAACACTACCTGCCTCTCCACCAGTCTTCATATCATCTGCAAACTTGGCAACAAAACCATCTATTCCATCATCTAAATCATTTATATACAACATAAAAAGAAGTGGTCCCAGCATCAACCCCTCTGGAACACCACTAGTTACTGACAGCCAACCAGAAAAGGATCCTTTTATTCCCACTCGCTGCCTCCTACCAATCAGTCAATGCTCTCACCATGTTAGTAACTTTCCTGTAATACCATGGATTCTTAGCTTGGTAAGCAGCCTCATGTGGCACCTTGTCAAAGGCCTTCTGAAAGTCCAAATATACAACATCCACTGCATCCCCTTTACCTATCCTATTTGTAATCCCCTCAAAGAATTCCAACAGGTTTGTCAGGCAGGATTTTCCCTGAAGGAAACCGTGCTGACTTTGTCCTATCTTGTCCTGTGTCACCAAGTACTCCACAGCCTCATCCTTAACAATTGACTCCAACATCTTCCCAACCTCTGAGGTCAGGCTAACTGGTCTATAATTTCCATGCTGCTGTCTTCCTCATTTCTTAAAGAGTGGAGTGACATTTGCAATTTTCCAGTCCTCTGGCACCATGCCATAGTCCAATGATTTTTGAAAGATCATTGATAATACTTCCACAATCTCTACCGATACCTCTTTCAGAACCCTAGGGTGCAGTTCATCCGGTCCGGGTGACTTATGTACCCTTAGGTCATTCAGCTTTCTGAGCACCTTCTCTTTTGCAATAGTAACGACACTCACTTCTCTTCCCTCACACCCTTCAACATCTGGCACGCTGCTAGTGTCTTCCACGGTGAAGACTGATGCAAAATATTTATTTAGTTCATCTGCCATCTCCTTCTCCCCTGTTATTATTTCTCCAGCCTCATTTTCTAGCGGTCCTATATCCACTCTCATCTCTCTTTTATTTTTTACATACTTGAAAAAGCTTTTACTATTCACTTTGATATTGTTTGCTAGCTTGCTTTCATATTTCATCTTTTCCCTTCTAATGATTCTTTTAGTTGCTCTCTGTAAGTTTTTAAAAACTTCCCAATCCTCTATCATTCCACTAATTTTTGCTTTGTTGTATGCCCTCTCTTTTGCTTTTATATTAACTTTGACTTCCTTTGTCAGCCACAGTTGTACTATTTTGTCATTTAAGTATTTCTTTTTTTTTGGGAATTCACCTATCCTGCACCTTCCTAATTTTTCCCAGAAACTCTCCCCATTGCTGCTCGGCTGTCATCCCTGCCAGCAGCTTCTTCCAATGTACTTTGGCCGACTCCTCTCTCATATCACTGTAATTTCCCTTACTCCACTGAAATACTGCTACATCAGACTTTACTTTCTCCCTATCAAATTTCAAGTTGAACTCAATCATATTGTGATCACTGGTTCCTAAGGAATCTTTTACCTTAAGCTCCCTAATCGCCTCCAGTTCATTAAATAACACCTAATCCAGATAGCTGACCCCCAGTAGACTCATCGACAAACTACTCTAAAAAGCCATCTTGTAGGCATTCAACAAACTCACTATCTTGAGATCCGTTACCAAACTGATTTTCCCAATCAACCCGCATGTTGAAATCTCCCATGACTGTCATAAAATCGCCCTTTTGACTCACCTTTTCCACTTCCTGGTGTAATCTGTGGTCACATCCCAGCCACTGTTGGGAGGGCTGTATATAACTGCCATCAGAGTCCTTTTACCCTTGCCATTCCTTAACTCAACCCACAAGGAATCAACATTTTCCGATCCTATGTCACATCTTTCTACTGATTTGATGCCATTCTCTACCAGCAGAGCCACGCCACCCCCTCTGCCTACCTTCCTATCTCCCCAATACAACATGTAACCTTGGACATTCAGCTCCCAACTACAACCATCCTTCTGCCATGTTCCAGTGATGGCCACAACATCATACCTGACAATCTGTAATAGTGCAACAAGATCATCCACCTTATTTCTTATACTCCGTGCATTGAGATATAACACTTCGAATGCTGTATTTCAATTTGCACTTGGTAATGAATCCTGAAATCTGATTCGCCGCTGTTCAAGCATCGAAACTTTTTAATGCTCACTCACCGACCTAAGTGTGTTATCTCTCTCTCTCTCCTTCCCAATCTCTGACTCACCACTGTTGTCTGCTGTAAATTACTCCTAATGTGTTGATGATGGGTCGAATCTGGGGGAGCTGATGGGAATGCGGGGATATTAAAATGGAACCATGTAGGATAGGGGTAAATGGGTGGTCCGTGATCAGTGCGAACCTACAGTATTTTTGTGGTGTATTTCTCCGTACAGTAGCTCTGTGATACCATGTATAAAATCATTAATAAACAATTGAATGTACAGTTCAACCTGGACAACACTAATTGCTGCCTCATTATAGCAAAACTATGACTACTTTGCACTACAACTGACCTTGTTCTCTTAATTGTGTTCTTTCTTGTAAAGAAATGCATGGTTAATTTATGTTTTCCTTGTGAATGCTTTATCTCGAATGCCATACACCTGTGACGCCACTGCACATAAGTTTGTTGTTACACTTGTGCATGCATGAACGCATGCATATGACAATAAACTCAACTGTGAGTTGCAAGGATTGTGAAAGAAATAGCTCCCAACAGGTGACGCTGGGATACAGCTCCACGAATGCTGGCTGGCCTCCAGGGATGAAGTTGAAGGGTGAGAGAGGGCAAGCTACTGACTTTGGAAGACCCTCAGTTGAACCCCATCTTAGCCACCCTCAAATTCTTTCCAACACGGCTCACTGAATTGCAGTCAGGAGCCCAGAAACTAGCTGGGCTCATCCATTGCTCAACAAGAATAGCAAAGGGACTGAGATTACAGAAGAACCCAGAGAGGATGTGAGCCCAGTGATGGAAAGTTTGCTGCCAGTCCTTTAGTGTTGAGACACTCCTTAATGGAGAAGAGACGGCCATGATGTGCAGTGCTGTCAAAATCTAATGGGCTTTGAGATGCATCTGAGTGGGGGAAGACTCGTGTGAGCAGGGAAAAATTGGCCTGGACCCACGTAAAATAAATCAAATCCAATCCTTCAGATATGCCAACAGCCCCATCCATGGTAATGGTTCTAAATGGAACTGGTGCTTCTTGACCTCCTTGCCAATCCTAATTCCTTCTAAATCAGAGTGTAACATGATAATCCTGGTGAGCTGTTTCTTTGACTTGTTCCAATTTGATCGCCTCCTGTTCCTTGGTCTCTCCTTCAATAGACACCAATTCCACTTTGCTTTGCCACCTCCCTCTTGTCAAGATCCTCCATTTTCTAAACAAAGTTCTGGCTGCCCTTTTAATTTCTGGTGAAACAATTGGCCTAACTTGCTGCAATTACATGAAGAAATACTTGCATCTGTAGAGGGCCTGTTGTGACTTTGAGCACTTGCTCGACAATCGCGGACACCTGGAACGCATTCATTCAACAAATTATGAAAGCAGATGGGCTTTTGAGAATAGATTGTTAGTTTTTGGCCAGCAGAGTGGGGGAGCTCATAGGGCCACTGTCCCACAGCTTCAGTGACAAGGTTCAACCTTGACCTCCAGTACAATCTGTGTGGAGTCTGCACGTTCCAACGGGTGCTCCAGTTTATTCCCACATCCCAAAAATGTGTGTGGGTTGGTAGCTTGATTGAGTTGCCCCTATTTTTGTGGAATGAGAATGAAATGGGATTTGTGTAGGATTATTGTAAATGTGTGGTTGATGATTGGCACAGACTCAATGGTCATTTTTCCATTCTGCATAACTCGATAATTTCCTCAATTTCCATCTGGATTTAACAAGCCAGTAATGCTGCAAACCCTCCCAGATATAAATCACACCTTAACGGAACCCCTCGCTCCATAAATCCCCGGTGGGAGTAGAGCATAAGTCCCACCTTATACTCAGCATCACCTAGAGGTGGCAGCTACTTTGACGTATTTGGTCCAAATTCCCATCCCATGATTAAAATAGCCCACCGAATCCCTGAAGTGTGTATCCAGTGCTGCAGAATTTGGTAAAATCTCTCAAGTACCGATGCAAGTTTGGAAAAACTTGACTGTCATTTTTCTCTCCCAGTTGTCAGGTTGAGGTGAATGTGATGTGATTGAGTCTTTCACAAGCCAATGAGGAAGGAAGACTGTATTATAAATTAGATCATCTCGGTGGCTGACAGTGAGTAGACCTTCTCCACAATGCTGCACCGACAGCCAATGCCACCTTTTATTTCATGCCGCTGAGCATGAAATAATGTGCACTTTTCACAGAAAGGGGGACAGATTCACAGACACAATTCCCAAAGCCCCGATGATTAAATCCCACCAGGCCCTTCTAATAGGAACAGAATCTGATGCTTATTAGCAGGCACCGATGGGCCTAATTAGAAAATGGACTGAATTGGATTAGTTTATCCTTAAAAACTCTGCTGAAAGTCTCGCCTAATGATAATGGAATTTAATTGTGCAGTTCACATAAGTCGCAGGTTCTGTTTGTCACAGTTCCAACTATCATATCTGACAGCTCCCACCCAGTTCTAAATCTCTTTGGCCTCGGTGCTACTGGCTTCTACTGTGAGTGGATTTTAGCGTGTATTAAAGCACAGAATAGGTCTGTTCCTACCCAATACAGGGAATAACAAAGTTCAAAGTAAATTTATTATCAAAATACATATATGTCACCATATGCGACCCTGAGATTCATTTTCTTGCAAGCATTCACAGTGAAACAAAGAAATACAATATAATCAATGCAAAATTAATTAAACAATACTGAGAACATGAGTTGTAGGGTCCAAAAGTGTTGAAAGTGAACATGAAGCCTGATTTCAGCTTCTAGGCGTCTTGAGCCTCCTGTATACTAGATGACAAAAAGAAGACACCCTGCAAATGTGGCTCGAGCTGCAGACTAGTCGACAATTTTTTTGAGATTTAACTGCTGGAAACCAACTCCTGAACAGACCTCTCATATATTAAAAGATGAACTCCTGCTCTCCCATCCACCTCACTGTGGCCTTTGCACTGTATTGGTCTCCCTGCACTGGATTTTCTCTGTAACTGTAACACTATATTCCACATTCTGTTTTCCTTTGTACTACCTCGATGTGGTTCCTAAGGTTGTCATAGCCGCGGGTGGTCATGGGGATAAGCTCCCACTACCTATAAAGTGTTCCAAATGGCGTGCAGATTTAACAGCCTCTGACAGCCAAGTTCAACTCTTGGCCTTCACGTGTGGCTTAGCTACTAGGCCTGGTGGAACTGTTCCTACTGACAAGAGAAGGGACAAAGGCGGACCACTGATGCCTTAAAACCAGTTGTTTCAGACAGGTGGGGCTCGTCAGCCTTGGGCGGCAGACCGCCTAGGAGAAGGAAAACTCTGAATTTAAACCTCCGCTGCCTTGTGGCCAGACCCACCCATGGGAAAGGCTTCTGTAGTAAACCCCGAGGAAGAAATCCGGAGCCGGGGTCCCTAAGGCAGTTTGATGTTGTTTACAACTTCACTCTGGCGACCTCTGCAATGAGACTGGTGCCAAGCTGTATCAGCGCTTGCCCTTCCCTTGGACTACATCAGTGACGTGGAGAGGGGGAACTCGCTGCATGGGCAACAGCCAGTTCTTCAAATCTTCCCGCCCAGGCTTGTGCCCTGGAGAAGACACAGTCCACCAGAGGCCCAAACCCATCATCCCCTGGGATTGACAGCGGCCTACTACTATTACTAACCTCGATGAACTTATATATGGAATGGTCTGTCTGGATGACACACAGTTGTCGTTGTACCTTGGTACACGTGACAACAATAAACTAATTCCAAGCCAGCTAATCAGTAGTTTTGCAATGAAAATCAAAATTAAAGCAACCAAAGTACATAAGGTGCACAAAATCTGTACTCACTTCATAAACCGTCCTGTGCTGTTGTAAATTTCATAACCTTTTCCCTGATCCTGCCAGACTACTGAAGAACTTGTCCAATCTATAATGTCTTTTACAGCCTCTCAAAGTATTTTACATTCAATGAAGTAATTCTGAAGTGTTATTGTGAAAACATAATGACTAGTTTTCAAACAACAATTTGATAAGCAGCCTTGATAATACTAGTTGAAGGACTAGTTTCTTCATAAGAAGATAGTTGCACAATGGGACTACATGAAGAAAGAAGTCTGATGTCTTTTGAAAGGCAGCACTTACAAATTTGCAGGGCTGCACTGCAGTACAACCTTCTGGGCTTAAGTTGATAATTGGTTTATTATTGTCACATATACCAAGATACTGTGAAAAAATTTTGTATGTATGCCATCCAACCAGATCTGCCCATCAAAGCAGCACAAGGGAAACCAAAATGCAGAATAGGGTGTTACACTTAAAGACAAAGGGCACTGCTGGTAGACCAGTGTAGTTAGGAGAGCTAGAGTTCATCTTTATCGTATGAGAGATCTGTTCAAGAGCTAGGTTTCAACATTTAAGAGAAGTTTGAATTGGTATGGAGGGCTTTAGTTCCAGCGCTGTGTGCTGTGTTCACAACTCTCTTGCGATCTTGGACAGAGCAGGTTGAGCAGCTTGACCAAGCCGTGAAAGTTTCTGGAATCGACAGCCTTCGGAATAAAAAATACCGGGTGACCATCAGGCCACAATTGGCTGAGTAGGAGCACAAAAAGAGCATTGAAGAAAGGACTTTTTCAACAATGCTTGCTGATGAAGGATCTCGGCACAAAAAAGATGACTGTTCATTTCCCCCCACCGATGCTGCCTGACCTGCTGAGTTTTGCATTTTGCTGATTATCCACCCCAAGACTTCCAAGTGTTAAGGATATTTGCAGTGCAAAGTTTATCAACCTTCGAAGTTCAGGGATCTGTAGGTAGAGGTCATTTTGCCCCCTGAATTGGCATTCAGTACAATACTGGCAAAATTTTCACCTTAATGCCACTTTCCTGCCTAACCCAGCATCCCTTAATTGTAATTGACTATTTGTATACACGTCTAGGTAGTTGAGAAGCTTATTGGTGAACCAAATGATGCTGATGTTTTGCGCTCAGCATAAGTTAGCACACTAAACCACATTTTTTCATTCCAAAGGACCAAAGCTGATACATATTAACTTCAGCTAAATAATCCATCAAAAATAAAGAATAAAGGGCACTTTTATCACCCCTCCCTCCCCACCAGTTGCACCCAAGATATTGATATCCTCAACACAAGAGGAACTCGGTAAGCCTGTTCTTCCAGTTACTGGAGCAATGACTTATCTATACTTTAATGACATTAGGTGACAAACAGAAAATGCTGTAAAAACACTCGCCAGGTCAGGTGACATTAGTGGAATCAGAATGAGTTCAAATCTTTGACCTGAAGCATTAATTGTTTCTTTCTCCACAGAAGCTGCCTGACCTGCCAAGTGTTTCCAGTATTTTCTGGTTTTTTTGTTTCAGATTTCCAGGATCTGTGGTGTTTCGACTGCCGTTCGATCGCCACCTATCCAAAATTTTGTACAAGGTTCGTGTGAAGAATGTGCCATGCCTAGGTTCGATGCTATGATTTATTCTTTCTCTGCTTCAGTGCAACTGCAAGGCCACTACACTGTCACGTATAGGCCAGACCAGGTGTGCATGCTAGATTTCCTACCTGCCAGGCACTCCATGAATCAGATGTATTTTTACAACAATCTAATAGCCTTGAAGAAATTATGACTAATAGCTAGTTTTTTTAAAATATAAATTACAAATTATTAACAGATTTTAATAGTTCCACAGCTGCCACCATGGGATTTGAACTCGGGATCTCTGAATTGTTGCTCCAGTAAAGTGACCATCTACACGTTTGCTGTCCAAATTGTCTCAAGTTTGCTGCATTACAGCAGTGACTTCAAAAGTTCTTTAATGGCTGCAAAGTACTCTAATACCCTGCAGTTCTAAAATGTGCATGAGAAATGCTGTGTTTCATTTCACTGGGGAGAAAAATATTAATGGATTTTGCCATCATTATTATTCATAGAACGCAGTCAAGCCCTTCAAATAATTTTGCCATTTATATAACATTTTAATTTTAAAATCTGTTCCTCAAATACTCCACAAGAAATGTGGTTGAGCCTGTCTCAACAATTCCTGCAGGAACCCCCTAATTACTTGCAATGCCTTCATAATATACTGCATTTGCATTGGTGAAGTCACTTTTATTCCTGCAGGCTCTCACTTGTCCACTTTGTAGCCATTCTTTTTACATTTTATACCAGATTGCTGTTTACTGATTAAAGCTCGTGATTTTATTTTATACCATGGTCGCTTTCAGTTTTTGGATAGTGGGTCTCTGGAATGAGATATTGTTTTGTTGGAATCTATATATTTCACATACATGTAAAATATAAAACAGTAAATACATATTCTTTTTCTTTGGCCCTGAGCTCCCGGTAGAGCATAGGCTGTTGATGATCTCCCATCTCCATCGTCCAAAGTTGATGGTATGGCTGGAGTTCGCCAATGTCTCTGTAATCCATTGTATCCACTGTACAGGGGATTGGCCTACACAGCTTCACCAGAGCCCTGCTTGGCCGGCCTAACCCATTTCCACTTCTCACAACAGGGACGTAAGGTTGGACTTTGAGAGTATGTGTGAATATATAACTATATACACTATTTATGTACGTGTACACACACACACACACACGCACGCACGCACACACACACACTTGTGGCCTAAGGTTGAAGGAGTCAATTTTAGAAAACCTAGCATGTTTATTTTTCCTGCATTTACACACTTAGTCCAGCGGTCGTGGAGCATACGGATCCCTTCTTTGTAGAAGTCGGTGTCTTGGACCTCCAGAAGTGGTCCACAGCAGGGGTGATTGATAAGTTTGTGGCCTAAGGTAAAAGGAGATGAGTTATTAACTTCAAACTTTCTGCATTTTCACTCAAAGAGTTGAACTGCACATACATGTAACAAGAGTGTCTTGGACCTCCAAGTGGTCCACAGCAGGGGTGATTGAGAAGCTTGTGGCCTAAGGTAGAAGGAGATGAGTTATCCAGCTCTCGTTACATGCACCTGCAGTTCAACTCTTTGAGTGATCATGCAGAAAGTTTGAAGTTAATAACTCATCTCCTTCTACCCTAGGCCACAAACTTATCAATCACCCCTGCTATGGACACTTTCTGGAGATCCAAGATCTGTATGCTCCATGACCGTTGGACTAAGTGTGCAAATGTAAGAGGGGACTATGTTGAAAAATAAATGTGCTAGGTTTTCTAAAATTGACACCTTCTACCTTAGGCCACAAACTTATCAATCACCCCTCGTTTGTGTGGTTACTTGAAGTATTGTGTGCAATTCTGGTCACCCCATTACAGGAAGGATGTGGAGGCATTGAGAGGGTGCAGAAGGGTTCACCAGGATGTTGCCTAGATTTGATGGTAAGAGCTACAGCCATCAGACAATCTTGGACTGTTTTCTCTGGAGTGTCAGAAGCTGAGAGGGTACCTGATGGAAGTTTATGAAAATACAAGAGGCGTTAGTAGAGTAGACAGTCAGAATCTTTCATCCAGGGTAGAAATGTCATGTACTAGAAGACATACATTTAAAGATGAGAGGGGGAATGTTTGAAGAAATATGAGAGAAAAGTATTTTGTTATTCAGAGAGTGCTGGGTGCCTGGAATGTGCTGCCAAGGGTGGTGGTAGAGACAGGTACAACAGTGGCATTTAAGAGTCTCTTAGGTCGGCTCATGAATGAGCAGGGTATGGAGGGAAATGGATCATGTACAGGCAGAAGGATATACTTTAATTTAGCATCATGCCCAGCACTGACATTGTGGGCTGAAGGTCCTGTTACTGTACGATTCTACCTGGGGACTGGTGTCCAAGTTGAGGAAGAGGTCTCACACGCTGGTCTAGCAGCAGTCTTAAACAGCCGTACTGTCAGAATCTTGCAGGCAGTGGGTTGGACGACTCCTTCCTAACTCCTGAGGATGTCCTATCCCACCAGAGGAGCTGCACCGTGATGTACAAGCAGCTCTACCAAGAGGAGGGAGCAGCCCTCGCCCTCAATATTGCCACCAGGCTAGTGATGTCCCACAACGTCAGTCAAATGTGGAAACCTTTTTCTCAAAAAGGGCAGTAGTAATAAGCTTTAAGCTAAAGGCTGGAGAGTCTTCCATCAGTGGTCAGAGAAGATTCTGAGGGACAGGATTTATGTTCACTTGAAAAGCCAGGGACTGATTAGAAGGAGTCGGCATGATTTTCTGCAGGGGAGAATGTGAACACAGCTCAGCACATCACGGAAACCAACCTCCTCCCTATGATCCCTATCTGTACTTTTTGCTGCCTCAGTAAAGCAGAAAGAATTTGTCTCAAATCTGATTGGGTTTTTGAGGAGGCAACTAAAGAAAATCAATGAGCGAAGAGTGTAGACATTGTTCACGTGGACTACAGTAAATTTTTTGACAAGGTCCTGTGTTGTAGGCTGGTCCAGAGTGTCAAGGCACATGAGATATGAGGTGTGTTGACAAACTGGATCCGAAACTGGCCTTTACTGATAAAAATCTGTAACATGCGATGTACCGCAGGGACTGGTGCTGGGACTTTTGACTTGAATGAGGATGTAGGGGACGTGATTTAATAAGTTTGCAGACAACACAAAACTTGGTGGTGGCGAGGTCCTGCAAAGTAAGTTCAGGGAGTTAGGTGCTAAGTTAAAGGGCAGAATCTTCAGGGTTGTGATCTTAGGATTGCTCCCCGTCCCATGTGCTCGTGAGGCCAGAAATAAGATCATACAGTTTAACACCTGGCTAAAGAGTTCGTGTACAGGGAGGGAGGGAGGGAGGGAGTTTTGGAATCATTGGGTTCTCTTCCAGGGATGATAGGACCTGCAGCGAAGAGATGGTTTGCACCTGAACTGGAGTGGGGCTAATACCCTAGCAGGAAGCTTTCTTAATGCTGCATGGGGGTGGGGTTAAACTAGAGTTGCAGGGAGATGGGAATCAGAGTGCCAGAACAGATAGTGGAGTGGTTGTTGAAAAAGATGTTGTTAAGCCTACATACAAAGTCAGGAAACAAAAGGTTGAGCAGTTTTGAACAGTGTATATTTCTATGCAAGGAGTTCTGTCAGAAAGGCCAATGAGCTTAGGGCATGGATCAGCACATGGAATTATGACATTGTAGCCATTAGTGAGACTTGGTTGCAGGAGGGGCAGGACTGGAAGCTCAATGTTCGGGGATTGTGTTGTTTTAGGCATGATAGAGCAGGAGGGATTCAGGGGGAGGGGTGGGATTACTAGTCAGGGAAAATGTCACAGCAGTGCTCAGACAAGACAGACTGATGGGCTCGTCTATTGAAGCTTTATGGGTAGAACTGAGGAATAAGATAGGTGTGACAATGTTATTGGGATTATACTGCAGACCACCCAACAGTCCGCGGAATTTAGAGGAGCAAATCTGTAGAGAGATCGCAGACTGTTGTAAGAAACAAGGTTGTGATAGTAGGTGATTTTAACTTTCCACATATTGACTGGGACTCTGATACCATAGAAGAACTAGATGGGATAGAGTTTGTCAAATGTGCTCAGGGAAGTTCCCTTAATCAGTATATGGACGTCCCAATGAGAGAGTGTGCGATACTTGATCTGCTATTGGGGAATGAGACAGGGCAGGTGACAGAAGTTTGTGAAGGGGAACATTTGGCACCTAGTGATCATAATGCCATTAATTTCAAAGTAAATATGAAAAATGATGGATCTGGTCTGCGGTTTGAGATTTTAAATTGGAGAAAGGCCAATTTTGATGGTATCTGAAGTTATCTGGCAAGTGTGGATTGGGACAGGCTGTTTTCTGGCAAGGGTGTACTTGATAAGTGGGTGGCCTTCAAAAGTGAAATTTTGAGAGTTTGTATGTTCCTGTCAGAATAAGAGGCAAGGATTACAGGTTTAGGTGACCTTGGTTTTTGAAAGATATTGAGGCCCTGGATAAGAAAAAGAGGGAGGTGCATAGCAAGTATAGGCAGGTAGGAACAAATGAGGTGCTAGGGAGAACACTTAAGAAGGAAATCAAGAGAGCTAAAAGAAGGCATGGGGTTTCCCTAACAGACAAGGTGAAGGAGAATATTAAGGGCTTCTACAGACGTATTAAGAGCAAAAAGATAACAAGGGACAAAGTTGGTCCTCAGGAAGATAAGAGTGGTAATCAATGCATGAAACCTAAAGATATGGGAGAGATCTTAAATGGATTTTTTGCATCTGTATTTACTCAGGAAACAGACACAGAGTCTATAGAAGTGAAGCAAAGCAGCAGTGGGGTCATACACCCACTACAGATTACAGAAGTGGAGGTGCTTGTTGTCTTGAGGCAAATCAGGATGGACAAATCTCCAGAGTCTGACAAGCTGTTCCCTCAGACCCTGTAGGAAGGTAGTGCAAAAATTTCAAAGGTCCGAGCAGAGATATTTAAAATATCCTCAACCACGGATGAGGTGCTGGAAGATTGGAGGATAGCTAATGTTGTTCCATTGTTTAAAAAAGGATCTAAGAATAAGCCAGGGAGGTATAGGCCAGGTAGCCTGACATCAGTAGTGGGAAAGTTATTGGAAGGTATTCTAAGGAACCGGATATAAGTATTTAAATAGACATGGACTGATTAAGGATAGTCATCTATATTAATGATCTGGATGATAATGTGGTTAACCGGATCAGTAAATTTGTGGATGACACTAAGATTGGGGGTGTAGTGGACAGTGAGGAAGGCTATCAAAGTTTGTAGCAGGATCTGGACCAACTAATGAAATGGGCTGAAAATTGGCAGATGGAATTTAATGGAGACAAGTGTGAGGTGTTGCACCCTGGGAAGGCCAGCCAGGGTAGGTCTTACACAGTGAATGTTAGGGCACTGAGGAATGCAGTAAAACAAAGGGATCTGGGAGTACAGAGCCATAATTCATTGAAAGTGTTGGCACAGGTAGACAGGGTTGTAAAGAAACCTTTTGGCACATTGGCCTTCATAAATCAATGCGCTGAGTACATGAGTTGAGATGTTATATTGGAATTGTACAAGCTGTTGTTGAGGCCTAATTTGAAGTACTGTGTGCAGTTTTGGTCTCCTACCTACAGGAAAGCTCTAAATAAGATTGAAAAAGAGGAGAGAAAATTTACAAGGATACTCCCAGGACTTGAGGACCTGAGTTATAGAGAAGGTTGAATGGGTTAGGACTTTATTGCCAAGAATGTAGAAGATTGAGAGGAGATTTGATAGAGGTATATAAAATTATCTGGAGTATAGATAGATAGATTTGATAGACATTTTCCATTGAGGTTGGGTGAGACTAGAACCAGAGGTCATGGGTTAAGGATGAAAGGTGGAATGTTTAAGGGGATCATGAGGGGGATCTTCTTCACTCCGAGGGTGATGAGAGTGTGGAAAGAGCTACCAGCTCAAGTAGTGGATGCAGGTCTGATTTCAACATTTAAGGTAAATTTGGATAGGTACATGGATGGGAGGAGTGTGGGGGGCTATGATCTGGGTACAGGTCATTGGGACCAGAGAGATTAATGGTTCGGAATGGACTAAGTGGGCCAAAGTCCTCTTTCTGTGCTATAATGTTCTATGATTCTGTGGTGGATTTGTAGTTCTTGAAGAAGGTTGTCCAAAGATACAAGGGACATAGTTCAACTGGAAAGTAGGGTGAATGGTTTCAGATGGAATTTAATCCAGATAAGCATAAAATAATGCTCTTAGGGGGTCAAATTCTGAAATGATGTGTCAAATGAATGGAAGGAACCTCGAAAGCACTGATGGACAGCAAGCCCTTGGGATACAAGTCCATTGTTCTCGGAAAGTGACAGCCCAGGTGGATAAAGTAATGAGAATGAGTCGGTTTTCCTTCATAGGCCAAGGGATTGGGTATAGGTTTATCACGTTGCATCTGGACAAAATATGGGATAGACCCCATATGGAGTTCTGTGTACAGTTCTGGTCTCCTCCCTACAGGTAGGATGTGCTAGAAATACATAGCATGCAGAAGAGATTTGCCAGGATGTTGCCTGGAATGGAAGCCTGTAGCAATAAGGAGAGATTGGATAGGCTGGGGTTGTTCTCACTGGAGTGTAAGAAACTGAGGAGTGACCTTATAGGGGTTTATAAAATGATGAGGGCATAGATATGATCATCATCACCATTCGATACGGAACATAATAATGATGATGATGCTGAGATAGATGGGCAGTCTTAGCCCCAGGGCAGGAGATTCTGAAACTAGAGGGTGCTAGTTTAAGCTGAGGGTGAGAAATTTCAAGGAGAACTGAGGGGTATGTTTTCCACACAGAGGTCGGGAGCTTCCATAAGACCATAAGACACAGGAGCAGAATTAGGCCATTCAGCCCATTAAGTCTGTTTCGCCATTCGTTCATGGCTGATCCTGGATCCCACTCAACCCCATACACCTGCTTTCTCGCCGTATCCTTTGATGCCCTGACCGATCAGGAAGCTATCAACTTCAGCCTTAAATCTACCCACGGATTTGGCCCCCACTGCAAACTGTGGCAGAGCAATCCACAGATTTGCTTCTCTCTGGCTCAAAAAATCCTCCTTACCTTTGTTCTAAAGGGTCACCCCTCAATTTTGAGGCTGTGCACTCTAGTTTTGGATACCCCCACCATAGGAAAAATCCTCTCCACATCCACCTTATCTAGTCCTTTCAACATCCAGTAGGTTTCAATGAGATCCCGTCCCCATTCTCTAAATTCCAGTGAGTACAGGCCAAAGCTGCCAAATACTCCTCATATGTTAACCCCTTCATTCTTGGAATCATCCCCGTGAACCTCTTCTGGACTCTCTCCAATAACACCACATCCTTTCTGAGATAAGGGGCCCAAACCTGTTGACAATACTCCAAGTGCAGCCTGACTAGTGTCTTATAAAGCCTCAGCATTATCTCCTTGCTTCTATATTCTATTCCCCTTGAAATGAATGCCAACATTGCATTTGCTGCGAGGACTTCTAAGTCCCATTTTACCTCTGACATTTGAATTTTCTCCCCATTTAGATAATAATCTGCACTATTGTTCCTTTCACCAAAATGCATTATCATGCATTTCCCAACATTGTGTTCCATCTGCCATTTTTTTGCCCATTCTTCCAATTTGTCCAAGTCCTGCTGCATTTGCATTGCTTTCTCAGCACTACCTACCCCTCCACCTACCTTTGTATCATCCGCAAACTTTGCCACAAAGCCACTAATTCCATTATCAGAATCATTGACAAACAATGTGAAAAGTCATGGTCCCAATACTGACCCCTAAGGAACACCACTAGTTAACAGCAGCCAACCAGAAAAGGCTTCCTTTATTCCCACTCACTGCCTCTTTCCTGTCAGCCATTCCTCTATTCATGCCAGTATCTTTCCCGTAATGGATTTTATCTTGTGAAGCAGCATCATGTGCGACACCTTATCAAATGACTCCTGAAAATTCAAGTAAATGACATCCACTGCCTCTCCTTTGTCCGCCCTGCTTGTTACTTCCTCGAAGAACTCTAACAGATTTGTCAGGCAAGATTTTCCTTTACAGAAGTTATGCTGACTTTGACTTATTTTATCATTAGTCTCCAAGAACCTTGAAACCTCATCCTTAATAATAGACTCCAATACTTTCGCAGTCGCTGAGGTTATGCTAACTGGCCTATGACTTCCTTTCTTTTGCCTTCCTCCCTTCTTATAGAGTGGAGTGACATTTGCAATTTTCCAGTCCTCTGGGACTATGCCAGAATCAAGTGATTTTTGAAAGATCATGACCAATGTATTCATTATCTCTTCAGCAACCTCTCTCAGGACTCTGGGATTTAGTCCATCTGGTCCAGGTGACTTATCCACCTTAGATCTTTGAGTTTGCCTGGCACTTTTTCCTTTGTAATACCAATGACACTCACACCTGCTGCCTGACACTCACAGACCTCTGGTACACTGCTAGTGTCTTTCACAGTGAAGACAGACACAAAGTACCCATTAAGTTCATCTGCCATTTCTTTGTCCTCCATTACTACCTCACCACCATCATTTTCCAGTGGTCCAATATCAACTCTCACCTTTTTACTCTTTAGAGAGTAGGTGGTGGGGACATATACAATTACAAGGTATTTGGTCATCACTATGCTATCGTGTCAGTGCTGTAGAAGTTGCTGCTTGTTCAGGTGAACAGCGCCTATCTTGCAGATCGGCTCCACTGAAGCAAGATTACACTTCAAAGTGATTTTTTTAGAATAAGACACAAGAACCTTTCATGTATTATTTGGTTCAGTTTTTGCTTTTAAAAGTGGGTTAGATTTCCACCTTCGCAGGTTTATTTGCACTACAAATTTTCTGTGGCTGTTGTACTTTATTCTGTATTCTGTTATTATTTTACTACCTTGTTCTACATCAATGCACTGAGTAATGATCAGAATGCAAGACAAAATTTTCACTGTATCTCAGTGATAATAATCCCATTTAAATATTTTTCATTATTTCCTCCAAAGTGAGCAATACTACTTTTGTGTCAGACAGGACAGAAGAGAGGAGTTTGGAGAGCAGTCTTTTTCAACAATGGAAACAGGCCCTATGCAAGCAGATTTCTGTGCAGATTGATTCTATCAGCAGCAAATAGAACTCACGACCAAAGCTACAGCAGAGTCTCCTGACAAAAGCAGGCTTATTTCTCCAGCAAAATTCAATAAACAATAAATATCAACTTTGTCCATAAAGACAATCCCAATCACTTGAGACATGATTGATGGGTGAATTCTTCACTTGCCTCCATTCTAAATAAAACATTGTCACAATAAACAGCTTTTTATTTTCGGTTTGGAATGAAAATTACAATTTCAATGGGCTGGCTTTTCATTCTAACCCTTTCATGAACTGATTCAAAGTTCCTGAGTTGCTTAAACTGATTTCATAAACTGAATAGATCTGTTTGATAGTTCAGTCTCTTATGAAAATGTTATTGGCGCCTGGGTGTAAAGTTAAAATTCTATGTGTGATCCTGTGAGTCTGTTGTTTGCTGAGGGTACATGTTCCCAGAGGGTTCAGATGTGAGTCTGATATTATATACCATAATGATTTCAATCTGGAAAACATTTGACTCAGGACAAGTGATGTTCCTTACCATATCAATGCCGGTTCCCGCCCCCTCCCCCTTTTTTTTCATTCCGTATTCCTCCTCACCGTCCTCAACCCCTGCTGTAAGGAAACACTAAAAGCAGTTCATAGTACAGTCAAACACGAGGAAATCTGCAGATGCTGGAAATTCAAGCAACACACACAAAATGCTGGTGGAACGCAGCAGGCCAGGCAGCATCTATAGGGAGAAGCGCTGTCGACGTTTCGGGCCGAGACCCTTTGTCAGGACTAACTGAAAGGAAAGATAGTAAGAGATTTGAAAGTAGGAGGGGGAGGGGGAAATGTGAAATGATAGGAGAAGACCGGAGGGTGTGGGGTGAAGCTGAGAGCCAGACAGGTGATTGGCAAAAGGGATACAGAGCTAGACAAGGGAAAGGATCATGGGACGGGAGGCCTAGGGAGAAAGAAAGGGGGAGGGGAGAACCAGAGGGAGATGGAGAACTGGCAGAGTGATGGGCAGAGAGAGAAAGAAAAAATCAGGAATGGGGTAAGAAGGGAAGGAGGGGCATTAATGGAAGTTAATGTACAGTACATTAGTACAGTACCACCATGTTGGAAACTTTGGATTTTGTTTTCAAAGTTAACTCTATTACCACAAACGCTCATCCCCACCGCTGTTCACTACATCCCGGTCTGGTAACATATCAGTTTTGGTATTCACCTACCTTTTGTGTTCAGGTACCTCCGTAATCATGCTACTCCCTACCACTCTAACCTCACTTGAGATCCCTGCATGTCTCCATGTCATTGTGTTGCCAGCAGTGTCCGTATGCTCAGCTTGCTGGGTCCTCGGCTCTGGAATTCACTCCTTGAACCTTCCTGCCTCAAAATGATACTGCGTATCCAAAACAAGAGGGCACAGGGTTAAGGTTAAGGTTTAAGGTTTAGGGTTAAGGTTTTTGAAGGGGAATCTGAGTGGTATGTTCTTTGCACACACAGTGGTTGAAACTTGGAGTATTTTGCAAGAGGAGGAGGTGGTATCAGAGAGAGTCGTATTTAATAGACATTTAAATTCAGAGTTAAATGGGTAGAAGGGATAGGGTCCTAATGCAGGCAAATGGCATCAGAGTAGACAAGGAAAATAAAGGTCGCTGTGGATGCAATGGGCCAAAAAGCCTGTTTCTGTGCTGTACAACTTTACAATTATATCAGTATTGGTTATTATTGTCACATTTATGAAGTAACAGTGAAAAGCTTGCCTTGCATACTGTTCATACAGAATACTGGTAAATGATAAAGTGCAAGATCATTACAATGTAGATTGTGAAACTAAGAGTCCATTTTATCAAACAGGAGGTCCATTCAAGAACTATAGAACCATGGAACATTACAGCACAGAAACAGGCCTTTTGGCCCTTTTTGGCTGTGCCGAACCATTTTTCTGCCTAGTCCCACTGACCTGCACCTGGACCATATCCCTCCGTACACCTCTCATCCATGTACCTGTCCAAGTTTTTCTTAAATGTTAAAAGTGAGCCTGCATTTACCACTTCATCTAGCAGCTCATTCCACATTCCCACCAATCTCTGTGTGAAGAAGCCCCCCCCCCATGTTCCCTTTAAACATTTCCCCCTTCACCCTTAACCCATGACCTCTGGTTTATTTCTCCCCTAGCCTCAGTGGGAAAAGCCTGCTTGCATTCACTCTATCTATACCCATCACAATTTTATATACTTCTATCAAATCTCCCCTTATTCTTCTACGCTCCACGGAATAAAGTCCTAACCTTTTCAACCTTTCTCTGTAACTCAGTTTCCCGACAACATCCTTGTAAACCTTCTCTGCACTCTTTCAACCTTATTAATATCCTTCCTGTAATTCAGTGACCAAAACTGCTCACAATACTCCAAATTCGGCCTCATCAATGCCTTATACAACCTCACCATTACATTCCAACTCTTATACTCAATACTTCGATTTATAAAGGCCAATGTACCAAAAGCTCTCTTTACGACCCAGCTACCTGTGACGCCACTTTTAGGGAATTTTGTATCTGTATTCCCAGATCCCTCTGTTCTACTGCACTCCTCAATGCCCTACCATTTACTTTGTATGTTCTACTTTGGTTTGTCCTTCCAAAGTGCAATACCTCACACTTGTCTGTATTAAACTCCATCTGTCATTTGTCAGCCCATTTTTGCAGCTGGTCCAAATCCCTCTGCAAGCTTTGAAAACCTTCCTCACTGTCCACTACACCTCCAATCTTCGCATCATCAGCAAATTTGCTGATCCAATTTGCCACATTATCATCCAGATCATTGATATAGATGACAAATAACAATGGACCCAGCACTGATCTCTGTGGCACACCACTAGTCACAGGCCTCCACTCAGAGAAGCAATCCTCCACTACCACTCTCTGGCTTCTCCCATTGAGCCAATTTACTACCTCATCATGTATACCTAGTGACTGAATCTTCCTAACTAACCTCCCATGCAGGACTTGTCAAAGGCCTTACTGAAGTCCATGTAGACAACATCCACTGCCTTCCCTTCATCCACTTTCCTTGTAACCTCCTCGAAAAACTCTGATAGATTTGTTAAACATGACCTACCACACACAAAGCCACATTGACTCTCCCTAATAAGACCCTGTCTATCCAAATACTTGTAGATCCTATCTCTTAGTACTCCTTCCAATAATTTACCTACTACCGACATCAAATTTACCAGCCTATAATTTCCCGGATTACTTTTAGAGCCTTTTTTAAACAACGGAACAACATGAGCTATCCTCCAATCTTCCAGCACCTCACCCGTAGATACCAACATTTTAAATATATCTGCCAGGGCCACTGCAATTTCAACACTAGTCTCCTTCAAGGTCTGAGGGAATACTCTGTCAGGTCTGGGGATTTATCTACACTGATTTGCCTCAAGATAGCAAGCACCTCATCCTCTTCAATCTGTAAAGGTTCCATGACCTCACTACTTGTTTGCCTTATTTCCATTGGCTCCATGCCATTTTCCTTAGTAAATACAGACGCAAAAAAACCGTTTAAGATCTCTCCCATTTCTTTTGGTTCCATACATAACCAACCACTCTGATCTTCAAAAGGACCAATTTTATTCCTTACTATCATTTTGCTCTTAATATACCTGTAGAAGCTCTTTGGATTATCCTTCACCTTGACTGCCAAAGCAACCTCATGTCTTTTAGCCCTCCTGATTTCTTTCTTAAGTATTTTTTTGCACTTTTTATACTCCTCAAGCACCTTATTTGCTCCCTGTTTCCTATACATGTCATACATCTCTCTCTTCTTCTTTATCAGAGTTCCAATATCCCTTGAGAACCAAGGTTCCTTATTCTTATTCACGTTACATTTAATCCTGACAGGAACATACAAACTCTGCACTCTCAAAATTTCTCCTTTGAAGGCCTCCCACTTACCAATCACATCCTTGCCAGAGAACAACCTGTCCCAATCCACGCTTTTTAGATCCTTTCTCATTTCTTCAAATTTGGCCTTTTTCCAGTTTAGAACCTCAACCCAAGGACCAGATCTATCTTTATCCATGATCAAGTTGAAACTAATGGTGTTATGATCACTGGAACCAAAGTGTTCCCCTACACACACTTCCGTCACCTGTCCTAACTCGTTTCCTAATAGGAGATCTTATATTGCATCCTCTCTAGTTGATACATCTATATATTAATTTAAAAAACTTTCCTGAACACATTTTACAAACTCTAACCCATCTAGACCTTTAACAGTATGGGAGTCCCAATCAATATGTGGAAAATTAAAATCCCCTACTATCACAACTTTATGTTTCCTGCAGTTGTCTGCTATCTCTCTGCAGATTTGCTCCTCCGATTCTCGCTGACTATTGGGTGGTCTATTATACAACCCCATTAATGTGGTCATATCTTTCCTGTTTCTCAGCTCCACCCATATGGTCTCGGTAGACAAGCCCTCTAATCTGTCCTGCCTGAGCACTGCTGTAACATTTTCCCTGACTAGCAATGCCACAATCCCCCCCAAAACCTTTGCCTCTATCACGTCTGAAACATCGGAACCCTGGAACATTAAGCTGCCAGTCCTGCCCCTCCTGTAGCCAAGTTTTACTAATGGTTATAATATCATAATTCCATGTGTCAATCCATGCCCTCAGCTCGTCAACCTTCCCCACAATACTCCTCACATTGAAATAGATACACCTCAGAAGATTATTACCACCACACACAACCCTTCTATTTGTAACTTTGCATGAACTTTTAACATCATTTATTTTCACCCCTGCTCCACTATCTGCTCTGGCACTCTGGTTCCCATCCCCCTGCAAATCTAGTTTAAACCCTCCCCAATAGCACTAACAAACCTCCCTGCAAGGATATTGGCCCCCTGTAGTTCAGGTGTAACCCGCCTCTCTTGTACAGGTCCCACCTGCCCCAGAAGAGGTCCCAATGATCCTGAAATCTGTAACCCTGCCCCTACACCTGTTTCTCAGCCACGTGTTCATCCTCCAGAGCATTCTCTTCTTACCCTCACTGGCACGTGGCACAGGTAGCAATCCTGAGATTACCACCCTCAAGGTCCTGCTTTTTAACTTCCTACCAAGCTCTCCATACTCACTCTTCAGGACCTCCTCACTCTTTCTTCCTACGTCATTGGTACCGATGTGTACCATGACATCTGGCTGCTCACCCTCCCACTTCAGAATGCTGTGCACACGATCAGAGACATCCCTGACCCTGGCACCCGGGAGGCAACAAACCATCCGGGAATCTTTGTCACGACCACAGAACCTCCTGTCTGTACCTCTAAGAGTCTGATAACAGCAGGATAGAAGCTGTCCTTGATCCTAGTAGTAAAGTGCTTTTAGGCTTTTGTATCTTCTGCCCAATGGGAGAGGGGAGAAGAGGGAATGTCTGGAGTAGGAGGAGTCTTTGATTCTGCTGGCTGCTTTACTGAGGCAGCAAGAAGTATAGTGAGAGTCCATGGAGGAGAGGCTGGACCCTGTGATGTGCTGAGATGTGTCCTCAACTCTCCCCAGTTTCTTGTGGTCACGGGCAGAGCAGTTGCCATACCAGGCTGTTATGCATCCAGACAGAATGCTTCCTGTGGTGGATCCGTAAAAATTGGAAATTGGTAGGAGTCATGGGGGACATGCTGAATTTTTTTAGCCTTCTGAAGAAGTAGAGGCATGAGTGAGCTTTTCTGACTATGTTATCAACGTTGTTGGACCAGGACAGACAATTTGGTGATGTTCACTCCTAGGAACTTGAAGCTCTCAACCCTGTCAAACTCAACATGGTTGATGTAGACAAAAATATGTGTACAATCTCCTCCTCCCCCCCCCATGAAATCGATGACCAGCTCTTTTGTTGACACTGAGGAAAAGGTAGTTGTCATGACGCCATGTCACTGGGCTCTCTACCTCCTTCCTGTACATTGTTATTTGAGATTCGGCCCACTAGGGTAGTATCATCTATAACTTTGTAGATGGAGTTAGACCCAGATCTGGCCGTGCAGACATGAGTGTACAGGGAGTTGAGTGGGGTTGAAAACACAACCAGTGGAGCACCAGTGTTCAGCTTGATCATGGTGGAGGTGTTGCTGCCCACTGCATATGGTCTGTCGGTCATCAAATCATGGATCCAATTGCAGCGGGAGACACTAACTCTCAGGGTCTGAAGTTTGGTGATGAGTTTGCTTGGAATAATAGTACTGAAGACAGAACTGCTCTCCCCTCTGTTAAGACGCTCCTAAAAACTCACTGCTTTGAACAAACTTCAGCCCCAACTCCATTTCTTTTGGCTTAGTACCAATCCTTAATAGCACTTGTATTAGCTGCACATTGAAGATGCTTTATAATAGCAGGATGTTGTTAATAGACATTGAGTCTTGGATATCCAAGCGTGTATGAAGTGTTAAACTGACTTGCAAATGAAACATTGGCCTCAAAAGTTGGTCACCTGAATAACATGTTCCTTTTAACACAGTGACCAAAGAAGGAGAACTTGTATGATTATAGAGATAAGGTTGACATAACCCCATTCCTTTTGCCAAAACATTGGGAGTAGACAGTGTGACGAGAGGCACAGCAAAAGAAAATCTTCTCAGTTCAACATGAGACTAAAAAATCAATGGACCGAGGAGTGCATGTGTATAGTTCACATAAAACAGTGCCACAGATAGACAGGGTGGAGAAGAGGATGTATAGCATGCTGGACTTAATTATTGAGTGTGGAGTATAGGAATTGGGAATTGAGGTCATGTAAGATTTTGGTGAGGCTGCTCTTGGAGTACAGGGACTTCGGGGCAGCAAAAGGTGGCGCATATTTGGGATGAGCTGCCAGAAATAGTGGTTGAGCTGGACATATTAGCAATATTTAAAATCCATTGAGATAAATACATGGAGAGGAGAGGAGCAAAGAAGGGTAGACTGGATGAGCTTGCTGGGCAACAAAGTCCCATCTGCCCCTGTTTGGCCCAGAGCGCAAAGCATGGGCGAGTTAGGCTAAAAGGCCTGTTTCCATGCTGTTAGTCTCTATGATTCTTTGATAGTGCATTGTTTTAACTTTTCCTCATGAACTTTTTTTCATTATGTTTCATGTCATATGGCGTGGGTGATCATGGTCTTTCCATGACCTTGATTGTTCTTGGCAAGTTTTCTACAGAAGTGGTTTGCCATTGCCTTCTTCTGGGCAGTGTCTTTACAAGACGGGTGACCCCAGCCATTATCAACACACTACAGAGATGGTCTGCCTGGCACCAGTGGTCGCATTACCAGGACTTGCAATATGTACCAGCTGCTCATACGTGCACCACCTGTTCCCATGGCTTCATGTGACCTTGAAGTTGCCCCTCGTGTCCCTTTTAAATCTTTTCCCTCTCAACTTAAACATGTGCCCTCTCATTTTTAATGGACTTTCACTGGGGAAAAGGACTGCGTGCATTCACCCTCTCTATGCCCTCGTGATTTTATACGCTTCTATGAGACCCCTCCTCAGTTTCCTACACTCCATGGAATAAAATCTAGTCCTTATTTTAACTGAAGACCTAATGTCCTAACGCAAGGTCCCAACTCCTGTCCTCAGTGACCCGACTGATGAAGGCAGCTGTACCAAATGCCACCTTCACCTCCGTCTACTTGTGGTGCCACGTTCAGCAAGCTATGTACATATACTCCTGCCCTGGCTTGACTTCCCAAAATACAATATCTGGATTGAATGCCACTTGGTAGGATAACTCATGACTGGTGTGCAGGTGAGTAGTAGAATCTGGAAGGCTGGTGGGAAGTTGATGGGAGAAAAGATATGATGGGATCAGTGTAGGTCTAGTGTAAGTATTCATTGCTGATTCGATGGGCTGAAGAGCTTGTTTCAGATTTGGTGCACTCTATGAATCTATGGTAAATATCACAAATATTAACTTGAATCAAAAAGAAAGACAATTTCTTTGCTTGCATTCATTAAGTGGGAGTTGGAAAGTCCATAATCGGTGTAGCCTTTGAAATAAACAACTTCAGCTTAATTTCCTGCCTTCATTAAGAACACTGTCTCAGAGCTCTTTACAAAGATCTGCTGGATATGCAGGAAAGTGATGAGGGAAGAAGAAACAGTTCAGGAAACAGGTTTATTTTTTGACATTTCTGAAGAATCAGGGAAAGATCTCAAAGTGAAGTGGTCTCAGGGAAGAGTGGAACGCGGTGATTGAGGAATTGGCCTTTGGCATTTAAATCCAAACTGGGAGGGGGGTTTATTGGCCTGGTGGCCTTTTTCTTAATTGCAAGGAAGCTTCTCAATAAATGTTTCCCTTAAGGCTAACTGCAGGTAGTCCTGGAGAAAGAATATTAATGATGTGATGGAATTTTCATTAATTGGCCACTAAAGACCAGTTGCCTCTGTGCAGAAGACACACTTGACTATAGAATTGAAGTTGCATTTACATAAGCTCTTTTAAATAAACGTATCGTACATACATTATTAGCAAAAGTAAAATCACTGCACTCAAAGAAAATTAGACAAGGAGGCTGGTACTTTTTGTAGCGGAACCTTTTGTTTTTTAATGTTTTAAAGGCACTCTCATTCACATTTCTTGGTGAAGGAAGGCTAATTGACCCTCTCTAAGCTGTAACCTATCTCCACCTCCCTCAGTTGCTCAGGTACCATCTGCGGAAAGGAGAGGAGCACTCTCTTTGCATTCAGGGGAGTTAAGAATTCCTGATTGAAACTTTGAGCACAATCAGCACCACGTTGATATTTCCAGTGGTAACTGCACTTCAAATGCCTTTCATTGGCTTTGGGGTGCCATGGGATTGTGTGGTGTAACAAAGAAATTCTTGCATGCATGTATTTGACAGCCTTCTTGAACTCTATGTTCGACTGGGGTGTAAAGTTGTTATTTTCCTTGTGTTTTTCTTGTAGTTTAACTTTCTTATGTTTGCTTGTGTTTTTATATAATCATCTATATGCATGCAGTTGTTCAGTGAATTTTCCAGTAATGACATTACAGTTGCTTCTCAGTTTTCAGTTGCGGATGTCACACCACTTGGATTTTGCTATTTTATAGGCTAATTGTTATCACTGGAATTTTGTTATCTCTAGTCTGAGTATGAGATGACCACGAATGCTTTTCCTCTGTCTTTCTTCTCTCAGCTCCTCTTGTTCATTTTCGTTCCTGTAATGTTTAATTAAATCTCTGCAAACAAGCTTTATGCCTCATTCTTGACTTCCAAAGAACTGTTGGATCACAAAAGTATCAGGATTCAACATCTGTTATCAAAAATATCATCATGTCAAGTGGCCCTGTCTTCTGGAAAATTGTGTTGTGCGTTTCTGTTGACAATTCAGTTAATTTGGCTCCACTCCAAAGCTCTTGGCATCTTTACCCTCTATAGGTTAGCATAGAGGGTAAAAATTTCAAGAAGTGGTCATACTAATGTGTTTTGTGTCCTTGATGTTGCCTTAGAGTAACATCAGCAAAATTCTGGAGACACAAGAGACTGCAGATGCTGGAATCTGGAGCAATAAAAAGATCTGCTGGAGGAACTCAAGAGATTCTGCAGATGCTGGACTTCCTGAGCAACACACACAAAATGCTGGAGGAGTTCAGCATGTCAGGCAACATCAGCCGATTTCTGCAACAGACTGCAGCTCATGGGTGTGTCCTTTTAGCTTGTAGAAATTGTACCCGTGCTCATCCCTTAACTAAAATCACTAAAACAGAGAATCCAATCATCACAGAGCAAAGCACAAAATGCTGGCAACACTTATCAGGTGAGGCAGCATCTGCAAGAGGCAGAGTTAATGTTTCAGGTTGCCAATCCTTTCAGGAGAGAACGGAGACAATTTGACCTTGCAAAGTAGGTAGGCGAGGGATAGATAGGACAAAGGGAATATCGCTGATTGGGCAAAGCCTCTGTTGTGAGTTTTGATCAAACATGAAAAGGGAAACAAAAGCCACTTGGGATGAATAAGGCAAATGAAAATCATGCTGCAGGGAAGGATCTGGTCATTATAATGTGGTGTGAAAATCAACTGTGATATTCCCAAAAAATGACTACAAAGTGCTTTAATGTAAAAGGTGAGGTATAAATATCAGTCTTTCTTTAAATGTTGAAACATTGCAACATCTTTCCTGTTACTACTTTTACGAATAAGAGGTTAAGGAAAAATTTCATTTACATAAATGCTTAAAATATTTTATTTATTTATTGAGATGCCGTGCGGATTAGGCCCTTCCAATCCTTTGAGTCACATTACCTAGCAACCCTGATTTCACCCTGGCCTAGTCACGGGACAGCTTACAACGACCAATGAGCCTACCAACCGGTACACCTCTGGGCAGTGGGAGGAAACCGGAGCACCCTGATGAAGCCCACGCGGTTACGGGGAGAACATACAAACTCCTTGCAGGCAGCGGTGGGAAATGAACTCTGGTTGCTGGTACTGTAAAGCATTACGCTAGTAAAGAATCATGATGCACCATGAAAAGTGGAAGATGAAGTTCTGAAACTGAGTCAACTTTTTCATGTTTTAACAATCTAAGCTTCAACAGGCCTTTGGAGAGAGCTTCAAGGGGAATGATATGTTATTTTACTTCAATGCTTTTTTATATTCCTGGGTGGTTTGATGAGTTTTAATAAACATTCTTTATTTTATTTCTCAAACATTGACTTCAATTTTAATGGCATCCATTAATTTTTGGAGTCCAAGACATTTGAAAACTTAAAGATCGTTCCCAGCTTTCAGTTTTGCCAGAGTTAGAAGGGCCAGACTTCCACTCAAACACCACTTCAGTTCCAGTCGCTGCTGAGACTTTGCCGCCTGACTGCAGGATGCAGAGGGTCAGGAGGGTTAGCTCTCCATCCACTCATCGGGGTGGAAGCAACACAAGATCCACAGGCAATGATTCTGAGTAGTGGGTCAGGTCAAGCACAATACAAATTAAAAACAACCCATAAAGCAGAGAGAGAAAAGTGCTATTTATAAAAAAAAAACAGTGGACGGTTATTCCAGGTTATTGTGCCTACCTCCAAAGATTTAGTATAAAAGAAATGCTCTCCTATGATGCTAATCCATACAAACCTTTGAAAAAAGCATTGAGTTCTTCCTGTAACACTCTCTGTTCTACACAACCTTTTGAAAGAGCTGTATCACACTCTCTGCTTTCCCCTCATCTTTTCAGTTACTGTATTTGAAATTTTAATCATTGAATCGCCTTCTTCCATACATTTGAGCAGTGTGTTCCAGGTCACAGTAACTGTGTGTAGGAGAAAAGTCTTCTCCCATCTCCCCCTCTGGTGCTTCATTCAAGTCCTTGTCCTCAGACTGTCAGCCTGATTGCTAGATCAAGCACGTTCTCCCCCTTTATCTAAACTTCTTATCATCTTGAACAACTCTTTGAAATCTTCCATAGAACTGCTCTGCTCTGAGGAATGCAACCCCACTCTGGGTTACCATAACTTGTGAGCATTACCACAAAAATTATTTAGCATGGCCGCATTCTCTGCCATGAATCTTGCTTTTCCTGACTTCTTCATTCCCAAAGATGTTACAGACACATTCTGGCGGGTTTATCATAAAACGGCTTGTTCCCTTTATCATGGGCATTTTAGAGCCCATCATTAAGGATGAAGTTTTGAAATCCTTGGAAGTACATGATAAAATAGGACAACTTCAGCATTAGTTTTGCTAAGAGGAGAAAGATCTGTTGGAATTGTTTGAGCTAGTAACAAGCAGATAAGCAAAGGAATATTATTTCCTTGGATTTCCAGAAGGCCTTTGAGTCAGCGAGTCTGCAAAAGGACTTGGATAGGTTGGGAAAGTGGGCACAGAAGAGGGAGATGGAATACAGCGTAGGGAAATGTGGTGGTTATGCACTTTGGTGAGAAGAATAAAGATGTGGATTATTTCAGAATCAGGATTAGGTTTAATATCACTGGCATATGTTGTGAAATTTGTTGTTTTGTGGCAGCAGTAAATTGCAATATATAATAATAAAAATTGTAAATTACGCTAATAAATATATATAAAAATATTAAATTAAATAAGTCATGCAAAAACAGAGAAAAATATAATACTGAGGTAGTGTTCATGGGTTCATTGTCCATTCAGAACTCTGATGTCGGAAGGGAAAAAGCTGTTCCTGAAATGTTGAGTGGGTGTCTTCAGTACCTCTTCTCTGATGGTAGCAATAAGAAGAGGACAAGTCCTGGGTAATGGTTGTCCTTGATGATGAATATTGCCTTTCTAAGGCAACGCCTTTTGAAGGTGTCCTGGATGCTGAGGAGGCGAGTGCCCACAATGGAAGTTTACAACTTCCTGCACTTTCTCCAATTTGGTGCAGTAGTCCCTCCATACCAGATGGCAATGCAACCAGTTAGAATGTTCTCCATGGTACATCTGCAGAAATTTGCTAGTGTCTTTGGTGACACACCAATTCTCCACAAACTCCTAATGAAATATAGCCACTGTCATGCCTTCTTTGTAACTGCATCAATATGTTGGGCCCAGGATAGACTTTCAGAGATGTTGACACCCGGGAACTTGAAACTACTTACACTTTCCACTTATGATCCCTCGATGAGGACTGGTGTGTGCTCCCTCGACTTCCCTTTCCTGAAGTCAACAACCAATTCTTTGACCTTTCTGATGCTGAGTGCAAGGTTGTTGCTGTGATACCACTCAACCAGCTGATCTATCTCTATATAGTTGTGTCATAGGCAAATTTATAGTTGACATTTGAGCCGTGCCTAGCCACACAATTGTGGGTGTAGAGAGAGTAGAGCAGTGGGCTAAGCACACATCCTCAATGTGCACCAGTGTTGATTGTCAGTGAGGAGGAGGTGTTATTTCCGATCCATACAGACTGTGGTCTTCCAGTGCAGAAGTCGAGGATCTAGTTGCAGAGGGAGAATGAATTCAGAAGTTGGGAGTGCAAAGGGACTTATGAGTCCTAGTTCAGGATTCTCTTCAGGTTAACTTGCAGGTTGAGTCAGTAGTAAGGAAGGTAAATACAATGTTAGCATTTGTTTCAAGATTAGAATATAAAAACAAGGATGTCTTGCTCAGGTTTTATAAGGCATTGGTTGGACTGCATTTGGAATATTTTGAACAACTATGGGCCCCGTATCTAAGGAAGGATGCTGTGAGGATGATCCCAGGAATGTAAGGCTTAACATACAATATGAGGAGTGCTTGGTGTCTCTGAACAGTATGAGGAGTGTTTGATGTCTCTGAGTCTGTACTCGGTGGAGTTCAGAAGGATGAGAGGGTGGGGGTACATGGGGGAGAGGGTTTTTCATTGAAATTAACCAAACAGTGAAATGTCTGGATATAGTGGATGTGGGAAAGTCTGGGATCTGAGGGCACAGCCTCAGTATAAAGGGAAGTCCTTTTAGAACTGAGCTGAGGAGGAATTTCTTCAACCAGAGTGCAGTAAATCTGTGAAATACTTTGCCACGGAATGAGGAAACAATGTCTGTGGAAACAAGGTCACTGGTTGCATTAAGTGCAGAGATTTACAGGTAAGAGGGTTTAAGGGTTACGGGGAGAAAGCATAAGAATGGAGTTAAAAAACCATCTTCTGTGATTGAACGGTAGAGCAGACTCGATGGGCCTAATGGCTTAATTCTGCTCCTATATCTTATGGCACATCTCATTTTATCACCTGCAAATTAAAGCTCTTTTACCTGCATCCATGCTCTCACCAAGTTTGCTGACCCATAGTACCCTGTCCCCTGCACAGGTAAAACCTTAACTTAAGATTCTTTTCCTTGCTTCCAAACCCTTCCTTGGCCTTTCCCCACCCTATTTTTGCAAACCCCTCCAACGTTCAATAGGTTTCAATAGGTACATTTAATGTCAGAGAAATGTATACAATATACATCCTGAAATGCTTTTTCTCTGCAAACATCCACGAAGATAGAGGAGTGCCCCAAAGAATGAATGACAGTTAAACGTTAGAACCCCAAAGCCCCCCCCAGCTCCCCCCTCCCACACACAAGCAGCAGTAAGGCAACGCCACCCCCCACCCCAACCAGCAAAAAAGCATCAGCACCCTCCGCTGAGCACTCGAGCCTGCAGCAAAGCTTCAATAAAGACACAGACTTGCAGTACCCCAAAGACTACTCGTTCACTCAGTAATTCAACATACCACAGGCTCACTCCCTCTCTAATAAGGGAAAAAGAGGTGTCTCTATTTCAACGTTCTTCCTGGATTTCAATTGGTGCAACACTGACATCCGTGCCTCCTGCTGCTGAGACTCTATGATCTGGAATTCAATCCCTAAACCTTTCCATCTCTCTCTCTCTCTCATTCCTATCTTATGTTCTGCCTTAGATGCTGCTACTTGGACACCATTTTTGGCCACCTATCATACTATCTCCAATTGTAGCATGATGTCAAACTTTGATGTTAAACTTCCCTGTGGAATGTTGTCTTACTTT
Source organism: Hemitrygon akajei (assembly GCF_048418815.1). NCBI lineage: Eukaryota > Metazoa > Chordata > Chondrichthyes > Myliobatiformes > Dasyatidae > Hemitrygon > Hemitrygon akajei. Next base: position 20,643,006 of record NC_133141.1, on the reverse strand, counting down.
ATAAGAAAATAAGAGCAGAGTTGAAAAAGTAGTTTCTTGTTTCGCACCACTCAGATATCATTCATTCTCCAACAAGAGAAAATCTGCAGATGCTGGAAATCCACACAACACACACAAAATGCTGGAGGAACTCAGCAGGCCAGGCAGCATCTATGGAGAAAAGTACAGTTGACGGTTCGGGCTGACGCCCTTCGGCAGGACTGAAGGGAAGATTTAAGCTTCTTCAGGGTAGACATCTCTGGAAGAGACTTTATAGTGTAGTAATCAAATCACAAACAAAATAAAATCTGCAGATGCTGGAAATCCAAGCAATGCACACAAAATGCTGGAGGAACTCAGCAGGCCAGGCAGAATCTAGGGGAAAAAGTATTGTCAACATTTCAGGCCGAGACCCTATCACAGGACATTCATTCCCCACTTGATTCCCTGAAATAAAAACATATAACACTGGACCAGGAGGTTAATGTTTTAGACTGATTACCTTTCACCTCATAACATTAACTTGAAACATTGACTCTGTCCCTGTCTCCACTGATGCTGCCTGACCTGTGGAGTGCTCCCAGCATTCTGTTTTTATCTCAGAATCCCAGCTCCTGTGGGTTTTTTTTCCACTTCTCCCTTGATCCAGTACTGTGCAGTGCTACATCAATCTCAGCTTTAAGTGTGCTTGATGACTGAAAAGAATTTTCTCTTCATCTCAGTCCTTAATAACCGACTTCTTTATCCCGGGATTAATTCTGGACATCTACATTGTCAATCCCTCAGAGAACATGCATTTCACGGAAATTATTTCTTCTTCCAAAGTCCAGCGAGTTGAGTGCAAACTCCTCATTCTGAGCTCATCAGACAACCGCCCATCTCAAAGTTCAGTCTAGTTCCAAGTTGTTGTTGCCTCTGATCAGTTCATCAAAATACTTTTAAAGGATTTCAAATGGTCCCCACTATTAATCATTAAGAAGAAGAAAGAAGAAAGCCCTAAACGCCGAGTGGAGTCATCGGGAGGCTGTCGTAACGGCGTTTTTTTTTAGCAGGCTTTCTTGTTTTTACGAGGCCGAGTTGCTAGCTCGACGCTCAACCCAGCACTGATGGAAAGCGTGCAAGGGAGCCGGCTGGATTCGAACTCAGGAGCCTTCGCTCCGAAGTCCGGCGCTGATGCCACTACGCCACCAGCCGGTGATTAATCATTAAGCTCCATCTTAATTTATCAATGGAACAAGGATACTACACTGTTGGTGTAAAACAACATCACAGTGGCTTAGCAATTAGCATCATGCTTTACAGCACCATTGATCAGAGATTGAGGTTCAATTCCTGCTGTTGTCTGTATGGAGTTTGTACATTCTCCCCGTGACCTCATGGGTTTCCTCCGGGTTCATGGTTTCCTCCCACATTCCAAAGACGTGCAGATTAGGGTTAGTAAGTTGTGGGCATGCTTTGTTGGAGCCAGAAGCATGGTGACATTTGCAGGCTGCCCCCAGCACTTCCTTGGACTGTGCTAGTTGTAAACACAAACAACACTGTGTGTTTCGATGTTTTGGTGTACCTGTGACAAATAAAGCTAATCTAATATAAATCCTGCCCTTAAATCTGTCATTATAGAAAATACCAGCAAAAGTCAGTCGTTTGCCCTTTAAGCTTCACTGCCACAACACAATCATGCTTGATCATTTATCCTGATGCCATATTCCCAGTCTCTCCCCATGCCTCTCAATGCCTTTTGTGTCCAGAAATTTTTCTACCTCCTCCTTCAAAATATCCAGCAACTGGCCCCATTCTGTAGTAGTGAATTCCACATGTGCTGAGTGAGGACAATTTCCTTATTAAGTTTCAGCTTTGCAACCATATTCCCACCGGAACCCAAAGACTTATCTCGGTCCCATGACCATAAATCTTCTGTCCCATGACCCTTCATTCCAGAACACACTCTATGTCCCACATCCAATCTACCAAGGCCTGTCAGCACTTTATCAGTTGCAGTGATATTTCCCTACACTCTAAATGCTACTGAATTGACCTAATCTCTCCTTGTATGGCAGTCCTATCATTCTGAAAACCAGTCTCTCAATGACAAGTGTACGTTTTCTGAGGTAAGGAAACAATCCTGTGCACACACACGCATGCACACACTACTCCAGATGTTGTCTCACTGAGGCCCTGTACAATTGTAGAAAAGATGTTCTTGCTCTTCTACTAAAATTCTCTTGCTACGAAGGCCAACAACTGTCGAATCCTGTTGATATTTTTGAAGTATTCTGTTTTCTCATCTGTTTTAACCATCTCCAGCAGTAATAATGTCACGCTAACCATGAAACTTTTCTTCTCTCATTCACCATTATTTCTCTTGTTTCTGTATATAGGCAAAATACGCCTGAGTTTTCTAATCTTTTTTTCTCTTATATATTTGTAGTAGCTCTCATGAATGTTCTCTGCAAGTTTGCTCTTGTATCTGGTTTTGCTCTCATTCAATTTCTTTGTCCTTCTTTGCTGAAATCTGGACTGTTCCCTATCCTCAGGTTTACTACTTTCTCTGTCAATCTTGTGTGGGTCCACTTTGGAACTAATACTGTCCTCAACAGTCAGTACCTCCAGTCGAACTCTGTCTTTTTGTGTGTTTCCCCCTAGCTGTCAGTCTGTGGATTTGTATTGCCATGTGCTCCTGTCCCCGTTCCTGCTCTACTCCAGTCCCTGTATTACTGAGTATGCCATCTCTCACCTGTTTCCCATTATTACCTGTATTGCTGCCACCTGTGTCTCATTGTGCTCCACCTATCATCTGCCCCTCTGTTTATTGCTCAGTGTATTTCAGTCCTGTGTTTTCACCTGTTTGTTGCCAGATTGTGCAGGTGAGTTTTCCTGAGCCTTTCCAGCATTTGTATCTGTACCCTGTCTGTCTGAATATTGACTCTGCCTGTTTCCTGATTCTGGTTTTTTGATTTCTCTGGATGTTTTGATCTCTGCCTGAACTTTGACACTGACTTTGTTTGGACCTTGGGATTTGTTACTCAATTAATATCACTGTGTGCACAGTACTGGGTCTGGGATTGGATCCCTGCTCCAGTGCCCTGACATTAACTTATTTTAACCATAGTTGGGTTGCATCAGGCAGAAATGTATAACTATTGTGCTTTTTGTTTCTCAAATGTTAAATATTGCTTACATGTATGTTTGTTTAATCTTCCTAATCTATCATAGCCAACACATTCTAAGTATCTTCTTTCACTTTGATTCAAGACCCTAATTTCATATCAGAGTATGCACCTTCATTTTGATACTGATCTATCATATTATGCTCACTCTTCCCTAATCAATCTCACATGACAAGATTATTAACTAACACTTTCTTGTCTAGGATAGCCTGTTACCTGGTCATCTACTCAACACTCTAATCCAAAATTAAATGTTCCAGTCGCAGTCCAGGAATTCTTCCATTGCTGAATTGACTTGGCCAGCCTATCTGTAGATTAAAGTTACCCATGACGTACTGGGTAAGGGGGTTCAGGGGCTTGGGGTTTGATCCTCTGGCTGCCGGCTTCAGTGTTAGTTTTAGTATGAGGGAGGGGTTGGTTATTTTGGCATTTGATGTCCTGACTACTGTTTTCTGTGTGGGCAACTTTTTTTGTGTGGGGGGGGGGGATTTGGGGTTTGAGTTTTGTTGCTTTTACTTTTGTGTGGGGGATTTGATATCTCAATGACTCCCATGGTTTTTCTGTGTTTTGTGGCTATCTGGAGAAGACCAATTTCTATCTGTATTGTACATGCATACTTTGACAATAAAATGAAGCTTTGAAATGTGAACTAGCACTCCTAATCAGATGCCCAAAGTGTTAATCAACATTGAACAGCCCTGCAGAGAATCTTAAGAGGTGCAATGCAATGTGGAATGAGTCATTACTTGAAAGCAGCATGTTGTGCTAAATTGTAGTGGCAACTACTGTAGGATTTAATCCTTGTGAGCCTAGCTGATGTACTCTTGTAGTGGTGAGGAATAACAGAAGAAAATGGCCACACTTTGTCCATTAATTCAAAGATTGGACTGCAGAGTTGAAGAACCTCTTGTCTTTTATTTTGCATTGGTTGCACCATTCACTTTGGTTTTGAATGATCACTGCTGAATGCTGTTTTCCCCAATCTTAGAACACAGGTGGCCTCCGTACACGGAGACAAGATGTCCTCAACACAAAAATGATCAGATGGACTTTGATTCTGTCCCTTGTGAAAACTCATGCATGAACCTTATCAGCAGGAGGGACTGCTGAAAGGTAAATCTGGGATTTTAATGCTTTCCTTGCTTGTTAACCAAGTGCAAGATCTCCCAGAGCTTCCACTCCCTAACAGAGAACAAAGTGATGATATTACACTCAGTGGCCAATTATTAGCTACCTTCTGTACCTAATAAAGTAACCATTATGTGTATGTTCATGGTCATCTGCTGCTGTAGCCCATCAAGGTTTAATGTGATGTGCATTCAGAGATACAACCACTGTTGCAATGCATGATAACTTGAGCCTGCAGAACTGCCACTCACTAGACTTGTTTTCCTGTACCGTTCTCTGTAAACTCCAGAGACTGTTGTGCATGAAAACCCCAGGAGATCAGCAGTTTGTGAGATATTCAAACAACCCCATCTGGCAACGCAATCATTCCACAGTCAAAATCACTTAGATCATATTTCTTCCCCATTCTGATGTTTGGCTTGAGTAACAATTGACTATGCCTGGATGCCCTTGTGCATTGAGTTGCTGCCACATGATTAGATATTTGTATTAAAGAGCAGGTGTACAGTTGTGCCTAATAAAGTGGCCACTGAGTGTAATTTTTTTTTGTTGTAGCGGTCTGTGGAACCAGTGCAGATTAAGGTCACCGAGTTAATGACACTGTTTATAGAGCCATTATTTGCAGCCCAGGTCAATGGTTTTAAGAAAAATCCATTACGGAAAGAGTTTGTAAACACAAATGAGACCAGCAAGTAAGAATCATACAGCTCACTTCCTGTCAACTCCAGGCTACTGAAAATGTACACATGCTACAGTGATTTAAACACGAGGGAACTCTGATTGCCCTTATTCCTTTTGCATCTTGTTTGTTGCCCCAGGTTCCAGCGCCTGCAATATCTCTTATTTTAACATCGAAAGGCCCAGGCAACATGGATGAACAGAGGGTGTTTCCAATTGTGGGAGAGTCTAGCTCCAGTGGGCATGGACTCAGATTAGAAGGATGTCTCTTTAGAACAGATGAGGAAGAATCTCTTTAGCCAGAGGGTAGTGAATCTGGAATTCAAGTCATTTGGGTACATTTAATGCAGGGGTTGGTAGGTACTTGATTAGAAAGTGTGTTAAAGGTTATGAGGGGAAGGCAGCAGAATGGGGTTGAGAGGAGGATTAAGTCAGCCATGATTGAAAGGCAGAGCAGGCTTGATGGGCCAAATGTCCTAATTCTAAGTCTTATGGAATTATACTTTTTTTTTTAACAACAAGAGACTCTAAGTAAAGGTTACAAGAAAGAAGAAGAAAGAGAGCCTTCAACTTTGACAGCAGCTTTCACAGCCTTGGGAAGTCCCAATACTGCTTTATAGTCCATGAAAAATTTTTGATGTCAGAAACACTGAAGCCAATTTGTGGATCATAAGATCCCTCAAGCAGCAATGTAACAATGAGCTGTTTTACTGATGTTCCACATTCACTTTCTACACAGATAGAGGCAATTTCATCTCATCACTTCCATCCCAACTCACAGAGCAGTCCCATTCCTCACTGATTTTCTCCATAACCTGCCCTCTCCTCATTCCTATCAACTCCCTCCAGATTCTACCCCTCAGCCGCACACTAGGGCAACTCACAGGAGCAATTAACCTGCTGGCCTGCACATCGATAGGATGAGGGAGGAAACCCAAACACCCAGGGGAAATGCACACAGTCAAAGAGTGTGCAAACTCCACACAGACAGTGCTGGAGGTTGGGTCCCAGGTCTCTGGAGCTAAGGCAATAGCCCTACTAACTACACCACTGTACTGCCCAATGTGTTCATGTGTGTTGGTTAAAGAATAACGCTGGCCAGCAAAGAGTTTGCTTCCTGAATGCTTTTGGGTGTATCTTACGGATATTAGGCTGCTGATCATGAAAATCACCATGAAATTTCTCTATCGTGCACCTTTTTTTAAATCGCCTATATGTTTCAATTCATAATTCAAGCCAGAATAAGGAAAGTATTTTTGTTGGTCCACAAATCAAACAGGTCATTAATGACAGGCAATTCGAAGGACTTTGAGTGGCACCGGAGAAAATTGCTTGGAAGACATTCAAGGATATTGTTGAAAATTTTCTTAGCAACTGCAAAGCACCAGACTTCATACAGCTGGTTGACAACGTATTTCATGCAAAATCATGAAGTGTAACATGTCACTAAAGATTCATTTCCTGCATTCCCATTTAGCCGCCTTTCCTGCAAATCTTGGCACAGTCAGTGATGAGTGTGATGAAGGGTTTCACCAGGACATTGGAGAAATGGTATCAGGGCAACTGGAATCCATCAATGCAGGCTGGTTATTGTAAGACTCTTAAACAAGAAACCTCAGACTCTGAGTACAAACGGAAATTAGCACCAAAACATTTTTAGCTTAGCTGAACTATTGCAAAGCATCAGCACCATTATGAAGTTAAATGCACTATATTCAGTGAAAGTCAATTTGTTGTGTCTCCATATTACAAGCAGTCTGAAATTATATTTGTGTTCGGCTTCAAGCAGTGTTGTAAACAAAATTCTGAGGAGGCAACACTTTTGAAAGAATTTGCTGTCCAGAGTAACTTGTGTTCAGGTTAAGTCCCCTGCACAATTTTGAAACAGGCATAGGGTCTTTTACTTCTATCTGAAAGATCCTTGGATAAATCTCTTGTCCAAAAGTGGCCTTGGTATGGCACTGGAGCATTCGTCCAGAGTTTTGTCATCAAAGCTCCAGAGAAATATCCATTCAGTCCAATTAGTTTTGCAGTAGGTGAATGCCTCTTTGCTGCAGATGCAGTTTCTTGTTAAAGTTCACATGGGTATAAATCAAGGAGCCGAGAGATTCATGCATTAGTAATACACGATCGATGCTGGTTGTAGCATGGCTGTAATATGGAGAAGTTGAATATATACTATGTATAAGGAAGAAGGATATAGAAGGGCATGTTTGTAGAGGGAGGAGGCTTGAGATGACTATAAAGACTAGTATGGACCAAGTGGACTGCATAGCCTGTATGGGAGCTATGATGGAGTGTACTGGTGACATTGAATTAAAGTGCAAGAGGGTCTGGTTGAAACTATCTGGACTCTCTGAACCAGGTGTCATCAATGAACTCCGGAGTGACATACATCCAGCTAGGGGAACTCAGCTGGTCGATTACCATCTGTGGGAGAAAAGGAATTGTCGATGTTTTGGGGTCAGAAACCTACATCAGGAAACCTCAGCAATTCCTTTCCCTTCACAGATGCTGTCCAACCCACAGAGTTCCTCCAGCAGATCGTTGCTGCAGATTCCAGCGTATGCTGTCTCTTGCATCTCCAGTGAAAGTGGGAGTTGCTCTATGAACATTAAATACAAGCAATGGTGAGACAATGTATTCAGCCAGTCTTGGGTCCGAGTGATCAAACCTGCTGCCTCAAGTCATTCTGTATATAAAACACTCAAGAGTGAATGCATGAAAAGCTAATGAACATGTAGCTGTGAAGTATAACGTGCAGACAGATATATAAGTCATATTTTAACATCAAGAATGCACAAACATCTGGTTTCTGCTCCTTTTGCAAGATTGCATGAAGCATGTTATCTTAATGCACACATCAACAAGAGCTAGCAAAGCTAATTGGGTTGTGGAAACTTGTTTAGACAGCCTGGAATTAAATAGATGTATTTTTCCCTTGTTAAAAAAGTAAATGAATGAAGATGTGTCAGTGAACAAGAGAAAATTTGCAGATGCTGGAAATTCGGGTAACACAGACAAACTGCTGGAGGAACTCGGCAGGCCAGGCAGCATCTATGGAAAAAAGTACCGTCAATGTTTTGGGCCAAAGCCCTTTGGCAGGACTTGAGTCGATGTGTGCTTTTAATATGTATGCTTATGAGGGCACTTGGGGAAGGAAGGGGTTCAAATAAAATAAAAGTTCTCAAACACTGCTACAGCACAGTAATTGTGAACTTTTATTGTATCGCAGAGAAGCACGTGAATGAACCAATGGTAGGGTGTGAATGAAGAGTTTTAATTTCTTGAGAAACTCCCACTTTACCCAAAAGAATAAGACCATAAGACACAGTAGAAGCAGAATTGGGCCATTCAGCCCATTGATTCTGCTCTGGCATTCTATCATGGCTGATTTATTATCCCACTCAACCACATTATCCTGCCTTCTTCCTGCAACCTTTGACACCCTGACGAATCAAGAACCTATCAACCTCTGCTTCAAATATACCAATGACTTGGCCACCTGTGGAAATGAATTCCACATATTCATCACCCTGTAGCTAAAGAAATGTTTCTTCATCTCTGTTCTAAGGGGATGTCCCTCTATTCTGTGCCCCATGGTCCTAGAATCATCCGCAGTAGGAAATATCATCTCCATATCCACTATATCTAGGCCTTTCAATATTCGACAGGTTTCAATGAGAACCCCCCCCCCCCCCCCACCTAAGCTCCAGCGAGTACAGGCCCAGAGCAATCAAATGCTGCTCATGCATTAACCCTTTCATTCCCAGAATCATTCTTGTGAACCTCCTCTACACCCTCCCCAATGCCAGCACACCTTTTAGGTAAGGGGCCCAAAACAGTCACAATACTCCAAGTACGGTCTGACCCAATGCCTTGTAAAGCCTCAGCATTACATCCTTGCTTTTATATTCTAGTCCTCTCCAAATGAATGCAAACATTGCATTTGCCTTCCTTGCCACCAACCTGACTTGCAAATTAATCTTCAGGAATCCTGCATGAGGACTCTCGAGTCCCTTTGCACCTCTGATTTCTGAATTTTCTCCTCATTTTAAAATGGTCTACATCTTTATTCCTTCTGCCAAAGTGCAGCTAGCATCTTCCATAGCAAAGACTTATTAATACTTATTAAGTTCGTCTGCCATTTCTTTATCCCTCATTCTAGCCCTTCAGTGTAATTTTCCAGTGGTCCGATATCTACTCCCACATCTCTTTTACTCTTTACATATCTGAAAAAAAGTTTTGGTATTGTCTTTTACATTATTGGCTAGCTTGCCTTCAGATTTCATCTTTTCCCTCCTTATTACTTTGTAGTTGCCTTCCGCTGGTTTTTAAAAGCTTCCTAATCTTCTAACTTCCCTCCAATATGTGCTATATTATATGCCCTCTCTTTGGTTCATGCTGACTTTGACTTCCCTTGTCTGTCACAGTTGCCTGATCCTCCCATTGGAATACTACTACTTTGGGATGTTTCTGTTCTGTGCCAGAAACTCCAGCCATTGCTGTCTGCTGTCATCCCTGCCAGTGTCCCCTTCCAATCAATTTTGGTCAGCTCCTCTCTCATGCCTCTCTAATTCCCATTATACCACTGTAATACTGTGAATGTCCATGTGTTCTGGCCGAAAAAGGACTGAAGGAGGATCACAAATGAAACTAATGACCTAAAGAATGCCTTGTATGTATACAGTGAAGTTTTAGTATCATTGAATCATTATAGTACAAAAGGAGGTAATTTTTAGGAACAGCTTCTTCCCCTCTGTCATCAGATTTCCAAATGTGCACGAACCCATGAACAGTTCTTCACTATTTCTCTTCTGCACGATATGTGTATTTATTTATTTATATTGTAATTTGCAGTGACATTTGCGTCTTACACAGTACTGCCACAAAACAACATATTTCACAACATGTCATTGCTAATAAACCTGATTCTGAATCTCTTTCCTTGAGGCCTGAAAATTAATCTCCCTCAGCTGTCTATTCAGTTCCCTTTTGAAAACCTTGATGACACTACCTCTGCAGACAGTGAGTTCCAAGTCACTCTCTATGCCATCCAGGCCATAATCTCTTCTTGCTGCTGCCATTGGGAAGGTGATACAGAAGCCTCGAGTCTCACCATCAGGTACAGGAACAGTTCCTACCTGGCAACCATCAACCAGAATGGATAACTTCACCCAATTTCATTTGCCCCATCACTGAACTAACTCCACAACCTATACACTCACTTTTAAGGACTCTACAACTCATGTTATCAATATTTATTGTTTATTATCTTTTTTCTCTTTTGTATTTGTATAGTTCATTGTCTTTTGCACACTGGTTGTTTGTCCGTGTTTATTGTGTGCATTTTCATCGATTCTGTTGTGGTTCTATGTACTGACTATGAATGCCCACAAGAAAATAAACCTCGGGGTTGTATATGGTGACATATACTGTATGTAGTTTGATAATAAATTTACTTTGAACTTTGAATACATTGTGCCTCATATCCTCCTGTACTTTTGTCCTTTGCACCCGCTCATTAAAACATCTTCTAATGAGAACAGACTCCAATCATTTACCCAGGGACAGGGTTGTCCTCCTTTATCAAATCTCTTCTCATCCTTCTTTACTCCAAAGAAAATAGTTCCAACTTCTCTATCCTAACCCTGGTCCCTTCTCCTCGTGACTATTCCCATACCATCTCCAGGACCTTCTAGTGACCAGAAATGGAAACAACACTGCATATGTGAACTAACCCATGCTCTGCCGAAGGGGTTTGGCCCAAAACATCCACTATAATTTTTCCCATAGATGCTGCCTGGCCTCCTGATTTCCAGCAGATTTTCTCTTGTTTGTAATGCATGTTCTATTCAGATTTAACATAACCACCTGACTTTTAGTCTTTACTGTACTTCAATATAACCTTCCTGCTTTAGTACAATTTTGAGATGTGCCAAAGATATTAAACTTCTTTTGAAACCTGACCATAATTGTGAGAATTTGTGCTCGGTAAATTCCATAAACAGTATACCAGAAGCTTTCCTTTTATTTGCATCAACTTTTTCTTCTCTCTGGACAATAGGAAATCTATAGTCATTGTGGGTTTTGGGCAACCTGGATTGACCAATTGATCACTTCCTACACACCATTTCAGTTAGCTTTTGGTTTAGGGATTCATCCAAAAGGCCACACTGAATACAGAACAGCACTTCAAAGTACAAAGTTCAAAGTAACTTTAATATCAAAGTACAAAAATGTTGTCATATACAACCCTGAGATTAATTTTCTTGTGGGCATACTCAATAATTCTATAGAGTAATAACTGTAACAGAATCAATGAAAGACTGCTCAACCTGGGTGTTCAACCAGAGTGCAGAAGACATCAAACTGTGCAAATACAAAAAGAAAGAAATAATAAATATTTAAGCAATAAGTATTGAGAACATAAGATGAAGACTCCTTAAAAGTGAGTCCATTGGTTTTGGGAACAGTTCAATGATGGGGCAAGTGAAACTGACTGAAGTTATCCCCTTTGCTTTAAGAGTCCTGATGGTTGAGAGGTAGCAACTGTTCCTGAACCTAGTGGTGTGAGCCCTGAGGCTCCTGTACCACCTTCCTGATGGCAGCAGCAAGAAGAGAGCATGTCCTGGGTGGTGCGGGCTGGGGTGTCCCTGATAATGGATGCTGCTTTCCTGTGACAGTGTTTCATGTAGATGTGCACAATAGTAGGGAGGGCTTTACTTGTGATGGACTGGACCGTATCCACTACTTTTTGCAGGAATTACCATTCAAGGGCATTGGTGTTTCCATACCATGCTGTGATGCAGCCAGTTAATATACTCATCACTACACGTCTATAGAGGTTTGTACAAGTTTTAGAGTTTTTGACAAATCTCCTCAAGCTCCCAAGGAAGTAGAGGCACTGCCGTGCTTTCTTTGTAATTGTACTTGTGCGCTGGGCCCAGGACAGGTCCTCCAAAATAATGGCACTGCGGAATTTAAACTTGCTAACCCTCTCCACCTCTGATCCTATGATGAGGGACTGGCTCATGGACCAGTCCTTCAATACAGTAAGAAATAGGCATGGGGAGTGTCCACTTGCCCCCTCCACCATTCAATAAGATTATGGGTGATCTGAATCAGCTCTTGGCTCTACTTTTCTCACGTCCAATAACTCCAGGTTACTCTCACCCAAAAGTCTGCTTTTAGAAGAACACATACAAAATTGCTAGACATTTCAGGCTGAGACCCTTAATCGTGACTGGAAAGGAAGGGTGAAGAAACCAGAATAAGGTGGTTGGGGTATGAATACAAGCTGGCAGGTAAGGCCGGGTAAGGGAGAGGTGGGTGGGTGGGGGAGAAATGATAGGTGAAAGAGGGAGGTGATGGGCAGATTAGGGGAAGAGAATGGGTAAGAAGAGAGCCAGAATGGAGAATAGAGGAAGGGGGAGAAATTTGCAGAAGTTTTTATTAAAAAAAAATATTGATGTTCATTCTATTAGGATAGAGGCTACCCAAACCGAATGTGAGGTATATCTGGCTTCTTCCCCATTCCTTTCCAGCCCTGAAGGATCTTGGACTGAAATGTAATTGTTTATTCATTTCCAAAGATGCTGCCTGACATGCTGAGTTCCTCCAGCATTTTGTGTGTATTGCACGGAATATGAGGTGTTGTTCCTCCAACCTAGAATAGCCTCATTGTGGCAGTAGAAAAAACTATGGTATGCATTTCTTCACAGGCCTTGGGCATTTCTGGCAATGCCAGCATTTATTGTCCGTCCCTAATTGCCTTTGGACTAAGGAAGCAGATGAAGGCAATGTAACTCAACTGGTGGATATGGAATCTCAGATTGGCCTGACCAGAGAAAGAAAGCAATTTTCCCTTCCTGAAGGGCTCAAGTGAGCCTGAAGAGCTTTTAAAACAGTCCAATAGTTTTACAAGTACTTCAGCTGCAACTAAAAAAAAAAGCTTTTTTAAAAATTCCAAACTTACCATAGTAGTATTTGAACCTATAGTTCTGGGTCAATGATCCAGACACTGGCTGCCATTCAGAATTCAAAGTTATCTAACCACAATATGTGGCATTGTACCCCAGATCTCACCCTTTAATGATTGGCATCCACAGCTCTCTAGGGTTGAAATTTCACTGATTCACACCAATTAGAAGAATTTCCTATTTGCTTTATTGTTGTCACATGTGCGGAGATACAATTCTTTTGTCTGTTTTCTATCCATATAGATCATTCTACACAAGTACATCAAGGTAGTATAAAGCAAAACAGAATCCAGAATATAGTGCTAGAGTTCCAAAATGCAGTGTAGGTAGACAAATAAAGTAAAGGGACCTTGGTCTATGTTCCCTAATTTGAGACTCCCTCAGTAACGGAGAGATCCTTACAACATCCAACCGATCAAACCTCTTCAGAATCTGATGTTTCAACAAGGTGACCTCTCGTTCTGGAAAGACTGAATCTGCTCAATCATTCCTTCAAGGACACACCTCTCATCCCACTGAACACTGCCTTACTGCTATGGGCTAGCCATTTAGGAGTGAAATTGCGAAGAACTTTTTTCACAGAGACAATACAAGAAATGTGGAATTAAATTCTACATGAGATCAAACCATGGAACCCCCCCCCCCCCCCACCAACAGCACTACGGGTGTATGTTCACCAGGACGGCAGCGGTTTATGGAGGCATCTCACCACCTCACCCCAACCTTTTAAGCCTCTGACTATCCACACGATCAATGCCTCTCATCATCTTGTACACCTCTATCAGGTCACCTCTCATCCTCCGTCGCTCCAAGGAGAAAAGGCCGAGTTCACTCAACCTGTTCTCATAAGGCATGCTCTCCAATCCAGGCAACATCCTTGTAAACCTTTCCCTGTGATTGTAACACTTCATTCTGCATTCCCTTATTAGTTTTCCCTTTTAGTGTTACTGTATTTGCGTATTTGGAGATACAACGTGGAACAGGCCCTTTTGGCCCAATCAGCCACACCACCCAGCAACCCACCGATTTGCATTGACCAATAAACCTACTACATCTTTGGACTGTGGGATGAGCTGGAGGAAACCTGCTTGTTCACAGGGAGAACATTAAAAACTCCTTACTGATGGTGCCAGAATTAAACTTCAACACCCCTAGCTATAATAGCGTTGTGCTCGATACGTGTGGGGGGGGGGGGGGGGTGTTGAGGAAATAAGGATGGCATGAAAACAAAGTTTTTCACCGGACCTCAGTAGATGGAACAATAATAAACCAACTTACCAATTTCCTCCTGAAATATTACCTCCACAGATGCTGCCCCGCCTGCTGAGCACTTCCAGCATTTTCTGTTTTTGCTTCCGATTTTCAACATCTAATGTTTATTTGATTTTTATTTTATATAACTCAGTTGGGTTAAACCCCATAAAACAGAACTCTGATATTAGGGGGCAATTTATTTAGCCCCCTAATATGGGGCTCCTCTTTCTTAAATGTTCTGAATGATGGCTTAACTTCTCCTGGATTCTGAACGATTCCATAAAGATGGAACACAGAACAGCACAGCTCAGGGACAAGCCTTTCAGCCCACAACTTCTGTGCTAGATAGTATACCGAATTAAACAAAATCTCGTCTGCCTGTACATGGTCCATATCTCTCCATTCTCTGCATATTAATTTGTCTAACAGCCTCTTAAACACCAGTATCATAACTGCTTTTGCTACCATCTCTGGCAGCTACCTATGTAAAAACAAAAAAAACACAAAGAATAGTGGAATGTATTGATAAAACATGGATCTATATAAAATCTGGGAGAATTAGATGTGGCACATGTGCTTAATTTTATTTAAGTAGAAACAGAAAATGCTGGAGACATTCAGCAAATCAGACAGCATCTATGGAGAGAGAAACAGAGCCAACAGTCCAGCCCAGAGACTTTGTCAGAAACAGGGGGCTGGCTCTGTTTCTCTCTCCACAGATGCTGTCTGACCTGATGAGTGTTTCCAGCATTTTCTGCTTTTATTTCAGGCTTCCAGCATCTGCAGTTCTTTTTTAAGGTTGATAAGAAACTGTGATAATTTTTAAGATTGATAAGACACTGATTAATTTTACTAAGTTTGGAATTAAATTTGCTACTTGGATTGCTAAGTCTACATTAATTCAGCAGAGGAAGTGGAAATGTGGTACTGTGGATTGAGAAAGGGCCAATTAACACATCAAGCTTCTTCTTGGCGTAGGCTCTGTTTGATGAACCTGTTATGGGGGGCCATTCATGTAATCTCTCAAGTGGAGTCTCTATAGATATTTCCCCAAAAAAATCCAGAATGTATTGTTCCTCCTGTATTACAGTCATAGAAGCAGGTCCTTTGGCCCAACTGGTCTACACTGAGCACAGATTCCCTCTTCCTAGTCCCAGTTGCCTACATTCAGCCCGTACCTCTCCCAGCTCCTCTGCTCCACGGACTGACCCAAATGCCTCTTAAATGTTGCAATGGTGCCCACTTTGACCACTTCCTTGAGTAGCTCATTCCAGCTACTCGCCACACTGTATGAAGAGGTTGGCTTTCAGGTCTCTTTTAAATCTCTCCCCGCTTATCTTGCCCTCCAGTTTTGGACTCCCTGACCCTAGGGAACATACAATGACTGTCCACCTTATCCATTCCCCTCATGATTTTATGAACTTCTGTGAGGTCATCCCTCATTCTCCGACATACCAAGGAATAAAGATCCGCTGTGGCCAACCTCTCCCTTTAATACAGTCCTCTAGTCCAGGCAGCATCCTCGTAAATCTCTTCTGCACCCTCTCCAGCTTGACATTGGCTTACCTAAAACAAGGTGACCAAAACTGTATTTCAGTAGATAGAGCCTTGGTCTCCTGCTATTATCAAAGTTGTCAGGTCATCTCAGTCTACATTTGTTCGTATAGTTATTGCCAAGCATGGAGAGAAGGTTTCCTCTATAACAGAAACAGTGCAGGAAACCAAGAGGATTTCACAAAAAAATAAATAGGAGCTTGAGTTGGCCACTTGGCTCCTGAAGCCTGCCCTACCGTTCATTATGATCATGGCTGATCTGCCCGAGCCTCAACCCCTTCTCTGCGCCAGTTCTCCATAGCCATCAGGTCCCGGTCTTTCAAATATTTATGTGCCTCCACTTTAAATAATGATCTAGCCCCCACAACTCCCAGAGGAAGTGAATTCCAGAGACTCACCATCCTCTGTGAGGAGTAATTCCCACAAACTTCTGTTTTAAATGCCCTCGCCTTGCCTTGTAACTATGTTCCCTCACTCAAAACTCTCCCACTAGTGAAAACATCTCAACATCACCCATTCCTGCCCTCTTAGGATCCTTTATGTCTCAATAAGATCAGCTCAGATTCATTGGACAGGGCATTGAGTATAGTGGTTGGGATATAACGTTGCAGTTGTATAGAGGAACAGCACTTGGAGTACTGTGTACAGTTTTGGTCACCCTGTTATATGAAAGACATGGTTAAACTGGAAAACTGGATCTTGGCCTGAAATTTCGACTATTCATTCCCCTCCATAGATGCCGCTTGACCTGCTAAATTCATCCAACATTTTGTGTGTGTTGCTCAAGATTTCCAGCATCTGCAGAATCTCTCGTGTTTAAGATTTATGAGGATGTTCCTTTGAAGGACCGGAGGGGCAACTTTTCCCACGCAGAGGGTGGTGAATTTATGGAATGAGCCGCCGAAGGAAGTGGCTGACGCAAGTATTACTTACGAAGCGCGTGGAAGATACATGGAGGGGCAGGGCATCGAGAGATATGGGCCGAATACAGGAAATTGGGACTAGCTGGCTGGGCACTGTGGTCAGCATGGATAGGTTGGGCTGAAGGGCCTGTATCTTTGCTGCATTGCTCTGTGACTCTAATCTTTAAAGAATACAGACTCAATCTGTTTCACCTTTCTTGAGGAAGCTCAGCGGCACAGCTGGTAGAGGTGCTGCCACCCAGGTCCAGAGGCCCAGATTCAGTCCTGACCTTGGTGCTCACCGTGTGGAGTTTGCACATTCTCCCTCTAACCACATGGGTTCCCACCACCGGATGTTCTGCTCTCCCCCCACATTCCAAAGACACGTGGGTAGGTGGGTGAATTGGACACTGTTAATTGTCCCTAGTGTATAGGTGAAGGGTAGAATCTGGGTGATGGACCTGATGGGAATGTGGGAAGATCGAAATGGAATGGTTGTTGATGGGGCTTCATGGTTGGCATGGATTCAGTGGGCCAAAGGGCCTGTATCTCTTGTGTAGACGTCTGTGGCTCTATATAAAATGTGAAAATGAGCCAATGATTAAGCCCTGCAAATGTTATGCTCTCAAGTAACTTAAGGGGACAATTTAGTGTAAGGATCCCCAGTGATCCCATTGCTCTATTGATATTTCTTTGCAAACCGTGCCTCCCAGGCGGAACCAGCACTTCGTATCATAATCACAGAGTAGAGATCTGGTAAACTATTGACTTCAAAAGGTATCTGATAAGGTAGCTCGTAGGAGACTGGTTACTAGTAAGTGGTGAAGTGATCAAAAGCTAGCTAGGCAATAGGAAACAGAGGGTAATTATAAATGAGTGTTATTTGAGTAGTGGAGAAGCAATTAGTGGGGGTCCCCAGGGGTCAGACCTTCAACTGATACTTTCACAATCTGCATAAATCATCTGGGTGATTGGGTCAAAAAGCAGACAAAATTGTGCGCAGTGGCAAAGTTCACAGGCAGATATTGTTCAAAGGGATGTGAAAAGTTCTTGGCATTTAGGCTAATGGTTGTCAAATGTTGTTTAACATGAGTGAATCCAAGCTGATGCATGTCTGTGTGGAAAATATTAACTTTGATTACAGGATGAGAAAAAAGGTACAACTCATCAAAGACAGGTGCGTGGGCTCAAGGTGATCGGGGAGCCCTCTTTCGCCACGGCCTGCTGTTTGAAGTGCTGGCACGCCAGCAAGCATTGTTTGTGTGGAATATCAGTGATCTGAGTGAAATGTAAGCAGAATGTGGGGTATAGATAGGGAAAATGCAAACAGGCTTTTTTCCCCTGAGGTAGGATGAGACTACAACTAGAGGTCAGAGGTGTAGGGTGAAAGGTGAAATATTTAAGGGGGATCTGAGGGGGAGCTTCTTAGCTCAGAGGGCAGTGCAAGTGTGGGACAAGCTGCGAGTGGAAGTGGAGGATGCTGGTTTGATCGTAACACCTGAGAGAAGTTTGGGTAAGTACGTGGATGGGAGGGGTATAGAGGGCTATGGTCCAGTACAGGTAGGTGGGACTAGACAGGGAAATGGGCCAGCATGGACTAGACGGGCTGAAGGGCCTGTTTCTGTGCTGTAGTGCTCTGTGACTCTCTGACCCGAATGTGTTAACTCTATTATAGAACGTAAAACAATGCAGCACAGTACAGGCCTTTAGGACCACGATGTGCGCTTAGCTTGCTCCGACATCGATCTTGCCCTTCTCTCCTGCACACCCCGTAACCCTCCATTTTTCTTACATATGGCTCTCTAAAAGTCTCTTTAATGTCCCTAAGGTACCAGCCTCTATTTCATTGAGGTCTTTAAACAGTAAGAAGGGTGAATGTAAAGATGGCCCTCTAATTGCAAACTTTTTTTTTGTACAAATACCAAAAAATTACTGCAGACGCTGGAAATCCGAAATAAAAGCAGACAGTGCTGGAAGCCCTCCTGTGTGTTGCTTCAGATCCGGTGTTCCTGTCCGAAGTGAATAAAGATGGAGGTGTAGGTTAGGTGTTCTAGTTTTGCAAAGAATACAAATTTTGCTGGGGTTTTCCTGTGCTTGTATCTAAGGGCGGTTACCCTTGCTCTGCCATCTGCAAATGCACATTTTGTGTTTAGTCTATGGAGTATAGTTGCTGTTCATTATATTTGCTGAGCCTCCTCCTTCTCTGAGTTCATTGATGTTCCCCCTCCACTATCAATCATTAGGGCCATTCTTGTTCAGTCAAAGCACTGCGTATGATGAAAGCACCGCTGACAGAGTAAATGGGATATCGCCGTTGTTTTTAAAGTGGGAGTGCTGTGTTTAGCAAGGCCACTGGAAGTCTCATTGTTCCAGCAATCCTCCCAGGAAATTCTCGCGTAAATACTTACATGGGTCAGTAACACGACAACCTGCAAAGCCTGCTTCCTGCTAATTACAATGGCTGTTACTACAGTCATGATGATAATCTGCATTCTGGAGTATGCATAACAGTGGGGGGGGGGGGAGGTGTTGGGGATGGGGGTAGGAAGCAAGGGGTACAGGTAGGGAGGTATTCCCCACTTTCCCAATAATTATTAAGCACATCTCAAAAGGTCAAAGTTCAAAGTAAAATTTATTATCGGAGTGCATACATACCACCACATACAACCCTGGGATTCTTTTTCCTGCAGGCATACTCAGCAAATCTGTAGAACAGTAACTACACAGGATCAATGAACAACAAACTGTGTAAATGCAAGTACAGATAAATAACAATGGCATGAAATAACAAGATAGAGTCCTTAATGTGAGACCATTGGTTCTGGGAACACCAGTAATAGAATGATGGTTACCCCCTTTTGTTCAAGGGCCTGATGGTTGAGGGGATTGTAGACCTTAGGAGAGGGAATTCAGAGGTCCATGAGCCAGTACTCATCCGAGGATCAGAGGTGGAGAGGGTCAGTAACTTTAAATTCCTGGGTGTCACTATCTCAGAGGACCTGCCCTGGACCCACCATATAAATATAATTGCAAAGAAAGCACAACATCACCTCTACTTCCTCGGGAATCTGCGGAGATTCAGCATGTCATCAAAAACCATGGCAAGCTTCTATCGTTGTGTGTTGGAAAGTGGGCTGTCTGGCTGCGTTACAGCCTAGTATGGGAACACCAATGCCTTTGAGCAGAAAATCCTACAAAAGGCAGTGGATTTGGCCCAGTACGTCACGAGTAAAACCCCCCAACCATTGAGCATATCTACATGAAATATTGCCGTAGAAAAGCAGCCTCTGGCATCAAAGATCCTCACCACCCAGGCCATGTCCGTTTCTCACTGCTGCCATCAGGTAGAACGTACAAGAGTCTCAGGACCACCAGTTTCAAGAACAGTTACTACATCTCCTGTAAGCAAGGTACAGAAAAGGAGAGGCTTAATAGAATGGTACTTTTTCTCCCTGGAGTGTTGAATGCTGAGGAGTGACCTTATAGAGGTTAATATAATCATGAAGGCAAAGATAGGGTCAATAGCCAAAGTCTTCTCCCTAGGTTAGGTTAACTAGAGGGCATAGGTTTAAAGAGAGAAGGGAGAGATTTAAAAGGGACCTTTCTTCAGACAGAGGGTGGTGGATATATGGAACGAGATGTCAAATGAAGTGGTAGAGACAGGTACAACAATAATATAAATAGGAGATTTTGCAGATGATTGAAATCCAGAGCAACACACACAAAATGCTGGAAGAACTCAGCAGGTCAGGCAGCATCTATGGGGGTGGGGGGGAATAAACAGTCGCCATTTTGGGCCAAGACCCTTCATCAGGACTGGAAAGGAAGGGGGAAGAAGACAGAATAGGAAGGTGGGGGAAGGGGGAAGGAGTACATACTAGGTGATGGGTGAAGCCAGATGAGACGGAAGGTGAGTGGGTGGGGAAGAACTGAGAAACTGGGAGGTGATAGGTGGAAAAGGTAAAGGGCTGAAGAAGGAATCTAATAGGAGAGTGGACCATGGGAGAAAGGGAGGTCATAGGAAGGTGAAGAAAAGAGGTAGGAGGGGAGCCAGAACGAGCAATGGAAGAAGGGATAAGGGGTAGCAGGGAGAAATTACCAGAAGGTAGAGAAATCAAAATGGATTATGAGGTGTTGCTCCTCCAACATAATAGTGACCTCAACTTAGTAATAGAGGAGGCCATGGACTGACATGAGGGATAAGTCTGGTCCTCAGGTTGAGATTCTAAATTGGAGAAAAGTCAATTCTAATAGTACAGGTATAAGAAAGGATCTGGCAAGTGTGGATTAGGACAGATTGTTTCCTGGTAAAGGTGTGCTTGGTAAATGGAAGGCCTTCAAAAGTGAAATTTTGGGAGTATAGAGTTTGTATGCTCCTGTCAGAATAAAAGGCAAGGCTAACAGGTTTAGGATTTAGGTTTTTTGGAGATATTGATGCTCTAGTTAAGAGAATGAAGGAGGTGCATAGCAGATGCAGGTAGGAACAAATGAGGTACTTGAGTATAAGAAATACAAGAGAACACAAGGAAATCAGGAGGACTAAGTGAAGACATGAGGTTGCTCTAGCAGACAAGGTGAAGGAGAATCCTAAGGGCGTCTGCAGATACAGTAAGAGCAAAAGGATACAAAATTGGTAGTCTTGGAGATCAGAGTGGTCATCTATACATGGAGCTGAAGGAGTTGGGCGTGATCTTAAATGGATTTTTTACATCTGTATTTACTTGGGAGACAGACACGGAGTCTATGGAAGTGAGGTCATGGACCCTATACAGATAACAGAGGAAGAGGTGTTTGCTAATTAGGATGGATAAATTCCCAAGCCTGTCACAGTGTTCCATTGGACTCTGTGGGAGACTAGTGCAGAAATCACATGGGTCCCAGCAGAGATATTTAAAACATCCTTAGCAATGGGTGAGATGCCGGAGGATTGGAGGATAGCTAATATTCTATTGATTACGAAAGGGTCTAAATTATAGGTTGATGAACCTGATGTCAGTAGTGGGTAAGTTACTGGAAGTGGGTAAGTATTTGGATAGACATGGGCTGATTAGGGATAGTCAGCATGGCTTTGTGTGTGGTAGGTCACGTCTAACCTACCTTATCGAGTTTTTCAAGGATGCTGCTAGAAAAAGTTGATGAAGGCAAGGCAGTAGATATTGTGTACATGGACTTTATAGTAAGGCATTTGACAAGGTCTCACATGGGAGGCTGGTCAAAAGGCTTGGCATTCAGAATGAGATAGTGAATTGGATTAAACATTGTCTTTATGAAAGAAGCTAGAGAGGATAATAGATGTTTGCATCTCTGCCTGGAGGCCTGTGACTATTGGTGTGCCGCAGGGATCAGTGCTGGGTCCGTTGTTGTTTGTCATCTATATCAACGATCTGGATGACAATGTCGCTAACTGGATCAGCAAACTTGTGGATGACACCAAGGTCAGGGGTGTAGTGGACAGCAAGGAAGACTATCAAAGCTTGCAGCTGAATCTGGACCAGCAGGAAAAAATGGTCTGAAAAATGGCAGATGGAATTTAATACAGGCAAGTGTGAGAGGTTGCACTTTGGGAGGACAAACTAGGGTAGAACTTACACAGTGGGTGGTAGGGCACTGAGGAGTGCGGTAAAACAGAGTGATCTGGGAATACAGATCCATAATTTCTTGAAAGTGGCCTCACAGGTAGATAGGGTGCTAAAGAGAGCTTTCGGCACATTGGCTTTCATAAATCAAAGTATTGAGTACAGGAGTTGAGATGTTATGTTGAAGTTGTGGAAGATGTTGGTGAGCTCTAATTTGGAGTATTGTGTAGAGTTCTGGTTACCTACCTACAGGAAAGATATAAATAAGATTGAAAGAGCACAGAAAAAATGTACAAGGTTGTTGGACTAGATGGACTGAAAGCTCTCTTTCTGTGGTGTTGTGCTCTGTGACTCTATGTTGGAATGGGAATGTGGATTGGAATTAAAATAGTTGGCCACTGGGATATCTTGTTTGTCAGAAACAAGGCAAAGATACTTGACAAAGTGGTCCCCCAATCTACATCAGGTCTCACCAATGTAGGGGATGCTGCATCAGGAGCACTGGATACAGTAGATGGCTCCAACAGACTCAATGTGGAGTGTTGCCTCACCTGGAGGGACTGTTTGGACCCAGAATGGAGATGAGGGAAGAGGTGAATAGGCAGGTGTAGCACTTTTTCCACCTGCGGGGCTAAGTACCAGGAGGGAGATCAGTGGGGAATGTACAAGGGATTCATGGAGTGAATGACCCCCGTGGAAAGAGTGGTGGAGGTAAAGATGTGCTTGGTGACAGGGTCCCATTGAAGATGGCAAAGTTGCAGAGAGTGATGTGCTGGATGTGGAGGCTCATAGGGTGGTAGATAAGGATAAGAGGAACTCTATCCCTGTTAAGGCGGCAGGAAATGGAGGAGATGCATGTGAGGGCAGCATCAATGGTGAAGGAAGGGAAGCCCTATTCCTTGAAGGAGGAGGACATCTCTGATGTTCTAGAAAGGAAAGCCTCATCTTGGGAACAGATGCAGTGGAAATGAAGGAACTCCAGAAAGGGAATGGCATTTTTGCAGGTGACGGGAGGAGAAGAGGTATAGTCAGATAACTGTGAGAGTCAGTATTTTATAAAATATATGAATAGACGAGAACACAAGTTCAATGGGGCAGTCTGTTTCCAGAGATATAGACAGAGAGATTGAGAAAGGGGTGAGAAGTGCCAGAAATAGACCAAGTGAATTTGAAGGCAGAGTGAAAGATGGAGGCAAATTTGATGAAATTGACAAGCTCAGCATGGGTGCATAAAGCAGCAGCAATACAGTTGTCAATGTAGTGCAGAAAGAGTTGGGGAGCATTACAAGGGAAAGCTTGGAACATGGATTATTCCACGTAGGCAACGATAAAGCAGGCTTAGCTGGGCCCCATGCTGGTGCCCATGGCTATCCCTTGGGTTTGGATAAAGTGGGAGGAGCCAAAAGAGAAATTGTTGAGTGTGAGGACCCGTTCCACCAGACAGAGGAGGGTGGTGGTTAAGGGAAACGGTTTAGAGATGTTGTCTAGAAAGAAGTGGAGAGATTTAAGGCCATCCTCATGGGGGATAGAGGTGCATGGGGACTGGATATCCATGGTGATGCACCATCAATAACTCTCCGAGACGTGAGGCGAGATATAGGCTTTTATTGGCTGGAAGAAAGAACAAGCAGCAATTGACCACCACACTACATCCTGGAGACTGAGGCCGGGGCGGTGTCTCCAATCACCTTTATGCCGGGGTCCGTGGGAGGAGCCACAGGAGCAGTCAGCGGGGGGGGCATGTCCAGACAGGTATATGTAGTTCACCACACATGGTGAAAATGATCAGGGCCAGTTGAAAGTTTTTGAGGAGATTGAGAGCGTGTGAAGTGTCACAGATGTAGGTGGGAAGGGACTGAACCAAGGGGAAAAGAGTGGAGTTGAGGTATAAGAACACAAGTTCAATGGGGCAGGAGCAGGCAGAAACAACGGACCTACCTGGACAGTCGGGTTTGTGGATCTTGGTTAAGGTGTAGAAACGAGCAGTGTTGGTTAAGGGGTTGGTGGCACTGGATGGGCAACTCCCCAGAGTTGATGAGATTAGTGGTGGTGTCGGAGACAATGGCCTGACTGTCCTGACTTGGGTACTCTTCAAGGGCTAAGGAAGAGGTGCAGTCTGAGAGTTGCCACCTAGCCCCAGCAAAGTAGAGGTCAGTCCACAAAATTGCAACAGCATCCCCTACTATGACAACATTTCGACAGGTACATTGATAGGAAAGGTTTAGAGCAGGAGTTCCTGACCTTTTTTATGCCATGGACCCTACCATTAACCGAGGCATCAGTGGATCTCAGGGTGGGAACCCCTGCTTTAGAGGAATATGGGGCAAACACAAGCAAATGGGATTAGCTCAGTTGAGCAACTTGGTCAGCATGAATGATTTGGGCCAAATGGCCTGTTTCTATGCTATATAATTCTGTGACTGCATGAATGTATCTCTGCAAAATATTTCCCTTATTTTGAAAAAAACATCAAACTTAAAATTCTGTACAGACCCCAATCAGTGGCACAAAAAGGACTTGAGATTATTAATCAAATGGTCCACTTTTTAAAAAAAAAACTATTTTATTGACCTGATTCTTCCATAATATTTCCAAGATTACCATTTCAAGATTAGATTGCCCAGCACTCAGACAGTCCTGGCTTACATTTGATGCATGGCTACCAGAGTTGATATTATTAAGCAACAACTGCTGGTGGGAGGTAGGTCTTGCTGCTGAGACATGCTGCAGAGAAGCATTTCAGAGTTTTACTTAAAGCTTTCTTGTTCGGCCAAAGAAAAATCTCCTCTCTGTACACAAGGGAAATAACACACTAGCCGAACTACAGCCTTGTTGTGCTCATTATCATAATCTCTGGAGCATAAGGAAAACAATTCTTACTGATTTTTAGATGTCTCTGGGCCTGAGCAGGGTTTCAAATGGAGCAGGGAGATGGCCTTCTCAGAGGAAGCAGGTTTTCCATGTTTCTTGCCACTTCACAAGACATTGTGTCCTGTTCTCCAATTCCTGTTTGTGCAACCAATGCGTCCACAAACCCAGAGGGCTAAACATCTGGTTGAATCCCATACTGGGCAACAGATAAAGAGAAAGCCACAAATGGTTTTCCAGATTTCCAATCCGATGGAGTCAGTTATAAATATAGCCCTGGAGGCCTTTCTCTTTGCAAAATGGTTGGAGGTGTGTGCAAAACTTGCAGATCACTCCTGAGAACTTGAAGAGTTCCGGAGGGGCCCTGCCACTGAGGTGGGATGCAAAATCTTCAGCTTTGCAGGAGCAGGAGAAGGCCGTTCGGCCGCATCACAGCCTGTTGCTCCATTCAGTAAGATTAGGGCTCATCTGCACCTTGACACAATTCGCCTCGCTGGATTCAGAACCCCTCAAAATGATGCAGTGTCAGCTTTCATTTCAGATGAGCCCCAGCCCGCCCAAACCCGCAACAGATTTTGTAGGAGAATTGAAAGTCTAAACTGTCCTTCATTTAAGAAGCCCTTTGCATTTGCTATGAGTTGCCTGTTTTCAGGTTGTTCATCATTGAATAATTGTCAGGTTATTCACCAGTATTCTCAATGCAATGATCTCTCTAACCTCCTCCCTCTCCCTCCCTCCCCCTTTCCCCCTCTCTCTTCCTTCATCTCCCTTCTCTCTTTCCCCTCTCTTTATCCTGCTATCTTTACCACCTTTCACTTCCCCCTCTCTTCACTCCTTTCTCTTTCCCTCCCTCTATTTCCTCTTCTCTCTTTAGCACCCCTCTTCCCCCTCTTTCCCTCGCTTCCCTCCCTCTCCCTTTCCCCTCTCTCATACCCTTTCTCCTCCCCCTCTCTCTACACCCTGTCCCTCTCCCCCACTTGCTCTCTTTCCCTTCTCCCTCCCTCTTCCACTGCTCTGCGCCATCAATATGGGAGGTTAAAACCTTGTGCTTGACCCTTCACCTTTGATCCTTACAACAACAACCGGCAGGGAGTGAAAAATTCTTGGCTGCCACTGGACTGAAAATGAACGTGACTTGTGAAACATCGAGCAATCTCAGGCCAGCTGCAGATTCACAAACCAAATCCAGTCAGTCAAAGCACCATATTTTCGAACACGTATGTATGGACAAAGATTGTTGAAGTCTGGAGTGAAAGCACCACTGGAGAGGGACAGAGAAAAGCAAGTGAATTGGCTTCGATTGACTCTGGGTACTGTATATGGAATGAGCTGCCAGAGAAGTGGTAGAGGCTAGTAAACTTGGACAGTTACATGATAGAAAAGGTTGAGAGAGACACAAGCAAAACACAAGCAAATTGGGCTGTTTAAAAAAAAAAGTATATTTTTAAAAAAATAATTTAAATAAGCGGTGCAAAACAGAGGGAAAAATAATACTAAGGTAGAGTTCATGGGTTCATTATCCATAAGATATAGGAAAGAATTAGGCCACTTGGCCCATCGTGTGCTCTGCCATTTCATCATGGATCAGCCTTAATCTCCCACCTTCTCCCTGTATCCGTTCATACTTTGACCAATCAAGAATCTATCAATCTGTATTAAATATACAAAAAGACTTGGCCTACACAGCTGCCTGTGGCAAAGAATTCCACAGATTCACCACCTTCTGGCTAAAGAAATTCCTCCTCCTCATCTCCATTCTAAAAGGATGCCCCTCTATTCTAAAGCTGTGCTCTCTGTTCTTAGACTTCCCCATCATAAGAAACATCCTCTCCACATCCACTCTATCAAAGGCCTTTCACCATTCATTAGTAGGCCGCTGTCAATCTCAGGGGATGATGGGTTTGAGCCTCTGGTGGACTGTGTCTTCTCCAGGGCACAAGCCTGGGTGGGAAGATTCGAAGGACCGGCTGTTGCCCATGCAGTGGGTTCCCCCCTCCCACGTCACTGATGTAGTCTGAGGGAAGGGCAAGCGCTGATACAGCTTGGCACCAGTGTCATCGCAGAGGCTGCCAGAGTGAAGTTGTAAACAACATCAAATTGCCTTTGGGATCCCGGCTCCAGATTTCTTCCTCAGGGTTTACTCCCAAAGCCTTTCCCATGGGTGGGTCTGGCCACAAGGCAGCAGAAGTTTAAAATCAGAGTTTTCCTTCTCCTAGGTGGTCTGCCACCCAAGGCTGATGAGCCCCAACTGTCCGAAGCAACAGGTTTTGAGGCGCCAGTGGCCCACCTTTGCCCCTTGTCAGTAGAAACAGTTCCACCAGGCCGAGTAGCTAAGCCACATGTGAAGGCCAAGAGTTGGACTTGGCTGTCAGAAGCTGTTAAATCTGCACGCCATTTGGGGCACTTTATGGGTAGTGGGAGCTTATCCCCATGACCACCCGCGGCTATGACAACCTTAGTAACCTTTCATCATTCAATAGCTTTCAATGAGTGTGGTAAACTACATATACCTGTCTGGACACGCTCCCCCCTGCTGACTGCTCCTGTGGCTCCTCCCACAGACCGCTGTATAAAGGTGATTGGGGACACCACCCCGGCCTCAGTCTCCAGGATGCAGTGTGGTGGTCAATTGCTGCTTGTTCGTTCTTCCAGCCAATAAACGCCTATATCTCGCCTCACGTCTCCAAGAGTTATTGATGGTGCATCAATGAGGTCACCCCTCATTCTTCTGAATTGCAGTGAATACAGGCCCAGAGCCATCAAACACTCTTCATATGACAAGTAAATCAATCCTGGAATCGTTTTCGTGATCCTCCTTTGAACCCTCTCTAGTTTCACCACATCCTTTCTAAGATAAGGGGCCAAAAACTGCTCACAATACTCCAAGTGAGGCCAGACCAGTGCCTTATAGAGCCTCAACATCACATCCCTGTACTTATATTCTAGACCTCTTGAAATTAATGCTAACATTGCATTTACCTTCCTCACCACTGACAACCTGCAAATTAACCTTTAGGGAATCTTGCACAAAGGCTCCCAAGTGCCTTTGTACCTCAGAGTGTTGTATTTTCTCTCCATTTAGAACATAGTCAACCCTTTCATTTTTTTTCTACCAAACACTTCCTGACACTGTATTCAATCTGCCACTTCTTTGCCCATTCTCCTAATCTGTCTGTCCTTCTGTAGCCTCTCTACTTCCAGAAAGCTACCTGCCCCTCCATCTATCCATATCTTCTGCAAACTTTGCAACAAAGCCATTAATTCCATCATCCAAATCATTGACATGTAATGTTAAAAGAATCGATCCCAACAGACCCCTGTGGAACACCACTAGTCACTGGCAGCCAGCCAGAAAATGTTCCCTTTATTCCCACTCTTTGCCTCCTGCCAATCAGCCAATGCTTTATCTATACTAGAATCTTCCCTGTAATACCATGGGCTTGTAGCTTGTTAAACAGCCTCATGTGTGACACCTTGTCAAAGGTTTCCCTTGAGGAAACTATCTTAACTATGACCTATTTTATCATGTGCCTCCAACATCTTCCTAACCACTGAGGTCAGGCTAACTGGCCTATAATTTCCTTTCTTCTGCCTCTCTCCCTTCTTGAAGAGTGAAGTGACATTTGCAATTTTCCTGACTTCCAGAATCTAGTGATTTTTGAAAAATCATTACTAGTGCCTCCAGTATCTCTCCAACCACCTCTCATTATAGTAACTTCACACACTTCATGACCCCTCACACCTGGAACTTCCACCATACTGCTGGTGTCTTCCACAGTGAAGACTGATGCAAGGTAATTATTCAGTTCATCTGCCATTTCTTTGTCCCCCATCACTACCTCTCCAGCATCATTTTACAGTGTTCCAATATCCATTTTCATCTCTCTTTTACACTTTATCTATCTGAAGTTACCTTTGGTATCCTCCTTAATATTATTGGCTAGCCTACTTCCATATTCTATCTTTATCTTCCTATTGACTTTTTTAGTTGCCTTTTGTTTTTTAAAAGCTTCCCAATCCTCTAACTTCCCACTAATATTTGCTTTATTATATGCCCTCTCTTTTGCTTTTATGTTGGCTCTGACTTCTCTAGTTAACCACAATTGTGTCATCTCACCTTTAGAATACTTCTTCCTCTTTGGGATGTATATATCCTATGTCTTCTGAATTGCTTCCAGAAATTCACTGTTGCTCTGCCATCATCCCTGCCAGTGTCTTTTTCCGATCAATTCTGGCCAACTCCTCGCTCATGCCCCTGTAATTTCCTTTACTCTATCTGACTTTAGCTTCTCCTTCTCAAATTTCAAGATGAATTCTATTGTATTATGATCACTTCCCCTTTGGGTTATTTTACCCGAAGCTCTCTTTTAGATGCAATTCCGGTTCATTGCATAACACCCAACCTGGAATAGCTGATCCCCTAGTGGACTCAACCACAAGCTTCTCTAAAAAGCCACCTCATAGGCATTCTAGAAGATACCCCTGTTGGAATCCACAGCCAGCCTGATTTTTCCAATCTACCTGCATATTGAAATCCCCCATGATTGTTGCAACATTTCCCTTTTAATATGAATTTTCTATCTCACATTGTAATTTGTAGACCACATCCTTGCTGTTTGGGGGTCTGCATATAACTCTCATCAGGGTCTTTTTACCCTTGCAGTTCCTTAGCTCTATCCACAATGATTCAATACCTTCTAAACCTATGTCACCTCTTTCACAATGATTTGATTTCATTTTTTTTCTAACAGAGGAACAGTTTATCCCTCTGCCTTCCTGCCTGTTTTGTTGATACAGTGTGTATCCTTGGACATTAAGCTCCCAGCTATAATCTTTCAGCCATGATGCAGTGATGCTTACAATATCATACATGCCAGTCTGTGACTGTGCTGCAAGTTCATCTACCTTATTCCGTATACTGCATGCATTTAAATATAACACCATTAGTCCTGTATTTGCCCTTTTTGATTCTGTCTGCCTTTTTCATTGCAATTCATCCCACTGACTGTAATTTTGCCCTACCATCAACCTCTCCTTGCTCAGAGTATCACTAAACATTGCCTCAGTTTGTAAACCAACTACCTCATCTTCAGAACTATCACTCCGGTTCCCATCCCCCTGCCAAATTAGTTTAAACCCATCCGAACAACTCTAGCCAACCTGCCCGCAAGGATAATGGACCCCTTTTGGTTCAAGTGTAACCTGTCCCTTTTGTACAAGTCATACTTTCCCCAGAAGAGATCCCAAGGATCCATAAATCTGAACCCCTGCCCCAACACCAGTTCCTCAGCCATGCATTCACCTGCCAAATCATCCTACTGCAATACATAATATAGAAGAAAAAAATAAAATAAAATAATAATTAATAAATAAATAAATTCCATTATATGTACATTGAATAGATCAAAAGTTGTGTAAAACAGAAATAATATATATTAAAGAAGTGAGGTAGTGTGCAAGGGTTCAATGTCCATTTAGGAATCGGGTAGCAGAGGGGAAGAAGCTGTTCCTGAATCGCTGAGTGTGTGTGCCTTCAGGCTTCTGTACCTCCTTCCTGATGGTAACAGTGAGAAAAGGGCATGCCCTGGGTGCTGGAGGTCCTTAATAATTGACCCTGCCTTTCTGAGAACAGCTCTTTGAAGACGTCCTGGGTACTTTGTAGGCTAAACTCCTTACAGACAGCAGTGGGAATCAAACCACAATCTTTCGGCTTACATTCTGAAGCCATTTACCCCGTTGGGCTGATACTGGCTGCCAGGAATGCCATCCTATCAATCACATTCCCCCTCTTATTTCCTTGCACCTTCTGTCTCTCAGCCACCCCCTTGATTTGTTTGCCACTTACCTACACCGAGGGGGCATTCACAGTGGCCAGTTAACCAGCCAATCCTTCATCAATGGGAAGAAACTGCAGTTCCCTGGTGGAAGCCCACACAGTCACGTAGAGAACATACAAACTTCATACAGATAGCACCTGAACCCAAACTGATTCACAACAGTTCAATAACTGCAAAATCAGGTGACTTCTGAGTACAATTTAGCCTATAAATAAATGCTGACTTATTACTTCTCATAATATATTGGTCCAGTGATTTGGACCAATCGAGGAGAGGGTGATGGAAATCTGATCCAAGCTACAGTATGCATTAGAAAGCAATTTGAGATTTATTGTTAAAGCAAGCCATTAAATCAGTCTGTCGCAGGCTCAGTTGGCTGAGGGAGACTCGCTCTCAGCTGCCAAGAGGAGGGACAGGAACTGTATCAGTGGCTTGAGAGCCAGTTTCACTGAAGGGTCACCAGGAGAAAAATGAAGACTCTAGTGATGACGTTGGAAGCCTGTTCACTGGCTCTCAAGAACAATGTTACACCAACTTATCTGACTGATTCATTTACATCACCAAATTTCAGCTGTACAGTAGCTTCTCAGGTAGTGATGGTATGATCTGGGAATTAAAATATAAAACTGCGTTTGATAAGTGTTGCACAAAAGTGAAGATGATTCTGTTTTTTTTGGGGTGGCAGGGACTTCATCTACTTAGCACAGAGTAGGATGTGATATTCACAAGGATGGGAATTAAGATATTAGATTAGGTAATATTGTACACTTTTTTCATTCACAAATCAGGCACAAAGTGACTTAAGTGACACAAGGGACTGCAGAAGCTGGAATCTGGAGCAAAAATACAAGATGCTGGAAGAATTCAGTAGCTCAGGCCGCACCTGTAGAAGGAAATAGGCAGTTGATGCTTCAGGTTGAGACCCTTCATCAGAATAGAGTGGAGATAGCTAGTATTAAGAGTTGAGGGGAAGGGGTGGCAGGTGATGAATGGATCCAGGTGAGGAGGAGGGGATAGGCAGATGGAGGAGGGGAGAGTGGAGGTAGTGAGAGAGGCCGGGAGGTTAGAGGTGGAGGTGACAACGGGCTGCAGATTGTGGGATCTGATAGCAGAGGGAGGTGATTCAACCTGAAGTCGATCACTTTGGAAGAGGAGCTCATCATGTCTCATCTCTGTGGTTTCTTTTTATTTAACGGGACACCAATGCGCAGTCAGACCAGCAGCTTCTGGGCACAGCTGGACGAGCCACACGGATCCTAGAAGCAGTGAGGAAAGGCAATTGGTCTCGTGGAGCTGAGAATGGAGAGTCCGCAAGTCCCTAGGAGTACCCTGCAGTACACACTCTCCAAGTACACATAAACACAAGAGATTCTGAAGATCTTTAGCAACAACACAAAATGCTGGAGGAACTCAGCAATTATGGAGGGGAAGCATCTATAAAGGGGAATAAGTAGTTGCGTTTCGGGCCGAGACTCTCATCAGGACGTAAAGGAGGGTGTCGACTGAAACGCCGACTGTCTATTCCCCTCCATCGATGCTGCCTGACCTGCTGAGTGTGCGGTGCTGCACGTACAGTCGCACTGCAGGCAGCCACTGCGGCAGGAAGAACAGTCTGCAAAGCCCAAGGAGCATCACCAGGTTCAAGAACAGTTACCATCAGGCTCTGGAACAAAAGGGGATAACTACACTCATTTAAGGACTCTACCTTGTTAATTCATGTCATTGCTATTTATTTATATCTGTATCTGCACCCATTGGCCCTCTTTACACTTGCTGTCCTATATATTTGCTAAGTATACCCACAGGAAAAAGAATCTCAGGGTTGTATGTGGTGACATATATGTACTTCGATAATAAATTTTACTTTGAATTTTGATAACGTGAAGGGCTACTGGAGTTTTGTGGGGGGGTGTGGGGAGAGTGAGCGGGGGATGGTGGATGTTCCTACAGGACACGAGGAGGCAGTGATGCCAAGGGCAGCATCGATTCCTCAGTTCAGTGGCAACTTGCTCAAAGATGCTTTTTATATGGAGCCTACTAAACCCTGGTCCTACTGAAGACAAAATGACTTGTCATGCTCTAACCATTGATACTTATGATCACCAAAAAGTCTGGTAATCTGATCTCTGATTTTTTGGATATTTCAGTGGCTGAGCATCTGGCTCACCAGTTGATGATTCTTTTAAACTCACGGTGGTCCTATTTCCCACTCTCCCTTTAACCTCAATAGGGCCCCACTTCCCGAGCTCCCTTTAAACTCCTGGGAGACCTGTTTCCACATTGCTTTTAAATTGACCAGGTATTGCAATACTGTTTATCATCCAAAAAAATACAAAATCCAGCCTCCCCTCCATTGCATCATCTACACCTCCTGCTGCCTTGTGGAAGTAGCCAACATAATCAAGGATCCTTCCCACACCGGCCAATCTCTCATCGGGCAAAAGATACAGAAGCTTAAAAACACATACCACCAGGCTCAGGGATAGTTTCAATCCCACTGTTAACAGACTCTTGAACAGACCTCTCATATGCTGAAGATGAACGCTTGATCTCCCGATCCATAAGGTATAAGACAGAGGAGCAGAATTAGGACATTCAACCCATCTACCTCTGTAGGTGTAATACTATATTCTGCATACTGTTTTAATTCCTACCTTGAGGTACTGATATATGGAATGATCTGTCTGGATGGCAAACAAAAACTTTTCACTGTATCTCAGTACATGTGACAATAAACCAATTGCTAATTAAAGTGTGTTTGGGTATTCCCTGCCAGTATAGCTTCACCGAGATTCTGAGCTTGCCAGATTATTAGAGTTTTATTGGAATTTGCCAAGAGAGCACAGATAGCTCATGAAAGGTCCTTGTACTATTGCTTGTGAGTCGACTGATCATAGGATGCCTGATCCAGCTACTGAAGTTGCTCATGGCAACTGTCACCCAGATGTGCCTTGTGAAGACACAAGGTTTACTTCTGCACCTGAGAGAGAGTGAAGTCTCATACCTGGAGGAGAGAGCAATGCACATAAAACTCTGGAGAAACTCAGCAAGACAGACAGCATCTATGGAGGGGAATAAACTGTTGATATTGCAAGCTGAGACCGTTCATCAGGACTGGAAAAGTAGGGGGGAAGACAGAGTAAGAAGTTCTGAATAAGAATAAGAGGGGAAGGAGTACAAGCTGGCAGGTAAAACCAGGTGAGGGGGTAGGTTGGTGGGTGGGGAAGCGAGAAGGTTAGGATCCCCCTATAATGGCACACAGAATTTCCTGCTTGGCATGTATCACCCTGATTAAGATATCCCTATCCCTCTAGATTCTCTAATCCCTGGGCCGAGAGTGTTGTCTTCCGGTAAAGTGGCGACTCTGCGCGTAGCTCTGATGGGAATAATCAAATATTCCCGTTTAGGACAACTACAGCTGAAATCCACAGTCACAGCCTTCAGTACTTCAGTAATCAGCATCATTTTAAGAAGTTTAAAGAATCAATTGATACTCAAAATTGATGAACCTCAGACGGCAGACTCAGGTCATGAGTGCAGTTCCCCATAAGAAAACGGAAGCAGGGATGCCTCACTATCTATAGGTACAATTGAAACACCGAGGCCATAGACTTCCACTCCTGACTATCCTGCTGGCGAATGTACAGTTTCTGGAAAGTAAAACTGAAGACATCTCAGCAAGGTTGCTGTACCAGAGGGACATCAGGGATTGCTATGTATTCTGGTCTATGGAAACATGGCTCACATCCACCATTTTGAATACAGCGCTGCAGCCCGATGGCTTCACCATTCTCCGCAAAGACAGGAAAGCTCACTCTTTTAAAGGCAGAGGAGGTGGAGCATGTTTTATAATTAACTGATTGTGTTGTGCAAACATAATGGTTCTGTCTTAGTCCTACTCACTCGATCTGGAACCTCTAGCAGTCAAATGTCATCCATTTTATCTGCTGAGGGAGTTTTCTGCCATCATCTTAGTAGCAGTGTACATTCCACCTAAGGCCAATGTCAGGCAAGCACTGGAGGAGCTGAACAATGTAATCAGTAGGCTCGATACTGTGTACCCTGATGCCTTCCTTATCATTGTGGGAAATTTCAACCAGGCCAGCTTGAAGAAGTCTCTGAACAACTACCACCAACACGTCACCCGTGGAAACAGAGCAGCCAACACACTTGACCACTGTTACACCATCCTATGCCCACACTTTGGAAAATCCGATCATTTCTATTCCTAGCATATAGGCAGAGACAAAGACTGCAGGACTAGTAGTGAGGACTAAGAAGTTATGGTCAAGAGAGGTGGAGGAATGCTAACAGGACTGCTTTGAGTCAGTGGACTGGACAATATTCAGGGATTCATCTTCGAGTCTGAATGAATATGCCTTAGTTGTCACGAAATTCATCAAGACTTGTGTGGATGAGTGTGTGCCTTCGAGAACATACCAGACAAACCTAAACCAAAAGTGTGGATAAACCAGTAGATTCATAGTCTACAAAGGGCTAGATCCATGGTATTCAAGACCAGTGATCCAGAAGTACACAAGAAGGTCCAGGTATGACCTACGGAAGGCTATTTTAAGGATGAGAAGACAACTCTGATTGAGGCTAGAGGTGGAATCGGATGCATGTCAGCTCTGGCAGGGTTTGCAAACCATTACTTCCTACAAAGCAACATCTAACATCATGAATGACTGTGATGCTTCACTCTTAGATGAACTCAATGCCATTTATGCATACTTTGAAAGGGAGAATAAAACTACACCTGTGCAAATCCCTGCAGCATCTGGTGACCCTCTGATTTCAGTTTCAGAGGCCAATGTCAGAATACCTTTCAAGAGGGTGAACCCTCGCAGGTCATCAGGCCCAGATGGTGTAACTGGTAGGGCTCTGAAAACAAACTTGTGCCAACCAATTGGCAGGAGTGTTCAAGGACATCTTCAATCTCTCAGTGCTGCAGTCAGAGGTTTCCACCTGCTTCAAAAGGGTGACAAACATACCAGGGCCCAAGAAGAGCAGTGTGAGCTGCCTCAACGACCATCACCCAGTGACAGTCATTTTGAATGTGATAAGGTGCTTTGAGAACTTGCTCAAGGCTAGAATCAACGACTGCCTAAGCAAGGACCTGAACACATTACAACTTGCCTATCGCCACAGTAGGTCGACAGCAGATGCTATCTAACTGGCTGTCCACTCGGCCTTGGATCACCTGGACAACAGTAATATCTACATCATGCTGCTGTATATTGACTACAGCTTAGCATTCACCACAATCATACCCTCAGTTCTAATCACCAACCTCCAAAACTTGTTCCTCTGTACCTCCCTCTGCAACTGGATTCCTGACTTCCTCACTGGGAGACCCCAATCTGTGCGGAGTGGAAATGACATCTCCTCCTCGCTGACGATCAACACTGGCGCACCTCAAGGATGTGTGCTTAGTCACTGCTCTACTCCCTCTACACCCACAACTGTGTGGCTAGGCACAGCTCAAATGCCATCTATAAATTTACCAATGACACAGATATTGTTGGCGGTGACGAGGATGCGTACAGGAGCAAGATAGATTAGCTTGTTGAGTGGTGTTGCCGCAACAACCTTGCACTCAACATCAGTAAGACCAAGGAATTGATTGTGGACTTCAGAAAGGGGAAGTTGAGGGAACACACACCAGTCTTCATCAAGAGATCAGAAATGGAAGGTGTGAGCAGTTTCACATTCCTGGGTCTTTGAAGATCTATCCTGGACCCAACGTATTGATGCAATTACAAAGAAGGCATGATAGTGGCTATATTACACTAGGAGCTTCAGGAAAATTGGTATGTCACCAAAGACACTTGCAGGTTTAGTCAGATGTACTGTGGACAGGATTCCAACTGGTTACATCACTGTCTGGTATGGAATGGTCACTGCACAGGATCATAAAAAGCTGCAGAAAGTTGTAAACTTGACCAGTTCCATCACGAGTTTTTGCCTCCCCAGCATCCTGGACACCTTCAAAAGATGATGTCTCAAAAAGGTGGCATCCATCATTCAGGACCCTCATCACTCAGAACATGCCCTCTTCTCATTGTTACCATCAAGGAGGAGGTACAGGGGCCTGAAGACACACACTCAACATAGCAGGAACAGCGTCTTCCTCTGCAACATCAGCTTTCTGAATTGGGTTTTTTCTGAGTTGGACAATCAATGTCAGGATTGCAGAATAAGAACTACCTTTTAATCAGGATGGCGATTGAGATATTATAAGCCGAGTTTCACAACAGTTTCTCTGAGTTGAGGAGTGATCAATCAGCAAGAGACAGTGCATAATAAGAGCTACCTTTCAGCCAGGCATGGGTTCAAGATTTAAAAAGCGGTGTTTTGTGGCAGTTTTCTCTGAGTTGGACAACCAACTTCAGAGGTGCATAAAAAAATCAACCTTTTAATCAGATGGCAATAGTGATTTTATAGGCAGAGATTCCCTGCAGTTTCTGAGTTGAGGAGTGACCAATAAACAAGAGGGATTCATTAGGAAGGGCCAATAAAATGACTGAAGTGGCAGCAGAGCGGCCGTTCTTTTGAGTGTGCTAATTTTTAGGGTGGTTTTGGCTCATCAGGCCTGGGCGAGGTAAAGTATTTGGTAAGTTTTGCTCATTCTGTTCTTATTTGTTCATTTCTCATCTGTTAGGGCATAGTAGTTTAGTGAGAATGGCAGTGTTCTGTACTGTGTGTGGGATGTGGGAAGTCTGGGAGACCTCCAGCCTCCCAGATAAACAGATCTGCACCGAGTTGCAGCTCCTCAGAGAATGTATTAAGGAACTGGAGCTGCAGCTCGATGACCTTCAGCTCATACGGGAGAATGAGGGAGGTGACAGACAGGGGCTACAGGGAGGTAGTCACCCCTAGGTTGCAGGAGTGACTGTCAGGAGAAGGAGGGGAAATGCCCAGCCGGTGCAGAGTACAGCTGTGGCCAATCCCCTCAATAATAAGTATACAGATTTGGATATTATCGAGGGGGATGACTTACTGGGGGAGGAGCCACAGTGACCGTGTCTCTGGCACTGAGTCTGGTGCTGTGGCTCAGAAGAGCAGAGAGGTGAAGAGGAGTGCGGCATTGATAGGAGATTCCATAGTCAGAGGTTCTGTGGGCGCGATGGAGACACCCAGATGGTATGTTGCCTCCCTGGTGCCAGGATCAGGGATGTCGCTGATCATGTCCATGCCATTCTAATGGGGTAGGGAGAGCAGCCAGAAGTCTTGGTACACATTGGCACCAGTGACATAGGTAGACAAGGTGAGGAGCTCCTCAAGAGATATTTTAGGTGACCTAGGTAGAAGGTTGAGAAGCAGGACCTCCAGGGTAGTAATCTCTGGAGGATGAACCGCTGCTGCTAAGTTAACAAATTTCACGACACATGCCGGTGATAATAAACCTGATTCTGATTCTGAGTTTGTATGTTCCCCCCGTCTCCATGATGGTTTCCTCTGAGTGCTCTGGTTTCTTTCCACATTCTAAAGACGCATGGGTTATTAAGAGTTAATAAGTTGTGGGCATGCTATGTTGGTGCTGGAAGCATGGCAACATTTGTGGGCTGCCCTTAGCTCATCTTGGATGGTGTTGGACTTTGATGCAAAGGATGCATTTCACGATATGTTTCGATGGACATGAATAAAGCTTATCTTTTTCTTTACTGTATCGTTAGATGTGCTACCATTCAGCTGAGTGAGGTGCTGGATTCTGCTTTTGTATCATGTGAACGTAAAAGATTCCAAATATAGTTTTGAAGAAGAATGGAGTACATTTCCTTAGTGTGCTGGTAAATATTTATGCCAGCTGATCAAAGTCATACATCAAATTATCTGGTTTCATCAGCAAAACCAATTGTGGACTTCTGGAAGGGGAAATTGAGGAGCTGGTGGTGGAAAGAATGAGCAACTTCAAGTTCCAGAGCATCAAAATCTCAGAGGATCTATCCTGTGCCCAATACATCAATTAAATAAAGAAGAAGGCGCACATTTGGGATGTTACCAAAGACTCTCACAAGTTTCTACAGATGTACAGAGTAGAGTATTCTGATGGGTTGTGTCACACCCTGATAAGGAGGCTCCAATGCACAGGGTCAAAAGGGGCTGCAGAGTATTGTAGACTCAGCCAGCTCCATCGCAGACACAACCCCTCCCCACTATCACGGACATCTTCAAGATGGTGATGCCTCAAGAAGACAGCGTCCATCACTAAAGACCCTCTCCATCTGGGACATGCCCTCTTCTCATTACTATCATCGGGGAAGAGGTACAGGAGCCTGAAGACTCGTGTTCAATAATTCATGAACAGGCTTTTCCCCTCTGCTATCAGATTTCTGAATAGTCCATGAACACTATTATTATTTTTATAGTTTACAGTAACTTTACGTCTTTGTGCTGCACTGCTGTTGCAAAACAACAAATTTCACATAATTGAAGTGAGTGATAATAAATCAGATTTTTTTTATCATATTGCTTTAGGTAGGAGATTGCCATACACAAATACAACAGTCACAATATCCCATTATAACTCACTAGCTATGAGATATCCTGAGCTTTTGAAATGAAACAGTGTTTTCTTATTCTAATAGCAACATTGGAATTGGTCAACGGTGTGTAGGCAGCTGGAAGTCAGCCAGTGCAATGTACATGAGAGAGAAATGTCAGAAGCATTCAGTACAAGTGGACTTTGTTAACCGCTATGGCCATACCAGTAAGAAATTGAAGTTACTCTCACCCGTTTTGCAGACTTTGTTCAAGAACTCCATGAGAGCTAAATGGTGAATCATTAATTGTCCTAAAGTCACTCAAAGGGTCATAGAGTGCACAGGCCATTTAGCCCATTGAGTCCAAGACAGCCACCAACAACCCATTTACACTAATCAGAATCAGAATCAAATTGACTATCACTGATATATAACTTCAAAGTTAATCTTACTCCATTCACATTTTATTCTCCGTACCTTCCCATCAACTTCTCCCAGATTCTACACCTCAACTACACACTTGAGGCAATTTTGAGTCAACAATTAACCCAACAACCTACACTTCTTTGGGATGTGGGAGGATATCACATCCTGCCCAGACGGGGTACCTGGCCACATACTAAAGACCTGCGCTTATCAACTGGCTGGTGTGTTCACTGAGATCTTTAACCTCTCACTTTGGCAGTGTGTGGTACCACCTGCTTCAGCAGGCTTCAATTACACAGGTGCCCAAGAACATAGTGACCTGCCTCAATGACTATCACCTAGTTGCACTTTCATCCACGGTGATGAAGTGTTTTGAGAGGCTGGTGATGAAGCATATCAGCTCCAGCCTGAGAGACAACTTGGATCCGCTCCAATTTGCCTACAGGACTACAGCAGATGCCATTTCATTGGCTCTTCACACATCCCATCGGCACAGGTGCACCACAGGGATGTGTGTCTAGCCCCCTGCTCTACTCGCTTTACACTTACGACTGTGAGGCTAAGCACAGCTCCAACACTATGTACAAGTTTACTGATGACACCACTGTCTTAGGCTGAATCAAAGGTGGTGATGAATCAGCATACAGAGGGAGATTGAAAATCTGGCTAAGTGCTGTCATTACAACAACCTCTCACTCAATGTCAGCAAGACTAAGGAACTGATTGTAGACTTCAGTAGAGGAAACCAGAGGTCCATGAGCCAGTCCTGATTGGAAGATCAGAGGTGGAGAGGGTTAGCAACTTCAAATTTCTGGGTGTCACTATTTCAGATGATCTGTTCTAGACCCAGCACTTAAGTGCAATTGCGAAGAAAGCACACGTTAGGTGTCTGTGGAGATTCAGCATGACATCTAAAACTTTAACAAACTTTTATAGCTGTGTAGTGGAGAGTATATTGACTGGATGCATCATGGCCTGGTATGCCTTTAAACAAAAAATCCTATAAAAGATAGTGGATTTGGCCCGGTACATCACGGGTAAAGCCTTCCCAACCATTGAGCACTTCAACATGAAACACTGTCCTAGGAAAGCAGCATCCCTCGTCAGAGATCCTCACTACCCAGGCCATGCTCTTTTCTCGCTGCTGCCATCAAGTAGAAGGTACAAGAGTCTCTCAGGACTCGTACCACCAGGTTCAAGAACAGTTACTACCCCTCAACCATCAAGCTCTTGAACAAAAGGGGATAACTATACTCACTTGCCCCTCCATTGAGATGTTCCCACAACCAATGATCTCACTTTAAGGACTCTTTATCTTGTTATCTCATGTTCTCATTATTTATTGCTACTTATTTATATTTGCATTTGCACAGTTTGTTGTCTCCTGCACTCTGGTTGATCTTTCATTGATCCTGTTAAAGTCACTGTTCTATAGATTTGCTGAGTATGCCCACCAGAAAATTAATCCTGATTACTTTAATAATAAAATTTACTTTGAACTTTGAACTTGGAACTTTGAACCCGGAGCACCTAAAGGAAACCCAGGTGATCACAGGGAAAATGTGCAGACGCCGTGCAGGCACAGTGAGATTTCTGCGTTCATCGTGGACGTGGCTGGAACAGAACGCTGCAGAATAATTGCACAACCAAAAAAGTCTCTAAAGATGATAATGTCAATCCATGA
The DNA here is from genome assembly GCF_048418815.1 of Hemitrygon akajei. Taxonomy (NCBI): domain Eukaryota; kingdom Metazoa; phylum Chordata; class Chondrichthyes; order Myliobatiformes; family Dasyatidae; genus Hemitrygon; species Hemitrygon akajei. Next base: position 20,601,485 of record NC_133141.1, on the reverse strand, counting down.
AGATCAAAGATCAGTACGAGGATGGATTATAATGTGGAATTTGTCACCGAGAGCCCGAGTCTGAAATGCCTGTTGATAGACCTGCATTAAAACCAAGATTAGAGATGCTAATGGGGGCAGTGTCCCTTTGCAAATAGTCATCAATATTTCCATATTAGTTAACCTGGGCCAGTTCCTAAAGGCAACATATCTGTGGTCTTGTGCTGGGATTTGAACTTCTGACTGAAAATCATTGCATCAGGCTTCTGGATGACATGCCTACTAATTTAACTAATCAGTACCCATAGAAGAAGCAGAGATACAGCATGGGGAAGCATTAAGATACACATTAATGGATATACGAAGCTGGAGACTGATTATATATGATCAGAGTGAATGGCAAGACAGGGTTGAGGGGCTAAGTGGTCTATTCTTCCTTCAGTGAAAAAAGAACAAGGAGTAGTTTACAAGCATTAGACAGAAAATGCTTTACCTACCTAAACATCTCACTAGTTCAGACCACTTCACCGAGCTCCTTCACTTCATTGGCCATGGCCGTCTGGAGCGCCTAGTTGCCAGCCATTTTTATTCTCCCCTTTCCCACACTGACCTGTCTGTCCTCAGCCTCCTCTAATGCCAAGCTGAGGCCAAACACAAACTAGAGTGTCCCCTCCACACCCACTCCACCTGTCCATCACCCACACACTCCTCCCACTGGGTCCCCTCCACCCACTCCATCTGTCCATCACCAACACACTCCTCCCACTGGGTCCCCTCCCCCACACACTCCACCTGTCCATCACCCACACACTCATCCCACTGGGTCCGCTCCCCCACCCACTCCATCTGTCCATCACCAACACACCCCTCCCACTGGGTCCCCTCCCCCACCCACTCCATCTGTCCATCACCCAGACACCCCTCCCACTGGGTCCCCTCCCCCACCCACTCCATCTGTCCATCACCCACACACCCCTCCCACTGGGTCCCTCTCCCACCCACTCCATCTGTCCATCACCAACACACTCCTCCCACTGGGTCCCCTCCCCCACCCACTCCATCTGTCCATCACCAACACACTCCTCCCACTGGGTCCCCTCCCCCACCCACTCCAACTGTCCATCACCCACACACTCCTCCCAATGGGTCCCCTCCACCCACTCCATCTGTCCATCACCAAAACACTCCTCCCACTGGATCCCCTCCCCCACCCACTCCATCTGTCCATCACCCACACACACCTCCCACTGGGTCCCCTCCCCCACCCACTCCATCTGTCCATCACCCACACACCCCTCCCACTGGGTCCCCTCCCCCACCCACTCCATCTGTCCATCACCCACACACCCCTCCCACTGGGTCCCCTCCCCCATTGTTCCCATCTGTCCATCAGCCACACACCCCTCCCACTGGGTCCCCTCCCCCACCCACTCCATCTGTCCATCACCCACACACCCCTCCCACTGGGTCTCCTCACCCACACACTCCATCTGTCCATCACCCACACTCCCCTCCCACTGGGTCCCCTCCCCCACCCACTCCATCTGTCCATCACCCACACTCCCCTCCCACTGGGTCCCCTCCCCCACCCACTCCATCTGTCCATCCACACACCCCTCCCACTGGGTCCCCTCCCCCACCCACTCCATCTGTCCATCACCCACACACCCCTCCCACTGGGTCCCCTCCCCCACCCACTCCATCTGTCCATCACCCACACACCCCTCCCACTGGGTCCCCTCCCCCACCCACTCCATCTGTCCATCACCCACACACCCCTCCCACTGGGTCCCCTCCCCCACCCACTCAATCTGTCCATCACCCTTACACCCCTCCCACTGGGTCCCCTCCCCCACCCACTACATCTGTCCATCACCCACACACCCCTCCCACTGGGTCCCCTCCCCCACCCACTCCATCTGTCCATCACCAACACACCTCCCACTGGGTCTCCTCACCCACACACTCCATCTGTCCATCACCCACACACCCCTCCCACTGGGTCCCCTCCCCCACCCACTCCATCTGTCCATCACCCACACACCCCTCCCACTGGGTCCCCTCCCCCACCCACTCCTATCTGTCCATCACCCACACACCCCTCCCACTGGGTCCCCTCCCCCACCCACTCCATCTGTCCATCACCCACACACTCCTCCCACTGGGTCCCCTCCCCCACTGCTCCCATCTGCCCTCTCCACCTTCCTTCTTTGGTTCCATTCTCCATCTTCCTGTCCCATCAAACTCACCTTCGGCAGCCCTTTGTCATCTCCACCTGTCACCTCCCAACCTCACCCCCCATTCTCCCGCTTTACTTTCTCAGTGCAGGCGAAGGGTCTCGACCCCAACATCAACAGTCCACTTCCCTGTACCGATTCAGCCTGGCTCGCTGCATTCTTCTACAACCTTGTTCCACTGGGTTTTGATTAAATCCTCTTCCTGGGTTGACGACTGACTAACGAGTACAGAAGGACAGCATGGCGCTGACACGACAAACCTTGCTGCATCTGAAGCGGTTGCTTAGCCAACCACGGCCAATCCTTCTTCCACTCATCCTACACATTCCTGGGAACGTTGGACCTGGAGTGATGAGGATTATAAGGGCTCCGGAAACTTCTGGGTCATGTCTGGACTCAAAGTTCCTCCTGTCTTTGCCTTCCTTTTATCCCACAGGAACAAAGGCAGTGAACTATGCCTGACGTCTGCAGCGACTAGTGGCTCCAAACATAGAACACAGAACAAAACAACCCACAATCTCTGTCCTGAACACAATGCCAAATTGAACTAAATCCCTTCAACCTGCACATGATACGTATTCCTCCACTCCCTGTGTCTAAGTGCCTCTTACAGTTATATCAGCCTCACCACGACCCCAGCAGCCCATACCAGGCACCCATCACGCTCTGTGTTAAACAACTTGCCAAGTAAATCTCCTTTAAACTTTCTTCCCCGCTTTGAACATATGGCCTCTAGTACTTGATGCTGCCACACAGGGAAAATTACTTTAGCCCAGGGGTTCTCAATTTGGGGTCCACAGACCTCACAGTTAATGGTAAGGCTCCATGGCACACAAGAGGTTGGGAGCCCCAGCTTTAGCCTATCAATGCCTCTCAGAATCTTACTGCACTTCTCCCCTCAGCATCCAGTTCACCAGAGAAGCAATTCAAATTTGGCCAACCTCCCCTTATAGCTAATGCATGAGAAGTGATCATGCAATGACAGAAGCGATTGTTGAGTGTTTACATTCAATGGTTCATGTGGTTTCCTTATGTCTCAATTGTACTTAAACCACATTTCAAACTGTAATTATACTTCCAATCTTATAATGATGAATCAGCATGTAGGAAGGAGGTTGAAAATCTGGCTGAGTGGTAGCATAATAACAACCTCTTACTCAATGTCAGCAAGATCAAGGAGCTGATTATTGACTTGAGGAGGAGGAAACCAGAGGTGCATGAGCCAGTCCTCATCAGAGGATCAGAGGTGGAGAGGGTCAGTAGCTTTAAATTCCTCAGTGTTATTATTTCAGAGGACCTGTCCTGGGCTCAACATGTAAGTGCAATTACAAAGAAAGCACAGTAGTGCCTCTGATTTCTTAAGAGTTTGCGAAGATTTGGCATGACATCTAAAACTTTGACAAACCTCTATAGATGTGCAGTAGGAAGTATATTGACTGGCTGCATCACAGCGTGGTATGGAAACACCAATGCCCTTGAATGGTAACTGTACAAAAAATAGTGAATACGGCCCAGTCCATCATGGGTAAAGCCCTCCCCACCAGTGAGCACATCGATATGGAGTTTTGTCACAGGAAAGCAGCATCCATCATCAGGGACCCCCCACCACCCTGGTCATGCTCTCCTCTTGCTGCTTCCATCAGGAAGAAGGTACAGGAGCCTCAGGACTCACACCACCAGGTTCAAGAACAGTTATTACCCCTCAACCATCAGGCTCTTGAACCAAAGGGAATAACTTCACTCAACTTTACTTGCCCCATCATAGAAATGTTACCACAACCTATGGACTCAATTTCAAGGACTCTTCATCTCATGTTCTCAATATTTATTGCTTATTTATTTATTTATTTGTTTGTTTGTTTGTTTGTTTTTCTATTTGCACAGTTTGTTGTCTTTAGCATATTGGTTGAACATCCAGTTGATGTGGTCTTTCGTTGATTATATTATGGTTATTATGGATTTATTGAATATGCCTGCAAGAAAATTAATCAGGGTTGGTTGTATATGGTGATACCTATGTACTTTGATAATAGCTTACTTTGAACTTTTGAGCTTTAAATTAGTTTTTTAAAGTCTTAATATGAATTGTAAGTTTTTAATCTGTCTGAGAATATATAAGAATAACCAGCATGGAAATGCATTGATCTCAATGGGACAAATGTGAGAGGTGAGAACAAGTGGGGGCAGGTATCTTCACAAGTGCTAAGTGAGGATATATTTCTAGTCCGTTACCTCTCAGATGTACAAGATTTATCATGAGGGTTCAGCAACTTTTGTAAGGAAGGCTGAAAATCACAAATTCAGGTGTTGCAAGAAAAATATTTTCAGGTTTGCCCGGACTGTCAAGCACCATTGTTGTTAAATGTATATGTAAATGTTTTTATAGTGAATATAAGCGAATCATAACTTAAAGAAGGTTGGAGGAAAGTATGGGAGGGGATGTCAGAGGTAAGTTTTTTACACAGCGTAGTGGGTGCATGGAACAGCCTGTAAAGGTGGTGATAGAGGCAGATACATTAGGGACAGTTAGGAGACTCTTAGATAGGTAGATGGATGATAGAAAAATGGAGAGCTATGTCGATGGAAGGGTTAGATTGATATTAGAGCAGGTTGAAAGGTCAGCACAACATCATGGGCTGAAGGGGCTGTACTGTTCTGTGTTCCACGTTCTATACTCTAAATGCAGGCTGTTGTTGTGACTGCAGCCTATAGCTTGAAGGTCTCAGGGCCAACTAAAACACCAAAGCCTGGAGACTCAGTGGACCCTCCTTTGGCCATTTCCACTTTCACTGGGTCACATTCCCAGCTGAGAAATAGAATGATCCTCCAGATCTCGCTGCCCTTCGTGGGACCTGTGCCTTCCCCTGGTTAATGAAGAAACTGGCTTGTAATCACTGATAGTGATTGATGGCCAGAGGCTGCTTCAACATAAGGCAAAGTTTTCTCAAATTCTGCCCATGGACTTACATGTGTAAATCATACAGAAGGGCCTATTCCATGCTGTATCACTAAATGTAATAAACTAAGTAAAAAAATAAAATAATGGTACATACACCTCATTGTTGCTTTTTCCAGGGAGCCCCAGTTACTTAGCATTTCCAGTTTTTTTAAAACCCTCATCATTCTGGCAACAACCTTTTAATGTTTCCTTCTCCACGATGCACTAAAAAGCTGCCCTAATGCAAAGCAGAGCTGGCATCTACTTTAACAGCTCATTCCATCCCGGCACCATTGGCCTGTTTGCATCTGCCTGCTAGTGTTTTGCAAAGAAAAATGGAGCAGAGGGTTAGATTTCTTCCCAGGAAGCTCTTCAATGTGCACATAGTCAGTTCATTTCAGTTAAAAAGTAGGAGTGACCCAGTCAGACATAAGTATGTGATTGCAGGGACAATATCCAAATTTCTATTTATGGCTTCAATTATACGGATAAATAGGCCTAATTTTTCATTCATCATTCAGTAAATTGTCTATTGTTTATGAATGAATGAGAAAACACTTGCCTATTTCTGAAACCTCAGAATAGCTCAAGTGACTGTACAGGCAGCAAGGTCTGATTGATTTTATGTGGCCAGTGCTGTTTATCTATGCCTAACCACATGCCTAATACAGGCCCTGCAAGGGCTAATTGCAAAACACTAGAATGATACTGTGCAAATGCTTCACAGTCCTGCATTTGATCCAACGACTCTTAATCGTTAATTTAGTTGTCCTTGCACTCAATATAGACTTGGTGTTTCCCTGGTTTATAATCATCAAGCAAATGCAGAAGGTGAGCGGGAGTTTTAGTGTAGACTGCCTGCTTTCTGATCGCTGCCGGAGAAGGAATCTTTGAGCGACATTATCGCTGTGTGCCTCAATGTGGCAGGCGGGCAGGCCTCTCTGCCTTGTGCGGTATCCCTCTCTTTTGATGAACGTGACTGATATCATAGAACCATAGAACACTACGGCACAGTACAGGCCCTTCAGCCCTCCATGTTGTGCCGAAACTTATCATATCATAGGACAGTGTCATGGTTCTGCATTTGTGGATTGGATTATTGAGTTTATGGACTGTGGACTTTTCAGACTTATGGTTTTTATCTCCTGTTCCTATTCCGTTTTGTTATGTGAGGGGATGGGGTTTGGGGTTTGATGTTCTGTTAATGGTCTGTTAGTTTTTTGTGTGGAGGAGGGGTTTTTTGAGGGGGTCAATATTCCTATTCTGTTTTGTGTGGGGGGGACTGGGGTTTGGAGGGTTGATAATCGGGATGCCATTCTTTTCTGTACAGGAGAGGGTGTTTGATGTTTCTCCCTGAATGACTTTCATGTTCTTTCTTTGTTTTGTGGCTATCTGGAGAAGACAAATTTCAGAATTGTATGCGGATACATAGATGCTTTGATAATAAATGAACCTTTGAACCTTTGATCATGGAAATGCGGCTCTCCCCTAATGGTTCCCATTCTCACCTCCTTTGCTTATCAGAATCCAGCACTGGCAGTCTTAAAAGTTCCTGCTTCTCTTCCTCCTGCAGCTGTCTCCAACTTTCACCCTCACTTCTTGCTCCGTCTGCCTCCCCTTTGTCTCCCTCTTATCGTCCACCTGCCACTGTCTTGCAGCTCCAGCCCCGCCCCCCCCTCCCCTACATGACACAACCTGCCCATCATCTTTCACCCCTCCACAGTCCACCAATCATCTCAGACACCTGGCTCACTCTCCCTCCCCCACCGCTTCTCTTTATACTGGCCACCTTCCCTCTCCACTCTCAGTCACGATACAGGATCAGTGTCAACGATTCCTTCCCCGCAGATGCTGCTCGAACCTATGAGTTCCTCCTGCAGATTGTCTGTTGCTTAAGAAACACATTCAACAATTTAGGAACAGCTTTGCCCCTTGGTCATCAGATTTCTGAACAGTCTGTGAGTTCATGAACACTACCTCACTAGTCCTCTTTTGTATCAATTATTTATTTTATTGTGACTTATAGTAATTTTGTATGTCTTGCACTGTACTGCTGCCACAAGCAAATTTCATGAAAAATGTCAATGATAATAAACCTGACTCTGATTCTGATTCTGAAAATCCAGCATCCACATTCTTCGGTTGTGCTATATTTACAGCACATAGGCACAAATTGTTGGAGATTAAAGGGGAGATTTCCAAGTTGTAACTAAAAGTGCTGAAAAGAGAGCAGAGCATCCCTTGTCACACACTTCGAGTCAGTGTGAGACCCAAACCACTAAGATTAAAAGCTTCAAAGTACATTTATTATCAAAGTATTGTTTTGCTACAACAAGTGTATGGGACATTGGAAAAAATGTTGAATTTCCCCATGGGGATGAATAAAGTATCTATCTATCTATCTATCTATCTATCTATCACTGGAGGCAGGAAGCATGTTCCCGCTGATGGGTGAGTCCGGAACTAGAGGCCACAGTTTAAGAATAAGGGGTCGGCCATTTAGAACTGAGATGCGGAAAAACTTTTTCACCCAGAGAGTGGTGGATATGTGGAATGCTCTGCCCCAGAAGGCAGTGGAGGCCAAGTCTCTGGATGCATTCAAGAGAGAGTTAGATAGAGCTCTTATAGAAAGCGGGGTCAAGGGATATGGGGAGAGGGCAGGAACGGGGTACTGATTGTGTATGATCAGCCATGATCACAGTGAATGGCGGTGCTGGCTAGAAGGGCCGAATGGCCTACTCCTGCACCTATTGTCTATTGTATGTATGCAGTACACAACCCTGAGATTCATTTTCCCCAAAGACAGCCTTGAAACAAAGAACCACAGACCCAACCCTTCAAACATCAAATCTCCCCACCCGCAAAAAAAATCACGCAAACCGCAACCAAAAAAATGAGTGAAAACACAGACTATAAAACACAAAATCAGAAGGCATATTTCAGTTCCATTCAGCTCAGTGTTCCTTATCTGCAGGCCACCCTGGTTCAAAGTAGGAACAAAAAGCGCGACCAGAACTACAAATACATCATAAACCTGAATTAGCGTTCAAATTTACAATCCGTGTCAATTAAACCTTGCCGACGACATCGAGGGAGAAAGAGAGATCACTCAAAAGCAAGGACCTTCCCTCAGGGCAGCAATCGAGAGACCGCCACACGCAGACACCTCCTCCGGCAGCAGCGAGCAAGAGGCTGGCAGATGGCGCTGAACTCATTCTCACCTTCCACACCCTCCTCAATGATGTCAATCTTCCTCGGCACTTTAATTGGCAAGATCGGTGAGAGGTGGTGTCGATCATGGGCCTGCAGCCCATTTCCTGGCCTCAGGGCCTTTATGTCGCATGCTTCGTGGAACACTCTCAGAGACAGCAAAGCTCCAGATTGCCCAATCGGCCCAAAATCACACCACCAGAACGTAGATTACAGGCTCTAACAGTAGCAGAACCATATCTGAAATAAAAAGATGTAAAAGAAGTGAAAGGAATTGCTTTGTGACCTGTCTTAAGGATGTCTTGAGGATCTGGCGCCATCTTTCTATAGAAATGAAGCCCCACTTACTTGTTGAAAGGCCAAGATAAAGTGGACATGGAGAGGATGTTTCCAATAGTGAGTGAGTCTAGGATCAGAAGGCACAGCCTTGGAATACAAGGATGCCCCTTTAGAACAGAGATGAGGAGGAATTTCTTTAGCCAGAGGGTGGTGAATCTGTGGTATTCATTGTCACAGATGGCTGTGGGGCCAAGTCGTTGGGTTTACTTAAAGTGGAGGTTGATTGGTACTTAATTAATAAGGGCGAAATGTTACAGGGAGAAGGCTGGAGAATGAGGTTGAGAGGAAAAATAAATCATCATGATCAAATGGCGATGCAGATTCAATGGGCTGAATGGCCTAATTCTGTTCCTTTGTCTTAAGGTCGTATGGTGGTCTGGATGTGTGAGGACCACCCACGTACTTGCTTTAGGTTGCTAGTTCTTCCCTTCCTGATTTTAAAACCTTAAAATATGACATACAAAATTCAGAGTTGACTTTAGCCAAGATTTCACTTACGTTTCTTAATCTTCCTTCCGCTGTTTCAATGCTCATTTTCTGGCATTTATTCCCATGTTAAAGGTTGTGTGTTTTCAGAAAAGGGAAGGCATGCATTTAGATCAATCCTTGCTTGACCTTAAAGTTCCCAGAAGCCTCTGTTGTAATGAAAGGAACATGGTAGCCCAGCAACAGCTTGGCCCTGTCAAAGTCAAAGCTGAGCTTATTGTCACATTCACAAGTAGATGTCCACTGGTGCCATGAAGAATGTGCTTGCAGCAGCTTCACAGGCACGTAGCATCAGACACACAACATTCACAAGAAAAACATAAATTAAACATAAATCATAAAGAATTATCCAAGAAAGAACAAAATTAACAACAAAGAAAACCAAAGCCCAATGGAGTGCAAAGTGTTGCTGTACTAAGGTACTGATTAGAACTGTGCAGAGTGATTCAAGAACTGAATGGTTGAAGGGAAGTAACTGTTCCTGAACCTGGTGATGTGGAACTTCAGGCTTCTGCACCTCTTGCCCGATGGGAGCTGCGAGAAGATGCCATGGCCTGGACGGTGGGCATCTTTGATGTTGGATATTGCCTTCTTGAAGCAGTGACTTCAGTAGGCACTACCAATGGTGGGGAGGGATGTGCCCATGATATATTGGCAGAGTCCATTGCTCTATACAGCTCCTTACATTTCTGCACAGTGAAGTTGCTCACCAATGGTGCAGCCTGTCAGGAAACTTTCATTGATTTTAGTGCGGTTCATCTGAGGGGTAAAAATAGGCCAGGACATCCCCTCTTCCTGCCTCTGATATCCCGCAGAAAAATTTAGGAAAGGAATTATAACTGTGAAGATCTTTTTTAAATCATTTTCATTCTGTAGAGACATAATTATTTGTCGCTGGTGCTCAGTGTGGGTGAGTGAGTGTTGAGTGCAAGGTACAGTAAGTAAGAGGATGAACAGAATTTGGTCTCCAGGTCAGATTAGTTAGAACATGAGTTCCTTAACCCTAGTCTTGTGCCCAGCCATCTTCGCTGAACAGGACTCCCCTCCACCCAGTTGTTTCTTCTGTAAGGAGGGAGAGAAGAAGCAAATGGGTAATGATTCCGATCCAGATTCATCACGTGGACATCGAGACATACAGTGAAATGCTTCACCAGCACACCGTAAGGATGTGCTGGGACAGCCCAAACGTGTCACCACACATTCTGGCGCCAACATAGCATGCCCGCCATGTTCAGCAGAGCAACAGCAGCAAAACAAGCCCCTTTCCTCCCCCCATCCACCCACCCACCCACTCACTCACAAACACGGACAGTCCTCCAACCCCAGCACAGGCCGCCTCCAGGCTCCACTGGACTCGCGGACACTGACTTCCTCAGTGGACTTGTAGTCTTGCAGATCCGGGTCTTCAGCTATTGGGCATCGACGTGTGGACTTCCAATCGACCTTCAGGCTTTGATCTCAGATACTGACGCCGTAATGCTGATGATGAAACCCTGAATTCCAGGCCTCATATTCTGGACTCACTGATGACAAGACCCTGAACTCCAGGCTTCACACTCCGGACTCGCTGACTTGCGTATCTTGGGACACTGGCCCTCGAGCATCCACAAGTAGCAAACGTCGAATGACTGAGCAGAGAACGTTGCTGCTGGGGATTATGCAAAGGAGGGTGAATGGCAATGAGGAGTGAGGAAGTGAATAGACAGGAGGGAATCTAGATAAGTGGATGCACCTTTTTGTAGGTGGATGGACCTTCAAGTGAGTTGGTGTGATGCAATGGAGCAGACTTCAAATCAGAGGCTGGGATCTTGCTGTGACACACCTCCTAACATCTCAAAACCTTTCCACCATCTGCAAGGCACAGTTAGGAAAACACTCCATTTACCTGGAAAAATGTAGCTCCAGCAACTCTGAAGAAGCTCGACTTCATCCAGGACAAAGTTCTTCACTCAGTTGACACCCCATGTGCCATCTTAAATGTTCGCTCACTCCTTCCACCAGTGTCTGAATTTATAAAACACTCTCAACCAGGCTACACCAACAACACCACCCAGACCCGACAGGGTTCCAGACACAAGGGAACACCACGCATGCTGGCTCCCCAAGTCTCACACCATCCTACCTTTGAAATACATCGCCACTCCTTCATTGTCACTGGGTCTAAGTCCCAGAACTACCTCCCCAATAGCACCTTCCCCAGAAGGACTGCAGTGGCCCAAGGAGGCAGCTCACAACCACCCCTCCCCCCCACCTTCCCAAGGGCGGGGGGGGGGGGGCAATAAATGCCAGTGATGCACATATCCTGAAAAATGAATTAAAAAGAAAAGATAAAAGGCAAAACAAAACAGTTGCTGGAAGCCTGAAATAAGACCAGAATATGATGGAAACACTCAGCTGGTCAGGCAGCATCTGCAGAGAGAGAAACACAGTTAGTGCTTCATGGAGCATAGAACATTGAAGATAAAACAATATAGCACAGGGACAGGCCCCTTAACCCACAATGCAGAATTAAACTAATCTTTCCTGGCTGCATATCACTCCATCCCTCACATATTCATGTGTCTATCTAATACCACTGTCATGTTCGCTTCTGCCACCATCCCTGGCAGCCCGTTCCAGATGCCCACCAATCTCCACACATCTCCCTCATCTCACTTAAACTCCCCCCTCTCACCTAAAATGTCTGTCCTCTGGTACTTCATATTTCTGCCCTGGGAGAAAGATTCTGACTGTCTACTCTATCTCATCAACATTATGTGGGCAATCATGGCTGGATGGAGGGCAAGTTTTTCTACCAAAGCAGTTTGCCATTGCCTTCTTCTGGGCAGTGTCTTTACAAGACGGGTGAGCCCAGCCATTACCAATACTCTTCGGAGATTGTCTGCCTGGTGTCAGTGGTCGCATAACCAGGATTTCTGATCTGCACCGGCTGCTCGTCCGACCATCCACCACCTGCTCCCATGGGTTCACACGTGATTCTGGATGGGGCAGGGGCTAAACAGGTGCTGCACCTTGCCCAGGGGTGACCTGCAGGCTAGTGGAGGGAAGGAGCACCTTACACTTCCTTTAGTGGAGATCTATCTCCACCCTGTCACCCACTACTCTATCTCTTGCTTCTCATAATTTTAAAAGCCTCTATCAGGTCTCCCCTCAGCCTCCTGGAAAGCCGAACCAAGTTTGTCCAACCTCTCTTCGTGGCTCGTTCCCTCTAATCCAGGCAGCATCTTGGTGAACCTCTTCTGCACCTCCTCCAAAGCCTCCACATCCTTCCTGTAATGGGGCGACTAGAATAGCACACAAAACTCCAAGTGCAGTCTAACCAAAGTCTCAGGTCAGAGTTCTCTCTCCACAGATGCTGTCTGGACAGCTGAGTGTTTTGAGCGCTTTCTGTTTTTATTATAAAGAAGAAAAGGCAGCAGGCAGAAGAGGGTGTTAGGCTTCCACCAACAAGTCACCCCACCACTGAAAATTCCACCGATATACCCCAGCTTCCCATCTACCCCCAAACAATTCCCCATTAATGCCGTTAATCGAAACGTCGACAGTGCTTCTCCTTATAGATGCTGCCTGGCCTGCTGTGTTCCACCAGCATTTTGTGTATGTCGTTTGAATTTCCAGCATCTGCAGATTTCCTCGTGTTTGCCCCATTAATCCCAGTGTTTCACTCCCCACCAGCACTGAACCCTAACCAATTCTATCCTTCTCACCCACCCCTGAACCAACTGCCGACCAAACCCCCACACGACTGCAAACCTCTCCAGCCCACCCCACCCTGCCTTTTCTCTGCACTCCCCTCCCCTCCCGATTCCACAACACTCCCTACACCTTCACTACTAACAGCCTACCCCCCATACCCAAGGAAAGCAGGGAGTGTATTACAGTGCAAATCAAGACAGCAGATGACAGTTGAAATGTGCTTCAGTTTTTAAGAACATTCTTGCTCAGCCCACATCACTGACCCAGAGGTCTCACAGGAAGGAAGCAAGCACATGTTCTTGGATTGTGAAATTGGGGTCATCACAAACATGGCAGGCATGCTTAGAACTCGCTGCCCTTTTCTGCAGGTCAGCGGCAACAGCACCAATGTCTCCGTTCTTCAACTAGTTTGAAGCACTATCTGTGCTCTGTGCTGGAGAATAATTTTCAAGCTCTGTTTCTTTGCTTTGGGATAGATTATTTTTTGGATTTCTTCTTTTCTGCTTTGTGGCATTAAAATGGACTATTCCTGGTTACTATTGCACTCCATTCCCTGCACGTCCTTGCCTCTCCCTCCGTCCCCCAGCTCTCAGATGCTCTGCGACCTCTGCCTCTCCAGCTCCAACGTCTCTGCATTTAAAAACTTCGATGCTGACAGACATGCCTTCAGATTCAACACACCGAACTCCAAAAATCCCTCCTTGCACCTCTCCATCTGCCCACCTCACACTACCACTTAGCTCTTTGACAACACTTTAGTCACATGTCCCATGATGCACCTGTGAAGGTTTTTGGGATACCTCGCCCCATGGACGGCAGCGTAGCGGTGGAAGCTGCCCTTGCTTGTCAAAAGATTTGGCATTTGTGGATTTCCCTTGGATGGGAAATTTCACAAGCAGTTTGATGTGATTAAAACTGATCAGTGATTCGTCAGTCTGTTCAGTTACAAGCCACCAGTGAGACTGCAGATGGGTAGCAAGTAGGTAAAAGCTACAGAAAATAATTGCAGCCTCGTTATCCCATAGAACAGAAGGATAGTGAAATTATGTTATACGAGGGGTGATTGATAAGTTTGTGGCCTAAGCTAGAAGGAGTCAATTTTAGAAAACCTGGCACATTTATTTTTCAACATAGTCCCCTCCAACATTTACACACTTAGTCCGGCGGTCGTGGAGCATACGGATCTTGGACCTCCAGAAAGTGTCCACAGCAGGGGTGATTGATAAGTTCGTGGCCTATGGTAGAAGGAGATGAGTTATTAACTTCAAACTTTCTGCCTAATCACGCAAAGAGTTGACCTGCACGTGCATGTAACGAGAGCTGTATAACTCATCTCCTTCTACTGTAGGCCATGAACTTATCAATCACCAATCTGTGGTCACTTCCTGGAGATCCAAGATCCGTATGCTCCACGACCGCTGGACTAAGTGTGTAAATGTAGGAGGGGACTATGTTGAAAAATAAATGTGCTAGTTTTTCTAAAACTGACTCCTTCTACCTTGGGCCACAAACTTATCAATCACCCCTCGTAACAAGGCAAACCCCTGGTCGAACCACCACAGAAAATGATGGAGAAACTCAGCAGGTCAGGCAGCACCTATGAACGGAAGCAAGCAGTCAATATTCAGGGTCGAGACCCTTCATCTGCTCAGCACCACTCACCAACTTTCTCTGCTACATTGGTGCCACTTCCTGCACACGTGTGGAACTCCTCTAGTAAGCTCACACTTTTTCCAGTAAATGATCGCTGCAAACAGTGGCCCATGGCTTCCCTGTCAGAGTTGAACTGAATTGCCTGCACGAACTGGCACTTTTACAGTGTGGGCTGGGGTCTCAGAGAGGCAGGACCGGGCCAGAGCTGCTAGAGCAGAATTGGATGCAGCGGAGCCGAGGCGAGGCGAACTCAAAGATAGATCCGAGGTTTGATTGATTTATGAGCTGAATTGCTGAAAGGTCAGGTACTGGCTAAATTGAAGCGGCAGAGAGCAAAGGAACGACCCAAAGTTTGGACGATTTAAGCACCAGGCCAGATTGAAATGGTCGGGGCGTCAGGGCTGGAGGCGTGGGATGGTTTAGTTCGGCTCCCTGCTTCGCAGGATTGCTCATCTCTGTGCTGGACTGAGGCTATGGCCTGCAAGTAGCCGACTTCTAGATTGGCTGCAGCGATGCCTGGTTTTGTGAACTTCAGTTGTGAATGTGTTTGCATTGTTTATTGTTTTTATTGTTTATTGTTTATCTTTATTGTTCACATGAATTGTTTTCTCTCTCTCTCTCTGCACACTGGGTGTTCAATGGTATCCTTTTGTTTTTAAGGGTTCTATTGGGTTTCTTTGTTTCATGGCTACCTATAAGGAGACGAATATAAAGATTGTATAAAGTATATAACTTTGATAATAAATGTACTTTGAACTTTGAAGTGGGTCAAGGAATGGCAAATGGAGTTTAATTCTGATAACTGTGATGTGTTGCATTTTGGGAAGGCAAGCCAGGGTAGGGTGTTCACATTGAACCCTAAGGCCTAGGGAGTATTGTAGAGCAGAGCGACCAAAGAGTACAAGTGTGTGCTTCCCTGAAAGTGGTGTTGCAGTTAGACAGGGTGATGAAAACAGATTTTGGCACGCTGGCTTTCATCAGTCAGGTCACTGAGTACAAATGTTGGGATATTACACTGCAGATGTACAAGACTTTTTTTAGTCCATATTTGTAATATGTGTTCACTTTTGTTCGCCCTGCTGTAAGAAAGATGTCATTAAGTTGGAAAGAGTGCAGAGGAGATTTATAAAGATGCTTCCAGGACTCGACGGAACTGACTTATGGAGAAAGGTTGAGCAGGTCAGGAGAACTTTCACTCAAGTTTAGGAGAATGTTGCATGATCTTATAGAGGTCTATAAAGTCATAAAGAGGGTAAATGCACACAATCTTTTTCCTGGGGTGGTGAATCAAGAACTGGAGGTTATTCTATGGGTGCTGATCTAGAGGTTATAGGTTTAAGGTGAGAGGAGAGGGGTTTAATAGGAACCAGAAGGACAACTTTTTCACTCAGAAGGTAGTATATCAGTATATGGAATGAGCTGTCAGAGAAAGGGGCTGAAGTAAGTACAAACCCCATTTCCAGAAAAGTTGGGATATTTTCCAAAATGCAATAAAAACAAAAATCTGTGATATGTTAATTCACGTGAACCTTTATTTAACTGACAAAAGTACAAAGAAAAGATTTTCAATAGTTTTACTGACCAACTTAATTGTATTTTGTAAATATACACAAATTTAGAATTTGATGGCTGCAACACACTCAACAAAAGTTGGGACAGAGTTAAAATAAGATTGAAAAGTGCACAGAATATTCAATTAACCCGGTTTGGAAGACTCCACATTTAGCATCCATCAAAGGCTCAGTCTTTGCAAGCAAGGATGGGTCGTGGCTCACCCCTTCGTGCCAAAATTCGTGAGAGAATTGTTAGTCAGTTCAAAAGGAATATTTCCCAATGCAAGATTGCAGAGAATTTAGGTCTTCCAACATCTACAGTACATAATATTGTGAAAAGATTCAGAGAATTCAGAGACATCTCAGTGCGTAAAGGGCAAGGTCGGAAACCACTGTTGAATGCGCGTGATCTTCAAGCCCTCAGGCGGCACTGCCTAAGAAACTGTCATGCTACTGTGACAATTATAGCCACCTGGGCTCGGGAGTACTCGGAAAACCATTGTCACTTAACACAGTCCGTCGCTGCATCCAGAAATGCAACTTGAAACTGTATGACACAAGGAGGAAGCCATACATCAACTCTATGCAGAAACGCCGGCGAGTTCTCTGGGCCCGAGCTCATCTCAGATGGACCGAAAGACTGTGGAACTATGTGCTGTGGTCAGATGAGTCCACATTTCAGCTAGTTTTCGGAAAAAACAGGCGTCGAGTTCTCCGTGCCAAAGATGAAAACGACCATCCTGATTGTTATCAGCGAAAGGTGCAAAAGCCAGCATCTGTGATGGTATGGGGGTGCATCAGTGCCCATGGCATGGGTGAGTTTCATGTATGTGAAGGTACCATTGACTCTGAGGCATATATTAGGATTTTAGAGAGACATATGTTGCCATCAAGGCGACGTCTCTTCCCGGGACGTCCATGCTTATTTCAGCAGGACAATGCCAGACCACATTCTGCACGGGCTACAACAGCGTGGCTTTGTAGACACAGAGTGTGTGTGCTTGACTGGCCTGCTGCCAGTCCAGATCTATCTCCTATTGAAAATGTATGGCGCATCATGAAGAGGAGAATCAGACAACGGAGACCATGGACTGTTGAGCAGCTGAAGTCTTATATCAAGCAAGAATGGACAAAATTTCCAATTGCAAATCTACTACAATTAGTATCCTCAGTTCCAAAACGATTAAAAAGTGTTATTAAAAGGAAAGGTGATGTATCACAATGGTAAACATGCCTCTGTCCCAACTTTTGTTGAGTGTGTTGCAGCCATCAAATTCTAAATTTGTGTATATTTACAAAATACAATTAAGTTGGTCAGTAAAACTATTGAAAATCTTTTCTTTGTACCTTTGTCAGTTAAATAAAGGTTCACGTGAATTAACATATCACAGATTTTTGTTTTTATTGCATTTTGGAAAATATCCCAACTTTTCTGGAAATGGGGTTTGTACATTAACAAGGTTTACAAGGCACTTTGACAGGTACATGGACATGGGCCAAACGGGAAAATGGGACACGCTTGAATGGGAATCTTGGCATGGAACACTTGGGCCAAAAGGCCTGTTTTCATGCTGTGTGACTATGATTCTAATTCCACCCCGATTCCCCCAGCAGCCACCTCCATGAGGAGTTATTTATGTTGGCCATTAAACCTGCCAATTAACCTACCAACCAGCACAGCTTTGGGATGTGGAAGGCAAGTGAGGCCACCCAGGGGAAGCGCACACCATCACAGCGAGAACGTGCAAACTCCACACAGACAGCACTTGAGGTCAGTATTGAACCCAGGTCTCTGGAGTGGTACTACCCACTGCATCACTCTGTAGTCCTCTTGTGGTGATCTGGCTGCCAATTATGGTAATAATCCCCATTGTTATGAAATATCTTTAAAGGGATTACAGTGTAGCATTAAATCCTAGACAGTCGACAGTTACTGTATATAAGTCAGAGGAACCTGTGCTGATGGACACTCAAATTAATCCATAATCATCTGTGTTCAAAGGCCAACTCATATCATGGCAGAAGACACTTCAGGAGTATTAATCAATGTATGTGTACTGTTCATTTGCATATCCAAAGCTAACTAAATTTGCTTTTCATCCATACACACTATTGTCTACCAAAGAGGCAAAATTGATGCATGGCACAAAACTAACTTGAGTCCATGACCTTCTGTTCCAGGTTTTCTTCATCTTTACTTGTTTCTCCTTAACTTATTGCAACAAATGAGCAGTCTGCTTAGTCCCCGTAATTAACATTGGCTTCTCGGGGAGCAATCCTGTAACTCCCATTTCCCTGCCTGTATTCCCCAGTAGACCATCAGATCAAAAGACTATTAGAGCAGAATTAGACTGTTCAGCCCATCGAGTCTGCTCTGCCATCCATTATGGCTGGTTTATTATCCCTCTCAACCCCATTTTCCTGCCTTCTCCCTGTAACCTTTGATGCCTTGACTAATCAAGAACCTACCAATGTCTGTTTTAAATATACCCAACAACTTTGCCTCAACAGCTGTCTGTGGAAATGAATTCCACAGAGTCACCACCCTCTGGCTGAATAAATTCCTCCTCATCTCTCTCTAATGTGATGTCCTTCTATTCTGAGGCTGTGCCCTCTGGTCCTAGACTCCCCCAGTATTGGAAACATCCTCTCCACATCCACTCTATCTAGGCCTTTCAATATTTGATGGTTTTCAATGAGATCCCCCCCCCCCCCTTCATTCTTCTAAACTCCAGCGAGTACAGGCCCAGAGCCATCAAACACTCCTCGTGCATTAACCCTTTCATTCCTGGGCATATTCGCATTTGAACTTCCTCTGGACCCTCTCAGATGTCAGCGCATCCTTTTAGATAAGGGGCCCAGAACTGCTCACAATACACAAAGTGAGCAAAACTAAATAAATAAGTGCAGTCTGACCGATGCCTTATAAAACCTCAGCATTACATTCCAGACAAGCAACTTTCTCTTTCTCACAAGTCCATCAATTCCCCTTTGATTGACCTACACTGAGGACCGATCAATTAGCATATCCTTAAGAAACTAGCACACCCACAGGAAACCCATACATTCTTGGAGAGGTATTCAAAGGGTATCTGAGGGGCAACTTTTTCACACAGAGGGTGGTGGATGAATGGAGTGAGTTACCAGCTGCAGGTAGAGGCAGGTAAAATTGAAACATTTTACAAATCATTTGAAGAGGATTATGGTACATGGATAGAATTAAGAGTCCACAGTGATAACAGCCAAATAGGACTATCTTAAATGACTATGGTCGGTATGGACAAGTTGCACTGAAGAGTCTGTTTCTGTGAATCTGTGAAGCAAGACTGCAATCAGTAGGTCTTTCCACATTACTAAGGTATGGAGCACCCACCAAATCACTGGAATTCATTGCGATTGTTATTCATTCACTTTTAGAAATGACAAGTGACTTTGAACCCAAGTAGAGTAGTCAGCAATAAATACCAAATATGTCACAGATTTCCTTCTCGCAGTAGCCTTGTGTTAACCCTGGATACGGAAAGTCCTGAAGTTTTCATTCATAATTGGCATAATCAAGTATGGCCGATTATATCCATAAAACTCAGTGGAAATCAACTGCTGATTAATAGTGTGTCAAGGAATGCTGGAGAAGGACAGGCACTGTTGATTCATCAACCTGACATATGAGGTGGCTTTGTTCCATATATTACTGTTCCCAAATCTCATTTTGCCTGATATCAAATGTTTTTCATAGGTCAGAGGAAGAGTTTGAGAGTTCAATTGCTCTGCTAAAGGAAGGCAGATGGATTAAACCTGAAGCCCTAAAGCTACACTCTGCAAATATTTGTATGCAGGTGGTTAATGTGTTGTCATGAATTCTTTTGTCAACGGCTTTGATGGAAATAAAATTTCTTTGACAACTTAACAAACAGAAGCATTTCATAAAAGCACTTTATGCTTTAGACACTGATGTTTGTGTAATACAATTTCAATGCCACAGTTTTCAAAGTTCGTAGTGAAGCAGAACAAATACGTTGGAAAGAAGTGCACAATATTGATTCAACTTTTGCCGACTTCAGCAGGTAGGTTGTGAATGGATTTGTGATGCATTTGATCTAAACCTGGTATTCCATGGTAAGTGGGGTTGTCGAGGTCATACGTCTCTGTGTTAATGTTCTGTGTACACTTCTGTTGGGATTGTTGACTTACTCTGCACAAGAGGAAGTGAAATACTGCTGAGAAAGAGAGACAGCCAACTCCTTCTCTCAGGATTTGGAGAAAGGGGATCTGCTACATGCTGAGATTGGCCAAATCGAGGGGAACTGTTCCCATTAGCAAATAATTCAAGGGGCAGGAGGCACAAATTTAAAATATTGGGAAAAAGATACAAGGAGGATGTTGGAAGGAAACTTTAGTAGTTAGTTAGTTAGTTAGTTATAACAATAGTTAGTTATTGTCTCAAATTCACCACATGTAAGAGTACTGGAAACAGTCAAGGGGGGCCTTTACAAAGAAATAGAGACAGAGCACAGAAACAGCCCATATAACCCTGCTCGACCATGATGGCCCTAATGTCCTACATAAGGCCCAAATCCCTCTAAACCTTTCCTATCCGTTCAAATGCATTTTAAACATTGCAATATTACCTGTCTCCACCACCTCTTCTGTCAGCTCATTCAAAAGAGAGAAGAATTTGCAGTGAGAGAGAGAGAATGATAGAATGGGACTGAGGGGATTGGTCCAGGGGGAGATAGCATAGACTCAATAGGCTGAAAGGCCACCTACTGTACAGTAGCAATACTATGAAACTCAGTGCACAGTGCTCTAATTAAATTGCTAACAACCTCTAAACCAGAGTTCAAGCTCTACAATGGTTAAGTTAATAATCTGGAAATTAATATAAAATCTGCTAGCTTACTTTAAACACATTTGGTTCTCTAATTTCAGAGGAGGCCTCATGCTGCAGCCGCCCAGCAGGAGGCGGTGTGGTGCAGTGTCCATGTTGGGTTGGGGCCTGGACCCTCCCGGCAGTGCTGCCCTCTAGTGTTCACTCAGTGGGAGACATCTGGATTGCGTTCGTCTGCAGACTGCTGCTGTCTTGTTCTTGCCAACAACATTCATGCACCATCAATCTACAGGACACTCATGGACTTGGGCTTTATATTTTTTGTGTGCATGAATGTTTACCACTATCTTATATGTGCTGTAAGTGCCTTATGCTGAGTATTACTGTTTGTGCTATGTCTTGCACCTTGACCCCGGAGGAACACTGTTTCGTTTGACTGTATTCATTTCAATGAAAATTGAACTTAAACTTGAACTTGAAATCGCAGTAAAACTTCCTTCACAGTAAAACCATCTGACCATTCTGATAGTCACCAGTGCCTCTACTTCCTCAGGAGGCAAAAGAAATTTGGCATGCCCCTGTCAACTCTTACCAATTTTTAACGATGCATCACAGAGAGCATCTTATCTGGATGGCAAGCTTGTACGACACTGCTCCACACATCACTGCAAGAAGCCGCCTGCAGAGAGTTGTGGACACAGCTCAGCAAATCACAGAAACCAGCCTCCCCTCCATGGACTCTGTCCATACTTCTTGCTGGATCAGTGAGCCAGCCAGCATAACCAAAGAACCCACCCCCACCCCAGACATTCTCTCTTCTCCCTGGCTCAAGGACAGCTTCTACCTCACTGTTACAAGAGTATTAACAGGCTTCCTAGTACAATAAATTGGACTCTTGATTTCACCAACTACCTCATTTTGATCATGCACTATACTGCCTGCACAGCACCTTTTCTGTGGCTGTTACACTTTATTCTGCCTTGTTACTGTTTTACCTTGTTCTACCTCAGTGCACTGTGGAATGATCTGATCTGTATGAACAGTATGCAAGACAAGCTTTTCACTCTATCTCTGTGGATGTGACAAAAATAGAGGAATTCCATTCCCAAATTCCAGTTCATGCAGAGAATCTAGAACTAGGGGATTTCTGAATTGAAACAGAATATACTGGAAATACTCAGCAAGTAACACCATGCCTGCAGGAATAGAAACACAGGCCAATAATTCAAGCTGAAAAAAACTTCATCTGGTTGTCAGTTTAAAACAGAGATTAGAACATAGAACGTAAAAATCTACAGCACATTACAGGCCCTTCAGCCCAAAATATTGTACCAACCATGTAACCTACTCTAGAGACTGCCTGGAATTTCCCTAGCGCATAGTTTGGGGGTGTTGTGGATAGTGTGGAAGGCTGTCAGAGGGTACAGCGGGACATTGATAGGATGCAAAACTTGGCTGAGAAGTGGCAGATGGCGTTCAACCCAGATAAGTGTGAAGTGGTTCATTTTGAACGGTCAAATATTATGGCAGAATATAGTATTAATGGTAAGACTCTTGGCAGTGAGGAGGATCAGAGGGATTTTGGGGTCCGAGTCCATAGGACACTCAAAGCTGCTACGCAGGTTGACTCTGTGGTTAAGAAGGCATACGGTGCATTGACCTTCATCAATCAAGGGATTGAGTTTAGAAGCCGAGAGGTAATGTCACAGCTATATAAGACCCTGGTCAGACCCCACTTGGAGTACTGTGCTCAGTTCTAGTCACCTCACTACAGGAAGGATGTGGAAACCATATAAAGGGTGCAGAGGAGATTTACAAGGATGTTGCCTGGATTGGGGAGCATGCCTTATGAGAATAGGTTGAGTGAATTTGGCCTTTTCTCCTTGGAGCGGCGGAGGATGAGAGGTGATCTGATAGAGGTGTATAAGATGAAGCGAGGCATTGATCGTGTGAATAGTCAGAGGCTTTTTCCCAGGGCTGAAATGGCTAACACGAGAGGGCCCAGTTTTAAGGTGCTTGGAAGTACGTACAGAGGAGATGTCAGGGGTAAAATTTTTACGCAGAGAGTGATGAGTGCGTGGAATGGGCTGCCGGCGACAGTGGTCGAGGTGGATACGATAGGGTCTTTTAAGAGACTTTTGGATAGGTACATGGAGCTTAGAAAAATAGAAGGCTATGGGTAACCCTAAGTAATTTCTAAAGTATGTGTTTGACACAGCATTGTGGGCCAAAGGACCTGTATTGTGCTGTAGGTTTTCTATGTTTCTGTGTTTCTATAGCCCTCTATTTTTCTAAACTCCATGTTTAGAAATCTAAGGGGCTCTTAAAATACCCTATTTTATCCGCTTCCACCACCACCACCAGCAGTGCATTCCCCACACCCACCACACTCTGTGTGGAAAACATACCCCTGACATCACCTCAGTACCTATTTCCAAGCACCTTAAAACTATGACCCCTTGTGTTAGCCACTTCAGCCCTGGGAAGAAGCCTCTAGCTATCCACAGGATCAATGCCCCTCATCATCTTACACACAAGATTAGGTGATTTTTTTTCTCTTGCAGGGCTGTGAATCTCTGGAACTCTCTTCGTCAGAGGTCAGTGGAAGCAGAGTCTTTGAATATTTTTTAAGGGGGAGTTGATTCTCCATATTCATGGGACTGAGTTGTTAAGTGCAGGTAGATAGGAATGCAGAGCTGAAGTTGCAGTCAGATTAGCCATAATTATATTAAAGGCTAGCACAGGCCAGAGGGGCTGAGTGGCCTTCTTTATAATTTGATATGATGCTCTTTTAGAAGATATGAAAAGGCTGAAGGATGCTGCTCACTTTCTGGATGATATCCTCAGGATTGTTCTTTCATTCATTATGTGCCGTGTCCTATGATGTGGGCGGTCATCGTCTTCCGTGACCATGATTGTTCCTGGCAAATTTTTCAGTGGAAGTGGTTTGCTTCTGGGCAGTTTCTTTACAAGAAGGGTGACCCCAGCCATTGCCAATACTCCTCAGAGGTCGTCTGCCTGGCATCGGTTGTCGCATAACCAGCGCTTGTAATCTGCACGGGCTGCTCATACGACCACCCACCACCTGCTGCCATGGCTTCACGTGACCCTGACCCGTTGGGGAGGGAGGGATAATCAGGTGCTACACCTTGCCCAAGGGTGACCTGCAGGCTAGTGGAGGGAAGGAGCACCTTACACCTCCTTTGGTAGAGACGTATCTCCACTCCCACCTCCCCAATCCTCATTATACCTTTCCCATTACATCACAGAGGCTTCAAGAGCCGACTGACTCACAGAGGGAATTCCTGCTGCCTGAGGCAGAGATGAATGCACTTCCCTCATCTGAGTTTCAACTTGCTTCTCTCCACCTGCACCGGAGAAGGAGAATGGCTGGTGATTGAATCATTTGAAAAGAACCAGTTTGGAGATCAGATTGAGCAATGGGGTTCAGGTAAATGTTGTGATGCTCCCTGTCGGGAGAATTTAAACAACCTTGCAATGTTCTTGCTTTCCAGATTATATCACCCCACCTGTATTGGCTGTACCTTCAACCTCACAGAATGACTCATGGGGAACAGGTGAGTCAAGGTAAACAAACTCAAATGAGTTTATTTCCTTAATTCACAGAGACATAAATCAGAGAAACAGGCTCTTTGTCCATCAAGCATCCACATTTATTCTCCTCACACTCCCATCAATTTCCCCAGATTTTATCCCTCACCTACACACAGGTGGCAATTAAGCCACCACACATACTTGGGAAGTGGGGGAAACCCACACGGTAGAGGGCAAACTCCGTACAGACAGTGCCCAAGGTCAAGGTCAGAACTGTGACCCTGGAGCTATGAAGTAGTGACCCTATATATTGTACCACTGTGCTGCCATTTCGCTTCATTACATTAATTAAAGTGCCTGATAGAGCACATTCCAAAGCAAGATGTTGCATGTAGAAATTCACACACGTTTTATTCATAAAGTTAAGATATGCTTTCTCTTCTCTGTTTATGGCCAGGTTACATAATAGCTTCATTCTCCAACATGTAGAACAGCTTATTACCTATTGATCCATCCCCGCCCTGACCTAAGATCACAAGCTGAATACTGAGCTCTGTGACCATTATACCACACCCAGGACTGTTAGCCTTCATGTGTCTGATTATCACTGTCCCAGCTGTCTGTTTCTATTTCCCCTCAATAATAATTATACCACTTTGGATACTGTTTGGGTGGGGCTGGAGGTCCTACCAGGGGTAAGCTACAGCAACCAAGTCTCTGTTACTGAGTCTGTCTCTGTGGCTCAGAAGGGAAGGTGGGGGGGGGGATAAAGAGGAGTGCAGTAGTGATAGGGGATTCCATAATTAAATGAGCAGAAAGCAGATTCTGTGAACGTGAAAGAAACACTGGGATGGTATTTAGCCTCCCAAGTGCCAGGGTCAGGGATGTCTCAGTTCAGGTCCGCAGTATCCTAAAAGGGGAGAGTGAAAAGTGGGAATTCATGGTACATATGGTACCAACGACATAGGTTGGAAAAGGGAGCAGGTCCTGAAGAGAGAGTAGGGGGAGTTAGGCAAAAAGCTGAAAAGCAGGACTTCCAGGGTAGTAATCTCTGGATTGCTGCCTGTGCCACGTTCCAGTGAGGGTAAGAATAGGATGATTTGGCAGATGAATGTGTGGCTGAAAAATCGGTGCAGGGGGCAGGGGTTCACATTCTTGGATCATTGAGATCTCTTCTAGGGAAGGAACGACCTGTACAAAAAGGTCGGATTACACCTGAACCCAAGGAGTACCAATATCCCAGCAGGCAGGTTTACTAGAGCAGTTGGCAAGGGTTTAAAATAATTTAGCAGGGGATTGGGGACCAGAGTTATAGAGCGGAGGATGGACTAGTTGGTATACAAGATGCAGTGTGTAGTCAGTGGAATGAGTTGAAATGCAACAAGGGGCCAAAATCAAAACAGATGATGAATACAGGACTGAAGGTGTTATATCTGAATGCACACAATAAATGGAGTAAGGTAGGTGATCTTGTAACACAGCTAGAGATTGGGAAATATAATGTTGTGGGCATCTCCAAGTCATGGCTGAAAGAAGATCATCTTTGGAAGCTTAACATCCAAGGATACACATTGTATTGAAAGAACAGGCAGTTAAACAGAGGGGTGGGGTAACTCCATTGGTAAAAAATCAAATCAAATTCTTGGAAAGAGGTGACATAAGATCAGAAGATGTAGAATCCTTGTGGGTAGAGTTAAGAAACTGCAAGGGTAAAAAGACTCTGATGGGAGTTATTTACAGGCCTCCCAACAATAGCCAGGATGTGGACTACAAATTACAACGGGAGATAGAAAAGGCATGTTAAAAGGGCAATGTTACAATAGTCATGGAGGATTTCAGTATGCATGTAGATTGGGAAAATCAGATTGGTGCTGGATCCCAAGAGACAGATTTTGTAGAATGCAAACAAGATGGCTTTTTCGAGCAACTTGTGGTTGAGCCCACTAGGGGAATGGCAATTCTGGACTGAGTGTTATTTAATGACCCAGATTTGATTAGGAAACTTATGGTAAGGGAACCCTTAGGACACTGTGATAGTATGATAGAATTCGCCCTGCAGTTTGCAAAAGAGAAGCTAAAATTGGATGTGTCAGTTGTCAGTGGAGTAATTATGGAGGCATGAGAGAGGAGTTGGCCAAAGTTGATTGGAAGGTTACACTAGCAAGGATGATGGCAGAACAGAAATGGCTGGAGTTTCTGGGGGCAACTTGGAAGGCGCAGGATAGATACAAAGATGAAGGAGTATTCTAAAGGGAGGATGAGGCAACCAGGGCTGATAAGGGAAATCAAAGATGGCATAAAAGCAAGAGAGAGGGCATATAATAGAGCAAAAATTAGTGGGAAGATAGAGGATTGGAAAGCTTTTAAAAACCGATAGAGGGCAACTAAAAAAGAAACAAGGAAAGAAAAGATGAATACAAAGGTGAGCTAGCCAATAATATAAAAGAGGATACAGAAAGATTTTTGGATATATAAAGAGTAAAAGAGAGGAGAGTGGCTATCAGACTGCTGGAATATAATGCTGGAGAGGTAGTAATGGGCAACAAAGAAATTAATAAATATTTTGCATCAGTCTTCAGTGTAAAAGGCACTAGCAGAATGCCAGAAATTTAAGAGTTTCAGGTGACAGAAGTGAGTGTCATTGCTATTACTCAGGAGAAGGTGTTTGGGAAGCTGAAAGGTCTCAAGGTAGATTTATCACCTGGACCAGATGACTACTCCCAGGATTCTGAATGAGGTAGATGAAGAAATTGTGGAGGCATTAGTGATGATCTTTGAAGAATCACTGGATTCTGGAATGGTTCTGGAAGGCTGGAAAACTGCAACTGTCACTCCACTCTTCAAGAAGGGAGGGAGGTAGAAGAAAGGAAACTATAGGCCAGTTAGCCTGACTTCAGTGGTTGGGAAGATGTTGGGGTCTATTACGAAGGATAAGGTTTTGGGGTACTTGGAAGCACATGATAAAATCTACCAAACTCTTTCCTTAAGGGGAAATCTTGACTGACAAATCTGTTGTAACAGGCACAAAATGCTGGAGAAACTCAGCAGGCCAGGCAGCATCTATGGAAAAGAGTACAGTTGGCATTTCAGGCCAAAACCCTTCGGCAGGACTGGAGTAAAAAAGATGAGGAGTCAAAGTTAGGAGGTGGGGGGAGGGGAGGGAGAAACACAAGGTGATAGGTGAAACTGGGAGGGGGAGGGGTGAAGTAAAGAGCTGGGAAGTTGATTGGTGAAAAAGATACAAAGATGGTGAAGGAGGAATCTGATAGGAGAGAACAGAAGCCCTTGGAAGAAAGAAAAAGGAGGAGGAGCACCAGAGGGAGGTGATGGGCAGGTAAGGAGGTAAGATGAGAGAGGGAAATGGGATTGGGGAATAGAGGAGGAGGGTATCACTGTAAGTTCGAGAAATCAATGTACATGCCATCACGTTGGAGGCTACCCAGACGGAATATAAGGTGTTGCTCCTCCAACCTGAGTGTGGCCTCATTGTGACAGTAGAGGAGGCCATGGATAGACATGTCGGAATGGGAATGGGAAGTGGAACTAAAATGGGTGGCCACTGGGAGATCCTGCTTTCTCTGGTGGATGGAGCGTAGGTGCACAGCGAAGCAGTTTCCCAATCTACGTCGGGTCTCACTGATATACAGGAGGCCACACCGGGAGCACCAGATACAGTAGATGACCCCAACAGACTTATAAATGAGGTGTCGCCTCACCTGGAAGGATTGTTTGGGGCCCTGAATGGTAGTGAGGGAGGAGGTGTAGGGGCAGGTGTAGTGAGGGAGGAGATATAGGGCAGGTGTAGATGAGGCTTTTCATTCCAGAATGAATGAGATGTCCTCCTTCTTCAAAGAAAGGGGCTTCCTTTCCTCCACCCTCAATGGGGCCCTCAACCACGTCTCTTCCATTTTGCACATGTCTACCCTCACCCCATCCTCCCGCCACTCCACCAGGGATAGGGTTCCTCTTGTCCTCACCTACCACCCCACCAGCCCTAAACGTCAACTGTACTCTTTTCCATGGATACTGCCTGACCCGCTGAGTTCCTTCAGCAATTTGTGTGTATTGCTTGGATTTCCAGCATCTGCAGATTTTCTCATGTTTGTGACAAATCTGCTGGAATTTTTGGAGGAAATAACAGGCAGATTAGACAAAGGTGAGTCAGTGGATGTTGTTTACTTGGATTTTCAGAAGGGCTTTGATAAGGTGGTGCACATGAGGCTGCTTAACAAAATAAGAGCCGGGGATATTATGGGAAAGGTACAAGAAAGGATGGAAGATAGGCTGATTGACAGGAGGCAAAAAATGGGAGTAACGTGGGACTTTTCATGTTGGCTGCCGGTGACTAGTAGTGTTCTGCAGGTGTCGGTATTGGGACTGCTTCTTTTCATGTTGCCTGCCAATGATTTGGGTGATGGAATTGATGGCTTTGTGGCCATGTTTGCGGACAATACGAAGATAGATGCAACTGCAAGGTAGCGTTGAGGAAGCAGAGTGTCTGCAGAAGGATCTAGTCAGACTGGGAGAATCGGTAATGAAGTGGCAGATAGAATATAATGTAGGGAAGTGCATGATCGTGCACTTTGGCAGAAGGAATAAAGGTGTGGACAATTTTCTAGACGGGGAGAAAATTAAAAATCATTGGAGGTACAGAGGGACTTGGGAGTCCTCATGCAGGATTCCCTAAGGTTTAACTTGCAGTTTGAATCAGTGGTGAGGAAGGCAAATGCAATGTTAGCATTCATTTCGTGAGATTGGAATACAAAAGCAAGGATGTAATGCTGAGGCTTTATAGGGCACTGGTCAGACTGCATATTGTGAGCAGTTTTGGGCCCCTTATCTAAGAAAGGATGTGCTTGGCATTGAAGAGGGTCCAGAGGAGGTTCACAAGAATGATCCCGGGAATGAAAGGGTTAACCTATGAGGAGTATTTGATGGCACTAGGCATGTACTCATTGGAGTTGGGAAGAATGAGGGGGATTTCTCATTGAAACCTATCAAATATTGAAAGTTCTGGGTGGAGTGGATGTAGAGAGAATGTTTCCTATACTGAGTGAGTCTAGGACCAGAGGGCACAGCCTCAGAATTGTGAGATGTCCCTTTAGAACAGAAATGAGGAAAAATTTCTTTAGCTTGAGGGTAGTGAATCTGTGGAATTCTTTGCCCAGACAGCTGTGCAGGCCAAGTCAATGGATATATTTAAGTCAGAGATTAATCAGGGTATCAAAGATTATGGGGAGAAGGAAGGAGAATGGAGCTGAGAGGGGTAATAAATCAGACATGATGGAGCAGAATCGATGGGCCAAATGGCCTAATTCTGTTCTTTTGGCTTATGGTCTTCTGGCCTTTTTTGTCTGTCTCCATCTATATCCCAAATCCATCACTCCCACTCTCCTACCCAACATCATCTGCCCAACATCCTTCACCCCTCCTCAGTCCTTTTAGCTCCTGTTTTGTCCACGCCCCTTCCCTTCTTTATAGAGGCCATCGCCCTCTCCGCTCTTAGTGCTGATGCAGGGTCTCGACCCAAAAGGTCAGCAATTCGTTTAACTCCCCACCCACCCCCTGCCACACATACAGATGCTGCTTGGCCTGCAGAGTTCTTCCAGTTTGTTGCTCCAGATTCATCAAGCCTTCATCCCTTGAACCTAGGCCACAGCAACTATTTCCCTGCGATTGTTTACTGGGAAACTCTCCAGTGCTCTTTCGCAATTATATCAAGTGCTGCAGCTGGTGTTGAAGGGCCGATCTTCACACAGAGCACAAGGTGCATAGAATTATACTTGTATTTGCATATCACCTTCCATCGAACATAGAACTGTACAGCAATTTTGGGATGTCTGTGCTGAACACGGTGCCAATCTAAAATCATTTTTTTGTGTATTTGCACAGTTTGTTGGCTGCCCTGATGGTTGCGGTCTTTCATTGATTCTATTATGGTTGTTGTATTTATTGAGTATGCCCGCAAGAAAATAGATCTCAGGGTTGTATATGGTGACATATGTATGTACTTTGATAATAAATTTACTTTGAACTTTAAACTTAAATCTCTTCTACCTGCACCTGATCCATATCCTTCCATTCCCTGCGGTTTGCGTGCTGTCCAAAAGCCTCTTAAAAATTTTTTAGGAGAGTTCCGGCCTCCTTCCACATTCTGTGTAAAATCTCTTGTCCCATACATCTCCTTTAAACTTTCCCAAGCTCACATTCAAAACATAACCTCTACTATTCGACCCTGGGGAAAAAAAGATTCTTTGGTCTACTCTGTCTATGCATCTCATAGTTTTATGAACTTGTATCAGTTCTCCCTAAAGCATCCGACACTTCAGAGAAATCATCCCATGTTTACCCAATTTCTGCCAAAGGCTAATACCCTCTAATCCAGGCAGCGTCCTGGTAAACATATTCTGTACTCTTTCCAAAGCCCCATCCTTCCTGTAATGGGGCGACCAGAATCTCTCAGGATGTCCTAAACACTTTACAGTTAATCTAAGTGATCATTGAGGTGTGGTCTCTTTTGAAATGCAGGAAAGGTGGCAGGCAGTATGTGTGCAGTAAGCTTTAACAAAGCAGTGTGATGATAACTAGACCCATTGTTGAGGGATAAGTTTCCAGGAAGAGAGGAAAAATTTACTCAGCGTCACTCATCTCAGCCAAATGATGGCATCTCCCACAGAACAGGTCTTCCTCGATTTTCAGCCTAGATTGCACACTCAAATCTCCAAAATAGCCATCTTGCTGGTCTTTCGGTTCAAGGAGATGCCCACAAGCTGACTGGCACAGTTCCAAGGGAGCTGGTTGTGGATTACAGGAGGAATGGAGACAGGTTAGTCCCTATTGACATCAATGGATCTGGGGTCGAGAGGGTAAACAACTTTAAGTTCCTTGGCATCCACATCACCGAGGACCTCACGTGGTCTGTACACACCGGCTGTGTGGTGAAAAGGGCACAACAGCATCTCTTTCACCTCAGACGGTTGAGGAAGTTTGCTATGGGCCCCCGAATCCTAAGAACTTTCTACAGGGGCACAATTGAGAGCATCCTGACTGGCTGCATCACTGCCTGGTACGGGAACTGTACCTCCCTTAATCGCAGGACTCTGCAGAGAGTGGTGCGGACAGCCCAGCGCATCTGTAGATGTGAATTTCCCACTATTCAGGACATTTACAAGGACAGGTGTGTAAAAAGGGCCCGTAGGATCATCGGGGACCCAAGTCACCCCAACTACAATCTATTCCAGCTGATACCATCTGGGAAACAGTACCACAGCATAAAAGCCAGGACCAACAGGCTCTGGGACAGCTTCTTCCACCAGGCCATCAGACTGATTAGTTCATGCTGACACAACTGTATTTCTATGTTATATTGACTGTCCTGTTGTACATACTATTTATTACAAATTACTATAAATTGCACATTACATGTTTAGACAGGGACATAACGTAAAGATTTTTACTCCTCATGTGTATGATGGATGTAAGTAATGAAGTCAATTCAATTCAATGTACAGGAATCTCTCTCTCTCTCACACACACACACGTTGTCTATCGAAATTCGATGACAACGTCCACTCCTTTAACGGTGAGATCTTTGATGACTGTACAGTCCTGTCCTGGACCTACAAGCTCTATTGCAGGTGGGACATGTATATGTGGTAGTGGTGGTAGTGATGGCAACCATGGCTGCATTTCTCTCTTTCTCTGGTAATTACTCCCCACTCCCTCCTTTCTTTCTTTCTTTTTCCATTCCCCATTAGCTGTGAAGTGCTTTGGGATCTGCTGAGAGGATACAAACTAAATGTGGTGATTGATGAGGCCAATGTGGGAACCACAGACCCTGCAATGGATGGGGCAGGAGGTGGGCTTTGGAGAGACTGGGTAGTTCAGGAGATTATCCATTGCTTCCACTGTTTGTGTTCTCCCAGTACATAGACAAGACTCCTCATTGCATCTCAAATCCCCACTCTGAGCAATCGTGGGTCGGAGGTCCTTTGGAATCTGTGTGGATATTGCATTTCTTCAAGGAGACTTTGTGAACATCCTTGAATCATTTCCTCTGTTTGGCTGGTACTCTCAAAGTCAAAGTCAAGTTTATTGTCATGTGCACAAGTACATTGCTGCACTGGTGAAACGAGAAACTGACTTGCAGCAGCATTGCAGGCACAGCGCATCAGATAAGCAGCCTTCACAAGAAAAAACAGAAATTATCAAGTTATACAAAATTATACAAGAAATAACACAATTAGAACAAAAAAGTCCATTTTAATGTAAAGTGATCAAAGAGATATACTGAGGTAGCAATTCGGGTTGTCCAGGTTGGTTCAAGAACTGAATAGTTGAAGTGTAGTAACTGTTCATGAACCTGGTGGGGTGGGGCTTCAGGCTTCTGTACCTTTTGTTCCATGGTAGTTGTGAAATGGTGGCATGACCTGAATAAGATTATGATAATCTGTGATTAAGGTTGGAGTTAAAGCTAACAGAATTTAGCCTGTGGCCATAATTTTCATGAATGTACAGTCTATGCTTGTGAATGTTATCTATCTTGTGGTTTGGTTGATAAGATTGCGTGACTATTTTTTTGAGCATTGGGAGTGACTTATCTGCTTAATTATGTTAGTGCTTGTTAAAACTATTTGCTGCACTGAAGTACAGTTAAGAAGATGGCCTGGCCTGGATGGTAGGGATCTTTGATGATCCCTTCTTGAGGCAGTGTCTCGTGTAGATATTATTGATGGTGGGGGATGGATTTGCCTTTGATGTGTTGGGCTGACAGCTTCTCATGTTCTTGCGCACTCGAATTGCCATACCAGACCATGATGCAACCAGTCTGGATGCTTTCAGCAGTACATCTGTAGATGTTCGTTACAGTGTTCAGTGACAAGCTAAGCCTCCTTAACCTCCCAACCTCCTTAACCTCGTTAAACCTCCCATGACAGAGTTTGCAATGGAGGATTTCTTTCAGGAATCTGATGTCAGGTATGCAAATTGCCAGCTGAACAAATTAGAGCCTCAGTGCTGGAGGGGTGGCTTGAGTGAAGACACTGATGATGGTATGTTTATCCATCCAATGAATTTGGGAATATTTTGCAGAAACAGTACTGGTGAACTTTTTATAGTGCCCTTAGCTGCCTCCTGTAAGTAGTACAGAAAGGCATGGGTCACTTGCGCCAGGTCTAAAGGTTTGAATTTGAAATGCCCTTTTCTTCAATCAACCTTGAGGGATGTCCACAATGGCAAAGGAAACTGCCTGTGTGTGAACTTGCACTACAATAGCGTCCTCCCACCAACTGATGCTGCATTCTTCATTTTCGACCTCGCAGCTCTTCAGAGAAACTCCTGGACTCTAGCTGACACCCATCTGCCTCCCAGTTTGCAGTAAGGTGCATTAAAGATATCCAAAGTAATTGATTAAAAAAAAAGAAATGCAGAACTTTAAAATGGGGAGCAGATCATATCAGTGTAGCCAAGTTCCATCGTGCCCAGCTTCAGCTAAGATGCTACTGACTTTAATCTCCATATCCTGTAACACATAATTCTTTAAATTTAAAGGGTAAACAACACCATTCTCTAAACACAAGGGATTCTGCAGGTGCTGGAAATCCAGAGCAGCACACACACAACATGCTGGAGGAACTCAGCAGGTTAAGCAGCATCTGTGGAAATGAAGTCAACATTTTGGGCTGAGACCCTTCATCAGGACTGTGTTCTCAAATAAGTGATAGCATTGTGCAATGCATCCTGTTGTGTAAGATGCTGTATTACAAGGGTTGTAACCATCTACCTTACCACATGGGCCACAAGAACTACTTCAGTGCAGATTGACAAAGCACACTTGATCTTGGCTGACGGTCCCAAGTTCTGATGGATTTCATCCAAGGGTCTTAAAAGATGCAGCTCCAGAGATAGTTGACTCAGTGGTTTTAAATTCCCTGGATCCGGAAAGAAAGCTCCTTTGGATTAGAAAACAGCAAATATAACCCCTTTGTTGAAAAGTAAAGGTGGGAGACAGAGAGCAGAAAACGATAGGTAGTTTAACACCTGTTAGTTTCACATCTATTAGAGGGAAAATATTAGAAACAATTATTACAGACATTGTACAAGCGCACAGAAAATTCAAGGTAATCAGGCAAAATCAACATTGTTTAGTTAAAGGAAAATCATGTTTAACCAACTCATTGGAGTTCTTTGAAGAGGTAACATGCTGTTGATAAAGGGGAACTGGCAGAATAATTATCCTTTGATTCCCAAAAATATTTAATAATGTACTTCATCAAAGGGTGTTGTGTAAAATAAACTGTAGTGTAGCAGGTAACATATTGCCATGGATAGATTAACTGGTTTAAGAGAAAGCGAATGTAGGTAATGGTGCATGTTTTTCTGATCAGCAAGCTTTCACAGTAGGGGTGCTGGGGCTCCAACCTTTAACAATTTATCTAATTGGATTGGTTTATTGGTCCTATTCTTTCACGGTTTATCCTCTTGCTCTTCACACGCAACTGTAGAATGCCTTGGGGTTTTCCTTAATCCTGTCCGCCAAGGCCTTCTCATGGCCCCTTCTGGCTCTCCTAATTTCCTTCTTAAACTCCTTCCTAGTAGCCTTATAATCTTCTAGATCTCTATCATTATCTAGTTTTTTGAACCTTTCATAAGCTCCTCTTTTCTTCATGATTAGATTTACAACAGCCTTGTACACCACGGTTCCTGTACCCTATCATCCTTTCCCTGTCTCAATGGAATGTACCTATGCAGAACTCCACGCAAATATCCCCTGAACACTTGCCACATTTCAGCCGTACATTTCCCTGAGAACATCAAGTTCCAAGTTCCTGCCTGATAGCCTCATATTTCCCCTTACTCCAATTAAACACTTCCCTAACTTGTCTGTTCCTATCCCTCTCCAATGCTATGGTAAAGGAGATAGAATTGTGATCATTATCTTCAAAAAGCTCTCCCACTGAGAGATCTGACACCTGACCAGGCTCATTTCTCAATACCAGATCAAGTACAGCCTCTCCTCTTGTAGGCTTATCTACATATTGTGTCAAGAAACCTTCCTGAACACACTTAATAAACTCCACCCCATCTAAACCCCTTGCTCTAGGGACATACCAATCAATATTTGGGAAATTAAAATCTCCCACCATGGCAACCCTGTTATTATTACACCTTTCCAGAATCTGTCTCCCTATCTGCTCCTTGATGTCCCTGTTACTATTGGGTGGTCTATAAAAAACACCCAGTAGAGTTATTGGCCCCTTCCTGTTCCTAACTTCCACCCACAGAGACTCGGTAGACAATCTCGCCATGACTTCCTCCTTTTCTGCAGCTGTGACACTATCCCTGATCAGCAGTGCCATGCCCCCACCTTTTTTGCCTCCCTCCCTGTTCTTTCTGAAACATCTAAAACCTGGCACTCGAAGTAACCATTCCCGTCCCTGAGCCATCCAAGTCTCTGTAATGGCCACCACATCATAGCTCCAAGTACTGATCCACGCTCTATGCTCATCTGCTTTGTTTATGATGCTTCTTGCATTAAAATAGACACGTCTCAAACCATCGGTCTGAGCACGTCCCTTCTCTGTCATCTGCCTATCCTCCCTCTCGCACTGTCTCCAAGCTTTCTCTATTTGTGAGCCAACAGCCCCTTCCTCCGTCTCTTCAGTTTGGTTCCCAACCCCCAGCAATTCTAGTTTAAACTCTCCCCAATAGTCTTAGCAAACCTCCCTGCCAGGATATTGGTCCCCCTTGGATTCAAGTGCAACCTGTCCTTTTTGTACAGGTCACTCCTGCCCCACTGTTTAGCCTCACAGTCATAAGTGTAAAGTGAGTAAAGCAGGGGTTATGCACACAGTCTCGTTGTGCGCCTGTGCTGATGGAGATTGTGGAGGAGATGTTAATGCCAATCTGAACTGATTGAGGTTTGCGAGTGAAGAAATCGAGGATCCAATTACACAAGGAGTTGTTGAGGCCAAGGTCCTGAAGCTTATTGATTAGTTCTGATGGTATTGAACTCGAGCTGTAGTTGATAAAAAGGATACTGATACATGCATCTTTGCTGTTCAGATGTTCCAGGGTTGAGTGAAGAGCCAATTAGATGGCATCTACTATGGACTTGTTGAACTGGTCAGCAAATTGGAGTGGATTCACTTCACTTCTCAGGCAGGAGTTGATATGTTCCATCACCAACCTCTTAAAACAGTTCATCACTGTGCTACTGGATGATAGTCATTGAGGCAGGTTACCACATTCTTCTTAGCTACTGATATAATTGAAGTCTGCTTGAAGACTACTGGTGCAAGAGGTCGAAGATCTCTGTGAACACTAGAGCCAGTTGATCAACACAGTCTTTAGTACTTCGCCAGGAACCCCATCTGGGCCGAATGTTTTCCATGGGTTCCTGAAGGATGCATTCACTTTCAGAGACTGAAATTGCAGGGTCATTGGGGGCTGTGGGATTTTACGATGTTTCCTCCATGTTTTTATGGCTAAGTGAGCAAAGAAGGCATTGGGCTCGTCTGGAAGCGAAGCCCTGTTGTCATCTACGTCACTTGATTTAACTTTATAAGAGGTAATAGTATTCAAGCCCTGCTATAAATGTTGTGCACCCTTCGTTGATTCAGGTTTAGTCCGGAATTACCATTCCACCTGTGAGAGGGCTTTCCGGAGATCATCCTGGATGTCTTTTAACTTTCTTGGTCACCAGACTTGAACGCCTCTGATCTGACCCTCAGCAGAGTGTGGATCTCATGGTTCGTCCAGGGCTTCTGGTTGAGGAAAACTCTGAATGATTTTGTGGGGACACATATGTCTTTATAAAGTCAGTGACAACCATTCTGTATTAATTCAGATCCACAGATGAATCCTATAACAGGGCCCAGTCCAGCGACTCGAAGCAATCCTTTAGCCACTCCTCTGACTCCCGTGACCAACTCTTTGTTGTTCTAATCTCTGGAGCTTTGCTTTGTCACCTCTGCCTGTATGAGGTAGGAGGAGGACAGCCAAGTGATCAGAGATCCTAAAATGTGCTTTGCACGTGGAACGGTAGGTATTCCTTATCTTAGTATAGCAGTGGTCTAGTGTATTGGACAGTAAGCAGTGAAGAGAATGTAAGGAGGCTACAAAGAGATGGAGATAGACTAAATGAGTGTGTAAAGATCTGGCAAATGGACTATAATGTGGGAAATGGGATATTGTACATTTTGTAAGATGTAATGGAAAGAGGAATGTGTTATCTAAACATTGAGAGATTGCAGAGCAGTCTACCACTTGTGTCCTATCACATGTTTGACAAAAGGCAGTATAGTATGCATGTGCAGCAATTAATCTGGAAAGCCAACAGAACGTTACTGTTTGTGCTCAGGGAACTGAATGTATAAGTGGGAAGGTTATATTTCAATTACATAGGGTATCTGTCAGACTATATCTGGAGTATTGAGTAGAATATTGTTCTCCCTATTTAAGAAACAATGTCAATACATTAGAAGCAATTCAGAGATAGTTCACTTGACTAACATCTAGAGAGGGAAATTATCTCAGGATGACATGATGATTGTATCTTCTGAACTTTAAGCTTTAAGGCAGAGATAGAGAGATTCATGTCATTGATTGGAGTGCTGTACAGATGCAGTAGAAGCGTTCCCGTGCAATTACGGCAAAGAGCTTTAAAAACCCAGTCTCCATACTGTCTAGCGGAGCAGTCATCATCAGAGTGGTCTGAGTCAGAGTGGTAAGGCTTTGGCTCAACGGGGCTTTGGCGAGAACTGGCAAAGGCAAGGTAAATAGGTAAACTCATTCCTTATTTCTTCTTTCTTATTTAACTCTTGAGAGAATAGGGGATATATCTACAGGGCCAGTTTTCTGTTCTGGGTGTCAGTTGTGGGATTTCCGGGAAACTACCAGCCTTCTCGATGACGACATCTGCACCAGGTGCATCAAGCTGCAGCTCCTTAGAGACCATGTTAAGGAACTGGAGCTGGGGCTCAATAACCTTTGGCTTGTGAGGGGAAGTGAAGCAGTGATAGACAGGAGCTACAGGGAGGTAGTCGCCCCAAGGCTACAGGAGACAGATAAATGGGTGACTGTCATGAGAAGGAAGGGGGATCATCAGATGGTGGAGAGCATCCCTGTGGCCATCCCCCTCCACAATAAGTATTCTGGCACTGAGTCTGGCCCTGTGGGTCAGAAGGATAGGGAACCAAAGAGGATGGCAGGGGACTCTATAGTTAGGGGGACAGACCTGATGGACTACATCCCAGAGTCCTGAGAGAGGTTGCTGAAGAGATAATGGATGCATTGGTCATGATCTTTCAATAATCACTTGATTCCGGCATGGTCCTGGAAGACTGAAAAATTGCAAATATCACTCCACTCTTTAAGATCAGATGAAGATCAGACAAGAGAGGAAGTTATAGGCCAGTTAGCCTAACCTCAGTGACTGTGTAAGTGTTGGAGTCTATTATTAAGGATGAGGTTTCGAGGTTCTTGGAGACTAATGATAAAATAAGTCAAAGTCAGCATGGTTTCTGTAAAGGAAAATCTTGCCTGACAAATCTGTTAGAGTTCTTCGAGGAAGTAACAAGCAGGGTGGACAAAGGAGAGGCAGTGGATGTCATTTACTTGAATTTTCAGAAGGCGTTTGGTAAGGTGTCACACATGATGCTGCTTCACAAGATAAAATCCATTACGGGAAAGATACTGGCATGGATAGAGGAATAGCAAGTGACAGGAAAGAGGCAGCGAGTGGGAATAAAGAGGGCCTTTTCTGGTTGGCTGCCTGTGACTAGTGGTGTTCCTCAGGGGTCAGTGTTGGGACTGCTACTTTTTATGTTGTATATCAATGATTTGGATAATGGAATTGATGGCTTTGTGGCTAAGTTTGAGGATGATACAAAGATAGGTGGAGAGGTAGGTAGTGCAGATGAAGCAATGTGATTGCAGCAGGACTTAGACAAATTGGAAGAATGGGCAAAGAAGTGGCAGATGGAGTGTTGGGAAATGTATGATAATGCATTTTGGTAAAAGGTACAATAGTGCAGATTATTATCTAAATGGGGAGAAGGTTCAAACATCAGAGGTGCAGAGGGAGTTAGGAGGCCTCGTGCAAGACTCACAAAAGGTTAATTTACAGGTTGAGTCTGTGGTAAAGAAGGCAAATGCAATGTTGGCATTCATTTCAAGGGGAATAGAATATAAA
Source organism: Hemitrygon akajei (assembly GCF_048418815.1). Lineage (NCBI taxonomy): Eukaryota > Metazoa > Chordata > Chondrichthyes > Myliobatiformes > Dasyatidae > Hemitrygon > Hemitrygon akajei. Next base: position 20,561,818 of record NC_133141.1, on the reverse strand, counting down.
AGCAAGGAGATAATGCTCAGGCTTTATACAACAATTGTCAGGCCGCATTGTCAACAGTTTTGGGCCCCATGTTTCATAAAGGATGTATTGTCATTGGACAGAGTCCTGAGGAGGCTCACAAGGTTGATTCCGGGAATGAAGAGGTGTACATATGAGGAGCGTTTAGCAACTTTGGGCCTGTACTCACTGGAATTTAGAAGAATGCGGGGGTATCTCATTGAAACCTATCGAATGTTGAAGGAACTAGATAGGGTAGATGTGGAGAGGATGTTTCCTATTGTGGGCATATCCAGAACTAGAAGGCAGAGCCTCAAAATTGAGGAGCGACCTTTTAGAACAGAGGCAAGGAGGACTTTTTTTAGCCAGAGAGTGGTGAATCTGTGGAATGCTCTGCCACAGACTGTGGCGGAGGCCAAGTCTATGGGTATATTTAATATTTAGGTTGATAGTTTCCTGATAGGTCTGGGAATCAAAGGATATGGTGAGAAGGCAGGTGCATGGGGTTGAGTGGAATCCAGGATCAAACATGATGGAATGGTGGGGCAGGTTCGATGGGCTGAATGGCCTATTTCTGCTCCTGTGTCTTATCGTCTTATGGAAAGGGGTGAAAGGGTACCGACGTTCCCTCTAATATCTTTTGCAGTTGTGTGGATCAAAAATTGCTCTGAGCAGGAAATTTTTACACAGCCTGAAAACTGTGTGGCACTTTAAATGTTTTTTTTGTAATATGCATACTATGAGTATTTAGAATGAAAACAAGAATTATTAATTTAAGGGTATAATGAAATACAGTACAACAAAGGAAATCTTTCATATTTTGTAAACTTTTTCTTTTCTGTCATTTTTCTGGCTGTTCAGCAATGAAGGCTATGTACATGGCAGTATTTGAGTTACTGCGTGGCCGTGCACACACATAGCTGAGAGGGAAGAGTGATAAGTGGGAATACAGAATTGAGCTTACAGTCGGGTCGGAAGATTCAAGATGAGTTAATGTCATTTCCAGTACACAAGTGTGGAGAATGAAATAATAGTTGCTCCCAATCCAATGCAGCACAAAAAAGCAAAATGAAATTTTAAAAAACAATGATTTCTGTAAAAGCTCAATAAGATAGCTTATATACATTGATTAATTGCATGTTCACAAAGTGACACTTGGCACAGGGGTGTCTATGCTTAATGGCACCCTGACAGGAAAGGATGGTGGTGGAGGTGTTGATCAGCCTTACTACTTGGGGAAAGTATCTGTTATTAAGTCTGGTGGTCCTGGCGTGGATGCTACGTAGCCTCCTCTCTGACGGGAGTGGGACAAACAGTCCATGAGCAGGGTGGGTGGGATCCTTCATGACGTTACTGGTCCTCAGGTACATTTCTGTATATACGTATGTCCTTGATGGTGGGTGGGCTGGTGCCAGTGATGTGTTGGGAGGTTTTGACTACCCAATGTAGAGCCTTCCTGTCCACCTCAGTCCAGTTTCTGTACTATACAGTCAGTGTCGCAGCAAGTTGAGATGCTCTCTACTGCGCATCTATAGAATGACGTGAGTATAGATGTGTAAAATCCAGCTCTCCTCATTGGTGGGCTTTCCTGATTTCGTAGGATGTGTCCTGGGACCAGGAGAAGTTGTGTGTGATGTACACTCCCAGGAGTTTGAAACTGCTCGCAGTTTCCACTGCTGTGCTGCCGATGTAAAGAGGGGTGTGTATGTTGATTTCTCCTGAAGTCAATAACCAGCTGCTTTGTCTGGTTGACATTGAGGAAGAAGTTATTTGTCTGACACCAGGACTTGAGTTCTTTCACCTCCCCTCTAGGTAGCCTCATTGTTATCGGTGATGAGCCCCACCACTTTTGCCTCATCGGTGAACTTGACAATGTGATTACTCGGGTGTTTGCCCGGGCAGTCATGTGTGAGCAGAGTGTACAGCAGTGGGCTCAGCACACTGCCCTGGGGGGGGGGGCAGCCATGTTGAGGTTGATGGAGAGGGAGGATCAGTTGTGCATCCTGACTACCTGAGATCTGTTGGTTAGGAAGTCCAACACCCCCAGTTGCACAGAGGTGTATTTAGACTGAGGAGTAGGAGTTTGTTCACCAAGGTCTGTGGGACAATAGTATTGAATGCAGAACTGAAATCCAGAAGCAGCATTCTGACGTAAGTGAGCTTGTTTTCTAGGTGTGTCAGGGTCAGGTGCATGACAGTTGCTATAGCGTCTGTCTTAGAACAGTTCTGTCAGTAAGCATATTGGTGAGTGTCCATTGTTGTAGGAATGGAGTTTCTGATGTGTGCAATTATCAGCCATTCAAAGCATTTCATGATGATTGGCATCAGGGCCATGGGCAGTATTCATGTAGTTCTGAAGGTGTCGAGTTCTTTGGAACAGGGATGATGGTGGCGGATTTAAAGTGGAAGTGATCTGATTGAAGGGTGCCTGTTCTAACTCACTTGCTTGGGTATTCATGTGGAGAGCACTCCATTTGACCTCTCACCCATTCATCTTCTTCAGATTGCCGAATGTCAATCCCATCTATACTCCCCGAAGTCTTATCACCCTCTGCCCTTCACCAAGCTATTCCGCAAGTGACTCACAAATATAATCCCTCCTTCTGTGACTGAATGTGTGAGGAAAATTCTTCAGTATTTTAGCTGACAAATCTAGAATGGTTCAGGACCAAACCTACTTTGCAACAGCTGGAGGAACTAGAGTGAAATGGAGAATCGATGTTTCGGGTGGACTGAAAGAGTAGAGGAGTGTGAAGAAAGTGAAGTGAAGGGGTGGGGCAAGATCTGGCAGGTGATGGGGTCACCTGCCAGGTGAGGAGGGGCGATCGGCAGATGGAGGAGGGGAGAGTGGAGATAGTGACAGAGGCTGGGAGGTGAGAGGTGGGGGTGACAAAGGGCTGCAGATGGTGGGATCTGATAGCAGAGGAAGGTGGAGCATGGAACCAAATAGTGGGAAGGGCAGATGAGAACAGTGGGGGGAGGGAACCCAGTAGGAGGGGTGGGTGGGTGATTGACAGATGGAGTGGATAGGGGAGGGGAAAGGAAGAGGGTGATGGAAGCTGGGGTGGGTGTAGGAGGAACTGGGAAGATCAGGAAGAGAGAGAAGAGGGACTTACTTGGAGTTGGAGAATTCAGTGTTAGCAGTTTACTGAAAACTGTTCACCTCTGGCCTCTAGTCTTGCTTTGTGCAGAGATACTGTAGGAACCCTACCACAGCCTGCTCTCAAGGCCTTTGTTCCTGAAATACATCTTGAGCTACATCTTAAATCAGCTGTAGGTCTTGGATGTTTCAGTTTTAAATGACAAAAAAAAAAGAAAAAAAGATGTCCCAAAGGTCTACCTCGAAAATAGGTCTTTATATTTTTCTACCAATAAAACTACATGCCAGCTATAAACATCAGCTCTACTCTCGTTCCATTCATTTTGCTTTGAGAATGTTGTGTGTCGCTTTCAAAGTATTGCTAAACACTGCCAACTGGCCCCACTTGTCTGCAGGAGCCACTCGCCTTGTGAAGAAGGTGAGAGAAGCGGGCAGGTGAAAACACAGGTGGGAGTAAAAGGTGACCACAATTCTCAGAGCAAAAACGAAAGATTTTTTTTGTCATACATTTTCTTCAGCCCACCACCTCCATGGCAACCATCACATGCTGATCTACCCTAATCCCCTTACCAGCACTTGGGCCATTGCCTTCAATGACTTGGAGTTTCAAGTGTTCATCCAAATGTTGTGAGATTGTCTGGCTCCACCATCTCCTCAGGCAGTGCATTCCAGATTCCAATCTCCCTCCGGGAGAAAAAAACCTTTCCTCAACTCCCATCTCCAGCTCCTATCCACCTCCCTTTTCCTCCAAACCCTTTCCTGCAAATCCTGAACCAATTATTGCTCCTGGATTCAGTCTATGCTCCTTACAGTGATATTTACTACTTCTCTTGAGAGTTATTTTTTTCACAACTGAAAATTCCTGATTTTATCAAACGTGAGTAAAAACTGAGATAATGACCCTAGAATTAATAGAAAAGACAAGACAGCAAATTGTAAATGTGTCAAAGGCAGCCTACAACCCTCGGAGTCATTGTCAGGTTAAAGCAATAGCAATTCAGGGCCTGGTCAGTCTCCTCCACCAACACAGTCCATTACCTCCAATATAGCTTGCTGCAGGAACCAGATTCTTTTATTTACCTCTGGAGCTTTCTGGTATTTGGCTGCTCCTGCATCTGCGGATGTACTTAGTGACATTCAGCAGACAGCTGCATCAATCCACATTCTGCACAGTGCAGAGTCTGAGCGTAATTACTGCATCTGATCTCTTAGCGAGAGAAAAGAGACACACACAAAAAAAGCTTTAGCAACTCTCTTCAAGGGGCGGGCTGATGCTTCAGAATGGGCTCAGACAAAAGCACGATGGCTCAGGCTGATGGGGTGTCAAATGAGAACAGTGACTGAAGGGATGTCGCTGTCAAAAACAGGCCATAAAATCCATGCATCCAGAGGCATTATGCTGCTTACCTAAGTGAGCTGGTGGGCTGGAGAGACCGTTTTCAAAGGGCTGGATGGTCTTCCATCTGTGTTCTTGCGCTCACAGGAAGGACAGTAAAGGAAATTCAAAAAGGAACTTGCTTTCCTTTTCAAAAAGGAACGTTGACAGGGTTCTCAGTTCAAGTTCAACTTTATTGTCATTCAACGTGTCATTTTATTGTCAGTTAACATGTATGCTGCCAAATGAAACAATGGTCCTGTTAAGAGGCGTATGGTCTGCTGGCCTTTATTAGTTGGTGGATTGAATTCAAGACCTGCGAGGTAATGTTGCAGCTCTTTAAAACCCTGCTTAGACCACACAGTTACAGGAATGATGTGGAAGCTTTAGAGAGGGTGCAGTGGAGATTTACCAGGAAGCTGTCTGGATTAGAGGGGATGTCTTCTAGGCTGAGCAAGCTAGGGCTTTTCTCTTTGGAGCAAAAGAAGATGAGAATTGATTTGATAGAGGTGTATAAGATGATAAGAGGCACAGTTAGAGTGGACAGCCTGCGTCTTGTTCCCAGGCCAGAAATGGCTAATACAAGGAGCATGATTTTAAGGTGATTGGAGGAAAATCTAAGGGGGATGTCAGAGGTAAGTCTTTTACACAGAGTGGTAAGTCTGTGGAGTGTACTGCCAGGGGTGGTGTTACAGGTGGATTCATTGGGCATGTTTCAGAGACTCTTAGACACATGGGTGAAAGAAAAATGGATGATCATTGGGAGGGAAACGTCAAATTGATGAAGGAGTAAGCTGAAGGTTCAGCTCAACTGGGCTGAAAGGACTGTATTATGTGTTTGTATTCTGTGGAACGATAAGCACTTGAAAAGGAAATGGCTGGGGTGACAAATCAACCTCTGGAGGGTTGGCACAGGAGGTGCTGTCAATCCAAGAAGCAGACTGGTAGATCATTGATTCAGTCTCTCAACAGCACGTAGCTCCCCCTTTTAGGTAACGAGACCAAAAATATTGACAATGCTTCATGGGCAGTCTTACCGAGGCCCAATATGCTTAAACTGGAACATTTTGTACTTATGACATTTGGTTCCTCAAGATTATCCTATCAATTCTATCTGCACAAAATGGTGGGGGAGCTCAGCAGATCAGGAATGTCCATGGAGCGAAATGAACAGCTGACTTTTCAGGCTGCGACACTTCACCCCTCCATAGATGCTGCTTCACATGCTCAGTTCCTCCAGCATTTTGGGTGTGCTGCTCAACACTTCCAGCGTCTGCAGAATCACTGACATCAATCCTATTTCCCGGTTGCATATTCTCACCACACACCCATCTAATCCCCCCAAGGTTCTACCTCTCACCTTCACACTAGGGGCAATTTACATTGGCCAATCCACCCACTAACCCATACATTTGTGAGATGTGGACAGAAAATGGAGAGAGAGCTGACAGACTCCTCACAGAGTGCAAAGGAGGTTGGCACTGAAATCATATCATGGAGCTGTGAGGTAGCTGGCCTCCAGCTTTGTCACCATCACCCTCCCTCATGTGTGACTGACTCCCTCAACATGGAGTGACCGACACCCTCCCTCTTGTGTGACCATCCTCCCTCTTGAGTGATTGCGCTCCCCCTGTGTGACTGACACCCTAACTCCTGAGTGTCTGACACCTTCCCCCGAGTGACTGACCCACTCACCCCTGTGTGATTGACACCCTCCCTGAGTGACTGACACCTTCCCTCCTGTTTGACTGCCACCCCCCAGCCGCTCCGCACAACTAAGACTCACAATATTTTGTGCCTGAAATTGCTTGCATCTTCAAATTTGCAAAGATCTTTGACAGGAATTACTTGGAGAAATTCTGGCCCAGAAGCATCGACTGAAGCAGGAGTTTGTATAATGAGCAAAGGGAACATTTGCTGGAGCTCTCACCTTCAGTTCTTTGCGGCCTTTGCGAGCTCTTCACTCGCTCCCTGCTTGCAGTGATTTGCTTTTCCCCATTTCTCCATGTGCTACAGATAAAATTACTTTCCCATCCGCATTCAGGTCTTGCGGAATTCCACTTCCCTTGCTGCCCCTCAAACCACAGTTCAGTGGGCTTGGCTCCATGGGTAAGGAAGTCGGTACCACTGCTATGCATGTGGCTTGCTGTCAGTGTAAGCACGTGGGCATCTTGACATTTCAGTGCTAATTAGATTTCACAGGAGCTTAGCATGTTCATAATAAGAATGCTTACTTTACAATCCTGAGGTTACAAGATCCAGTGCCAAGCTTTTGTACTAATCAGACCTGCCAGCACCAGTTCTGTGGATTTCTGTCAGTGCCTTGCCATGTTATTTGGCAAAATGCCTCTGATAACCTAATATTATTGCAGAGGTCTGAAAACCTGTCGTGTTTCTCTCACTGTATAGCTGGCCTGTCTCCTGTTAGCTGCACAAGGAGCAGTGCGTGACAACCTCCAGTATTCCAGCTGGAGGAGGAAAGACTTGCTTATTTTTTCAAAACCTTTCCGAATCAGAGAACGTTTCCAAGCTGCCGGCGGAATCATTTCTGATGGGCAGTCAGTGCTGTAGTGCAGAAAACTGGGAAGTCAATTTCCATACAGCGAGTTCCAGTATAGGAAGGAGGGTGTCAGTCACCAAGAATGGTGGGTGTCAGTCACAAAGTCAGGATCCTTGTCCCAGGATAGAAATGCCAAACTCTAGATGACGTTTCTTTAAAATGAGAGGAGGGAAAGTTTAAGGGAGGTGAGCAGGGCAAGATTTTTACACCGAGCACTGGGTGCCTGGAATGCACTGCCAGGGGTGTGGGGGAGGCACGTGAATATGCAGGGAATGTAGGAACATGGATCATGTGCAGGCAGAAGGGATTTGTTTAATTTAGTATTGTTTTCGGTACAGACACCATGGGCTGAAGGGCTGTACTATTCTAAGTTCTGTGTTCCATGAAAGGTGCATTTTGTCTACTGCCACAACAGGGCTTCTCCTTCTTCTGCTAAGCCCTTCAGCCCTATTGGCCTACTGACCATTGGCCACTGACAGCAGCTCGCCAGAGCCCTCTGTCCTGGGCCGGTCTTTCAAATTGTCCCCATCGTCTTGGTGTATCCTTCCTCTGTAGCTCTGGGCTTTTACGGGATGGGGTTGCTAGCCCCATGCCCAACCCTCCTCCTTTCGCAGTCGGGCTTGGGAACGTCCACAGCAGAGCGACAACAGGATGACAGCGAATGCAATCTCACTGGCTCTCTGCTAGGCCTTGGACCACCTGGACAGCAGTAATACGAACATCAGGCTGCCGTTTATTGACTACAGCTCAGCATTCAACACCATTACCCTCTTTTTACTTATCAACAAGCTTCAAAACTTGGGTCTCTGTACCTCCCTTTGTTACTGGATTTTTAACTTTCTTAACGGGAGACCAGAGTCAGTGCAGATCAGAAGTAACATCTCCTGAACTCTCGCTGCTCGCATAATCGTGTAGTAAGCACACCTATAAATTTGCTGATGATGTAACTATTGCTGGCAGAGTCTCAGATGGTGACGAGGAGGTGTACAGGAGCGAGACAGATCAGCTGGTTGAGTGGAGTCACAACAGCCTTGCACCCAACACCAGCAAGACCAAGCAATTGATTGTGAACTTCAAGAAGGGGAAGTTGGGAAAGCAGGCACCAGTCCTCACCGAGGAGTCAGAAGTAGAAAGAGTGAGCAGCTCTAGGTACCTGGGTGTCAATTTCTCTGACGATCTATCGTGGGCCCAACACATTGATGCAATTAAAAATAAGGCAGGACAGTGGCACTGTTTCACTGAGAGCTTCAGGAGAATTGGTACAGTGTGCAATAAAGGCTCTAGCAAATTTCTACCATTGTACAGTGGAGATCATTCTGACTGGGTGCATCACCTCCTGGTATGGAGGAGCCAATGCGCAGGGCTGCAGATGGTGGAATCTGATAGGATAGGTAGGTGGAACATGGAACCAAATGGTGGAGATAGGAACAGTGGGTGGGGGAGGGGACCTTGTGGGGGGAGTGTGTGGGTGATGGACAGATGGAATGGGTGGGTAAAGGGAAAGGAACAGGGTGATGGGGGCTGGGATGGGTGTAGGAGAAACTAGGACGATCAAGACGAGAGAGAATAAAAAGAATACTGTGAGCAGTTTTGAAACCCTGATCTAAGAAAAGATGTGCTGGCATTGGAGAGGGTCCAGAGGAGGTTCACAACAATGATTCCGGGAATGAAATAGTTAATGTATGAGGACTGTTTGATGGTTCTGGGTTGGTACTCAATGGAGTTTTGAAAGGCCTAAATAGAGTGGATGTGGAGAGGATGTTCCCTATAGAGAGGGAGTCTGGGACTGGGGTGGGGGGCAGCTTCAGAATAGAGGAACATCCATTTAGAATGGAGATGAGGAGGAATTTCTTAAGCCATTGATTACTTAATCTGTGGAATTCATTGCCACAGGCAGCTGTGGAGGCTAAGTCATTGGGTATATTTAAAGCAGAAGTTGATAGGCTCTTGATTAATAAGGGTATGAAAGGTTATGGGATAAGGCAGGAGAATGGGGGTGAGAGGTATAATAAATCAGCCAATATTAAATGGCAGAGCAAACCCAATGGGCTGAAAGGCCTAATTCAACTCCTATGCCTGATGGCTTTATGCAGAGTTTAAGTCCCACCTGTTTAACTTTGCCTCAGCAAACAAACCTCCATTGTTAGTACTCCAACTGCTGTATGTTTACTACTCTCCCTCTATTGTAAGCACCTCCTATAGGTAAGAAGGTCTGACGAGTCCCTAAGGCCATCTCTACTCAAGTCATCTTGCAATATATGGCAACATAGCATTTGCCTGCCGAATCACTTGCTCTATCTGCATGTTAACCTTTAGAAATAAGTGTATAAGCTTGCCTATGTGCCTCTGGGTGCACTCCTCAGTCTCTCACCACTGAACATTTGGATCGATGAACGTAGTTGAAGCAAACTCAGTCACAATGACCGTAGCTCTATGTTGTCAAGCAAAGCCCTCCCCATCATTGAGCACATTCACAAGGAGCGCTGCTGCAAGAAAGCAGAGTCCACCATCAAGGACCCCACCATCCAGGCCACGCTCGCTTCTCGCTATGACGATCGGGCAGGAGGTACAGGAGTCTTACATCCCACATTACCAGGTTCAGGAACAGTTATTAATCTTCAACCATCAGGCTCCAGAACCACCATGGATAACTTCACTCACCTCAACTCCGAACTGATTCCACAACCTATAGACTCACTTCCAAGGACTTACAACTCATGTTCACAGTACGATTTATTTGCACTATTTGTCTTTTTTGCACATTGGTTGTTTGTTTGTTTATGTATTATTTTTTCATAATTTCTGTTGTATTTCTTTACTTTCCTGTAAATGCCTGCAAGAAAATGAATCTCAGGGTTGTATCTGGTGACATGTACACACTTTGATAATGGCTTTACTTTGACTTTGACTTTTTGGATCATTATTTTGTTCTCATGTTAAGGCACAAAAGTCTTCAAATCCACATCATCTCTTCCTATTTCTGCCTTTTGTCTTAGATAAGGGGAAAAATGCAATGGAAGCAGTGGCTATGGCATCACTTTTCCAGACTTTAATTATAGGTTGTATCCTGTGAACTTGAGGCATGCGATCCACACTGTAACAGCTCAGCATCCGATCCAGATTCATCACGTGGACATCGAGACATACAGTGAAATGCTTCACCAGCACAGCGTAAGGATGTGCTGGGACAGCCCAAACGTGTCACCACACATTCTGGCGCCAACATAGCATGCCCGCCATGTTCAGCAGAGCAACAACAACAAAACAAGCCCCTTTCCTCCCCCCATCCACCCACCCGCCCACTCACTCACAAACACGGACAGTCCTCCAACCCCAGCACAGGCCGCCTCCAGGCTCCACTGGACTCGCGGACACTGACTTCCTCAGTGGACTTGTAGTCTTGCAGATCCGGGTCTTCAGCTATTGGGCATCGATGTGTGGACTTCCAATCGACCTTCAGACTTTGATCTCAGATACTGACGCCGTAATGCTGATGATGAAACCCTGAATTCCAGGCCTCATATTCTGGACTCACTGATGACAAGACCCTGAACTCCAGGCTTCACACTCCGGACTCGCTGACTTGCGTATCTTGGGACACCGGCTCTCGAGCATCCACAAGTAGCAAACGTCGAATGACTGAGCAGAGAACGTTGCTGCTGGGGATTATGCAAAGGAGGGTGAATGGCAATGAGGGCAGTCATCCAAGCCCAGTTCAAGCGTCTGAGCCTCCAGCCACCATTGAAATCACTGAACCTCAGCCAATGGACCTCCGACTTCTCCAGAGACCTCTCAGACTCAGAGACCCAGGTCTTCGGCCATCAGGCTTTTGACTTCTGGATGTGTGATTGACCCTTGGAATTCAATCTTCAGTATTGGTCCCAGTATTCTTTGGGTCACTCCTCTGTTTTCGTGGATGTTTGCAAAGAAAAAGAATTTCAGGATGTATATTGTATACATTTCTCTGACATTAAATGTACCTATTGAAACCTATTGTTGACCAACCTATGATGGAACCCCGAAGTCTAGGCCTCAAACTCTGAACTCAGTGACTCATCTACCTATGGGGTCACCAGCCCTTGTGTCTTCTACTCACATAGATGTCTGATCTTGGGACCTACTGACCTGATCTTGGGTGACTCACTCAGACAGTGGGCCACCAGCCCTCATCCTCATTTGTCCTCGTCCACAAGCGCTTGCCAGCCCAACGATATGCATGACAGGCACATGAGAGCATCTACAGGAAGCACTGTCCATTATCAAAGATCCCCAATATACAGGCCATGGCCACTTCTCACAGCGACATTCAGGTAGGAGATACAGAAGCCTGAAGTCCAACGCCACCAAGTTCAAGCACAGCTACTTCCCTTCAATCATTCAGTTAGGGAACGTAATTCTCCCTGTACCAGTGTGGGTTTCTCCCATGTGGCTTGATGGATTAACTGGCCACTGTAAATTTGCCCCCTATCCCAAACTTACCCCACCCCCGACTGTGCGGGAGGTAGATAGAAATGTGATGAGAACAGAAATTAGTGTAAAATGAGTGGTCAATGGCCAGTGTGGACTCGGAGGCAGAAGGCCCTGCTTACCCACTGTAGCTTTCTACAATTCTAAACTCCTCTTAGACGGATTGACCTTGGTGACTTGCTCCTGAATACTTAACAAAGACCAGGAAACCTTGATGTTCCAGTTGCATCTTGCTGTATGGTTCACTCTGCTTGAAATTCCTCTCTGATCTCTTGCCATGAGGCTTTTGGTTTCACGCCAGTTCCTTAAAGTCATGTTGTCTTTTCTCATTGGCGGCTCAGACAGCGACAGCTGGTACGCTTCCATTACCAAAACACAGGATTTGGACTTAAGTCCTCTTGTGTTTAATTTCACGGGAGATAGAGGATGTAGTGTACGGTGTTAACATCAGCAATCTGCGCATCTCGTGCTTACTGGCTCACTCACTTTGTTACACAGTGCCAAGATGGGCTGAAAGGAAAACGGAGCTGGAAAATGGGGCAATAATTTTATTACTGTTTCCGCAGAGTATTCGTGGATCAAAGTGACATCATCAGCTCCTGTGCCACTCTGTTAGGTACGATGAAAAAAAAAAGAAAGATTTGCAAGCTTCAGATTGACATAAAGTATTTCAAAGCCAAGAAAATACTTGTGTAAATATAGAAAACTGGTAGGCACTTTGTACGCAATTGAAGTAAATGGCTGGGGGATTTTCTCTGATGTAAGCTGAGGAATTAATATTGGCTGGGATTCTGGGAAACTCCTCTGCTTCTCTTTGAATGCTGCCATGGGATCTTTAATGAGGGCAGTCAGGGTCTCAGTTGCCAATTTCAGTCAGCCTACAACGGAGTCATCAGAACCAGATCAGCAGACTTAAAGCAGGACCTGTCTCCTATGTAACATTTCTAAACATGACAGAGCAATGTCCCGATCTGTGGAAACCCTTTAAAGCTGTCTTCAGTGGAATCCAAGGGAAACTGACGCAAAATGAAAACATTCAAGGGAAGATTACTAATGAATATTTTCCTTTGTTGCGCAATGAGAATTATTTCTATTGCTGGGAAATGATTAAGAGCATTCACACATCCCTAACAGTGCTTGTGTGATGCAAGCCCAGAAATGCCTACTGCGACGTTATTGTGCAGAGAGAACATCCAAACCCAGTTATTAAATGTGATTGCTGGTCACAAAGTTTGCTATATTTGTTCCAGGGACTCCTGGGGTAGTCTCAGTGGTTTCAGGGGTCCCAGAGAGTGTGCCACTAATTATGAGGAGTACCTAGAAATGTGTCAGTATTTACAGGGGGTCCGGGGGAAGTGTTTCGTTATTACAGGGGATCCCAGGCAGTGGGTCAGTATTTACAGGGGGTCCGGGGGCGTGTGTCAATATTTACAGGAGGTTCCAGGGAGTGTGTCAGTATTTACAGGAGGTTCCAGGGAGTGTGTCAGTATTTACAGGGATCCCAGGAGTGTGTCAGTATTTACAGGGGGGTCCCAGGAGTGTAACAGTATTTACAGGGCATCCCCGGGAGCGTGGCAGTATTCACAGAAGGTCCCTGGGAGTGTGTCAGTATCTACAGAGAGCCCCAAGGAGTGTATCGGTATTTAGAGGGAGTCCCAGGGAGTGTGTCAGTATTTACTGGGAGTTCCGAGGAATGTGTTGATGTTTATGGGGGCCTTCGGGGAGTGTGTCAGTATCTACAGGTCGTCCTGGGGAGTGTGTGTCAGTATTGGCAGGGAGTCCAGGGGCGTGTGTCAGTATTTACAGGGAGTCCTGGGAGTGTGTCAGTATTGACAGGTGGTTTCAAGGTATTTGACAATATTTACAAGGGATTACTGAGTGTGTGCTAATATCTGAGCTAGGTCCATAGAGAGCGTGCCCCCACCTACAGGGTGTTTCCCAGATGGAAACACATGGACAGTCTTCATTTCTGTGGCACCACCCTCTTGGTGATGTGAACACTGAAGGAGAACTATCTGCTCAAGTATAAAATGAACACCTGGGCCAATCCTGATCCAGTTGCAGCATAATGTGATTCCAACCCAAACAAAACTGACCAAAAAATTGTTATTATTTACTTGTTATGAAGGTATATGAGATGGGATAGATAGTCTTTTCTAATGTATAGTCCAGGGAGAGTCATAGAGAAGTACGGTACAGAAACAGGCCCTTTGGCCCATCTAATCCATGCTGAAACCATTTAAGCTGCTTACTCCCATTGACCTGCACACAGACCAGAGCCCTCCATCCATGTACCTATCCAAACTTGTCTTAAACGTTGAAATTGATCTGGCATGCACAACTTGAGCTGGCAGTTCATTCCACACTCTCGTAACCCTCTGAGTGCAGAAGTTTCCCCTCATGTTCACCCAACCTCAGTGGGAAAAGCCCGCTTGCATTTACCCTATCTATATACCCCTCATAATTTTGTATACCTCTATCAAATCTCTTCTCAATCTTCTGAGGACTCTTGCCTTATAACTCAGGTCTTCCAGTCATGGCAACATCCTTGTAAAATTTTCTGTACTCTTTCAACATTATTTGCATCTTTCCTGTAGTTAGATGACCAAAACTTCACACAATGCTCCAAATTAGGCCTCACCAATAGCTTATACAACTTCAACTTAATATCCCATCTCCTGTGTTCAATACTTTGATTTATGAAGGCCAATGTGCCAAAAGCTTTCTTTACAACCCTATCTACCTGTGACACCACTTTCAATAAATTATGGACCTGTATTCCCAGATCCCTTTGTTCTACCACACACCTCAGTGTCCTACCATTCACTGTGTATGACCTATCCTGGTCCTACCAAAGTGCAAAACCTTGCGCTTGTCTGCATTAAATTCCATCTGCTATTTTTCAGGGTTTTCCTTATAAATTAATGACCAGCCAGGCTGGGTCCAACCCAAACCTAATAGTCTCTATTAGGTTTGAGTTGTGCCATCAGCTTCTGAAGTCACATCCTCTGCACCTGACTTCAAGGAGGCCACTGAGACTCTATTAAATATTAAATATCAAATCCATTGGTTCAGGGTTAGACTTCCAAGTCAATGCATTCGCCAGGGTAAAGTGCAGATAATTTTTGTTGGATCTCCTAATTGCACACTTATTCTGTGATTGACTGGTCTCACATTAAAATTGTTGAGGCATTATAAGGAAGGGGTTTATGGGTTTAAACCCAATGACTCCTTGGACCCAAATGACTGAGAGGAGCTCAGTGATATTTTATATAATCTTTCCCATGGAAATCAATTCAAAATAAACTATTCTCACTGGAATGCGCCACTAATGCAAAACATGCAGAATAACAGAGCACTTCCAAGCATCCTGACATTCAGGAGTGAGAACTGAACCATGTTCTACCATCATAAGCCGAGTTGGCTTGATGCTGATAACCCTTGCCAATCCTCAACCCCCATGCTGGAGTCCACAGTACTCAATCTTTGCATGCAAGCCATGAATGTGTTAACCGGTGTGAAATCCCCTTCACGCTGAGTTCAAGCATGTTGCAGAATATTGGTTCCAATTGGGTGTATTCCAGGACATTTCATCATGGGATGTCCCACTTCGTGCTGCCTCCTGTCCCTGTGTCTCTGCCATTGGTCCACTAACTGTGTGACTCAGTGCCTCCCTGTGTCAAGTAGGAAGTGAGCAGATCCTTCACAACTCATTGGATGGTGCTTCACTGCCAAGAAGTCAACCATTTGCATACTAATTCTATATCTAGAACATAGCACAAGAACAGGTCCCTTGTTCCATTATGTTGTGCCAGATTAGGTAAACTAATGACACGCAATCTCTTCTGCCTGCACAAGATCCATACTCTCCATTCTCTGAATATCCATGTGTCTATGTGAGAGCCTCTATTGTATCTGCTTCCACCTCCACCCCATTCCAGGCACCCACCACTATGTGTAAAAAACCTGCTCTGCACATCGTCTTTGAACTTTCCTCCTCTCACTTTAAATGCATGCCCTCTAGTCCTGAGGAGTAATAGAGAAAAATTTCAGAAGAAAATAGAGAAGAGCAACGCTCCAGTTTCTTCTGGGTCAATCGTGAAGATCAGACTACAACTTCTGGAGGCTCTAGTGAAATCCTGAGTTCCAAGCAGCTCAAAAGTCCAGAGAAATCCAGTAGGCTCCAGATTCTTAGATACATAGAAAATTATAGCACAGTAAAAGGCCCTTTGGCCTGTCCACTCCATGCCGAACCATTTAAACAGCCTAGTCCCATCAATGTGCATCCTGACCATAGCTATCCATATCACTCGCATCAATGTACATAGGTACAAACTTCTCTTGAACATTGAAAGCAAAGTAGCATCCACCACTTGTACTGGCAGCTAGTTCCACACACTCACCGCTCTGAGTGAAGAAGTTTCCACTCATGTTCCCCTTAAACTTTTCACCTTTCACCCTTCACCCTTAACCCATGACCTCTGGCTGTAGTCCCACCCACCTCAGTGGAATAAGCCTGTTTGCATTTACCCAATCTATACCCCTCATAATTTTGTGTACCTCTATCAATTCTCCTCTCAATCTTTTATGTTCTAGGGAATAAAGTTTTAACCTAGACAATCTTTCCTTATAACTCAGGTCCTCCAGTTCTGGCAACATCCTTGTAAATTTTCTTTGTACACTTTCAATCTTATTTACATCTTTCCTGTAGGCAGGTAACCAAAACTTCACACAGTACTCCAAATTTGGCCTCACCAATGTCTTATACAACTTCAACATAACATCCCAGCTCCTGTACTCAGTACTTTGATCTACAAAGGCCAAGGTGCCAAAAGCTTTCTTAAAGACCCTGTCTACTGGTGATGCCACTTTCAATGAATTATGGACTGTATCTCCAGAACCCTTTGTTCTATTGCACTCCACAGTGCCCTATCATTCACAGTTTAAGACCTACCCTGGTTGGTCCTCCCAAAGTGCAACACCTCACACTTGTCTTCAATAAATTCCATCTGTCATCTTTCATCCTATTTTACCAGCTGGTCTAGATCCTGCTGCAAACCTTGATATTCTTCCTCGCTGTCCATTACGCCTTCAATCTTGGTATCATCTGCAAATTTGCTGATCCAGATAATCACATTATCATCCAGATTGTTGATGTAGATGATAAACAACAATGGACCCAGCTTCGATCCCTGCATCACTCCACAAGTCACAGGCCTCCAGTCAGACAGGCAGCCATCTACTACCACTCTCTGGCTTCTCAAGGCAAGGGAACGAAAAGTGACTGCAAAGAGATGGGAATGCAGAGTTGAGGTTACAATGGGATCATCCAGGAGTTCATTTAATGAAGGCTGCTCCCACTTTATATGTTCATGTGTTTGTATATAAGACCTTAAGACATAGGAGTAGAATTAGGCCATTTGGCCCGTCGAGTCTGCTCCACCATTTGATCATGGCTAATCATTTTTTTCGTTCCTCAGCCCCACTCCCTGGCCTTCTCCCCATAACCTTTGATGCCGTGTCCAATTAAGAACCAATCAAGCTCTACATTAAATACACCCAATGACCTGGCCTCCACAGCTGACTATGGTAACAAATTCCATAAATTCACCACCCTCCAGCTAGAGAAATTTCTCCGCATCTCTGTTTTAAATGGATGCCCCTCTACCCTGAGGCTGTGCCCTCTTGTCCTAGACTTATCCACCCTGGGAAACATCCTTTCCACATCTACCATGGCTAGGCCTTTCAACATTCAAAAGCATTGAGATCCCCCCCCTTCATCCTTCTAAATTCCAGCAAGTACAGTACAGGCCTAGAAGACCAGGGCAATGTTGAAGACTGAGGAAATCCTAGTGAGACAGTGCTTGGTGGAGTCCCTTTACTCTTTTCTCTTCTTATCCTATCTGTTTTCCTTCAGCCTTTGAGTAAGTTCTTACATATGTCACGTGCCTGGAGTAAAGGGGAGAAGAGACTCATGGAGAGCCAGACTGGTCAGTGCTTTAGTGGGGACTGGAGAGACGGGGCAGCTGAGGCAGATTTTCACAAAAGGGGAGCCACCTCATGCTCCTTCCCCTCCCCTCTTTTCTCTTCCTGCTCTTTATTCTGCAGATTCCTCAATTTACGAAAGCTCAATTTATTACTACTCCAGTTCCTCCCTCATTCCAACACTGTGTGGGTCTGTGGGTTAATTGGCCGCTGTAAATTGTCCTTTAGTGTATGGGTGAGTGGTAAAATGTGAAGGAATGAGATGGGCATGTGGTGAGAAAAGATTGCAGCAAAATTAGTTGGGAATGCATTGCTCTGTGAGTTGGCAGAGACTCAATGGACTGAATGGCCTTTCATGCCACGAAGTAAAATGTGTTTTATAGTTCTGGGTCAGGAGCATGAAGATACAATGCCTTCAGGTAAAGAAAAAGATTCACAAGGGACAGCTTCGTCCCAGTAAATCCGGTATGACTAAAACACAAATCCTGGGAACAGAGATCTGGAACATAATTAAGGGATGAATAATCCAGGAATATCGCTGTAATTTGGGATTATGTAAACAAGGGTGTTGACCACACATGGGAATTTCTGATTAAAACCAGAAAATGCTGGAAACATTTGGCAGGTCAGGTAGCATCTGCAGAGGCGGGAACAGATTGAACGATTTAGATCAATGACCTCGGATTGGAACACAGGAAATATTTTAAATGCAGAGAAGGAATTAGGGTGGATTTTTAAAGTCTGACTTCCATCTTTTGAGTGTTTAAAAGACACTTGGACAGGTATGTGGATAGGAAAGATTTCGAGGGATACAGGCAAATAGGACTAGCTTAGATAGGCACTTTGGTTGGTATGGATGAGTTGGATCGAAGGGTCTGTTCCATGCCGTGTAGTGCTATGAACCTATTTTCCCTTTGCAGTAACATCTTGAGCACGGTTAAGCCACCACACCCTGCAGCCCGACCGCACAGACAATTGAATGTCTCAATTTTCTAGTCTCCTCGGTGAAACCAAGTACAGCTGTTCATCAGCTCGCAAATCCTCTCACTGTGAGTGATAACCTTCCCCGGCGCTGTTCATGTTTACCACTGTCTCAGAGACATGCAGTTCTGAATTTGCAGCAAGTGTTCCGGTTAAAGGTCCAAAACAGAACATCTTTGTTGTGATGTTCAACTACAACCCCTCCCATCTTACACTTACGTATAAATTAGAAATATGATGTCCTTATCGTGACATTTAGCAGAGATGCCTTCAGGCAGGTCACATGAGACTCAGGTATTTTACGAATGAGTCCAAAAAATAATGAGGAAAAGACTTTCAATGGCACCAGTTGCTATTGGCAACTGTCATTTATGACTATCTTTGTTTTGGAGTGAGTATGGCCTTTGTGTGGCAGCATCTTAGTTTCATTTGGTTTCTATTTTCAATTTGTAACCACAGTCTCATAAACAAGTAGGAACATAGACATAGAGTACCTACAAACACACAAGTGTGGGTTGACACCACAGAATGCTTGTACAATCTGGCTCCTTTTTGCATCGATCTATGGGAAACTATACTCAGATTTGGGAGAAGGGAGAGTGTCTCTGTGGACCAGAGAATTGACTAGTGTACCACCAAACTATACAAGATCCTGGTTTAAAAGATAAGAAGAAAATTCTAAAGGGGGAGGGTAACAGCTGGAAGTCATGGTACAACGACATGCAATAGGAAGCAAAAGGGAGGAGGTCCTGAAGAGAGAATACGGGGAGTTGGGTAGAAAGCTGAAAAGCAGGACATCCAGGGTAGCAATCTCTGTCAGTGAGGGTAAAAATGGGATGGTTTGGCAGATGAATGCGTGGCTGGTGCAAGGAGCAGCCGTTTCAGATTTCTGGATCACTGGGATCTCTTCTGGGGAAGGTATGACCTGCACAAAAAGGATAGGTTACACCTAAACCTGAGGGGGAACCAATATCCTTGTGGGCGGGTTTGCAAGAGCTGTGGGGGAGGGTTTAAACTGATTTGGCAGGGGGCTGGGAACCAGAGTGATAGGGTTGGGGATAGGACAATCTTAGGCACCCTAGTTGTAAGTATGTGCCTAAAACTTCCATGCAGTACTGTATGTAAAAAGGCAAATGCTGCGATAATCATGGGGGATTTCAATATGCAGGTAGACTGGGAAAATCCGATAGGTGCAGCATCCCAAGAGAGGGAATTTGTAGAATGCTGATGTCTTTTTAGAGCAGCTTGTCATTAAGCCCACTAGGGGAATGGCAATTCTGGATTGGGTGTTATGTAATGACCTGGATTTAATTAGGAAGCTTAAGGTAAAGGAACCCTTAGGAGGTAGTGATCATAATATGATAGAATTCACCCTGCAGTTTGAGGGGGAGTATCTAAAGTCAGGTGTATCATCATTACAGTGGAGTAAAGGGAATCACAGCAACATGAGAGCGGAGCTGTCCAAAGTTGATTGGAAGGGAACACTAGCAGGGATGACGGCAGAGCAGCAATGGCTGGGGTTCCTGGGAGCAACTCAGAAGGTGCAGGATAGATATATCCCAAAGATGAAGAAGTATTTTAAAGGGAAGAAGAGGCAACTGTGGCTGACAAGGGAAGTCAAAGACAGCATAAAAGCAAAAGAGAGGGCATATAATATAGCAAAAATAAGCGGGAAGGTAGAAGATAGGAAGCTTTTTTAAAAAAACAACAGAAGGAGTGAAAGAGAGATGAGAGTGGATATTGGACCATTGTAAATAACACAGGAGGGGTAATAATACAGGTCAAAGAAATGGCAGAGGAAAGTAATAAGTATTTTGTGTCAGTCTTCTCTATGGAGGACACCAGCAGAATGCCAGAAATGCGAGAGTCAAGGGGTAGAAGGGAGTGTCATCGCTATTACTAAGGAGAAGGTGCTTGAGAAGCAGTAAGTCACCTGGGTCAGATGGATTACACCCAAGGGTTCTGAACAAGGTAGCTGAAGAGATTGTGGAGGCATTAGTAATGCTCTTTCATAAATCACTAGAATCTGGAATGGTTCTGGAGAACTGGAAAATTGCAAATGTCACTCCACTCTTTAAGAAGAGGGAGAGGCAGAAGAAAGGAAATTATAGGCCCGTTTTCCTAACTTCAGTGGTTGGGAAGATATTGGAATCTATATTCAAGGATGAGGTTTCAGGGTATTTGGAGGCACGTGATAAAATAGGCTGAAGTCAGCTTGGTTTCTTCAAGGGGAAATCTTTCCTGATAAATCTGTAGGAAATCTTTGAGGAAATAACAGGCAGGATAGAGAAAGGACAGTCAGTGGATTTGTTTATTTGGATTTTCCGAAGGCCATTAACAAAGTGCCAAACATTCGGCTGCTTAACTAAATAAGAGCCCATGGCATTTTGGGATAGGTACTAAATGGATAGAAGATTGGCAGACTGGCAGGAGGCAAAGATTGGAAATAAAGGGAGCCTTTACTGGTTGGCTGCCGGTGACTAGTGATGTGTCACAGGGGTCAATGTTGGGATTGCTTCTTTTCACATTATACGTCAATGATTTGGATGAAAGAATTGATAGCATTGTGGCCAAGTAGGTAGACGGTATGAAGATAGGTGCAAGGGCAGGTAATGTTGCAGAAGCAGGGTATCTGCAGAAGGACAGGCAGATTGTTGAAATAGGCAAAGAAGTGGCAGATGGAATATCATGTTGGGAAGTGAATGGTCATGCACTTTGGCAGAAGGAATAAAGACACAGACTATTTTGTAAATTGGGGGGAAAAATTCAAATATCAGAGATACAGAGTGACTTGGGAGTCCTTGTGCAGGATTCCCTAAAGGTTAACTTGCAGGTTGAGTTGGTGGTGAGGAAGGCAAATGCAATATTAGCAGTCATTTCGACAGGACTAGAATATAAAAACAAAGATATAATGCTGAGGCTTTATTAAACATTGGTCAGACTGCATTTGGAGTATTGTGAGCAGTTTTGGGCCCCTTATCGAAGAAAGGATTTGTTGGCATTGGATAGAGTCAAAGGATATTCATGAGAATGATCCCAGGAATGAAAGGGTTAACATATGAGGAGTGCTTGATGGCTCGGGGCCTGTACTCACTGGAGGTTAGACAATGAGGGGAGATCTCATTGAATATAGAAATGGCTGGATAAAGTGAATGTGGAAAGGATGTTTCCTATCGTGGAGGAGTCTACGACCAGAGGGCACAGCCTCAGATTTGAGAGACATCCATTCAGAACAGAGATGATGAAAAATTTCTTTAGCCAGAGGAATTCTTTGCCACTTACAGCTGTGCAGGCCTGGTCATATTTAAGACAGAGTGTGACAGGCTCTTGATTAATCATGGCATCAAAGTTTACAGGGGGAAGGCAGGAGAATAGGGTTGAGAGGGATAATAAATCAGCCGTGATAATCAGCGGAGCAGACTCAATGGGCCGATTGGCCTAACTCTGCTCCTAGGTTAACGTTTTATGGTCTAAGACCAGAGAGAGCTTGGCCTCACCACTCAGTGGCACAACTGTAGAGTCACTGCCTCAGAGCTCCAGAGAACTAGGTTCAGTCCCAATCTCAGGCACTGTCTGTGTGGAGTTTACATGTTCCCCCTGTGGCTCCTATTTCTTCCGCATCCTTTCACACGCGGGTTGTTGTAAACTGTTCCTTGTGCGTAGGTGGGTGAAAGAATCTGGGGGGAGATGATGGGAATGTGGGGAGAATAACATGCATTTGATAGAAGATTAGTGTAAGTGGTTGGCTGATGGTAGGCATGACTCGATGTGCCTGTTTCCAACTCTTCAATTATATCATGACAGCACAGAATGGTACAGACCAAACAGACAACATTCAGGTTATCAACTTGCTACCAGCTCTTTCAAAGTGTCAACCAGTCAGTCCCACCACCATTACCCTCATCTATCTTGCAATTCTGTACCCCTTTAAATTGTTATTTCCCATCTGGGACCCATATTTGTTCCTAGGCTAGGGGTTGGGGCAGGGAAGGAATGGGCAAGGGTTCCGGACCCTCTCTGCTCTTCCATGTCTGAGGGAGAGAAAGTGAGAGGTTTGGGTTCAGCTCTGGAGTACACTGTGTTCCTCTCCCAGAGCACAGCCAAGGAATTGTTTTGTGATGTCTGTGATCAACACCCACACAGTGGTACTCCAGCAAGGATGAACAGTCTCTGGGGAGAGGAGTCGAGGCAGAAATAGGATACTTAGGACATTAGCGGGTGGCTGAGGAAGACAAAGAATGACAAGAAATATGCGTGAAGCGGCAAAATTGAGTGTGGCAAATTATGATGTCAGCTAAGGGCACGAGAGCCACGAATCATAGGAATATACAGCATAGAAACAGGCCCTTTGGCTCAACTGGTCCATGCCCACAATGCTGTGCCGAACATGTTACTTACCTTAGAAATTACCTGGGGTTACTCATAGCCCTCTCTCTATATTTCTAAGCTCCATGTACCTATCCAGGAGTCTCTTATGTTACGAACCCCGTAACTGGGTGTCTTACCAGCAAAGATAGAAGTGTCCGTTGGAGTCTGGTGATGCTATTTTCAACAATATTTATTAGCAAAAATATACAAAATAATATCAATGCGAATATACAGAGAATATACGTTAGCAATACTAAACCTAAAAGTGCGGGTATAATAATAATCACTAATGAAACAAGCTCTATCGTTGTCTAGGGGATAATGAATTGTCAGATGGAAATCTAAAGTTCAGTTCAGTTCATGCAGGCTGCGGTAGTTGTTTGTCGATGTGTTGCAATTGTCGGAGAGAGAGAGAGAGAGAGAGAGAGAAAACATGTGAACAGTAACAGCTATTATCTTGCCAACCTTCCTTTATGATTTTGATCCATCGATGCGTTGTTGTTGTGGCCATTCACGTATGACCCCTCCGTCCTTTAGCTAGACTGTTCTTCCGTGGTGGACTCGTCACCCAGGCAAGGGTGGACACACACACTAGCCCCCACCAGCCTCGCTATAAAACACTGTGAGTTAAAATTTACCGACCCTTTGTTCGGTCTCCGATGTCCCACCCTGTCTCGTGGGTTTCTGATGCTCACTAGTGTTTCTCCTGGTGCGTCTGAGGGGTGTTACCCCAGACCTTACTTTTATCCCCACTCATGGGGTCTCAGGTGTCAATCAGGTTGAATGATGCAACCCATCAAACCAGCCCACTCTGGTTGCCCCCTGAGGGGTTTCAATGAATAGAACAGTACTAAGTAAACAATCCTTCTCCAAAAGACAATAGCAGTAATCAATGGTTCTGCTCCTCTTTTGTCAGTAGGAGACGTTCCACCTTGTGTATCTCTGCGTAAAAAACTTACCCCTGACATCTCCTCTGTATCTCCTTCCAAGCACCTTAAACCTGTGTCCTCACATGTTAGCCACTTCAGCCCTGGGAAAAAGCCCCTGACTATCCACACGATCAATGCCTCTCATTATCTTGTACACCTCTATCAGGTCACCTCTCATCCTCCGTCGCTCCAAGGAGAAAAGGCCGAGTTCGCTCAACCTATTCTCATTAGGCATGCTCCCCAATCCAGGCAACATCCTTGTAAATCTGCTCTGCACCCTTTCTATGGTTTCCACATCCTTCTTGTAGTGAGGCGACCAGAACTGAGCACAGTACTCCAAGTGGGGTCTGACCAGGTTCCTATATAGCTGCAACATTTCCTCTCGGCTCCTAAACTCAATCCCATGATTGATGAAGGCCAATACACCGTATCCCTTCTTATCCACAGAGTCAACCTGCGCAGCAGCTTTGTGTGTCCTATGGACTCAGACCCCAAGATGCCTCTGATCCTCCACATTTTGTTCCGTTGAGAGCTAGCATGGAGACGTTAGGCCAAATAGTCTCCTTTTGTATTGTAGCAAGGGATTTTTTTTAAGAGTCTACAGTTATCTTATTGTCAGCTTCCATTCAAGACATGTTGTCCCACTTTTAGCTCTCAGACTCTATAATATATGAGCGTATGCATTATTGGTTGATATCACTTTAAGAGTTATATTATGTGATCAATCGCAACATTGTTTAGTGTGGAACTTGGCACAGTATTTGCCTGTCTCGGCGGAGTAAGCCACTGAAAGAATGCTGTCCCTCACTACAAATTCCTATTTAATCACTGTTATTTTGAATTGCTGACCATTTTCCATTATTTTTGAGAGAGAAACATAACACAACATAGTCATATAACACCACAATGCAGAAACAGGCCCTTCGGCCCATATACTCCATGATGAGCTAATACGCTGCCTAATCCCATCGACCTGCACCTGAATTTAGCCCTCTATAGCCCTCCCATCCATGTACTTATCCAAATTTGTCTTAAATGTCTTAAATCCACCACTTCTGCTGGCAGCTCATTCCACACTCTCAGCACCCTCCGAGTGAAGAAACTCCCCCTCATGTTCCCCTTAAACATTTTGCCTTTCACTCTTAACCTATGACCTCTAGTTCTAGTCTCGCCCTACCTCGTGGAAAAATCCTGCTTGCGTTTACCCCATCTATACCTCTCATAATTTTGCATACCGCTTTCAAGTCTCCACTCATTCTCCTACACTGCCATGCGTAAAGTCCTAACCTAGTCAACCTTTCCCATAACTCAAGACCAGGCAACACCCTTGTAACTTGCAGAGTTTAGATTTTAAATGACAGACTATTGACAGTTGCATTACAAATAATGTTAAAAGAATACTCACTGAGCAAAATCAGTATTAGGAATCACACCAAACAACATGGATGTTGCTGAATTGGACTGTATTTTTAGCCCTGCTGTTAAGTTTCAGCGAGGTGACTTTAATGGGGGAGGAAGGAAGGGGAGGTCAGGATCTTAAATCCCCAAATGAATACATTTCCTGCAGTGAGGACACCAAAGGCATTCCTTAAGTATCGTCTTCAAGTTTCATTCCCAAGTTTGAGGAGGGTGTCATGCCACAGGGCACAGATTATACCAGATTCTACTCCTTCCCCCACCAGCTACTACCCACTCATGGGATAATTGGTCCAATTTTGCAAGCAGATCACAATACATTAATTCCGTGTCATCATTGGGCTCTTCCAAGTGTTTATTTGAACCATCCTCGGTTCTGAGAACTGAACCACGTGTGGCTGTGTGTCTATGTTTTGCTTTTAATTGTCTCTGAGGTTCCTGCTAGCTTTTTGTTTGTGCTTTGTGAGAGGGTAGCAAGTTCTTACACCCCTGCCAGGAGCCAGGGTACTGAGGAATTACGAGTGCACCTCGTGGAAAAGATTCAGAGATTGGAGGGAGTAAGGGAGACTACAGAGAAGGGTAGAGAGGGCTTGTAATTCTGTGATGCCTTCCACCACCTTGAGATGCCATATGCCCCTCAGAGCCGCTGAAACATAGTCACCACTGCCCTGTTACAAATACTGCATCCACACACAGCCAGACCCCACAAGCAGCAAAGTGATGTTGACTTTGTATAAATGGGCTTTGATAATCGGCTGCATATCCTGCTTGTTTTAGTGGGCATGTCAGTTCAGTCATGGGCTCCCCCACCTCCATTCAAAGCTTCACTGCTGGGTAGGCACATGGATAAGAGAGCTTTGGAGGGATATAGTTCAGGTGCAGGTAGATGGGATTAGACAGAAGATCTAATCATGGACTAGATGGACTGAATGGTCTGTTTCTTTGCCGTATAACTCTATGACTGCAACTCTATTGCCAGAAGAGATTGCCAATGAGAGTTGAGCATTGGTTGCATGGGGAGGGAGTGGGGCAGAGAGTGATAGTCATCTAGAAGGGTCCAGCAGAGGGTTGGGACAGCAGTGATGGTTGAATGGAAGCAAGGATGAGGAGGAAGAAGGCAGAACCTGGGCCAGTCGGGGGAGATTGGTTGGTGGAGTGATCAGGGCTTCATCTAACTGGTGGCACAAGAGAATTTTGCTTCTTCTCCCACTGCATTCCCCCTCCCTGTTCCCATCTGTACTATTTGGTTCCATGCTCCGCCTTTCTCTCCTATCATATCCCACCATCTGCTGCCCTTTGTCACTTTCGCCACTCACCTCTCAACTTCTAACATCATTCCTACCTACCCTCACCCACCTATTACTCCTCCTCACCTGGTTCCACGCAGCACCTGCCGGATCTTACCTCAACCCTTCCCCTCACTTCCTTACGCGAACTATCTGCCCTCTATCTCTCAGTCCAGCTGAACGACCTTGACCAAAAACATTGACTGTCGGTCTCCCTCCACAGATGCTGCCTGACCTGTCGAGTTCTTCCAGTAGTTTGATCTATTCAGTTAATTGGAGGTTAGAGTGAGGGTAGGGGGAAGACCCAAGAGTGGAGGTAGGGACTGAGTCATCTGAAGAATATATTCATGAATAGCTTACAAAGGCCTAGTTATTTCGGAAATAGCCACCCCAAGGCAAAGTGGTGCCACTTTCGCAGAAGTAATGTGCAGGTGAGAACAGGTGGCAATAATGCTTTTGGTATATCACCTCAAGAGTGAGTTTCACATCAGACACTTAAACGGGACTGGATGTGCCCAGTCAAATATCCGGAGCTACTTGAAATGACCTGGATGTGGCCTTTATCATGTTTCATTCTGGGACGTGTCCATGTTTAATTACACAGTGCTGAAATAAACAGCACTGCACAGTCAGATTTATTTGGTGCTCCATCTCGGTGACGTTGAGGAAGGAAGTATTTGTCTTCAGAACAGAGCCACAGAATGTTTTCCATCCACCTGAGAGGGCAGGCCAGGGTGCTCAGTCTAATAATTCATCTGAAAAACAGCACTGTCAGAAACTGGACAGGGGTCTCCAAGTCAAGCCACTGATGCATAACCTCAAGGAGCAGTAGCAAAGCTGTTTCTCTGCCATTAACTATCGGACGGCAATGTTTCAAAAAGTAGACGATTTTGGAGCATTCCAGTAGATTTGAATGAGACAGATTGAGATCTGTTTACTGTCAGACCCAAATCTGGAGTGTCCAAAGCACAGTCTGTGAACTTCCTTTTATTTGCTCTTTGCAACCTCTGCCAATGCCTTCTGTGACCTTTTCCTTTCTGTTTACCCTCAGGTCCTCACACTTCCAAGCCCTGGGAAATTGATCTGTGTGAGTGCCCCACAGTTCTGTGCATCAGAACCTGGATTTTGTTTTTCTGTTGGACTGGGGTCCTGTATTTTCTTCTTCTGTGTTGCGAGGTATAAGGAGGGGTTGCTTAGATTTTATTGCATGTGGTGTTTGCCGGGTTAGATATTTTAGACTATAAGACATAGAAGCAGAATAAGGCCATTCAGCCCATTGAGTCTACTCCATCATTCAATCATGGCTGATTTATTGTCCCTCTCCTGCCTTCTCCCCATAACTTTTGATCCCCTGATTAATCAAGAACCTATCAACCTCTGTTTTAAATATACCCAAAGACTTGGCCTCCACAGCCACCTGTGGTAATGAATTCTACAGGTTCATCACCATTTGGCTAAAGAAATTCCTCCTCATATCTGTCCTTCTATTTTGAGCCTGTGCCATCTGGTCCTAGATTCCTCCACTATAGGAAATATCCTCTCCATGTTCACTCTATCTAGGGTTTTCAATAACTGATAGGTTTCAATGAGATCCCCCTTCACTTTTCTAAACTCTAGCGAGCACAAGTACAGAGCCATCAAAAGCTATTCGTATGTTAACCCTTTCATTCCCAAATTTCAGACATGTTCGGCCCAGCATTGTGGGCCGAAGGGCCTGTGTTGTGCTGTAGGTTTTCTATGTTTCTATTTTCTTTTCTTTATTTTTCTTTAAACCTTCTTGTTTTTTCCTTCAGAAGTGCATTTGGACTTCTTCATCAAAGGGGTTCATATTTTCACTCTAATTTCTCCAATGGTATCAGAGAATAACAGCAAAAAGGAGGATATTTGATATTTTCACATGTAAAAGAGTGTTTCCTCTGCCTCTTTAACCAGTTACCTTAAATCTGTGGTGTATCACATTTGTCCAAAAGGTTCAGCTCCCATCTGTCCCTCATGATCTTGTCCAACACATTGATACAGTGATGAAGTGATGAGGCAGTGGCTCACTTTGCTAGGAGTTTGGGGAGATTATGTATGTCACATATAGATATATGCGGGGTGACTGATAAGTTCATGGCCTAAGGTAGAAGGAGTCAATTTTAGAAAACCTAGCACATTTATTTTTCAACATAGTCCCCTCCTACATTTACACACTTAGTCCAGCGGTCGTGGAGCATACGGATCTTGGACCTCCAGAAAGTGTCCACAGATGGGTGATTGATAAGTTCGTGGCCTAAGGTAGAAAGAGATGAGATATACAGCTCTTGTTACATGCACATGCAGGACAACTCTTTGAGTGATTAGGCAGAAAATTTGAAGTTAATAACTCATCTCCTTCTACCTTAGGCCACGAACTTATCAATCACCCCTTGTACAGTGGAGAGCATTCTGACTGGTTGCATCACAGCCTGATATGGGGGGCTCCAGTGCATCTCATCACAAGAGACTGTAGAGTGTTGTAGACTCAGCCAGCCCCATCATGGGCACAGCCCTCCCCACCATCGAGGAAATCTTCAAGAGATGGTGTCTCAAGAAGGTGTCATCCATCATTAAGGACCCTCACCATCCAGGACATGCCCTCTTCTTGTTCCTACCATCAGGAAGGAGGTACAGGACCCTGAAGACCCACACTAAACAATTCAGCAACAGCTTCCTCTCTTCTGCTATCAGATTTCTGAACAGTCCATGACCCCAAGAATACTATCTCATCAATCCTTTTTTTGCACTATTTATTTATTTTGTAATTTATATTAATGTTATGTCTTTGCACTGTACTGCTACGCCAAAGCAACAAATTTCATGTCATCTATGTCAGTGATAGTAAACCTGATTCTGATTCTCTGAAACCTCCTCTCAACTTCTTTCAATCTCTTTACAACAAACTCCACATACAGACAGCACCAAGCGCTAGGATCGAACCCAGACCTCTGGAGCCATGAAGCAGTGCCGCACGACCGCTCCGATTTAGTTTGACATCTGAGACGTGATTGGGTTCAACATCAACCCAAACCCTCTGGTCCATTTTACTTGATATTGCAACAAAATTCTCTGGCAGGCAATGTGACCTTGATACGTTGTCATACTAGACACTGCTAGTTAGCTGAGATGATGGAGAAAGCACCTTCCCATTAGCTTGAGCACATTCTGGATTTTGGAAGATGTCTGAGCAGCCTGCAGTAAAGTCTGAGGCTGCTTCATCAGGACCCTCCAACTTTAGCAGAGTCTCCCCTTTACGCAGTGAGAAACACGCCCATGTCCTTCCAGTCCCATTGAGCCTATCCCATTAGTCATAGTGTGGAAGCTTAAACACAATGCGGTCGTGGACTCTCCCTCAGAGCTGGAGAGAGAGAGAAAGGGAAACGTTAACTGGTTTCTCCTTCCACAGATGCTGCTTGACTGCATGAGCTCTTCCTCCGTTTTCTGCTTATCTCTCAGATTCTAGCATCTACAATCTTATTTACTTTCCGTTCAAGTGGATCTTTAGTATTAGTATAAGTGGAAACACACATTATGCAAATATTTTAAGGCATCCGTTTGTCTCGTGAGACCATGGATTTGTGCCTTGGAAGATTTCCAGGGTGCAGGCCTGGGCAGGGTTGTATGGGAGACCGGCAGTTGCCCAAGCTGCAGGCCTTCCCCTCTCCACGCCACCGATGTTGTCCAAGGGAAGGGCACTAGGACCCAAGCAGCTTGGCACTGGTGTCGTCGCAGAGCAATGTGTTGTTAAATGCTTGCTCAAGTACACAATGCGCTGCCTCAGCTGAGGCTCGAACCAGTGACCTTCAGATCACTAGACCGATGCCTTATCCACTAGGCCATGTTTATCATTAATAAGCATGGAAAGTGCTCAGATGTAAAGTGCATGGAATTATCTTCCCAATTTCACATCTGCCTCAGTTTCATCTGGAAGTTATCTGAATTTGAAGCTGAATCATATAATCTATGATACACAGGTGCTATGTGGTCCAATTTCTATATGAGGGTTTGTCAAGTTTAAATATCATTGGTAATTGGTTTATCGTTGTCACATGTTCCATGATACAGTGAAAAGCTTCATTTGCATATCATCCAGACAGATTATTCCATACATCGAGGTAGTAAATAGGGAAAGCTGAGTCCAAAATATAGTGCTTCCGTTACAGAGAGATTTTAGTGCAGGCAAATACATGTAGTGCAAGGGCCACGATGAAGTAAATTGGAAGATGAAGAGTTCATCTTTAACGTATAAGAGATCTGTTTCCATAAGATACAGGATTAGTATTAGGCCATTTGGCCCAATGAGTCTGCTCTGCCATTTCATCATGGCTAACCCAGTTTCCCTCTCAGCCCCAGTCTCCTGCTTTCTCCCTGTATCCCTTCATGACCTGACCAGTCTATCAAATTCTGCCTTAAATACACCCAATCATTTGGGTGTATTTGAGCTCTTTTACTCTGATAACAGTGGGACAGAAGATGTCCTTGAGCCTGGTGGTATGTGTTCTAAAGCTTTTGTGTCTTCTGCCCAGTCTACCAGTGATAGATGACCAGGGTTGGAGGCATCTTTGATTATTCTGGCTGCTTTCCCAAGGTAGTGTAGATAGAGTCCATGGCGGGGAGGCTAGGTTGTGTGCTGGGTGGTTTCCAAGATTCTCTGCAATCTCTTACATTCTTGAGGAGAGCAGTTGCCATACCGAGCTGTGGTGCACCTGGACAGGATGCTTTCTATGGAGTATCTGTAAAAATTGGCGAAGGTCATCAGGGAAATGCCAAATTTTTTTAGCCTTCTGAGGAAAGAGGAGCATTGGTGAGCTTTCTATAATTTGTCACAGTTGAAACACTTTCATAACTTTAGTATTTAACTAGCAAAAAGCTCGCTATGAAGTTGCACTGATTGCAAGGGAAAACTTGTGCAACATAGTTGTATTCCAGCGTGAGGTTGTGACAAATTAGCAATGAGAAACCTTCTAAGAATGTGTTCCTTGCCTCTAAGGGAATAATTATATTATCCTGTGGGTCCCACTCTCATTTCTGTCAACTCTGGATTAAGCAGCTTGCAAAGGAATCTTGCAATCTGAATAGACAGTGATCTCAAATCTGGGTGCATAGAATTTCTTTCCCAGCAGAAAATGCCAAAAGGCATGGAGCTGGAATATTCACAATTAATTCCATGCCTTCCACTACCCTGGGATGCCCTGACGGGATCCTGTAGAAATTCTGAGGAATATTTCCTGAAAACAGCTACATTAATATTGGGCCTCTCTCAACTCTCTTTCATTGTGGTTCTTCGGCTGACAGGTGACAGATTTTGTTTTAAACCCAACTCTATTTCATGACTTGTATCTTTTAATCCTGAGCCTCTGACCTTCCACTTGTTTTAAAGGAAAAATCTGCATGCCATTTCAGAAAATTTTCTTATGTTTAGGAGCTTAACTGTTTCTTCAGATTAAGTCAGGGTATTCCTCATTGCTGTGTTGAAGCAATCTCTTTGCCAATGGCTGTGAATGCAAGAGTATAATTCCCCCTCCTGAAATCAAACCTACGCCTTTCTATGCGCTAACAAATACCAAAGAGCAGCTTCAACGCTACAATCTAATCTTCTGTTTCAATTAAATCACATGATCTATGTGCCTACCATTTATAATGTTACGCAGGTCCCTCGATTAGATTAGTGCCTTGCAATTGTTTGCAGATATCACAGATTTTTGCTGTCTGGTGGGCAGTTAATGGCCTAAAGAGATCTGTACACAGACTGGAAAAGGAGCAGAGTGAGTGTCTGCACTTCAGAAAGTAAAGTGTGGCAATATAACTGTAGGAGTGTCTGTAGTGAGAAAGAACAGATCTCCTGCTCAGAGGAAGAGGATCGAGGGCAAGTTCTGTGGCCTGGGTTTTCTGTGGCCTGGTGCCATCAGGTGCCAAGGGTGCAAACAGTAGACGGCTTCAATCTGTGGTAATTATTGTAAAAGTGTGGCTATCCCACCCTAGGTTGGCCTTGACAAGTGTCAGCTAATCAAGAGTTATATTACCCAATAAATGCACAAAAATAGATTATATAATAAAACAAGTAGAGTAAATGGAGATATGGAAAGGGTGAGAGAGTCATTATGAGCAGCAGTATCCAAAGCTACACTTGATCATCTGCCGGAGAGTGACTATACAAGGAAATAATGAGGTAGATTGTGAGATTAAGAGACCACTTTTAGGGAACCATTTAATAGTCTTACAAAGCTGTCCTTGAGCCTGGTCCTTGAGGACTAGAATATACAAGCAAGGATGTAATGCTGAGGTTTTATAAGGCATTTAGTCAGACCACATTTGGAGCATTGTGAACAGTTTTGAGTCCCATATCGAAGAAAGGATGTGCTGGCATTGGAGAGGGTCCAGCAGGCAGAGGAGGTTTATGAGAATGAACCCAGGAATGAAAGGGTTATCGTATGAGAAATGTTTGTTGGCTCTGCATCTGCACCCGCTGGAGCTTAAAAGAATGAGGGGGGTTTCTCATTGAGATCTACTGAATACTGAAAGGCCTAGAAAGCGTGGGTGTGGAAAGGCTGCTTCCTATGGTGTGGGAGTCTAGGGCCAGAGGCACAGCCTCAGAATAGAAGGACATCCCTTTAGAACAGAGGTGAGGAGGAACAACTTTAGCCAGAGGGTGGCAAATCTGTGGAATTCATTGCCACAGTGGCAGTGACAGTCAAGTGCTTGGGTGTATTTAAAGCAGAGGTTAATAGCTTCTTGATGAGTAAAGTTACATGGAAAACACGGAGAATAGTATTGCGAAGGACATGAAATCGGCTGTGACTGAATGGTGGAGAAGATTCAATGGGCAGAATTGCCGAACTCTGCTCCCGTGTCTTATGGTGTTGTTGCGTTATGGTCTGGCATACCTCCGATGTGAAATGCAGTTACTGGGGATCAGCAAACATTCCTTCAGTGCTGCTCCCTAGCACGTTCAGGTTTGTAAACTGCCAGCTACAAAATGGTGTGCAGGGACGATGAAACCTGGGGCTCACGTGGCCAGTCAAAGCCTGTTAAAGAAATGCATATGTGACCGCTGATTTTATAACAAGAGGTGTAGATGTAAAGGTTTGTTGCATGCACTAAGCAGGCGGTGTTGAAATGAAAGAGTGTTGCTCACTTCTGAAATTCAGTTCTCTTGGCCTTGACCACTGTTGAATGACAGAATAGGCTTCAGATGCAGAGGGCCAGGGCTGTTCTTCTGTTCCTATGTCACCGTGTCTCTCAATAGATGCTCCTAAATCCCTGGCAGTAGCAAAGTGATTATCTCCTGCTCTTTCTGATTGTGAAGAAATACTGGAGTTTTATGCACCATCCCGTTGACAAGGGACAACAGAGGAAAGCAGCCAAAGTAATCAAGGAGAACCCCCTCTCTTGTCCGGCAGAAGATACGAAAGCCTGTGAACACATACCACCAGGCTCAAGGGCAGCTTCTGCCCTCCTGTTATCAGGATCTTGAACCGATCTCTCATACACTAAAAGATGAACTCTTGACCTCACAATCTACTTCACTGTGGCCCTTTATTCATCTGCCTGCACGGCACTTTCTCAATAAGTGTAACACGACATCCTGCATTCTGTTTCCCTTTGTACTACTTATATGAAATAATCTGTCTGGAAGGCACACAAACAGAAGCTCTTCACTGCATCTCAGTACATGTGACAATAATAAGCCAATTCCAGTCTTTAACTGAGTGAGCTACTGAGAACAGATTGGTTATGTTTACCAATCCCCACTGAAACCATAACTCTCCACCTCAGTAAATGTGCCGGTCATTTGCAGAGTAGAGGGAGTGTTTTAATGCAGCTTCCTTTGATCTGGATTTCTTTCCATCTATTCAGCCAATTGGTTGTGAAGAATGGGAGGTAATTTAACGTTTGATTCATGTATGTGCACACAGGCGTAAAGCCACATTGGCGTGTGCATGTAATGATGCAATTGCAAGCACAAGAGACTGCAGATACTGTCATCTGGTGCAACAAGCACGCTGCAGGAGGAACTCACGGGTTCAGCAGCATCTGTTGGGGAGAGGGACTGGCGACGCTCCAGGTCAAAAACTTGCACCTGGATTTTCCCCCCACAGATGCTGCTCGGCCTGCTGACATCCTCCAATGGTTTGTTTGTTGCTCTTGATTCAATCATCTGCTGTTGCTTTTGTCTCCACCTTGATATTCTTCTTCTTCTTCTTCTTCTTCTGACTTTTTATGGCAGTTGGCAGTCAAACTTAAAAGTGCATTACTGCCACCAACTGGACTGGAGTATGGCGTAAAGAACTGGGCAGAAAGCCTCTCTTTCTTTTTTCTCTCTGTGTTGTTTTTTTATGTAGTTCAGTCTAGTTTTTTGTACTGTTTCATGTAACACCATGGTCCTGAAAAACGTTGTCTCGTTTTTACTATGTACTGTACCAGCAGTTATGGTCAAAATGACAATAAAAGTGACTTGACTTGACTTTCAAAAGAAAGCTAAATTACCCCAAAAAGCCCTATAGATTGTAAGTAATGAAGACGATGCTGTGAATTAAAGTCACCCCTGTAACTTAAAGTTTTGAACTGAAAACTATCAACCCTCAAAGATTGTAATGGAGCCTGCATCTGATTTCTTTCAACCTTAAATCCTTCACACATATGTTGAACTGTTTCATAATGATGACACAACCCAAAGCAATGTTTTCCAACAAGATATAAGGAATAATTAAGCATAGTATGTGCAGTTTTAAGTTGCGACAAAAATAATTCCTTCCATTCTTGTTTTACTCCCTTCTCCCATAACCCAACAGTTTTGTCAGCCTTGGTATTAGAAATGGGAAAACTTTAAAAAGCAGGTACCAGTCAATTGAAGTCAGGTGCATTAGCTTAAGTGTATACAGTAAAGTTCCTGAAGTCCTGCATTTGGGTGGTCCTCACAAATCCAGACCAATATGTCAGTGGAGCTAGGCTTCAAAGTGATTTGGGTCTCACACCGACTTGAAGCGTGTGACAACAAGGGATGCTTGGCTCTCTTTTCAGCAGTTTTAGTCACTACTTGGAGATTTTCCCCTTTAACCTCCAACATTTTGTGCTTACATGCTGTAAAAATGTAGAACGACAGCAGAATGTGGCCCTGATTTTTCTTGAGCAACAATCTGCTGGAGGAGCTCAAAGGGTCAAGCCGCATCTGTGAGAGAAATGAGATAATCGATGCCTCAGGACAAAACCATGCATCATTTGATGTATGTGCATATGCATGTATATCATGCATACGTACATATGCAAATATGTGACTGTTTACATAAATTAATATACAAGACAGACATACAGTCTTGCACACTTATCTATGGATATATGCATGTGCATACAGTATATACTGTATGTACATGCATGCATAAAATATTTGTATACATAAAGTCAAACATTTGCGTACACCACTAGCATAAGTAAGTCTCTACACAAACGCATAGGTTCATGCAAACATGTCAAGAAAATATTGTGACATGATTAGTTTCCCAAAATGTAGCCTGCTCCCATGGTTTAATAATATTCCTTCTTCAACAAAAAGCAATGATAAACCAAGCCAAACGCCAGCACAATTGACAAACAATAGGCCTGGCATAAAGCCTGCACAATTCACCACAAAGTAACACATGTTGCAAGGATCTTTCACCATTGTGTAGACATTGGCAGAACTCCAACACATCTGCTGGTGAGCCAGATTGAAAAAAACGTTCTATTCACCAGCTGGAAAGCTCAAAGAACAGCTAGTTTCCCAGAAAGCAAAACTTGTTAACTCTGTCAGCCACCTATCATTCGTCATCGCTGCTACGTTAGTTGGCTCCCATTTGCCTTTCTGTGACAAGACGTGCTGGGGATTTGTGTCTTTTGGAAGTGGGAGGAAGGGGCAATATTTTAATCAAATTAAAATGAGCTGTTTCAATGCAGTGGGAGATTGTTTCTTTTGAACTTACTTGTCCCAAAGTCATAGTTTTGTTTTGATAAAGTGTACATTGTGTAGACTGCCACAGTGTTCCCTCGTGAATTACTGTAAAAACTAGTGTATAGGCCTAGTTTCTGAATACTTTCAAAGGGGCTACAAAGGAGCTAGCAGTGGGGTGACTTATACACAAGTGCGACTTCTACATTAGTGTGCTCACCAAATAAAACTAGGCTTGGCAGAATTCAGTGTTTATTTTTAGAAATGCTGTTTGCTAATGCTTGTTCATATTTTACTGAAATTTATTTCGAGCCAATAGAATTGTAACACGTAACATAGCACGTCATTTGCAGAGTGAATTGGGCTGCAAAGCTTTTCAGTTTTGACCTCAAGCTTAGCAGAGAAAACTTAAAGGAGAAGTTTTGGGAAAAGATTTTTCCAAAAATGTGACTCTGCAAAATGGGGGAGCAAGTCATACACTGGGCTTTATGGTACACTGTGCTGTGATCTCACTGTTGTTTACATCTTCAGTGCCAATTGGGGAGGTGGACTGGATGTGTCTCAGCTGGTGTGATATTGTCTGTGCTTAGACAAGAATCAAAGGGAATCAATAAGAATTAAGCCCATAAGTCTTTCAAAGAAAAACAGCTAAATTGTTCAGGCATGGGTTCACCCTCCATCAC
The DNA here is from genome assembly GCF_048418815.1 of Hemitrygon akajei. Classification (NCBI taxonomy): domain Eukaryota; kingdom Metazoa; phylum Chordata; class Chondrichthyes; order Myliobatiformes; family Dasyatidae; genus Hemitrygon; species Hemitrygon akajei. Next base: position 20,524,731 of record NC_133141.1, on the reverse strand, counting down.
TGGAAAGGAAGGAATTAGGTTGAGGAAAAGACCATTCATCCCCTCCAGCCTGTTATTCAATTACACCACTGTTGATGCATGAATTGATTTTAACTTCCTCGTACAAAATCAACATAGGTTTTGAAACTTTCAGTTGATTCCCTGACTCATCTGGTTTTAGGAGGAGCAGTTACCTCCCATTCGGAGTCATCACACACTCCTGCCTCGGAGAATTCAAAATTATTCTCCACTTACGTTTGCATGCAACACTCAGGAGAGAAGGGGGTTTTAAAAGCCATGGGTGGTTTTCAATTCATTCATTCTTTAGTTAATGATTTTTTATAATTAAGTTAGGTGACAATTTGCCCAACATGAGCTATCCAATTAGGTAACAAAGTGTCTGCAAACTTTCCAGTTGGTCAGTTAAGTCAAGTTTATTGTCAGGTGGGCAAGTACAGTGAGGTACAGGTGAAATGAAAAGCTCACAGCGGCCTCACAGGCCACAGGCACGTTAGCACAGACACCATACACAACAGAGCGGGTTGGTTCAAGAACTGAATGGTTGAAGGGAAGTGGGTGTTCCTGAACCTGGTGGTGTGGGACTTCAGGCTTCTGTACTTCCTGCCTGACGGGAGCTGTAAGAAGATGGCATGGCCTGAATGGTGGGGATCCTTGATGATAGGTGCCACCTTCTTAATGGCAACACCTCATGTAGATGCTGTCAATGGTGGGGAAAGCTGTGCCTGTTATAGACTGGGCTGTGTCCACTACTCTCTGCAGCCTCTTGCATTCCAGTGATTGAGTTGCCATACCAGGCTGTGATGCAACCAGTCAGGATACTACCAATAGTGCAACTGTAGAAGATTTTGGGAGTAGCTGATGATACGTTGAATCTCCTGAAGCTTCTAATACTAAGAAGGTAGAGGTGCTGGTGTGCCCTTATATCTATGTGCTGGGCCAGGATAGGTCCTTCGAGATGTTAACACGCAAGGATTTGAAGCTGCTCTCTCTCTCTCCACCTCTGACCCACCAGTGAGAATTGGCATGTGGTTTCCCGACTTCCTCTTTCGAATGTCAATGACTAGCTCCTTGGATTTATCAATGTTGAGTGTGACGTTGTGTTCTATCTCATTCCTGGACACTGACTCACCACCACCTGTGATTTGGCCAACAACAGTGGTGTTGGCAGTGAGTTTGGAGAAGGCATTAGAATCGTGCTTTAAAGTTCAAAATTCAAACTAAATTAATTATCAAATAAAACTCATCATATACTACCCTGATATTCATATTCTTGTGAGCATTCACAGTAAATACAAAGAAAAACAGTAGAATCAGTGAGAAATAAAAACAGACAAGCAACTAGAGTCTGCAAAGACAACAAACTGTGCCAGCAAATACAAAAAGAAAAAAAACTAAATATTAAATAAATAAATACATACATAAATATATAAATAATAAATGATATTGAGAACATGAGTTGTAAAGTCCTTGAAAGTGAGTCCATAGGGTTGTGGAATCGGTTCAGTGTTGGGGTGAGTGAGGTTATCCTCTCTGGTTCAGGAGCCTGATGGCTGAGGTGTAGTAACTGTTTCTGAACATTTTTCATTTTGGAGAGGGAGGGGGAGCAGCCAGATGTCTTGGTATATATTGCTACCAATGACATAGGAAGGAAAAGCAAAGAGGTCCTGAAAAGAGAACTTATAGAGCTGGGCAGAAACCTGAGAAGCAGGACCTCCAGGGTCGTAATTTCTGGATTGCTGCCTGTGCCATGTGCCAGTGAGGACAGAAACAGGATGATTTGGCAGATAAATGTGTGGCTGAGAAGTTGGTGCAGGGGCCAGGGCTTCCGGTTCTTTGATCATTGGGATCTCTTCTGGGGGAGGCATGACCACTTCAAAAGGTGGCTCTGCTGTTAAAGAACGGCATCAAATCGTTAGAAAGATGTGACATAGGACTGGAAGATGTTGAATCCTTGTGGATTGAGTTAAGGAACTGCAAAGGTAAAAGGACCCTGATGGCAGTTATACACAGCCCTCCCAACAGTAGCTGGGATGTGACCACAGATTACAACAGGAAATAGAAAAGGTGTGTCAAAAGGACAATGTTATGACAGTCAAGGGAGAGTTTAACATGCAGGTCGATTTAGGTTGGTAATGGATCTGAAGAGAGTGAGTTTGTTGAATGCCTATGAGATAGCTTTTTAGAGTACGTAGTTTGTCATTGAATCTACAAGGGGACCAGCTATACTGGATTGGGTGTTATGTAATGAACTGGAGGTGATTAGTGAGCTTAAGGTTAGGAGCCAATGATCACAATATGATTGAATTCAACTTGAAATTTGATAGGGAGAAAGTAAAGTCTGATGTAACAGTATTTCAGTGGAGTAAGGGAAATTACAGTGATATGAGAGAGGAGTTGCCCAAAGTAAATTGGAAGGAAATGCTGGCAGGGATGACAGCAGAGCAGCAATGGGGAGAGTTTCTCAGAAAAATGAGGAAGGTGCAGGATAGATGTATTCCAAAGACAAAGAAATACTCAAATGACAAAACAGTACAACCGTGGCTGACAAGGGAAGTCAAAGCTAATGTAAAAGCAAAAGAGGTACAAGGTAAAACTTATTAGTAAGACAGAAAAATAGGAAGCTTTTAAAAACCTACAAAGGACAACTAAAAGAGTCATTAGGAGAGAAAGAATGAAATATGAAAGCAAGCTAGCAAACAATATCAAAGTGAATAGTAAAAGCTTTTTCAAGAATAAAAGAAAGATGAGAGTGGATATAGGACCACTAGAAATTGAGGCAGGAGAAATAATAACAGGGGACAAGGAGATGGCAGATGAGCTAAAGGAGTATTTTGCATCAGTCTTCACTGTGGAAGACACTAGCAGTGTGCCAGATGTTGAAGGGTGCGAGGGAAGAGAAGTGAGTGCAGTTACTATTACAAGGGAGAAGGTGCTCAGAAAGCTGAAAGACCTAAAGGTACATAAGTCCCCGGACAAGATGAACTGCACTCTAGGGTTCTGAAAGAGGTAGCGTTAGAGGTTGTGGAAGCATTAGTAATGATCTTTCAAAAATCATTGGACTCTGGCATGGTGCTAGAGGACTGGAAAATTGCAAATGTCACTCCACTCTTTAAGAAAGGAGGAAGGCAGCAGAAAGGAAATTATAGACCAGTTAGCCTGACCTCAGTGGTTGCGAAGATGTCGGTGTCAGTTGTTAAGGATGAGGTTATGGAGTACTGTACTTGGTGACACAGGACAAGATAGGACAAAGTCAGCATGGTTTCCTTAAGGGAAAATCCTGCCTGACAAACCTGTTGGAATTCTTTGAGGAGATTACAAATAGGATAGGTAAAGGGGATGCAGTGGATGTTGTATATTTGGACTTTCAGAAGGCCTTTGACAAGGTGCCACACATGAGGCTGCTTACCAAGATAAGAACCCATGGTATTACAGGAAAGTTACTAACATGGTTAGAGCATTGGCTAATTGGTAGGAGGCAGTGAGTGGGAATAAAAGGATCCTTTTTTGGCTAGCTGCCAGTAACTAGTGGTGTTCCACAGGGGTCGGTGTTGGAACCGCTTCTTTTTATGCCGTATATCAATGATGTAGATGATGGATTTGTTGCCAAATTTGCAGATGATATGAAGATTGGTGAAGGGGCAGGTAGTGTTGCAGAAACAGGTAAGATGCAAAAGGACTTAAACAGATTAGGAGAATGGGCAAGAAAGTGGCAAATGAAATACAATGTTGGAAAATGCACGGTCATGCACTTTGTAGAAGAAATAAATCAGAATCATGTTTATTATCACCGGCATGTGACGTGAAATTTGTTAACTTAGCAGCAGCAGTTCAATGCAATACATAATCTAGAAGAAAAAAACCCAAAATAAAATAATAATAATAAATCAATCAATCAATTACGGTATACATATATTGAATAGATTAAAAATCATGCAAAAAACAGAAATACTATATATTTTACAAATGAGGTAGTGTCCAAGGGTTCAATGTCCATTTAGGAATCAGATGGCAGAGAGGACGAAGCTGTTCCTGAATTGCAGAGTGTGTGCCTCAGACTATTTTCTAAACAGGGAGAAAATCCAAAAATCTAAGACGCAAAGGGACTTGGAGTCCTTGTGCAAAACACCCTAAAGGTTAACTTTGCAGGTTGAGTTGGTGGTGAGGAAGGCAAATGCAGTGTTAACATTCATTTCAAGAGGTCTAGAATACAAGAGCAGGGATGTGATGCTGAGGCTTTATAAGACCCTGGTGAGGCCTCACCTTGAGTATTATGAACAGTTCTGGGTTCATTGGAGAGGGTTCAGAGAAGGTTCACAAGGATGATTCCAGGAATGAAAGGGTTATCATATGAAGAACGTTTGATGGCTCTGGGTCTGTACTCTCTGGAATTTAGAAAGATGAAGGGGGATCACATTGAAATCTTTTGAATGTTGAAAGGCCTAGACAGAGTATATGTGGAAAGGATGTTTCCTATGGTGGGGGAGTCTAGGACAAGAGGGCACAGCTTCAGGATAGAGGAGCATCCATTTAAAACAGAGATGTAGAGAAATTTCTTTAGCCAGAGGGTGGTGAATTTGTGGAATTTATTGCCACAGGCAGCTGTGAAGGCCAGGTCGTTGAGTGTATTTAAAGTAGAGCTTGATAGGCTCTTGATTGCACATGGCATCAAAGGTTATGGGGAAGAGGCCAGGGAGCAGGGCTGAAAGGATGCAGGGACTGTCACCACCTAAATATTGAAACATTATGACCACTTTGCACATCAATGGACATTGTATTTTTGTTCTAATTATGTTCTTACTTGCATAACTTTGCATGTTATTCTTGTGAATGTTGTCTATCTGATACTCTGGGCCTGTGATACAGCTGCAAGTTAGTCTATCATTGCACTTGTGCACACATGTAGTTGTGCAGATGACAATGAACTCAACTTTGACAAAGCTGGCAATTGGGGATAACTGGATAGTGGCTTCTGGTTTACTTTTGTCAAAAGTACCAAGAAACAGTGAAAAGCTTCTGTTTGTGTGCCATCCACGCAGATCATTTCATTACAACAGTACAGTGAGAGAGCACAAGGGGAAAGCAATCACAGAATGCAAGATAAAACGTTGTAGTTACAGAGAAAGTGCAGGTAGAATGTAAGGTGTACGATCATAACAAGGTAGATTGTGAGTCAAGAACCCATCTCATCGTACTAGGGGAATGTTCAATAGTCTGATGACAGTGGTATAGAAGCTGTCCTTGAGCCTGGTGGGACGTTATGTCAGGCTTTTGTATCTTCTGCCCGATGGGGGAGGAGGGGGAAGAAGAAAGAATGCCTGGATGGGTTGTGTCTGACTATGCTGCCTGCTTTACTAAGGCAGGGGAAATTTCTTTAGCTTTTACAAAAAGCTGGCAAGTGTTTGATTGGTTAAATGGCTTCCATCTGTACATTGATTTGGATTCTTTGGGTTACAAGTTATTTAGCATAGGGACACGGCCCTCAGACGCTGTTACCTATTGAAACTGTGCCTGTTTTTCATGGGACTATGGGAAATTGAGTTTCTTACACACAAGGAAATCATCTGCCTAAACACATTTAGCAGGACCACATGATTTCAAGTGTTAAGCTCTCTTCTGAATATTCCACTTAAGCCATGGCCTACAATCCTAGCTACAAGGGCTGTGAAACAACATCTAAGCCAAGACGTTTTGAAAAACCCAACACATAAATATATACCATAATTACAAATGAAAATGAAGACCATAAGAGCATAAAATATAGGCGCAGAATTAGGCCATTTAGCCCATTCAGTTTGCTCTGCCATTCAATCATGTCTGATTTTCTTTTGACTCTCAATCCCATTCTCCTGCTTTCTCCCTATAACCCTTAACCCCCTTACTAATCAAGGACCTATCAGTCTCTGTCTTAAATACAGACAACGATTTGGTGCCAATAAATTCCGCAGATTCACTACCCTCTGGCTGAAGAAATATCTCCTCATCACAGCTCTAAGGGGATATCCCTTTATTCTGAGGCTGTGCTCTCATATCCTAGACTCTTCCATTAATGGAAACATCCTCTCCATGTCCACTCTAACCAGGCCATTCAGTGTTTAGTAGGTTTCAATGAGATCTTCCCTCATCCTTCTGCACTCCATCAAGTACAGGCCCAGAGACATCTAACACTCCTCATACGTTAAGGCTCCTGTGGTTTTATGTTGGCTGATTGAAATGCTTAAGGTTTTCACTTTTCACAACCTCGGAATGTCCTGAAGCACTCCACAGCCAACGGAGGTTTTCTGGAGCCTTGGAAGTGTGGTTGCTGTTGTGAATTAGTAAATGTGCCTGCCACGGCCAGCAACATGATAAAGGCCAACCATCTGTTTCTCTTTAGTGATGCAAATTAAGGAGAAAAAAATCAGCCAGAACGCCAAAGATAAATCCCCATTTCCTCTTCAAAGTAGCCCCATGGGAGCTTCATCTTCCACCTGAGTGAGCACATGCCTCAACTGAGACAACAGCGTTCCACTGCTGCAATGCTGCACTGCCAGGATCTGGGTAGATTATGATGAGATAGAGCGGGACTAGAACCCACAGCCTTCTGACTTTAAAACAAGAGCACTACCAATTAACCATGGGTAGCTCTTGCCAAGGGGTCTCTGTTCCAACCATCCAGTATAGATGGAGGTCAGTGCTTGATTTTCTTTTTCCTTTGGGTATTACAGACTGTCCCTGAGTTAAGAACGTTCAACTTATTGTCCATTCAGAAACTTGAAGGTGGAGGGGAAGCCACTATTCCTAAAATATTGAGTATGGCTCTTCAGGATCCTGTACCTCCTCCTGATGGAAGTAATGAGAAGAGGGCACATCCCAAGTGGTGATAGACTTTAATGATGGATTCCGCCTTCTTGAAGCACCACCTTTTGAAGGTGTCCTTGATGGTGGGGAGACCTTCCTACAATCAGCAGAACTAGTTTCTTTTCTCTCTCTCTCTCTCTCTCTCTCTCTCTCTCTCTCTCTCTCTCTCTCTCTCTCTCTCTCGCTCTCTCTGTCTCCACTTTTTGGAATCATTCTTTCTTATGCATTTGGTGTGCTTTTGATGCCATTGATTACAACACTGTGGAAGTGTGCTTGTGAGTGATTTGTGTATTTTCCAACTTGAGGACAAAATCAACTTGTGAATGTAAATCGAAATGAAACCTGCTTGTTACCCAGTGATGGCCTGTACTGATGTTCAGCTCCCAGCAATGTTTTCTTGGCATTCTTCTTAGTGTGTCCCTCAGGATCAAAGGTGACTTGGTTCCTGTCTGGTTCTGAAATGATTCAACTCAATGTGGGACATGCAGTTAGGAGGTGGTGGACTCCTTCTGCTGCTTGCACTGGATTTCCGAGTGCTCTCAGAGAAGGGAAGTGTAACTCAGGACTGATGAAGGGTCTCAGGCTAAAGTTTCAACTGTCTACTTCCCTCCATAGATGCTCAAATTAGAGTGTAGGTTTTGGGAACCTGGTGCCAAAGATGTAAATAATGTGGCCTGTCCAACAGTATTGAGTGTAATTAGGGACTCTCTGCTGGGAAGGTTGGTCTGGGCGAGGACCTTCACATTGGTTCACTTATCCTGCCATTGCTGTTCCTGTGTGCTCTAACTCTACTTACAGATGACACAACCATAGTGGGTCATATCTCAAACAATGAGACAGAGTGCAGGAACAAGATACCTTAGTGCCAAGGGAGCAACCTCTTTTTCAATGTCTGGAAAGTAAAGGAGCTGACGATTGACTTCAGGGAACAGATGGATACTGTTTGTATCAATGGTGCTGAGGTGAAGATGGCTGAGAGATTTGAGCTCTTAGGTGTAAACATCACCAACAATTTGCTAGTACCAAGAAAGCACACCAATACCTCTACTTCCTCAGAAGGCTAAGGAAATTTGGCTTGTGACCTTTGACCCTGACCAATTTTCACAGATGCACCATAGAAAGCATCTTATGTGGGCATCACAGCCTGGTATGGCAACTGCTCTACCCAAGACTGCAAGAAATTGCAAAGCTACTGTTGGTGATATCCCAGCTTGACTACGTGTGGGAAAATATCGGTGATGAGGGTTGCCTACCACCTGGGATCTCAGGGAGCTTGAACGTTAAGCCATTTACTGTGAGCGAAATTGGCTCCAAACTTAACATGACAGACAGACAGACAGAAGCCAAACCATTGCTATATGAAGGAAAGCAGCTTGCTCTTATTTCCATATTTCTTTGTGACAGGGGCCCAAGACATTTGGCCCAGCATGATGATACGGGCTCTCAGAGGCATTCCCATAAAGCCTATTACCGTGTAACCTGCATCATTGACTCCCCAATTCTCCCATTCCCCCATACACTAGGGACAGTTTGCAGCAGTCAATAAACCCGCGACCTCCAAGAGGACCACAACCTGTCGTTGGGTTTGGAGGCTTGTGTGCCTCAATGACCTGGAGTGCTAGGCTGGCTGGAGGCAGGGCTTTATGCTTTGTCTCTTGGTAAGGTCACCCATGCCAAAGAGATCAAAGGGTAGAGGCCTGACTAAGAGTGGTCCGTCAGACCTCCAGGTTTGAGGGTTCAGCTCATGGCTAACAGCTCTGAATTGTCAAACAAAACTGTTATGGAAACAGCGATGAAGAATCCTTCTACATCTGAGTGTGACGGTATTCCTGAGTCTCCACCCAGGACTCGCATGACTGACAGTAGTGAACATCGAGAGGAAGCTACTGACATGATGAAGGAAGCCCTGAGCACCACCAGAGATGGAGGACCTTCATTGCTGCCCTAAACATCAGCAGCGTAATGGGCAAAAGAAGAATAAACCTACAAACCGTCAGGGTTTCAAAGCACTCACCCTTCCCTGCCTCTTTAATCTCCTACAAACTTTAACATTACTCCCACTCCCTCCCTCCAAGGTCTCTGCACACTTAGTCTGGCATCTTGGTCATCTCCCTATCTTAATGCAATTCTTGGCCATATTCAGCTGCCAAGTGTTGAACTGCTTACACCAATAAAGTCTTGAAAAAGAATATGAGACAGGCAGTTAATACGTGATTCCATTTATTCATTAGTGAATGACTAAAATAGCAAGTCTGAAGCACTTGAAGCTCTCTCATTCTGCCAGAGTTTACATCAACATATACTAATTAGGTTGTATTTGCATGTGGAAATTGGGTTAGTTTAATCAGTTTCAATATTTGATTGGCATATGTTGAGGAGCCAACCAGTTTGCATTTAGTATTGTAACAAGTTGCAGCCAGTGCCTTGAATTTGGAACAGCTGAAGAATTTCTCTTCGAGACATCCTATAAACATCTGAGGGTGTTTCATACAGAGAACAATATTTCACGCTGTTGTGTATGCAATGTAATTGGAGAAGCTTTTTGTGTTGGTACCGAAGGTGTATAACATTAATATATCCACACCAAGCCTAGGCCCAGATCTTTGGATAACTATGGAAGATGTACTGTTTCTAATCGTTAATGAAGCATTTTGTTAATATTATTACTATCTTGAGAAATACTTTTAAAATGTATGGGAAAATTTGCGTGAAGTGGGATTCCAGTATGTCATGTCATCAGTAACCCGGGGAACCCCATTATACAGAGAGTTGCATTTCGATGTCCCCCTGCACAGCTTCCCAAGAAACAAAGTTTCAGGCACACCCAGGAGCTTGTACCCTGTGCCCCGGCCATGTTGACCCTTACAGGTCCTAGTTACAAAGGCTGATGATAGTTCCCCTCCATGGACTCTGTCAACACTTCTTGATGTCTTGGTAAAGCAGCCAATGTACTAAGAGACCCCACCCACCCACCCTGGACATTTACAAATGAGAAAATCTACAGATGCTGGAAATCCAAGCAACACACACAAAATGCTGGAGAGACTCAGCAGGCCAGGCAGCGTCTATGGAAAAGAGTAAACAGTCAACATTTCAGGCCGAGATGGGTCTGTTTATTCATTTCCATAATCATTTCCTACATCAGTATATATAGGTAGTGAAAAGGGAAACAAATGCAGAATATCGTGTTACAGTTACAGAGAAGTTGCATACAGGTAGACAAAATACAGTGCAAGAGCCGTGCCAAAGTATATCGGGAGATCAAGAGGCCTATGAGAAGTCTGTTCAATAGGATAAAAGATGTCCTTGAGCCTGGTGGCATGGGCTGTCAAAGTTTTGTATCCTCTGCCTGATCAGAGAAGGGAGAAGAGAGAATGACTGGGGTAAGAGGGGTCTTTGATCGTGTTGGCTGCTTTCCAAAGTCAGTGGGAAGACTTGACTGAATCATTAGAGAGGAGGCTGGTTGTCAGGATGGACTTGTCTGCAGTCTTAGGCTAAGCAGTTGCCGTACTGAGCTGTGGGTGAGTCTAGACAGGACACTTTCTATGGAGCATTTGTTAAAATTGATGAGGGACTTGCTGAACTTTCTTAGCCTTCTGAGGAAGTTGAGGCACTTTCTTGGCTGTAGCATCCACTTGGCTGGCCCAAGACAAGCTGCTGGTGACTCGTACACCTTGGAACTTCAGCACCTTAAGGCTTACGGAGCGGAATATTTCCGTAGCCCGGGAACTGCCTGAGTAAAAGTGTTCTCACAGGAGTCCTCTCATTCTTAGCTGGAGCATCATCTATTTAAGGAGGGATGTTCCTTCCGTGACAACAGATATAAAAGGGGCCTTCTTCCCCTTGCTCCTGCTCTGACTTGGAGACACACCTTGATTGGATCTGTGGGACCAAATAATGCTGTTCAATTAACTTGAGGCTTAGCCACAACGTCAAGGGCTAGGTCAGCCACAGTGATTCAGACACCTGGATTACATAGGGGGACTTGAAAAGCTTTCTGCCCCATTTGGTAAACACCGCTGTCTTTGAAACCAGCATATGCTATCAGGTAACATAGAACTGCAACAGAAGTAAAAATAATGTAACAGTGAACGCTTCACCCCCAAATTAGCCTGCTTATCCATTCAAAAGAAAACTTGAAAATGGTTTTAGGCTAATTACCATCGAGACAGTCACTTACTTCAAACAGAATTCCTCGAAGTATAAAATGGGGCCAAACCATGAGAACATCAAGCAACTATTACTGAGCCTGAGTGATGAAAGCCACCTGTGGGCAGAAGGGATTTATCTGTAATCCAGGTGAAATTGGGGGCATGCTACCTGCAGATTCAGAGAGCTGCAAACTACAAAGTACTCTGAAGTTGTGTGCCTGGAAATTCCTCCGTGCCACCTTGTTATCAGCATTGTAAATCAACCTGAAGTCTTCTTGGATTGTGAGGTCCCCAGGAGAGTGTAGTTGGGGTTTCTCAGTGTCACCCTCTGTTTCAGCACATTGGCCCCTGTTGGTATGTGCAAGTTCTCTCCATGTAGCACAATGGGGATGTTTGCAATCGGGTCTTAAAGGGACTCATTGTACACCCCATTCAAACACAGAACACAAAACACAGCAACAGGCCTTTTGGCCCACCATGTCTTTGCCAAATTAAACTAATCCCTTCTGTCTGCACATTAACCATATCCCTCCATCCACCTGCGCATTCATATGTCTGTCTAAAAGCTTCATAAACACCTCCATCATATCTGCTTCCACGACCACCCACCACTCTCCATGTAAGAAACATGTCCCACAAATCTCCTTTGAACCTTTCCCCTCTCACCATAAATACATGTCCTTTAGTAGTATTTCTATCCTGGGAGAAAGATCCTGATCGTCTACCCTATCAATACCTTTCATAATTTTATAAATTTCAGGTCTCTTCTCAGCCTGTGACACTCTAGAGAAAGCAACCCAAGCTTCTCTGACCTCTAACCTAGTGAGCGCACACCTGAAGTACTGTTGGCAATTTTACCGAGAGTATTTTGGTCTTCGTATTGACTTGCACTGGAGGCACTGAAAAGAAGTTTGACAGGGCTGATTGCTGGAATGAAGCAATGGATGTATGAACCAGGGAGGAGCTGTGCCTGTACCCCCCCCCCGCCCCCACTGGAGTTGACAAGAAACGAGACACAATTTGATTGAAATATAGGATTATGAAAGGGCTTGATAAAAGTAGGAGCTGTGCAGCTGTAATCCTTATAGGGATATCAAGAGCCAGCTGTTCTATGTGTAGGGACATCTAGAACCAGCTGTTCTCCTTGCGAGGGTATCTTGAACCAGCTCTTCTCCTTGCGAGAGTATCTAGAACCAGCTGTTCTCCTTGCATGGGTATCTAGAACCAGCTCTTCTCCTTGCACGAGTATCTGGAAACAGCTTTTCTCCTTACAGTGCTATCATGTGTGCTGTTGTGTGCTGGGGCAGCAGGCTGAGGGTAGCAGACACCAACAGAATCAACAAACTCATTCGTAAGGCCAGTGATGTTGTGGGGGTGGAACTGGACTCTCTGATGGTGGTGTCTGAAAAGAGGATGCTGTCCAAGTTGCATGCCATCTTGGACAATGACTCCCATCCACTCCATAATGTACTGGTTAGGCACAGGAGTACATTCAGCCAGAGACTCATTCCACCGAGATGTAACACTGAGCGTCAAAGGAAGTTATTCCTGCCTGTGGCCATCAAATTTTACAACTCCTCCCTCTGAGTGTCAGACACCCTGAGCCAATAGGTTGGTCCTGGACTTATTTCCACTTGGAATAATTTACTTATTATTATTTAATTATTTATGTTTTTAAAAATATTGCTATATTTCTACACTATTCTTGGTTGGTGCGGCTGTAACAAAACCCAATTTCCCTCGGGATCAATAAAGTATGTCTGTCTGTCTCTAGAATCAGACCTATTTTTTGCTGTGGAATCTAGAACTGGTTGTTATCCTTGCAGGCATATCTAGAACCAAATATTCTCCTTGTATCAGTAACTAGAATCAGTTGTTCTTGCAGGGGTACCTTAAACTGCACTTAGTGACCACGTTATTAGATACAGGAAGTACCAATAGAGTGACCACTGAGTGTATGCTTGTGGTCTTCTGTTGTTGTAGCCCTTCTACTTCAAGGTCCGATGTGTTGTGTGTTCAGAGATGTTCTTCTGCACACCACCGTTGTAGCGTGTGGTTATTTGAGTTACTGTCACCTTCCCGTCAGTTTGAACCAGTCTGGCCATTCTCCTCTGACCTCTCTCATTAACAAAGCGTTTTCACCCACAGAACTGCCACTCACTGGATGTTTTATTTTATTTTTCTCACCATTCTCTGTAAACTCTAGAGACTGTTGTGCATGAAAATTCTTGGAGATCAGCAGTGTCTGAGATACTCAAACTACCCTGTCTGGCACCAACAATCATTCCACAGTCAAAATCACTTAGGTCACATTCTATCCCCAATCTGATGTTTGGTCTGAACCACAAATGAACTTCTTAACCATGTCTGCTTGCTTTTATACCTTGAAATGCTGCTACATGATTGGCTGATTAGATATTTGCATTAATAAGCAGGTGTACAGATGTAGACATATTTCTTGTAAGGGTATGATGTACGTCTTGTAGGGGTATCTGGAATGAGGTGTTCTCCATGTAGGGGGCAGCTAGAACCAAGGGGCATAGTACTATAACAAAGAGTCTCCTACCTAAAGTGGAGATGAAGAATTTATCCTCTCAGACTTTGGAATTGTCTGCCCTAGAGCTACATATGTTGAATTATTATATATATTCAGTCAAAACAGACCAAACTTTAGTCTATGGGAATCAAGGGCCATGGGAAAGAGTTAGGAAAGTGGAGCTGAGGCCAAGATCAGATCAGCTATAGTCTTATTGAATGGTAGAGCAGGTTCAAGGGATTGGATGTCTCTCTCTTTTGCTGGTCCTTACGTTCTAGCCAACACTCTTCCAGCCACAGGCGAGTGTTGCTATTGAAAGCGTCGATGTTACAATAATGGGAAAATGGTTGCATGTGAGCTCTCAGGTGTCTTAAGAAAGGCTGGAGAAGAATAAGAGCCTGTAGGAAGTTGATTCTTTGTGGGTAGAGTCCATGCACACCTTCCAGGGGGTCAGCAGAAAGGTCTCTGAGGGATCTGAGTGCAGTCCTTCAATGTCTGTGCCTTTGAGGTATCGCGGAGCCCACTCTTCCCTTTGTCGAAGCTGGAGAAAAATTCTCCTCAGCGTACATGTAGCATTTGGGAGGCTTCCCTGAAGCAGTAATCAGGGAAATGTGTCAAAGATCAGCAGCAGTAGCTTGGAATGGTACTGAGGTTAGTAAGCTGTGAGTGATCCCAAGCCAATGCCTGCAGACAAAGTAGACCCCGTATACGTGGGAGGTTATATCTGGGGATCAGATGAGTTTAGGATCTAAGTGAAAACAAAGAATATATTTTGAGGTAAAACAAGCTGCTGGTCAAACTCAGCAGGTCAAGCAGCATCTGTGGAGGGAAATGGACAGTCAAAATTCATTTCCCTCCACAGATGCTGCTTGACCTGCTGAGTCCGTCTGGCAGTTTGTTTCTCGCTCCGGGTTCCACTGCCTGCAGTCTCTTGTGTCTCCATGATAGTGTGAATGCTGTCGCTTTAAATGTCCCTGTTTTAGGTGGACCAGCGTTACTAAATCCTGTTTGTGTGGATAAATAAACATTGCTTGCTTTCAGACAGGTGAGGTTGAAAATCAGAAGACTGTTGTGTGGTACACTACATCTAATGAGGGAATTTTATACTTTACAAAGGTGCTAGGGAGGACAAAAAAACGAAATAAACTTTCCAATGAGTGCTAAGTTACCTGGAAATGCATGGAAAATTGCCCCACCCAGGTTTAGCCCAACTTTCAACTACATGGCAAATTTGGAGATCTAAAGAAATTTCCAGGTTGTGAAATACTGATATCAAACAACTCAAAGACAGATGTTAACAACCTTTCACACTCTCTGATCTCCCCCCCCCCTCCATTTTATTAACACCACTGAAGCTGTAATCTCTTTATCTGTCTCTAATCTCCCTGCCTCAAGAAGGCAGCATCCATCATTAAGGACCCTCACCATCCAGGATATGCCCTCTTCTCATTACTACCCTCAGGGAGTAGATACAAGAGCCTAAAGACCTGCACTCAGTTATTCAGAAACAGATTCTTCCCCCCGCCATCAGATTTCTGAACGGTCTATGAACCCACACGGCACGGAAACAGGCCATTCAGCCCACTGAGTCCATGCTGACCATCAACCACCCATTTACACTGATTCATTTTATTTTCCCCACAATCCCACCAACTGTCTCCAGATTCGAACTCTCACCTGCACACTAGGGGCAATTTACAGTGGCCAATTAAACCACCAGCCCGCATGTACTTGTGACGTGCGAGGAAACTGAAGCACCCAGGGGAACCCACACGGCCACAGGGAGAATGTGCAAACTCCATGTAGGCAGCACCAGAGGTCAGGATCGAACCCACGTATCTGGAGCTCTGAGACAGGGACTCTACTAATTTTAGGACCTGACCACCCACGTCCACCAGTCTCTTGTAAACACTTTCAGCTGCTGCTCACTGGCTGCCAGTCTTACCCTGAGACAAAATGCCATGGATTCAATCCCCATAGTATGCTTGAGACCAGTGCAATGCTGAGCGAATCCTGCATTGTCAGAGGTGTCACCTTTTGGATGGGCCATTAACCTGAAACTCAGTCTGCTCTCTCAGGTGGACATTAATGGTCCCTTCTCAATATCTGGTAGGGTCCACAGCACAGAGCCCTGGCCAACACTTACACTGTACCTTACTCAACATCGCAACAAAAAGACTGTCAGATAATTATTACCATCCTACTTGTGGGATTGCACTGTGCACATGTCATCTGCTGCATTGCCTGAATCGCAACAGGGATCTCACTTCAAAGAATTTCATTGGCAGTAAAGTGTGCTGGAAGACCATGGCGCCATATAAATGTTGTGTCCCCTGCTTTTCATACACTAATACAAATAGCCCCAGATTTTTTGTTCTTCACTTCTTTCCTTTTTCTTCCACCCTCAATCTGTCTGCCAGCCTCTCTCTCTCTTTTTATCTCCTTCTCTCCTCTTTTTCTCTTTCCTCTTCTCTCCGCCTCTATCTGTCTCTTTCTCTCCCCCCTTTTTCTCTTCCCCTCTGTGTCTCACCACCTCTCAGTCCCTCCCTCTGTCTCTCTACCTGTTTCCTCCTCTCTTCTGATCACCTCTCTCTTTCTTTGTCCTCTTTGTCTCTCCTTCTCTGTCTCTATCTGTCCCTGTCTGTTTATAGCTCCCTCCATTTTTTCTTTCCCCTCCCCTCTCTATTTCGATCTGACTCTTTTTCCTCCTCTTTTTCTCTTCAATCTCTCTCTCTCTCACACACACACACACACACACACACACACACACACACACACACACACACACACACACACACACACACACACACACACACACACACACACACACACACACACACACACACACACACACACACACACACACACACCTCTTTCCCATTGTTAACTCTTTTTCTTTTCGTTCAATCCTCTTTTGTTCAAAGGAATGTAAATATAGGAAGATAAACTAGCTCTGCCATCCATCAACCTGGCTGGACCACATACAATGAACACTCCCCATTTTACTTAATCTTCTGAAGAAAGTGACAAGCAACAGCTAAACTTTCGTAAAAGTTGGGGGAAAGGAATCTCCTTGACACTCCCCTTCCCAAAGGTAATTAAGAAAAACATCAGGATTACAATCTATGTTATTCAACGCTCTCTGCTCACATTCCACAAATGCCATTCCCATGGTTTCAACAGAACTGAAACCACCATGTTCTGCTGAGTACTGGATCATCATTGCCTGCACTTATCTTGGGAACCTTAAAACCCCTTCAATAACCAGATACTTGTTCAATTTTCTTTTAAAGTTAATCCATGTTAACATTACAGCTGCAAGGGGCATAATGAGTGAACGTTGAAGTCTAAACTGCCCTGCTTTCATTCCCCCTCTTGCAGCTGTCTGTGGCAGGAATCTGCCAGCTCATATCCGATTTCTCATTGGGCGTGACCCTATGCCTGGTGGAATTGCCCCTAATGCAGCATTAACTCTCACCCAGAAGCCACAAAGGACGCAGAACGGCAAATGTCACGTTCCGGCAATTGCCTCATGGGTGGTTATGAAGGGTTGGGACCTGGTCGCTTTTACTTTCGAATGCAAGGCAAATGCAGCGGGCAGCAACTGGCTTTCACGTGGCGCTTTTTGACATAGACAAGCATCCCGAGATGTGTTACAGGTACGCTATTAAAGCTTGACACAAAGCATCAGAAAGAGATGTTAAGACAGGTGGTTAAAGAAGCAGGTTTTAAGGAGAAGGAAGAGAACACCACAGTCATGTAGCAGTTAGTGTGACACTATTACAGCTCAGGGCATCAGAGTTCGGAGTTCAATTCCAATTTACTCTGAAAGGGTTTGTACGTCCTCCCTGTGAAACATGTGGGTTTCCTCTGAGTGTTCCAGTTTCTCCCACATTCCAAAGACGTACCAGTTAGTGGGTTAATTAATCATTGTAAATTATTCTCTAATTAGGCTAGAGTTAAATAGGTGGTGCGTCTCATTGGGCCGGATGGGCCTGTTTCGCACTGTATCTTGACATAAATAAATAAAAGAAGGCCAGAGAAATTAGCAGAGGAGTCCCAGAGCTTAGGGGCTTTCCAGCAAGATGACCCCTTACATCTTCTAGAGGGGCTTCCCAGCGCTATGTAGAAGACCCACCGCCATCTATATAAAATAATTCCACGGGCAAATTGATGCACCGATCTTTTTAATTACAACACATTATGTCTGTGTTCAACAAAATGGGAGCATATTGTGGTCGAAAATTATACTCTTTCTTTCCAGTTCCTCCCTTTCTCCACCAGCTGCATCTCCTAGACCTCTGTGCTCTTCCTATTCTAGCATCTACAATCTGCAGCACGGTCCATTTAGACCATTCTACCATTGGCAGTGTGCCTTCAGCTGCCTCAGGTTTAAGGCCTGAACTCCCTCCCTGAGCCCTCGTCACATTTCTACCCATCTCTCAAAGGAGCCTCTCTGAGTAAACATTTGGTCGTCAGCCCTAATATCCTCTTGTTCAGTTTGCAGCAAAATTTGGTTTATACTACCATGAAGTGCCCTGTGACATTTTGTTCTGTTGCAGATGTGAGTACAAGTTAACATTGTTGAAGTTTGTTTGTTGCCATGTTATGGTAATCACTGTTAAATCAGTGCTTCCATATAGTTGATAACATAATATTATGCTATGTGATTTGACTTGGATTTATTAGAGTTTTGAGGTCTGTTGTACAAATGTTAGTACCCGTGCTCTGGAGTCTGCAAAACCTAGTTCTGTTCGATTCTGATAAAAATCTGACAATGATACCAAGATGTGAAATGTGAAGCTCGGGGCTTCTGTGACTGTTCCCTCGAAGCTGCACGGGTGTACAGCCGCATTGAAACTGAAATACTCCCACACACATAGCCTTTGTTGCTGTGCAGCTGGAATTTTCTTTTATATAATGCTAATATAATTTCAAAATTATGCTAACATAGTTTTGAAATATATGTTATAATTTTGACATATACTGTAATTAATAGTGTTAATGAATATAATCCATACAGTTTCCAAATAATAAATGTATCTCAATCTTCAAAACATTTTAGAGCTTCAATGAATTTACATTGTCAGTGTTTCAAGTTACAACACTATTACAAATTGTAACAACAAACACAGAATGGAAATCGGTAGCTCATTGTTAATGGCCCACTGAAGGCCTATAGACAATAGACAATAGACAATAGGTGCAGAAGTAGACCATTCGGCCCTTCGAGCCTGCATCGCCATTTTGAGATCATGGCTGATCATCTACTATCAATACCCGGTTCCTGCCTTGTCCCCATATCCCTTGATTCCCCTATCCATAAGATACCTATCTAGCTCCTTCTTGAAAGCATCCAGAGAATTGGCCTCCACTACCTTCCGAGGCAGTGCATTCCACACCCCCACAACTCTCTGGGAGAAGAAGTTTTTCCTTAACTCTGTCCTAAATGACCTACCCCTTATTCTCAAACCATGCCCTCTGGTACTGGACTCTCCCAGCATCTGGAACATATTTCCTGCCTCTATCTTGTCCAATCCCTTAATAATCTTATATGTTTCAATCAGATCCCCTCTCAATCTCCTTAATTCCAGCTTGTACAAGCCCAGTCTCTCTAACCTCTCTGCGTAAGACAGTCCAGACATCCCAGGAATAAACCTCGTGAATCTACGCTGCACTTCCTCTACAGCCAGGATGTCCTTCCTTAACCCTGGAGACCAAAACTGTACACAATACTCCAGGTGTGGTCTCACCAGGGCTCTGTACAAATGCAAGAGGATTTCCTTGCTCCTAAACTCAATTCCCTTTGTAATAAAGGCCAACATTCCATTAGCCTTCTTCACTGCCTGCTGCACTTGCTCATTCACCTTCAGTGACTGATGAACAAGGGCTCCTAGATCTCTTTGTATTTCTCCCTTACCTAACTCTACACCGTTCAGATAATAATCTGCCTTCCTGTTCTTACTCCCAAAGTGGATAACCTCACACTTATTCACATTAAACGTCATCTGCCAAGTATCTGCCCACTCACCCAGCCTATCCAAGTCACCCTGAATTCTCCTAACATCCTCATCACATGTCACACTGCCACCCAGCTTGGTATCATCAGCAAATTTGCTGATGTTATTTTCAATGCCTTCATCCAAATCGTTGATGTAAATTGTAAACAAAACACAATCAGAGACAAGTCCATGGCAATGCAAGAGGCAGTCTGTAGTGTTCCATTGCTGAGACGAAGAGCAGAGAGCTTAGCCCAATAAATCCTGGGCACATCCTACCCCACAGGAGACCAGTCTTGCCTCAAGAAGGCAACATCCATGATCAACTCCTGTCTCAGAAAGAACCTGGACCCACTGCAATTTGCCTTTCATCACAATGTGATCTCAATGGCTCCTCACGTGGCCTTGGATCACCTGGACAATACTAATATCTATGTCGGAAGGTTGTTTATTGACTACAGCTCAGCACTTAACGCGATCATTCCTACAGTTCTGATTGAAAAGCTCCGAAACTTGGGCTTCTGTTCCTCCCCCTGCAACTGGATACTCAATTTCCTAACCAGAAGACCACAATTTGTGTGGATTGGAAACAACATCTCCACCGCACTGGCAATCAACACTAGCGCACCTTATGATGTGTACTTAGCCCACTGCTCTACTCTCTACTCCCATGACTGTGTAGCTAGGTACAGCTCAAATGTCATCCACAAATTTGCTGATGAATTTTTAGATTTCTGGAATTCCTGGGTGTCAATATCTCAGAGGATCTATCCATATCGATGAAACTACAAAGAAGGCACGACAGCGGCTATATTTCATTCTGAGTTTGAAGAGATTTGGTATGTCACCAAAGACACTCCCAAATTTCTACAGATGTCCTGTGGAGAGCAGTCTAACTGGCTCCATCACCGTCTGGCATGCGGGGTGGGGGTGTGGTGGTGGCTACTGCACAGAATCGAAAGAAGCTGAAGAAAGTTGTGAACTCAATCAGCTCCATCATGGGCCTTCATAGTATCCAGGACATCTGCAAGCAGCGGTGCCTCGAAAAGGTAGCATTCATCCCCGATCACCCAGAAAATGCCCTGCTCTCACTGTTACCATCAGGTAGGAGGTACAGAAGCCTGAAGGCACACACTCAGCGATTCAGGAACAGCTTCCCCCCCTCTTCCATCTGGTTTCTGAATTCATGAACACTACCTCACTACTTTATTGTTTTTATTTTTGCGCTACTTATTTAGCTTAACTATTTAATATAAATACTTACCGTAATTCAGTTTTTATTATCATGTATTGTAATGTACTGCTGCTGCAAAGACAACAAATTTCATGACATATGCCGGTGATATTAAACCTGATTCTGATTCTGTTATCCCCACCATCCGGGCCATGCCATCTTCTCACCTCTCCCATCGGGCAGAAGGTACAGAAACCTGAAGTCCCACACCACCAGGTTCAAGCATTCAGTTCTTGAGCCAGCCTACACAACCCTAATCACTACCTCAGTGTAGCAACACTATGACCATTTCACACTACAATGGACTTCGTGTTTATTTTGTTCTAATTTAGTTCTTCCTTGTATAATTTTCTATGACATATGTCTAATTTATGCTTTTTTTGGTCAATGTTGTGTACCTGATGATATACGCCTGTGATGCTGCTGCAAGTAAGATTTTCATTACACATGCACATGACAATAAAATCTACTTTGATTTTGACAATGCGTGAGCCCCATTATCTGCAAGCCTGATGCCAGACTCCAAAGACAGATGCTCTATCCTGTGCTCTATAACGGCATTAGGTCTCCAGGAGGGCAGAGAAAAGAATTCAGAGCTACTCCAAAATGGTCCTTGAGAAAATGAAACATTCTACCTGCTCACTGACCAATGAGAATCCCAGGTTCAGGAGCACTCAGAATGGGGAAGGAGCATCTGGGAAGGGGCTGGGTACCTAGAGGATGTGAAAGTGGCAAAAGGAGGGTAGAACTCCCCATCCTCCCTCCTGCCCCACCTGCGGCAGGGTCTGTGGGTTCCTGCATTGGCCACCACAATCAGCCACCACAAAACCCACAGTACTGGAGTGGAGCCAAGTCACCCTGGTGCTACGACAAAGAGGAAGGGTATGTGTGCTCCTCTACTGGTCAGCTTGCTAATCCAGTAGTGGGAGGGAGAGCATGCTGCCTTTTTCATTGGCCCTCAGAGAGCAGGGGTAGCCAGCAAAGCCTCATTTCTCCTTATTACATAGGAGGCCATTCCGTTCATTGAATCCATGCTGGCTCTTAGAGCAATCCCATCATTCCCATTAACTCACTTATTTCTCTGTAACCCATAAGGACGTAAGAAACATAAGAAATAGGAGCAGGAGTCGGCCACCTGGCTCGTCGCGCCCACTCCACCATTCAATAAGATCATGGCTGATCTGGCCATGGATTCAGCTCCACCTTTTTCACAAATCTATCAAACTGTGTCTTAAATATATTTCATGAAATAGACTCTATTGCTTCCCTGGGCAGAGAATTCCACAGATTCACTACACTCTGGGAAAAGCAGTTTCTCCTCACCTCCATCCTAAATCTATTCCCCTGAATCTTGAGGTTAAGTCCCTCAAGTGAGGTTTGTTGTCATTTAACTACATATATGTATACCGTCAAATGAGGCAACGTTTCTCTGGACTAGGGTGTGATGAACAGTAGTAGTACCCTCCCATGGTAGGGAAGTCCAGGACAAGAGGGCACAACTTCAGGATTGAAGGACATCCTTTTAGAACTGAGGTGTGGAGAATTACTTTAGTCAGAGGGTGGTAAATCTGTGGAAGTTGTTGCCACGAGTGGCTGTGGAGGCCAAGTCATTGGGTGTATTTAAGGCAGAGATAGATAGGTTCATGATTAACCAGGGCATCAAAGGGTGTGGGGAGAAGGCAGGAGAATGGGGATGACTGGAAGAATTGGATCAGCCCATGATTGAATGGCAGAGCAGACTCGATGGGCTGAATGGCCTACTTCTGCTCCTATGTCTTATGGAATTATAGTACATATAGCAGAAACTATCTTAGGAAAGTAAAAATTAAATCTGCAAATAAATCACACATAGATAAACAAAGTAAGGTACATAAATTAAATATTGTAAAATATGGAACAGATTAACCAGTGACACTTCAAATGCGATGTGGCTGGGAGTTCAGAAGCCTAATGGCCTGAGGGCAAAAGCTGTCTCCCATCCGGACTGTTCTTGTTTTTACACATCAGAGTCTCCTACCTGATGGTAGAAAGTCAAGAAGGATGCTGGATGCATGGGTGGAATCGTTGATAATGTCCTGCATATGCTGCGCTCCTGATAAATGTCCTCGATGGATGGTAGGGAGACCCCTGTGATCATCTCGGCCGTTCTCATGGTCCTTTGTAGGGACTTCTGGTCCAATGCTCACTGCTCCTGGTCAGGACGCTCTCAATAATGCTCTTGTAAAGTGCAATTAAGATGAAGGGGGTGGAGGGGAGCCTCCCTTGCCTCAATCTCCTCAGATGTGCTGTGCCTTCTTATTCAGGGAGGTGATATTGAGGGTCCAGATGAGGTCATCCATGGTGTGAACTCCCAGGAACTTAGTGCACTTAACTCTCTCTATGGAGGAGCCACGCATGTGGTTCATCTGCATCGTCCACAATCATTTTCTTGGTCTTCTCCACATTCAGATTTAGACGTCTTCATCATCACTGGATCAACAGAAGCTCCCTCCTTACAGCACTATGGGAGCACCTTCACCAGAAGACCAATAGAGATTGCCAATAAATATTGCCATTGGTTGAAATTTTAAGATCATTTTGAACATTGCTGTTGTGTTTGGCCCAGTATCAATGTATAGACAGGACCCCAAGATGAACCGGTTGATGGAGCCGTGGTTTAACACATCATCCAAGAAAGGAAAATAACATGGAAGTAGAATTTAATGAGGAGCTCCTAAAAACAGTTCAAGAAAGGGTGGGAAGGAATTGATGGGAAATTTGGACCGTGAATAATGCCCAGGATTACATGTGGCCACTTCCCTTTCATGTTGCATGTTTGGACGCGGGGGTTTATACAATGGGAGCAAAAAGCAAGTGGTTTGGCACTATGGAATTCTGCACTTAGTTCAAAGTTATGCTTGGATCCCAACTGTTTATGTGAACTCCACTGAGCCACTGTGTTTAATCCAATTAAAATATTATTGACATTTTCACTGGTAAAAATATTAGCCGCATATTGACGTCATTTTACTCATTTGCTGACTGGAATTAAACGCAGGAATGAAAGGTACAAAAGTCACCCATGACTTTAACCCTTGATAAACCTCTCCCAGCCCCAAACAGGTAGAAAGAGTAGGCAAGTAGCTGCAAAGCTAAAAATTGCCTCAAATCTGGATTCTACAATATTCTTGGTGGTAGTTCAGGTTGTAGGCTAATAACGTCAACGTCTCATTTTTAGTACTGACAAAGGGATAGTCTTGTTGCTCGGCAACACCAGCACAGTGGGAAGAGAGCCAACTAGGCCGAAGTATCCCAGATCTTTTGTCTAAATCCAGTCACTCACCTCCTACCCCTCTAGCCATCCAGTCTCCTTCAGGGACGAAGGTTTGCCACCAACTATTAATGATGAGAAAACATGGGTCTTCCAAGGCCATGAAGACAAAGAGGCCCACTACCAATTGGTTGCCATGGAGCATGCCCATGAACTACTGCCACCTCATACCCATTCCCACCACCAGGCAGGTTGTCAATTAATAGAGTAGAATTTTGAAAAGAGTTATTCAAGGATTTATTAAATTATATTTGTCCTCTGTGAAAATATCTAGGCATGTTATTCCCAGTCAACATGTAAAAATAAGGAGCTTGTATCAATGTTACAATGGACAAAATTTACAATCACCAAAATGTGTGCTAATACAAAGTCACTATCATATGCATTGAATGATGTATACATAGCAAGCTCCCATAAATTGCATTTTGGATAATGGCCAGGTACTTTGTGTAATATCGTAATACTGTTAAATATTGGCCAGGACACTGAACTCAACTCTTCTGCCTTTCTTCAAAATGTGCCAAGCGACCTTTTACATCAACCTCAGAGAGGATCAGAGCTTAAGCCACTCATCCTTGGGGCGGCGCAGTGGCACAGCTGGTAGAGCTGCTGCCTCACAGGTCCAGAGACTCCGGTTCAATCCTGACCATGAAAACTAGGTGCTGCGAACTCACAGCATTTTGTCTTGGGTAAGACTGGCAGCCAGTGAACTGTAGTTGAAAGTGTTAGCAATAGATACACGGTCCCAGGTTCAATCCCAACCTCGAAATGCTGTCATAGGAAAGCATTGTCCATCATCAGAGATCCTCACCACCCAGGACACGTTCTCTTCTCGCTGTTGCCATCAGGTAGAAGGTACAAGAGCCTCAGGACTCGCACCACCACCAGGTTCAAGAACAGTTACTACCCCTCAACCATCAGGCTCTTGAATAAAAGAGGATATCTACACTCACTTGCCCCATCCATTGAGATGTTCCCACAACCAATGATCTCACTTTACGGACTCTTTATCTCATTATCTCACATTTACATTATTTATTGATATTTATTTATATTTGTATTTGCACAGTTTGCTGTGTTCTGCACTCTGGTCAATCTTTCACTGATCCTGTTATAGTTACTATTCCATAGATTTGCTGAGGATGCCCACACGAAAATGAATCTTAGGGTTCTATATGGTGACATATAGGTACTTTGATAATAAAATTTATTTTCAATATTGAAATTTGAACATTGGACTTTAGAATGATACAGCACAGAAACAGGCCATTTGGCCCATCAAATCCACACAACCATTGAGTTCCCGTATTGGTGTGTAGGACAGCACGGTATCGTAGCAGTTAGCGTAATGCTATTACAGTGCCAGCTACCTGGGTTCAATTCCGCTACGTCTGTAAGGAGTTTGTATGTTCTCCCCTTGACTGCATGTGTTTCCTCCGGTTTCATCCCACAGTCCAAAGATGTACAGATTGGTAGGTCACATGGGTGTAATTGGCATGGCTCGTTGGGCCAAAAGGGCTGGTTACCATGTTGTATCTCTAAATAAATAAAGGAATATTAAATATTCTCACTTATCTGACTCTAACATAGCTCCCCCCTCCCCCAATTCCCATAAACAATAAACTCAACTTGATTTGACAACGTCCAAAAAACTAACAGTTCCTGTCTTGAACGTACTCAGTGTCAGAACTTCCACAGCCTTTTTGGGGACAGGATTCCAACCATCCGCCACCCTCGACAGTTCACAAGCTGTTCCCTCAGCCTGAGTTGAGCTTTGGGCTGTGACTGCTGCATATTTATTAGCTCCCTGGATCGGACTGAAGTGAGTTGCAGGTGGCGGAATCATTGCCTGGTGTGACCTGGCCATTCTTGACCTGTGACCCCCACCCCACCCCCACCATAACCCGGTGGAATGGCAAAAGCAGCTGGACTCATGAGGGACCACAGGAAAGCAGTGACACAACACTGAAACAGGAGCTGAGAAGATGTGCGGGGAGTGGTGGGAGTGCTTTAAGGTTTAAGGGATCAAAGACGAGGAATTTGGCCCTTCAGTCACTGGAATCACGGCTCATCTTTAACTCAGCACCACTGCATTAACCCAATACCTCTTAGTTTCCTTAAGAACCAAAAATCTGTCTTGAATATACTCAGCAATTGAACTTTTGCCTCATGAGTAGAAAATTACAAAGATTCACTACTCTCTGGCTAAAGGAATCACTCCCTGCTTCTGCCTCAGTTCTCTCCTGACTCACCAATTATTCATGACTGTGGCCCTTGATTCTAGATGCCCCAGCCAGAGGAAGCAACAATTCCACTGGATGAGCCAGCACTCCACAGGGCTCCACTGATCCACAGGCATGAGTCCAGATCCCACTGGGAAAGTTACATTGAGTTAGATTTGTAAAAACAGGCAAAAAGGAAGGGTCCCCAATGATAGAGCAAGCATCAGGTTTAATAATGTTGTTAATGGTCGGAAATCTGTTGTCTGCCAGCTTTGTTCCACCTGTGTCTGAAGACTCACTGCAAGATGGCTGACTCTTAACTGCCCTCTCCGGTGCCCCTACAAGCACCTGTCACAGACTTACTGTATGTCCTGAAGTCTGGGCCAGCTCAGTCAGTGGTGGAAAGTGGAGTCCCCCTGTAGATCACCCTCCATAGCTACTTTCAGTGCTTTGTCAACAAGTGTAGTTCAACATGGAGGAGCACTGATTCACAGAAAGTTGTGAATGAGAAAGAGAGAGAGAGATAGAGAGAGTGAGAGAGAGGGGGGAGAGGGAGGAGGGGAGAGGGAGAAGAGGGAGAGGGAAGGGGAGATGGAGAGGGAGGGGGAGAGGGAGAGGGAGGAGGAGAGAGGGGAGAGGGAGGGAAGTAAGTTAAGGGTTACGAATAAAAGGTGGGGGAATAGAATTAAGGAAATTCAGGCGTGACTGAATAGCGGAGCAGAATTGATGGGCCCAATATCCTAATTCTGATCCTATATCTTATAGTCTTGTGGAAGTAGATCCTTTGGCCCACCAAATTGTGCTGACTATCATCCACACCAATCCCACGTTAACTGGTCCACTTGAGCACGACTGCCACCAAACCTCCTCAGATTCCACCACTCCTCCATGCACCGGGGGAAACCCAAAGCAGACAAGTTAAGAGAGTCCTAGATTTCTACAGCATGGAAACAAGCCTTTTGGCCCAACTGGTCCATGCTCACCAAAATTCCAATCCAAGCTATTCCCATGTGCCAGCATTTGGCCCATATCCCTCTAAACCTTTCCTATCTATGTACCTGTGCAAAAAATATTTTAAAAGCCACCATTGCACCTGCCTCAATCACTTCCTCTGGCAGCTTATTCCACACACATACCACCCTTTGTGGAAAAATGTTGCCCCTCAAGTTCCTAATGTCTCTCGCCTCTCACCTTGAATCTGTGCCCTCTGGTTCTTGATTCCCCAACCCTGGGAAAAAAAACTATTCATATTTTATCTATGCCCCTCATGATTCCATACACACCTCCATGAGATCAGCCCTCATTCTCCCATGCGCCAGGGAATAACATCCTATCCATCCAACCTTTCCCTCAACTCTGACACCTTGAGTTCCTGCAACATCCCTGCAAATCTTTTCTGCACTCCCTCCAGTCCAGTAATGTCCTTCCTACAGCAGGGTGACCAAACTTTAACACAATACTCCAAGTGTGGCCCCACCAGCGTCCTACACAACAACTCTGTGACCTCCCACTGGGTGCCCTGTCTGATAAAGACCAGAATATCAAAATGATCAGGAAGGTAAATGGTATATTGGCCATTTTTGATAGCGGGCCTGTTTACAGGATTACGGAAATCTTATTGTAATTGGATAGCCCTTAGTGAGATCACACCCGGAGTATTGTGGACAGTTCTGGATGCACTTGACATGGAGAGAGTGCAGAAAAGGTTTTATCAGACTGGTTCTAGGGATAGTGCAGTTCGCCATATGAAGAGAGATTAAGTGGACTGGGACTGTATTCTGTGGAGTTCAGAAGAATTGGAGGAGATCTCATTGAAACTTACAAAATTCTTAAAGGGCTTGACAGGATGGATATAGGGAAGCTGGCTATGGAGGCTAGTTTCACAGAATTGAGAATAAGGAGTAGGCTGTTTAGGACTGAAATTAGGAGAAGGACAGAGGCTGGTGGATCTTTGGAATTTTCTTTTCTCAAGGTCTATGGAGGCTCAGCCATTGTGTTCAATCCCAAACTTTAATCTAGTTTCTCAATCAACCCTGGGCGCTTAATCCAGCTTTGTTCTTGTGTTTTGATCAGTAGTTAGATACAATTGAATAATTTGCTGAACCATTTCGAAAGCTAGTTCAGTGTACACATATGAAGGACGTCAATGGACCAATCTGGTCATTTTGTGGTCAATTTTACTAAAACTAGTTTTTGTTTCGAAACACGTTGGTCTTAAAATCAAATCTGGTGCTTGTCAAAATGAATGCTACTTATTCAAATAATGGTCAATTATTACAACAGTTGTTGATAATTAATACAAAGACATTTGATTTTAAATGGTACACTGAACTCATTAAGTGCAGTCGGCTGAATAAACAACATATTGGAACTACCTCTGTTTCTGATTTATGAGGTACGGGGTTAACACACACACACACACACACACACACACACACACACACACACACACACACACACACACACACACACACACACACACACACACACACACACACACACACACACACACACACACACACACACACACACACACACACACACACCATTATATACTGAACAATTTTGGCTGAAAACTTGCTCCTCCAGTTCCAAATATCACCCACAATTGTTCAGCTCTCCATCGCCATTTCCCACAGCTCGTTCATGAGATCCATGTTGATTTCATAAGCTGGAGCATTGAGTCTCCTGCAGAGTTCCAAAAGCAGGCATGGTACATTGAGCCTCTTACCAACTGCTGTAGCCACCTTCCCCCCCATCCCCCCCCCCCCCGCCACATCCCACAGGGACTATCCGGAAGTAGAACCACCCTTGTGAGTCCAGGAGGGCTAGTGATGTCTCCACTCGAAAGGCCACCAGAAGCAAGGCTATTCGATTGAGTGATTACATGAAGGTGACAGGTATGAAAAGACCACTGGATGTGAGAAAGCTACACCATTCCATGCTCATTGAGACTTCATGGCTAAGCACTTAGGTTTAAAGTGAGAGGATGGAGATCTGAGGGTTTTACATAGAGTATTTTACACATATCTGGAACGTGCTGCCAGAGGAAGTGGTGGAATCAGGTTAGAGGCATTCAGACACTTAATTAGGCAAGGTATAGAAGGATATGGCCCTAATGCAGGCAAGCAACATAAAGATCAGCATGGACACAATGAAGGGCCCAGTTCTGTACCATGTAACTCAATAACACCTCCTCTTCTACCTGCCTGTCTTCACACCCTGTAGACTTTTGGATGAGGCAAAAATTATTAGGGCAAGGTGAGCAGCAGGCAAGTGGGAAGATTATTTTAACCGTCGCTCTAAATGTCTCCCGCTGATTCTGAATATGTTTAAGATTATGTGGTGAAAATAAAACATTGAATCAGTCTGTGGTCTTATCTGTCCATCGGTCAGACTTCACCACACATACACACACACTCTCTCTCTCTCTCTCTCTCTCTCTCTCTTCCCCCCCCCCTCCCCCCCTCTCTCTCGTCTCTTCTTGGATCTCAGTCAGGGTCTGAAAGTGCCACTCAATTGTCCAGGCTAATAGACTTGTTTGACCTGATGGCACAAATCCTTTACTCCTCTGCCACTCACAATTAAGACCAAACTTGTTGGTTTTAGTCAACATATTACACCAAAGGTTCAGCCATAAAGCTGCTTCTTTGACCCGATGTCCTAAAGAACAAGAAGGCACTTGCAGAGACTCGTGGGTCAACAAAAAAATATTTGCAGCTCGTGTTTGGAGAAGGCTTTCAGGAATGCCTTTAAGGAATGCAATTTAGGCCGCTTGGAGCCTGGCAAAAATAGGAGGAAATTGCAACAGTCAAGACTATGCCCCTGTTGTTATCTTAACCCCATGGGTGCATTTGGTTGGAGAGGATGATATTAGTCCCAGATGAAAGCTTATAGATGCAAAGGATTCTATTTATTTACAGGGTGTGAACATCGCTAGGAAGGCCAGCATTTATTACCCATCCCTAACTGTCCTTCAGAAGTGGTGATTAACATGTAAAAGATTTAAAATCAAGTCTAGCGCTTGTCAAAAACAATGCTACTTAGTCAAATAATCACCAATTATTACTGCAGTTGTTGATAATTAATACAAGACAAATTTGATTTTAAATGTTATACTGAACCAATTAAGTGCAGTCGGCTGAATAAACAACAAGTTGGAACTACCTCTGTTTTTGATTTATGAAGTACCGTGTTACCACACACACACACACACACACACACACACACACACACACACACACACACACACACACACACACACACACACACACACACACACACACACACACACACACACACACACACACTCTCCATTCTATACTGAACAAATCTGGCTGAAAACACAGCCCTCCAGCTCCGCATATCGTCCAGGGTTACGGCACAGGAAGGAATCCATTTGGCTCATCCACAGAGGAAACCTGTGAGGCACAGACTCAGCACCCGAGGTCACGATCGGACCAGGGTGACTGAAGCTGTAAGGCAGAAATATTATTGGCTGTCCATTGGTAATTTCTTCCTGTGTTGCATCTGGCTCCTCATTTACAACAACCAGGTTAATTTTATAAACCGGAGCCTTATGTTTCCTGGTGAGTTTCACATTGTCAGCCAGACACCATTATTCTGGGAGGCCATTCCAAAAATAAGTAGGATCCATTGCGCCTGTTCCTACTCCAGGTCTTACACACGAGAGATTCTACAGATGTTGGGAATCTTGAACAAGACACACAAAATGCTGGAGCCTCCACCTTTCTCCTACCCCACTTTCCTCGGCCGCTCCACCCTCCACTCTCCACTGACTCCTCCAACCCTTATTGCTTCCCTGACCCCCACTCCAACTCCTGCTGTGTCTTCAGCATCGGCTCTGACCTTCCCCTCTGAGGCGGAACATTCTGAGTAGGGGCCTTACCTTCGCCCTCCCCCCCCGCACCCAAACCTCAATGAGTTCAGTGCCCAACATGAAGCCGAGCCCTTCTTCTGTCTTCCAGCGTTTTGTGCACTGCCCTCTCCGGGACTTCCAGCTTAGTCTTGCAGGGGGAGATGACCAGCCAAGGGGACTCACTGTGCTAAGGGGCTTCCCACCTCCAAAGGTATGCAAAGGAAAATTAGTCCAACACTGATTCTCTAGCGCGCAGGAGAATGAGAGGAGATCTTCTAGAGCAGGGGTTCCCAACCGGACCCCTTGCTTAATGGTATCGGTCCATGGCATAAAAAAGGTTGAAAACCCCTGTTTCAGAGGCATACCAAATTATTAGGGGTATAGGTATGGTCAATGCTTTTTCCCCTCAGGTTTGATGAGACTAGGACTAGAGGTCATAGGTTTAAGATGAGAGGTGACGTATTTCAGAGGAATCTGAGGGGGAGCTTTTTCAGTCAGAGGGTAGTGTGAGTGTGGAACGAGCTGCCGACAGAAGGTGACAGATGTGGGTTCAATCAGAACATTTAGGAGAAGTTTGGATAGGTAGATGATGGAAGGTTTTGGAGAGATATAGTGCAGGTGCAGGTAGAGGATTAGGCTGGCATGGACTAGATGGGACAAAGGGCCTATTTCTGTGCTGTAGTGCTCTATGGCTCTTTAAGAGACAGATAATCACAAAAACAGCAATAGAAAGAACCAGAACCTGAACCATTATCCCAATGCTCGCTAAGAGAGCAGTCATGGCTAAGCATGTCCTTTCCCGCCCAGCATGAGCTTCCCCCATTGCCACTACTTCACGCCAGCTCTTGAAGCCATGTCGTCTGTACAAGTTGTTGGTGAGACCACGCTTGGAGTATTGTGTGCAGTTCTGGCCAGCCAGCTATAGGAAGAATGTGATTAAGCTGGAAAGGGTGCAGGAAAGATTCAGAAGGTTATTACCAGAGCTGGATGGCTTAAGCTATGAGGGGAGACTAGATCGCATGTGGCAATGTCCCCAGAGTGCAGCAGGCTGAGGGGTGACCCTTCAAAAGTTTTATAAAACCATGAGGAATATAGATAGCACGAATGGTCACAGTCTTTTTCTCAGGGTAGGGAGTCTAAATATAGAGAGCATAGAGGGAGGAAGATTTAAAGAGGAACTGAAGGCAAGTGTGATGGTGGCCACATGGAATGAGCTGCCAGCGGAAGTGGTCGAGGCAGGTACAATTACAATATTTAAAATTGGACAAATACATGGGCCAAACACAGGAAAATGAAGCTGACTCACTTGGTCAGCATGGCGAGTTGAGCCAAAGGGCCTAGTTCTGTGTTGTTCACCTTTGTGATTTTATGAGGGAAATGTGGTTGTTCAGCAAACTGTAAATTGTTGGTGCTCTGTACTGCGTACAGACACTCAGTCACTGAATATGTGGAGTTATCCACAGATCAGCCATGGATCCAAATTGTGTACTCTTTTTCCTGTAGCTTTTGTTCTATTATTCAATACCTACGCCGGCAGTGTTTTCAACATTAGGAGAATCAAAGGCTTTTGGCAATATGGTGGCACTTGACAAGATGAATCAGCCCTGATACTGTCAAAAGGTGAAGTAGGTTCAAAGGTCCAACTATTGCTCCAGTTTACATTGATTTCTCTAACTTCTGGTAATTTCTCCCCCTCTCCCTTCTCTCCTTTTCTATTCCTCATACTGGCTTTCCTCTTACTCCCTTTCTTCTCCTCCCTCTGGTGCCCATCTTCCTTTCCTTTCCCTCATGGTCCACTATCCTCTCCTATCAGATTCCTTCTTCTTCAGTCCTTTACCTTTTCCATGGATACTGAGTCATCCTGGCTGGAGAACTTAGAATTAAGGGGGCAAGGCCTGATTATGGAGCGTGAGAACTGACATAAGGAAGAAGCCGTGAATCCTTAGATCCCTCTGTCCTATGTGGATGCTCTGTTATTGAGTAGATTCCTGTCTGGGTTTGGCAGACCTCTGAGCACACTGGGAATCAGATGATAAGGGGATTAGATCTGAAAGTAGCCAAGATACTGCATGAACCATGATCTTTTTGAATGGCAAAGCAAGTTCAAAGGGCCATGTAACCTATTCCTGCTCCCAACACTTACATTGTTAGGAGCATTGGAACATAGAGCAGAACAGTTCAGTATGGGTCTTTTGGCCCATGATGTTGTGCTAGACTTTTAACCTGCTCCACATTCAATCGAACCCTTCCCTCCTACATAGCCCATAACCCTCCATTTTTCTATCATCTGTGTATCTCTCTCTTTAGGGACATTTAAGAGAGTCTCTTAGCTTCCCCTAACGAATCTGCCTCGACCACCACCCCCGGCAGTGCATTCCAGGCACCCAGCACGCTCTGTGTAAAAAAAAATGCATTGCTTGGACATCTCCCCTAAACTTACCTTCACTCACCTTAAAAGGATGTCCTCTGGTATTAGCCATTTCCACCCTGGGAAAAGGCACTGGCTGTCCACTCTGTCTATGCCTCTTATAATCTTATATACAAGCATTGCACAGGTCTGCCCGAAGTCCTCAAAGTGTCAGTTCACTTCCATTTATCAAGCATCTTGATCTGAATGGTGGGAAGTGATTGTTTCTCTGAGAGACGACATCCCAGTGGGGCCAGAAATGAGAAGAAGCAGCAGTCACACATGATTGGAAAGAGGTCCTTTGGCCCATTGAGATAATCAAACCTACACTAATTCCACTTTATTCACCGTGACACAGGGCTTCGACCCAAAGCATCAGCAGCTCCTTCCCTCCCACAGATACTGCTTAACCTGCTGAATTTCTCCAGCAGATTGTTTGTTAAACCTGTCCATTTCTTTTTTTAATAACATGGTGACCTTAAACTGCAAGCAGTTCTTCGAGCTTCCCCAAGTGAGGCCACACTTGAGGAACTGAAGAGGGTGCAGAGAGTCACAAGGATGACACCAGAAGTCTGTGGCTCTGCCTATCAGAAAAGCACAGGTTGCTTCTCCTTTCTCTTGAGGAAGAATGGCTGACGGGTGACATTTAGAGCCCTGTAATGATGGAGCTTTTGGTAGCCTGGACAGAGGGCGATTGCCTCCACATGGTGGAGAGCATAACCAGAGGCTATGAATGTTGGAGAGTCATTCAGGAATCCAGCACGGGATTCTGACAAAACTTTACCCCAAAAGTGGTGGGAATGAGGGAGCCATACCTACTTTGAGTGAATGAAGTGAATGGGCTTTGCAGTTAAGGGAGCAGGAGGGAGAAAATCAATTAAGATGAGGAAATATAAGAAGATGTTCCAGTGAAGCATAAAAGCTGGGGTGGACTGGTTGGGCCAAATGGCCTAGTTCTGTGCTGGACGCCATATTGAATATGAATGAACCAAATGGGCTTTTAAATAACAATTAGATAGTTTCGTAGTTGCTATTACCAGCTTTTAATTGCACATTTATTTAATCATTTAAATTACCAGAGCTGGAATTGTATTCATGGCCTGATTAATGGTCTTGACTTCTGGATGTTAGCCCGATAGCTTAATGACTGTGCTGCAATAGCCCTTTCCCTGTGTGATATCACTCAACACTCTTCCGGGCAAGTGTTGCACCCCTGACTTGTACATAATAGGTGGAAAGGGCCAGGAGTTGAGCCCTTAAGCATGGCACATGGCCTGTTCCTGCAATAGGAGGATTTAAGTACATGATCCGGTCAACTTTCCAGTCAGTGACGACATTGACTCACCGGTGATGGGAGAATTCATCAGTAATCATCTCATTAGATGTCAAGTGGAGGTCATTAGACTCTCTCTCTCCTTTTGTAGTTGACCACTCTGTGGTGCTACTTGTTGCTAGCTTATGTGCTTGAGTCTCTGGAGAGGGCTTGAACATAAGAACAAGAACACATAGAGAGATACAAAGAGCACAGAACAGAACAGTGAAGTACAGTACCGGCCTTTCATCTCACAATGTTGTGCCAGTCCTTTAACCTACTCTAAGATATGTCTTCCCTCTCACATAACCCTCTTTCTTTCTTACATCCATGTGCCTATTAAGAGACTCTTAAATGTCCCTAATATATCTGCCTCTACCGCCATCCCCAGCAGAGTATTACCCATTCCCACCATTCTTTGTATAAAAAACTTACCTCTGACATTCCTCCTCTACGTTCCACTAATCAATGTAAAGTTATGCCCCCTCATGTTAGCCAGTTCCACCCTGAGCGAAAAACTCTGGCTGTCCACAAAATCTATTCCTCTTTTTATCTTGTACACCTCTATCAAGTCACCTCTCATCTTCCTTTGCTCCAAAGAGTAAAGCCCGAGCTCACTCAACCTTTCCTCGTGACATGCTCTCAATCCAGGCAGCATCCTGGTAAATCTCCTCTGCACCCTCTCCACAGCTTCCACATCCTTCCTATAGTGAGGTGACCAGAACCGAACACAAACTAGTCTAAAGTGTAGTCTAACCAGAGTTTTATAGGTACATCATGGAGAAAGGCCCTTCAGCCCACTGAGTCTGTGCTCACCATGAAGCACCATATTGATCCCATTTTATTCTCCTCACATTCCCATCAACTCTTCCTCCCCCTCCCCAGATTCTAGCCCTCACACTGTAAAAAGCAGTAAATTAACCTTAGAGATGTGAGAGGGAACTGGAGCACCTGAGTGAAACCCACGCAGTCACAGGGAAAGCATGCAGACTCCACACAGACAGCACCTGAAGTTGCAACCAGACCTCCAGAGCTGTGAGGAAACGGCCATACCTGTTGCGCCATAAGAACTTAAGAACACAACAAGAAATTAGGAGCATAATCATACCAGGAACATATGAAACAAGAATAGAAGAAAATAGGTGCAGGATTAGGCCACTCACCCCTCAAGCCTGCCCCGCCACTCAGTATCATCTCAGCTGGTCTGCCCCAGGCCTCATCTCTTCTGCACCAGTTCCCCATACCCCCTGAACTTCCAACAATTTACTTAATGCCTCTTTAAATACCCACAATGATCCAGCCTCCGCACACTCCAGGCTCAACAACTGCATAAAATTATTCCCAGTCACCTCAGCTTTAAATGACCATACCTTAATTTTGTAACTATGTTCCCTCACAGAACTTAAAACAGTATGGTGCCTGTGCTGAGCATGATGTCGATTTAAACTAAATCTCGCCTCTCTTCTCCTTTCCCAAGGGGCAGAAGATACAAAAGCCTGAAAGCACGTACCAACAGGCTCCAGGATAGCTTCTACCCCGCTGATACAGGACTATTGAATGATCTCCCAGTACAATAAGATGGACTCTTGACCCCACAATCTACCTGGTTGTGACCTTGCAGCTTTATCTGTAACACTTTACTCTGCACTCTGTTATTGTTCTTGTCTTGTACTATCTCGATGTACTGATTTGTTGCAATGATCTGGATAGTTGGCAATGTTTTTCACTACGTACAAACACGCTGGATAAACTCAGCAGGTCGGGCAGCATCCGTTGAAATGAGCAGTCAACGTTTCGGGCCGAGACCCTTCATCAGGACTGAAGAGGGAGGTGGCAGGGGCCCCATAAAGAAGGTGGGGGGAGGGTGGAAGGTGCCAGGTGAAAAACCAATCAGAGGAAAGATCAAGGGGTTGGGGGGGGAGGGGAAGCAGGGAGGGGATAGGCCGGAGAGGTGAAGAAGGAATCTAAGGGGAAAGCACTATGGGTAGTAGAAGAAGGCAGAGTCATGAGAGGTGATAGGCAGCTAGAAGAAGAGACAGAGTGAAGGTTGGTGGAACTGGTACTCACACTTAATAACTTCTCTTTCGGCTCTTCCCACTTTCTCCAGACCAAGGGTGTAGCTGTGGGCGCTCGCATGGGCCCTAGCTATGCCTGCCTCTTCGTGGGGTATATGGAACAGTCTATGCTAAAAAATCTATGCTGGTACTGCTCCCCAAATTTTCCTTCGATACATTGACGACTACATTGGTGCTGCTTCCTGCACCCATGCTGAGCTCATCAATTTCATTGACTTTGCCTCTAACTTTCACCCAGCCCTCAAATTCACTTGGTCCATCTTCCGAGATGGACCCTCCCCTTCTCTCCCCTTCTCTCCCCTTCTCTCCCCTTTCTCGATCTCTCAGTCTCCATCTCTGGAGATAGACTGTCCACTGACATCTTCTACAAACCCACTGACTCCATAACTACCTCAACTGTACCTCTTCCCACCCTGCCAAATGCAAAAATGCCATTCCCTATTCCCAGTTCCTCCGTCTCCGCCGCATCTGATCCCAGGATGAGGTTTTCCGTTCCAGGACATCCCAAATGTCCTCTTTCTTTAAGAATCGTGGTTTCCCTTCTGCCGTCATCAATGATGCCCTCACCCGCATCTCCTCCATTTCCCGCACTTCAGCCCTCACCCCATCCTCCCATCACCACAACAGGGACCGTGTTCCCCTTGTCCTCACCTACCACCCCACCAGCCTCCAGATCCAGCATATCATCCTCCGCAACTTCTGCCACCTTCAACAGGACCCCACCACCAAGGACATCTTTCCCTCTCTACCCCTCTCTGCTTTTCGCAGGGATCGTTCCCTCCACGACTGCCTGGTCCCTCCCCACAGATCTCCCACCTGGCACTTATCCCTGCAAGCGTAAGTGCTACACCTGTCCCTACACCTCATCTCTTACCACCATTCAGGGCCCCAAACAGTCCTTCCAGGTGAGGCAACACTTCACTTGTGAGTCTGCTGGAGTTGTCTATTGCATCCGGTGCTCCTGGTGCGGCCTCCTCTACATCGGTGAGCCCCGACGCAGATTGGGGGACCGCTTCGTCGAGCACCTCCGCTCCGTCCACCACAACAGACAGGATCTCCCGGTTGCCACTCACTTCAACTCTCCCTCTCATTCCCATTCGGATAAGTCCATACATGGCCTCCTCTACTGCCATGATGAGGCCAAACTTAGGTTGGAGGAGCAACACCTCATATACCGTCTGGGTAGTCTCCAGCCGCTTGGTATGAACATCGAATTCTCCAACTTCCGGTAATTCCCTCCCTCTCCCTTCTCCCATCCCACCTTCACTCTGTCTCCTCTTCTAGCTGCCTATCACCTCTCATGACTCTGCCTTCTTCTACTACCCATAGTGCTTTCCCCTTAGATTCCTTCTTCACCTTTCCTGCCTATCCCCTCCCTGCTTCCCCTCCCCCACCCCTTGATCTTTCCTCTGATTGGTTTTCCACCCTCTCCCCACCTTCTTTATAGGGCCCCTGCCCCCTCCTTCTTTTGACCTGACAAAGGGTTTTGACCCGAAACGTTGACTGCTCCCTTCAACGGATGCTGCCCGACCTGCTGAGTTCATCCAGCTTTTTTGTACGTCTTGATCTGACCACAGCATCTGCAGTGCACTTTGTGTTCAATATTTTTCACTGCTCCTTGGTACATGTGATTATAATGAACAATGATCATTTCTGCTTGTCCCTCTGCCCTACATATTCATATACCTATCTAAAAGCCTCTTAAATGCCTCTATCCTATCTATCTCTACCACATTCCAGGCACCCACTACTCTGTGTAAAAAACCTTTCCCTACACATCTCATTTGAATCTTCTCCCTCTCCTCTTAAATCCATACCCTGTAGTATTTGACATTCCTACACTGGGAGTTAGATCCTGATTGTCTACCTTATTTAATCAGACTAGAGCAGTTTCAGTGAGCCACAGATAACTCCTTCTGTGCAATCTGAAAATTTTTAGCTACCTTGCCTGACTGAGGAGTTGGTTTAATTGATATTATGATGCTGTCAAGATGAGGCTATATCCTGATTTACCACTGTACTTCCTTCCTTACTTTGGGCCCTTAGCTCCCAGTGGAGCATAGGCCATGGATGACCTCCCATCTCCATCGTTCTCTGAAGTCAATGCTAT
The DNA here is from genome assembly GCF_048418815.1 of Hemitrygon akajei. Classification (NCBI taxonomy): domain Eukaryota; kingdom Metazoa; phylum Chordata; class Chondrichthyes; order Myliobatiformes; family Dasyatidae; genus Hemitrygon; species Hemitrygon akajei. Next base: position 20,485,659 of record NC_133141.1, on the reverse strand, counting down.
GCTTGGATTTCATCAACGCTTCTGCAATCCACTGTACAGGGGACTGGCCTAAACAGCTTCACCAGAGCCTTGTTGGCTGCCCTTACCCATTTCCACCTCCCATGCCAGGAATGTAGGGTTGGACTTTGAGAGGTGATCTACAACTGTAACCTTCATAGATGAATGTATTGAGTACAGGAGTCGGGATGTTATATTGAAGTTACATAACATGCGAGTGAGGACTAATTTGGAGTATTGTCTGCAGTTTCGATTATCTACCTATTGCAAAGATATCAATAAGATTGAAAGAGTGCAGAGAATATTTACAAGGATGTTGCTGGGACTTGAGGACCTCAGTTACAAGGAAAGGTTAAACAGGTTAGGAATTTTTTGGTAAGAGAACATTTTGATATTAGAGGAATCAAAGGACAGAGAGATGGTGAAGGATACTGATGTTTGATCTAGAAGGTCACCCATGGTCTTATTGAATAGCAGAACAGATTCGACAGGGTGAATGGCCTAATCTTGCTCCTGTTCCCAATATCCTGCCCTCAAAGCAAGAGAATCATCTGCCTCAGAAAGGTTTCAACACAAAGAAGTGGGGCTGGGGAAGGAGAACAGTGCACGTTCCTCTATCAACTGCACCCTGTCAGTCCTCAAAGAGTTCATTTCAGACAGGTTGTCTGATGATAAGAATGGAATGCAGCAGCTAACTCGATGCAGGCTGAGTGGCTGTCCACAGTGTGCAGGTCTTGGCATGCCCCAGGGTTACAGTTATGAATCTAAAGATATGTTCCCAGACTTACAGAAGACAACACAAAATTCTGCAAGTTTCCAAGGGAACGCCACGTGACATCTGCGATCATTCTGGGACTCGTGCCTCTCTGCATGTGAAGTGAGGGATCTCTGTGCATGGCACAGAAGATTGCAAGCATTGATTCAGAAGTCGGGTTCGTCAAGGATCCCACCCACCCCTGACATTTTCTCTTCTCCCCTCTCCCATTGGGCAGAAGATACAAAAGCCTGAAAGCACGGCCCACCAGGCTCAAGGACAGCTACTTTCCCGCTGTTATCAGACTACTTACTGAATGGTTTCCTAGTATGATAACTTGAACTCTTGATCTCACAACCTACCTCATTATGGTCTTCCATCTTATTACTTATCTGCACTGCACTTGCTCTGTAGCTGTTACGTGTTATTCCGCACTGATATTGTTGTACATTGTTCTTCCTCAGTGCACTGTGTAATGAATTGATCGGTATGAGAAGTATGCAAGGCAAATTTTTCACTGTATATTGGTACATGAGACAATTAAAAGCCAGTACCAACACCAGTACCAACCCTCGATACCACCTCATTCTCAGTCCCCACCCCACCTTCATCCCCACTTTTGCAATCTGCCCCAGTGCATTCACTGTTAAACAATGCTCCATGCTGGGGCAGGAGTCTCGCAAGATTAGCCCAGCCCGTAGAGTTTTTGTAAAGCATTTGCTTTGAGGCCAGTTCTTTGTACTGATTTGAATGGCTGCAATCTAGCCAATCTGTGCAAATGAAGTTTGAGATAAAAGATAAGATTCAGGGGACAGTGGAGGCATCTTCCGCCCCCCTTTGCTCACGTCTTGAATCATGTTACACCTTAGTGGATTTTCACCTCCCCCTCTAAGGTACTGACGGACAACAACTCTGTCCTTGCTGCTTTGCACTGTTTGATCTTTGCGGACTCTCAGGGTTTGGAAGGTATCTGGTACAGTTCCTTCTTTCTTGGGCAAATCCAAAATGGGAATATAAAGGTCCATCAGTGCTGGCTATTTGGAAAATAATAGGAATGTGGAATTTAACCCCGTATAAGCAATCTTTGGATCCACAGTTTAGTAAGCCACACAGATGAAACATCTGAATATCCAATTGCCCCACTCCGTCTCCTGCAACATAACAAATTTCACGACACTCAGAACGCTGGTGGTACGCAGCAGGCCAGGCAGCATCTATAGGGAGAAGCGCTGTCGACGTTTCGGGCCGAGACCCTTCGTCAGGACTAACTGAAAGGAAAGATAGTAAGAGATTTAAAAGTAGGAGGGGGAGGGGAAAATGCAAAATGATAGGAGAAGACCGGAGGGGGTGGGGTGAAGCTGAGAGCCGGAAAGGTGATTGGCAAAAGGGATACAGAGCTGGAGAAGGGAAAGGATCATGGGACAGGAGGTCTAAGGAGAAAGAAAGGGGGAGGGGAGCACCAGAGAGAGGTGGAGAACAGGCAGAGTGATGGGCAGAGAGAGAAAGAAAAAAGGGAGGGGGAAAAAAAACTAAATATATCAGGGATGGGGTAAGAAGGGGAGGAGGGGCATTAACGGAAGTTAGAGAAGTCAATGTTCATGCCATCGGGTTGGAGGCTACCCAGCCGGTATATAAGGTGTTGTTCCTCCAACCTGACATATGCCAGACACATGCCAGTGATATTAAACTTGATTCTGATTCTGACATAACTGACTTTCCCTTGCTAATCAAAGTCACCACATTGGAGTGGAACTACAGAAGGCACTTCTGCACCCCCTTTCAGTCCTTTATGTTGTTCCTAAACACTTTACAACCAATAATGTAATACCTCTCCTCCTGTCTCCCACTCTTTCCCCCTACCCCACCACTCCCTCTCCACCTCACACCTCCTCCCCTCCCTCTCCCCTCTCCACTCTTTTCCACTCCCTCTCCCTCCTACTCTCTCTCCCTCCACCCCTACCTCCCCATCTCCCCCCTCATCTTCTCCTCCACACTCCCCGACCCTTCTCCTTCTCCCACCCCCTCCTTTTCACCTTCCCCCTCACCCCATTTCCTTTTCCCTCTCTCTGCCTCCCACTTTCCTTCCTCCCTCTCCCACTCCCCCTTCCCTCCTCTCCCTCAAGCTCTCCCATTCTCTCCTCTACCTCCCCCACCTCTCCCCTGCACCTTCCCCTCCCCCTGCCCATTGCCCCTCTCCTTCTCCTCCTCCTAATCCCCTTCTCCTTCTCCCTCTTCCTTCCCTCTCCCTCTGACCCTCACCCTCTCCTTCTATCCCTCCCTCTCCCTCTCTCTCTTTCTCCTGTCTGCATTCACTTTGGCTTCACATCAGGGACTGACTAGGTTTCAAAATAAACTGCTCTGTTACCCATCTGTAATGCCAAGAGGAAGTCAAATTCATCCTCTAGTCAGACCTTTGGCTGCCATTTCATGCAGCTGGAACTGCAGCTTCAAATGAGAATGTGAAGGAAGCCTGACAGCTGTAACAAGCTGATCTTCACAGACTAATCATGTGTCCATTCACCACTTTCCAACCATTCAGCAACCTCATCTCTTACTTCTTTAGTTGTGCGGGTGACAGGCCCTTCAGCCACAGAGTCTGTACTGACTTTAAGCACACATTTACACTAATCCTACACTCATCCCATTAAATCTGTAGTTAAGAAGGCATAACGGTGCATTGGCCTTCATCAATCGTGGAATTGAGTTTAGGAGTCGAGAGGTAATGTTGCAGCTATATAGGACCCTGGTCAGACCCCACTTGGAGTACTGTGCTCAGTTCTGGTCGCCTCACTACAGGAAGGATGTGGAAACTATCGAAAGGGTGCAGAGGAGATTTACAAGGATGTTGCCTGGATTGGGGAGCATGCCTTATGAGAATTGGTTGAGTGAACTCGGCCTTTTCTCCTTGGAGCGACGGAGGATGAGAGGTGACCTGATAGAGGTGTACAAGATAATGAGAGGCATTGATTGTATGGATAGTCAGAGGCTTTTCCCCAGGGCTGAAATGGCTAGCATGTGAGGGCCCAGTTTTAAGGTGCTTGGAAGTAGGTACAGAGGAGATGTCAGGGGTAAGTTTTTTACTCGGAGAGTGGTGAGTGCGTGGAATGGGCTGCCGGCGATGGTGGTGGTGGCGGATACAATAGGGTCTTTTAAGAGACTCCTGGATAGGTACATGGAGCTTAGAAAAATAGAGGGCTATAGGTAAGCCTAGTAATTTCTAAGGTAGAGACGTGTTCGGCACAACTTTGTGGGCTAAAGGGCCTGTATTGTGCTGTAGGCTTTCTATGTTTCCAATTCTCCCCACATTCACGTCATCTCCCCCCAGACTCTTCCACCCACTTACACATTAGAGACAATTAATTTGCCAACGCACACGTCTTCGGGAGGTCGGAGGAAACCAGGGCACTCTAGGGAAGCCCACGCTGTGACAGGGAGAACGTGCAAACTCTGCATCAGATGTTGGGATTGAACCCAGGTCCCTAGAGCTGCTAGGCATTGGATCTACTAACTCGACAATGTTCATATTTAGTACCACACGTACATTGAAATATACGTCATTTGCGTTAGCAACCAACACAAACTAAGGAGGTTCTGGGGCAGGCCGTACATTCCGGCACCAACATAACATGCCTACATTGCTCGTCAGAACCACACAGAATGCAACAAGCCCCATTCCTCCCCTAAACACGAGAGATTCTGTCGATGCTGGAAATCCACAGCCACACACACAAAATGCTGGAGGAGCTCAGCAGGCCAGGCAGCATCTATGGAAATGAATAAACAGTCGAAGTTTCGGGCCGAGACCCTCCCAGCTTCTTACTTCATCCACCCACCCCCACCCGCCTTCCCCCTCGCCTGGTCTCACCTATCACCTGTCAGCCTGTACTCCTTCCCCTCCCCCCACCTTCTTATTCTGGCTTCTTCCTTTCCAGTCCTGATGAAGGGTCTTGGCCTGAAATGTCGACTCTTTTTCCTTACAGTAGATGCTGCCTGACCTGCTGTGTTTCTCCAGCATTGTGTGTGTGTTCCTCTTTCCTCTCACCCTCCTTCTCTCGCTCACACTCACTCACACTCCAGTATGGGCCTCTGGGCCTGCAGCCTACAGGCTTTACACCACTGAGTCACCCTGTAGTCATGCAGCTTACTGTATGTTTATGTGAGTTAATGAATGTCCAATTGACCAGTTCAGTAAAGGAAGTGGGACAGCCCAATAAAAATTCACCCACTTTATGGTTGGCCTTGACGTTTGATATCAGCTTTTACATTTCCTTTCACTGAAGCAAATATTTACATCGACATTCAGATTTTAAAATTTATGTCATTTTCATGACTATTCTTTGCGTTCTTCACACTGGTATAATCAACCATCAGCAACCCATGATTTATTTGCAAGCCACGTTACTTCAAGATGCTCATTTGCTAATATCACATAATGAGGCCCCAGCTTTGTTGACCTTTGTTTGCCCTTAAGGCTACTTACTGATACAGTGGATCCAACTGACCCATAAAATAGATGAAGCAGAGACAAACTGATTACTGGCATCAGCGCAGTGCCGCAGCGGGTAGAGCTGCTGCCGCCCAGCTCCAGAAACCACTCCCGACCTCAGGTGCTGTCAGTGTGGAGTTTGCACGTTCTCCCTGTGACCGTGTGGGCTTACCACAGGCGGCCGTGCGGGGCAAGTCATTGGGAATATTTAAGGCGGAGGTTGATAGGTTCTTGGTTAGTAAGGGTATCAAAAGTTATGGGGAGAAGCAGGAGAATGGGTTTGAAGGAGATAATAAATCAGCCATGGATGGAATGGTGGAGCAGACTCGATGGGCTGAATGGCCTGGTTCTGCACCTGTACCTTATGGTCTATGGTTGCCCCACGGTGCACCAGTTTCCTCCCATGACCTAAGATGTGTGGTAGTTGGCTGCTGTAACTTGCCCCTAGTGTAGGGGTTCCCAACCTTTTTTATGCCATGGATGCCTACCATTAAGCAAGGGGTCCATGGACCCCAGGTTGGGAACCCCTGCCTGTGTTAAAGTCAGTTGTAGAATCTGTGGAGGGAGGTATTGAGGGGAATATGGGTATCTAGTGAGGCTGAACAGTTTGGGTCTGTATCCTTTGGAATTCAGAAGAATGAGAGGTGACCTTATTGAAACATATATGGTCCCGAGGGAACCTGATGGGACAGAGGTGTTTTCACAGCGTGAGAGTCTCGAATGAGGGGACATGGATGCAGGATAAGGAACTAATCATTTCAAACTGAGGTGCCTAGAAATTTCTTACTGATGAGGGTAGTGAATCCTGGGAATGATCTCAGCCAGAGGGAGGATCATTGGGGAGTATTTAAAGTGGAGGTGGATAATTGTTTGAAAGAGGGTACTGCGTATATAGAGGGAGCTGCTAGAGGAAGTGGTTGAGGCAGTAGAAATATAACATTTAAAAGACACTTGGACAAATACGTGGATAGAAAAGTGCCAGAAGGATATGGGTCAAACACTAGTAAATGAGACATCTCGGACAATATGGATGACTTGGCTGAAGGGCCTGTTTCTGTGCTGTATAGATTTATGACTCTATTGGGGGACTGAGGTTATGGAAACTGCCACAGAGGAGGCCTGGCATCGATCAGCCATGATCAACTTGAATAGTGGGACCAAAGTGGCCTATTCCTATATATAGGTGACACTTCACCTGTGAGTCGGCTGGTGTGGTATACTGCGTCTGGTGCTCCCGGTGTGGTCTTTTATATATTGGTGAGACCCGACGCAGACTGGGAGATCGTTTCGCTGAACACCTACGCTCAGTCTGTCAGAAAAAGCAGGATCTCCCAGTGGCCACACATTTTAATTCCACGTCCCATTCCCATTCTGATATGTCTATCCATGGCCTCCTCTACTGTCAAAATGAATCCAAACTCAGGTTGGAGGAACAACACCTTATATACCGGCTGGGTAGCCTCCAACCTGATGGCATGAACATTGACTTCTCTGACTTCCATTAATGCCCCTCCTCCCCTCCTTACCCCATCCCTGATATATATAGTTTTTCCCCCTCCTCTTTTTTTCTCTCTCTCTGCCCATCACTCTGCCTGTTCTCCATCTCCGTCTGGTGCTCCCCCCTCCCCCTTTCTTTCTCCCAAGGCCTCCCGTCCCATGATCCTTTCCCTTCTCCAGCTCTGTATTCCTTTTGCCAATCACCTTTCCGGCTCTCAGCTTCACCCCACCCCCTCCTGTCTTCTCCTATCATTTTGCATTTTTCCCTCCCCCTCCTACTTTCAAATCTCTTACTATCTTTCCTTTCAGTTAGTCCTGACGAAGAGTCTCGGCCCGAAACGGCGACAGCGCTTCTCCCTATAGATGCTGCCTGGCCTGCTGAGTTCCACCAGCATTTTGTGTGTGTTGCTTGGATTTCCAGCATCTGCAGATTTCCTTTGTATTCCTATATCGTTGTGGTTCTTGTGCTCCTCCCTTCCCAGCCTCCTGTTCACTTCCATCACTCCGCCTCTGGCAACCATGCCACCATCTGCCGAGGCCGTACACTCCAGAATTCCCTCCCTAAACTGCTCCACCCCACTCCCACACTCTCCTACCTTTACGATGCTCTTTAATACCTACCTCTTTGACCCCGGGTCGGTTAGCATGCCTCCGTATTAAGTCTGCTGAGCAATCACTCTGTAAAGTGTTTCAGGTGCTATATAAATTCAAGTCGTCATTGATATTGTCATCCTCAGTATCATGGTGATTGTTGTCCGGTGATGACAGGAAACCTGTGCGGGAGAGATTTTAAAGTGGAAAAGCCATTGCACTGGGGCAGTTCCACTCTCTCGAACGCAGGTCCGGGTCCAGTGGTATGAGCAAGCGTCACAAACTGGGGGCTTCCTTGGCTGCAGTGGGTGACCACGCTCTTCCCTCTCCATGGAGCGTTACAGAACCGCCTTCCTAGACGTTGGGCCTCACTGTAGGTCTCATCCACCCCATCTGCCAGAGCTGGTTCCGCATGCTAGGACAGGCACGTCAGAGTCTCACCGGGGTATGAGGCCACCAGCCACCCTCGCCTGGCTTAGTCCGCCTGACAAAGCGGTGTACCATACAAACAGCCACAGGTGAGAGCTGAGCGTCCGGTGGGGACCAAAGGTGAGTGAGCTGCCCCAGAATGGACACGACAAGCCCCTTAACCAGAGGTGCTACCCCTCCCTGGATACCCCATACACCCCAATCCGCTGCATCTCCAGGTCTTTAACTGTGACTGCAAAATAACACTGTAAACACAATTGCTGTGGTCCTTTCCTTCCATATCTGCTCTAAGAGTTCAGTCCTTCCTCCCTAACACCGGAAAATTAGGCTCAGTCATTTTCTCAATCTTTAAACAATATGGTAAAGCAACGTTTGAAGTATTGTGTACAGTTCTAGTCATAGGAAGGATGTCATTAAACTGGAAAGCGTGCAAAAATGATTTATGAGGATGCTACTGGGACGGGAGGGTTTGAGTTATAGCGAGAGGCTGGGACTGTTTTCCTTAGAGTGTCGGGGAGGCGTGATTAAAGGATGACCTTATAGAGGCTTATAAAATCATGAGGGGCATAGATAAGGTGGAAGGGCATTCTGCTGACCCATGACTGTGCTGCAACACACAGCTCGAACCACATCATCAAGTTCGCCAATGACACGACCGTGGTGGGTCTCATCAGCAAGAACGACGAGTCAGCTTACAGAGAGGAGGTGAAGCAGCTAATGGACTGGTGCAGAGCCAACAACCTGTCTCTTAATATGAACAAAACAAAAGAGATGGTTGTTGACTTCAGGAGGGCACGGAGCGACCACTCCCCGCTGAACATTGACGGCTCCTTGGTAGAGATCATTAAGAGCACCAAATGTCTCGGTGGCGGAGAATTCACCTGGCAGAGAATCTCACCTGGTCCCTCAACACCAGCTCCATAGCAAAGAAAGCCCAGCAGTGTCTCTACTTCCGGCGAAGGCTGAGGAAAGTCCATCTCCCAACCCCCATCCTCATCACATTCTACAGGGGTTGTATTGAGAGCATCCTGAGCAGCTGCATCACTGCCTGTTTGAAAATTGCACCATCTCGGATCGCAAGACCCTGCAGCAGACAGTGAGGTCAGCTGAGATCATTGGGGTCTCTCGTCCCGCCATCATGGACATTTACACTACATGCTGCATCCGTAAAGCAAACAGCATTATGAAGGACCCCATGCACCCCTCATACAAACTCTTCTCCCTCCTGCCATCTGGGAAAAGGCACCGAAGCATTTGGGCTCTCACGACCAGACTGTGTAACAGTTTCTTCCCCCAAGCTATCAGATTCCTCAATACCCAGAGCCTGGACTGACACCTTACTGCCCTATTGTCCTGTTTATTATTTATTGTAATGCCTGCACTATTTTGTGCACTTTATGCAGTCCTGGGTAGGTCTGTAGTCTAGTGTAGTTTTTTTACGTAGTTCAGTCTAGTTTTTGTACTGTGTCAGGTAACACCATGGTCCTGAAAAACGTCTCATTTTTACTGTGCACTGTACCAGCAGTTATGGTCAAAATGACAATAAAAGCGACTTGACTTGATATCCCCAGAGTAGGGAAGTCCTAAAAAAGGGAGCGAAGTGAGAGGGGGCAAATTTTAAAGGGATCTGAGAGTAAAGTTTCTTTTTGCACAGAGGGTGATGGGTATATGGAACAAGTTACCAGAGAAGTGGTTGAGGCTGTGTTTAAAAGACAGATACATGGATAGGAAACATTTAGAAGGATATGGGCCAAACACAGGCAAATGGGACGAGCTCAGGTAGACAACTTGGCTGGCATGGCCAAGTTGGGCTGAAGGGCCTGTTTTCTCTGTTCATCACTCTATAGCTTATAACCACACTTTGACTGAGAAGAAATGTTTGCTATATCTTTAAATATATACATTTTATTTTTATTGGTGTTCATCTATCAGAGAATTTTACACTCTAACATCCAGTCTAAACACCAAGATCAGAACTCGGACTGAAGCTTCCTCAAGGAAGAGGAGAATGAAATGAATTAAGGTGCAATTAGTCTGGTTTGCAGTCAGCATAAACCTGGTGGGTCAAAGGTTCAAAGGTTCAATTTAATGTCAGAGAAATGTATACAATATACATCCTGAAGTGCTTTTTCTTTGCAAACATCCATGAAAACAGAAGTGCCCCAAAGAATGAACGACAATTAAATGTGAGAACCCCAAAATCCCACCCCCACAGATCCCCCCCTCCCGTGCATAAGCGGCGGCGAGTAACAATCCCCACTCCCCCCACCGGCAAAACAAAAAGTGCACCCGTTACCGAGCACAAGTGTGAGATAAGCGATAGCAAAGACACAGACTTGCAGTCACCCCAAAGACTATCGCAATTCATCCGGCATTCGGCAACCCACAGGTTCTCTCTCTCCTTGGCAAGGGAGAGGGAGGTGTCCCCCATTTTCACAGCGAGTGGGGGACATAACAACAACCCGATGGTTTACAATATTAGAGAGTCCGTTTTTGTCACTTGTTATGAGCTCTGTGCCCAAAGATCGCAAAGACCTTGGGTCTTCTGGCCCACAGCAAAAGATTTTCCAGCCTCCCCGACGACATACGAGTCTCTTGCCGTGACACCGACCCTCGACCCACCCGTCTCCAGAGCCCCGAGATCTTAGGCTTCCAAACACTAGGCCGCCTCTCAGGCCGAGCCCTTGGTGTGCTGAACAACGGCCGGTCCTGAAACCCTGAGAACGGGTTCCATTCCCGCAAAGAACCGTAGTCAGCGTGTAACTCCAGGTCAGGGTCTTCAAAAGAACCCTGAAAGGGAAAAATAAAGATGTTACAGATGGAAATACAGCTGTTTCTGTAAATGCAAGCAAAGGAGTCACCGTTTAGCGCCATCTTAACTCCGCCTCCGCCTCCATGACTTTATCAAGGATTTCAACCACAGGAAAAGCCTCCCTACATCCCTGTGGGTTGGGAAGAAGAAGGTGGAGAATAGATTAGAATTATTAATTGTATGAATATCGAAACACACAGTGAAACGCATCATTTGTGTTAACAGCCAGCACAATCTGAGGATGTGCTGGGGGCAGCCCACAAGTGTCACCATGCATTCTGGCACCAACATAGCATGATCACAACATTCAGCAGAACAACATGCAGCCAACATACAACAGGTAGCAACAGCAAAACAGGCCCCTTTCTCACATACACCAACAGTCACCAGCCACAAGTTAGGCTGCCTCTGGGCCTTCGACCTCCAGACCATGGCCCCAGACTCACAGAAATTGAGCCTCCAACCTCCCAACTCACCAACCTCAGGGCTTCAAGTGTTCCACTATAAAAGCTGTTATTTTCTTTTTACAATGTTTGTTAAGGCCTTTAGGAGATCTGAAGTGGGGGTATGAGATTGGTGGTGGGGCCTCCATGCTACCCTGTCTGAGATCTGGCTGTCACTCACTGGACATTCTGAGATGCAGAGAACAAGATTGTCCAGCCCCCTGCATATGGATAAGGCAAGTCAGGATGGGCAGACACCACAAGAGCCAAGTACAGGGCCATTATTCTCTATTCTCAACTCCCTAAAGAGCTGTGTGACAGAAAAAATTTGGGAACCTCCCCACTCTCAAACTCCAATCCGAGAACAGAGCTCCTTCCTATACCAGCCCCTCAGCGACCTTCTCAACACATTTTAAGGGAGTTGACCAAACCACACAAGTCCTGAAAATCAAAAATAAACCTGCAGCTGCGGGAAATCTGATATAAAATCTGGTTATATCTACTTGACATCATTTTTGGATCAGTTTTTGTTTTCACAGTTTAATGTGCTAGTCTTGTCCTACAAACTTACTATTAAGAAAGTCAATGTGATTTTACCTGTTACTGAACTGCCATATTAGTCCATTTGGTCTCGCCCTATCAAAGATATTCCCATCATTCTACTCATTCCTTCATCTCCCCACCCCTGCACGAGGTGTTACAATGAGAAGCTGGGAAGGCCTGTATTCCAGAAAGAGATGATTTGAGCCAAAAGAGCTTCCTTCATCCAAATATCAGACATGCAATCTGTTTTCAACAGTGGGTTGATGTTTCTTTGGGATTTGATTTCAACCTCTGAGATTTTTTTTATTTTGCTGATACAATGCATTTGCTACAATCAGGTTATTTTAGTCCCAGCAGTTTAGACAATGTGTCTTTTCACACTTCCAGGGAACATGACTAATTAAGGAGTGATCTGAGTTGATAACAGCTTTCTCAATGATCAGCAAATTAAAAAAAGAAAACTCAAGTGTGCCCGGTGCAGGAGAATTTTCTCTGTGTTACTTCCCAGGGGTGAAACATCACTGGGTTTAGAGACATGTAAGAAATACCCTCAGTGCTATTGCTATAAGATCATGAGACATAGGAGCAGAATTAGGCCATTTGGCCCATCAAGTCTGCTCCACCATTTCACCATGGCTGATCCATTTTCCCTCTCAACCCTAGTATCCTGCCTTCTCCCCATATCCCTTCATGTCCTGACCAATCAGGAACCCATCAACCTCTGTCTTAAATACACAAAATGACTTGGCCTCCACAGCCACACGTGGCAATGAATTCCACAGATTCACCAACTTCTAGCTAAAGAACTTCCTCCTCGTCTTCGTTTATAAGGCTATTCTGAGGCTATGCCCTCTGGTCCTAGACGCCCCCACTACAGGAAGCAACCACTCCATATCCCTTTTATCCAGGCCTTCCAACATTAGACAGGTTTCAATGAGATCCCCCCTCATTCTTCTAACTTCCAGAAGGTACAAGCCCAGAGCCTTCAATCGCCACTCATATGACAATTCTTTCATTCACAGAACTGTTCTCGTAATCCTCCTGTGAACTCTTTTCAATGTCAGCATATCCTTTCTTAGATAAGGGGCCCAAAACTATTCACAATACTCCAAGTGAGGCCTCACCAGTGATTTATACAGCCTCAGCATTACATCCTTGTTTTTATATTCTAGTCCTTTCAAAATGAATGCTAACATTGCATTTGCCTTCCTCACCACCAACTCAACCTGCAAGTTAACCTTTAGGGAATCCTGCACAAGGATTCCCAAGTTCCTTTGCATTTTGGATTTTTGAATTTTCTCCCTATTTAGATGATCGTCTTATGCTTTTGTTTCTTCTGCCAAAGTGCATGACCATACACTCCTTACATTGTATGCCATCTGCCACTTTTTTGCCCATTCTCCAGCAGTTTAAGTCCTTCTGTAGACTCCTTGCTTCCTTAACACTACCTGCCCCTCCACCTATCTTAATAATGTCCACAAGCTTGGCCACAAAGCCATCAATTCCTTCATCCAAAACGTTGACATATAACGTAAAAAGAATTGGTCCCAACACTAATCCCTGCGAAACACCTCTAGTCACCGGCAGTCAACCAGAAAAGGCCCCCTTTGTTCCCACTCTTTACCTCCAGCCATTCAGCCAATCCTATATCCATGCCAGTATCGTTCCTGCAACGCCACCGGCCCTTATCTTGTTCGGCACCATGTCAAAGGCCAACTGAAAATCCAAGTACACAACACTTACTAATTCTACTTTGTCTACCCTGCTTGCTACCTCCTCAAAGAATTCCAACAGATTTGTCAGGCAAGGTTTTCCCTTAAGGAAACCATTCTGACTTTGGCCAATCTTATCATGTGCCTCCAAGTACCCCGAGATCTTAACCTTAATAATCGACTCCATCATCTTCCCAACCACTGAAGTCAGACTAATTGGTCTACAATTTCCTTTCTTCTTCCTCTCTCCCTTCTTGAAGAGTGGAGTGGCGGTTGTAATTTTCCAGCCCTCTGGGACCATGCTAGAATCTAACGATTCTTGAAAGATCATTATCAATACATACCTCCACAAGCTTCCCAGCCACCTCATTTTGTGTGTAGTCGACCTGGGCCAGGTAATTTCTCTACCTTCAGACTTTTCAGCCTCCCAAGCACCTTCTCCCTAGTAATAGCAATTGCACTCACTTCTGCCCCCGATACTCTTGAATATCTGGCATACTAGTAATGTCTTCCATAGTGAAGACTGATACAAAGTACTTGTTATGTTTGTCTGGCATTTCCTTGCCTCCCTTACTACCTCTCCAGCATTATTATCCAGTGGTCTGAAATCCACTCTCGCCTCTCTCTTTCACTCTTATGAAAAAAAACTCTTATATATGAAAAAAAGCTTTTTGTATCCTCTTTGATAATATTGCCTAGCTTACCTTTGTATCTCATCTATTCCCTCCTTATAGCTTTTTTAGTTGCCTTCTCTTTTTAGAAGCTTCTCAGTCCTCTAACTTCCCATTAATCTTGCTCTATTATATGTCCTCTCTTTTGCTTTTATGTTGTCTCTGATTTCCCTTGTCAGCCATGTTTGCCTCATCCTGCCTTTAGAATTTATCTTCTTCTTCTTTACAATGTATCTATCCTGCGCCTTCCAAATTGCTTTCAGTATCTCCAGCCATGCTGTTTTGTTGTCATCCTGCTAGTGTTCCCTTCCAATCGACTTTGGTCAGCTCCTCTCTCAGGTCTCTGTAATTCCCTTGACTCCACTGGAATACTGATACATCTGACTTTATCTTCTCCCTATCAAATTGCAGGGTGAAGTCTATCATTTTATGATCACTGCCTCCAAAGGGTTCCTTTACGTTAAGGTCCCAAATCAAATCAGGTGCATTACAAAAACACCCGATCTAGAATAGCTAATCCCCTCGTGGGCTCAAGCACAAGCTGCTCTAAAAAGCCCCCTCATAGGCATTCTACAAATTTTCTCTCTTGGGATCCAGCACCAATCTGATTTTCCCAATCCACATGCATACTGAAATCTCCCATGACTCCCTTTGTCATGCCTTTTCTATCTCCCTTTGTAATTTGTAGCCCACACTTGGGCTACTGCTCGGAGGCCAGTTGTGGACCATTATCACATTGCTGGTCCACTCTATTGCTCTGTTTCTGGCACATTCCTCCCCATCTGACCCCAGTTATCCCACTCTCCCTTCACATGACTTAATTTCTCCTTTGACCCCTCAGAGGACCCTGACCTCCTCACACGACCTTAGTTATTCCCCTCTAACACCTCAAATGACCCGTGGTATTCCCCTCTTACCCCTGCAACCCCCAGTTATTGCCTGACATAACATTTAACACTGGTTATTCTCCTTGCACCTCTTTTCTCCTTTCTGGTTTTACCACAATCCCTTACCTCATCCTCGTTAATCCTTTCAGACCCATCAGAATCCCTGTTATTCCCCTTTGGCCCCTCAAATGGCTTTTGCTTGGGACACAGAGGAATGCACAATGGAAACAAGCCCCTCAGCCCAACTCATCCATCCCGATCAAGATCCTCATCTAAGCAAGAACCATTTCCTCTGCATGTACCTGTCTTAAATGTTGTTATTGTACATGCCTCAGCCAGTTCCTCTTCACAACACTCTTTGGGTGAACAAATTGCCCCTCAGACCTATTTTAAATCCCTCACCTTAAACCTATGTTCTCTAGTTTTTGATTCCCTTTCCCTGGGAAAAAGACTGTGTGTACTCACCCTATCTATGCCCCTGATGATTTTATACACCTCTATAACGTCACCTATGATAAAGTGGACTGTTGACCTTATAATCTATCTCGTTATGGCCTTACACCTTATTGTCTGTCTGCATTGCCCTTTATCGTTAGCTGTTACACCTTATTCTGCATTTTGTCATTGTTTTCCCTTGTTGCAATGAATTGATCTGTTTGTTAAGCTTTTCACCATACCTCAGTACACGTGACAACAAGAAACCAATTTAACAATTTAATTTACGCTCAGTGTTTAGGACTCCAGTGAGTAAAGTCCTCATCTGCCCAACCCCTCCCTGAAGTCCTGGAAAAATTCTCATAAATCTTCCTTGCACTCTTTCCAGATGAATGTTGTCTTTCCTGTACAAGGGTAACTAAAACTGTACACAATACTTCCGGTGCAGTCTCACCAAGGACTTATACAACTATAACATAACTTCCCAGCTGTTATACTCCGTGCCATGACTGATGAAGGCCAGTGTGCTAAGAGCCTTCTCCACCATCCAGTTTCCTCCAAAAGGACTGAAACTTGTGAAAGGGTTTGGAGGCTTGCATGCCTCAACGACCCAGAGAGCTACGTTGGCTGGAGTCAGGGATTTATGCTTTGGTTCTTGGTAGGGTCACCCATGCCAAACAGGTCAAAGGGTAGAGACTGGACTAAGAGTGATCCAGTGGTGCTCCAGGTTTGGGGGTTCAGCTCGGGGCTAACTACCTTGAATGGTAAAGAATAATTGTTACAGAAATGGCAATGAAGTTGAAGTATCCTTCTATAACTGTGTGCGACTGTATGGACAGACGGAGATAGAACCCCATCATTGTTGCCCTAAACCCCAGTGGTGTAACGGGCAGTAAGTAAGTACCATCCAGACTACCTATGGTGCCCCTTTCAGGGAATGATGAACTGTACTTATGTTCCTAAGTCCCTCTGTTCTACAATATTCTCTGGGACCTACCATTGACTGTGAAAGTCTACCCTGGTTTGACTTCCCAAACCGCAACACCTCACATTTATCTGAATTGAACTCATTTACCATTTTTTGGCCCACATGCCCAGCTGACCAAAGTCCTCTCACACGTCTCAAATGAGCCTAGTTATTCCACGATCCCTGACATGGCTCAGTTATTCTCTTCTGACCCGTGATAATCCGCTAAATTTCATCAGTCAGGGCTCTGAGTACAGATGTTGGGATGTTTCGATGCAGTTGCACAAGATGGTGAGGCTGCAGTTGAAATATTATATTCAGTTTTGGTCACCCTGCTACAGGAAAAATGCCATTAAGCTGGGAAGAGTGCAAGGATGTTGCCAGGAATTGAGGTACTGATTTACAGAGAGAGGTTGAGCAGGCCAGGAATCCTTACACTGGAGTATGAAAGAATGAGGAGTGATCTTATAGCAGTCTATAAAACCATGAGGGGCATAGATAGGGTGAATGCACATGGTCTTTTCCCCAGGGTTGGGAATCAAGAACTAGAGGACAAAGGTTTAAGGTGAGAGGGGGAGATATTTAATGGGAGCCTGAGAGGCAACTTTATCACCCAGAGGGTGGTGGATATATGGAATGAGCTGCCAGAGGAAGTGGTAGAGCCAGGTACATTAACAACATTTAAAAGGTACTTGGAAAGGAAAAAGGAAAAGTTTAGAGGGATTTTGGCCAAACTTGGGTAAATGGGATTAGTTTGGATGGAAATCTTGGTCTGCACAGACCACTTGGGCCAAAAGGTCTGTTTCTGTGTTGTACAACTCTCCTCTAAGTCCCCTTAATGACCCACCCAAGTCAACCATTCCCCTAATTTTTGGCATCCACCTATCCCAGTACTCCAGAGTGTCGGGTGCTCCTAATCTACAATGATGCCGCCCCCCCCCCCCCCCACCGCATCTGTAAACTTCAGCACAGCCCTCTCTCTGCTTAGCCAAGGCTCAAGGGATGAGAAACTCTGCTCCCAAAGAGTTAACTAAGTGTTAATTTTCCCATCACATGCCATCTGGAAGGAGATGGAGGCAGCAGGAAGCACTCACACACTGATTGCATTTATAATAACACTTCACAAACCGGGGAGCAATCAGTGGTGAGTTTTGAAGAGTGCTCCTGCTGAGAGGCCTACTCTCTCTGCTTACAATCAGCCAAGGGGAAATGCTCCATCTGAAGGTAGTCACTTATCTCGGCCGTGCCAACAACCAGTGCCATGGGAATTCCTGACACCAATGCCATGTAGACCACTTACCCATTCTGCCAGGTTAATCACCACCACTGATGAATAGTGGTTGAATACTCCAACCACTAGACTGTCTTGGTTCAAGCAATGTTGGAAGAGCGGGCAGGGTCAGTTGGTCAAGGTAAGAATAAACAGATTGCTAGAGGAACTCAACAGGCCAGGCAACATCCATGGAGGGAAATGGACGTTTCTGGACCAGATGAAAGTTCTTGCCTCCAGCAGTTCTCTGCCTCATTAACCAGAGATACAAGAGACTGCAGATGCAAAAATGTGCTCCAGATTCCAGCACCTGCAGCCTCTTGTATCTCTGTGAAGCAGTTTTCTGAAAGAGAGAGGAGAGAAAGAATATAAAAA
Source organism: Hemitrygon akajei (assembly GCF_048418815.1). Lineage (NCBI taxonomy): Eukaryota > Metazoa > Chordata > Chondrichthyes > Myliobatiformes > Dasyatidae > Hemitrygon > Hemitrygon akajei. Next base: position 20,467,790 of record NC_133141.1, on the reverse strand, counting down.
AGATGTTATTATTTTATTCTTCATGATGTTTAAAAGTACGTTTCAATCTCATGCTGGATCCTTTGACAATTTTTGTAATTTAGAAGATTGTGCAAAAACTGTGGATGAGTGTTGGTGCTAATTCTCCTAACAGCCACCCCAAAGAGGATCCCAGTATTGAATCTTGCTCTATCATGAGGTGCCCTGCTGGATCAAAGTCCAAAGTAAATTTATTTTTAAAGTACCTATATGTTACCATATACTACCTTGAGATTCATTTTCTTGCAGGCATTTACAGGAAAAGGGAAAAACAATAGAATTTATACATAAACAGACAAAGACTAACAAACTGCCAAAGTGCAAAGAGAACACAAACTGTGCAAGTAAAAGATAACACTGTGAACATGAATTGTAAAGAGTCCTTGAAAGTGAGTCTATAGCTCGTAGAATCAGTTCAGAGTAGTGGTGATTGAAGTTATCTGTGCCATCATAGTAGTGAAGGGAGGATCCTACCAGTCACAGTCCAGAGTTCCATATTGCTCGCTCAATGAGTAAATGTTATGAGGCCCCATACAGGGCGCAGGTACAGACACAAGCTGTAGGTATGAACTAAGTTCTTGGCAGTGAATTCAGGCAAGTCATATGCAATGAAGTTCAACATGATGGAAATTGTAGGTATAAAGCAGGGCTCTCGACACCACCAGTATGTCTTCTGTAATATTTCATAGAAGTTAATTTCTGCGTGCAAACACACAATCATCGCTGACTGTCCACGTGCAGTCATTGTCAGTTTCTTGTGAATGCAGCCCGTGCAAGGACAAGAACGGTTAGGAGGTATGTTTATTGCAGGAATTTCAGCTCATGAAACTGACCAAGGCCAATTCAAATCTTAAGAAGGGTGGCTTCCACTGGGTGTAGACACTACTTAGAAGTCATTCCACAGACTGGGTGGCGCAGTGTAGTCGTTCGGGCAGCAAAAAGCAGCAGGCACACTGTTACACTGTAGCTTGTACACAAGTAACAAGCACGCCCACCCAAGGATGTCAGTGGTCCTCATCGCTCGCAGTGGACGCGCACACACACGGTAGCTTGTAGGTTTTCACAAATAAAGTAGCTGAGGTGTTTTATGCTTCTGAAAAGCCGTAGCAACTCACTTATTGAACACCAAAAAACTGAACTTAAAGTGCACTAAAAATCTCTTTACGTAATTATGTCATCATGTCAGACCAGCCTCTTAAAGCAAAACCCCCAACTCAATGTCAATGGTTGTGAATTATGTACATTTCTCCCAATTATATTACTCTACATAGGCCTCCCCAGAATTCATTAAAACCAGCATCGTGAGCCTGTCTGGAGCTTGGACAAGCCCCCCCGGCTTCAATCCTGTGTCCCATGGGTGGAGGAACCACAGGCGCCTCTAACTCGTCCAGAGGTGTGTTGACACGTTCATGGTCATGTTGTGATGACAGGGACATGGTAGTAGAGTCCTCCAAATCTTGGTGGGCTGGTTTAAGACAATCTACTGAAATAAGTTCAGATCTACCCCTCTTATCTATGGGTGTGTTCGGGAGTGGGTGCAGCAGTAGTGTCGTGTTGGAAAGAGCTCATTTGGTATCATCAAATGCCCTGGTCATGTCAACTGACTAATCAAGCACTTGACTAGGGGTATTGCCATTAAGCACACTATACAGTGGAAGCACAAGTTCAGCAGCTCCCGGAATGAAGCGGAGATAGAAATTCACATACCTAAAAACTCCTGTAGTTTTTTAGTAGTGTGAGGTTGTGGAAAACTCGTGATAATGACTGTTTTTGTTGGGAGGGGTTTTGCATCTTCTGCAGAGATGTGATGGCTGAGAAAGTCAATGGTTGACAACCCAAACAGGCATTTAGCAGGGGTAATAATCAACTTGTGTTGGCTTAAGCACTCGAAAAGAGTGCGGAGGTGGGATACATATTCGGATTTGGATGCACAGGAGACAAGTATGTCATCCAGGTAAACGCAAAGGAAATCTAAGCCTTTTAATGTAGACACAAAATGCTGGTGGAACACAGCAGGCCAGGTAGCAACAATAGGGAGAAGCACTGTCGATGTTTTGGGCCGAGACCCTTAGTCAGGACTCGGCCCGAAACATCGACAGTGCTTCTCCTTATAGATGCTGCCTGGCCTGCTGCGTTCCACCAGCATTTTGTGTGTGTTGTTAGAATTTCCAGCATCTGCATATTTCCTCGTGTTTGCTCTCTTAATGCAGAGTCCATTTGCCGTTGGCAAGTCTGTGCCGCATTTTTCAGCACAAATGGCATACGCTGATACTCAAAGAGGCTAAATAGGGTTATCACACCTGTTTTGGGAATGTCCTCTGAGCACACAGGTACCTGATGGTAACCCCTAACTAAATCATAAAATATTAATTTTCCCGGCTAAACGTGCCAAGATGTGTGGGACAGGGTAACGATCGGGGGTGGTGACCTTGTTAAGGCGCTGGTAATCACCACATGGGCAGCCATCACCATTGGACTCAGGGACCGTACGGAGGGGTGAAGCCCTGGGGCTGTTCCACCGGCGTACAATGCCAAGTCTTTCCACACTGGCAAACACTGCCTTTGTGGTTGCCAGCTTTTCTGGGTCCGGTCTGTACGCGTAGGCATTGACTGGCGGGCCAGTTGTGTGAGTGTGGTGCTCGACCCACCCCATGTTTTGTGACTGTAGTGGAGAATGTGGGCTTGGTGAGGTCTGGACATTCGCCCAGCAGTTGAGTAAACTCACACGCGGTGGTGCATGCACTTGACAGAGTCATTATCAGGAACTTACGGGGCGGGGGGGGAGCAGTAACGACCCAAAGTCCTTGACATCCGCAAGCCGGCAGTTCTTAAGATCGACGGACAGTCCTTGGGCACGCAGGAAGTCTGCATCGAGCAGAGGTCTAGCCACTTTAGCCAGGATGAAGTCCCGTGTGTAATGTCACCCACTGAAGCAGAGCATCACCCGTCGTGTCCCGTAAGTCTGGATCCTGCTGCCAATGGCGGCCTCCAGCGAGGTTCTGTCACCCTTTGCCTCTCATCAATAGGTGATGCTGGCAGCACATTCACTTGAGCACCTGTGTCACCCAGGAAACGTCACCCTGAAAGGGTGTCCGTAATGAACAGTTGACGACCCTGGCAGCTGGAACCCACGGTGTTCACAGACCCCCGATGTCCCGACGTGCTGGCACTGTCAAAGCTGCAAGGTGGTCGGTGCTTCCTCGCGTTTCTACCAAAGCACAGGCCTGGCCTCAGCCGTTTCGCAGGCGCAGGTGCCCTTATGTTGGGGATCCTGCTGACCGAGCTTATTGAGGTAGAGAAAGGAGGGCGAATTATGCAGCACTGCCCAGCTGAGTGTAGACTATCAGCCATTTTAGCAAGCTCCTTATAGTCCTTCATGGGTGCATTAGTGAGGGCTATGCAACTTGATGGGGCATTTGCTGCATGAAGAATTCTTTAAAAACAAAACAAGGATGGTGATTTCCCAGGAGAGACAGCATGTGGGCCATTAGCTCCGAAGGTTTACCATCGCTGAGGACAGACAAGGAGAGCAACTGTTTGGCACGCTCAGACTCCAATAGTACAAAAATCTGTAAAAAATGAGTTTTCAGCGATCAGTATTTATCATGTTCAGGCACATGTTCTAGTAGACGCACCACTCTTGCAGCCATGAAGTTGACAAGCGACGCTACTACATAGAAATATTTGGTGTTGTCGCAGTGACTTTTCACAGAGTGAACTGAGCCTCTGCTTGCACGAACCAATCGATGGCACTTTGCTCCCAAAACTCCGGCAATTTCAAAGCAACTGCAATGGCCAACATGTCCAATAATTCTGAAATTGTCCTAGAGCATCAGGGTCACCAATGTAGGTTTTGCAAGTAAAATAGCAGAGGCATTTTATTTTTCTGAAAAGCCGCAGCAACTCATTTATTGACCACCAAAAATCGGAATTCAAGGCATGCTGAAAAAAACCTTTATCTAGTCATGCTATTTCATCAGACCAGCCTCTTAAGGTGAAACCCCAACTCAATGTCAGTGGTTGTGAATTCTGTACTTTTCCACCAGTGGCGTTACACTGCAAGCTGAACTTGAGATCCTGGTGAAAGAGGCAGACTCATGAAGAGAGGTCAAGCACGTACCAGAGACAAATAAGTTCATGTGATGAAATGAAGGGCCAGTGGGAGTTGGTGGTCTGGAGATCAATGCCAGCATACATGCTCCAGAGTCTGGTTTCAGTCCCTTACACAGTATACTGACTTCACATGGTTGATTTTGTTCCTCACCCCACTTTCCTGCATAAATCCCATATCCCTTAATATCTAAAACTCTATCTCACAATATTGAATAGTTGAGCCTGCACAGCTTCCTCAGGCAGACAATTCCTTGACCCTGTACTGAATAGGTGACCTATTTCAAGGCACCTGGCTCTAGACACCCCAGCCAGAAGAAACATCATTCCTGCAACTATCTGTCAAGTCCCACAATGTACAATAACTAGAAAAAGCTGTTTATCATGATCATGGATCAGGGATAAATATTAGCATTAAGGAAATCAGCCCTGCTCTTTCGTGATATTTTTCTCACTCCCTGTGCAACTGAAAAGGATGTCAGTGTAATGTCTCACCGAAAAGTGATACATCAGAGGTGCCATCCTTCATCCCAAATTGGCATTGAATCGATGAGTTCCATTCACCAAGGCACCAGAGGTCACATCGTTACAATCTCTCTTTCCCCCATGCAAGTAGCAAAGGTCCATCTCTATTTCAGTACACTCAACTTCTTGAGGAACGGTTTTGAGCCGAGTGTTTGCTTCCCTCCACAGATGCCACTCGATCCACTGAGTTCTTCCAGCTGCTCATTTGCTTGCCTCCGGATTCCAGCATTTGCCAAATTTTGTGTCTCTCTCTACTCTAAAAAGTTGCTTTGTACTTGAGGTGCTAGTAATCGCTCACTGAAGCTGAGTTTAAAATATGGCTCCGCTTTACCTTTCAACTTTGAAACTAACTGCACTAGACAACAAAGATTTTGCTTCCTGAATACTTTCGGGTGCACCTTATGGATTTTGAGCTGCTGATTATGAAAATCACCATGAAATTTCTCTATCAGGCACCATTTTTTTAAATCACCAATATTTGTTATTTCGATCATAATTCAAGTCAGAATAACTGATGCCATTTTTGTAGGTTCACAAACAGGTCATTAATGACAGGAAATTCAAAGAATTTCTAGTGGCACCACAGAAAGTCGCATGGAAGGCATTCAAGGATGTTGTTGAAAATTTTCTCGGCAACTACAGAGGTCCGAATTACTTGCAGCGTGTTGACAACATGCTTCAAGCATACAAAACCATGAAGTGCAACATGTTACTAAAGATTCATTTTCTACATTCCCATTTAGACTTCTGCCCTGCAAATCTCGTCACTGTCAGTGACAAGCACGGTGAAAGGTTTCATCAGGACATTACGGTCATGGAGAAATGGTATCAGGGCAACTGGAATCCATCAATGCTGGCTGATTATTGTTGGACACTTAAGCGAGAAGCCTCAGACACTGAGTACAAACAAAAATCATTAACAGAATATTTTCAGCTCAGTTGAACTATTGCAAAGTGTCAACACTGTTATGCAATTAAACAATTCAATAAAAGTTAATTACTTGTTTCTCCACATTCTTATATGATACAAGTAGTCTGAAATTACATTTGTGTTCAGTTTCAAGTGGTCTATCATAAACAAAAAAAAATTCTCAGGAAGCAACACTTTTGAAAAAATCTGCTGTCAGAGTCAGAAACGGGCTTGTTGTCGCTGCCATTTGATGTAAAGTGTGTTGTTCTGTGGCAGCTGTACAGTCTTCATCTTCTTCTAGGGCCCTTAGCTCCCGGTAGAGCATAGGCCGTTGATGATCTCCCATCTCCATCGTCCAAAGTCAATGGTACGGCTGGAGTTCGCCAATGTTTCTGTAATCTATTGGATCCACTGTACAGGGGATTGGCCTACACAGCTTCACCAGAGCCCTTTTAGCCAGCCTTACCTGGTTCTACCTCCGCGTCGGGGTTGTAGGGTTGGACTTTGAGAGGCGCAGCAGCACCATGCTGTACAGTATAAAGGTTACTGTAAGTAACAAAATTAAATAAATGATGCAAAAAAGGAATAAGGAAGTAACGTTCATGGGTTTGTAAACCATTCAGAAACCTGATGACGAAGGAGAAGAAGCTTTGAGTGTGTGTCTTCAGGCTCCTGTACCTCTTCCTCAATGGTAGTAACAATAAAGAGCATGTCCCCAATGGTGAGGGTCTTTAATGAGATGCATCTATACTCTATCCAATGATATTAGAACACAAAGGCACTGTACAGACCCTTCAGCTCATGATGTTGGTCCAACCTTTTAACCAACTCTACAATCAATCTAATTGTTCCCTCCTACATAGCTTTCCATTTTCTGTCATCCACATGCCTAAATAAATGTCGCTAATGTGTCTGCCTCTACCACCTCCTCCAGCAGGGCATTCCACACACCCAACACTCGCTGTGTCAAAAAAGAATCTCTGACATTGCCCTTAAACTTTCCTCCTTAAAATTATGCCCCCTCATATTAGCTACTACTGCCCTTGGATAAAGTCTCTGACAATCCACTCGATCTTGTGCACCTCTATGAACTCACCTCTCATCCTCCTTCAATCCAAAGAGAAAAGCCTTTCATGTCCTCATAAGGCACAATCTGTAAATCTCCTCTAAAACCTCTCTGAAGCTTCCATAATGAGGTGACAAGAAATGAATACAAAACTTTGTGTACTCTAACCAAGGCTTTCTGGAGCTGCAACATTACCTTACAGCTCTTGAACTCAATCTCCTGACTAATGAAAGCCAACACACCATATGCCTTCTTAACCACCCTATCAACTTGTGCGACTACACTAGCTAAGTTGTAAGCAACAAGTAGCCAGTAGGTATGGATCCAAACTTTAATAGATCTCTTTCCCTTTGTGTGGAATTGTCACACACCCATCAGCTTCACAATCCATCGAGAACTGACAATTTTGGAACACAACAGATAAATTACTACACTTCAAGAAACGTGCACAGCATTCAACCAGGATCCACCTCCATTTCAATGCTGAAAATAATTCGGCTAGCTGGTGGCTAGTAGTTAGCATGTTTAGCTCTGGGTATTTTCAGAAGAGTAAACACTCCCTGGATCTGAGTCAAGCTGGCATGGAATGATAGTTTCTCAGTCTATTTTTGGAGGGTTTATTCCTGGACTCCTCTGCCTCTCTGTTCGATGCATCCCACATGCCGATTGTTTCAAGGGATCAGGGCAGGGAGGTGGGAGGAATCAATGGCTGTGTTCTCACTACTTTGGGATAACACCCCCCCAACCCTTCATGGAGCATGTTCTAACTGCATTGGCCAATCAATGCGATGATTGTATGTACCCTGTGTGCTCACTGTAAACTGAATTGTCGAAGTGTCAGGAAGTACCGATGGTCCACTCTCTTTTTCCTATCAGATTCCTTCCTCTCCAGCCCTTTATCTTTGATACCCACCTGGCTTCACCTATCACCTTCTAGCTACCCTCCTTCCCCTCCCCCCCCTCAACTTTTTTGGCACCTTCACCCTTCCTTTCCAGTCACAAAGAAGGGTCTTGGCCTGAAACATCAACTGTTTATTAATTTCCATTGATGTTGCCTGACCTTCTGAGCTCCTCCAGCACTTTTTTTTTGTATGTGTTACTTTGGATTTCCAGCATTTGCAGAATTTCTGTGTTTATACTATGCATTCCAGCTAGGAACATGGTGCCTAGATTCTCACCTTTTCCATGACCCTTCACACACTTTCACTCTCTTCAGCATTCCCTGCCAGCTTTGGTAAAATAAAACAACCACAGTGGCCAGCTCTATGGGTTAATGACATTCCTCTCTGATAGCTATCCATGCTGTAATAATTGACTCAAAATAGAAGCTTAACCCTCCCTGCTACACAGTTCTACTTCAAGCCCAAGTTGGGATTGTTTAGATAAAGCAGCAAAAAGTATTGCCATCTTTCCTACGCCTGACTGGAAATATTGCAGTCTCATTCAGCAAATCTAAGAGCAATTAACAGATAACATCAACCTCTCAGTCTTGTTTCATAAGACCATAAGACATAGGAGTAGAATTAGACCATTTTGCCGATTGAGTTTGCTCCACCATTCTAACATGGCCAATTTATTACCCTCTCAACCCCGTTCTCCTGTCTTCTCCCTGTAACCTTTCACGCCCTGACTAATCAAGACCCTAGCAACCTCTGCTTTAAATATATCCAATGACTTGGCCTCCACAGACTCACAACCCTCTGGCTAAAGAAATTCCTCCTCACCTCTGTTCTAAATGGACACACCTTTATTCTGAGTCTGTGCCCTCTGGTCCTAGACTCACCCACTATAGGAGACTTCCTCCCCACATCCAATCTATTCAGACATTTCAACATTCAATAGGTTTCGATGAGACCCCCCCCCCCATTCTTCTAAATTCCAACAAGTACAGGCCCAGAGCTATCAAATGTTCCTCCTATGTTAAATCTTTAAATCCCTGAATCATTCTCATGAACCTCCGTTGAACCCTCTCCAATGCCAGCACACCCTTTCTTAGATAAAGGGCCCAATACTGCTCACAATCCTCCAAGAGCAGAGTGACCAATGCCTTATAAAGCCTCAGCATTACATCCTTGCTTTTAGTCCTCTTGAAATGAATGCTAACATTGCATTTGCCTTCCTTACTACCGATTCAACCTGCAAGTTAACCGTTAGGGAATCCTGCATAAGGACTCCCAAGTCCATTTCTAATTTTTGAATTTTCTCCCCTTTTAGAAAATAGTTTACACCTTTATTTGTCATGGTCCGGTCCGTGAAGTCTGCGTTCCAGTTCACGGTCTGGTCCGTGGACTCTGGACTCTGGGTCTTCTGACTGTCCCTTGTTTCAGTAGGGCTTAATCATAAGCACTTGATGCTCATCTTGGGGCTGGGAATATAAGTGGCCCTGGGGTCATGTGTAGGTGCTGGTTTGTCTTGTCAGTATCCTGTTCTTGCCTCTGTGGGGTAAGCCAGGCTGTCTTTGCTGTTACCCTGAGGCTGGACTGTTCCCTTCCCTTCCCCTTCCTTCTGTAGCCCTTGGCTGAAGCCTTGCCTGCTGCCTTTTGCCTGGAGCCTCGCCTATCCTCGCTGTCAAGTTCTACCGCTGGAGCAAGACTGGAGTCTCGCTGTGTCTAGATAAGGAACTGTCTATCATTGTTTGGAACTGTCTCTGAGTCCACGCCTTTGCTAGGTAGGTCCGGCTGTTTGCCGCTACCTTGTGTTGAGAACTATCTTGTTGTGCTCAGCTTTCTGTGTATGAATCCTGTCCCTATGTCCTGTTCCCAAGAAGGGGTCCTGGCTCTGTGTTCCATGTTCCTGTCTCCCAAGTCCAAGTCTGAGCTTCATGTCCTCATCCAGCCCAGGAGTCCCACATCCAGTCCTGTTGCCTTGCCACGGCTTGTCCTCGCCTAGGTCTGGAGTCAAGACTCAGGTTCCAGGTCTGTGTCCAGTCTCTGGCTTGGAGTCATTGTCCAGGTTCCAAGTTCCTCATGCAGGTCCTGCTTTCCTAGTCTAGTCCTAGCCCAGGCCCTGTATCCTAGTCTCGTCCAGGGCCTGTGTCTTGTCCAGCGTCATTTCTTCTCCTCTTCCCTTGCTTTCTTGATACACCTAATCCTGTTCCTAATACTTCAGTGTCTGTGTCTTGCATTCATGTCCGCTCTCAACGCCCACCTTATGACATTATTCCTTCTACCAAAGTGCATGACTATTCACTTCCCTCTGCTAGATCCATTTGCCACTTCTTTGCTTAATCTCCCAATTTGTCTAAGTCCCTCTGCAGACTCCCTGCTTCCTCAACACTATCTATCCCTCCACCTATCTTCGTATCATCCACAAACTTGGCCACAAACCCATCAATTCCATCATCCCTACCATTGACATACAGCATAAAAAGCGGTCCCAACACCAACCTCTGCGGAACACTACTAGTCACCAGCAGCCAATGAAAGAAGTCCCACTTTATTCCCATTTTTGCTTCCTACCAATCATCCAATTTTCTATCCATGCTAGTATCATTCCTGGAATACCATGGGTTCTTATCTTGTTAAGCAGCCTCATGTGCAGCATCTTGTCAAAGGCCTTCTGAAAATCCAAGTTCACAACATCCACTCACAAAATGCTGGTGGAACACAGCAGGCTAGGCAGTATCTATAGGGAGAAGCGCTGTCGATGTTTCAGGCCAAGACCCTTCGTCAGGACTAACCGAAAGGAAAGATAGTAAGAGATTTGAAAGTAGTGGGGGGAGGGGGAAATGCGAAATGATAGGAGAAGACCGGAGGGGGTGGGATGAAGCTAAGAGCTGGAAAGGTGATGGCGAAAGTGATACAGAGCTGGAGAAGGGAAAGGATCATGGGACGGGAGGCCTCAGGAGAATGGAGGGGGGGAAGCACCAGAGGGAGATGGAGAACAGGCAAACAACTAAATATGTCAGGGATGGGGTAAGAAGGGGAGGAGGGGCATTAACGGAAGTTAGAGAAGTCAATGTTCATGCCATCAGGTTGGAGGCTACCCAGCCGGTATATAAGGTGTTGTTCCTCCAACCTGAGTTTGGATTCATTTTGACAGTAGAGGAGGCCATGGATAGACATATCAGAATGGGAATGGGATGTGGAATTAAAATGTGTGGCCACTGGGAGATCCTGCTTTTTCTGGCGGACTGAGCGTAGGTGTTCAGCGAAACGATCTCCCAGTCTGCGTCGGGTCTCACCAATATATAAAAGGTCACACCGGGAGCACCAGACGCAGTATACCACACCAGCCGACTCACAGGTGAAGTGTCGCCTCACCTGGAAGGACTGTCTGGGGCCCTGAATGGTGGTGAGGGAGGAAGTGTAAGGGCGGGTGTAGCACTTGTTCCGCTTACAAGGATAAGTGCCAGGAGGGAGATCGGTGGGAAGGGATGGGGGGGGGAACGAGTGGACAAGGGAGTCGCGTAGGGAGCGATCCCTGCGAAAAGCAGAAAGGTGGGGAGGGAAAGATGTGCTTTTTCCTTTCGGTTAGTCCTGATGAAGGGTCTCGGCCCGAAACGTCGACAGTGCTTCTCCTAGAGATGCTGCTTGGTCTGCTGTGTTCCACCAGCATTTTGTGTGTGTTGTTGTTTGAATTTCCAGCATCTGTAGATTTCCTCGTGTTTACACAACATCCACTGACTCTTCTTTGTCTATCCTGCCTTTTATTTCCTCAAAGATTCACAAGTTTGTCAGGCAAGATTTCCCCTTGAGGAAACCACACTGACTATAGCCTATTTTATCCCATGTCTCCGATTACCCGGAAATTTCACTTTTCTAACACTTTTCCAACCAGGCTAACTGGCCTATAATTTCCCTTCTGCCTTCCTCTCTTCTGAAAGAGTGACAGTCCTCCAGAACCATTCCAGAATCTAATGATTCTTGACAGATCATTACTAATGCCTCCACAATCTCTACAGTTATCTCTTTTAGAACCCTGGGGTCTAGTCCATCTGGTAGAGGGGACTTATCTACCTTCAGACCTTTCAGCTTCCCACGCAACTTTGCTCGCTTCTGTCCCCTGACACTCAAATTTCTAGCGTACTGCTAGTGGCTTCTGATGACTGATGCAAAATATTTATTAAGTTCATTTGCCATTTCTTTCCCCCCATTACTACTTCTCCAGCATCATTTTCCAGCAGTCTGATATTAACTCTTGCCTCTCTTTTACTCTTTATATTTTTGAAAAAGAACTTTTCAGGATCCATTACCTCCAGTTATGTTATTACAATTTGCATAATTACATGATTTCCTATTATTGGGTACAAGTTCCTCTACCAGGTCACCAGCTTTCCAGCCTCATAAACGTAGTGCTCCATTCTCCGAATCATTGGTGCTGATTTGATCCTTAACTGGAAACACTCTTGACTTGCAGTATTTTGTTAGAGTTATTACAATTACTTTTATTTTGATTAACAAAATACCTTTTTAAGAACTACCCCTTTTACTTAAGGGTTCTGATTAGAGGAGTTGTAAAAGTCATGAAAAAATTCCAGTGTGGGGGAAAAAAATTGACGAGAACTTGGAAATGACCAAAGGGATTTCTCCATCATATGACATCCTCAGTCTTTATAATACAGTTTGATCCAAGTAGAATGCATGATAATTGCAGATGTGACCAATGCAATTAATGCAAGTGGTTAGAGGGATTTGAAATGAAGAGCATTCCTTGACTGTTTGTTTACCTTTGTACAGAGCACTACTTGGGTTTGGACCAGTCTGCCTAAGTCCAATTGTATTTGAAAGATGAATCATAGCTTGAGTCTGTTCACCCCCTGTTACAACTTACTCAAAGATCACAGCATGTCAGTTATTACTACTGAATAGAAATCTAAGTATATTTGCATTTCTGTCCAAGATTTCTTCTATAGGTATGGAGACTATAGTTTTAACTATTAAAAAGCTAAATAGATTTCCATGCATTTGTAATATATTGTGAAGAACAAACTTATTCTCCACAAAGCAGCACACCACACACAAGCTTTATCGTTCTAACAGAGGGATTATTGGCAGTACTAGACCGTGAATTCAGTTTGCACACAGAGAGCTGGTCAATCCTGCTTAAAATAACACTGAAGCCTTTTTTTCATCCTATCATCTGCTGATGGTGTTTGAGGGTTAAGTGGAAATTCAATGGTATCACATCCATCTGGTTGACTTTCACCAGTTAATAAGTTTGCTTGGCCATGAGTTACAAGAATTAAATGATCAGAGCAGCTAGAGAGCTATGCATGCTAAGCCACCAAGAGCATTCAAAGCGAACACATTTAGACTTTAGGGAATCCACAGATGGAACAGGACAGTGGAACCCGTGAAAGGGCTCGAACCCAAATATTTGCTGTCTATCTTTGTCCACAGATTCCACCTGTCTCACTGATGTTCCTCTAGCAGATTGCATGTTGCCCAAGATCACATTAGCCATGCTTGTTTTGAAGGATAGAGCTCACTTAACCAGCCATAACCAACTCTTGCCCCAGTTTCTTATGGAGGTTTTAGGACCTGGAAACTTGGAATTTGAATTGGTTTATTATTGTCACATGTATCAAGATAAAGTGAAAAGTTTGTCTTGAGTAGCATTCACAATGATCAAATCATTGCCATAGAACAAGGTAAAACAACAGCAGAATGTGGAATAAAGTGTAACTGCAGTACAGACAGACAATGAAGTGTTAGGCCACAGTGAGGTAGATTGTGAGGTCACGATTCCATCTTGTCATACCAGGGAACCATTCAATAGTCTTATAACAGCGGGGTAGAAGCTGTCCTTGAGCCTGGTAAATTTATTACCAGTACCTGGGTACAATTGGGTTAAACCCTTAATGAATGGGTAATAGTTAATTCCCAAATATCAGATGAGGCTCAAGCAGGGCATTTGATTTCCAGAAATGATGAAGAGCATGCCCAACAAGCCTATAACCTTCCTCGTTTGTAGATATTCTAGACAGAAATCTATAGATGCTCAGACACCACAGCTCAACATATAGAGAGGAACATGTAGTTTAGGTAAAGTATTAGCCATGGTCATATTGAACGGCAGGGCATTTGAGTGGTCGAGTGGCCTTATCCTCATCCTATTTCCTACATTTACATGTTTGTGCTACACCTATTCCATTCGGAAACAAAGGGATCATTTCTCTTGTTTCCCACTCAAAGACAAATTATTACTGTGTTCTTTATGCATTTCTGATTTTGTTATAAAAGAAACAAATGGAAACCCCTCCCACCATCTCACCCCCCCCCCCCCATTATCTTCTGCTCCTGACATAGCCACAGAGACATGCTCCAACTGATCGTGCAAACGATACACCTGACCTTCTGCCTCCCTAGTCCTATACCGTCAAGGACTTCTTCAAAAGTTGGTGTCTCAAGAAAGTGGCATCCATCATTAAGGACCCTCACCATCCAGAAAATGCCCTAATCTCATACTACCCTCAGGGAGGTGATACAGGAGCCTAAAGATACATACTCAACATTTTAGGAAAAGCTTCTTCCTTGAACAGTCCATGAATCGATGAGCACTACCTCACTATGCCTTTTCTGAGTTGTTTGTTTATTTATTTTTATAATTTATAGTAATTTTATGACTTGCACTGTACCACTGCCACAAGCCCTACAAATTTTATGACATATGTCAGTGATAATAATAAGTGTCTATTGCACTTCTCTTTACCGAAGCCTGATCATCTTTGTCAGCTTCTGATTTAATTTTGACAGCCTTACCTCACCAATATCATTAGCTCTTTCTCTCGGCCCACAACCTTCACCTCACCAAAACAAAACCAGCCCAGGTTTCAACCCGAAACATTGGCAATTCCTTTCCTCTAGCCGATTGTTGCTCTAAATCAGCTTTTCATCAGATTTATAATGTAAGTGCCAGGGGCTAGTTCGATTATCACCCCCACCCTCCTCACTTGGAAACTTTCCTGTAATTAGATAAGGAGAAAGCACACTGTCAATGTCCAGTCAATGGAAATGTTGGTTGTATGATCTCTAGTTGGTGGAATTGTTGCTTACTAGTGATTAGCAGTTAGCTGAACTATTGGTTTGTGTGATCATCCATGAGCTGGATCATTGGTTAATGTGGGGACTCATTGGTTGAGTTCTTGGTTAGAAACATCATCATTGGTTACTGAGATTACTTCGCATTTGAGTCCTTGGACACTGTGATCATGAGTTCGTTGAGTGGTTAGGGTAATCACTTGTCCAGAGAGACTTTAGTAACTGTATTAAGCAGTTCATTAGATTACTAGTTAGTACAAATACTTCTCCATTGAGCCTTTGTTTTCTGCTATCACTACTGAGTTGAGTTGTTATCTAGAACGATTCATGACTAGTTCCTGGCTATGATTAGGTTAAACCCTACTTCAACTGGTAATAGTTAGTTAATATCCAATCTGGCCTAAGTTAAATGTTTGACTTCCAGAAATGGTGAAGAATATAGACAGGAGGGCAAAGTGAGGGCATTGAAGATTGTGGGAGCAGCAGCAAACACATTAGAGTTACCAACACTTGATGGCCAAAAGTATAAATGCATAATGCTTTTAAAAGGTTTATACAATCCTGTGAAGTGTACCATTGCCGAGAGGAGCTATTTCTAATAATGGTCTGGTGTCTGAGTTAGTTCCAGTAATGGCTGGTTTTAAAAGAGTGCATCTTCGCATTCATTTAATGCAATGTGTATAATTCACAACATTAGCTAAAATTACCTAAAACGTTAAGTGCAATTTCAAAGAAAGCATGGCAGCATCTCTAATTAGAAGTTTGCAGAGGTTCAACGTGACATCTAAAACTTCGACAAACTTCGGTGCTGTAGACGTGTGGTGGGGAGTGCTGCATATTGGCAGGTTGCACCATGGCCTGGTATAGACACACCAATGCTCTTGAACGCAAATGCTGACAAAAAGTAGTGGATACGGCCCAGTCCATCATGGGCTAAGCACATCTACACAGAGCGCTGTCGCAGAAAAGCAGCATCCACCTCAAGGTCCCCACCACCTTGGCAATCTTCTCACTGCTGCCATCAGGAAGGAGGCACAGGAGCCTCAGGACTGCATCACCAGCTTCAGGAACAATTATTACCTCTCAACCATCAGGCTCTTGAACCAGAGGGTATAACTTCACTCTTCCCCTCACCGAACTGTTCCCACTGAGCTAGGCTCACTTTCAAGGACTCCTCATTTCATGCTCTCAATATTTATTGTTTATTTATTTATTATTATTATTATTTCTTTTTTTTCTTTTGTATTTGCACAGTTCATTGTCTTTTGCACGTTGATTGTTAGTCCTTCCTGTTGGGTGCAGTCTTTCATTGATTCTCCTATGGTTCTTGGATTTGCTGAGGATGCTCGCAAGAAAATGAATCTCAGGGTTATATACGGTGACATATATGTACTTTGTTAATAAATTTACTTTTAACTTTATTTTGAAATTTGAACTTTGAGTTGGTGGTCATGAATATAATTAGCATAGCAAATCGTTAGGGACAACCATGCGTTACATTATGTATTTCGCAAACTTGTTACTCTCACGCTGAAATACTTTTGAGTTTAAAACTATAAAACTACACTTGGCATAATGTTTCAAACAATAGCAGTCTTTCTCTGTGTCTGCAATGACTTCATTTCTCTTGAGCTCCTGTAAAATTTAAAGTCCCTTATTCTAACTTTAACATGTCAGTAACTTAAATTGCTGTGATTTCTACCCAGAGATATTTCAGTTGATGAACACTGTGTAAATGTTTTCTTCATCCCGTGCATTCGCTCTGTTCCTTGTTTCATTTGTGCTGTTACGAGCCTGTAATTTGTAAAAACGCTCCGATCCAACTTGCCTCAACATTCTTAGCATGCAAGTGGCTAACTAAGCTATACAGACCTGAAGTTTGCTCCCTGCTGAGTTGGGTGTCCCCAGCCAAGCCAGTAGTTCGTATGTCTATATGAATGCCTGTGGGTTAGGGAGGAGAAGAATACGCCAGCATTCCTGCTGCTGATAACCGTTCAACAACTTCTGTTAAAAAGTCTTGAGGGGTTTTTTTCACCCACATGAAGACTGGAACTGGTTCCGTGGCAACCTCTTACCCAGTCCAAGCCCTCTAAGAAGCTTCACCCATGAAGCAGTTCTGTTTGGAACTACCTGTGGCAAAGAACCCCTTGCCCCCCACCCCCCAACCCAGGAGTCACCAGCCCCAGAAGATAAGAGGACTAGAAAGACTTAGCATTATAACAGCACTTGTTCATAATCTCAGGAATTCAAACACAGAATATAATCAGAAGTGTCATACTGTGCAGAAAAAAAGCCCTTCAGCCCAACTGGCATATGCTGATAAAGATGCCTAGTCCAGATGCCCAGCACTTAGTGCATAATCTTCTAAACTTTTCCAATTCATGTCCCTGTCCAATTATTTTTTAAAAGTTACTATTTTACCTGCCTTAACCACTTTCTCCAGCAGTTCTTTCCAGATAGATACCACCTTTTGTGTTAATAAAAAAAAAGTTGCCCCTCAAATTCCAATTAAATCTCTTCCCTCTCACCTTTTACCTTTGCCTTCTAGTTCTTGATTCCCCAACCCTAGGAAAAAGACTGAGTGCATTCACCATAGAATTCACCCTCATCATAGAACAGTACAGCACAGAAACAAGCCCTTCAGTCCTTAATGTTGTGCAGAAGTACTTAAACCAGTAAACACCTAATTCAACCTTCATAAAGTCCATATCCCTCTATTCTCTGCATATTCACATGTATACGTAAGAACCTCTTAAATACCACTATTGTGACTGCCTTCACCACCACTCCTGGTAGGGCATTCCAGGCACTCACCACCTGTGTTTTTTTTTAAAAAAACTTGCCCCCAACCCATTTCTTCCCCTTCACACCTTAAATGCATGCCCTCTAGTATTTGCCATTTGAACCCTGGCAAAAAGATACTGGCAGTCTACTCTCTCTATGCCTCTTATAATCTCATAGACTTCTATCCGGTCTCCCTTCAGCCTCAGCCACTCCAGAGAAAACAGCCCAAGTTTGTCCAGTCGCTCCTTAAAACACATGCCCTCTTATCCAGGCAGCATACTGGTGAACCTCTGCTGCACCCGCTCCAAAGCTTCCACATGAAAGCTATCATTAAGAAAGAAATAGCAAGACATCTGGATAGAAGTGGTTCCATCAGGCAGATACGGCATGTATTTCAGAAGGGCATATCCTGTTTGAGAAACTTCCTCGAGACCTTTAAGGATATAATGAGCGTAGTGGATCGAGAGGAATGGGTGGATGTTGTGTACTTGGATTCCCAGAAGCCATTCAATAAGGTGGTACATAATAACATAAGGATGCATGGAATTGGGAATAATGTATTGGCATGGATAGAAAATAGAGTTGGGATACATGGGTGTTACTCTGGTTGGCAATCAGTGGTGAGTGGTGTGCCGCAGGGGTTGGTGCTGGGCCCACAACTGTTCATGATATACATTAACGATCTGGAAGAGGGCATATCTAAGTTTACTGATGACATTAAATTGAGTGGAAAAGCAAATTGTGCAGAAGAAGTAGACAGTCTGCAGAGAGATAAAGATAGGTTAAGTATGTGAGCAAGAGTTTGGCAGATGGAATACAGTGTTGGTAAATGTGAAGGGAAAAAAAGATCAGATTATTATTTAAATTGTGGAAGATTGCAGCAGCTGTTGAGCAGAGGGACTTGGGAGTGTTCGTGCATGAATCGCAAAAGGTTGGTTTACAGGTGCTACAGGCTATCAAGAAGGCAAATGGAATGTTGGCCATTGCTAGAGGGATTAAATTTAAAAGCAGAGAGATAATGCTGCAACTGTACAGGGTACTGTTGAGACAGTTTCTGGTCTCCTTACTTGAGGAATGATATACTGGCTTTGAAGGCAGTGCAGAGAAGGTTCACCAGGTTGATTCCAGAGATGAGGGGTTTATTCCACGAGGAGAGATTGAGTCGTCTGGGATTACACTCATGGAAATTCAGAAGAATGAGAGGAGATCTTATAGAAACATATAAAATTATGAAAGGGATAGATAAGATAGAGGCAGGAAAGTTGTTTCCACTGGTAACTGAGACTAGAACTAGGGGACATAGCATCAAGATTCAGAGGGGATAGATTTAGGATGGAGATTAAGAGGAACTGCCCAGGGAAGCAATAGAAAATGCCTTGTTAAGTATAGTTAAAGACATTTTTTGCATTGTAGGGGATTTTTTGTATAGCAGGGGAATTAAGAGATATGGGGGAGAGGCAGATAGGTGGAGCCTATTGCATAGTTTCATGGTGTAGTATGGAAGCACCAATCCTCATGAATGGAAAAACCTACAAAAAGTAGTGGACACAGCATAATCCATTACAGGCAAAGCCCTCCCCACCATTTACAAGGAGTGCTACCACCAGAAGGAAGCAACATTATCAAGCACAGTCACCACCCCCACCACTGCCATCCAGGCCATGCTCTCTTCTCACTGCGGTCATCAGAAAGGAGGTACAAGAACCATAGGTCCCACACCAGGTTCAGGAACAGTTATTACCCTACAACCATCAGGCTCCTGTACCCAGCGTGGATAATGTCACTCAACTCAACTCTGAACTGATTCTGCAGCCAATGGACTCTCTTTCAAGGTCTCTACAACTCAGTATTATTTATTTTGGCGGTATATGGTGACATACGTATACATGTTTGATAAGGCATTCACTTTGAACTTTGAACATGCTGTGGAAAGACCCCTAAATTCCCTCTGTTTCCAGAAATATATTGACTTCCCTCTTAATATACTCAAAGTGTTTTCTATGTGAAACGTAATCTTCTGTTGTAATGTTCTGAGCAAGTTCCCATGGGTGGCACAGTGGAATGACAGATAATTGTTATCAGAAGTGTAAGTCAGGAGCTAAATATTGGTCTGGACATGGGCAAAGCTCCCTGCTCTTCTCAGAAGTAGAGTGCAATAATCCTTTACATCCATCTGAAAGAGCAGGAAAGTCCTCCGGTTCCTGGCAATACAACAATCCCTCCACACGTCATTGGAATATCGGCCAGAATTCTGTGCTCGAGTCTTAAGAATGACTCGGAGTCTGTTTTGAACAGAGTTGGTAGGTGAGGAGCAGAAAGGAATAATTGGAAGTTACGACTTGTCCCACCACTTGGGAAGTGCTTAGTCAAGTTAGAGTGGTGATGTTTCATGCAACTTCCTCAGTCCAACGTAAGCAAACACAATCATCAGCACCTTGCTGTTATACAAAGGAGAGCACAGCTGTCTAGTCCATTAGCTACTGGCCACATGTTGCAGAGTGGGAATCCAGATGTTGCTAATTGCATTGCTGATTGTAAATCATGTCAAAGTTGAGTTTATTGTCATCTGTACAGCTACATGTGTGCACAGGTGCAATGAAAAACTTACTTGCAGCAGTATCACAGGCACAGAGCACCAGAGATGCAACAATAACAAGAAAAGCATAAATTATACAAAATTCTAGAGAAAGAGCATGGAAAAGTTTTACCAGGATATAGCCTGAGTTGCAAGGAGAGGTTGTGTAGACTGAGACTTTATTCCCTGGAACGCAGAAGACTGAGGGGTGATGTGACAGAGGTATACAAGACCATGATGGGCATTGACAGGGTGAAAATTCATAGTCTTTTTCCTAGGGAGGAATTGCTAAAAATGAGGGTTTTGGTTTAGGGTCAGAGTTGAAAGATTTAATAGGAACTTTGAGGGCAACTTTGCACAAAGGGTGGGCCATATTTGGAATGAGCTATTTGAGATAGGCACATTAGCAATGTTTAAAACCCATTTAGAGACACACACAGATAGGAGAGATTTAGAGGGCTACGGGTCAAACGCGGGCAGATGGGACTAGCATGTCGAGCAACACAGTCAGCATGGATACATTGGGCAAAGGGCCTATCTCCATGCTATAAGAGTTCATGATTGTCTAGATTTTTTAAAAGATTAGCTTTATTTGTCACTTGTCTGTCAAAACATCAAAACATACAATGAAATGTGTCATTTTGCGAGGACGTGTGGGAGCAGCCCCCAAGTGTTGTCATGCTTCCAGTGCCGACATAGCAAACCCACAATTTACTAATCCTAATCCCCATACATCCTTTTGGAATGTGGGAAGAACTGGAGCACCCAGAGGAAACTCAGGTGGTCACAGGGAAAAAGTACAAACTCTTCAGAGACAGTGACGGGAAATGAACTCAGATTGCTGGTGCTGTAAAGCATTACACTGCTATTGCACCATGCTGTCCCAATCTATTATTCGATTATACATGAAAGAACTCAATTAGAACAAAAAAGTCCATTTTAATGTGAAGTGATCAAAGTGGTGATGGTGTTGATATACCGAAGTAGTGATTCGGGTTGTCCAGGTTGGTTCAAGAACTGAATAGTTGAAGTGTAGTAACCGTTCATGAACCTGGTGGGGTGGGGCTTCAGGCTTCTGTACCTTTTGTTCCATGGTAGTTGTGAAATGGTGGCATGACCTGGATAAGATTATGATAATCTGTGATTAAGGTTGGAGTTAAAGCTAACAGAATTTAGCCTGTGGCCATAATGTTCCTGAATGTAAGGTCTATGCTTGTGAATATTATCTATCTTGTGGTTTGGTTGATAAGATTGCGTGACTATTTTTTTGAACGTTGGAGTGATTTATCTGCTTAATTATGTAAGTGCTTGTTAAAAATATTTGCTGCACTGAAGTACAGTTAAGAGTCTTTCAGTACAGCTGGATGGTTTGTTGCCTCCCAGGTGCAGGGTCACGGACGTCTCGGATAGGGTCCACAGCATTCTAAAGGGGAAGGGTCAGCAGCGAGAAGTCTTGGGAAATACTGAACACAAGACCATAATAAGCAGGAGCAGGAGTCGGTCACCTGGCCCGTCGAGCCCGCTTCGCCATTCAATAAGATCATGGCTGATCTGACCATGGACTCATCTTCATCTACCTGCCTTTTCCTCACAACCCTTAATTCCCCTACAATCCAAAAACACTATCCAACCTTACCTTCAGTATATTTACTGAAGTAGCCTCCACTGCTTCATTGGGCAGAGAATTCCACAAATTCACCACTCTCTGCTAAAAGCAGTTCCTCCTCATTTCTGTCCCAAATCTGCTCCCCCAAATCTTGGTGCTATGTGCCCTAGTTCTAGTGTCACCTACTGGTGGAAACATATGACATAAGCACCAATGACATAGGTAGCAAAGGCAAGGAGGTCCTGAAGAGTGAATTTAGGGAGTTGGGTAGAAAGCTGATAAGCAGGACCTCCAGGGTAGCAATCTCTGGATTGCTGCCTGTGCCACACACCAGTGAGGGTAAGAATCGGATGATTTGGCAGATGAATATATGGCTGAGAAAATGGTTCAGGGGGTAAGGCTTCAGATTACTGGAGCACTGAGATCCCTTCTGGGAAAATTAGACCTGAACCCAACCAGGAAGCAAAATTGTAGTCAGTGGGATGAGTTGCATTTGGAACATAGGGATAAAATCAAAAATGATGATGAGTACAGGATGATGAATATATTTGAATGCACGCAGTATACGGAATAAGGTTGATGATCTTGTAGTGCAGTTAGAGATTGGCAAGTATGACATTATGGGCATACAGAGTCATGGTTAAAAAGTGATCATAGTTGAGAGCTTAGCATCCAAGGATACACATTGTATCAAAAGGGCAGGAAGGTGGGCAGATGTGGTGGTGTATCTCTGTTAGTAAAAAATGAGATCAGATCCTCAGAAAGAGGTGACATAAGATTGGAAGATGTAGAATCCTTGTGAGTAGAAACTGCAAGGGTAACAAGACCCTGATGGAAGTTATATACAGGCCTCCCAACAGTAGCCAGGATGTGAGGTACAAATTACAAAGGGAGAGAGAAAAGGGTGGTCAAAAGGGCAGTGTTACGATCGTCATGGGGGGGTTTCAATATGCAGGTAGATTGGGAAAATCAGGTTGGTGCTGGATCCCAAGAGAGAGAATTTGTAGAATGTCTATGGGATGGCTTTTATGAGTGGCTTATGGTTGAGCTCACCATGGGAAAAGAAGTTCTGGATTGGGTGCTGTGTAATGACCCAGATTTTGATTAGGCAGCTTAGGAGGCAGTGAGCAGGATATAATAGAATTCACCCTGCATTTTGAGAGGGGGAAGCTAAAGTCAGATCTATCAATATTACAGTGGAGTAAAAGGTGCAAAATATATACATCCCAAAGAAGATGAAGTATTCTAAAGGCAGGATGAAGCAACCCTGGCTGACAAGAAATGTTAAAGCCAACATAAAAGCAAAATAGAGGGCATATAACAGAGGAAAAATTGGTGGGAAGTTAAAGGATTGGGAAGCTTTTAAAAACCAACAGAAGGTAACTAAAAAACCATAAGGAGGGAGTAGTGGAGGAGTCTGGGACCAGAGGGCACGGCCTCAGATTAGAAGTACGACCATTTAAAACAGATAAGGAGGAATGTCTTTAGCCAGGGGGTGGTGAATCTGTGGAATTCATTGCCAAATGCAGCTGTGGAGGCCAAGTCATTGGGTGCATTTAAGGCTAAGGTTGATATAACCATATAACCATATAACAATCACAGCACGGAAACAGGCCATTCCGGCCCTCCTAGTCCGTGCCGAACTCTTAATCTCACCTAGTCCCACCTACCCGCACTCAGCCCATAACCCTCCACTCCTTTCCTATCCATATACCTATCCAATTTTACCTTAAATGACACAACTGAACTGGCCTCTACTACTTCTACAGGAAGCTCATTCCACACAGCTATCACTCTCTGAGTAAAGAAATACCCCCTCGTGTTTCCCTTAAACTTTTGCCCCCTAACTCTCAAATCATGTCCTCTCGTTTGAATCTCCCCTACTCTCAATGGAAACAGCCTATTCACGTCAACTCTATCTATCCCTCTCAACATTTTAAATACCTCGATCAAATCCCCCCTCAACCTTCTACGCTCCAATGAATAGAGACCTAACTTGTTCAACCTTTCTCTGTAACTTAAGTGCTGAAACCCAGGTAACATCCTAGTAAATCGTCTCTGCACTCTCTCTAATTTATTGATATCTTTCCTATAATTCGGTGACCAGAACTGTACACAATATTCCAAATTTGGCCTTACCAATGCCTTGTACAATTTTAACATTACATCCCAACTTCTGTACTCAATGCTCTGATTTATAAAGGCCAGCGTTCCAAAAGCCTTCTTCACCACCCTATCTACATGAGACTCCACCTTCAGGGAACTATGCACTGTTATTCCTAGATCTCTCTGTTCCACTGCATTCCTCAATGCCCTACCATTTACCCTGTATGTTCTATTTGGATTATTCCTGCCAAAATGTAGAACCTCACACTTCTCAGCATTAAACTCCATCTGCCAACGTTCAGCCCATTCTTCTAACCGGCATAAATCTCCCTGCAAGCTTTGAAAACCCACCTCATTATCCACAACACCTCCTACCTTAGTATCATCAGCATACTTACTAATCCAATTTACCACCCCATCATCCAGATCATTTATGTATATTACAAACAACATTGGGCCCAAAACAGATCCCTGAGGCACCCCGCTAGTCACCGGCCTCCATCCCGATAAACAATTATCCACCACTACTCTCTGGCATCTCCCATCTAGCCACTGTTGAATCCATTTTATTACTCCAGCATTAATACCTAACGACTGAACCTTCTTAACTAACCTTCCATGTGGAACTTTGTCAAAGGCCTTGCTGAAGTCCATATAGACTACATCCACTGCCTTACCCTCGTCAACATTCCTCGTAACTACTTCAAAAAATTCAATAAGGTTTGTCAAACATGACTTTCCACGCACAAATCCATGCTGGCTACTCCTAATCAGATCCTGTCTATCCAGATAATTATAAATACTATCTCTAAGAATACTTTCCATTAATTTACCCACCACTGATGTCAAACTGACAGGTCTATAATTGCTAGGCTTACTTCTAGAACCCTTTTTAAACAATGGAACCACATGAGCAATACGCCAATCCTTCGGCACAATCCCAGTTTCTAATGACATCTGAAAGATTTCTGTCAGAGCTCCTGCTATCTCTACACAAACTTCCCTCAAGGTCCTGGGGAATATCCTGTCAGGACCTGGAGATTTATCCACTTTTAAATTTCTTAAAAGCGCCAGTACTTCCACCTCTTTAATTGTCATAGGTTCCATAACTTCCTTACTTGTTTCCCACACCTTACACCATTCAATATCCTTCTCCTTAGTGAATACCGAAGAGAAGAAATCGTTCAAAATCTCTCCCATCTCCCTCGGCTCCACACATAGCTGACCACCCTGATTCTCTAAGGGACCAATTTTATCCCTCACTATCCTCTTGCTTTTAATATAACTGTAGAAGCCTTTCGGATTTACTTCCACCTTATTTGCCAAACCAAACTCGTAACTTCTTTTAGCTTTTCTAATCTCTTTCTTAAGTTTCCTTTTACATTCTTTATATTCCTCGAGCAATTCCTTTACTCCATGCTGCCTATATCTATTGTAGACATCCCTCTTTTTTCGAACCAAGTTTCTAATATCCCTTGAAAACCATGGCGCTTTCAAACCTTTAACCTTTCCTTTCAACCGAACAGGAACATAAAGATTCTGTACCCTCATAATTTCACCCTTAAATGACCTCCATTTCTCTATTACATCCTTCCCATAAAACAACTTCTTGATTAGCTTCTTGATTAGTGAGGGTATGAAAGTTTACGGGGAGAGGGGAGGAGAATGGGGTTGAAAGGGAAAATGGATCACACATGATGAAATAGTGGAGTAAATTTAATGGGTCAAATAGCCTAATTCCACTTCTACCTCTTAGGGTCTTATAGTTTTTTGGTTATAACGTACTGTAAAGCATCCTGAAATCAAAGAATGTGCTGTAGAACACTAACACTGAACACTCTATCAAACTGCTACAGATTTACTTTTGAAAATATCCTGACTGGTTGCATTTTGGGCTGGTACAACAATTTGAATGCCCAAGAATGTAAGGAGCTGTAGAGAGCTGTAGAGAACTCAGCCCTACAGATCACAGGTACATCCCTCCCCCCCCCCCCCAATCCGTCGTATCTAAATGAGGTGCTGCCTCAAGAAGGCAATGTCCATCTATCAAAGATCCCACCATCCAGGCCATGCCATCACTTCGCAGCTCCCGCAAGGCAAGAGGTGCAGAAGCCTGAAGACCCACACCACCAGGTTCAGGAACACCCACTTCCCTTCAACCATTCAGTTCTTGAACCAACCTACAAAGCCCTAATCATTAGTTTAACAAGACTATGACCACTTTGATCACTTTGCACTCCAATGGATGTTCTTTTTGCAGTTTTGACATGACTAGAAATGCAAGATTTTAAATTGGTAATTGGCTTATTATTGTCACATTTACTGAGGTACAGTGTAAAACTTGTCTGATACTGTATTGTTCTTATAGATAATTTCATTACATCAGTGCATTGTGGTAATACAAATGAATGCAATAATTGTATACAGAATAAAGCGTTACAGCTATAGAGAAAATACAGGGCAGGCAAAAAAGTGTAAGGCCATAACAAGATATATTGTGAGGTCAAGAGTTCATCTTATCATAAAAGGAGACCATTCAGTATTCTTAAAAACAGCAAGATAGAAGCTGTCTTTGAGCCTGATATTCGTACAGAAGCATGAATATCCAGGAATGGAAAAGTCTACAGAAAGTGCTGGATACAGCCCAGTCCATCAGAGGCAAAGCTCTCCCTATCATGGAGCAGTTACAAGGAGCACTGCCACAAGAACCTGGCATCCTTCATCAAGGATCTCCACCATCCAGGCCATGCCCTTTTCTCACAACAACAATCGTGCAAGAGGTACAGGGGCCTGGGGTCCCACACGACCAGGTTCAGGAACAGTTATTACCCAACAACCGTCAGGCTCCAGAACCACCATGAATAACTTCACTCACCTCAACACTGAACTAACTCCACAACCTATAGACTCAATGACTCAAGTCACCATCTCAGTATTATTTATTTACTTTTGTAAATTATTATTTCTACGATTTGTATTCCTTTCCACATTGGTTGTTTATAGTTTTTCATAAATTCTATTGTATTTCTTTATTTTCCTGTAAATGCCAGCAAGAAAATCTCAAGGTGGTATATAGTGGCCTACATATCGCACTTTGATAATAACTTTATTTTGAACTTTGATGGTACGTGCTTTCGGGCTTTTTTATCTTCTGCTTTAAGGGGAGAAGGGAGAAGAGAGAATTCCTGTGGTGGGTAGGGGTCTGCTTTACTGAGGGAGCAAGAAGTATAGATAGTCAATGGAGGGGAGGTTGGTTTCCATGATGTGCTGAGCTGTGTCCACAACTCTGCAGTTTCTTGCTGTCTTGGACAAAGCGGACTAAAAGATTTTCTTTCAGTCAGCAGTTTCTACTGGACAACACCAAGGTAGTAACATGAATGTTGATGTTAATGGAACAGATCCAAACATCGCGACTCACTGACTCGATGTAGTACATGGTTCTTTCACTTCAGAGCTGCTCCTTGAGTTAATTAGAAAGCTGGTCGTGGACTGACCTTGTTACAAACACAAGACTAGAGGAAAAGCAGATGTCTGCCTTCACCATCACAGTCTGATTGAAGTTTGTTTTTTGGAAACAAGCATTGTAATCTTCATTGTTACCCACTGCCAAGCCTGTATCCTTCCAATAATAATGCTGTGGATAACATGAAGCCTTTGATGTAGTAAAGCTGTGTCATTGAATAGCAGAGGAGGAAGAGGTCATTGAAGTGCTCTCAAACAATTGGCCCCAGGCTACATGAGGCATTAGGACAAGTGTCCAAAGACGTCCAGGGACGTATGGATACTCTGTTGATGAACCTACCTGTCAATGGCAGATACTATAACCAGGAAACTTCTGTAGTCACTGCATTGTAACCATCCAGCAGCTCCAAGGCTTGCCGTGACCATCTGTGGCGGGTAACTCCACCACTGCCCTGCGCCAACGTACTTTGCAGGTCACAGGCCTATCCTGATCGCCTGTGGAAGGTTGTGGCCAAGAACAAAGCACAGATGAATGTAAGCAGCAAACTGTCAGGCGCAGGCTGGGTGGGTAGCACAGGAGATGTAATAAACCCCCACCCCCAACTCTCACATGAGTGTACGGTCCCACCAACCACCACACTCTGTTACAATCGCCAAGCCTCTGGATACAACTCACTGACATACACCTGAACACAGACATACAGCCGTCAGTGGACCTTTAAAATCAACCACACACATTTGCAGACAAACACTGACATATAAACACAGACGTGCAGGCAGACATTCAGACACAGACACACACACATACATACCCGCAGAAATGTGCACACACACGGACATACGCACACACACATTCCAACACCGACATACTGTATAAACACAGATGTACAGACAGACATTCACACACACCCACACAAACGCACGCGTATATATATATATATATATATATATATACATACATATACACACACACACATATAAACAGACGTACAGGCAGACATTCACAGACACAGACACCCGCAGAAACGCGTACACACACACAAACATACACACATGCAGACAAACACTGACATATAAACACAGATATTCACACACACCCACACAAACGCACACACACATACGCACACGCAGAGACATACACACATTGACAAAGAGAACACACACACAGCAGACATTATTCCAAGAAGGTAGCTCACCACCACCTCCTGAAGGGCAACATGGGACAGGCAATTAAATGATGACTCCTTACAAGGCTCTCATTGCTTGAATGAATTTAAAAATACAAAATCTTTCACAGGAATCTTTTCTCATCAATATGAAACCCTGCTCCTGGAATTCTGTGATAGGCCCAAAGGTATCTCTGTTATCACGGCTCCAGAACTCAGAGGGCCAGATATTTACATCACTGGCTCAATTAAACATGCTAGCCAGCTTCGAGAACCAGATAATAGGTTATCTACAATGCTTGTCGGCTGGTGGTGTAATGGCATCAGCACTGGACCTTGGGGCGAGAGGTCCCGAGTTCGAATCCGGCCGGCTCCCTCGCACGCTCTCCATCCATGCCTGGGTTGAGTGTCGAGCTAGCAACTCGACCTCATAAAAATAAACCTGGAGAGGGATGGGCTTCACCAGGTTTCAGATGCCCAAGACACGCCATACCATACGATGAGCAATCACCAAAAAGATCAGTGCAAAAAGCTTGTCATGATGGCGCCCCGACGACTCCACCAGGACACACCTTGCATCTACAAAGCAAGGAATTCATGCACTGGATGCTCCACCATACTTCATGGGAAAAGTAACAGCTCTACTGGCTCCAAATCTATTATTATGTCCTCAAAGAGGACCACAATCTTGTTGCGTGCCTCAATGACCCAGAGAGCTAGGCTGGCTGGAGTCCGGGCTTTATGTTTTGGCTCCTGGTTCGGTCACCCACGCCAAACAGGTCAAAGGGTAAAGGCCAGATTAACAGTGGTCTGCTGGTCCTTCAGGTTTGGGGATTCAGCTCAGGGTTAAGAATCTTGACCGGTCAAACAAAATTGTTATGGAAACAGCAATGAAGAATCCTTCTACATCGGGACGTGATTGTATTCGTGAGTCTCCACCCGGGACTTGCATGACTGACAGTAGTGAAAACCGGGCTACTGACACGATGAAGGAAGCCCTGAACACAATCAGAGATGGAAGACCTTCATTGCTGCCCTAGATGCCAGTGGTGTAACGGGCATATGACCATTGGCGTGTGTGGTAGAGTTCAAGCCTAGTCTATTGTCATGTCAGTGAGGTAGAGATACAATACAAATCTTGCATGCAGCAGCATCATAAGTCCTGATATATTATGCCATACAGTGAAGAAAGTAAGACTCTATGCGAAACAAGACCTTGGTGCAAAACAAGCCCACAACCAGAGACAAGTCCACTGTAATACAAGAAGAGTTCTGTAATGTTCTGTTGCTGAGGTTGATTGAAGAACCTGATGATCAAAGGAAAGTTGCTGTTCCTGAACCCGGTGGTGTGGGACTTCAAGCTTCGATACCTCTGCCTGATGGAGGCAGCGTGGACCCGGGTGGTAAATGCTGCCTTCTTGAGGCAACACCTGCAGTAGATGCTGACAACAGTGGGGAGGGATGTGCTTGTGATGGACCGGGGCTGTGTCCACTACTCTCTGCGGCCACTTGCAATCCTGAGAGGTGGAATTGCTGTATCTGGCCATGATTCAGCCAGTCAGGATACTGTACACAGAGCACTTGGAGTAGAAAACCTGCGACCCAAAGATGGTGGGTGGAATGAACACTCCAGCAACTTACGGGTATCCATGGCAGGTATGGATTCTTCACTGCTGTCAAGACCATATACAGTATGTTCCAGACAGCAAAGTGTTCACCCCGCTGAGAGCCAAGATCAAAGGACAGCTTACCAGGACAGGGAGGCCGTCAGTGTCTGCTGAAAGGAACACATCAAAGAACTTTTCAACTGTGACTCCGTTACTGAGAGTGCTTGACTTTACACTACAATGGACCTTTTTGTTGTAATTGTGTTCTTTCTTGAAAAAATTGCGTATAATTCCTGTTTTTATTGTAAATGTTATGTCTCTGAAGCTGTATGCCTGTGAGGATACAGCAAGTGAGATTTTCATTTTGTCTGTGCAGACATGTTCTTGTGCATGAGACAAAGGAGCAGAATTAGGCCATTTGCCCCATCAGGTCTGTCCCGCAATTTCATCATGGCTGATATATTATCCTTCTCAACCCCATTCTCCTACCTTCTCCCCGTAACCTTTGACACCCTGACTAACAAAGAACCTATCAACCTCTGTTTTGAATGTACTCAATGACTTGGACTCCAGCCATCCGTGGCAACGAATTCCACAGATTCACCACCCTCTGGTTAAGAAATTCCTTCTCATCTCCGTTCTAAATGGACACACCTCTATTCTGAGGCTGTGCCCTCTGGTCCTAGACTCCCCCAATAGAGGAAACATCCTCTCCATTTAGGTCTTTAAATATTCAATATAATTCGATGAGATTTCCCCTCATTCTTCTAAACTCCTGTGAGTACAGCCCCAGAGCCATCAAATGTTCCTCATACATTAACCCTCTCATTCCCACAATCATTCCCGTGAACCTCCTCTGGACCCTCGCTAATGCCAGCACATCTTTTCATAGATAAGGGGCCCAGAGCTGCTCACATTACTCAAAGTGTGGTCTGACCAATGCCTTGTAAAGCTTCACATCTTTACTCTTATATTTCAGTCCTCTCATAGTGAATGCTAACTTTGCATTCACCTTTCTTACCACTGACTCAACCTGCAAGTTAAACTTTAGGGGAATCCTGCACAAAAACTCCAAAGTCCCTTTGCAGCCCTGATTTTTGAACTTTCTCCCTGTTTAGAAAATAGTCTGGCAACAGGAGTGAATCTGCAGATGCTGCAAATAAATAAAAACACAAAATGCTGGCAGAACTCAGCAGGCCAGACAGCATCTATGGGAGGAGGTAGTGACGACGTTTCGGTCCGAAACCCTTCATCAGGAGTGAAGTAACATGGGATGGTCAAGGGGGGATAAGAAGTGGGGGGAGGGATGAAGTAGAGAGCTGGGAAGTGATAGGCTGAAGGGAAATGGGCTAGGGGAAGGTGGAGAATTATGGGAAATAAAAGAGAAAGAAAGGTAGGGCTGGGAGGAGATTATAGTGGTGGGGGGGGGGGGGGAAGAGAGAGAAAGAGAACCAGACTAAAATTATAGATAGGGATGGGGTAAGGGGGGGCAGGGGTATCAACGGAGGTCTGAGTAGCACTTCCGTTTGCAGGGATAAGTGCCTGGAGAGAGGTCGGTGGGGAGGGATGGGGGGGATGAATGGACAAGGGAGTTGCGTAGGGAGCGATCCCTGCGGAACGGAAGAAATGCTACACCTGACCCCACAGTTCTTCCCTCACCACCATCCCAGGCCCCAGACAGTCCTTTCAGGTGAGGCACCACTTCACCTGCGAGTCAACTGGGGTGATATACTGTATCTGGTGCTCCCAATGTGGCCATTTATACATTGGGGAGACCCGCCGCAGACTGGGAGACCGTTTCGCCGAACACCGGCGCTCGGTCCTCCAGCAGTGGCGGGATCTCCCTGTGGCCACACACTTCAATTCCACAGACCACTCCCACTCCGACATGTCTGTCCACGGCCTCCATGAGACATGAGAGAGAAAGAGAACCAGACTAAAATAATAGGGATGGAGGTAAGGGTGGGGGCAGGGGTATCAATGGAGGTCTGTGAGTTGAATGTTCATGCCGGCAGGCAGGAGGCTACCTAGGCGGGAGATAAGGTATTGCTCCATCGACCTGCGTGTGGCCTCATCTTGACGGTAGAGGAGGCCCTGGACAGACATGTCTGAGTGGGAGTGGTCTGTGGAATTGAAGTGTGTGGCCACAGGGAGATCCCGCCACTGCTGGAGGACCGAGCGCTGGTGTTCGGCGAAACGGTCTCCCAGTCTGCGGGGGGGTGTCCCCAATGTATAAATGGCCACATCGGGAGCACCGGATACAGTATATCACCCCAGTTGACTTGCAGGTGAAGTGGTGCCTCACCTGAAAGGACTGTCTGGGGCCTGGGATGGTAGTGAGGGAAGAAATGTGGGGTCAGGTGTAGCACTTCTTCCGTTCCGCAGGGATCGCTCCCTACGCGATTCCCTTGTCCATTCATCCCACCGACCTCTCTCCAGGCACTTATCCCTGCAAACGGAAGTGCTACTCAGACCTCCGTTGATACCTCTGCCCCCCCTTACCCCACTCCTATCTAAAATTTTAGTCTGGTTCTCTTTCTCTCTCTTTTCCCCCCTCACTATAATCTCCCCCCAGCCCTACCTTTCTTTCTCTTTTATTTCCCATAATTCTACACCTTCCCCCTAGCCCATTTCCCTCCAGCCTATTACTTCCCAGCTCTCTACTTCATCCCTCCCCCCACTTCTTATCCCCCCTCGACCATCCCACGTTACTTCACTCCTGATGAAGGGTTTCGGACCGAAACATTATCACTACCTCCTCCCATAGATGCTGTCTGGCCTGCTGAGTTCTGCCAGCATTTTGTGTTTTTATTAGAAAATAGTCTACACCTTTATTCCTACTACCGAAGTACATGACCATACACTTCCCAACACAATATTCCATCTGTCATTTCTTTGCCTATTCTTACAATCTGACCAAATCTTTCTGCAAACTCCCTGCTTCCTCAACACTACCTGCCCCTCCACCTATCTTTTCTATCCTCTGCAAACTTGGCGACAAGCCATCAATTCTGTCCTCCAAATCGTTGACATATAACTTGAAAAGAAGCGGTCCCAATATCAACCCCTGCGGGAGCATCACTTGTCACCAGGAATCGTATGCCGATTCTTTACCTCCTGCCAGTCAGCCAATCTTCTATCCATGCTAGTATCCTTCCAGTGATACCATGGGCTTTTATCTTGTTAAACAGCCTCATGGGTGGCACCTTCTGAAAGTCTAAGTAAACAACATCCACTGCTTTGTCTATCCTGACTGTTATTCCCTCAAAGAATTCCAACAGATATGTCAGGCAAGATTTCCCTTTACGGAAACGATACTGACTTTGTCCTACCTTATCATGCACCTCCAAGTACCCAGAAACCTCATCCTTAATAGTGGATTCCAACTTCTTCCCAATCACTGAAGTCGGGCTAACTGGCCTGCAATTTCCTTTCTTCTGCCTCCTTCCCTTCTTAAAGAGTGGAGTGACATTTGCAATTTTCCAGTCCTCCGGAACCATTCCAGAATGTAGTGATTCTTGAAATGGTGCCACAACAACAACCTTTTACCCAGTGTTAGCAAGACCAAGGAGATGATTATGGACTTCAGGAGGAGGAAGCTAGAAGTCCACAAGCCAGCCTCATCGGGGGAGTGAAAGGTTAGAGGGTTAGCAATTTTAAATTCCTCAGTGTTATCATTTCAGAGGACCTGTCCGGGGCCCAGCACATGTAATTATGAAGAAAGCACGGCAGAGCCTCTACCTACTTAGAAGTTTTGCAAAGATTCGGCATAACATTTATAACTTTGACAAACTTCAAAAGATGTGTGATGGAGAGTATATTGACAGGTTGTGTCACAGCCTGGTATGGAAACACCAATGCCCTTGAACAGAACATCCTATAAAAAGTAGTTTCATCACAGGTAAAGCCCTCCCCAACATTGAGCGTTGTCGCAGGAAAGCAGCATCCAACATCAGGGACCCCCACATTCAAATATAACACCTTCAGTCCTGTATTCATCACCTTTTCCAATTTTGCCCCCATGTTACACTTCACTTCATCCCACTGACTGCAATTTTGCCCTATCATCTGCCTGTCCTTCCTCACCGTCTCACTACACACTGCATCGACTTGCATACCAAATGCTCCACCCTCAGCCTTATCAGTCCAGTTCCCATCCCTCTGCCAAATCAGTTTAAACCCTCGCCAACAGCTCTAGCAAACCTGCCCGTAAGGATCTTGGTCCCCCTTGCGTTCAGGTGTAAACCGTCCTTTTTGTACAGGTCATACATTCCACAGAAAAGATCTCAATGATCCAGAAATTTGAAACCCTGCCCCTGCACCCATTCCTCAGCCACCCATTCACCTGTACCGTCATCCTGTTCCTGCCCTGACTAGCACATGATACTGGGAGTAATCCAGAGGTTACTACCTTAGAATACCTGCTCCTCATCCTCTTCCCTATACTTACTGCGCAGGACCTCTTCCCCTTTTCTACCTACAGTATGTCGTTGGTGCCGATGTGCTCCATGATTCTGGCTGCTCACCCTCCCTCTTGCAGCCGCTCTGAGACATCCCGGACCCTAGCATCCGGGAGGCAACACACCATCCTGGCTTCTCTTTCAAGGCCACAGAATCTGCTGCCCATCCCCCTAACTATCGTCTCCAATCACTACCACTCTCCTTGACTTGACCCTTCCTTGCTGACCCTCAGTCCCACTGGTCTGGCTGCTGCTGCCGTGCCCTGATAGGTCATCCCACCAGCAGTATCGAGGGGAATGGCCACAGGGGAACCTTGCACTCACTGCTTACTCCTCTTCCTTCTGCTGGTGGTCGCCCATCTACTATCTGCACTCTGGGTGTGACCACCTCAGTAGAAGACCCATCTATGAATCTTTCAGATGATCCTGAGTGCATCCAGCTCCAGCTCCAGTTCCTTGACCTTGTCAGTCAGGAGCTGAAGTTGTACATCACATTGTATTGGTTTATGTACCAAGATATAAAGCTTATATTGCCTATTGTCAATTCATTACACAGAACACTGAGGTAGAATGAGGTAAAGCAGTAACAATGCAGAATAAAGTGTAACAGCCACAGAGAAAGTGCAGTGCAGGTAGACAATAAGGTGCAAGATCATAATGAGGTAGATTGTGAGGTTCCAAAACTCTGCCATGGACCATCCCAAGCTGCAAAAGGAGGAGGGTTGGGCATGGGGCTAGCAACCCCATCCTGTAAAAGCTCAAAGCTACAGAAACAGCAACAGAAGCTCCAAAGACTTCACCCCTGGGAGAGGAAGGATCTTTGCCTAGAAAATGTCTGTTGTCTTGTGGTGAAAGTAGAAGCCACAGGGGTGATCAACCTTCCATCACCCAGGACAGCCACCAGATTGGCCCAGGACAGAGGACTCTGGCGAGCTGCTGTCGGCGGCCAATGCCCCCGTACGGGATGCTGGGCTTCAGACGGAGAAGATGCTGCCAGAGCTGGGAAGGTCAAGCACAGGGAGAGTTGAGGAAGTGCAGGAGGATCTCAGAGGAAAAGAGCAGGGTGAACATGAAGGCTGAATCCAGTGCCCAGTCTGAGAGAGGGAAGTGCAAAAGTCTCCAACTAAGAGCAGGATGGGGGAGATTGAGGAGTTCCATGCAGAGGCTGGAGGACCAGAAGTCACTGAGACACTTGGGGGGAGGGGAAGGTGTCAAGGGTGTTGGGGAACAGCAAGGTGCATCTGGGGAAGGGTGATATGGGACATGGTGTGGGAGGCACAGGCAGGTGATGAGGCTGAGTTCAGGACGAGATCTCCTCACCTCTCAAGGTCAGGTCAAGCACCAGAAGTTCAATTGTGAGACCTTCTCTGCAATTGTTCCATCCCTAAATCCTAAGTAATTTCATCCCTCCATCCTATGTCTGCAAACCCTTCACAATTCCTCATTGCTTTAATGCTTCCCAAGTCATTCAGAGCAAGATTAAGGCTGTGACTCCTTGACCTCTTCCCGATCCTTTACAATGAGCGCATTGTACTTTCCAGTACAGTATGGGGTATCAATGCCTCCTCTCTTTGCACGAGACTTCAAATAGCTTCCGAAAGAAGCAAAATGTCACTAAGCAGTATGTGAGTCTTTTGAACGCCCTTTATCTGCAGTAGGGTTACAGTATCATAGCGTTCGGAAAAATGAAAAGGTCAGAATTCCCAAGGTAAGGAAGTGTAATTTTAGGAAAACTTTGATGACAATTGGACACAGTCTGTTGTGATAAAATGCAGGGAAATATTTTGGTTGGGTCGAGAAACGTAGGGGAATGAGCAAAGGGTGAAAAGATCCATGCCGTGAAGGAATCTTGTTATGTCTTTGCCTTTGTACTGAAACTCTTCATGTGGATGAACAAACCTCGTTTGTTTTGATCGTTGATCACTGGTCTGTGAGTCTATTTAGCCACAAGGTCCGAAACAGATACTGCAAAGTTTAATCCCTGTTGTTATACATGGATGTAACCTGATGAAATGCAGTGTTAACATTAATTTTCTGTTCGTTCAGGGTGGGTGGGAGGAAGGGCTGCAGGGAACAGAGAGAAAGGGAGAAGAGAGAGAGAGGGTGATGGGGGAACAGAGGGAATGAGAGACAAAGAGAGACAGTGAGGGAGAGGTGGGGAGCTAGAGAGAGAAAGAGAGAGATGGGAAGACTGGTGGAAGACAAGAAGAGGGAGAAAGAGAGAGACGGAGACAGAGAAAGGGGGAGACAAGAAAAAAGAAAGAGACAGACAGATATTCAGATGGATAGAAACGGATAGAGAGTGAGGGGAGAGAGGGAGTTAGAATGAGAGCGAGGATGGGGGAGATAGAGGGGGAGAGAGATAATTTAACTTGTGTGTTTGTACGATTGTAAATAATTTAAAACAGAAAGAAACAATAGTGCACAAAATGAGCCTTGGAGATAAAGGTTAAAAAGTTTGTTAGTATCCAGCTGTAATATGTTGCGACAGCCCAGAGTTCAATACAATAATTCTAAAGATGTTCGCCTTTCTTCTGAATTCAGGCTGATTCCTGACTTCTGTCTCCACATGAATTTAGGACAAATTAGTACATAGAACATACAGTACAGCACTGTTGGCCCATGATGTTGTGCCAATCTTGATCATAACTTATACTAAATATCCTCCTCCTGTGTATCGTCCATATCTCTCTATTCCCTTCACGTTCATGTGTCTAACTAAAAGCCCGTTTTACTCCACCAAACTGCCTACTTCCACTGTTTCCCCGGCAACCTATGCAATGCCACTCCCTGGGTAAAAAGCTTGCCCCTGACATTGCCTTTAAACTTCCCTGCTAATCTTCAAAGTATATCCTCTGGTGTTTGATATTTCTACCCTGGGGAAAAAATTTGGACTGCCTACTATATCTATGCCTCTCATAATTTTAAAAACCTCTATCAGGTCTCCAATGCTCCAAGGAGAACAATCCAGTCTCTTCTTATAGCTCATACCCTCTATTCTAGACCTCTTCTGCAC
Organism: Hemitrygon akajei; assembly: GCF_048418815.1. Lineage (NCBI taxonomy): Eukaryota > Metazoa > Chordata > Chondrichthyes > Myliobatiformes > Dasyatidae > Hemitrygon > Hemitrygon akajei. The sequence goes on along the minus strand of NC_133141.1, from coordinate 20,430,397 downwards.
CCTTTCTGCCTGTGTACAAAGATTCCCATAGTATTCCAGTTCGTGCTCCCAATTTTGTCAACTGTGACACAGTTTGGTAGCATTTATCTTTCTGAGTCAAAGGGCTCTTGGTTCAATTCCTGCTTTGGTGACTCAAGCAGCAGATCCAGGCTAAAGCTTCAGAGTTCCATGGTAACGTCATGGGATGGTGGGGGGGGGGGGGCGGCCACTCATGACTGCATGGCTAGGCTAAGCTCAAATGCCATCCATAAGCTCAACAATGACACCACTGCTGTTGGCAGAATCTCAGATGGTGACGAGACAGATCATCTAGCTGAGTGGTGTCGCAACAACAACCTTGCACGCTGCGTCAGCAAGAACAAGGAATTGATTGTGGACTTCAGGAAGGGGAGGTCAGGAGAACCCACACTGAGGGGTCAGCAGTGGGAAAAGTGAGCAGCCTCGAGTTCCTGGGCATCAACATCGTCAAGGATCTACCCTGGGCCCACCATATTGATGCAATCATGATGAAGGCATGCCAGCAGTTATACTTCATGAGGAATTTGAGGAGATTTGGTATGTAAACAAAGACCCTAGTTTATTTCTACTGATGTACCGAGAAGAGCATTCTCATTGCTACCATTGGGGAAGAGGTACAGGAGTCTGAAGACTCACACTTACCGTTTTAGTAACAACTTCTTTCCCCCCCCCCCCCCCCACCATCAAATTTCTGAAAGGTCAGTAAACTCATGAACGTACCTCATTATTTCTCTTTAGCAATAATTATATATTTATTTATTAGAATTGTAACTTATAGTAATTTGCTATGCCTGAACAGTACTGCTGCAACAAAGCTACATTCCATCATGGCTGATTTATTATCTCTCAGCCCCATTCCCCTGCCTTCTCTCCATAACCTTTGACACCCTTACTACTCAAGAACCTATCAACGTCCACTTTAAATATACACAATGATTTGGCCTCCACAGCCGTCTGTGACAAAGAATTCCACAGATTCACCACCCTGTGGCTAAAGAAATCCCTCCTCATCTTTGCTCTAAAAGGTCGTCCTTCTATTCTGAGGCTGTGCCCTCTGGTCCTAGACTCTCCCATGACTAGAAACATGTCTTTCACCACATGGCCATGCCTTTCTCCTTTTAACAGATTGTAATCATGCAACATTTTAATTTGAAACTCTATGAAGTAAACATTAAATGATTTTTTTTAAATAAGCTTAAAAATGATGCCTTGATGGCATATATTCAAATTTCTTTCTGTTAACAACAAGCTCAAATGGTTTTCCCTCAATCCTTGATGCCTCCTTGTGCCAACATGTAACATGGCATCGCAGCTATAAAATAGCTCAGTAACAGCCCTAGGCTGCTCGATGATAGTCATTCAACGTTCTTCCTTCACACAAGAGCTTGAGTGCCAGTTTTCTAATCAAGTCAGCATGGATAACTATGGTATTTGAGAGTTCTTTCCAGTGTAAATATGAAGTACGTCTGCAATTAATTTATTTTCCCGTGTTCTCATTCCTTTCTGACAGATGTGATATGATAGTGTATGGACCTAGGTGAGCAGTTCACATTTCCATTGTCTTTCCCCCTCAACCATCATCTCCCTTTCCCTGTGCTGCAAATCCTCATCTTCAAAGACCTGTTTACAACCTACCGTATAAGCACAAGTGATTCTGCAGATGCTGGAAATCCGGAGCAATACACACAAAATGTAGGAAAAACTCAGCAGGTCAGGCAGCATCTGTGGAAAGAAAGAAATAGTCGATGTTTCGGTCTGAGACCCTTCATCAGGACACTGAGTATTCCATTCCAAAACATTGCCCTCTAAAATATTCTCCCCACATTCTACTCAGCTGGACCCAGATTCCATAAGACAAGTGAGAATTGGTAAAGGAGCATAGGGGCACTGCACCGCTCACACACACTAGGGGCAAGTTACAGTAACCGATCAACCCACTTACCCGCACATGGGAGGAAACTGGAGCACCTGGGGAAAACCCACACAGTCACAGGGAGAATGTGCAAGCTCCACATAGGCAGCACCAGAGGTTGGGATCAAACCCCATCCTCTGGGGCTGTGAGGCAGCAACTCTACCTAGTGGCCATTCTTGTCATCAATTTGTGAATCCACCTTGACTAGAACATAAACTGTGCACAGAGCGCAGAATGATGGGTGGTGCATTGCAGCTCTGAGGTATTGTACCCGGGGCACGTTCCATCCTGTCAGCCCTTACCAGCCAAACTGAGAGTGGATGTGGTTTAGGGGCTTCCACGTGCTCTGTTTTACCCTTGCCCTCGATTACCCTAATACCCACTGCTGACCTCACCAACGTGATCCGCAAGCCATCCCATTCACAATGCCCAGTGGCAGTGCTGGCTCCTGCTGCTTTCTAGAGGAAGATTGTGGATGAGCTGAGGTGATCATCTAACACAGGCAAAACTTGTGATCACAGGCGGCAGTTACATCAGAGAGTTACACAACATGGAAGTAGGCTCTTTGGCCTAACAGGCCCATGCCGACCAAGAATCCCTTCTAAGCTCATCCTATTTGCCTATATTTGTCCCATATTCCTATAAACCTTTCCTATCCATTTACCTTTTAAATGCTGCTAATGTAACTACTTCAACCACTTCCTCAGCCAACCTATTCCATATATAGACTATTCTCTGTGGGCAAAGTTGCCCCTCAGGTTCATATTAAATCTCTCTCCTCTCAACCTAAATCTATACCCTCTAGTTTTTGATTCCCCAACCCTGGGAAAAAGACAATGTGCATTCACCCTCTCTGTGTCCCTTATTATTTTATATACGTACCTCTATAAGGTCACATCTCATTCTCCTACACTCCAAGGAATAAAGTCCAAGTCTGCTCAACCTCTCTCCATAACTCAGTACCTCACACCCTGGCCACATCTTCATAAATCTCCTTCGCACTCTTTTCAGCTTAATGACATTTTCTTATAGCAGGGTAACTAAAAGTGAACACAATCTTCCAAATGCAGTCCCATCAACATCTTGCACAACTGCAACATAGCAGGCTGACTCTTCTGTACTCAACGCCCTGACTGATGAAAGCCAGTGTGCCAAACGCCTTCTTCACTGTCCTATCCACCTGCAATGCCACTTTCAAGGAGGCATGTACTGATGCTCTAGGTCCCTCTGATCTATAGTGCTCCACAGGGCCATACCATTCACTGTGAAAACCCTTCCTTAAATGCAACAACTCAAACTTATCTGAATTAAACTCTATTTGCCATACCTTGGCCCACTTCCCTAGATGAACAAGCATCCCTGTAAATCCAGATAACTATCCTCAGCGTCTATTTTTGTGTCATCTGCAGGAGATTAGCAGAGGAGGAGAAGGTAGTTAAGTGGAGGGAGGAAGTTAGACTGGAAGTCAGAAGGCAAATGTGAATGGATCACAAAGCTGGCATGAACTGGCTCTTGCCAAGTGGCCTGTTTCTGTGTGTACACCAGCACCAGTTCCCAGTGAAGAAATCTTCACACACTTGCTGCAGAACAGGTGACTCAGAAGCACTTACAGAAGGAAAAAGCAAGGCTAACTTTATTAAGCTGCTGACAGACAGCACATTAGGAAAACCCTGCAGCTGTATTCTAATGCACTGTAGGATCAAGATGGTGCGTCCATTTACTCTCATCCTTTATGAGCAGGCTATTAGCACATTATGAGCTTTGTGCTACGGGACTTAATCATTAGTGAGTGATTAATGGTGGTAGACGTAGGAAGGAGAGGTAAAAGGTGATTTTAGATTACTGAGGTACTGTATAGTCAGCTAAAGAAAGTGTTTGCTGTTATTTGGAATATTGTGCCAAGTATTCTGTAACATGGATACATCTTGTAGCTAACAGCTGAATTCTTGTTAAGAGTTGACAAAGTACAAAGTTACTGAAAATCAAAAAGAAATGCAGATGCTGGAAATCTGACATAAAAGCAGAAATGCTGTAAATACTCAGTATGTCAGGCAACATCTGTTGAGAGAAATACAAAGTTAATGTTGCCCATAGGTGACCCTTCATCAGAACCGAAGAAAGTTTTTAAAAGTTGGAATCAGGATTGGTTTATTTTTGTCACATGTACCGAGATACAGTGAAGAGCTTGTCTTGCATGCTGTTCATACCGATCAATTCATTACACCGTGCATTGAGGTAGAACAAGGTAAAACAATGACAAAATGCAGAATAAAAGTGTTGCAGCTACAGAGAAAGTGCAGTGTAGGGAAACAAAGTGCAAAATCACAATGAAGTAGAATGTGAGGTCAAGAGTCCATCTATCTAATAGCCTTATTTAATAGGCAGGGTAGAAGCTGTCCTTGAGCCCGGTGGAATGTGCTTTTAGGCTTTTGTGTCTTCTGCTCGATGGAAGGGAGAGAGAATTTAGAATGTCCAAGATGGGTGGGGTCTTTGATTACGCTGGCTGCTTTATTGAGGCAGTGAGTGGTGTAGACAGAGTCCATGGAGAGATGGGGCAGGGATGAGTGGGACAAAAGGAGTGAGACCAGAGATGTACAGCTGATCAAGGTCTTTTACAAATCCACCTGGTTTCACTTCATTTTTTCATTGACTGCATGTGTCAGGGTAGCTTACAAGTTCAGGTGCACTCCCAGGCAAGATGAGGGACAAGTACAAGAAAATTGATCATTTCAAGAAAGTTCAGAAGTGACCCAATCAAATTCGCCCATATTATAAAGAATAAATGGTAATAAAGGTGCTCTCACACTAACTGAAGTTTGGGAAGACATCTTTGCACAGAGGGTGGTTAGAGTGTGGACTCATTGGCACGAGCCTCTGACCTTGAGAGCACTTTCTTTTCCTAAGGAGTTATAAGGTTCACAGTGACTGCAGAGTGCACCACCTAAAAAATGCACTTCAGTTACTCACCCGGGCTATTCCAACAACACCTCCTTGACCTCTGCCACCAGGAGGAATGAGGGCAGCAGGTGCGGGTAGAGCACCACCTCCCACAGGTTCCCCTCCAGGCCATTTCACCAGTCCTTCAGCACCACAGGATCTCAGTCTGGAGTACAGCCTTCAGCTCTGGCTGTCCCAATACAGAAGCTTTGGAGAGGGTGCAGAAGAGCCTCACCAGGATGCTGCCTGGGTTAGAAGTGGTGCTATACAAAAAGGTTGGACAAACATGGGTTTTTTTCACTGGTGTGGCGTGTCAGAGGCTGAGGCGAGATCTGATAAAATTGCGGGAAAGTAGACAGGGTAAGCAGCCAGTATCTTTCTCCCAGAAGGCATAAATTTGAGGTGAGAAATGGAAAATTCAAAGGAGATGTGGGGGTGGGCAAGTTTTTTACATAGAGAATAGAAGGTGCCTGGAATGTGCTGCCAGGAGTGATGGTGGAGGCAAATCCGATAGACGTGTTTAGTTTGATTACTAATTTAATTAGTTTGGCACAACATTGTGGGCTAAAGGGTCAAAGTTCAAATTACATATATTATCAAAGTACATATACATCTACAAGCTTGAGATTTGTCTCCTTACGGTCAGCCACAAGACAAAGAAACCCAAGAGAACCCATAAAGAAAGAAGGCCGTCAAACGCCTAGAAACAGAAATCGTGCAAACAATAAAAGTAAGCAAATAGCATTCAGAATGAAAGTGAGACTAGGCACAGGGCCAGGCATCACTGCAGCCAGTCAGGCCACAGCCTGAGTTCAGCGCAGAGCCGAGTAAACGCCGCGGAGCAGCGAGCAGGACCGGCCCGAACGGCCTCTGGTCCCGACACCCCGACCTTTTCAATCTAGCCCAGCATCCAAATTGTCCAAACATTGGGTTGTTTCTGCCTCTCGGACCTGGGCCCCGTCATTCCAACACGCTCTGGGATTGGACCCCACTGCCATGCCTCAGCCTGCACCCAACCTCTCCAAATTGGCCCGGCGCGCAGATCGACCAAACCATGGGTCCTTCCTCACCATTGGTTTTTGTTGACGGGCTTCGCCTCGACTCTGCCTCGTCTCCGTTCCATCCAACTCTGACTCGACCTTGCCCCGTCTCTCCATTGTTTGCGGCAACAGTCCACCAGAAATTCGACCAGTAAAAGTGTTATTAATAAAGTATTTAGTTGCATTCGTTGTTTCATTTGCCACCATTAAATAGTCGCTGGGCTTCACCAGAGCCATTATAAATGGACTGTACCTGTGTTGACCTGGCTGTGTGGCTCTGTATTCTAAATCTTGGGTCTCTCTCCTCAATGGTCACAAGACTAACTGCCAGGTAATGGCCATCTCCAGTAAGAGAGAGTCTGAACCACCTAGCCCTGATACTCAATGACATTACCATCGGTGAGTCATTGTTCTATTGCTCTCACTGTGTCTACACAATGTTACAGACAAGCCTAGCTAGGGGGTGAGTCAATCAGAGATCCTTGCTGACCAGTGACTCACACTGGCAATGTCAAGATTATCCAGTACAGAGAGGACTGGGCTTAACTGGGAAACCCTCTTAGCAAATAGCCACCCTAGCTATGCACGAGTCACGTTCATTTGGCATCAGGGGGTTCCCTGAAATCGTACAGCAGGGAAAGGCTTTCAGAGATTCACAGGGAGTACCAGCAGGAAACAGAGTGGGAGGGAGTTCAAATCTCAGTGTCACATTGCGGGCAGGTGCAGAGCGGGTTAGATCACTAACCCCTCCGAGTAGCAGAGCAGAGCATCAGAAGCATCTGGGTGTGCACGAATTTGAATCCACACCCTTTCTGGAGCATAGCTTTTCTTGCACCTGATAGCCAAGCCCAAGAAGGAATCTATACATAAAACAAAATGACCTGCAAGACATAAGGTATGCAAAGCATGTACAAACTTCAGTCTCGGCTGTGGTTCAAGGAGGATTTTACTTACAAATGATTTCCACCTGTGTGCTTGAAAGGAGAAACAGCAGCTCCTTGCCTGAAATACTTGGCTTCTGACCTTACTTGCATTGTGTCTGTTTAAAGATTTCCCCCAACACATGCTTGTTTCCCCTAAATTACTGGGGATTAAAACCATACTGTCTTTTCCATCATCCTAACAGGGCGTGTCGCAGACCATGTTTACTCTGTTTGTATTCAGATGTTTCCTATCATAAGTGCAATTGTTAAAGATGGGAGTGTTTGTTTTAATGTATCATCATTACCTCCTGTTTCCTTCCCCCTTCTTTCGAATCATTCAGCAGCCCACAGAGTTGTAGTCAGCTAGGAATGTACCAGACCAAAAAGAAACACAGTTCCACAGACTTACACCATGCTGTCCACGTTACAACCCCCAATCACTTTCCTTGTCATCCAGAACCAGTAAAGGTTGGCGGGCTTTCAAGTCTCTGACAGGGCAATGAGACGTGCTGGACTTGTACGGTCTGGGAGCAGCTTTGTTTCTGACCTCGGCGACAGCTCAGTGCCAGATGTGGAGAAGCTCAGTCGATGTTGCTGTACCACAGTGTAGGACAGAGGCGTATTGTTTCAGGTGAGAAACTGAACAGTAAAAGATCCCAGGATAAACACAAAAATCATGATCAGCACACGCAAAATGCTAGAGGAGTTCAGCAACTCAGGCAGCATCCATAGAGGGGAATAAACAGCCGACATTTGGGGCCAAGACCCTACATCAGGTACTGATAAATGGTCATGGATTGAATCATCAATTGTTTATTCCCCTCCATAGATACTGCCTGACTTGCAAAGATCCCATGATGCTATTTGGAAAATGAAGGAAGTCATCAAGGATCTCCTAAGAAATCTCTCAAACAATTAAGGAGGGTCTGCAGCCTGAAACACCTACTCTGCTTCACTCTCCACATACGCCGCCTGTCCTGCTAAGTGTTCAAGGCATTCTTCATTTTTATCTCAGGTTTCTAGTATTATGCATTTTTTTTAACTTTGTGATTGTCAAAGCAAATTAAAATATCTGGTAACTTATCACATTGCTGCTGTTTCAGTAAAATGGCTGCTGCATTTCCTTGACTGCAATGGTGAATTCATTGACTATGATGTTCTTCCTCAGACACTTGTCCATTTGGTCCATTTCATTCCTCTGCAGCCAATCTACCTCACTGATCAAAAAAATAATTGGTCAAGGAAGTTCAGAAAATCCCCCCTTCCTTTCCATTTACTCTAACGTTATCCTAATCAATGTCTCGGCAATAAAAGCCCCCCAGTATTGTTCTTGAACATCTCTGTTCTCCTCTCACTAACTGGAGGCCTATGGGACAACCCAGGAATGTGGCCACATCCTTTCAATTCCTCAGCTCTAACCAAATGGACCCTGTATTTTCTCTCTCAAGTCCACCGTTGATAGGAATGGCTTAGAAGGATATGGGCCAAATGCAGTCAAGTGGGACTAGCTAAGACAGGCACCTTGCTTGCCATAGACCAGTTAAGCTAAAGGGCCTGTTGCTGTGCTGAATGACTCTGTGTCTCTATGGTGACCAAAGGCCAGATCAAAGAAGTGTCTCAGTGGATCAAAGGAAGATAGAGAGAGGGAGATGGGGAGGTTTAAGGCCTCAACTGCTGAAGGCATGGCTGCCAGTTGTGAAGCAACCCAACTCAAGAACGATCAAGGTGCTAAAAACGGAGGAGTGCAGAGACTGAGGGATTACAGGGGAAGAGTGCCATAGAAGCTCTGGAAAAGTTGAAAAATAAGAATGAGAATTTCAAGCACAGGGGTGATGGGTCATGGATTTGGTGTAAGCCAGGAATGCATTCTAGGCTACACAATGGTGTCAGCCCCCAGTGTCAAAGAGCCATCCAACTGTACAGCATGGAAACAGGCCCTTTGGGCCAACTCATCCCTGCTGACTGTGAGACCTGTCTCTGCTGAATCCCATTTGCTTGCATTAGGCTCATATCCTTGAAACCATTGCAAATGTGTACCTGTCCAAAGGCCTTTTAAAAATTGTAATTGTACCCACCATTACCATGTCCACTGGCAGCTCATTCCATATACCCTCCACCCTCTGTGTGAAAAATTTGCTCCTCAGGTTCCCTTTAAAATTTTCCCCTCTCACCTTACAACTACTCCCTCTAATTCTAGACTGGGAAAAAGACTACCCTATCTAATGCCACTCATCATCCTATAAACCCTTTAGTTAGTCTATCCAATCCCTCTTTGTAACAAGCAGTTTTAGACTTCATATTTATGAAAAGATGTGCTGGCATTGAAGAGGTTCCAGAGTGGTTCACAAAAATGATCACGAGAATGAATGGATTAATGTATGAGGAGCATTTGATGGTTCTGGGCCTGTACTTATTGGAGTTTAGAAGAATGATGGGGATCTCATTGAAACCTACTGAATATTGAAAGACCTAGGTGAAGTGGACATGGCGAGGACACTTCCACTAGTGGGAGAGTTCAGGACCAGAGGGTACAGCCTCAGAATAGAAGGATGAATCTTTAGAACAGAGATGAGAAGGAATTTCTTTAGCCAAAGGGTGGTGAAACTATGGAATTCTTTGCCACAAGTAGCTGTGGTGGTCAAGTCATTGGGTGTATTTAAGGCAGAGGTTGATTGGTTCTTGATTAGCAAGGCCACCAAAGGTAACAGGGAGAAGGCAAGAGAATAAGGTTGAGAAGGAAAATAAATCAGCCCTGATGGAATGGTGGAACAGAACCGATGGGCAAATAAACTAATTGTGCTCCTATGCATTATGGCCTTGTGATCTTATGACAACCCTCTAATCCAAACAACATCACGGTGAATCTCTTCTTCATAGTCTTCATCCACTAACAGATTCACTCCATTTTTAAATGATTCTCCATTGCTTGTGCATGAGTTTCATCTGGGTCGCACATTGCGCTCGTCAAGGTCTCCAAGTTTAATCTTCGTTCCATTATTAAAATGTATATGAAGGCAGACATGTTTGGCAGCCCCTTTGGGGTTTAATCCCCACTCTCACCTTGCTGAAGAAGAACCGACAAGTGACAGTTTTGAGTTATTGTTCATGAATCACCATTGGAATAATAATAACATTTGCAAATGTAATGGTTTATGAGACCCTTGCTTGATCAGCGTCTGGGTGGCATGACTGCTTATTGCAGTGAACACAAATGCCCAGTGCCAGGAACTGGCAGATTTAGAGATTCCTGGGCCTCGATTTCAGTCCTATTTGTCAGAGGACATCCTGAACGGTTGCCAACTGCCCGCTTATGTGTGGCTCCTCTTACAGTGGTGTTGAATAACTAAGTAGGGTATTTGAATCTGTTTGCAATACGACATGCGAGTGTCTCGGTCCAAGTTGATGGGCATACAGTAATGAGCAATTAGCAACAAATTGCGAGAAACAGTGAAGTAGAAATTGCTTATTTCTGTGTTTTTCCTGGACAAATTAATACAATCAGAATTGTTTCCCTCATATCTATTCACTGTCTGAGGAAAAATGTTGCATAACTCATTTTCAGTCAAGGATACAGAAATCCAGATCAAACGTAGAAAAGGGCTGAAATGAAGCAATAAGTCATGACTTAGAGCAGCTCCAACATTCTGTAACAACATCCTGTGCCCATCAGTTGCATTTCAAAGTATGTTTGGCAACCCATTTTCTATCTATCATTATTGTAGAAAGAGTTTACAATGAACTGGACAAGGCTGTTTGACTTTTCTGGCCATTTTCTGGTGTTTGTGTGCCACAGATGCTTCCCTGCCACCATTTGAGGAATGTCTCCTGTGCTGTCATTCCATTTCCTAATCTAAACACTCAGCTTATATGTTTATATATCATAACATTTGCAGAATCTTTCCTTTAGAGACTCAAAAACCAAACCAAAAAGGTTGCAACAGTAAATGGGAAGGTGGGATGCGCAATGGTGCAGCGGCCAGAGTCCCTGCTTCACAGCTCCAGGGACCCAGGTTTGATCCTGACCTCCAATGCCACCTATGCGGAGCTGGTACACTCTCCCTGGGATCACTTGAGTTGCCCCAAGTGCTCCAGTTTCCTCCCACATTCCAAAGATGTGCGGGGTTGGTCGGTTAATTGGCTGTGAAAGTTGCCCCTAGTGTGTATGTGAGTGGGAGAATCTGGGAGGACGCGGTTGATGGGAACGTGGGGAGAATAAAATGGGATTAATACAGGATGAATGTAAATGAGTTTATGATCTGCATGGACTGAATGGGCTAAAGAGAAGGGCCTGTTTCTGTCCAAAGATCAAGTGGTGAATTACTATCATATATTGGGGTAAGTAGCCCTAGTGGGTTTCCAATTGCCCCTTTGCAAAATGCATGATTGTGAACTGTCTCTTTGCAAACTGAAGTGCCATTGTGCAAACTGTGCCAGGGCCAAGCATTACATTGCAAACTGCACTGTGTTCAGCTGTCTGATAGAGAACTGCTGTCATTAATTGTTCCATCGTGAAGTCCACTACTGGAACCTAGATTCTGCAAATCATCATTGCCAACTGCCCAATTAACAAACGCCCTGTTGTCAAGGGTACACTGCAAGTTGTCCCATTGCAGATTTGGCATTGTCAAAAGCCCCATGCAGTCTGCTTTGTTGGCAAGTGCTCAGTTGCTGATTGAGCCACTGTACATGCCCTGCTGAAAGCTCGACCTTTGAGAACTACTTCATTATTCACTGTTCATTGCAAGTTGGGCCATGGTCAAGTGCACCATTGTAATCTGCCCCAACCTTAATTCAAATCTGCACCATCATCTTATTACCCATTGCAAACTCATTGTCACATGTCCCATAGTCATCTGTGCCATTGTCAGGTTCTGTCACACATAAGTGTCTACAAACTGCACCATTGCCTCATTATGCATTGCAGTTTGCCAAATGTCATATTGAAGTTTACACAAATGCCAGTACCCCCATTGCAAACTGCCCCATTAACATCTAACCCATGGTCAAGTGCTTCTTTTCAAACTGTGTCATTGTCAGTTGCAGTATCACTAACCCAAATGCTCCAATGCATACTTCAATATTACCTGTCCAGTTACAAATTGTCCCATCGTTGAATGTCCCATTATAAACTGTGCCATTTTCAATTGTCCCATCAATGACTGCAGCATTGTCAAGAATCCATTGAAAATCGTGCCATTTTCAAATGCATCATTGCAGATGTGCCATTCTCTTACCAGTTTGAAAACTATGTCATTGTCAAGTGCCTTATTAGAAACTCTGCCATAGTTAAGTGTCCCGTTGCAAACTGAACCATGTCCAGTTGTGCCATTGCAATCGTACCATAGAACATAGAGCAATACAGCACAAGAACAGGACTTTCAGTCCACAATGTTGTCAATCTAATTAAACTTGTAAATAAATGTAAACTAATCCTTTTTGCCTGCGTAAGGTCCATATCCCTTTACCTCTGAATATTCATGTTCCTATCTCAGAGCCTTTTAGACGCCCCGATTGTATCTCCCTCCACCACCACCCCAGGCAGCACATTCCAGGCATCCACCGCTCTCTGTGTAAAATAGCTGCCTGGCACATCTTTTTCAAAATTACTCCCTCTCATCTTGGAATGTATGCCTTCTAGTATTAGACATTTTGACCCTGAGGTAAAGGTTCTGACTGTCTAACCCATCGATTCCTCACATAATCTTAGAATGTTCTGTCAGATAAACAATCTGAGTTTGTACAGCCTCTCCTTGTAACACCTGCCTGCTAATCCAGGCAGCATCTGCTAAACCTCATCTGCATCCTCTTCAGGGCCTCCACATCCATTCGAAAATGCTGTAACCAGAACTGAATATAATATTTCAGATGTGACCTAATGAGAGATTTAGAAAGCTGCAACATAACTTCTTGTCTCTTGAACTTAGTGCCTCAACTAATAAAGGCAAGCATGCTAAACATTAATGTCAAGTGCTCTATTGCAATCTTCACCATTGCCAACTGTCCACTAAAAACTGTGCCATTGCGTACTGTACCAATACATGTCATGTGCTTCATTGCAAACAGTATTATTTCCAGTGGCCCATTAAAGATGGTAGCAATCCAAGAGTCCCATTGCAAACTCTGTCATCGTTGAGTGCCCCTTTACAAATTGCACAGATGACAAATGCCCCTTTACAGTGTGCCCACCATAAAATGTCCCACTATAAAATGTCCATCGAAAATGGTGCCATTTTTGAGTGCCGCCTTCCAAATGGCGACACTGCCAAGTGTCTCATTGCTGCCCACAACATTCTTGTGCACTGTTGACAACTGCATCACTACCATCCCTTCCCATTGGCCTTTCCCGACAGTAGGCTCATTGAGAAAGTCAGGAGGCATGGGATCCAGGGAAACATGGCTGCACGGACTCAGAATTGGCTCCCCCACAGAAGGCAGAGGGTGGTAGTTGATGGTTCATATTCTGCCTGGAGGCCAGTGACCAGTGGTGTTCTGCAGCAGCCTGTTCTGGGACCTTGCTTTATAAATGACTTGGATAAGGAAGTGGAAAGGTGAGTTAGTAAGTTTGTAGATGACACAAAAGTTGGGAGTAGAAGGTTGTTGTAGGTTAGTATGGGACATAGACAGGTTGCAAGTCTAGACTGAGAAGTGAGAGATGGAGATCAATCCGGAAAAGTGTGAAATGATACACTTTGGAAGATCAAACTTAAGGTGGACGACAAGGTTAATGGTTGGATTGTTAGCAGTATGGAGGAACAGAAGGATCTTGGGATCCAACTCCATAGATCAATCAATGTTGTAGTGCAAGTTGATAGGGCACTTGAGAAGGTGTATGGTGTGCTGGCCTTCATTAGTTGGGGTACAGAGTTCAAGAGCCACACAGTAATGTTACAACTCTATAAACCTCTGGTTTGATCATACTTGGAGTATTGTATTCATTTCTGGTCAGCTCATTATAGGAAACTTAAGAAAGGGTGCAGGAGAGATTTACCAGGATGCTGCCTGGATTGGAGAAGCTGTCTTACGAGGATAGATTGAGCGAGCTAGGGCTTTTCTCTTTGGAGTGAAGGAGGACGAGAGGAGACTTGATAGAGGTGGATAAGATGAAAAGAGGCATAGATCGAGTGGACAGTCAGTGCCCTTTTGCCAGGGCAGAAATGGCCAATACCAGAAGACCTCCACTTAAGGTGAGTAGAAGAAAGTTTATTGGATGTCAGAGGTATGAAATGGAATGCTCTGCCAGGAGTAGTGATAGAGGCTGATACAGTAAATGAGAGACTCTTAAATAGGCATGTGGATGCAAAAAAATGTATATACAACACATGGAGGGTTATGGACTATATAGGAGGCACAGGCTAGATTGATCTTCGAATAAGTTAAATGTTGGCACAACATGGTGCACCGAAGGGTGCCTTACTGTGCTGTACTGTTTTGTGTTTTATATATGTCTGTACATTGCCTTGCATGAAGCACACTTGCAGGTTTGATTCTCATTCACATTACTACCCCCCCCCCCAGCCCTTCCCCTTTTCCCACTACACCAATAAAAATGCACAGCTCTGAATCGATGCAGTTGGTTAGAGTGGAGCAGTTGGAAATGGACAAAAGCTCTCCGTGCATGACTGATGTATTCTGGCATCAGACAGCACAGTGATAAAGCACAAATGACTGAGTCACTATTTTGCAGAAGCACACTTCCAATTTGCAAATGCCTTATTGCGCTCACTGTGCTAAGGACACCCATCATCTCCTCAACAGAAACAGGAGGGTTACATTTGCAAAATGCAAACCACCCGAAATGCATCTTAATCCACTGAATTGCCCTCTCATCTCGCGGCTTGGTGTGGTCAGTGCTGGATGGTTCCGGCAAATTGAGCTCATACCAAGGGTGTCTTCTTCTGCCATCCCACAGTTTTTAACCACGACTCCTATAGTCAGATCGGAGAGCTGAAGCATAACTTCCTTTCATACACTATCCACTGAGCTAATCACATATTGCCGAATTAATTCTTTTTTTTATGGTGGCGTCTCACATGACTAGGTTAGGATAGGTTGAGTAAGCTAGAGCTTTTCACTTTGAAGCGAAGAAGAAAGAGAGGTGACTTGATAGAGGTGTACAAGATGATAAGAGGTATACAATATATAGAATGGACAGTTTGAGAATTTTTCCCAGGGTGGAAATGGCTAATGCAAAGAGGCATAATTTTAAGGTGATTGGAGGAATGCATGGATCCCAGAGGTAGTTTTTTTTTTTTTACACAGAGTGTAGAATGGCCTGCCAGGGATGGTGGTAGAGGCAGATACATTTGGGACATTTATAAAATTCTTACATAGGCACATTGATGATAGAAAAATGGAGGGCAAGGTTTGGATTGATCTTAGAGTAGGTTAAAAGGTTGGCACAACATCATGGACCATAGAACCATAGAACGTTACAGCACAGAAACAGGCCTTTTGGCCCTTCTTGGCTGTGCCGAACCATTTTTCTGCCTAGTTCCACTGTCCCGAACCTGGACCATATCCCTCCATACACCTCTCATCCATGTATCTGTCCAAGTTTTTCTTAAATGTTAAAAGTGAGCCCACATTTACCACTTCATCTGACAGCTCATTCCACACTCCCACCACTCTCTGTGTGAAGAAACCCCCCTTAATGTTCCCTTTAAACTTTTCCCCCTTCACCCTTAACCCATGACCTCTGGTTTTTTTCTCCCCTAGCCTCAGTGGAAAAAGCCTGCTTGCATTCACTCTGTCTATACCCATCATAATTTTATACACCTCTATCAAGTCTCCCCTCATTCTTCTACACTCCAGGGAGCTTTCTACGCCAAAGAGCTTGTATTGTGCTGTAATGTTGTATATTCCTCATTGTCCTCTCACAAACAATAGAAAATCTGCAGATGCTGCAAATCCAGAGCAACACACACAAAATGCTGGAGGAGCTCAGCAGGCCAGGCAGCATCTATGGAAAAGAGTACACAGACAACATTTCGGTCCGAGACCCCTCATTGTCCTCTCTCCATTCTCTTTCTCGTCTGTCATCACTGATTCAGGCCGTGGGAGCAGGTTCCTTCTGGTTCTGTCTGGCACCCTATTCATGTGGCCATTTTAGGGGGGAGGTGAAGGGTTTGGTGAGAAGGGCAAGAAGTCACAGAGAAAGTTTTGGTTGGTTTTACTGTTGCTGTGAGGTGGTGGGAAAGGTCACTGCACACCAGACCAGTTCTCTAGTCCACACATCAGAATCAGGTTTATTATCACTGACATAAGTTGGGAAATGTGTTGCTTTGTGGCAGCAGCAGTTTGCAAAGCATAAATAAATAGATAACCATTGCAAATGAGGAATAGTGAGATAGTGTTCACGGGTTCATGATCTGTTCAGAAATCTGATGGCAGAAGGAAAGAAGCTGTTACAAAAATGTTGAGTCTGGCTCCTTTACCTTCTTCCTGATGGTAGTATTGAGAAGAGGGCATAGGCTGGATGGTGAAGGTCCTTAGAGATGGATGCACCCTTCTTGAGGCACCACCTTTTGAAGGTGCCCTCGATGGTGGGGAGGGTTACGCCAGTGATGGAGCTGGCTGAGTCTACAACCCACTGTAGCTTCTTGTGATCCTGTGCGTTGGCGCTTCCATACCAGGCAGTGATGCACCCCGTCAGCATGAGTTCCTGCTTTCCAATTCTTGCTATAACTGGATGTAGACGGACAGTGTGCAGGCTCAAATACCACCTCTTCCAGGTTACTTAACCAATTTGGATCTCCACAGCCAAACTGACCTAGCTCCTCATTGCAGGATCAGCGCCGTTGGGTGCCGTGCCCTTCTGTTGTAAACACAAGCGATTCTGCAGATGCTGGAAATCCAGAGCAACACACACAACACATAGTGTGCGAGGAAACGGATGCGAGGCGAGCGGGCAGGAGTCCATGCCAGGAAAAAAGTAAGCCCTAGCCAGCCGGCTCTCCCGCCCATTCTGCTCTCCAATGGACATTAAATTGGACTACATTGTGGCAACAAAACACTCGGCGGGAGTACAGAAACGGACGGAATCCTGGGCACCGCCTTTCAGCTGATTATTTATGTAATAGATTTTCCCCCAAGCCATCGGACTACCGACCTACTGACCTCTGCTGTGCCTATTGTCTTGTTTATTATTTATTGTAATGCCTGCACTGTTCTGTGCACTTTATGCAGTCCTGGGTAGGTCTGTAGTCTAGTGTAGTTTTTGTGTTGGTTTACGTAGTTCAGTATAGTTTTTGTATTGTTCATGTAACACCATGGTCCTGAAAAACGTCGTCTCGTTTTTACTGTGTACTGTACCAGCAGTTATGGTCAAAATGACAATAAAAGTGACTTGACTTGATTTGACTTGACAAAATACTGGAGGAGCTCAGCGCGTCAGGCAGCATCTATGGAAATAAATAAACAGTCGCTGTTTTGACTGCCCAAAACATTCTCTGTTTATTCATTTCCAAAAAAGCTGCCCGACCTGCTGAGTTCCTCCAGTATTTTGTGTGTGTTGCCCTTTGGAAGTGGTCACTCAGAGAGACCGGGCGGTTGTGACTTGGGCAACAGTGGTAACTGAATGAGGCCCAGTGTGGGCACAACTAAACCTGGACAGGTGATGACACCTGTCATTCACCTTTACAACCTTACAGGGTACCCAACTTAACCGACCCTTGTATTTCATTTCAGACAAATTAGAGTGGATGAGTTTATTGTCATATACACCAGAGTGCAATGAAATTCCTTGCTCTCAGAGTGAATAGTATTGACAGTAATCATAACTCCATCAATAAATACAACATCAAGCAAAGTGGGACAAACATTGTGGTGTAAGGAGAAATAATAAATTAACAATAATAGAAGAGGTAGAACTAGGTGTTCAGAAACATGGGAAGAGGACATGAAAGAGCGGATTGGTTCAGGAATCCGACAGTAGTGGGGAAAAGGCTGTTCTTGAATCTGACCATCAGCTTTCTAAGCTCCTGAATCATCTCCCAGAAGACAGAAGAAAGAAAGGGGAATGGCCACAGTATGATACTACAATAGATCCTGTACAGAGAATTATGGAATATGGAATTCATTGCTTGATAGGGCAGAGGGAACAGCTTAGGCAACAAAAAGCAGTTAGACTTTTCTTTAATTTTGTTCACCATCTGGGCTGCCATTTCGTCACCATCTGCCTCTGAACTGTGTGGTATGTTTGTCCATTTTGGAGGGCGGTTTTGAGCTGCCACGCCTCTGTGAGTCTGGAGCCAGTCATGGTCCAGCCTGGGGAAAGGGAGCAGATTCCTTCCCTGGAGGTTCAGAATCAGAATCAGGTTGAATATCATGAGCATATGTCATGTAATTTGTTATTTTGTGGCAGCAGTACATTGCAATACATAATAATTAAAAACTATAAATTACAAAAAGAATAAAAAATAAATTTAATAAGTAATGCACAAAGAGAGGAAAAATTACTGAGGTAGTGTCCACGGGTTCTTTGTCTATTCAGAAATTTGTTGGCAGAGCGGAAGAAGCTGTCCCTGAAACATTGAGTGTGTGTCTTCAGGCTCCTGTGCCTCAATGGTAGTAATGAGAAGAGGGCATGTCCTGGGTGATGGGGGTCCTTAATGATGGATGTTGCCTTTTTGAGGCATTGTTTTTTAAAGATGTTCTGGATGCTGGAGAGGCCATGATGGAGCTGGCTCAGTTTGCAACTTCCTGCAGCTTTCTCCGATCCTATGCAGTGACCTTCCCCACCACCCCTTCCCCCCCCCCCCCACCGTACCAAATGGTAATGCAACCTCAGAATG
This sequence comes from Hemitrygon akajei, assembly GCF_048418815.1. NCBI lineage: Eukaryota > Metazoa > Chordata > Chondrichthyes > Myliobatiformes > Dasyatidae > Hemitrygon > Hemitrygon akajei. The sequence goes on along the minus strand of NC_133141.1, from coordinate 20,411,774 downwards.
CTCTCCACAGTACTTCTGTAGAAATTTGTGAGTGTCTTTGGTGACATACCAATTCTCCTCAAACTCCTGATTAAAGATAGTCACTGGTGTATCTTCATAATTACATCAGTATGTTGGATCCAGGATAGATCCTCAGAGATGTTGACACCAAGAAACTTGATCAATTTTTTAAAACAATGCAGAAGGTCTCAGAGAATGGAACAGGCCCTTTGGCCTATCGAGTCCCGTATCCTACACTGACCCCATTTTATTCTCCTCACACTCCCATCAACCCCCCCCCCACTAGATTCTAACCCTCTCCTGCCCAGGGACAATTTCCAGCACCCAATTAACCCCTCAACCTGCATGCCTTTGGAATTTAGGAGGAAACTGGATCACCCAGTGGAAGGCCACAGGGTCACGGACAGAGCATGCACACTCCACACAGACAGCGCTGGAGATTAGAATTGAACCCAGGTTTTTGGAGCTGTGAGGTAGGCAGTGGTTCAAACAGTTTTGCCAATGTGCTGCCTTCAATAATCCAGTAAATTTATATTCATCATTATATTGATACCATCTCTTTCATTCCAGAGTTATTTAATTTAATTTTCCCAGTGCCGGCACTGAGATTTGAACTCACCTCTCTGAATCAGCGTTCTCGGCCTCTGGACTATTTTCTCAGTAATTTGTAGGATAGTTAACTGGTTAGTTAATTAGTTTAATTATCTTTTTACCATCTCCTGAAGGTGCTTATGTCTTAAAAGTGGAGTGAAATGTTATGGACCATTTTGTAAAGTGGGACTAATTGGGTAACATTTCAAAGAGCTAGCACATGGATAATGAGCCTAATGGCCTCCTAGTTTTGTATGCTCGACCTGCCAAAGCTCAAACTAAAATATTAATAATCGGTAATCAGGTGCTTGAAGTATTTAGGTGCAAAATTCCCTTCATTGGTCAATGGTCTGAGCCAGTTCCCAGTGAAGTTTTGCAGAGAGATAGGAGTTTCTGTAATTATGCAGTGTACAACTGCAAGATAATGTCTCACCTCTACTCAAATGCCCTGACCAATGAAGACCAGTGTGCTGAATGCCTTTTCTACTGCCTGGTTTACCTTTTCTACCTGCTGCTTTCAATGAACTATGCACTTGAAGTCCTTGGCAAAGAGCAAGATTTAAAACATTAGAACATTAGAATGTTTTTTGACAAGAACAGGCCATTCGGCCCAACAAGGCTTGCCAAATTCCTAATCACATAGTGTGTTGAGATAACTATCGAGTTTAGATTATAAGTCTCTAAGGCACTACTCTCAACTACACAATTAGGTAGTTTGTTCCATGTGTCCACAACTCACTGTGTAAAGAAATGCTTCTCGATATTAGTCTGAAATCTCCCCTTAACCACTCTCCATCTGTGGCCCTGTGTCCTTGATGATGGATTAATTTTGAACCAGCAGCTGGCATCCACCTTACTTATACCCTTAATGATTTTGAACACTTCTATCATGTCTCCACTCATTCTATGTCTACTTAGGCTAAAAAGATTTCATTCTTCCAATCTTTCTTCATCGCTCATACCCCTGGAATGAGTCTCATCGCCCTTCTCTGAACTCTCTCGAGTGACTTCACATCCCTCACAAAATATGGAGACCAAATTTGTACACAGTACTCAAGGTGTGGCCTCACAAGCACATTATACAGCTTAAGGGGAATGTCTCTAGACTTGAACTCCACTGAGGTCATTATGAGGCCCAACATTCTATTAGCCTTCCTAATCGCTTCTGTGCATTGTCTAGATGTTGATAGTGATGAGTCTACCAGGACGCCCAAGTACAGTGCGCTTTCGAACTCAAGACGCCCCATTGTACATTGTAAAGTGAACTTATGGAGACTCGTGGTGAAGAAACGGAATTAACGTGTTTATTGGCTCCTTCACCCCCAAGGCGCTGTTATTCTTTTGCAACAATTTAAATTCTGCATTTACTCACCTGAAGTTTAATTCATATGCAGTGTGCTTTTAAAAAGTAACTCTTGAACTAAGAAAGATCCATTTTCCATACCTTAACCCTGACAATTTATCATGTGTTCACTAACCCTAGGCGCACCACGACTAACCCGGCCACACCCCAACAAACCCTTGTGTAAGGAGGAGAAAGATCTAATAAAGGCAAGTGTTGGACCTGGTTAATGAAGGCGTGGGCCAGATCAAAGTGGCAAGGTTGCATGACACTGAATCTCAAGTGACGATGTCAAGAAACACAAGAGGGATGATTTGTCCACTGCCCACATACTCTCAACCTAACCTCACAGTGACACACTCTTCATTCTCCCGGTCCATGAAATGCCAATAAAAAAGCCAAGATACCCACAAGGCAAGGGAGAACCAGTAACTTAAACCCAAGCTGGGTCCACAGAACACAAGTCACCACTAAACTCAGTGACAGGCTGAAGTGATACTGAATCTCCAGCAAACACCGTCAATTTAACTCATACAATTCCAGGCATGCAGACACAAAATAGACAGGTGTAAATTTAAAGTAGGGAAGTTGAACCTTTCTTTGAGATAAAGCCTGGTAACTAGGCCTCAGAACACTCAACTCCCCAGATGGTCAAAATAAAGCCAAGCAACGTAACACGCAGAATTTTATGCCTCTCATTATCTTGGTCCATGGGATAAACACAAGCCAGGCCTGATCAACCCTGGCAAGGTTGCCTGGGTGAGAGTGTCTAATGATTAAAGACCCAAAACACCTGATGACCCCAGGTTGCATTACTGATGATGTATCCCAGTGCACACCCAGTTCATTAAGCCAAGTAATGTCAGACCATGATAATGGAAGGCATGGGCCAGATTAAAGTGGTTCCACTACACTACCCTATCCATCATACCCCACTTATCTCACCACACAAGACTCCACAACCTGATGTCTCCCAACCCCACATATACATTCACCAGCCCTACCCTCAAACCTAATCCTAAGGTCCAAGGGGGCACTCACCCCCACTAACCCTAGGTACACCCTGATTAACCCTGGCCACGCCCCCACAAACCCGATGATGTGCAAAGAGGAGCAAGATCCAATAAAGGCAAGTGTTGGATCTGGTTAATAAAGGCATGGGCCAGATCAAAGTGGTAGGGTTGCGTGACATTGAATCTTAAGTGACGAGATCAAGAAGCTCAAAAGGGCTGATTCGCCCACTGCCTGCATAACCTATGTCAGGATGCTGTTCATCGACTATAGCTCAGCATTTAATACCATCATTCCCACAATCCTGTTTGACAAGTTGCAGAACCTGGGCCTCTGTACCTCCCTCTGCAATTGGATCCTCGATTTCCTAACTGGGAGACCACAATATGTGTGGATTGGTGATAACATCTCCTCCTCACTGAAGATCAACACTGATGCACCTCAGGGGTGTGTGCTTAGCCCACTGCTCTACTCTCTGTATACACATGACTGTGTGGCTAGGCATAGCTCAAATACCATCTATAAATTTGCTGATGATACACCCATTGTGGGTAGAATCTCAGGTGGTGACGAGAGGGCATACAGGAGTGAGATATGCCAACTAGTGGAGTGGTGCCGCAGCAACAACCTGGCACTCAACGTCAGTAAGATGAAAGAGCTGATTGTGGACTCCAGGAAGGGTAAGATGAAGGAACACATACCAATCTTCATAGAGAGATCAGGAGTGGAGAGAGTGAGCAGCTTCAAGTTCCTGGGTGTCAAGATCTCTGAGGATCTAACCTGGTCCCAACATATCGATGTCGTCATAAAGAAGGCCAGACAGCAGCTATACTTTATTAGGAGTTTGAAGAGATTTGGCATGTCAACAAATACACTCAGAAACTTCTATAGTTGTACTATGGAGAGCATTCTGACAGGCTGCATCACTGTCTGGTATGGAGGGGCTACTGCACAGGACCGAAAGAAGCTGCAGAAGGTTGTAAATCTAGTCAGCTCCATCTTGGGTTCTAGCCTACAAAGTACCCAGGACATCTTCAGGGAGCGGTGTCTCAGAAAGGCAGTGTCCATTATTAAGGACCTCCAGCACCCAGGGCATGCCCTTTTCTCACTGTTACCATCAGATAGGAGATACAGAAGCCTGAAGGCACACACTCAGCGATTCAGGAACAGCCTCTTCCCCTCTGCCATCCGATTCCTAAATGGACAGTGAATCTTTGGACACTACCTCACTTTTTTAAAAAATATACAGTATTTCTGTTTTTGCACGTTTTTTTAAATCTATTCAATACACGTAAATGATTTACTTGTTTATTTTTTTTTTTTTTTTTCTCTCTGCCAGATTATGTATTGCATTGAACTGCTGCTGCTAAATTAACAAATTTCATGTCACATGCCGGTGATAATAAACCTGATTCTGATTCTGTTGCTCTCTCTCACTTAATACTAATTAACTCATTCACCGATGAGATATAAACCTTAGCCCAGGAGTAATTTTTCATCACCACCAGCCACATAATTTAACTATTAATAATTTGTCTAACCACTGATAAGTCTGACGTGGACAGTCCTAAACCAGGCTGCGAAAGGAGGAGGACTGGGCATGGGACTAGCAACCCTATTCTGTAAAATCCCAGAGCTACAGAAATACCAACAGAGGCTGAAGCTCCAAAGACCTCATCCCTGAGACAGGAAGGAGAAGATGGGCTACACCTGTGACAGCTTGAAAGACCGGCCCAGGACAGAGGACTCTGGCGAGCTGCTGTCAGCGGCCAATGCCCCAGTCGGGGTGATGGGCTTAAACTATGATTGTGACCTGATATTAATACAAATGGAAGTTAAGGGTCAGGATCCCAATGTAAATAAAGGTTTAAGAAACTCAAAGCTAAAAACTCACTAGCCTAGATATTTTGCTCTGCTTTTAAACCATGCGGTGAGGATTCAATGTACTGGAAATCTGTCCAAGGTTTGTGCAGGTCCTCAGTCATAAATTCATAGAGCACTATAGCCCAGAAGCAGGCTCTTCGCTCTGTCTAGTCAATGCTGACCTGATCTTCTGCCTAGTCCCATCTACCTGCACCTGGACCATTCCCACCATACCCTTCCCATCCATGTACCACTCCAAACTTTCCTTAAATGTTACAGCTGAACTCGCATCGATCATTTCTGCTGGCACCTTGTTCCACACTTGCACCACCCTCTGTGAAGCAAATCCCCCTCGCATTCACATGTACATTGAAACATGGTGAAATGCGTCATTTGCGTTAGCAACCAACACACCTAAGGATGTGCTGGGCCCCCCACAAGTGTTGCCACAAATTTTGGTGCCAACAGAGCATGCCCACAATGCTCGGCAGAACAACACTGAACACAATAAGCAACAAAACAACAACAACGGAACAAGCCCCTGTCTTTCTTTCCACCCAGTCACCCAGACACATGAACAATTTCCAACCCCAAGACAGGACAGGCCTTCAGGCCTCCAGTCTCCAGGCTTCAGAGTTCTGAGCAACTTTCGACTTCAGACTTTGGTATCAACCCCCCCCCCCCCCACCCCACGGCTCGCTAATTCACTTGCCATTGTGCTTCCTGTTCACACAGACACCCTCAGATTACCATTAAAATTTTCACCTTTCACCTCAACCTGTGACCTCTAGTTCTCGTCTCACCCACCCTGAGGGCAGTAGAGTAGTTGGTGGCTCAATCCACCACCGTCCTTTGGCAATAAAGCACTCAGAGTGAGTACCATCATTCCATCATTAGAAAGGTTGTTTGGGTGTGTGGCAGATAATCATGGATTAATTGTGAGGTTAATAATCCCTTGCTAACTAATACCAGCTATTAATTAATGCTATCTGCTATAAACGAATTATATTCAGACACCATCCAGCCTACAGAGAGTGAAGGCTTCCATAGCAACAAACAATTTGCTGGAGGAACTTAGCGGGTCAGGTTGCATCTGTGAGAGGAGAGGAATTGCCAAAATTTCAGATCAAAACAGGGACATCAGAAACATCTATAATTCCTTTACATCCTCCCCACTCCCCTCCCCCAGATGCTGCCTGACCTGCTGAGTTCCTCCAGCAGCCTAGAATTTGAACTTGAATTTATTTAAATCTTACATCTGTCCCACAATGTGAGGGAGTAAAAATCTTTGCGTTATGACTCCATCGCAAAGTACGGACATGTGAATTTAAAAGTCTGATGGCTTGTAGCAAGAAGCTGTCCCGTAGCCTTTTGGTCCTGGCTCTAATGCTGTGTTACCATTTGCCAGACGAAGGCAGCTGAAACAGTTTGTAGTTGGGGTGATTGGTGTCCCTGATGATCTTCCAGGCCTTCTTTACACACCTGCTGCTGTAAATGCCCTCAGTGGAGGGAAGTTCACATCCACAGATGTGCTGGGCTGTCTGCACCACTCTCTGCAGAATCCTGCGATTAAGGGAGGTACAGTTCCCTTACCAGGCGGTGATACAGCCAGCCAGGATGCTCTCAATGGTGCCCCTGTAGAAGTCTCCAGTGAAGGCTCCTGGTACCGACTACTAAATTCAAATCAAACCCAGCTTTTGGAAAATCCATGTGAATTTTCCCTTTGACAGCACAGAAGGAGGCCATTTGATCCATCAGAACCAGGGAAGGGACCAATCTAATTAGAACCTCCTCTCTCATTATGACCCTGTACCCCTGCAACTTACAGGTGCCCATCAATTCCCCATCACCTTACAATGAGGGGCAATTTAAACTGGCCAATCACCCCACTGACCAGCACATCTTTGCAATGTGAGGGGGAACCAGGGCACCTGGGGAAAACACTCGAGGTCCCAGGAAGAACATGAAGACTCCACACAGACAGTGCTGGAGGATTGGATCGAACCTTCAGATCTGGGTGGCTGTAACTCTACCTGCTGCACCACCATGCAAAAGGCACGTACGTTAATAATGTTTAGAAAACATCATTCATAATTGCTTTTAGGGTAAAATATAGAATCAAATCAATTCATTAACAAATACCACGTATTAAATGAATGCTTTAAAATATTTTTTCTTTGGCTGTTCTTTGTATATGATAAAATATAACAGCTTCAGGAAATGTTAACAACTAGTCCTCCTGGGTACTGCAGATTTCTTCTACTTCCCAAAGATGAACTGGTATGTTAATAATCCCCTGCTCAATAATATCAGCCATTTAATTCTAGCTCCTAACTATCAACTAATAACTACAGTCATCTTCCATTATGTCAATCATAGTGTAACATTAACCCTTAAACTCTTCTACATTGAAACCAGGTTAAACTCTACATCTTTTGCATTCACAGCTCAAGTTGGCTCTGTTTGGAAGCCTGGAGCAGGAGGTTTCAAGCGCACGCGCGCGCACGCACACACACACACACACACACACACACACACACCACTTAGCACACACACACACACACACCACTTAGCACACACACACACACCACTTAGCACACACACACATGCACATGTACACACACACACACACATATGCACTTAGGCACACACCCGCGAGCACGCAAAACGCACATGCACCCGTACTCCCTGGCTTTCTACTCTACACTTGGGCGATTTCCTGATGGGTGCACCAATGCTTGCAAATATTTATGGTTAACTCTTCATCAACTCAAATCTCAGCCTCTATTGATCCCGAGGTGAAATATATATAAGATTAATGAGCAAAGATAACTTTATTTATTACTTGCTTTCCCCAATGTTTTTTTTTGCCTGTCCTCCAGTTTGACATTATGGTATGAAAAGCTGTTTGTTCTGTCAATTGCTCGTCTAAACAGAGGGGACCTGCTAAATGTTAGCTCTGCAAAGGCCCTGACATCTTACTTAATTGCTTCTTTTGTGATTTCAACCCTGTTCCTCCTGTTGCAGTGCTTTATCCTGTCTGCATTAGGTTTCATCCACTATTATTCCGCTGACATTCACACTTGATCCCTTCATTTGCTAATTCTCTGAATGCCTCTTCAGCTTCGTTCCTGGTTGGTGTTGCCTGAGAATTTGAGCGGTTTGCTTTGGACATTGCAATCTAAACTAATAACACCATTCAGAGCAGTGATCTCAGTGCTCACTTCACTCCTATTCCCTCCTACCCTTCAGTCGCTTATTGATTCCCTAGTTTTACTCTGACTCTTTGTAACTTTGTGAACCAGAGTGGGTGAGGAGAGGATGTTTCCAATAGTGGGAGTATCTCGGACCTGGGGGCACGGCCACACAATAGAGGGATGTCCCTTTAGAACAGAGATGAGGAGGATTTACTTTAGCCAGAGGTTGGTGAATCTGGAATTCATTGCTACAGATGACTGCGGAGGCCAGGTCATTTGGTATATTTAAAGTGGGGATTGAAAAGTGCTTAATTAGCGGGGGGGTCAAAAGTTATGGGAAGAAAGGGGTTGACAGGGATTATAATTGTCATTTAAAAAAAATTTGGATAGGTATATGGACAGGAAAGGAATGGAGGGTTATGGGCTGAGTGCAGGTCAATGGGACTAGGTGAGAGTAAGCGTTCGGCACGGACTAGAAGGGCCAAGATGGCCTGTTTCCGTGCTGTAATTGTTATATGGTTATAAATCAGCCATAATGGAATAGTGGAGCAGATTCAATGGCCAATTGGCCTAATTCACCTCCTATGTCTTATGGTCTCTTTTGATGAACTTTGTCAAATACTTTCATAAAGCAATATCTACCACATATTTCTTTACAACATATTAAAAACTGATGCAATTTCTTCCAAACTTGGCTGCACATGATATTGTATAACATTATGAGAGGCATACATAGCATAGACAGAGTCTTTTTTCCAGGGTCAGATATTACAAGGCATGAGAGGTAAAGTTTAAAGAAGATTTAAGAGGTTCTGCAGATGCTGGAAATCTGAGATGCACACATAAAATGCTGGAGGAACTCAGCAGGTCAGGCAGCATCTGTGGAGGGAAATGAACAGTCGACATTTCGGGGTGAGACCCTTCATCAGGTCCTGATGAAGGATCTCGGTGGAAAACAGTGGGGCCTGTTCCTGCAATGCACTGTTCTAAGTTCTATGTTTCAAACCTCTCACAAAGGTTGTTTTTTAGGGCATTACTACTGCCAGATTGAGTGGAAGTGACCCAGTAATCATTCTGTCAATTGTGTCTGGTGACCACAACGTTGTTAGATAGAGCTTATGCAAACTCTTCTGTAACTATATTCCACCCACTGCATACTTCTGTCAGAACTATTCTGCTTTTATCCTAAGAAGCTGCTGTAGTTTTGGTTCCGAGTGCTGCCTTCTCAGCTTTCTGAATAGATCTGAAACATTAATGGGACTTTGGTGCCCCAGCCAAACCAAAGGAGCATCTCCAATTGCCCCGAGGATGTGGCAGCTCACTGTGTGACTTGCCAAGTCACATCAGAGAGTTGTTAGCCGGGGACTGAAGCTGTCAATGGTATTTAACCAAGCAACTCTGACAGCACCTCCTGAATCTGTGACCTCTGGCATCAAGAAGGACGAAAGCAGCAGGGGCAGGGGAACGCCACCACCCTGGCCTTGGAGTACATTATTGTTCCTTCACTTGGGCTGCATCTAAACCGTGGAACTTCCTGTAGCAGCACTGGGAGCACCTTCACCTGAAGGAGTGCAGTTGTTCAAACAGGAACAAGCTCAGCCCCCTCCCACACACCTTCTCAGGGGCAGTTGGAGATGTACAATAAATACTGGTCTAGCCAGTGATGTCTAAGTGAAAGCATGAATATAATAATAGTCAGACCTGGATCAGGACAAGTGAGTCTTGACTGGATTTTTCAAATGACTTTCTTTTCATATCAGTTTCTCAAATGCCATGGTGTGTTCTCGCCCAGCACTGTGTGGCATGACCGCATTCAACAGGCAGAAAAATTCCAAGTCGGTTCAACCTGCAATTATTTACTGAGTTTCTTGCTCTTCATCGCTGAAGTTGGAAACTTGATCTAACACACACACACACACACACACACACACACACACACACACACACACACACACACACACACACACACACACACACACACACACACACACACACACACACACACACACACACACACACACACACACACACCTGTATACCACCTGCCCCCAGTTGCTCTGTGAGAGAATGAGGAATCTGCTGCTTTATCTGTGCTCAGTCTAATGGGGAGTCTCTAGGGTTCCATTCACTACCTGCTGCAGAAACCCCGACCTGAACTATTAACAGCCCTGCTTCAGCCAGTTCGAGCATTTGAATTCACAGTACATCAGCATATACTCAGGAACATCTCTATTATTCTCACGGGCATGGAAGTTACAGTATATTTATAAAATCACTGCACCGTAATGTGTGTTTCACTTAGTTTCCTAGTCTGGTGAGTTTGGCTGCTGTTGTTGGTTGACAACCCAGGAAAGTAAAGAATCCCTGGCTTGGCATAATTTTCTATTTGTCAGACCCTGTTTGCTTTGATTCCTTGAGTAAATAAGACCACAGTGATTACACATCCGCTGCATCTGAGTGCAAAGGAAAGCACAGAGGAGCTTCAAAGGAAATTACTCTTGGTTTGCTCCAGCCTGAGATGTTCCTACTTAGTCCTAATGCCCTGAGGTCTTCCATTGTCACTCTTGAATAATTTAATAAGAGGTTTACATGGCCAAATTAAAATGCGTCACATGAATGGATGGCGACTGAACTTTCATTCTCTCACACTCGGTCCCAGCTTGTTCAGACATCAGGACTCTGGGCAACAGTGAGCTATTATTTCGGAGAGTACTTTACGAGGCTTGAACTGTGCTTGACTTCAGAGTAGTAACATTGTACAGGCACCCAGCATTGGCAACAATGGAATGTGAATTTGCCTGTGCAGCACTCAAACACATTGAGGCAGATCTCCCACTGACCCCGAGCATGTGGCACTGTTGCTGCGACGTAGAGGCCAGCTCCCAGCTCAACAGCGGGAACGACGCGAGCGGCCGGCGGAGCGGCATCCCCTTTGCCAGCTCACCTTCCATTGGACACGCTTGTTCAATGCTTGAGACATCCTTTGACATTCACGAATGGTCACGTTTGCTCAGGACCTGTTAAAAAGTTTAAAATATGGTTAAAAGTTAAATGTAAAAAATTGGAAAAGTGGGAAGACTAAACACACACACACACTCACACACAATCTGGATACACACCAGACACGTGCTAGACACACACCCACACACAGAAGACATATGCCAGAGACATAATCAAATGCACGTATCATAAACATGCCACACACACGTATACCAACACACTAACACAGGCGTGCACACATAATACACACCTAAAAATATACTGCACTCATTTACCCACCACACACAGACACAAGTATACCACATACTCATTCATAATTATACATACAGACACCACTATTACCTCTGTCATATATAAACACACACACACACACACACACACACACACACACACACACACACACACACACACACACACACACACACACACACACACACACACACACACACACACACACACACACACACACACACATTTAAACGCATTAAGAATTAAATCAAATCAAAAGCTATAAAGCTCTAAATATCTTTCTTCCGGTCACTGGTTTCCCCAAAGTCCGAGCACTCTGTGTATGATGGTGTTGGTGTCCTTATTGATGACTTCAGTTGGCCAGCTCTGAAGACACCCCCCACTCCCCCCACCCCCAGCCATAGCTCTCTGATCACCCAGTCCCCAGTATAACCGCCAGCAGCTCTGTCATCAGTCACAGCAGAAGGTGCTTCCTGTTCACAACAATGTTTATCCAATTTAGTGTGGTGGGAAATTTGATCACCATGATGGCAGTGTCACAAAAATTGTGATATAACAAGTTATGGTTTACAACAGCAACTTCCATTTATATAGTGTCTTTAATGTAGCAAAAGGTACCAAGAACTTCCTCGAGGTACTCTCAATTGTATTTTAACAGTGTGGTGTCTAAAATGGCCTGATGCTTGAAAAATGTATATTTGAGCAAGGGGCTGAAATGAAGAGAGTGAGGTAGAATGGTGGAACAGTGAAGGGAAGAATCCTCAGAGCCCCAGTGGTGAACTAACATTTGCTTCATAATTAATTCCCAACAGTGGCACTGAATAAGCTGTATCCTATTTGTACTCTGCACATTGTGAACTGGTAATTGGTTTATTATTGCCACAGGGACCGAGCTACAGTGAAAACTTTAGTTTTGCAGGCCATCTATATACAAGAGAAGATCTGCAGATGCCGGAATTCCGAGCAACACACACAAACTGCTGGAGGAACTCAGCAGGCCAGGCAGCATCTACGGAAAAAAATACAGTCAATGTTTCGGGCCGAAACCCTTCCGCAGGACCATAGAGATCATTTCATCACGTCAGTGCATTGAGGTAGTACAAGAGTTCATAGGTTAAAGTTCAAAGTAAATTTATTATCTAAGTATGAATGTCACCATTTCCAACCCTGAGATTCATTTTCTTGTGGGCATACTCACTAAATCCAAAATAGAATATTAACCATAACAGAATCAATGAAAGACCACACCAATGTGTTCAACCAATGTGGAAAAGACAACAAACTGTCCAAGTACAAAAAGAAAGGAATAATAATAATAAACAAGCAATAATTATCAAGAAAATGAGATGAAGAGTCTTTGAAAATGAGTTCATAGGTTGTGAGAACATTGTGGGTTGTGGGGTGAAAGGTGAAATGTTTAAGAGGAATCTGAGGCAGAGTGCAGAATGAGCTGCCAGTGGTTTGGTTTCAACATTTAAGTTTGGCTGAGTACATGGATGGGAGAGGAATGGAGGGCTATGGTCTAGATGCAGGTCAATGAGATTAGGCAGAATGATAGTTCGGCACGGACCAGACAGGACAAAGGGCCCTTTTCCATGCTGTAGTACTCTCCGACTCTCTGACTCTACAAGGGAAAACAATAACAGAATGCAGAATAAAGTATTACTTGTTACAAAGAAAGTGCAGAGCAGGCAGACAAGAAGGTGCAGAGCCACAATGAGGTAGATGGTGAAGTCAAGAATCCATCTTACTGTACAAGAAGGCCTTTCAAGATTCTGATAACAGCGCGATAGAAGCTGTCCTTGAGCCTAGTGGTACAGGTTTTGTAGGGTGGCGTGAGAAGGGAGAATGTCCATGGAGGGATTGGTACTCTGCTCCCTTTCAAGATTCAGTTCCATTGAGCTTCATACACTCTAGACAATATATATAATAGACACATAAGAAAACAAAGACCAAGAAAGGATTATTCAGACCAGTTATATAAAGAAGACAAGACAGCAGCTATATGTCAATAGGAGTTTGAGGAAATTTGCTTTGTCTCCTCAGACACTCAAAACCTTCTACAGATATACTGTGGTGAGCATTCTGACTGGCTGCATCACCATCTGGTATGGGGTGGAGGGCTACTGCACAGGACTGAAAAAGCTACAGAAAGTTGTAAAATCAGTCAGCTCCATTTTAGGTACCAGCCTCCGTGGTATCCAAGTATCTTCAAGGATCGATGCCTCAGAAAGGCGGCGTCCCATCATTAAGGACCCCCATCACCCAGGACATAAGACATAAGACATAGGAGCAGAATTAGGCCATTCAGCCCATCGAGTCCACTCCACCATTATATCATGGCTGATTCCAGATCCCATTCAACCCCTTAAACCTGCCCTCTTGCCATATCCCTTGATGCCCCAACCAACTAAGAATCTATCAACTTCAGCCTTAAATATACCCACGGACTTAGTCTCCAACACAGTCTGTAGCAGAGCATTCCACAGATTTACCACTCTTTAGCTAAAAAAATTCCTCCTTACTTCTGTTCTAAAGGGTCACACCTCAATTGTGAGGCTGTGCCTTCTAGTTCTGGATACCCCCACAAGAGGAAACATCCTCTCCACATCCACCTTATCTAGACCTTTCAACATCCGGTAGGTTTTAAAGAGATCCCCATGTATTCTTCTAAATTCCAGTGAATACAGGCCCAAAGCTGCCAAACGCTCCTCATATGTTAACCCCTGCATTCCCAGAATCATCCTCGTGAGCCTCCTCTGGACTCTCTCCAATGACAACACATCCTTTCTGAGGTATGAGGCCCAAAACTGTTGACAATAAGTGCAGCCTGACTAGTGTCTTATAAAGCTTTAGCATTATCTCCTTGATTTTATATTCTATTCCCCTTGAAATAAGTGCCAACATTGCATTTGCCTTCTTTACCACAAACTCAACCTGTGAATTAACCCTCTGGGAGTCTTGCACGAGGACACCCAAGTCCCATTTCACCTCTGACGTTTGAATTTTCTCCCTATTTAGATAATAGTCTGCACTATTGTTCCTTCCACCAAAATGCATTATCATACATTTCCCAACACTGTATTCCATCTGCCAATTTTTTGCCCAATCTTCCAATTTGTCTAAGTCCTGCTGCAATTGCATTGCTTTCTCAGCACTACCTATCGTTGCATCATCTGCAGACTTTGCCACAAAGCCATCAATTCCATTATCCAAATCATTGACAAACAATGTGAAAAGTAGAGGTCCCAATATTGACCCCTGAGGAACACCACTAGTCACTGGCAGCCAACCAGAAAAGACCCCTTTATTCCCACTCGCTGCCTCTTCTTATTGTTACCATCAGGAAGGAGGTACAGAAGCCTGAATCACGATGCCACCAGCAAATGACAATTCCTTGAGTGACATCTTCCAGATAGCAAATCTTGCCAATGATTTCACTTTTTATCCTGTGTGTGTTACGGAAACTGTTAGAGCCTGTGACGTACAGTTTGGATCTCGATCGAAGGACCCAGCGCTGTGCTATGTCCGGAAAGCTGCCTTGTGGAGATCAGAGATGGGTGGGGGAGGCGAAAAGGTCTGAAAACACAAGCTGACTCATGGAAAAAGACCAGAGACCAGGCGCGGGGTCATGAATGACTCCATCTCAAAGCAGTGGGGAAGACTGAAGCACTGAGGTGAATGTGGAGGGGGTCAGTGATGGCTCCCAACAGAAACCGTAAGCAGCCAGATCGGTGTGTTCGGCCCCGGATCGGCAACGTTCGGACCTGGGTCACTCTTTATGGAAGGACTGAGTTTGTGCGGCCGCTCTCCTTGTATGCAGATGAAAAGACATTTCCCATACTCTGAGATCTATGTGATTATTGGACTGTACGTTATATCGGTTTCCTTCAGTTTTTCTGTGTTTTTTTTCTTGTGGATGATTGGCGGGTGGGGGATCTGTTAACGCTTTGTGTGAGGGGGTGGGGTTGGGGGTTTGGTGCTACTGCTGCGGTTTTTTCTGTGAGTGACGGGGTTGGGGATTGTTATGTGTAGGGGGTCGTTGACTGTCATTGTGGCTGTTTTTTGCTGTGGGTGAGGGGGGGTTGGAGTCTGCAAGTTTTATTTCTTTTCTTTTTTGTGCTGGTTGGAGGGGTGGAATTGATGTCTTCCATCAGCATCCATGGTCTTTCTGTATTTAGTGGCCATCTGGAGTAGACAAATATCAGAGTTGTATTGTACATGGATACTTTGACAATAAAATGAACCTTTGAAGGCACCCACTCAACGATTCAGGAACAGTTTCTTCCCCTCTGCCATCTGATTCTTAAATGGACATTGAACCCATGAACACTGCCTCATTTTTATTGCTTTTGTTTTTGCACTATTTTTAATTTAACTATTTAATGTACATATATATACTTACTGTAATTGATTTACTTATTTACTTTTTTCTATATTATCGTGTATTACATTCTACTGCTTCCATTAAGTTAATATATTTCATGATATTTGCCAGTGATAATAAACCTGATTCTGATTCTGCACTCTTTTCACAAACCTACTCAACTGGTGATTAAACTATTGTGGGTGTTTTGGGTCAAAGTGGATCATTTACACATCACCTCTATCCATACCTTCAGACGAAGGCCCAGCAGCGTCTTGGTGTGTAAGTCACTGGAGGAAATTCTGAGAGTCAGGATCTATCAGCATTTGGAAAGGCAAGGACTGATTTGGGATCGTTAGCACAGCTTCTTTCCATAGGAAAACATGCCACTTTTCCACCCCCTGCCCTCCCCACCACCTGATTCTTTTGCATCCCAAAATTAAATTCGACCTTTAACATTCCTATGGCAATGTCTGCCACTTGGGCAGAATGGTGGCACAGCGGGTACTTCCAAATTGCGAACATTATCACCAGCTTGCAGACTCAACGCTGAGTCTCAGGAATGAATTTCAGAAGCGTTAGATTGTAAATTAGTCTGCCACTGGGCACCGTGTGCTGGTTGCCATAAATGAGCAGGGGAGCTCTTGACAATATACTTGTGAATCCCGACTAAGGATCCTCAGATTTGAAGCTCTGTGCTGGGAATAAACAGGCACAAGGTGAACCAGAAGGCTCGAGATTCGATCCTCGTCTGTGCTCATGTGCCTGCTCATATCCAGAGAGGCCTAGAGAAAGGAGAGAAGTGTCACCCTCCTGTCCACTACACAACTCGTTAATACACACAGGTTAGCACTCCCGAAATCCAGTGAGCTTTTTAATATTCACTGTCCAGGATTACACGTGACATTGGGGAAGAGCAGGAGAGTAGAAAAGAAACAGAGCCATCTTTTCTTGCTGCAAAACGCATTCCAAGTTTCAGATGACATTCAGCAACAAACCCTTGTGATTTATGATGTGTTCTGAATTCTGAGCCGGAATGTTTCCAACATACTTCATAAATATTCGGCGCTAACTTTTGGTTAAGTTCAAGAGGTTTCCTGACCTTTCACTCTGTGATCCGACAGGGCCCAGGTACAGTTTTCCTGTCAGTTAACAGCTGCCTGCAGTAACCCAGGGAGCAATGGCCAAAGCTGGGCATTAGCTCACTGTGGTTCGATTGTAGCCAGCAGAGCAGCAGTGTGGGGTGCAGATGAGGAGAAAAGTAAAAGGTTAGAGGTCTCTGAATCTATGGGCTGCTCCCGGTGACACAAATACTGAGACAAACATCAACTGCCACCAATATGAAGCCACACTCAGGTTGGAGGAACAACACCTTATATTCCGTCTGGGTAGCCTCCAACCTGATGGCATGAACATTGACTTCTCTAACTTCCGTTAATGCCCCTCCTCCCCTTCTTACCCCATCCCTGATTTATTTATTTTCCCCCTCCTTTTTGTTCTCTCTCTGCCCATCCCTCTGCCTGTTCTCCATCTCCCTCCGGTGCTCCCCTCCCCCTTTCTTTCTCCCTAGGCCTCCCGTCCCATGATCCTTTCCCTTCTCCAGCTCTGTATCCCTTTTGCCAATCACCTTTCCAGCTCTTAGCTTCATCCCACCCCCTCCGGTCTTCTCCTATCATTTTGCATTTTCCCCTCCCCCTCCTACTTTCAAATCTCTTACTGTCTTTCCTTTCAGTTAGTCCTGATGAAGGGTCTCGGCCCGAAACGTCGACAGAGCTTCTTCCTATAGATGCTGCCTGGCCTGCTGCATTCCACCAGCTTTTTGTGTGTGTTGCTTGAATTTCCAACATCTGCAGATTTCCTCGTATCAACTGCCACCACCAGCTTCAAGGGCAGCTTCTATCCCACTGCTAGTTAGGCATCTGAATGACAAGACCTAACCATCAGTGTTGGTGTTGCTGTATCGTGGTGGAGATGCTGTTCATGTTGATATCCTCCAGTACGCTGGTGTTAGTGAGTCTGTCCTTCCAGATGTTCTGCAAAATTTTTCATAGGGCCCTTTGATGATATTGTTCCAGAGCTTTCTGGTGTCTACTGTAAATGGTCCATGACTGACCTCTATACAGTCATGTATGAAGGATGAGAGCTCTGCAGACCAAAAGTATTGTATGGACCTGTAGGTCGGGCTCATCAGAGACTCTCTTCCTTAATCTTGCATAGGCTCCACTAGCACCACTTGGATGGTGAGGAGAGAATGCTGCCATGGTAGGGAAAGTGGGTCTACATTTTCAAGAACAATATTGTCAACTTTTAGGGAGAGCTGGATAAGTGGCTGGTTGAGCGGTGGCTGATATAGGACCAAGTGCTACACCTGCCCTTACACCTCCTCTCTCACTACCTTTCAGGGCCCCAAACAATCCTTCTAGATGAGGCGACACTCCACCTGTGAGGTTGTTGGGGTTAGCTACTGTATCTAGAGCTCCCGGTGTGGCCTCCTGTATATTGGTGAAACATGATATAGATTGGGAGACCGCTTCGCTGAAGAAGTGGGATCTACCAGTGGCCACCCATTTTAATTCCACTTCCATTTCCATTCCAATATGTCTATCCATGGCCTCCTCTACTGTCGCGATGAAGCCACACTCAGGTTGGAGGAATAGCACCTTATGTTCCATCTGGGGAGCCTCCAACCTGATGGCATAAACATTGATTTCTCAAACTTCCAGTAATGCCATCCCCCCCTCCTTCACCATTCCCCATTCCTCGAACTCGATGGGCCAAATGGCCTAATTCTGCTCCTACATCTTATTCCCCATCCCCTTTTCCCTCTCTCACCTTATCTCCTTTCCTGTCCATCACCTCCCTCTGGTGCTCCTCCCCCTCTTTTCTTTCTTCCATGGCCTTCTGTCCTCTCCAATTAGACTTTCCCTTCTCCAGCCCCGTATCTCTTTCATCAATCAACTTCCCAGATCTTTACTTCACCCCTCCCCCTCCCAGTTTCACCTATCATCTTGTGTTTCTACGTCCCTTCCCCCCCACCTTTTAAATCTACTTCCACGTGGCAGGTCTTGGCCAATGAGGTAAAGAATAGCAGCAAGAAAGATGGCAAATAGGGTGGGTGCAATGATACAGACCTGTCTGACTCCTGTCTTGACAGTAAAGGGTTCTGATTCAGTGCCACTTTTGCTAAATACTGTGGCTGATGTGCCATCGTACAGAAGCCTCAGTATTCGTAGGTAGTTGTAAGGGCAGCCATGTCTTGATAGTATACACCAGAGAGCTTCGTGGTCTACTGCATCAAATGACTCTGTCAAATCTATGAAAGTCAAGTATAAGAGTTGCCTTTGTTCACAGCATTTTTTCTGTAACTAGCTTGCTGTAAAGATTGTGCCACTAGTTGGCTGAAATCCACATTGCAATTCAGGGAGTACTTCTTCAGATAGCGCAAGAAGTTGGTTAACAAGAATGCCTGTGTGTGACTTTGTTTAATGTGGGGAGGTTGAAGCATGGGAACTATCACAAGGTCCATGACAGATCAGGGTCAGGGTCCATAGAACATAGAATAGTACAGCACATTACAGGCCCTTCGGCCCACAATGTTGTGCCGACCCTCAAACCCTGCCTCCCATATAACCCCCCCACCTTAAATTCCTTCATATACTTGTCTAGTGGTCTCTTAAATTTCCAGTGGCATGGAGTGCAAGATGACTGTGGAATCTTCACTGCTAGGGCTTTCCTCCAACTTCACTGACATTGTGATGTGTCATCATCTTCTGCCAGCTCCATTGTTGAGGTCTTGGTTGGATCGTTCTTTGTCTGGAACCTCCCCCATAGGTGACTCTATCAGGAGCTAAACTCCAGGCAGCATCACCCTCAAGATCTCAGGGACTCACAAGTCTCTCCGCCACAACAACAAGACTCTCCCAGAAGCGACCTCGATTTACTGATGTATGGAGTGATCTGTCAACCAAAGGCTTTTCATTGTAGCTCAGCGCATGTTACAATAATAAACTAACACCAACATCAATTGCTAGTCGAAGCTCTTCAACTCGATGAAAGACACTTGGGTCTGCCCAAAACTTGTTGCTCTTCCAGTACAAGGTAAATGGTCATTGGTTTATTATTCTTACGCGCTGAGATAAAGTGAAAAGGTTTTGTTTGCATGCCATCCAGATGGACAATTCCATATATAAGTACATCAAGGCAGCACAAAGGGAAAAGCAATAGAAGAACGCAGAATATAGTGTTACAGCTACAGAACAAGTGGAGTGCAGGCACTCAATAAGGTGCAAGGTCATAACAAGGTAGACTATGAGGTCAAGAGTTCATCTTTAGTGTACAAGAGGTCTGTTCAAGATTCTTCTGACAGTGGGATAAAATCTGTCCTTGAGTCTGGTGGTGCATGGTCTCAAACTTCACTGTTTTCTGTCTGATAGGAGAGCAGACCATAAAACCATAAGATATAGGAGCAGAATTGAGCCATTCGGCCCATCGAGTCTTCTCCACCATTCCATCACAACTGATTTATTATCCCTCTCAACCCCCATGCTCAGTAGAACATGTAGTTCTGAGTTGCAGGAAGTATGGGATACAGAGAGAGATGATGAGAATTAATCTAAGGGAATTGGGGGTGCAGGAATTCACATTAAAAGGGTTGCTGGGCATGGGTGAGAGAGCACAGGTTAGGGTATTTTTAGCTTTCTTAAGGGGCACAGGGTTTTTTTTTATAGGATATGATGGATAAACAGGAATAGGGTACTAGGATGGCCAAAGATGGGAGGATAAAGTGTAGATTAGGGTGTGTGTGTGTGTGTGTGTGTGTGTGTGTGTGTGTGTGTGTGTGTGTGTGTGTGTGTGTGTGTGTGTGTGTGTGTGTGTGTGTGTGTGTGTGTGTGTGTGTGTGTGTGTGTGTGTGTGTGTGTGTGTGTGTGCGCGCGCGCGCGCGATTGGGTGAAGGGATTTAGAATGTGAGTCCATCACACACTCCGGAGCAGAAAGTGGTGGTAATGCACCATTAAGCTGGGTGCCAACCGCAGTAAAACAAGATGGAGAGAGAGAGAGAGAACCCCCATGCTCCTGCATTCTCCCCATAACCTTTCATGCCCTGAATAACCAAGGACCTATCAACCTCTGCTTTAAATACACCCAATGCCTCCACGGCCTCCACAGCCGTCACTGACAACTAATCCCACCTATTCACCACCCTCTGGCTAAGGCAATTCTTCCTCTGAATGGATGTCCATATATTCTGAAGCTGTGCCCTCTGGTCCTAGTCTCCTCCACTAAAAGACATATCCTCTCCACATCCACTTTATCTAAGGCTTTCAATATTTGATAGTTGTTAGTGAGATAGCCCAGCAGGTACAGGCCAGAGCCATCAAACACTTCTCATATGGTAACCGTTTCATTCTCAGAGTCATTCTCATGAACCTCCTCTGGACCCTCTCCAAAGCCAGCACATCTTTTCTTAGATAAGGGGCCCAAAACTGCTCACAATACAGCAAGGCGGTCTGACCAATGCGTTATAAAACCTCAGCATTACATCCTTGCTTTTCTATTCTAGTCCTCTCAAAACGAATACTAACACTGCATTTGCCTTCCTTACCGCCGACACAGTTTGCAAGTTAACCTTTAGGGAATCCTGCATAAGGACTCCCAAGACTCTTTCAACCTCTGATTTTTGAATTTTCTTCCCATATAGAAAATAGTCCACACCTTTATTCCTTCTACCAAAGTGCATGAG
This sequence comes from Hemitrygon akajei, assembly GCF_048418815.1. NCBI lineage: Eukaryota > Metazoa > Chordata > Chondrichthyes > Myliobatiformes > Dasyatidae > Hemitrygon > Hemitrygon akajei. The sequence goes on along the minus strand of NC_133141.1, from coordinate 20,390,415 downwards.
CATACACTTCCCTACATTATATTCCATCTGCCACTTCACTACCTATTCTCCTCATCTGTCTAAGTCCTTTGCAGACTCCCTACTTCCTCAAAACTACATGCCTCTCCACTTATCTTCATACCTTCTGCAGATTTGGCCACAGCCATCAATTCCTTCATCCAAATCATTGATATATAATGTGAAAAGAAGCAATCCCAATATCGACTCCTGCAGCACACCACTAGTCACCGGCAGCCAACTAGAAAAGGCTCCCTTTATTCCCAGTCTTTGCCTCCTGCCAGTCTGTCAATCTTCCATACATTTTAGTACCTATCCCAAAATGCCATAGGGTCTTATTTAGTTAAGCAGCCAAATGTTTGGCTCTTTGTTAATGGCCTTCTGAAAATCCAAATAAACAAAATCCACTGACTGTCCTTTCTCTATCCTGCCTGTTATTTCCCCAAAGAATTCCAACAGATTTATCAAGAAAGATTTCCCCTGAAGGAAACCATGCTGACTTCAGCCTATTTTATCATGTGTCCATTTTATCATGTTACAAGATAGCGCCACGTACTACGGCCGTGTTGCCAGCTCCGTTCCAAATCTACAGTATATGACTAATTTCTACAATTTTCTTAGCATTTTCTGTTCAAGTAGCTGATAGTCACATCAGATATGATAGCCTGACCCTTCTGAACATCGGACAGATGGCATTTACCCACAACGTGCCACCTTTCCTACACTGGGAACCCCTGCTTGCGCAATCCATGGGAGACTCATCTCTTACACTGCTACTACCTTGGAAGAAGCGCCAGATGTGAGGGAGAAGGACCAGCGTCCTGGTGAGGCTGAGACAGTGTGCAAATCAGCCACTGCTCCTTGGCATACACCTGGCAAATGTTCAGTTCCTGGACAGCAAGCTGTGCGAACTGAGAGCCAGAATCCCCTACCAACCTGAAACAAAGGAATGCAACGCTGGCTGACGGAGGAGATACCGGGCCACGCTATCAAGCCCTCTGGGTTCTCCCTTTTGTGGGCGGACAGGTCAAAAAACCTCTCTGGGAAGCGTAAAGGAGGAGGGGTGTGCTTCATGGTCAACAATGCTTGTGTGACCCCCCAGAATGTGCATACACTCAAATCCTTTGGTTCTCTGGACCTGAAATACCTGGTGCTGCTGTGCGGACCCTACTGGCTGCCTAGGGAGTCCACAGCTGTTACCATCACAGCGGTGTACATTCCACCGCAGACTGATACTGACCTGGCTCTCAAGGAGCTGTACGAGACCACCAACACGCTGGAGACTGCTCACCCAGAGGCTGCCTTCATCGTCACTGGTGACTTGAAACGAGCGTTGCTGATGGAAGTCTCTCCGAAGTTTTGTCGGCCCATCCAGGTGAGCATTCGTGGTGATAACACACTTGACCACTGCTACACTCCCTTCTGCAACGCTTACAAAGCTCTCCTTTGACCAGCTTTTGGAAAATCAAATCACTCTTTGATTCCTTGCCAATGTACAGGCAGAAGCTGAAACAAGAGGTGGCCATGGTTAAACCTGTCCACTGTTGGTCTGACCAATCAGTCCCCATGCTACAGGACGTCAACTGGAATATCTTCCATGATGTCTCCGAGTTCATGGATGAAGTCACGTGCTTCATCTGGAAGTGCATTGACGATGTTGTCCCACAGAAGTCGATCGGGGTCTTCCCAAACCAGAAACCCTGGATCAATAAGTTCAGTGTGAGCAGCACTCACAGCACGACGCAGAGCTTATGCTGCCAGCAATCAGCAGGAGCTCAAGAAAATCAGCTACGATCTGCGCAAAGCTATCAAGGCTGCGAAACAACAATACAGGGACAAGATTGAGTCAAGATTCACAACGAATAGCACACGTGACTTGTGGTGAGGGCTGCATACCATCACAGACTTCAAAGCCAAACGTAGTGGTGCTGCCAACATCGCGGCCTCTCTCCCAGATGAGCTCGATCGCTTTTACGCTCAATTCGATGTCGCTAACTCTGAGCCTCCGAGGAAAGCCACCACTACAACCTGGTCATCTCTGAGGCTGAGGCACGCAGATGTTTCCAATGAGTCGCAAGGCTGCGGAACTGGACGGCATCCCAGGGCGAGTACTCAGGATGTGCACAGCACAACTGGCAGGTGTGTTTACAGACGTTTTTAATCTCTCCCTCTCCCAGTGTAGAGTGCCCTCCTGCTTCAAAACATCCACCATTGTCCCTGTACCTAAAAAATACCAAGGTAACATGCCTGAACGACTGGCATCCTGTCGCACTCACCTCAATAATAAGCAAATGCTTTGAGAGGCTGGTCAAGGACTACATCTGCAGCTTGCTGCCACCCAGACTGGACCCCCTACAATTCACCTACTGACACAACCGATCAACAGATGACACAATAGCCACAGCTCTACATACTGTCCTTACACTTCTGGAGAAGCGGGATGCTTATGTGAGAATGCTGTTCTTGGACCACAGTTCAGCATTCAACACCATAATTCCATCCAGGCTCGACAAGAAGCTCAGAGAGCTCAGCCTTCACCCTTCCTTATGCAGCTGGATCCTGGACTTCCTGTCAGAACGCCGGCAGGTGGTAAGAGTGAGCTCCCTCACCTCCACCCCTCTGCCCCTCAACACAGGTGCCCCTCAGGGTTGTGTACTAAGTCCCCTCCTTTACTCCCTGTATACCCATGACTGTGTTGCCATGCACAGCTCGAACCTGCTAATTATATTTGCCAATGACACACATTGATTGGCCTTATCTCAAACAATAACGAGGTGGCCTACAGGGAAGAAGTCATCACCCTGACACAGTGGTGTCAAGAAAACAACCTCTCCCTAAATGTCACAAAAACAAAGGAGCTGGTTGTGGATTACAGGAGGAATGGAGACGGGCTAACCCCTATTGACGTCAATGGATCTGGGGTTGAGAGGATAAACAGCTTTAAATTCCTTGACATCCACATCACCGAGGATCTCATGTGGTCTGTACACACCAGCTGTGTGGTGAAAAAGGCACAACAGTGCCTCTTTCCCCTCAGATGGTTGAGGAAGTTTGGTATGGGTCCCCAAATCCTAAGGACTTTCTACAGGGGCACAATTGAGAGCATCCTGACTGGCTGCATCACTGCCTGGTATGGGAACTGTACCTCCCTCAATCGCAGCACTCTGCAGAGAGTGGTGCGGACAGCCCAGCACATCTGTAGTTGTGAACTTCCGGTGATTCAGGACATTTACAAAGACAGGTGTGTTAAAAGGGCCCGAAGGATCATTGGGGACCCGAGTCACCCCAACCACAATCTATTCCAGCTGCTACCATCCGGGAAACAGTATCGCAGTATAAAAGCCAGGACCAACAGGCTCCGGGACAGCTTCTTCCACCAGGCTGATGAACACACACTGATTTGAGTGTACTCGATATTATATTGACTGTTCTATTTATTATAAATTACTATGATTGCACATTGCACATCTAGACGGAGATGTTACGTAAAGATTTTTACTCCTCATGTATGTGAAGGATGCAAGAAATAAAGTCAATTCAATTCAATTCACTCCAGTTCCCATCTCCCTGCCCAATTCATTTAAACCCTCCCCAACAGCTCTAACAAACCTGCCCACAAGGATATTGGTCTCCCTCCAACTCAGGTGTAACCGGTCCTTTTTGTACAGGTCATACCCTCCCCCGAAGGGATCCCAGTGATCCAGAAATCTGAAACCATGTCTCCTGTCAAATCATCCTATCCTTCCCCTCACCGCTGCGTGGCACAGGCAGCAGTCCAAAGATTACTACCCTTGAGGTCCTGCTTTTCACGCCTCACATGAAGAACATACCACCAACCCTGGATCGATTCTCACCACATTATCTCTTTACTAATCGACAAAGATAGAGAAAAAAATTACTAGAATCTTACATAGAGCCGAAGCCTGTCAAACCAAAGCCACTCTAACCCTGGCCTACACACACAATGGGAAAAGAAAGAATGACTGAGTGGGAAGGGCCCTTCATTATGTTTGCTGCTTGCTGAGCCAGTGGGAAGTGTAGACAGTCCATAGAGGGGAGGCTGGTTTCCATGGTGGATTGCACTGCGTTCGCAGCGCAAACGTCTGGATGAGAACGCTGCCAACTGGCACATTCTAGGGTGCAGGAGTACATGCTGAGGGTAGTACTGAAGCTTGGAGCAGCCACCATTGAAATACAGTGAAGAAGGACCACATTCTGGGTCCTGTCCCACCTAGTCACTGAGGGACTGGTTTGTTCATATGGGTTGTTGAAAGAGAAGGGGGGGGGGTAACGACACTCATGGAGACAATCTCAGTTACCTTTTCAGCAAGGGAGTAGCATATACAAAATACTGCAGGAACTCGGAAAGTCAGGTAGCATCTATGGAAAAGAATAAACAGTCACGTATCGAGCCAAAGCCGTCACCAATCCTGAGGTAAAAGGTACAGTAATGCAAAGATCTACAGTTGCTTGAAGACTCTACACCTCAAGGTTCAGCAACAGTTTCTTCCCCATTGCCATCAGGTTCTTGATCTGAGCTGAGAAACCCTAACACTACTTCGATTATGCTTCCCTCAACTTTTACACTAAAGTCATTATGTTATTTATTTGTTTATTTTGTCATGTACAAAACTTTGAAGATAGTGGCTACATACATTTTATGTGAATTTTAGTGCATGAAATTTATGTTTGCCAAGTTTGTGATGTACTGTGCTGCTGCTACTGCAAAAAGCCGATTTTCATGGCATTTATACCCTCGGTGTACTCGATATGTCCATGGCAATAGACTTGAGCTTTAACTTGAAGGCTTTGAGTGAAGGCCTCGGTGAGATTCGGGGTGAACAGCTACACCCCAGAGATGGGCTTCAGGCCATGGGCAACAAGGCCAAAAGCAAAGAGTTTCAGGAGAAGCAGTTCAGCAATGTCACAGGCCACGCTATTTGATGTTCCCTGAGGTACACAAAAATGTGAGGGGCGTAGATGGAGTATATTCCAGGAATCTTTTATCCCATGGTGGGAGACGTCTAAGACAAGAGGATGTTGGTTTAAGGTGAGAAGGGGGAGGCTTGGAGGAGGAGCCTTTCTCCCCCCAGAGGGGGTGTTTGCCATCTGGACACACTGCCTGAAGGGGTGATAGAGGCAGAAACCCTCACAGCATTCAAGAATCATTGAGACAAGCACTTGAATCACTAAGGCAGAGAAAGCTATGGACATAAAGCAAGAAAATGGGATTAGTGGAGATAGATGCAATGGTTAGTATGGATGTTTATGGGCAGAAGTGCCTGTTTCTGTGCTATATGGCACTGTGATCCTATGAACCCAATTCAGTCCATACAACTTCCAACCCAGCTCCACTCCCTGCCCTTCCCCTGAACATGAGAGAGGATGGAAGAATAATTCACTTAACCCATTCCACACCACCCCAACCTCTCCCTTTCCCTACACCTGCTGCCAGAGATGCAGTAGCCCACCCTGCAGCCCCCAACATCCACCCGGGCGCAGGGGCCTGATGATACACCGACGCTACTTAATCAGTTTATGTGAATTCTTCCTCCAACACCTCGCCAAGGTATGCACATAAAATTCACAGCTATGTTTAAACTGTGAGTTTAAAGGTTAATGATCTCCCAGACAAGACTTTGAAAAAAGTGGCTTTTCGAACTGCAGCCATACACGCTTGTGATTTCGCACAATGGTTCACTGTGTGACTCTGGTGCTCAAAGCACTGAAATCACAAACACAACGTTCACTGCAGTCAGGACTGTCAAGCCATGACAATATTACTGCATTCATGGGAAAGTTTTGGAGATATTCAGTGCATATCAGGAAGAGTATATCAATACAGTAGATAGCAATCAATATTTGCAGATCAATAAATTATATATGAAGCATATGCAAGCCTGTTCATATCATTGATAGCAGATACAATACCAAAGTTTAACAAGCATTTAGCATCATGAAGTGATTCAAGAGGCTGGTCATGGCACACATTAACTCCTGCCTCCCATACAACCTTAGCCTGCTGCAACTGGCCTACTGCCAAAATAGGTCTACAGTGGATGTCGTTTACCTGCCCATCTACTCATCTCTAGAACATCAAGACAGTACAGCCACCTATGTTAGCCTATCATTTATTGACTACCGCTCCACCTTCAATACTATAATTCCAAGTAATCTCATCACCAAATTCCGGATCTTGGAAATCAACACCTCTTCTTACAACTGGATCCTTGACTTCCTGACGAACAGACTGCAATCATTCAGTAAGGATAGGCAGCAACATCTCCACCACAATTATTCTGAACACTGGTGCTCCATGAGGCTGTGTCCTCAGATCCCTACTCTACTCCTCGTACACTCATAACTGCACGGTCAGATCCTGCTCTCGCTCCAAATAGAAGTTTGCAGTCAATACCACTGTAGTGTGCAAATCTGAAATAACAATGAGGAAGTACAGGAAGGAGGTAGAGAGCTTAATGACATGGTGTCGTGACAACAACCTTTCCCTCGATGTCAACAAAACAAAAGAGCTGATCATTGATTTCAGAAAGGGGGCAGTGCACATGCTCCTGTCTACATCAATGGTGTTGAGATTGAAAGGATGAGAGCTTCAAGCTCCAAAGAGTGAAAATTACCAATAGCCTGTCCTGCTCTGACGGTGTTGATGCCATGGACAAGAAAGCTCACTAAAGCCTCTATTTCCTAAGGACACTAAAGAAATCCAACACATCCCTGTTCACCCTCACCAATTTATATAGATGAACCATAGAACGCTCTAAATTCTGGAATGGTTCCAGGCGACAGGAAAGTTGTAAATGTCACTCCATTTTTTAAAAAGGAAGGGAGGCAGATGGAGCGAAATTTTAGGCCAGTAAGCCTGACCTCAGTAGTTGGCTGCGGGTGACCAGTGATGTTCTAAAGGGGTCAGTATTGGGACCACTTCTTTTCACATTATGTGTCAATGATTTGGATGATAGAATTGATGGCTTTGTGGCCATGTTTGCAGACAATACAAAGATAGGTGGAGAAGCAGGTAGTGTTGAGGAAGCAGGGAGTCTGCAGAAGGACTTAGATTGGGAGAATGGGCAAAGAAGTTGCAGATGGAATATAATGTAGGGAAGTGCACCTTGGTAGAAAGAATAAAAATGTGGACTATTTTATTAAATGGGGAGAAAATGCAAAAATCAGAGGTACAAAGAGAATGAGAGTCCTTGTGCAGGTTTCCCTAAGGGTTAACTTACAGGTTGAGTCAGTGGTAAGGAAGGCAACTGTAATGTTAGCGTTCATTTCAAGAGGACTAGAATACAAAAGCAAGGATGTAACGCTGGGGTTTATAAGGCATTGTTCAGACCACACTTGGAATATTGTGACTACTTTTGGGCCTTTTATCTATGAAAAGACGTGCTGGTAATAGAGTGGGCCCAAAGGAGGTTCACGAGAATGATCCCAGAAATAAAAGGGTTAACAGATGAAGAGCATTTGATGGCTCTGGGCTTGTACTCTCTGAGGTTTAGAAGAACAAGTGGGGATCTCATTGAAACCTATTTAAAGGCCTAGATAGAGAGGATGTGGCGAGGATGTTTCCTATAGTTGAGGAATCTAGGACCAGAGGGCACAACTTCAGAATAGAGGGGCATCCATTTAGAACAGACATGAGGAAAAAATTCTTTAGCCAGAGGGTGGTGGATCTGTGGAATTCTTTGCCACAGACAGCTGGAGGTCAAATAATTGGATTTATTTAAGGCGAAGGTTGGTAAGTTCTTGATTAATCAGGGTGTGAAAGGCTATGACGAGAAGGCAGGAGAATGAGGTTGAGAGGGATAAGAAATTTTGCTCCCATGTTTTATGGTCTTATTCTCTCTGGATGTACTGTATAATGACTTGATATGGCAACTGCTCCACCCAAGACCTCAAGAAACTGCAGAGAGTTGTGGACACAGATCGGCACATCACAAAAACCAGCCTCCCTTTCATGGACTCTGTCTATACATCTTGCTACCTCAATAAGGCAGCCAGCATAGTCAAAAATGCCTCCCATCTTGAACATTCTCTCTTTCCTCCCTCCCATTTGGCAGAGGATACAGTACCACCAGGCTCAAGGACAGCTTCTACCCCGCTGTGTAGGACTTTTGAATGGTTTACTGGTACAATAAGACGGACTCTTGACCTCACAGACTACCTTGTTATTTGTTTGTTTATTGAGACACATTGCAGAATAGGCCCTTCTGGCCCCTTGAGCCACACTGCCCAACAATCCACTGATTTAATCCGAGTGTAATCACAGGACAGTTTACAGTGACCAATTAATCTACCTCAACTCTGAACTGATTCTACAACCTACAGAGTCACTTTCCAGGGCTCTATAACATGTTCTCAGTATTATTTTTATTTGCACAAATTGTCTTCTTTTGCACATTGTCTTTATTTATGTATATATTTTCATAAATTCTATTGTATTTCTTTATTTTCCTGTAAATGCTGACAAGAAAATGAATCTCGGGGTTGTATATGGTGACATATATGTACTTTGATAATAAATTTACTTTGACTTTGACTTTGAAAGCTCTATAATATCTGCACAATGCATAAAGCCATTCTAAACTAACCCCATATGCTGCACATAGTCCATAACCCTCTATTCTCTGCCTGTCAGGCAGCAGAAATTCCTGCTGTGTGACCTGGACAACCACAGTAGGCACCTTAAGGAACCACCAGCACTGTCTCCTTAAAGTCCACTGGAAGGTAAATAAACCAATGTCAGGATCCTCTCCAAGCAATACTCCCAACAGCCGGGGCCTAGTTGCACACATTCAGCTCCATTAGGCAGACCATGTTGCTCACGTGTTCTCAAAGCCTCCTTGGAACAGGCAAATATCCTGAGGCCCACAGAGGGAGAACCTGTGGCCCATGGAGAGGCAACATTCAGGATGGGAGTGCGAATCATGAATCCATAAATCAGAGCGCACAGATGTAAGTGGCAGAAACAATGCACCTCCTCACAACCTACCCACCTGCCCTGTCAATTGCCTCCTGACCCATCTATGGAAGAGACTAGTTCCTAGATTGACCTCATCAGTCACCTCGGTACCCACAGAACCCAAGTGGAAGCCTTGTCCCTGAAGAGAAGTACACCAGCATAGAAAAGACAGCAGGTGCATATATTATGATAGATCATACTCTCAATATATAGTCTATGGAAATGCAGTATATAAATAACTTCGAATAAAACAGTCAGTATTATGTACTGTGATCAAGAGTCTCAGCCCTAAACTTCAGCTTTTTATTACTCTCCATAGATGCTGCCTGCCCTGGTGAGTTCCTCCAATATTTTGTTACTCTAGATTTCCAGCATCTACAGAAACTCTTGTGTTTAGTATATACAGTCACATTGATAAACAGGTGACATTTACAGTACTGTATCCCAACATATATTCCTGCAGATAATGCAGACAGTACTTACATTGCAATAAGTAACATATACAGGACTCTGAGTAATATACAGCACTAGTAATAACCCTTCTGCATACACTCAGTGGCCACTTTATGAGGTACATCTGTACACCTGCATATTAATGCAAGTATCTATTCAGCCAAAAATGTGGCAGCAACTCAATGCATAAAAGCATGTAGACATGGGCAAGAGGTTTAGTTGTCCAGACCAAACATCAGAATGGGGAAGAGATGTCATCTAAATGAGCTTGACTATGGAGTGATTGTTGGTGCCAGGTGGGGTGGTTTGAGTATCTCAGAAACTGCTGATCTCCTGGATTTTCATGCACAATAGGCTCTAGAGTTCAGAGAGAATGGTGTGAGAAGCAAAAAAAAAACATGCAGTGGACGGCAATTCTGAGGGTGAAAATGCCTTGATAATGAGAGAGGTCCATTGAGAGCGGCCAGACTGGTTCAAGCTGACAAAAAGACGACAGTAATTCAAATAACCATGTGTTACGACAGTGGTGTGCAGAAGAACATCTCTTGAAGCTTAATGTGGATGAGCTACAGCAGCAGAAGATCACAAACATACATTATTAGGTTTTTCAGGTCTTCTGCCAGACTCTTAAATTTAAGCAATCTCCTTCAAAAGGTAATTGGCAGGTCAACTTTTTTGAACTATACTCCTAAACTGTGGAATTCAATACCTAAGACTATAAGGGATCCAGACTCAGCTGACAGTTTTAAATGCCAACTTAAAACTTATTTATTTAGCTTTGCTTTTAACAAACTTCTTTTTGTCTTGTATTTTCATGTTTATTTTTATTTTTGCATGTATCCAATTTTAAAACACTTTGAACTACATTGTCTATATGAAAGGGCTCCATAAATGAAGTTATTATTATTGTAGTATTTTTATTTTTTCTCAGCTCAACTGGTAAAACCTGAAGTATGGACATAGCCAAGCACACTCATTTCTCAATTGCGAGGAACTTTTGGACTATTCTATTGATGTTTAGTATTGTGTATGTCTGAAGATTTACATAAATATTGCTGTGTAGCCCTAATGATTTAATGCTATTGTGTAATGCCTTTGGGATGATACCAGTTGTAGATTTTACTATTGGGACAAAGTAAACCCTGTTTATGTTCCATAGTTTTTCAATTTCCTCTTTCAATTCAGTATCTTTCTGGTGTCTTTCACTTATTGATTTCTGTGAGTTGTGTGTATTTGGAATGGCTATATCTATTAAGTACGTTGTTCTTGCTTGTTTATTCTGCATTATTATATCTGGACGGTTAATCTGGATTGTCCTGTCTGTAACAATGGATCTGTCATAATATAATTTGTGGGACTCTGACTCTAAAATTGGATCAGGCTTGTATTTAAAGTAAGATATGGTTTCTTTTATGAATTTGTACTTTAAAGCAAGATTTTGGTGAGTGATATTTGCCACTTGATTGTGCCTGTGTGAAGTAATCAGATTGAGTTAAACTGCTGCAGGATCCTGTAATGTGTTGGATTGTTTTTGGTTAACTTTGGCATTTTCTGCTTTTATTGTCTTGATTTGTTGTTCTTTTATTACGTATTTTTAATAATTTTTTGTGTTAACCACCTGGGACTGTATGGCCACAAGGAACCCTTCTCTTTCTGGGAAGAGATCTCCAACTCTGAGCCAGGCATTCGACGCTTCCTTGTCAATATCTAGTCTGTTCAGATCGTGGGGATTATTATTATTATTATTATTGTTGTTAGATACAGAAGATACCTAATAAAGTGGCCATTGCTGTATATGTTACTGAAAAAAAAACTCATATATGAAGTACTACTGTGGATAAGGAGGACAGTATCTACAGCACAATTTGACATGCTCAATATCATGGACAATGCCAACAGTATATGGAGCATTAATGGTAAACCACCGGTATGAACAGTGGCATAGGTAATAGATTGTATATGGACTACTGTAGACAATACAACTGGTCTACAAAGGGCAACAGATGCTGCCAGTATATACAGAATCATTGGTAATGCACTGCAATTGATTTTACAGTCAGTAAATACAGCTCCAGAAATAACTCATTCAGTGTTTGCAGACAGAATGAGATCTTGGCCTTGGAGGGTGCAGAGAAGATTTACTATTGAGTTAACCTATGGCAGAAGTTTCACAATGCAGAGTCATATTGTCTGGAATTTAGAAAATTAAGAGTCAATTGGATTGAAGTTTTATAATATTGAAGAGGACTGATGTGGTGGAAGGAGAGAAACTCCTGTCACTGGTCAGGGAGTCTGGGTCTAGGAGGGCAAAGTCAGCAACCAGAGCTGCAGTTTCAACAGCAACACTTCCACACACAGAGGATGCAGGAGGTTTTGATATCATATGGCAATTGGGATATAGGGATGAGGAGGGTTTGTAAGGTTGAATCTTGGAACAACCATGATCTGATTGGATTGTGTATGATGTTTCAAAGGTCATTTGTCGAGATATTGTGATAAATAACACAAGTAGTATGCAAGCACAGATTATAAAAATAAGTAATTCTGCGGAAGCTGGAAATCATCTGCTGTATCATTGATTTCTCCCACTTCCAGTAATTTCTCCCACTCCTCCTTTTCTCCCTTTCCATGCCCTATTCTGGCCCCCCTCTTACCCTTTCTCCTCACTTGCCTCCTTCTGGTGCCCCTCCTCCTCCCCTTTTTCTCATGGTCCACTCTCCTCTCCTAACAGATATTTTCTTCTTCAGTTCTTTTCTACCTATCACCTTCCAGCTTCTTACTTCATCCCCCCTCTCCCATCCACCCATCTTCCCCCTCACCTTCTCATCTGGCTTCACCTATCACATTCAAGCTTGTACTCCTTCTCCACCCTGTCCCCACATTCTATTCTGACTTCCTCACCTTTCCGTTCCAGTCCTGATGAAGCGCCTCGGCCCGAAGTGTCGACTTTGTTCCTCTCCATAGATGCTGCCTGATCTGCTGAGCACCTCCAGCATCCTGTGTGTGTTGCATAGCACATATAACACAGTTGGTATATTCAGTACAGTACTACAACAGTGTGCACAATGCTAGATGACAGTCAATGTGTAAAGTACAATAAATGTCACAGGCAATATTGATGGGACAATCTGTATCACAGTTGTATATACAGTGACATAGATAACATAGTCACTCTGTAGGTTGTTATAGTTAGCATTCAGTGTTGTAGATAATGCAGTTGGTTGGTATTTAAGTGAAGATTGTAGTCAATATATAAACTATTAAAGATAAGAGAGTCTGTATATGGAGGACTGTAGAAGATGCAGTCAGTATACCTAGTACCATAGATAAGAGTATATACAATAGTTTTGGAAACAGATTGAATATTCATTTCAAAAGATTGCACAGACTACATACAACGATCTAGATTAAAGGATCAGTACATAAAGTTTGTAAATAACCTCATTAGTATTTACTTACTGCCTGTTACGCCACTGGCATTTAGAGCAGCAATGAAGCAGTGAAGGTCCTCCATCTCGGGCGGTGTTCAGGGCTTCCTTCATCATGTCAGTAACTTCCTTTTGGTTTTCACACAAATCCCAGGTGGAGACCTTCACAAATACCATCACACTCAGATGTGAAAGAATTCTTCACCGCTGTTTCTGGAACAATTTTGTTTTACCAGTCAGGTTGTTAGCCCTGAGCTGAACCCCCGAACCTGGATGACCAATAGACCATTTTTAGTCTTTCTCTCTACCCTTGACCTGTTTGGCATGGGTGACCCTGCCATAAGCCAAAGCATAAAGCCCTGACTCCAGCCAACACAGCTCTCCAGGTCATTGAGGCATGCAAGCCTCCAAACCTCGGCAAGGTTGTGGTCCTCTTATTATCAGTATCTAGAGTTCCAAAAATAATGCTGTTACTGTGTGTGTGTGTGTGTGTGTGTGTGTGTGTGTGTGTGTGTGTGTGTGTGTGTGTGTGTGTGTGTGTGTGTGTGTGTGTGTGTGTGTGTGTGTGTGTGTGTGTGTGTGTATATATATATAAACTATAGAACACATTTACCATAGATAATGACAAATTCTCCTCCTTCTGTGTGGAGTTCTCATGTTCTTCCTGTGACCACATGAGGTTCCCCTGGGTGCTCTTGCTTCTTTCCACATCCCAAAGACATGCGGGCTGGTTGGTTTACTGGCCACTGTAAATTGCCACTGATGTGCAGGTGGGTGATAGGAAAATCTGAAATAAAAGCAGATAATGCTGGAAACACTCAGCAGGTCAGACAGCATCTGTTAAGAGAGAAAACCTGTTAATTTTCAATTCAAAGATGCCTTGTCTGAAACAGTTATCAGACAGATCTTTGCCCTGAAAAGTCAACTCTGTTTCTCCTTCTACAGATGCTGCTTGACCTGCTGAGTGTTTTAATCAATTTTCTGTTCTTTCATTTTCTGGAGACACTTGTTATATTTTTAGCACTGTTACAGTCTTATTTTAAAGCTGGCCTATTCCTGAGGAAACCATTTATTTAAAGTGAGCAACAGTGATATCTTTATTTGTGGTTTGAGATGGCACAAAGATGCCTGTGTGAAAAATAAAATGTCACATTCCTGTGGAAGGAGAGACTTTGCTGGGGTTGGTTTTGAAGCCTTCATCAGAGACCAGAATTGTTTCCAAACTGGAATCAATTTGACTTGCTAAGACTCAGATCAAGAATAGCCCATTTGTTGCAGAGAATTCTTCCAGGGATGTCCAATTCTCCTCCTTACTGATTTGAGTCTGTCATGTGTGTGTAGAAATAACATATTGCAATTCACAGTGAAACCACGTCCTGACAATATGTACACTTCCTGAATGAAATGTGATGAGAAGTAGCTAAGTAAAAGCCAATATGCAATATGCTTGGCAACAAGGGCGAGTGTGATGGTTTGTTTTATTCATTCACAGGATGCGGCCCTCGCCGGCAAAGTCAGCATTTATTGCCTGTCTCTGTTTGTCCCCGAACTGATTTACTTTTTAGGTTAATTTACTAGCTGGTGAGAGAACTAAGCAAGGACAACAAATTTGCTTCCCTCAGGAACACAAGTGTTTTTTTTTAAACAATGTGGATTCATATTCACTATTGCTGCTACTGGCTCTGTATTTAATTAATTGAATTTAAATTCTCCAGTCGGGATTTGAATGCACATCTCTGGATCACTGGTCTGGGTCTCTGGATTACAGGTCCAGATAACAACTGTGATACCAGGCCTCTACTGCTCGTTGCTTTATACGTAGTATTGTAGAGATACAGTGGCACGCAGAAGTTTGGGCACCCCTGGTCAAAATTTCTGTTACTGTGAATAGTTAAGCGAGTAGAAGATGACCTGATTTCCAAAAGGCATAAAGTTAAAGATGACACATTTCTTTAATATTTTAAGCAAGATTACTATTTTATTTCTATCTTTTACAGTTTCAAAATAACAAAAAAGGAAAAGGGCCCGAAGCAAAAGTTTGGGCACCCTGCATGGTCAGTACTTAGTAACACCCCCTTTGGCAAGTATCACAGCTTGTAAATGCTTTCCATAGTCAGCTAAGAGTCTTTCAATTCTTGTTTGGAGGATTTTCGCCCATTCTTCCTTGCAAAGGGCTTCTGGTTCTGTGAGATTCTTGGGCCGTCTTGCATGCACTGTTCTTTTGAGGTCTATCCACAGATTTTCGATGATGTTTAGGTTGGGGGACTGTGAGGGCCACGGCAAAATCTTCAGCTTGCGCCTCTTGAGGTAGTCCATTGTGGATTTTGAGGTGTGTTTACGATCATTATCCTGTTGTAGTGGAGATCCTCTTTTCATCTTCAGCTTTTTTACAGACGGTGTGATGTTTGCTTCCAGAATTTGCTGGTGTTTAATTGAATTCACTCTTCCCTCTACCAGTGAAATGTTTCCCGTGCCACTGGCTGCAACACAAGCCCAAAGCATGATCAATCCACCCCCGTGCTTAACAGTTGGAGAGGTGTTCTTTTCATGAAATTCTACACCCTTTTTCTCCAAACATACCTTTGCTCATTGCAGCCAAAAAGTTCTATTTTAACTTCATCAGTCCACAGGACTTGTTTCCAAAATGCATCAGGCTTGTTTAGATGTTCCTTTGCAAACTTCTGACACTAAATTTTGTGGTGAGGACGCAGGAAAGGTTTTCTTCTGATGACTCTTCCATGAAGGTCATATTTGTGCGGGTGTCACTGCGTGGTAGAACAGTACACCACCACTTCAGAATCTGCTAAATCTTCCTGAAGGTCTTTTGCAGTCAAACAGGGGTTTTGATTTGCCTTTCTAGAAATCCTACGAGAAGTTCTCTCAGAAAGTTTTCTTGGTCTTCCAGACCTCAACTTGACCTCACCATTCCTGTTAACTGCCATTTCTTAAATTACATTACGAACTGAGGAAATGGCTACCTGAAAACACTTTGCTATCTTCTTATAGCCTTCTCCTGCTTTGTGGGCATCATTTATTTTAATTTTCAGAGTGCTAGGCAGCTGCTTAGAGGAGCCCATGGCTGCTGATTGTTAGGACAAGGTTTGAGGAGTCAGGGTATTTATAAAGCTTTGGGATTTGCATCACCTGGCCTCTCCTAATGATGACTGTGAACAAGCCATAGCCCTAACAAACTAATTAAGGTCTGAGACCTTGGTAAAAGTTATCTGAGAGCTCAAATCTCATGGGGTGCCCAAACTTTTGCATGGTGCTCCTTTCCTTTTTTTCACTCTAAAATTGTACAAAACAAAAATAATACACTAATCTTGCTTAAAGTGTCGAAAAGAATGTTTCATCTTTAATTTTATGACTTTTGGAGATCAGTTCATCTTCTACTCACTGAACTATTCACAGTAACAGAAATTTTGACCGGGGTGTCCAAACTTTTGCATGTCACTGTATATATTCATTCTGATGAAACACAGTAAGCACAAATAACACAAAAAAACCCACAATAAGTAACATGATTGGATCTGGAGTAACAATCGTTTTATTGTCCTTTACACTTGTGTACTAAAGAATTACAATAAACTATCTTGAATCTTGAATACATGGTTTATTAGTATAGCAACAATATGACCAATTTGCATTACAGTGGACTTTTTTGTTTTTTCATAATTTATACTTTTTTCTGTGAATGTTGTGTCCCTGATGCTCTGTGCCTGTGATGGTGTGACAAATGAGTTTTTCATTGTATCTGGGCACACATGTACTTGTGTAGATGACAATGAACTTGACTTTGACTTTGCTCATATTTCTCTTCCAATCAGTTCTCTGAAGTTGCAGTGTGGTATGTGGCCATGTTATCTTACTTCATTGTCAAATATCCTTACTTCTGTGGCAATCAGTTCCCTGGAATTGTTCTCATGTCAGCTAAGCTCATCCAAATTTGTCCGCATTATGAAAGATAAAGTGTTCCTGTTCAATGGATAAGGCAAGTTTGAAGGCATGTGGGCCAAACGTGGGAAAATAGGCATCTTGGACAAAGTTGGTCTGTTTCTGTGCTGCATAACTCTTTGCTTCTCTATGACTATCTAACGATGAGTATAATCACAGCTTCCACCTCGCTGTTGTGGTGTGATTTAGAAAGGAGGATTTGTATTTCTATAACATCATTCATAACTCCAAGCACTGTACAGATAGTGAAGTGTATTGTTGCTGTAACGTGGGAAACAGAGCAATCAAGTTTACACGGCAACTCCCATAGATAGCAACATGACCAGGACTTGGAGAGCCTGTTTCAGTGATAGGTAAAAGTTATGTTCCCTGATCTTCTCTGACTGAGTACCTTGGGATTCTTTGCAACTATCTGTGAGGTGAGACGAGTTTAACACTGCATCTGAAGGTAACACCTGTGACACTGCTGTGCTGAAGTACAGGCTAGATTTCATTGCATGCATTCTCTACATTACCATTTCAAAAGCATTTAATTGGCTGCAGTGCACCTTGTCACATCCTGAGACCAAGAAAGTCACCACACAAATGTGCATTCTGGCTCAAAGATGAGAGTTTTACCAATGAAGCCACAGATGTTACAAAGGATTTAAAGTTAAATCGCATATATCAAACAGTATATCTCTACTGAGAACAAATAAATGAATGTATATATACCATATGTGTACATAAGAATTCCTTCATATAAACTTCCAGCCCAATGCAGAGGGTGCTCCTTTTCAGTCAGGGAAATAAATGGGCTGCTTATGCCCTCTCCGCTGAATGTAAAAGTCTAATGGCACCATCCTGAAGAAAAGTATGGTGGTTATCATAAAGAGTGCTGGAATCTTTCAACTGGTCAGGCAGTATCTTATGGAAAGAAAATCAGAATTAATATTTCAGCTCAAAGACCTTTATGTCTCCCACTTATCTCAACAGTGCTGAGGCCAAGAGGGTTGAGAGTTTCATGTTCTCGAGAGAGAATATCGCCAATAGCTTGTCCTGGTCCAACTATGTAGATTCTATGGCTAAGAAGCTCACCAATGCCTCTGTTTCCTCAGTAGGCTAAAGAATTTTTTATCTGTGCACCCTATCATAATGGCCTGGTAGAACACCTGCTCAGTCAATTAATGAAAAAAATTGCAGAGTTTCATCTATCACCTGGTGGTTCTCTCTCCCCTTCCCCCACCTTTTAAATCTACTCCTTCAGTTTTTTTTCTCCAGTCCTGCTGAAGGGTTTCGGCCTGAAGCATCAACTGTACTTTTTTCCAAAGATGCTACCTGGCCTGCTGAGTTCCTCCAGCATTTTGTGTGTGTTCCCCTTCATGGACTCTGCCTACACTTCTTGTTGCCTTGGTGAGCAGCCAACATAATCAAAGACCCCGTCTGACCCAGATATTCCCCACTTCCATCGGACAGAAGATAGAAAGGCCTGAAAACATGTATCACCAAGCTCAAGGATAGATTCTATCCCACTGGGCTCTTCCCTAGTATGATAAGATGTACTCTTGACCTCTTAGTCACCCTTACATCTTATTGGCTACCTGCATTGTACTTTCTCTATAATTGTAACACTTTATTCTGCATTCTTTTATTGTACTACCTCAATGCACTGATGTATTAAAATTATCTGTATGGATGGTATGCAAAACAAAGCTATTTGACTGTACTTCAGTACATGTGACAATAATAAACTAATTCAGCAATTCAATTTACCAATTTATCTTATTCATTAGTTTCTCTCTCCATAGATGCTGCCTGGCCTATTGAATATTTCCATAATTTACTGGGTTTGTTTCAGACTAACAGTGTCTGTAATTTGTTGGTTTTTAAGGGTGGCTATTGGCACTGCCCGGCACGACTATTGCTCCTTGGTCACAAAATAAAACAGATTATCTGACCGTTTCATAAATTGCTGTTTGTGGGAGCTTGCTGTGCATAATAGGCCCGCTTTAATATCTCTCGTACAACGGGGACCACCATGTCAGAGGCATTTCACTGGATGCAGAGTGCTTCGGAACATCCCAAAAGGCGGTATAAAGATAAAAGTCTGTCTTTTCAGAAAGCACAGAGCCAACGTGCACTAGGACCTAGTGGCGATAGAACTTGTGCTCGGTCCCAGTTCAGTCCATTTCCAACTTCCCGTCCTGACGTCAGCCTGCTCCTTTGGCTCAGGTTTGACATTAAAAAGAAAAATGCTGCTGTCGGTGCCACGGGCAGGATTTAGTCCGTATCCCTATTCTAACCGTTCATCAAAGAAGGTAAAAAAAAAGCAAGGCTGGTTCACATGATTGCGATCTTTGCTGCGGGGCTCTAATGTGTTGGGGTAGCGTTGAGAAAGTGAGTGGGTGGAGAAATTGTACGGGTATCTTGTGGGCTCGGTTTATGTCCCTGCCTCAGCACTTTAAGAACACTTTCAAAATATGTGTGATCTCCTTTGGCGCCGTAGCAGAAACTCAGAAGAGAGATTGGCTTGTTTTTGTATGTGTGCGTTCTAATTTACAAACAAAAAGTGGGAGATAAAAGTTTCTACGAGTCTCGCCGAGCCCACTGGGGACTCGCTTCAACTCCAACGTGCAGACTGTGATTTAATATTAGTGATTCGTTTCAATAGAAAAGAGGGAGGTTGTGGGGAAAGGTGGTTGGTGGTGGTTTGAGAAGCGATTGGAGAACTGGAAGTATTTGTTGTGGTTTGCTATTTCTAGTAGGGCCCACAATGAGCCGTGGCGTGCAGAGAGGAAAAGGGGGCGATTGATGGCAGGAATCAGCCCGAGCGAGACTGGGCCATGTTCAACATGTATCGCATTAACAAACGGCGGTGGGGTGAGGGGGGGGGGGAAGCAGGAGGGGGTGGTTGAAATAAACCGTACTGGGTTGTTTAAATACAGTCATATCGAAAGTATCCAGTTGCACAAACGCATTCCTTTCTTGCGTTGGGATGAAGGGAGGGCTCTTTTTAAAAAAATGTTTACAATGTTTTGATTAAATCATTCAATCCTTTACCAATGCAACACGTTCTCTTTTTTTTAAAAGCGGGTAGGTTTTTTTTGAAGGGGGTGGAATGGATCAGGCGATCAGGCTTCAATCGGCGGTTTAAAAAAAGCCATCAAGAATGAATATTTTGGGGTTGGAAGCATCAAGGTTCTGGGTATGTTTCCCCCACTGAGTTGTTGGCTGGTTTCATTCTGTATCTCCGTGACCCCGTCGGTTTGCGTGTTGATTGACCGGCCGCTGATGGTTGCTCGGGAAGCGGAGAGGGAGGGGATATTGATTGCTCTACCTTCCCTTCGAGGCACGTGACCTATTTTCTGGGGGTTTGGGGAGCGTAAGTGGGCGTGTTGTGCATTTTGTGTGCAAAATTAGACCCTTTTGGTGTCGGGATCGCAATGCATGTAGTTCCCTCAGTGCGGGCTTCTGCTCGGTTCATGACTGACCGATCAAGTTTAATGTGAGAATTCTGTCCCTCTCTTTCGAATTGGCGCCAGCATGTAATGTACATTCAACATGAAATCCCATGTTTAAACACGGGGACCTGTTCCACTTGGCTCTCTATTCGCACGTTTCAGCCTGGGAATCGGGAGAGAGAGAGAGAGAAGGCAGTTTCTTTTAATGCCCGCGACTTTCGTTTCATTCTGACTCTTGGCAGAGGGGTCGTGGTTGGGGGGAGATGAGGCCATCTCTCACTGTGGGAATTCGGGGTGACTATAATTGGATTTCCACTGACACATTTACCTGGCTTCTCAAGACCGGAATATGCATAAGAAAGCAGCAATCTTCTAATTTATTGGCTGGTTCAATTATTTTAGTCCAGTCCAGACTTTACCTGGAGTAAATTTAGGACCGTTAAAACCGTAAATTAAGCACAATATATTGTTTTTGGGGGGCGCACGTTTTTATTTAATTAAAATAAAATATCTCCTTTTGGATTAGCTAATCATTGAATCATTAGTTTGAAACATTAATACCTTCCTACTGTTGAAAGTGCCCCTCCACCTCAGTCGTGTGTGTATGTGTGTCGGGGGGGGGGGGGGAGATTGCTGAGAGTGTGGGACAAATAATCCTCGTTGAAATTTCACCTTTTTAAAAGGTGAAGGTTTCAGGTAGCCCCCCCCCACCCTCCAAGCCCCCCTGCCCCCTTTCGAACCTTCAAAAGCCCACGCTTAGTCCCACGAGTTTCTTCCATGTATCTTTTAGCACTTCTGAAGTGGCGCCGGTTGACAGATTCACACTATATTTGTTTAGACCATGGAGTCACTCGGCGGCTCTGTCTTCACACAAGCACTCGGGAAAAAACTTCAGCGTCCTCCTGTAACAAACGCAATAAAAGCAGAATCGGGTGAAAAGCACGCAATGGTCAATTATAAACACCCAAGACATTTTAACGTATAAGAAAAAGAACAAAGAAGAAACCGGGGGTATAAAATCATGTATGTCACTTTTCCATATTCTCAGTAGATGTGTTAAAGTTGAACTCCTGTCTGGAAATGACACAGATCAACCTGTTTTCCATCCGTTTATAATATTGGGAGTGGGGGCGGGCGGGCGAACTATGTTGCAATAGTGGGGTCAATGCGGTCACAGTTCGGGTCGAATCGGTGTGAGGTGGTTGAGCTGTAACTGAGGTTAATCCGACACGGATTCCCGGAGAGATTGGAACAAAGGTTCTGTGTTAATAGGTGCGAGAAATTATATACAGAACAAACTACACAGAACTCGGCTGTCCTGCCCCGCTAGTCTGTGCTATAGTTCGAACTCGTCACGAATCTCTTCCCAGTCAATTTACCTTAATTTAGCCTTCCAAAAGTAAGTTTATGAGTTCCCTTGCTGCTGTACGTGTTCTGCACACAGATGAAGCTGAGATGTATGATATATACAACATAAGTATAGTAAGTATATATAGCTCGATGTTTTGCTAATTGTGATTTTACCCTGTCGGTAACAGGCTATTGTATCTGGGTTTAGAAATTCTATTTTTCAGGACGGAGCTCCCTAACGCCGCCTCGTGAACGGCAGATATGTATGTGCGCTCGTTACATTGATACTCAGAAGTGTTTGTCCTGGCAGTGAGGATTTAGCGTGTGTTCTCCAAAAGGAAAAACGATCCTTTTCCTGCACTTTCATGCTTAGTTTAGCATTTGCGTCCATTCCAAGCGAGACAACCCCTACACTACATGTTTAGAGAGACTAAAAGGCGAGATATTATTAACTTATTTGTTCATCGTTGTTAGCAAAAATCACATTACATTAAGAAACAATGGCATTTGATTGGAGCCTGGCATTTTGAGAGACGCGCTTTACTTCCATTGAGAAAGGGGTTAAGGTGACTGTTAGTCAGTTTGTGGTTTCACCCGGAGGAGCGAGTTTCCAAATGAAAGTCTGGGTGTGGGGCATGGACCGGAGGAAAGTTTTTAAGGGGGTAGCTGGAATTGGGGAAGATGGGCATATTGCTTGTTGTAAGCGGCGGTGAATTCCAGAGGTGAGCGGTTCAAGAGTTCGCCCAGCAGTGGGAGTGGAGAATTTGAGGGCTTGTTCCCTGGGGAAATTGCGCTATGGGTAGGAAATAAAGGTCATGTCTACTGTTGAATAATAAAAAAATACAAGGTTGCCCGTAAAAGGAACTTCCATTGACTGAGACACCTTGATCACTTTTTTTTGTCCCTTGGCGGAGAGGTTCCATTCACCGATTTACAACGGCGGCGAAATGGTGGGGATCAGAATAAGTCCGGATTGTTTCTTACTCGGGATTCTGTGGAGTAAAAGTCGGCGAATAGTTGCAATTGGGTTTTAAATTCGCGGGAAGTTAGCCTGACTGCGGCAAAAAAAAAATCAAAAAGACGACCGAGACACGAAAGGGGGAGAAACCGCAATGTTATCCCAACTGACTGAATTAGAAACTGTTAAGACAAGTTGTTAACCGGGCTCGGACACTTTCGTTGCAATCTCCCCATTCCCTCGCTGTTTAATTATTGATCTACAAAAGCATCTTCCTCAGTAAAATATCCTACGCTTTTCCTGCTAGTGTGTTAAGTGCATTTAAATCGCTGTTAAGTCTTGTTCTCGGTGGTTTTAATAATGTTCTGATGCCATTAGCTGTGCTTTTCATTCGCGATTTGAATTCGGTTTCAGGGGATCTTGTGGATTTAGTCTTTATTAGCGTGATGTATTGATGATTGGGGTGAGTGGGGATTTGGTGAAATCTGCTGTTCGGAAGAGATGCAAACCTGTCTCGACCCGTTGCTCCCGCTGAAAGTAAGATATGTGTGCGTGTGTGGAGAGAAGGGTGTGCGTTAGCAATAGTGCGGGAACGAGAGAGAGAGAGAGAGAGAGAGAGAGAGAGAGAGAGAGAGAGAAAGAGAGAGAGAGAGAGAGAGAGAGCGAGAGCGAGAGCGAGAGAGAGAGAGAGAGAGAGAGAGAGAGATACACGTTTTTCACAGGCACACTAAGAGGGATCTGGGCAGGTACTTGAATGAGCAGAGCATAGAAGAATATGGAGCTAATGCAGGCAAGCGGGATCTGTAGCGGTGGTCAGCATAAATAGTGGTCCGAAGGACCTGTTTTTATGTTGTATAACTCTATGTCTAAGGAGAGCTTTTGTATTAAAGTGTGCACGAAGGAAGATGAAGAAGTGTGTTTGTGTCAAAGCAAAGCAAAGAATTGCGTGAAAATGTGTCTGTGTGTCAGAGGGAGATAGTGTATTCTGAGAGTGTGCATTTGTGAAAGTGAGTTTAACAGCGAGGAAAGATATTGTGGATGCCAGGTATGAGTGTGAAAGAGTGAAAGTCAATTTGTGACAGTGCATGGATGAGGAAGAGAAGGTAGATGAGTGTATGTATGTGTGTGAGAGAAATTGAAACGTGTGCGTAAGTGGGCGAGAGAGGGACATGGAAGTGTGTGTTGTTTCTGGCGATCAGGGTGGCCCAAGGAATAGCCTTCCCGGGGTGCAGAAGAAATGGCCGCTGAATCATTTAGTATGTGCTTTTGCGTAGTCACACAAGCATCGTTTAAAACTTGAAGGTCCCGCGGGTCTGTCTGTGTGTGTGTGTGTGTTTCTGACTGGCGGTCTGGTTCCACAGATTTAATCTCAAAGAATTTCTGGCATGCCAAGCAGAGACATTGCTATGGGTAGGTGGGGGAGTGTATTGGTGCAACGGGAAGATCTAAGAGCCACATACCCACGACTCAGATCGCCAATGAAAGATATCGCCCAGGCCATGGGACTCTGCATGGCACTAACAGCAGGCGAGCGATGTGACAGCAGCCGTTCTTCACGACAGGTTTTCAGGTGTCACGTGCCTCCCCGACGTCCCTCCCCTTGCTCCACTCGGAGTGGCTGAGCCTGAAATTGAAGGCAACTGCAAGTTTTGTAGCAAATCTAAAGCGCGGGAGGAGCCTCGGGGACTTTCTCCCACCCCAACCCCCACCCAAATGCACCCAACCCGTTCTCGATTCACTTGATAAAAAGCTGGAGAGGGCAGTCATCCGGAGCATTCGGCAGATGCTCTTACCCTCGCTCCCTTCCTCCCTACCCCTATCCCTCAGAACAAAGTCCATATTCCCAGACCTGGTTTTAATTCGAGGTACCTTACACTACTGAGGGTATTTCAACCAGAACCTGGGATAGGAGTAGTCGAGGAGAGCGGTGTGAGTATGTGGGTACAGCAGGCATCGGGATGGGACGGTGTAATATGGCACGGCGCAGTCCTTTCAAACGTCCTGATAAGAACGAAGCAGGTAGGTAACAGCCGTTTCACCTTGTCAGTTTTTGCGCCTTGTTATTATCATGCCTTTGTATTGGCGTGCCTTGTTATGCTTTCAAGCTGCGATGAAGTCTGTATGGCTGTCGGTGTCGCGGCATTCAATGCTTTCTTGCTTATATATATATATATATATATAGATACACACACACATATATATATACATACATATATATATACACACACACATATATATATATTGCTTGTGTATATATGTAAGAGTAATTCCCGCGACTGATCCCTCCCACCGGACCCCCAGCAACTGTCCGCAGCGCGGTCCGTTTCCTGTCCGGTGTAAATGGTCCACTTTGCGCCCTGCGCTTTGTCGAGTGTCAGCCGCCAACTTTTAACCGCTTTGATTTTCCAGAGAGAAGTTTTCGGGTCATGTTGGGGTCTGTTGCCATGTTGATACACTGTATGGTGTGTTGGGCCGAATGTGTTACTTTTCCACGTGGTATGTTAGTGCAGTTTACAGTTTGCTGCAGTACCTGTAAGCGGGCGTTCAGCATTTGCTTTGGCATGCATTTTGTTAATGCGGTGAGTTATATGTGGTTTGTGCCATTCAATTTTGTTGGTTTAATGCATTATATGTTGCATTGGTGCAGTGTGTATTGTATCCTATTGCTCCACGTGTTCTGTAACTGTGGCACATGCCACACTAATGTGGACGATGTTGCATTCATATCACCTGTGGTACATTGACATGGTGTTGGTAATGTCGGTGTATTGTAGGGTGTGTTGCGTTAGCATCACGAATGCCCTTCTGGCATGATATGTGGAACTGCCACCGTGAAAGGTATGTTAGTGCCTTAAGTTCCCTTATGTCAATGTTGGAGCAATAAATACATTGGAGTGGCTAACGGCACGTTGGTCTGCTGTGCACATTGCATTAATGTTACACATGTTTTAGTCTGAATGGTTTAGTTGTGCTATTGTCTGACTACAAATTGTGTCATTGTGCTGTACATGACATTGTTGTAGCTGGCGTAATATCTACAATGCAGATCTCTCGACTATCCAAGCTTAGCAAGGTCTCTTCAATCAAAAATCTTGATCATGTAATTTTATTATCAGCTGGGAGAGAGCATAGGCAGTTCACCTGGTGAGATTACAGAAGAGGCCTCTTCACAACTCACTTCCACTGGTAAAGGAGTTTAAATTTCCCGAGCGGTTATCTCAGCGCTGCTTAATCTCAGACGACCGCCCTTTGATCCTGAAGTAGCCTTTTGTTGTCGAACAATTTCAGTTCAAAGAGATTTTGGCTGGATTTGAAGTAAGCCTGTTATTACTTTCCTAAAAGTATACATTTTTTTCCTTGAGTGTAACATTTCTATAAATGTCATAAGCTGAAAGCACATCGGCAGGTTATAGAGTAGACGCTGTTTATCCAAAACTTTGCAGAGGGCTGGCCCGCCTCTGTAGCATCCAGTAATTGTCTGCTCTTGCATGTCTTAGATACAGTGAAAAGGGGAGAGCATTAAACCAACGGCATTTGTTAACTTGACCAAGTGCATGTGTTCCTGTCAGTTGTGGCTCCTTGTCCCTTGTTTAATTGTTCCCTGAGTCATCTGCGATTATATTCTACTCGTGTCTCATTATCGTCCAATATCAGAAGGTTGTAGGTTCCAAGACCCAATTCAGAGTCCTAAGCCTCTATCATGCATAAACACTCTCTAGAACAGTACAGTGGTTAGTGCTTTCAGAGTGAGATCCTCTGCAGTAGATTTTATGAAGAGTGAGGCTTGTACCCTCACCAACATTCACTCCTTGGTAAACCCTTCTCTTTAAATAATCTGGTCCACAGGTTATCAAATCCACAAGGTAGTGGTGAAGTTCGAAGCCACTTTTCTGGGCCAAGATGGTGGCAGAGAAACCGCTAATGTCAAGTGGGGTCCTGCAAAAAAAGAGAGGGTTATGGACATCTTGCTGCTTGTGGGATCTTTCTGTGCACAGGTTTGCAGCTTTTCCTGACTTACGGCAGCTTTGATAGGGAGATCTAAAACGTGATGCCAGCCGTACTAAAAATCTTGCCTGGAGCAAGACAGAGAGAGTGTGAGAGAGAGAGAGAGAGAGGGGTGGCAAGAATGTGAGGGGGACAGGGGGAGACAGAAAGAGAGAGACAGATGGACAGAGACAGTGAGCCATAGGGATTGAGAGTGAGGGGCGGGAGACAGAATGGGGGAGAGAGAGAGAAAGAAAGAGAGCTATCCGTGTATAGGAGACAAGAAACAGGCTTGTGTCTTTCTGTAAGCAGGGAACAGATCACATGAAGGCTCTTGGCTGTGGCGGGGCTGGTAGGTGCCTTGAGCTGGAGACGGCGTTTCATGAGCTCTCAAGGTCTGGTATTGCAGAACCTGAGATGTTTCTTTCTACCTCACTCCCCCCAAGATTGTCCAGCTTTTCTCTTGTGTCATTTGCCTTCCTTTCCCCATTGTCTTTACCTTGGAGCCTGGCTCCTCAGGACTGAACCCTGCAAGGATCTGCCTCAAGGCAGCTGCTTATCTGGGTCTAAGTCCAGCGAAGAGGTGGAGAAGTGGATCCACAGGTGAAAGCCCAGGCTTGGGTGAATCAGACCAATTGAGTACCTGTTGCGGCCATTGAGCATCGGAAAGAGTGTAGCCGGCCATCTCCAGGCTCCTTCTGTGCTTTGGATGTCAAGCTCAGCAAATCAGTGTTCATCGATGAGGCTGCAAGACACATGCAATAAGCGTGTAATCAGGAGGTAAATACCTTAATGTGAGTCAGACTTGCCATATAACCCCAAGGTCAGTCCAACATGTTTTTCACTGCATAAGCTTATTGTTGCTTGGCAGAACAGATGCTGACAGTGACCTCAGCAACATTTTGGCTCTCTTCATTGACATCTGTTCTTTCTTTCTCTTTCTCTCTCTCTGTGTCTCTCTCTCTCTCTCTCTTTCTCCATCTGTCTGTCTGTCTGTCTGTCTCTCTCTCTCTCTCTCACTCTGGCCACACTCATGAACTCAAAATGCACAGACTCACTCATGCATGCAGACACACAAAGTTGCAAACACATAGACAGAAAAATAATGCAAAGTAAAACTTGCACACATTGCCCACACATGCATGTTCACACACACGCACTAGAGTGCACTCATACTCGTGCACATACATCAGAAGTACAAACGCTACACGCACACTTAAATCTGTGGAACCAGACCGCCAGTCAGAAACACACACACACACACATACAGACCCGCGGGACCTTCAAGTTTTAAACGATGCTTGTGTGACTACGCAAAAGCACATACTAAATGATTCAGCGGCCATTTCTTCTGCACCCCGAGAAGGCTATTCCTTGGGCCACCCTGATCGCCAGAAACAACACACACTTCCATGTCCCTCTCTCGCCCACTTACGCACACGTTTCAATTTCTCTCACACACATACATACACTCATCTACCTTCTCTTCCTCATCCATGCACTGTCACAAATTGACTTTCACTCTTTCACACTCAAACCTGGCATCCACAATATCTTTCCTCGCTGTTAAACTCACTTTCACAAATGCACACTCTCAGAATACACTATCTCCCTCTGACACACAGACACATTTTCACACAATTCTTTGCTTTGCTTTGACACAAACACACTTCTTCATCTTCCTTCGTGCACACTTTAATACAAAAGCTCTCCTTAGTCATAGGACCACTATTTATGCTGACCACCGCTACGGATCCCGCTTGCTGCATTAGCTCCATATTCTTCTATGCTCTGCTCATTTAAGTACCTGCCCAGATGCCCACAATCCTGCAACACCATCACCTCAACAACTTCAAACTTTTCCGCAACCTCGCCCCTTGCCTGCCTCTGTAAGCTCCAGTCCTCCAACCCTTGCCTTTATTCCCTCCGTTGTGGCCTCCTAGTTTAAATCACTCCACCATTGTCAGCCATGCCTTTGCCTTCCAAGTCACTAAGGACTAGAATTATTCCTGCCGCTGCCTGTAAGGAGTTTGTATGTCCCCCCTGTGACAGCGTGGGTTTCCTCCCACAGTCAAAAGACTCACAGGTTCATAGGTTAATTGGTCACCTGTGCATAATTGGGTGACGTGGGATGAAAGGGCCTGTTACTGCATTGTGCCTCTAAATAAATAAATAAATAGACGCTAGATTCTTTTCACACCCATCTCACTCTCCCTCCCCAAACTCTGTTATTATACGCACGCTGGAACCTGCTTCTTCACATAAGCGTTTGGTCACTTATTTTAACGTCTTGCTTGGCGGGGCGTCACTTCCCCTGCAACACTTCGGGACAGAAGCCAGTGTTTTGGTACAAGTTATGCCACATATTTGCACTAGGAAACTGGTTGAGGAGCCTGCTGTTACACAACATCTGGGCCCACAAGTTGGCGATGCACTAAGCTGGAGAAGGCAATCAATAGCCATGAAGCCATATGTATGGCTGTACTGACATTTTGGGAGAGGGTAGGAAGATAATTGATTTGACATCAGTACACTCTGTACTGAAGGAAGACTAAGTTCCTGCGACTTAACCAAAGAATGTTGTTTGGAACTGTACCCCTTCATTAAAGGATTCTTTGTGTACTCTAGCCTAATAAATGTTGAGCTGATTATGAGTACTCCGTGAGTAATGCTGACATCTGCGCTGCTTCGGTTGCATGGCCCTGTGGATGAGCTCTCGTTTCAGGAAGCAAAGCATGATGGGGTGGATTTCTGGAGGTGTCGTCAGTTGACCCCCAGCTCCAACTGACCCTGTCCTGTCTTTCTGTGGCCAATTAGAACACAGTCGGCTGTGGTACCTAACTCCCTGTACCTGTCACAGGTTGATAGGGTCGTTAAGAAGGCATGCTTGCCTTTATTAGTCAAGGTATTGAGTTCAGTCAGGAAGTTATGTTCCAGCTTTATAAAACTCTACTTAGGCCATACCTGGAGTACTGGTCGCCCCATTATGGGAAAGATGTCAAGGCTTTGGAGAGGGTGCAGAAGAGGTTTACCACGATGCTGCCGGGATTAGAGGCTCGGCAAACTAGGGTAGTTTTCAATGGAGCACTGGAGGCTGAGGAGAGATCTGATAGATACTTGTAAGATTTAGAGGCTTTGATAGAATAGCCAGACCATATCTTTTCTCCAGGGTTGAAATATCTTAAGACCAGGGGACATGCACTTAAGGTGAGAGGGGGTCATTTCAAAGGAGATGTGAGGGACAGATTTTTTACACAGAGGGGGGTGGGTGCCTAGAATGCACTGCCTGTGGTGGTGGTAGGGGCAGATACATTAGGGACTATTAAGAGACTGTGTCTGGAATGATACAGACATTGTGCAGGCAGAAGAGATTAGTTGACCATTTGATTATTAATTTAATTAGTCTGGCACAACATGTGGGCCAAAGGGCCTTTTCTATGCTGTGGTTTTCTATGTTCTCTGGTACCTGACTGGCCAAAACTGGCACCCCTAAGGGCTTACACCCTGCCCTCCAGCCAGACGTTTCCACTGGTAGGAGAGTTGAGGATCTTAGGACTAAGGATAAAGGGAGAAGGATTTTTTTTTCAGCCAGAGGGCGAAGAATCTGCAGAATTCATTGCCACATAGGGCAGTAGAGACCAAGTCATTGTGTGTATTTAAGGCAGAGAATAATAGGTTCTCGATTGGTAAGGGGGGGGGTTTAAGGGTTATAGGGAGAATGTGAGAGTTTGGGGTTCAAAAATAAATTACCATGATTGAATGTTGGAACAGACTCGATGGACCAAATGGCCTAATTCTGCTCCTTTATCCTGGTCATATGGCCACTCCCAGTAGTTTATCACAAACTTCTGAGCTTTCTATGTTGATGAATACTTTCCTGGCTACAAGTGCAGGTTCAGTGTCTTTAAAAGCAGGCTATTGGATGAGGGATTTTTCTTAAAATTCACCCAGTGGGCCCCTCAACAGGGTCCAGGAGGTTAACTGGATATTTGCGTTAATGAGCAGGTGTACCGGTGTACCTAATAAATCTTAAGAGAATATTACATCAGGGTGTCATCCTTTATCCCGTGCATATGTAGTAGTGCAGTCTCCAAATGCAACACACAAAATAAATTGCAGTTGTTGTTCAGTGCACAGTGCAATCCCACAAACAGCCAGTGGTTGAGTCACCTTTCTTGTAGAAAGCAGAAGGCTGAGGCCTGAGCTGATTGTACTCCTCAATGGATTTCTAATACTCAGTGGCTCCTTTATTAGGTACACCGGTACACCTGCTCGTTAACGCAAATATCCAGTCTGCCAATCATGTGACAGCAACTCAATCCATAAGAGCATGCAGGTGTGGTCAGGAGATTCAGTTGCTGTTCAGACCAAACATCAGAATGAGGGGAAGAAATGTGATCTAAGTGACTTTGACTGTGGAATGATTACTGATACCAGATGGGGGGGAGGGTATCTCTCTCTCTTTGTGGGTAAGACTGGAACCAGGAGTCATAATGTGAACCTCAATTACAAATTGGTCAGGAATTGAGGACCATCTGCTTTCGAGGTAAGGGTGTTGATGAAAGTGGTTTGAGGCAATTAGCATAGATGAATTAAAGGCAGTGAATATGCAGTCGAACAAGGGAGAGATGTGTTGATGACATTGGATCAAGAGGGAATTGCGTTCTTGTCCAGCCTTCCTCCTTCTACGCTCTGTAAACTGGAGTCACCCAGAAGTCCCAACTAGTACCAAGTCCCATTTGCACATCCCCCTGTGCTCGCTCACTGACCCAATGGCTTGACTTCAAACTTGTTTGCGTATCCCTCCATGGCCCCACCTCTTTGTAATCCCCTCCAGACATGGAAACCGGCCCTTTAGCCCAACTCATCCATGCTGACCTTGATGCTAGTCCCATTTGCCTTCGTTTGGCCCCAGTCCTTCTAAACCTTTCCTATCCTTGTACCTGTATAAATGTATTTAAAATTTTCATATACCTGCTACAACCACTTCCTCTGGCAGTTCATTCCATATATGCATCATCCTCTATATGAAGGAGTTTCCTCTCTCACCTTAAACTAATGCCCTCTTGTCTTTGATTCCCTTTTCCTGGGGAAAAGGCTGTACATTCACCTTATATACCCCTCATGAATTTACACTCAGAGCAACCCTCAGTCTCCTATGCTCCAAGGATGGAAGTTGTATTCTGCTCAATCTCTCAGTATAATTTAGGCCTCAAGTCCTGGTAAAATCCTTGTCAATTCCTAGTCCTGCAGTCCTTTGAGGTCTCTTGTGTTCCCCTAGCCCTGGCCATTCAATCAGCATTGCTGCCCATACCCTGAACTCAACACCTATTCAATCATTCTTACCCTTCTACTTTGTTAAAATGCCTTAGACCATAGACCTATCTCAATACCTCCCTATTTGTCTTGGGTGTCGGAATAGGAGAGTGACGACATTGCCTTGCTGCTGTAGAAGGCACTGTATGGATAGATGAAGCAAGTGTTACTGTGAGGCTTGTGTGAACATGTACAGACCTGTTAAGCTGAATGACCTGTTTGTTCATTTGTAGCAACAAATCGACTATTTAGTTAAAAGGGAAATCTGTGGAGTTATGGGAACAAATTTTTATTCCAAAGGGACATCCTTGGACAGAATGATGGGTGATCAGGATGGAATCGGCGATAAGAGCGCATTGTCCAGAAATGCCCTTTTCCATTGTACTAACTGAGCCATGATGTTGTTGCAATGTGTTCTACCATGGTTCGGTCCGCGTCATTTTGCCAACGTCTTACCCTCCCAGCGGAATTTGCATCCATAGGAGAAAATAGACCCAGTATGTTGTATGGGGAAGATCCGTAGCAGTCCATATGAGCCTGGAAACTGGGCAAAGGAGGACCAGTCGCAAAGGGGGTAGGTGTTCTGCCGGAGATGGGTCAACATGGATGTCTGCAGATGATGTTACCAGGGGCAGGGGTAGGATGGATATGGGGCATAAAAGCCATTGAGGGGGGCTGTGAAGTTGGATGCATGGCTTTTGGGACTAGTTGCAGAAGGACTGGCTCTATAGCTACAGAGAGCAGTGTGGAGAGGAAGGCCAGGAGAAGGCCCAGCCTGGCTAGAGGTC
Organism: Hemitrygon akajei; assembly: GCF_048418815.1. Taxonomy (NCBI): domain Eukaryota; kingdom Metazoa; phylum Chordata; class Chondrichthyes; order Myliobatiformes; family Dasyatidae; genus Hemitrygon; species Hemitrygon akajei. The sequence goes on along the minus strand of NC_133141.1, from coordinate 20,357,770 downwards.
AGAGAGAAAGCATTGGAGAGAGTTGGTATAGTCAACCAAAGCCAAGTGACCCATCCTCATGGGCAACAGGGCTATCTTTTGTGCCAAAGATTTGGAACATGCATGTTGTTGGAAGGACCCCATCTTGACTGGCAAGCCCCCAATTTGGTGAGGATGCTGGATGTGGATTTGGGAGGCATCCAAGGACTCTCAACAGGTGAGGAAGATAGGAGATGGGGTGTTGGTTTAGGAGGATGGGAGGGTTAATCTTGGAACAGCATTAGAGAAGGACCTGAGGAGAGGGAAAGTTACTTAAATCAGGTGAGCCATGCTGGAAGGTAGGATTGATTTTTTTTAGCAAACTATCAAAGGTTGATACCATTCCCATAATGTTTGGAAGGTAACCAACAGCTCTATATTATGTTATGCGTCCAGAGCAGATGCACATTCGATCTTGGGATCAGGCTATTTTTCTTTCTCTTTAACTCCTCCACTTCATGCACTTGCTCATTTCATTTCAGTGGTTTCCTCAAAATAAGAGTAAAACATTCTGGCACAATACCAACATTTTAATGCTTCCATTTGATTGGTTCACTAAAATCTTCAGGCACATAGAGCTGCTAATTTACATGGGTGCCAGGTTTGTAACTAAGCTCATACCTGCCATTCAAAATGGCTTCCAGGAGGGACCACCCAGTTAAAATGGCTGCCAGATCAGATGAGAACATTAGTTGCCCTTTAATTTTGGTTTCTCCCCCCTACCCCCACCCCGTTTTAGACCTTTGTTACTGGGCCATTTGATTGATGGTTTGGCAGCCCTTGGGATCCTCTGCAAACTGCGGTACATAAACTTGTGGCGCGTTACGATTATGAAATCTGCTCCCTGGTGTGCAGCTAGGAATTCAGCACTTTGCCTTTCAGCAGTTTTTTTGCTGTGATGTCTTTCTCTTCCCATCCTCTGTCAGTGAGCTGTTGCTGTGCGCTGATTCAGAATGTTCTCATAGACACCGCTCTAATGGGGCATTACAAATGATAGTTACTGTTCTTTTCTAACAGACTTGGGCAGACATTTACACTTAACAGGCATTGCTTTTCCAATATGTGCAACTGAGGAATAGCATGATCCTGTCAATAATTGGGCAGGGGATTCCTGAATGAGGTGTACAGAATTTTGAAAGCTGTAGATAAGGTAGATAGTGAGGAACTTCTTCCCCCAATTTACCTCAATGTGATCTTTGAACCTTATTATCTGCCAACACTGCACTTTCTCTGTTACTGTAACATTTTATTCTGCATTCTGTTATTGCATTTCTGTTATACTACCTTGAGGTACTGATGTGACGAAACGATCGATACAGATGGCTTATTTTTCAATGTATCTCGGTACTTGGTACAATAATAAGCCAATTCCAATTCCAAACGGAGAGCATAGATTTAGTGTAAGTGGTAAGAGGTTTAGAGAGGATCCGAGGAAGAATTTTTACCTCAGAGTGGGCGTTTGGAATCTGGAACACACTGCCTGAAGGGGTGGTGGAGGCAGAGTCCCTCACAGCATTCAAGTAGTACCTGGATGAGCCCTTGAATCACCAAGGATGGAAGGCAATAGACCATGTTCTGGTTAATGGGACACAGTGGGCAGAATGACTGTGCTGTATGATTCCACAGCTGTCCAACACACATAGTTTGCTGTTTATTTCTGTGTGCTCTCGGTGCTCTGGAAATGCAAAGCACACCTGCAGAGCGGAGGGTCGACCTAGCGTACGTGTCGGACATACCAGCCTGTTCCTAGGAGTTACCCTAGAGCTGTTGGGAAAATTGTTGGGTTGTGAAGCTGAGACACTGACTGTCAGAGTTGATGGTCAGAGCAGAGACGGCAAGAACCTTTCAGAATTGGTTTGTTAAATTGGACAGAGGTATAGGAACAGGGCGAGCACAGGGGTTAGGGACTGTGTGGGGGAAGTTGCAGCCATTCCCCTGTAACTCTTAGTGGTACTCCTCGCTCAGAACTTTTAACACTGAGATGTTCTGAAACTGTGAACATGTACAGGGTAGAGCATGGGCAGATTTGGGTTGTGTTTGGATGAACTCATTTCGAAAGGAATGCAGAGTAGGATGGATTAAGAAGGAATTTCTTCTCCCTGAGGTTCCATGACTTTTTGGAATTCTTTAGCCTAGAGTCATTGAATATATTCATGGGGGCGATAAACAGACATTTGGGCTACAAGGGACTTGAGGGGAGAGAGAGGCGATGAGGCCAAGATTGAATGGCGAAACAGACTGTGGGCTCGTTCACTCCTGCTTCTGTTTCCTATCTTCAGTTATTTATTTATTTCGAGATACAGCCCGGTAACAGGCCCTTCCGGCCCAACGAGCCCGCGTCACCCAATTACACCCATGTGACCACATCTTTGGACTGTGGGAAGAAACTGGAGCACCCGGAGGAAACCCACGCAGTCATGAAGAGAGTGCACAAATTACTTGCAGACAGTGGCAGAATTGAACCTGGGTTATTGGTGCTATAATAGTGTTACGCTACCCATTTCCTTGCCAGTACATAGCCTCTCCAAGAGCAAGCCTCATGTAGTGTCTCCTCACTGGTGACACACAGTAACTGAACTCCTTTCAGACTCAGGCTGAACTACAGAGGATGGGGAGGAGGTCTGGCCCCTGCACACATAGCACACAGGCCCACTGGTGTGTGGACACGCCTTGGTGCTTGAGAACCAGATCTCTAGCTATGGGTAAATAGCCCTACCATCTTGTGGACAGCCTCAGGAGGGACAAAGGCTATGGGAGTAAACCCAGACAGCAAATCTGGAGTGGAGCCCCTTAGGCGGCTGGACGTCATTGAACATCCTTCCAGCAGCTCCTAAAAACGTATTGCTTCATAAGCTTTCCTTTGGACTACACTGGTGAGGCCGAGAGAGGGATCTTGATGGCTGGGCATCTCAGGACCTCTGTACCGTCCGCCCAGGCTTGTGATGATGATCAGCAACATCCATTGTCCTTTGAGACTGACGGATGCCAACCAACCACCACCCAGTTCAGGAGAATCTGGAGGTAATGTGTGTGTGTGAATGTGTAATATTGACATCTTGGCTTTTCATTCACAAGCTTATTTAAAATAATCCACATTTCATGCTGTTCATCACACCATGTTTGCAATATTAATTTCCCATCAGTTATTCTGTGAAGTGAATAGCTTCAAACCATTGGCATCGAGGTTGAAGGCTTCCTTTATATCCTCTCACTTTGCTCAATTGCCACGTAAGATGCCTTGGCATTGCCATTACTGATGGCGTCTGGCAGAAAGCAAGCGCTGATCACTGCCCCATGTAAGGCATCCTAGGGCTTCAAACCTTCTGAGAACTGGCATCAAATGTGGCACAGACCATAATCTACTGCTAATCAAGCTGGGTGGCACACTGGTAAGAGAATTCTGGGTGATGGGTGCATTTGGTTATGGGCCTCGGCTTACTCCGGATTCAGCAGTCACTGGGCAAGCTTCTCAGTGGCAGTCTTTCATCACCAACTGAAGAGAGGGCAAATAGGTTGAATCTAGGAGAAAACCAGCTCCTCCTCTTTATAAACAAACAACCAGGAATGATGGGCTGGCTCAATGGCTCAGCAGGTAAAGACACAGTCTCACAGCACCAGAGAATTAGATTCAATCCTGACCACTGTCCATGTGGAGTGTCAACGTTCTCCCAGCGGACATATAGGTTTCCAGATTCCTCCACGTGTGGGTTGGTAGGTTAATTGGCTATTGTAAATTGTCCCTTGTTTCTAGTGGGTGGTAGAATCTGGGGAGGAGGTGATGGGAACGTGGAAAGAATAAAATAGGGTTTAGAGTAATGGGTGGTTGGCTGTCAGTATGGACTCTGTTGGCTGAAGTATCTTTGATGCTAAGCATTAAAATCAGAAGGTTATCATGCCTTCTGGAAACTGTAATTAAGCCTGTATTCTGCCACTTGGCACTTCAACAAATGCATTGAATGTTTGAATAGGAATAGATACCATCCCCTCATCTAAAGTGTGCACGGTTCTCTGCAAAGTGCTTTATCTCTCTGTCTACCTGTTTATCTACATGTCTCGTTCTGTGTCTACCTATTTCTCAGTACCTTTTGATCAATGTCTCCATCTCTTTCTATCTGTATCTTTCCTTTAAGATTTCTGTAAATTCCTCCTTAATCTTTAATAAATTGGAACAGAAACCATCCTGCTCTCCAGCGTTTCCCACTGTCCCATCAGACGATGGCCCTCTGAAGCTGCCTGCAACCCTCACCAAACAAAGACTCTTCCAAAGCACCACACACAAGATGCTGAAGGACTTCAGCAGGTCAGGCAGTTTCAATGGAAAAAAGTAAACAGTTGCCGTATCGACTGCCGTGAGACTCTTCTTCAGGACTGAAAAGGAAGGGGGAAGATCCTTCCAAAGTTGAAATCTCTCCAGCCTTGGCAACGTTTTACTGGGCAGAGTCCCAGATTGCACTGGTCTGTGGGTGAAGTCATTCTTTCTGGTAACACCTCAAGGTGGCTTTCTCTAATTTTGAGGCCCCTGTTAACTGAGCAGGTTACAGTTCAAATTGGATTAGCAGAACTCTTTAAGCTCGGTTTTCTCACAAATACTGACATAAATTACCACATAAAACTTGTTGGTTGAAATCAAAATGCTTAATATGGTGGGTGCTCAGACTGATTTCTATTTTCATCTTTCCTTAGTTTGATTCTCCCTGCAAAAGCCAATGCACTTGAGATACCAACAGTCTGGAAGCAGCCTATGCTCTTTACAAGCCAGGGACTATAGGAGTCTCAATGACCAAAATATATCACTGGCCTATCACACTGTAGCATTACCTTTTGATGACTGGAAACAAGTTGCTTTTATTTGCTTTTCCTTTCCTCCCTGGATGCATTTCCTTTCCTTATTGGGGTCTTCAGTATAGGCCTCTCCTCCCCCTCCTCCTCATTCTTGTTAACGTTGGGATCCCTTGTGACTTCATGACCAGCAGGAAGAGGCAGCTCAAGATGTGAGTTGTAGTGCAAGTTGGGTGAGGCGAGGTAGGGTGTGTTCCCCTAAGGTGAGGGAAATAAACTGATCCCTCACCTCTGTCCAATTTCTAGTGGGATTATATGTATTACCAACATTAAGGCAGTGGTGGAAAGTGCAATGATGTGCCTATGACAGTTAAGTAGTCTACTGGAACCCACCAGCTGAGTCCTCATCATCATTATGTGCCATGTCATATGACTTAAGCGATCATTGTCATTTTTGGCAAATTTTCCTACAGAAGTGGTTTGCCATTGCCTTCTGGGCAGTGCCTTTACTAGACGGGTGACCCCAGTCGTAATCAGTACTCTTCAAAGACTCCCTGGCGTCAGTGGCCGCATAAACAAGATTTGTGATATGCTCTAGTTGTTCAGTATCACTGTCCACAACCTGCTCCCATGGCTTCATGTTACTCTGATTGTGGGTGGGTGGGGGGGGCTAAGCAGGCGCTACACCTTGCCCAAGGATGAGCTGAAGGCTAGCAGGGGAGTGGAGCACCTTACACCTCTTGTGGTAGAGACGTATCTCCACCCCGTTGCTAGAGTAGTCATGTTTTAAAATGGCTATGTCAAGTCCCCATCACACCATTCTAGCAGGGAAAGAGGAGAGACTGTTGAGGTAATCAACCTTGCTGAGGAGAAAAGAATGCAGAATACAGGCTGAGAAGGGGAAACCTGAGGCCACAGATGCTGGAATCTGGAGCAACACAAATGATGCTGGCGGAACTCAGCAGGACAAGCAGTATCTGTGGCAGGGAAATGAACTGTTGGTGATTTGGGTCGAGACCCTTCATCTGGACTGGAAGATAAACAGGATCTCGCCAGTATAGAGGTGAGGGGAAGGGGGTGGTACAAGCTCTGGCAGGTGATAGGTGGATTCAGATGATTGGCAGTTGAGGGCGGGACCATTTGTCACTTCCAGCTTCTGACATCATCTTGACTCTCATCTGCCTATCACCTGCCAGCTCTTGCTCCACCCCCTCCCATTACCTCTTTTGACTGGTTATCTTCTTTCTTTCAGTGGTGGAGGTGAGCTGTCTTCCTGAGGTACTGTAGGCCTTCTGGTGAAAGTACTCCCACAGTGCTGTTAACGAGGGAGTTCCAGGATCCAGACCTAGTGATGGTAAAGAATAGGTGATATATTTCCAAGTCAGTAATGGTGTGTGACTTGGTGGGGAACCCATATATAATGATATTTTTCCCTTGGTCTTTCTTGGGGGTAGAGATCACATGTTCGAGCGGTGCGGTTACATTAGCCTGTCTGAGTTACTGAAGTGTGTTTTGTAGACGGTGTGCACCACAGCCACTGTACTTAAGTGATGGATTAGTTGCCCATCGGGCGGGCTGCTTTGTCCTGAATTACGTTGGGCTTTTCGAGGGTGGTTGAAGAAGCTGCATCATCCAGACAAGTCACACACCAGAGTTGTAGATAGTGGAGAGGCTTGCGGAATCAACAGACCCAGCCTCTCTGCCACCTGCTCTTGCAATATTTACATGACTTATGCTGTCTGTCAGGTCTACGTGGATTTCTCTCACCAACAGCAGCCCTATGGATGTTGATTATGAGGGATCGGAAGGCTGTTGTCGCATCTAAATCGTGGACTCTGTGTGTAGATAAGACAGAGTTGGCAACAGCGGGTTCTCTTTCCTGAAGGACTGTGGGAGCCTGGTTTTCAACTGTCTGAGAGCTTTTCTGTCCTATAAATGAGCATTTCCTAAAAAAAAAGAATTACACAATATTTATACCTGATGTAGGCCATGCTGGTTTATGACCCTCCCTATTTCATCTCCTCGCCATGTCTTTTCCCCCTCATAAAGTCCCCTACTTCTCTTTAAATATATGCATCATCCTCCTTAAATAGTACATAGACAGCACAGGAACAGGTCCTTTAGCTCTCTGTAAAGTAACACAATAATGAAACTAATGAAACCTAATTAAATTAATCCCTTCAGCCTGCACATGGACCATCTTCTTCCATTCTCTGCACATTCATATGCCCATTGAAGAGTCTCTTATGTGTAACTATCGTGTATGTCTCCTCCACCACCCCAGGCGTTGCATTCCAGGGACTCAGCGTTGTCTGTGTTATAAAAAAACTTGCCCCACACAATTCTTTTGAACATTTTTTCTCTCACCTTCAATGCATGCCTTCTGGTAAGAGACGTTTCTACCTTGAGAAAAAGATATTAGCTGTCTGCAATCTCTGCCTCTCATAATGTTACAAACTTCTATCAGGTCTCCCCTCAGCCTCTGCCCATCCAGAGGAAACAACAAACAACACACACAAAATGCTGGTGGAACACAGCAGGCCAGGTAGCATCTATAGGGAGAAGCACTGTCGACGTTTCGGGCCGAGACCCTTCGTCAGGACTAACCGAAAGGAAAGACAGTAAGAGATTTGAAAGTAGTGGGGGGGGAGGGGGAAATGCAAAATGATAGGAGGAGACAGGAGGGGGTGGGATGAAGCTAAGAGCTGGAAAGGTGATTGGCGAAAGTGATACAGAGCTGAAGAAGGGAAAGGATCATGGGACGGGAGGCCTCGGGAGAAAGAAAGTGGGGGGGGGAAGCACCAGAGGGAGATGGAGAACAGGCAAACAACTAAATATGTCAGGGATGGGGTAAGAAGGGGAGGAGGGGCATTAACGGAAGTTAGAGAAGTCAATGTTCATGCCATCAGGTTGGAGGCTACTCAGCCGGTATATAAGGTGTTGTTCCTCCAACCTGAGTGGATTTATTTTGACAGTAGAGGAGGCCATGGATAGACATATCAGAATGGATATCCTTGTAAGTGGAACAAGTGCTACACCTGCCCTTACACTTTCTCCCTCACCACCATTCAGGGCCCCAGACAGTCCTACCAGGTGAGGCAACACTTCACCTGTGAGTCGGCTGGTGTGGTATACTGCTCCCGGTGCGGCCTTTTATATATTGGTGAGACCCGACGCAGAGTGGGAGACCGTTTCGCTGAACACCTATGCTCTGTCTGCCAGAGAAAGCAGGATCTCCCAGTGGCCACACATTTTAATTCCACGTCCCATTCCCATTCTGATATGTCTATCCATGGCCTCCTCTACTGTCAAAAGCTCTTAGCTTCATCCCAACCCCTCCGGTCTTCTATCATTTTGCATTTCCCCCTCCCCCCACTACTTTCAAATCTCTTACTATCTTTCCTTTCAGTTAGTCCTGACGAAGGGTCTCGGCCCGAAACGTTGACAGTGCTTCTCCTTATAGATGCTGCCTGGCCTGCTATGTTCCACCAGCATTTTGTGTATGTTATTTGAATTCCCAGCATCTGCAGATTTACTTGTGTTTGCAGAGGAAACAACCCAAGGTTTTCCAACCTCTCTTTATAGCTCATGCCCTCTAATACAGGAAGCGTCCTGCTAAACCTCCTCTGCATCTTAGGGCATATAACAAGTAGTTCCTTCAAGTGTTGAGCTTAAAAGGGGTGAGGATGGTACTCAGCAATATCTCGAGATGGATTAATAGAACACATGGCCATTGGACCCAACACATTCATATTGTGTCCAGTCCAGCTTTACACATACCCACTTGCTATGGGATTGGGTTCCATATTCTCACTACCTGTTGCGTCATATCAAATCAGTGAAGTTAGTGCTAGCAGCCCATGAGAGGTGCCGTGCTTTAAGTGCTCTGGAAATGAATGCTAACATTGCATTTTCCTTCCTTATCTCTGACTCAGCCTGCAAGTTTTCCTTTAGGGAATCCTGCATGAGGACTCCCAAGTCCCTTAATACCTCCAGTTTCTGAAGGTAATACCTCCTGTTTAGAAAATAGTTTATGCCTTTATTCCTTCTAGGGAGGAATGAGCATACACTCCCTACACTGTATGCCATCTGTAATGGCGTTGCCCATTCAGACTGGAGAGCAAAGGAAGCTGTAGGGTGTTGTTTTTGAGTGCTGAGATCCATAGGGTTTTGCACTCTACCTGATGAAGAGATATAGGCATCAGGTGGGAGAGTGGACTCGATGCACATGATCAACTATTCAATCTCACAGCACTTGGAGCAAAGCAGTATATAAGGTAAAATTGGTTTATTATTGTCATATGTCCCGAGACACAGCAAAAGGCTTTGGTTTACATGTCATCTAGACTGATCATTCCATAAATTAGTACAAAAGGAAAACAGAATTCAGAATATAGCCTCAAGAGTTTCTGCAGATGCTAGAAATTCCATAAACACTGCCTGACCTGCTGAGTCCCTCCAGCATTTTGTATGTGTTGCAGAATATACTGTTCCAGTTAGGGAAAAAGTGCAGTGCAGGTGGACAAATAAAATGTAAGGGCTACAACAAGGTGATTGGGAGATCAGGAATTCATCATGAGCATTCAAGTCTGATAACAATGGGATGGAAGGTGTCCTTAAACCTGGTACGTACTCTCAAGCCTTGTATCTTCTGCCTGATGGGAGGGAAGTAGAGAGAACGTCCAGAGTGGGAGGGGTCCTTGATTTTGCTGGCTGCTTTCCCGAGGCAGCGAGATGTGTCGACGGGTCAATTCTGATTCACTTTGATTTATTTATCACAAGTATATTGAAACACAGAGTGAAATGCATCCTTTGCGTGAACACCCAACACCACCTAATGATTGTGCTGGGGGCAGCCCGGAAGTGTCACCACACATCTCAGTGCCCACAATGTTACGTTGAGCAATGGAGGGAAGGCTAGGTTCATAATTGGCAAAGTTGTGTCCACAACTTTCTGCAGTTCCTTGCGGTGTTTGGCAGAGCAGTCGCTATATGAAGAAGTGCATCTGAATAAGATGCTTTATGTAGCATGTCTATAAAAACTGGTGAGGGTCAAAGGGGACATGCCAAATTTCCTTAGCCTCCTGAGGCAGCAGGGATGCTGGTGTGTTTTCTTGGGCATAGGAGTTAATGTGGTAAAGAAACTGGAAGTAAGTCATTTGAGTAAATCTATGCCTTACCTTTGCAACCACACCATTCCCAACTCTCTGCTGTGGCTGGGACCTACGTTAGCACAAACACCTGCTAAAGCACATAAATGCATGTTGTCCTGTTAATTATAGACAATTTAAATTATTTGAAGGGCTTGAAATGGAGCTCGTAATTGTGACATAACCTCGAAATACAATTCTGAGAAAGGTTGACTGACTCATACTGCAAATTAAATTAACGGTTTGCCCAGGCAGTAATGTCGTCAGTATGTTTGAATGGTGTTTTGTTCGCTAGTTTATTCAGCGGCCGTTGCAAATATTGTGCTCAATCGTGCCAGGTCCATGCTTGCTACCAAGACTGCCTGACCCCATTCCAATCAAATCAGTGTCTAACTGCTGAGTGATAAAATACCACAAAGAAGAGTTCAAAGATGAAACCACAGAGTCCGAGAGGTTTAATGTTTCCTGTATCCCTTGATCCCTTTCTGTCTGCTCAGTATGATTCGGTGAAAGGGATGCTAATATTTTGGGAGCGGCGTGCAGCCAATTTAAACACAAGCACAGCTGGATTCCAGGTGCAATATTTTCTGCATGCACTTTGTATTATTTCACTTGTAAAAATATTTTTCAGCTTAGGACCAGGCCAGCATTGACCCTCTGGTATGGGAACAGATAGATTAGTGCCCTGTAGAAAGGGCTGGCTTTCAGCTGTGACGTTACGTTGAGGCTCCATCTGTAAAAGATCGGAGGCTGCCTCTTTAAAGAATACACTAGTTCTCCCTAGTGTTAGCATCCTTCGAACAGAATTGATAGATCAGATTATCTAGTTACTATGACATTGCAGTTTTTGGGATCTTGCTGTTTGCAAAATGATTATCATTGTTTTCCTCACATAACATTGACTAAACTTCGAAAGTAGATTATTGATTGTAATTGCTTGGAAAGGTGCCATCAAGTCTCTATTGTTAATCATGCTGACATTGGTCAGATTTAATTCCTTATTCAGAACCATTGTATAAAGTGCCCTTACTCACTTCAGTTTTGTTTACTAATACCTGATCCTTCTCACTTTGATATTTCACCCTGAAGGAAGAGCTTAAGATGGCAAAGTGGTACTGCCTATAAATTGCTGCCTCTCAGCTCCATTGACGCGGATTCGATCCTGACCTCTAGCGCTGTCTGTGTGGAGTTTGCACATTCTCTCTATGATCATACAGTCCCCCCACCCCCCCGGCGTGCTCCACTTTCCTCCCACATCCTAACTATGTGTGGGTTGACTGCTGTATGCTGCCCCAAGTGTGTGGGTGGGTTGTAAAATCTGGGGGGAGTCAACGTGGGTAGAATACAATGGAATCAGTGAAAATGGGTGGTTATTTCTTGGTTGAGATTGCTTCATCCTGATTTACCTTTGGTTTTGTTTCATTGAAGGCAACAGTTCAGAATCAAGAAATATAGAGCAGGATGGAATGTGCTAAAGACTTATCTTTGCTTTATAGAAAATAAAACAGTTCAGGCCATTTGGCCCATGATGTTGTGCCAACCTGTTTACCTACCACAAGATCGATTTCACCTTTCCTTACCAGGTAGCCGTACATTTTCCTTTCATCTATGTGCCTATCTAAGAGTCTTTTAAATGTCCCTAATGTGTCTGCTGCTTCCACCACCCCTGGCAACACGTTTCACGAACCACCACTCTGTTTAAAAATAAAACCTAGCTCTGACATTCCCTCCATACTTTCTTCCAAACACTTTAAAGTTATGGTCCCTCATATTAGGTAATTTCTGCCCTGGGAGAAGTCTCGGGCTATCTACTTGATCTATGCCTCTTATCATCTTGTACACCTCAATCAAGTCACCTCTCATCCTCCTCCACTCCAAAACAAAAAACCCTAGCTTGCTCGATCTTTCATCATAAGACATGCACTCTCATCCAGGCAGAAGTGAACACAATACTCCAAGTGTGTTTAGGCTCTACGCATTCTAGCCCGAAAATAGCATCAAACAGACACAGAGTAACCCTCCAATTGCACAGTTCTACCCTGTGTTCAACAGGGCATGAGTTAACTGAACCAGCTTCCCACTTGTTGCTCCCTGCAGCTCCTCACCCACTTCAGCCCGGAGTGCCAAGCCAGTGTCAGTTTGTGCTGTGTTACTGTCACTTTTCTTTTGCAATGATCGCGAGGAAAGTGTGAGACTGGACAAGTTAATTGCTTGCAGCCAGCACAGCGAGAATGATAGGACCAGTCTCATTAACGTGGGTCCGGAGATAGAGGGAAACTAATTATTTTGGTAGTTGGGGGGGGGGGGGGGTCCAAAACAAGGGGGCAGGGCCTTAACGTTGTAGCTGGATTATTCATGATTGATGCTGGGAATTAATTTTTCATCTCCTCCCACCAGTCACTTCGTCAGGCTTTTTGCGATGTGTTTGGCTGAGTAGCATTGTTTTAGCAGCAAATTGGCTAATGAGACCAGAGAGCTAAATGCGTAGCTCAATGATTGGTGTGGGTTTGAATTTGTGGGACTTTAGCACCGGTATCGGAGAAGGAGGGAGCTGTTTGATGGGATGGGCTCCACCTGATCTATACTGGGACCAAGGCCCTGGTGAATCACAGAATTAGGGCTTTAATCTAAATGGTGGGGGGGGGGGGGGGTTCTACAGCTTGAAAAAATATGGATAAAGTTAAAAGGGAAGGAGAGTGCAGGAGAGGTTATTGAAACCTCCAGAATAAAGAATAAGACAAATTATATTTAAATGCATGCAGTATGTGAAAGAAAGTAGATAATCCTATAACAAGAGTTAGAAATTGGCAGGTATGGTGTGGACTTCTCTGAGTTGTGGCTGATAGAAGATCATAATTGAGAGCTTAACATACAAAGATACACATTGTATCGAAAGGACGGGCAGAGCAGGTGGGGTGTCTCTGGTAAAAAAAAGAAATCAAATCCATAGAAAGAGGTGACAGAGGATCAGAAGACTTAGAATCCTTGTGGGCAGAGTTAAGAAGATGCAACCGTAAAAAGCCCCTGATGGGAGTTATAAACACGCTTCTGAATAGTAGCTAGGCTGTCTTCTGTTTACAACGAGAGATAGAAAAGGCATATAAAAATTTGGGTAATGTTGCGATCATCATGGGGGATTTCAATATGCAGGTAGATTGGGAAAATCAGGTTGGTGCTGGATCCCAAGAGAGGGAATTAGTAGAATGTCTACAAATGTCTTTTTAGAGCAGCTTGTGGTTGAGGCAATTCTAGATCGGGGCTTGTGTAATGAGTGAGATTTGATTAGGGAGCTTAAATTTAGCTTAAAGCTAAAATTGAATATATCAGTATTACAGTTGAGTAAAGGTAACCACAGAGGCATTAGAGAAGAGCTGGCCAAAGTTGATTGGAAGGGAACTCTAGCAGAGATGAAGGTAGAGCAGCAATGGCTGGAGTATCTGGGAGTGATTTGTAAAAAAACAGGATTGGTTCATCCCAAAGAAGCATTCTAAAGAGGCTGACAAGGGAAGTCAAAGGCAGCATAAAAGGAAAATAGGACATATAACAAAATTAGTGGGAAGCTTCTAAAATCAACAGAAGTTAACTAAAAAAGCAAGAAGGGGAAAAAAGATGAAATATGATGGTAAGCTCCCCAATAATATAAGATACTAAAAGTTTTTTTCAGATATATTAAGAGTAAAAGAGAGAAGAGAATGAACATTAGACCGCTGGATAAATGGAGGATGAACTTAATAAGTATTTTGCATCAATCTTCACTGTGAAAGCTACCAGCAGTGTGCCTGAAGTTCAAGAGTGTCGGGTCAGAAGTGAGTATAGTTGCTATTACTAAGGAGAAGGTTCTTGGGAAACAAAGTTCTGAACCAGATGGACTACACCAGAGTTCTGAAAGAGGTAGCCGAAGTGATAGTGGAGGCTTTCAAGAATTACTAAATTTGGAATAGTTCTGGAGGACTGGAAAATCACAAATGTCGGTCCACTCATTAAGAAAGGAGGGAGGCAAAAAACAGGAAATTATAAGCCAGTTAGCCTGACTTCACTGGTTCATTATTAAGGATGAGGTACATGATAAAATAGGCTTAAGTCAGCATGGTTTCCTTAAGGGGAAATTTTGCCTGACAAACCCATTGCACTTCTTTAGAGAAATAACAAGCAAAATTGGCAAAAGAGAGTCAGCGGATATTGTTTACTTGGATTTTTAGAAGGCCTTTGACAAGGTGCCGAATGAGGCTGCGAAACAAGATATGGGCCCATGGTATTACAGGAAAGTAGGTAGCATGGATAAGGCAGTGGCTGACTGGCAGGAGGCAAAGAGAGGGAATAAAGGGAACCTTTCTGGTTGGTTGGTTGCCAGTGACTAGTAGCGTTCCACAGGGGCCTCTGTCGGGATCAGTTCTTTTTATGTTATATATCAATGATTTGGATGATGGAATTGATGGCTTTGTTGCAAAGTTTGCAGATGATATGAATACATGGAGGGGCAGGTAATCTTAAGGAAGCATAGAGGCTACAGAAGGACTTAGACAGATTAGGAAAATGGGCAAAGAAGTGGCAGATGGAATACAGTGTCGGGAACTGTATTTTCATGCACTTTGGCAGAATAAATAAAAGTATGGACTGTTTTCTAAACAGGGAGTGAATTCAGAAATCATTTGTGCTAAGGGATCTGAGAGTCCTAGTGCAGAATTCCCTAAAGGAATTCCCTTGCAGGTTGAATTGGTGATAAGGAAGGTAAATGCCATGTTAGTTTTCATTTTGAGAGTTCTCAACTATAAAAGTAAGGATATAATACTGAGGCTTTATAAGACCACATTTGGAGTATTATGAGCAGTTTTGGGCCTCTTACCTAAGAAGGGATTGGAAACTGTCCAGAGGAGGTTTATAAGAATGATCCCAGGAATGAGGAGCATTTGATGGCTTTGGGCAGTACTCACTGGAGTTTAGAAGTATGAGGGAGAATCTCATTGAAACCTACTGAATATTGAAAGGCCTGGATAGAGTGGCCATGCAGACAATGTTCCCAATAGTAGGAGAGTCTAGGACCAGAGGGCACAACCTCAGAATAGAAGGACGCTCCTTTAGAAGAGAGATGAGAAGGATTTTCATTAGCCAGAGGGTGGTGAATCTGGAATTTATTGCTACAGATGACTCTGGAGGCCAAGTCATCGAGTATATTTAAAGTGGAGGTTGATAAGTGCTTAATTAGTAAGGCCGTCAAATATTATGGGGAGAAGGCAGGAGAATGAGTTTGAAAATGAAAATAAATCAGCCATGATCGAATGGCAGAGCAGACTCAATGGGCCAAATGGCCTAATTCTGCTCCTTTGTTTTATGGTCTTATGGTCTAAGTGTCTTGGGTGCAGTTCCATGTCTAAGGTGTAAAGGGTCTGCTTGTATATCATTGGGAAGATATGCCACTGCAAACAATCAAACGTTCTCACAGATTTAGTTGTCACTTTTCCCCAAAATTTAAGATACATAAACTATTCAGGTGTGAGCATCGAGGTCCCAAGGGCATTTATTCAACTACCTCTCTGAGTCATGGAGTAGGTTAAAAGGTCAGCACAACATCATAGGCCAGGGGCCTGGACTGTGCTGTAGTGCTCTATGTTGTATAAACTCTTCTCAGACTTCTAGCCAGGTACAGGTACTGATTATAACCGATGTTACGATGACATACTCCTTCGTCTTCATCAGATGTAACCCGGAAACCTGAGTGCAAGCTTGAGAAGTGTTTATTCATCATATCTGCCGGGAAAGCACTAGGTGCTTTTTCTATCTTCTGTGTTATTAGGTTGCCACTGTATTTGGAGACGAGAGATGCTGGAATCTAGATCAACAAATAATCTGCTGGGGAACTCAGCAGGTCGAGCAGCTTCGGTGGGAGGAGAGGAATTGTTGACATTTCGGCTGCAGGGTGTCAACTTGAAACCCAGATGCTGCTCGGCCTGCTGAGTTCCTTCAACAGATTGTTTGTTACCACAACAGTGAGCGGCTCTGAATGAAGAACCATTCATTTGACTGCAGAGTTCTGTAGAACCAGCAAGCAGTAAGGTTTATGGAGAGTAGCTATCTCCTGAAGTGGAAAGACTACAGCATGCTGGCAATATAACAGAGTTAGTGATCCCACACAGGGCTGTCTTGAATTTAACAGGGAGTTATTGAAATCTCTCATTCTTGTGCTTTTGAGCCCATTAATACCAGGCAGAAAAATGGTTCGGCACAGCCAAGAAGGGCCAAAAGGCCTGTTTCAGTGCTGTAATGTTCTATGGTTCTAATGTTTTGAAGGAATGAATGTTGTCAATAATAAACAATTTGTTTTAAAACTGTTTTACAAGCCATCCATACAGATCACTTCATTACATCAAGGTAGCACAGAGGAAAAGCAGTAACAGAATGCAGAATAATTATAGAGAAAGTGCTTGAGAAGCAAACAATAAGGAGCAAGGACCATAATGAGGTAGAATGTGAGGTCAAGAGTCCATCTTATCGTACCAGGGGGTCAACAGTGAGGTAGAAGCTGTCCTTGACCCTGATACTCTGTGCTTTCAGGCTATAATATCTTCTGCCTGATGGGAGAGGGGAGAACAGAGAACGGTCAGGGTGGGTGGGGTGTTTGATCATGCAGGCCCCTGCTGTACGGATGTAGAGCAGAGCACCAGGCAGAATCCCTATGCTCTTCTTCAAAATTATAGCGATGGGATTGTTTACACCCACTGGAGAGAGCAGATGGTAGCTCCATTTCAAGTCTCACCTGAAAGACTGCACTGCTGACACTAAACACAAGAGACTCTGCAGATGCTGGGAATCTTGAGCAACACACACAAAATACTGGAGGAACTCAGCAAGTCAGTCAGAACCTTCGGAGGGGAATGAACAGTCAACGTTTTGGGCTGAGACCCTTTGTCAGGACTGAAAAGGAAGGGGGCAGAAGCCAGAACAACTTCTGGCCTCAACTCACTTTTTCCCCACTTTTTCCTCAGTAAGCCAGCCTGAACATTAGTGCTCTAACATTTGAGTTGGGAATTAATAGGCCTCCTTCATTAGGGACTCTCCGGAAATTAGAAAGGCTGTTGAGAATAAGTGCAACTAGCTACCACTTAATGTTATTTAGATTATAAGGGCTATAAACTTATCTTCAACATAAGCTAACTAAGCATGATGATTATATTAAAAAAAATATATATACAGTTGATTCCAGTTAATTGGGACACACTAGGACCAGTACATTTTGGCTCAATTAAGCGGCTGCCCCAATTAGCTGAAGCTGCATGGAAATAGGTAAAAAGATATGAAAACTGAGTCACAAATTATGTATTTAAATGAAATACAGAACAAATTAGAACACTACCAATACTAAAACAATACTGTAAAACTGCGTATTAGTTCTAATAGTCATCCACGGAGGAATTACAGTGTACGCTGTAAATGAACAAAATCAATACACAGACAATGGACTGCCTTCGTATAATGCTTTTGACGATTGCATCCCCCAAATCTTTACTTTCATTGTAATATTCAAAACTATTGTTGATACTTTCAAATTCTTCTTAGTTCCTAACTTGCTGAAGTAGCGTTTCATTCTCGCTCCCGGCCTTTTGTCGCATCTCCAGGCCTGAATTCCTGAGACCGCCGTGAGCAAAGCAGATCTGAATTGTCTTGCTGCTTACTTATTGCCAACTATCAGTGACAAAAATCACTGCTTTTTGAACACAAACACACACAACTTATGATATTTAAAAACCGCATTCGCTCTAAGCAATGTGCCGTGTCCTACTGCCATGGAAGTACATGCAACTGCCATGGACCCCAACCACCCAGGTTTGCAAAGCCCAAATCAAAGTCTGGCAGGCTGACACTTGCCACACTAAGGGCCATGTGAGATGAAAACCAGAAACAGAAATTTAAGAGGCTCACTTGGGTCATGTTGACTGTGAGGCAGAAATTTGTTTCCTTCAAAACAGCTTTATGAAAATGGGAAACTAAACTAGAGTGTTAGAGTAATACATCACAGAACAAGGCCCTTCAGCCTAACTCACTCATACTAAATAACATGCCCATCTAAGCTATTCCTATTTGGCCCATGTCCCTCTGAATGTTTCTTATCCGTGTACCTGTCCAAGTACTTTTTAAATGTTGTTATTGTACGTGCCTCAAGCATTTCCTCTGGCATCTCGTTCCATATACATTCCATCCTCTGTGTGAAGAAGTTGCCCATCAGGACCCTTTTCACCTCTCTTACCTTCAGCCATGATTCCCTAACTCTGAGAAAGACTGCATCCATTGACCCTGTCCATGCTTCTCATGATTTTGTACACCTGGATAAAGTCATCCCTCCGTCTGCTACCCGCCAATGAAAAAACATAGAACATAGAAATCTACAGCACATTACAGGCCCTTCAGCCCACAATGTTGTGCCAACCATGTAATCTACTCTAGAAACTGCCTAGAATTTCCCTACATCATAGCCCTCTATTTTTCTAAGCTCCATGTACCTATCTAAAAGTCTCTTAAAAGACTCTATTGTATCCGCCTCTACCACCGCTGCTGGCAGTGCATTCCACTCACCCACCACTCTGTGTGTGAAAAACTTACCTCTGATATCCCCTCGGCACCTACTTCCAAGCATCTTAAAACTATGCCCCCTCATGCTAGCCATTCCAGCCCTGGAGAAAAATGCCTCTGACTACCCACATGATCAATGCCTCTCATCATCTTATACACCTCTATCAGGTCACCTCTCATCCTCTGTCACTCCGAGGAGAAAAGGCCAAGGTCACTCAACCTATTCTCATAAGGCACACTCTCCCATCCAGCAATATCCTTGTAAATCTCCTCTGCATCCTTTCTATGGTTTCCACATTCTTCCTGTAGTGAGGTGACCAGAACTGAATAAAGTGCTCACCTTCTCAATTTCTCCCAGAACTCAGCTTAAGAAGTCCTGTCAACCTCCTCATAATTCTTTGCACTCTTTCCTATAATAGGCTAATCAAAACTATACAATACTCTGAGTGTGGTCCCAGCAATGTCTTTCACAACTCCCACATAATGTCCCAACTCCTGTACTGAGTTGCCCTGACTGATGAAGGCCAGTGTGCCAAACACCTTCTTCACCACCCTGTCTGCATGGCTGACTGGAGTGTTTTAAAACATAAAACATTCTGTTGGCTTGGTTGAACTGTGAACCTGTTTAAAATCTTCTGCCACAAAAGGTGTAAGAACCCTCAAGGTATAGTTTGCCACTTAGCAGCAGGGAGCCCTGTACTCTGGAGGGCGTGTTTATGACAAAACACCACAGGGAATGGGTAAACACTTATTGCAAAAGGAACCAAGTGAGAAAATTGACAGTCTTAGTAACTGTGTCCTTTGTAATAAGACCCACATTCTTGGGATGCCAGAGGGTTCTGAGGAGATTCCAATCATCCTTTTTGTTCAATTACTGTGGAAGATCTTTTCACGTCTTAAAGAACATGACCTTCCAACCCAGTGAGTGCACTGCAATCTGACCCCCCAATCAATGAGTTACACTCAAATGATTGAATGATCAACAGTTGTACATTTCTACACATTATTTTGAGGAAAGAGGGTTTTAAAGGGACACTAATCGTTGCAGCTAGTGGATTCCTCATTGGATTGACAAGGATCCCAAGAGATAGAGAGTGCGTCATGAGCAAAGCATCCTGAGTTTGCTTTTATTCTATGCAAACCTCTTCCTCTGAGCTCCTCTTAGAAGTGACCTCCTGGCATGGTGGTGCAGCAGGTAGAGCTACTGCCTCAGAGTCCCAGAGACGCGGGTTTGGTCCAGACCTCTGGTGCTGACCATGTGGAGTTTCGTGTTCTCCGTGACCTCACGGGTGCCCCGGTTTCCTCCCACATCCCAAAGACATGCGGGTTAGTGGGTTAATCGGTTGTAGTAAATTGTCCCTCGTGGGTGGGTGGGGGGTAGAATCTGAGGGCATTTGATTGGAATGTGAGAATAGGTTACAGCGAACATTAATTGGGGAGTGCATTTGCTCTGTGAGCTGGTATAGGCTCGATGGGCTGAATGATCTGCTTTTATGTCCTCAGAAATATGAAAATCCTCACAAGCCTGTTCCTCAATTCAAGTCAACTACAGCCAATCCATCTGGCTGACCTGATTTAATGGATATCACCCAAGCAAAGCTCCAACCTCATTTCTCAAATCTGCACCCTCACTCTGTCAGTCCACACTCATCCTCAGCAGAGTTTAGTGGGGTGGATTCCAGATATTCCCTGCTCTAAGCAAAGTAGTGCTTACTGATGTCATTCCAAACAACTTGCCATTGTGGGTTAGCACAGATAGTGGACATTGACTGTATTTTCCAGAGTTTAGCTCTTGAGTGGAAGGTGCTTACATTTTAGTAATTGGTTTATTATTGCCACATGGACTGAGATACAGCGATGTGTCATCTTGAGAGTACATTGAGGTGTGGTACAAAAGGGAAAACAGAATGCAGAATAGAGTGTTACAGTTACAGAGAAAGTGCAGTGCAAGTAGACAAAGTACAAGGGACACGATAAGGTGGATTGTGAGGTCAAAGAGTTCATCTTTCAGTGCACAAGATTTCTGTTCAATAGCCCTATAACAATGGGATAGAAGCCATCCTTCGGCCTGGTGGGACGTGTTCGCAATCTTTTGTATCTTCTGCTTGATGGGAGGGGGGAGAAGAGATTGACTGGGGTGGGCAGGGCCCTTGTTTATGTTGGCTGCTTTCCTGAGGCAGTGGAAGAGTCCATGGAGGGGAGGGTGGTTTGTGTCATGGACTAGGCTGCGTTCACAGCTCCCTGCATCAGGGACATTCCTTATTAATACCTTGGTAAGCATTAGGTAGTTTATTCCAGTCCTTCAGACAAATGCCCATGAGGCGCTAACTTTAGCCGTAGTTCCACTAAGCCTGACTAATTCAGAATTTAATCAGATGTGTTCACCAACAGACTGGCAGAGAGATTACTCACTTGTTAAAGACAGGAATGCATTTCTATCATGCCCTTCATTTGCATCGTCCTGTTCTGAAACACTTTCCAGCCCGTGATGTATATTTATAATTGAACACAGCACGCTCCCACAGACAGTAGCAGAAGAGTGACCATGTAATCTGCTTTTGTGATGCCAAAGGATAAATTACTAGCTGGGAGAATATGTAGGGAAACATTATATGTGTTGAAACGATTACTTATTTTGTCCAGCAGATTATTTTCACTGTAGCGCTTATCTGTCAGTTGAATAAATGAGGTTCCAGCCAATGCTAACCTAGGTCCACTCAAGCTCTCTTTGTCTGAGCCCAGCTAATTTGCTCCACCCCCTCCCCTAACCATTGGCCGTAGCCAATGTCACCTTGTTCAGTTACAGTGGCTGGAGTTCAGTGAGAATTTGTTGCTCTCGGGCCAACTCAGGCACAGCACAGAATTCGCGGGACTAGTCCTGTCAACTTGACCGTGGTTCACTGCCATGTTCTGGAGGGGACCGTGTGAGTTCACATAATAAGTCAGGAAGAACACCTCAGGAGGAACCATGGAGCCTGTTCTATCACCACAGCTTGGCACACGTACATTTTACCCATTTTGGTAACATTTTATTTGAACCCAGATTGGACTTGAACTCACTAACTCTGGCTTTAGGATACTTCACTAAGGTTCCAACTCACTGGAAATGAGTTCATTCTGCCAGGATTTGCTAATATCTTTTTGTTGATTAGCAAGTTTAGGAATTAATTTGAGATGGTACTTTTTTTTTACAGCACCTGATTCTTGGAGTTAGAGGTTGCAGGTTTGAGGGGTGCTGTCAGAGTAGTCTGGGTAAGTAACTGGAGTGTAGTTTGTGGAAGATCCACACTGCAGTCACCATGATCCTGCGGTGTGTAGGGTGTAACAGAGATTTAAGGCCAACAGAGACGAGAAGGAAAGCAAATGTGAGAAAGGCAGAATGATTGGTGGGCTGAACCCAGGAATCACTGCCATGGCACAGAGACAGCTGACTAACTGGAATTAGAGCCATCCTGCTGACAGGCCACATCAGCTTGTGTGGAGACCCCTCTTGACAGGCAAGTCATGCCTTTCTTCCCAATGCCAAGGGTAAGAAGACCCTGATGGGAGTTATTTACAGGCCTCTGAACAGTAGCCAGAATGTAGTCTACAAATTACAATGAGAGATAGAAAAAGCAAGTCAGAAAGGCAGTATTATATTAGTCATGGGGGATTTCAACATGTAGATGGATTGAGAAAATCAAGTTGATGCGGGATCATAAGAGAGAGAATTTGTAGAATGCCTCCGAGAGGCTTTTAGGAACAGCTTGTGGTTGAGTCCACTAACAGATCAGCAATTCTGGATTGGATGTTGGGCAATGAACTGGATATGATTTGGGAGCTTAAGATAAAAGAGCCCTTCAGAGGCAGTGATCATAATGTGATAGAAGTCACCCTGCAGATTGAGAAGGAGAAGCTGAAGTCAGATGTGTCAGTTTTCAGTGGAGTAAAAGGAATTACAGGGGCATGAGAGAGGAGCTGGTCAAAGTTGATTGGAAGGGGACACTGGCAGGGATGATGGCAGAACAGCAATGGCTGGGGTTTCTGGGAGCAATACGGAAGGCGCAGGACAGATAGATACATCCCAAAGAAGAGGAAGCATTCTGAAGGCAGGAAGACGCAACCATGGCTGACAAGCGAAGTCAGACCCAACATAAAAGCAAACGAGAGGGTATAAAATAGAGCAAAAATTAGTGAGAAGTTAGAGGATTGGGAACTTTTTAAAAACCAACAGAAGGAAACTAAAAAAAACATGAGAGGGAAAAGATTAAATATGAAGGTAAGCTAGGCAATAATATCAAAACTGATACCAAAAGTCTTTTCAGGTATATAGAGAGTAAAAGAGGCGAGTACATATTGGACTGCTGGAAATGACACTGGAGAGTTAGTAATGGGGGATGAACTGATTAAGTATTTTGTATTAGTCTTCACTGTGGAAGACACTAGCAGTACGCTGGAGTTCGAGAGTGTCGGGGCAGAGATGAGTGCAATTGCTATAACTGGGGAGATGGTGCTTAGGAAACTAAAAGGTCTGAAAATAGATAAGTCACCTGCAACAGATGGTGTACACCCTAGTTGAAGAGATTGTGGAGGCATTAGTAATGATCTTTCAAGAATCAGTAGGTTCTGGCATGGTTCAGGAGGACTGGAAAATTGGAAATTATAGGCCAGTTAGCCTGACCTCAGGGGTTTGGAAGATGTTGGAGTCAATTGTTAAGGATATAGTTTTGAGGTACTTGGAGACACATGATAAAATAGGTCAAAGTCAGCATGGTTTCATTCAGAGAAACTCTTGCCTAACAAATTTGTTGGAATTCTTTGAGAAAATAACAAGCAGGGTAGACAAAGGAGAATCAGTTGATGTTGTGTACTTCGATTTTCAGAAGACCTTTGACAAAGTGCCACACATGAGGATGTTTAACAAGATAAGGGCCCATGGTATTACAGGAAAGATTCTTGCATGGATAGAACATTGCCTGATTGACAGGAGGCGAAGAGTGAGAATAAAGGGAGTCTTTACGGATTGAATGCTAGTGTGGAGTGGTGTTTCACAGGGATCAGTGTTGGGACTGCTTCTTTTTACATTATATGTCAATGATTTATATGATAACATTGATGGCTTTGTGGCAAAGTTTGCGGACAATACGAAGATAGGTGGAGGGGCAGATAGTGTTGAGGAATCAGGGAGTCTGTAAAAGGATTTCAATTAGAATGGGCAAAGGGGGGGCAGAAGGAATACAGTGTTGGGAAGTGTATGGTCATACACTTTGGGTAGAAGGAATAAAAATGTAGACTATTTTCTAAATGGAGAGAAAATTCAAAAATACGAGCTGCAAAGTGATCTTGGAGTCCTTGCATAGGATTCCCTAAAGGTTAATTTGCAGATTGAGTAGGTGGTGAGGAAGGCAAATGCAATGTTAGCATTCATTTCAAGAGGACTAGAATATAAAAGCAAGGATGTAATGCTGAGGCTGTATAAATCACTGGTGATGCCTCACTTGGAGTATTGTGAGCAGTTTTGGGCCCCTTAAAGGATGTGCTGACATTGGAGAGGGTTCAGAGGAGGTTCACTAGAATGATTCTGGGAATGAAAGGCTTATCATAAGAGCTGCGATTGAAGGCTCTGGGCCTATATCCGCTGGAATTTAAAAAATGAGGGTTTCATTGAAACCTATTGAATGTCAAAAGGCCTAGATAGAGTGGATGTGAAGAGGATGTTTCCTATAGTGGGGGAGTCTAGGACCAGAGAGCACAGCCTCAAAATAGAGGGACATCATTTAGAACAGAGATGAGCAGGAATTTCTTTAGCCAGAGGGTGGTGAGTCTGAGAAATTCATTGCGACAGGTGGTTGTGGAGTCCAAGTCACTGGGTACGTTTAAGGCGCAGGTTGATAGGTTCTTGATTAGTCAGGGCGGGAAAGATTATGGGCAAAAGGCAGGAGAATGGGGTGAGAAGGAAATGGATCAGCCATGATGAAATGGCAGAGCAGATGTGATGGCCTAATTCTGCTCATTTGTGTTCTGGTCTTATGACCCACTGAGTCTGTGCCAACCATTAACCATTTACACATATCCCATTTTATTCTCCCCACATTCCCATCAGCTTCCCCTGGACTCTACCCCTCTCCTACACATTAGGAACAACTAACCCTCCAACCTGCATGTCTTTGGGACAAGGTAGAAAACTGGAGCAGATGGCAGAAACCCACCCAATCACAGGGGCATCCTGCAAACTCCACACAGTCCTAGGTCCCCGGAACTGGGTGGCAGTAGTTCCATAAGGACACCAAAGGCTTCATTCTCAGTGCTTGTGCCCTTTTTACCATTGGCACTCAGAGCAAGCACTTGTTTTAGCTCTCAATACCCTCATCTTCAAATCCCCCTTCACAACTCTGCCTCTAGAGGGGCTGGAGTGGGTTGTGTACGGAAATTAGGAGCAATTAGTGGGGTGACATTGGAGGTGAGGTTGGGGTCATCCTATTTACACTAGGGGATGACTGAGTAACATGAAAACCTTGTCTTGTTCATTGATTGCATCATTAGCTTGCTCGGACTGATAGTGAATCCTTTAGGCAGCTTAATGCTGTGTGATTGTATTAATTGGCAGTGTCTGTCTTCATCTCATTTTCTTCAGCTACCACATCAAAGAACATTAAGCAAAGCCAGGTAGTTATCTCAGATACTACTCCAAATGCTAAACAAAGGACTTCCTGACCCAGAATTGTAACTGCTGCTGTGCTGGTATGCACAGGAGGCATTTTGGACCCAGCAAAATTCCATGAGCCGGTGGATCTGCTTTCTGATTGAGGTAAAGCAACCCCACATTCTTCCTTCCAGCATTGTGGGGTCTTTGGTCAGACTTACATAACGTTACAACATTCCCTCCACACAGGAGTGCGGCAGCCGGCATTGGTTATCCTCACCCAAAGACCATTCATAATATAAAGGAAGGAGTGTCTCAGTGCTTCAACACGAGTGAATGGGATCCAGAACTCACCTCTGGTCCAGGGTCCATTTCCAGCAGGCCCATCTAATCAGGAGGTCACCACTACTCCCAAGTTCCAAAAATTTCCATCTGGATCTTATCAAAGTTCGAAGTAAAATTTATTTTCAGAGTACATAAATGTCACCACGTACATCCTTGAGATTCCTTTTCCTATGGGCATACTCAGCAAATCCATAGAATAGTAACTATAACAGGATCAATGAAAGATCAACCAGGGTGCAGAAGACAACAAACTGTGCAAATGCAAACATAAATAAATAATCAAAACATGAAATAACAAGATAAAGAGTCCTTAAAGTGAGATAATTCGTTGGGGGAACATCTCAATAGATCAGTGTAGTTATCCTCTTTTGTTCAAGTGCCTGATGGTTGAGGGGTAGTAACTGTTCTTGAACCTGGTGGTGTGAGTCCTGAGGCTCTTGTACCTCCTACCTGATGACAGTAGTGAGAAAAGAGCACGGTCTGGGTGGTGAGGATCTTTGATGAGGGATGCTGCTTTCCTATGATAGCATTTCATGTAGATGTGCTCAATGGTTGGAGAGCTATGCCCATGATGTACTGGGCCGAATCCACTATTTTGTAGGATTTTCCGTTCAACGCATTGGTGCTCCCATAGCAGGCCGTGATGCAGCCAGTCAATATACACTCCACTACACAACCATGGAAGTTTGTCAACGTTTTTGATGACATGCCGAATCCTAGAGGCGCTGTTGTGCTTTCTTTGCAACTGCACACATGCTGGGTCCAGGATAGGCCTTTTAAAATAGTAACACCCACGAATTTACTGGCCCTCTCCATTTCTGATCCTCCAATGAGGACTGGCACATGGATCTCCGGTTTCCCTCTCCTGAAGTCTACAATCAGTTCCTTGGTCTTGCTAACATTGAGTCTTGTTATTTTATCACTCAGCCAAATTTTCCATCTCCCTCCTGTATGCAGAATCGTCACCCCCTTTGATGCGGCCCATCATGGAGACATCATTTGTATCTTCAAAGAAGGACCGCTCTGTGCTGAACACTGGATTTAATTTAATTTGGCATCTTCTGCCTGTACATGATCCATATCCCGTCATATTCATGTGTCTGTCTAACAGGCCTTTAAACACCACTACTGTATCTGGTTCCACCAGCACTCCTGACAGTCTGTTCCAGGCACCAATCACTCTGTTTAAACAAAAATGACTGACGCATCTCCTTTAAACTGTTTCTCTCACTTTAAATGCATGTCCTCTAGTATTAGACATTTCTACCCTGTGGATAAGATTTTGACTATTTACCTTATCAATGCCTGTCATAATTTTATAAATTCCTAACAGGTCCCCCATCCCCAATTTCCAAACGGCAGGAAAGGGAGGTAAAAATGCCATCTTTTAAATAAATAAAAGAAAATAGCCCTTCTTTGGCAGGGGTTCTCAACATAGGAAATGATCCTTCCTAGTGAACTCCAGATCTCCTTTATGGCCACAGGACCTGGTAGTTTGGTGATCTTGTTGGTCTGCCTGTGGGAAATTTAATCCTCCCTGTTTGGTTTGAGCTACATAAGCTCTAGTAACAGCCTAGTGTAAATCTGGGAACCTCTTAACCCTTTTTGTCAAAGTATATATAACTTACTGGTGAACCTTTCAGACAGATCAAAACACTGGAAACACTCAACAAGTCAGGCAGCATCTATGGAGAGAGAAACAGTGTTAATGTCCCTTCATCACTTGAAACTAGCTCTGTTTATTTCTTTTCCTCCACAGATACTGGCTGACTTGTAGCATTTTCTGTGGAGTTATTAACAGATTTTCAGTATCCACAGTAAATGTAGCAGTCAGAATCAGGTATCCTATCACTGACTTGTATGACATGAAATTAGTTGTTTTGCAGTGTTATAACAATTACCATAAATTACAACATAGTGTAAAAAAGGAAATAGTGAGGTAATGTTCATGGAGCATTCATAAATCTGATGGCAGAGGGGAAAAGTTATTTCTGAATTGTTGAGTGTCTTCAGAAAAGGCCAAGGCTTATGAGAAAATTATGTGCAGGGAAAAGTAAATGGGTGAGAGTAAAGTGGTCAGCATAGGATCTCTGGGCCAGATTGCCTGTTTCCATGCTCTATAACCCTATGATAGGTTTGAGGTAACTAGAATACAAAAGCAGGGATGTAATGTTGAGACTTTATAAAGCACTGGTGAGGCCTCACTTGGAGTATTGTGAGCAGGTTTGGGCCCCTTATCTAACAAAGATTGTGCTTACGTTGGAGAGAGTTCAAAGGAGGTTCACAATAATGATTCCAGGACTGAAAAGCTTATATGAGGAGCGTTTGATGGCTCTGGGCCCATACTCACTGAAGTTTAAAAGAATGAGGGGTGATCTCATTGAAATCTACTGAATATTGGCTTAGATAGAGTGTATGTGGTGAGGATGTTTCCAGTAGTGGGAGAGTCTAGGATCAGATGGCACAACCTCAGAATAGAAGGGTGTCCCTTTAGTGAAAGGGTGGAATTCAGAAGAATGAGGGGGGAATCTCATTGAAGCTTATCAAATGTTGAAAGGCCTCGAAAGAGTGGATGTGGAGAGGGTGTTTCCTATGTGGGTGAGTCTGACCAGAGGACACAGCCTCAGAAGTGAGAGGAGTCCTTTTAGAACAGAGATGAGGAGGAATTTCTTTAGCCAGAGAGTAGTATATCTGTGGAATTTGTTGCCACAGATGGCTGTGGAGCCCACGTCAGTGGATATATTTAAGACAGAGTTTGATAGATTTTTGATTGGTCAGGGCGTGAAGAGATACGGGGAGAAGGCAGGAATTTGGGACTGGTAAGGAAAATGGATCAGCCATGATGAAATGGGGGAGCAGACTCAATGGGCTAAATGGCCTAATTCTGCTCCTATGTCTTATGGTCTTATTAGTTGGAGAGAACTTCTGAAAATTTTGGCTTTTCAGTGAGTTTATTTTGTGATCAGACAGTCATTTGGATGAGTGAAATAAAACTTTACAGTAGCATTTTGTTTCAGGGTTTTAATGCAGAATAATTTTCAGAGGTATCAGCAACACACAAATGCTTTTTACTTCATTTTTGTTTGCCTGCAAGTACCTCCACTGCATATAAATACCAGACACACTTTGACAGTAAGAAATAGAGTAATTTGCTTTTCATTGGAAATGTTAAAGTTCCAGAAGGATGAAGGATTATCAGAATTAATTTTCCAGATGATAATAAAGATTGTATGGAATAGACCTCCATGAAAGGAAGATAATCCTATTTCAATTGAAGAGCCAGAGAGTATTCAGTAGAGAATAAAGTCAGACAGGGGCAGCTAAATAAAATTTGGACAGGAGATAAAAAGAGAAAATGGCAAGAAGATTTTTTTAAAATGTCAAAGCAAAATGCCTCATAATGAGTACACTTTGCAAAACTAGGGTTGCAGGAATTAGACCCAGTGACATTGAAGGAACAGTGATGTAGTTCCAAGTCAGGATGACATGCAGTTAGGAGGGGAACCTGCAGGGGGTGCACCAAGTTGGTATGGTCTTTTATTGATTCTGTTATGGTTATTATTCTATGGATTTATTGAGTATGCCCGCAAGGCAATCAATCTCAGGGTTGTACATGGTGGCAGATATGTACGTTGATAATAAATTTACCTTGAACTTTGAATTTTGAGCTTTGCTGCACCCATGAGCCTGCTGCCCTTGTCCTTCTTGGCTGTAGAGGTCACGAGTTTCAGGAGGTTCTGTTGGAGTCGCCTGGATGAGCAACTGCAATGTATTGTGCTGGCGGTGCATGCTGTAACCGCTGGAGGAGGGAGAGAGTAGATGGGGTGCATATCAAGCGGGCTGCTTTGTTGTAGTTAGTGTCAAGCATCTTGAGTGTTGTTGGAGCTGCACTCATCCAGGGAAGTGGAGTGTGTCCCATCACACTCCTGACCTGAGCGCCTTGTAGGTGGTGGATAGGCTTTGGAGAGTTAGGAGGTGGATCTCACACCACAGGATTCCCAGAATCTGAGCTGCTCTTCATAAACACAAGAGATTCTGCAGATATGAGGAAATCTGCAGATGCTGGAAATTCAAGCAACACACACAAAATGCTGCTGGAATGTAGCGGGTCAGGCAGCATCTATAGGGAGAAGTACAGTTGACGTTTCAGGCTGAGACCCTTAGTCAGGACTGTGCAGATGCTGGAAATCCACAGTAACACACAAAATGCTGGAGGAACCCAGTAGAGCAGGCAGCAACTATGGAAAGGAATAAATAGTTGACATTTCAGGCCAAGACCCTTCATCAGGACTGGAAAGGAAGGGGGATGAAGTTGGGGGAGGGGAAGCAATGCAAGCTGGAAGGTGATTAGTGAGACCAGGTGAGGGGGAATGTGGGTGGGTGGGGGAGGGGGGATGGAGTGAGAAGCTGGGGTGGGAGGGTAAAGGGCTGAAGAAGAAGGAATCTGATAGGAGAGGACAGTGGATCATATGTATGTGTGTTATTCCTGACTTGCTTTTGTAGCCACAGTGATTGGTCCAGCTAAGCAACCCAACAAACATGATCTCTAAGACAGGCAGATTTTTCAGTAGGGAGACTTAACACTGGCTGATAAACCTACATTGGAGCCACAGATTATGTTGGATCCACTCCTCTCTCTCTGTCAGCTGTACCACCCTCGCCTACAGCCCTGCTAGCTCAAGGAATTAACCTTTCATTTCACTGTGTGGCAAAGATGCGTTGTCATGGTGGAACTGAGGACACTGTCAGTGGGTCTGATTGTGATGAGTGAACTCAATAGCCTGTGGGGTAAAATGTTAACATTTGCATTTTCTAAGCTGTAAAAGAACAGCATTGAGAGCTAAATGTTAACACTAGGGGATATTAAAATTGATGAAAATACAATGAAACTTAAATAGAGAATCTTAGTTCTATGGAAGTAATTTTAGGGTGTTAATAGCTTCATTGAAAGGTTACAATGTTCTGAGATGGAAGGTGAATTAAGGTAGCTTTGTGACTCATTTGTACCTTGATATTAGGGGGCAATTTTGAATAAACTGTATCAGCTACAGTGCCTTAGGTCAAGACTAGTTAAAACAGAAAATACCGGAAACCCTCAGCAGTCACAAGTGCCACCACAAGAAAGTAGCATCCATTATCAAAGACCCTCACCGTCCAGGCCATGTTCTCTTCTCGCTGCTATCATCAGGAAGGATGTACAGGAGCCTTAGATCCCACACCACCAGGTTCAGGAGCAGTTATTAAGGCTGATTTATACTTGTGTGTACGGGCTACGCTGTAACCCGGATTTTCACTTCTGCGTCACTCTACGCCGTAGCGAGCATGTGTTGGTGTGCGCCAAAACACTAGTTGGCGGTGGGGTTTCTATGCCACTGTGTTTAGTTTCTTCGTGAGAGACATGGACGAGGAAACGCATTTCAAACATTTTGGCATGTCGGCAGATAGATTTGACGATTTGGTTCATCTATTTCGCATCGGTGTACACACAGCCTACAAACATGGCGGAGAAGAAGCAACTAGAAATGCATAGGAGGAAATGCGATGCTACCAAGCGGACCAATCACAGTTGTTGCGGTCTGCATTGCCGCGATGCGTGAGTAACTTTTCTGGAGAGGTGCACATCACCCTTCAGCGTAGGGTACAGCGTAGGTACGGCGTAGGGTATGCGATACCTACGGCGTTGATACAATGCACAAGTATAAATCAGCCTTTACCCTACAACCATCAGGCTGCTGAACCAGAGTGGGTAAGTTCACTCACCTCAACTCTGAACTGATTCCATGACCTAGAGACTTACTTTTAAAGACTCTTTACAACTCGTGTGCTCAATATTATTTTTGTTTGCAGTTTGTCTTCTTTTGCACATTGGTTGTCAGTCTTTGATTATGTGAAGTTTTTTTTGTAAACTCTATTGTATTTTTTTTCCCCTTCTAAATGTCTGCAGGAAAATGAATCTCAAGGTGGTATATGGTAGCATACTGGTACTTTTGATGATAAATTTTACTTTGAACTTTGAGTTCAGGCAGCCGCTGTGGAGAAAGAAGAAACAACAAGTCCTTTCGTTAGAATAGAGCAAGAGCAGGAACCTGGCTGAATATGTCGGCCTGGGTTTATTTCCTGTCGCCGTCTGTAAGCAGTTTGTACGTTCTCCCCATGACTGTGTGGGTTTCCTCTGGGTGCTCCGGTTTCCTTCCACATTCCAAAGATGTATCGGTTGGTTGGTCAGTTGGTTATTGTAGATTGTCCTATGATTAGGCTAGGATTAAATCGGGGTTGCTGGGCGATGCAGCTTGAAGGCCCAGAAGGGCCTAATCCATGCTGTATCTCAATAAATAAGTAAATAAGTACATTTTTAAAGCTTTATAAAACTGGTTAGGCAGCATCTGGTGAACTGCATGCACTTCAGGTCGTCCATTGCAGGAAGGATGTAGAGGCTTTGAAGAGGTTCAGAAGAGTTGCCTAGATTAGAGGGCACGTGCTATAAGGTGAGGTTGGACAAACTAGGGTTGCATTCTCTGGAGCAGCAGTGGCTGAGGGGAGGTCGGTGATGGAAGCTTATAATATTATGAGAAGCATAGATAGACAGCCGCTATCTTTTTCCTAATATTGATATCTCTAATACTAAAGGACATGTTTTTAAAGGGAAGGTGGGGGTGAGGGGAACTTCAAAGAAAATTTGTGGGGCAAGTTTCTTTTATTTAGAGTTGTCGTGCTTAGAATGACCTGCCAGCGATTGTGGTGGAGGTAAATATGATAGTGGTGTTTAAGGAGCCCTTAGGCAGGTACATAATGTCCAGGGAACAGAGTGATATGGGCAATTTATAAGAACACACAGGAACACAAGGAAAGGGCAGGAATAGGCCACTCAGTGCTTCAGGGCAGCCCCACCATTCAATATGATCCTTCTTTGTGCCAGAACCCCACATCCCTCAATTCCCTGGTCCTTTAAACATTTTTCCACCTCCACTTTAAATACTTCCAATCATCTAGCATTCACAATCCTTTGGGGGAGAAATCCAGAAAGTCCAGAAATTCACCATCCTCTGAGAAGAAATTTCTACATAGCTCGGTTTAAGTGACCTAGCCCCCTCATTTGTTGTATGTCCCACTAGCATCTCAATATTTACCCCGCCAAGCCCCCTTAGGATCTTGTATACAGGCAGTCCCCGGGTTACGGATGAGTTCCGTTCCTGAGTCCGTCTTTAAGTTGGATTTGTACGTACGTCGGAACAAGTACATCCGGTATTATTTAGCGTCAGTTAGTCAAATGTTTGTCTTAGTATATAGTATATATTTTACCTTTCTATGCATATAAAACACTTAAGAAATGTATGTATTCCAATAATTAAATCACTGCATTGCTTAGTAATAATTGTAGCTTTCATCGGGGCAGGGCCTTTCACATGCTCCATTATTCTCACTTTATCTTTTATCCTTTAAAATTGTTCCGATTGTTGACCGACTGTAGCCTAATGCTTTTCCAATGACCGATGGCGTTTCACCTCTTTCCAAACCCTTTATTATTTCCACTTTATTTTCAATCGCGATCACTTCCCGTCAATGGAACAGAAACACTGCGGGCGGCGGGTCCCAACCTCCACCGGCTCCCAAGGTCTGCTGGGTCCTAAGGACCACCGCACTGAATTCCCCGGGTCCTAAACTCCACCGCTCTGAGACAGGTTAAATGGGACAAGTGGGGGCTGTGCTGGGTTTGGGTATTTGATCCTCCACAATATTCCGCGTGGGAATTTAAACTGGAGGTGGCAGTGTTTTTTTTAACGAGGTCGAGTTGCGAGCTCAACATCAACCTGGCGTGGATGGTACGGGAGTCAATGGATCGACATCAACCCGGCGCGCTCAGGAGTGTTTTGTCTCGAGCCTGGCTCTGATCTCACTGCGCCACCAGCCGACCGGAAAAGGGGGACGGGGTCAGGGTGAATCTTGCTAAGAAAAATTTGAGCCAAATACAAAGTTACACACTCAACACAGTGTCAACGACAACGACTTAAAATGGCGGAAGGCGTCACGATCCGACTTAAAATGGCGGACGGCGTCACGATCCGACTTAAAATGGCGGACAGCGTTCTCCTTCCTCGGTTCATAAGTACGAGTTGTCCGTAAGTCAGACGTTCGTAACTCGGGGACTACCTGTATTTAAATAAGATCACCTCTGTTCTTCTAAACTCCACAGCCACAAACTGTTTAGCCTCTCTTGATAAGGACCAACATTGTCCAGTACTGATCTCAGATTCAGATTCATTTATCACATGTACATTGAAACATGAAGTAAATTGTGTTGTTTTTGTTAATCAACGCACCCAGTCAATGTTACCATATATTGTGGCGCCAACATAGCATGCCCGCATTGTTCAGCAGAAGAACAGTAAAAGAAACCCCTTTCCCACCCTCCCATCCACTCACACACACAGACAGGCCTCCAATCCCAGGACAGGCTGCCTCTGGGCCTCCAGGCCTGCAACTTCCAGTCCCTGGTTCAGACTCGCAGGCATCGACCGGGCCTCTGACCTGAGTTCCTCTAGTGTTTTGTTTTGTGTCGGATAATCCAGCATCTGCAGCCATTTGTGTCTCTGTTGTCAGGTAAGTCCTTTAGTCACAGAGCACTGTAGGAGTACCCTCCCCTCAACCACTCAAGCACCCCACCACCAAACATCACCATCATCTCCACTGCCCTACCTGTGTGAACGACTAAGGACTGAGGAACTCTTCCGAAAGTTGCATGTGACGATGGCATGTCAGTTTTGAACTGCCAGCACTCTGCTCATTTTCTAGGCTGCAAAATTACAGTACTGAGTGGCAGAAAGTAGTTAGAAGCGATATAATTTAAGCAGCGGTTCAGAGAAAGCTAAAACCAAATATCAAACGAGAGTCAGTTCTATCGAGTGTGTTAATACCTTCATCAAAAGGCTGAGTTGTTCTGAGAATTAGTGAGCATTGTGACATGAAGATCAGATTGCAGCCATGAAGTAACTGTGCATCTGCTAATTTTTAGAACCAAGGAACTGAAGTTCTTAAAACTAGTCCAGCTGGTGCAAAACTACTGTGGGAGACTGGATGGTTGTGAAATGGCAGAGAACACTGCATTCACTCCCCCATTTGCCTCTGTCCTTGGACACCTGAGATTACTTTTCTGCAGCGGTCTCTCTTAAGCAGGAATGCTTAAGTGGGAGAAAGCCACAACTCACGCTGCAGGTCTGACTGATGTGGACTGGTCGAGCGTTATGCAAAAGGAGGAAGCAAAAAGACTTCTGCTGTGAAGATCCAAGTGGAAGGTTAAAACAAGGGCCCTTCTTGATGTCTTGCCTTCCTGGTTTCAGGCTGAGCTTTGCTGGGGGGAGGGTGTGGGAGGTAGCTGGTGAAGGATGCCGGGGTGGGGGGGAGGGTTGCTGTTAATGCCTGCAAGGCCCAAATACCAATTCTTCTGCTGCACCTCTAATATTTCCTCATTTCTCCCTATATGACACGCAAAGACGTCATTCAGCCCATTGAGAATATGCCGGCTCTCAAACAGTCCCATCAATCCTATCCTCTGACTTTAATTCCCACTACCCTGTCCTCCCCACTTTCCCATCAATTCCCTCCTGATTCTACTGCTCACCCACACACCAGTGCCAGTTTACAGCGGCCTGCTTATCTTTGGGATGTGGCGTGCAGGAGGCGGTGAGAGAGAACCAGAGCAGTTGGTTGCTGGGCATCTTGTCAAAGGCCTTCTGAAAATCCAAGTAAACAACATCCTCTGACTCTCCTTTGTCTATCCCACTTGTTATTTCTTCAAAGCATTCTAATAGATGTTTCAGGCAAGATTTCCCCTTTGGAAAACTATGCTGACTTTCGCCTATTTAATCACGTGCCTCCCAAGTACCCTGAAGCCTCATCCTTAATAATATAGACTGCAATATCTTCCCAATGACTGAAGTCAGGCTACCTGGCCTATAATTTCCTTGCTTCTGCCTCCCTTCTTTCTTAAAGAATGGAGTGACATTTGCAATTTTCCAGTCCTCCGGAACCATTCAGAGTCGAGTGATTCTTGAAATACCATTATTAATAACTCCACAATCTCTTCAACTACCTCTTTCAGAACCCTGGGGAGTAGTTGATCTGGTGCAGGGGACGTATCTACCTTCAGACTGTTCAACTTTCCAAGCACCTTCTCCTTAGTATATGCAACTACACTCACTTCTGCCCCCTGACACTCTCATTTCTGGCATACAGCTAGTGTCTTCCACAATGAAGAGTGATGCAATATACTTATTTAATTCGTCTGCCATTTCTTTCTCCCCCCCATTACTACTTTTCCAGCATCATTTTCCAGTGGTCCGCTACCCACTCTCACCAATCTTTTACTCTTTATATATCTGAAATAACATTTGGTATCCTCTTTGATGTTTTTGGCTAGCTTACCTTCAAATTTCATCTTTTCTTTATTTGTTTTTTTTATAGTTGCCTTCTGTTAGTTTTTAAAAGCTTCCCAATCCTCGCACTTCCCATTAATTTTTGCTATATTATATGCCTTCTTTTTTGCTTTTATGTTGTCTTTGACTTCTCTTGTCAGCCATGGTTGTGCCATTCTCCATTTAGAATATTTCTAAATATCTTTGGGATGTATCTATCCTACTCCTTCCCAATTGCCTCCAGAAACACCAGCCATTGCTCTTCTGCCATCATCCCTGCTAGTGTCCCCTTTCAATCAACTTTGGCCAGCTCCCCTCTCATGCCTTTGTAATTCACTTTACTCCACTGTAATACTGATACATCTGGCTTTAGCTTCTTCCTCTCAAACTGCAGGGTGAATTCTATCATATTATGATCACTACCTTCTACAGGTTCCTTTAATTTAAGCTCGATTATCAAATCTGGTTCATTGCATAACACCCAGTCCAGAATAGCTAATCCCCTAGTGGTCTCTAGCAGCTCTAACAAGCCATCTCCTAAGGATTCTACAAATTCCTTCTCTTGGGATCCAGCACCAACCTGATTTCCACTATCTGCCTGTATATTGAAATCCCCCATGACTATTGTAATATTACCTTTTAACAAGCCTTTTCTATTTCTCATTGAAATTTATATCCCATATCCTGGCTACTCTATAGAGGTCTTTTTACCCTTGCAGTTTCTTAACTCTACCAACAAGGATTCTACTTCTTCTGATTCAATGTTACCTCTTTCTAATGACTTGAATGCAGTAGAGCTCTTGTCCAGTACCCATCTCCTTGGCTGGAAAGAGTTAGGAACTGGAATAGACTAGTAGGCCCTTTGAATTTTTTTGGTAAAACTGTTGCTGATATGATCCTGTCTGTTCCCAATAACCATCGACTCATTGATAGATCAAAAATCTTAAACCTGAACTGCGAGATTAGGGGAGATAGCCAGTATAAAGAGGTGAGGGGAAAAGGTGGCAGGTGATGGGCAGATAGAGGAGGGGAGAGTGAAGATAGTGACAGAAGGTGAGAGGTGGAGGTGACAAAGGGCTGCAGGTGGTGGGATCTGATAGCAGAGGAAGGTGGAGCATGGAACCAAATAGTGGGTGATGGACAGATGAAGTGGGTGGGGGAGGGGACCCAGTGGGAGGAGTGTGGGGGTGATGGACAGATGAAGTGGGTGGGGGAGGGGACCCAGTGGGAGGAGAGTGTGGCTGATGGGCAGATGGAGTGGGTGGAGGTGGGAAAGGAACAGGGTGATGGAGGCTGGGTTGGGTGTAGCAGGAACTGGGTAGGTCGGAAGTACTGCAGAGAGAAAAGGGACAGAGAGGAAGCAGTTTACCTGAAGTTGGAGAATTCAATGTTCATGTCGTTGGACTGTAGACTACCTGGGGGAATGTGAGGAGCTGTTCCTCTAGTTTGTGTTTAGCCTCACCCTGGCAGCGGAGGAGATTGCGGGCAAACAGGCCAGTGTGGGAAAGGGGAGGGGAAGTAAAATGGCTGGCAACCGGGAGCTTCAGTTTGCCATTGTGGACTGAGCAAAGGTGCTTGGTGAAGTGGTCGCCTAGCCTGTTCCTTGTCTTACTGATGTTGAAGAGGTCACACGGGGGGGCACCGGAAGCAATAGACAAGTTCAGAGGAGATGCATGTGAATGCCCCTCTACCTTTTAGTCTAGATCAGGGGTTCCCAACCTTTTTTATACTGTGGACCAATACCATTAAGCAAGTTGGGAACCCCTGCTCTAGATGAAGGGTCTCGGCCTAAAAAAAATTGTTAATTTCCCTCTAAGTGCGCTACCTGACCTGTTGAGTTAGTTCCTCCTACAGTTTTGTTATTCTTTGGTTTAGATTCCAGCATCTGCACTCTCTAATGTAACCAAAAATTCTGACCATCTCAGAAATTCTGTCTCCTCAGGTCTCTAGGGTGGAAAGTTCCAAAAAATCCATGAACCCCCAAGAAATTCCTCTTCCTTTCTTATGTCTGAAACTGTGCCCCTAAGTTCTGGGCTCTCTCTTGAGGGAAAATATCCTCTTTGCAGGACATGCAAAATGTAGGCTATCTTTCATCTTATATAATCCCTTCTGCAACAGTCCGTTTCGAAGAGGAGCGAGTCAATGACAAGAACCTTCACATATGCGTAAGAATAGATGGGCTCATCGAGCTGGGTAATTCTGTTCTGTGCAGTATCTCAAGGCTCTCATCAAAGTTGACTGTGGTCCAGAGGCATTGTTGGCAGAAAATCCCAGTGTTTCTCTCACTCCCATTTGCACAGATGCATTGGCATATGGAGGAAGCAGATCACAACCTTGTCTGCTAAAATTACGAGACAGAAACAATATTGCATTTATCAGCGCCAATCATTGACTGATGAAGTCAGCACACAGGAGAATAAAGCTAATCTTCTCTTCCAAGAATGATTGTCAGCTTTGGGAAGAGGACCTCTCATTCACCTTGGTAACCAATGCCACACCGCTTTACTTAGTTAGCTTGAAGGCTTTTGGCGTCTAAAGCTCTACCAATATTGCTGCTGGTTACTAAGTGGGCCACAGGCTGGGGATCCTGCGATGAGTGACTCATCTCTTGACACCTCAAGGCCTTTTCACAAGTCAGGAGTGTGATGGAACACTCTCCACTTGCCCCCGGATGAGTATAGCGCCAACAATTCCCGACACCACCCAGAACGGAGCAGCCCACTTGACTTTCACCTCTGTTCACCATTGGCTCCCGTCGTCACTGGTACACAGTGGCAAAGTGAGCTGCAGTTACTTGTCCAGACTACTCTGACACCACCCCCTAGCACACGACCCCAATCACCACAAAGGACTCTTAGGCGCATGTAAGGTCTGCACAACATCCTGGGCCGAATGGCCTGCACTCTGCTGTAATATTCTATGTTCTAGATAGAATAGATTGAAGGTGAGAGAGTAAGTTTATAAAAAGGCCTACTTTTTTCACACTGAAGGTAGTGGGTATGTGGAACAAGCATCCAAAGGAATTGGTAGGGGTGGGTACAATAAGGATATTTAATAGAAATTTGGACAGGTGCAGGAACACTACCACCTGCAAGTTCCCCTCCATGTCACACACCATCCTGACTTAGAAATATATCACTGTTCCTTCATCATGACTGGGTCTGAATCCTGGAACTCTCCCTAGCTATACTGTGGGAGCACCTTCACCGGAAGGACTGCACATTACAAGAAGGAAGCTCACCCTCTCTTCAGGGGCAGTTGGGGATGGGCAATTAATGCTGCACTCACACAATTGGCCACTTCCCACTTGCTACTGAAGCAGAAATTTAAATTGAGTTTTCTGTCTTCGATTCCCTGACAGTTAAAGTCCATGAGGTGGTGATGTTCTGTGCAGCGAGCCAGGAAAGCTCCTCTGTCATTTGGAAAAGCCAGTCTATGCGGCTTAAAGGCCCCTCCTTTCCCACCCCCAGATGATGAACTCTGTGCACACCACCACTACTAACCTGTTGAAGCTTGAACAGAATGCCTTGTGGAGAGACAAACCCATAGT
This sequence comes from Hemitrygon akajei, assembly GCF_048418815.1. Taxonomy (NCBI): domain Eukaryota; kingdom Metazoa; phylum Chordata; class Chondrichthyes; order Myliobatiformes; family Dasyatidae; genus Hemitrygon; species Hemitrygon akajei. The sequence goes on along the minus strand of NC_133141.1, from coordinate 20,318,335 downwards.
TATTGTTACTCTGCATTAGCTCATTTTGGGAGCCTGTTCATACAAATCTTGCCACTGTCTGGCATTGTATGAACGAGTGGCACACAATAATGTGCAATTAAGTCTGACCCATGAACTTTGAACTTCCAAGACCTTTCTTGAACCAAGAATTTACCACATTGGGTCTCAGGCACTTAATAAGCGTGTTCTGGTTTATTTTGGCGTGTTTTATTTTTAGATTTCCAAGTGACCATGAGTGCGGTTACCTGCCCTGAACTTGTGACACCAGCAGCACTGCTTATAGTGTCATACAGCTATGCAGCACAGAAACAGGCCCTTCGGTCCATCTCACCCATGCTGACCAAATTGTCGAACTGAGGTTTCCCTCAGTTTGGCCCATGTCCCTCCAAACCTTTCTTATCCCTGATCCTGTCTTTTTAAATGTCGTAATTGTACCCACCTCTACCACTTCCTCTGACAGCTTGTTCCACATATACCCACTACCCTCAGTGAGGAAAGAGTTGCCCCTCAGGTTCCTTTTTAAATCTTGTCCTTCTCACCTTCAACCTCTTCTGTCTAGAACCTAGAACATAGAATATTACAGCATATTAGAGGGCCTTCGGCCCACGATGTTGTGCCAACTTTTCAACCAAGATCAATCTAACCCTTCCCTCCTACATAGCTCTCCATTTTTCTACCATCCATGTGCCTATCTACAAGTTTCTTAAATCCTCCTGAAGTATTTGCCTCTATACCACTCCTGGTAGGCTGCTCCATGCACCCACCACTTGGTGAATAAAAAACTTACCTCTTGACATTGCCCCAATACTTTCTGCCAATCACCTTAAAACTAGTCATTTCTGCCCTGCGAGTACGTCTCTGGCTATCTACTCGATCTATGCCTTTCTTGTTTTGGATTTGCCTACTCTGGGGAAAAGACTGCGCATTCACCCTATCTATCCCCTTCATGAGTTTATAAACTTCTATAAGGTCACCCCTCAACTGCCTACACTCCAGGGAAAACACTCCCAGCCTCTCCTTATATCCCAAGCCCGCCAGTCACGGTAATAATGTTGTAGTAAAGACATAGATCCCGTAGCAGGGTGACCAGAACTGTACGCAGTACTCTAAATGTGGCCTACACCGACATCTTGTACAGCTGTAACGTGGCGTCCCATCTCCTGTACTCAGTATTCTGACTGCTGAATACCACTCACCCCATTGCAAAGCACTCACGCCATTGATCACCCGGACTGTCAATTCTTGCTGTGTGAGTTTGTTTTATTCATATAGCCTGCCTATTGACTAAAGGATAAAGGTGTGTGAAAGGCAGTCACATGCAGAGATTTTGACAGTCCCACCAATCAGGAAGGAGATGTGCATGATCAGTTTTAAGTGGGCGCGCCAATGGACTGAATTCTTGTCATGCATGCACCTGTGTGATTGAGTGACATAGGTACAACATGGAGATAGACCCATTTTACTCTTCCCATATTCCTCTCAAGTCCCCACAGGTTCTACTCTCTCCCCAACACATTGGGGGCATTTTACAAAAACACACCGGCCTGCATGCCTTTGGGATGTGAGAGGAAACCGGAGCTTGGAGCTCCCGGGGGAAACCCATACAGTCACAAGGAGAACGTGTAAACTCCACACAGACAGTGCCAAAGGTCAGGATCGAACCCAGGTCTCTGGTGCTGTGAGGCGATTTTTGTGTGTGTGTCTTAGTCACAGAGTTATACAGCACGGAATCAGGCCCTTTGGCCTAACTTGTGCATGCTAGCCAAGTTGTTCTAGTCCCATTTCCCCCTGTATACCCATATTTCTCTGAATCATCCTTATCCATGTACCTGTCTAAGTGTCCTTTAAATGTTGTGATTGTGTTTATATGTATGTGCTTATAGGACAGATGTGATGTGTTTGAGGCTTTTAAAAAGAATATAAAGCCCTCAGTGCAGCTCATCACCAAGGTCATAAAGGATAAGAGAGAAGACAGTGTGAATTGTAGAATAATGATTAGGTGGCACTGGCCTTCATTTTCAAAGCTTACAGAGGTAATCTGCTACATTACCATGATCGACCTTCATAAATTGCTTGCAGACTAGTGCTGAAATTTGATCACCTTGCGTTCTGTTGCAAAAAGCAAATGTTCCTATGTGCAGCACTATTAAATGCTCCTGTCCTAAGTAGCTACTGCCATCATAGTTCAAGCCAGAATATCTTTCACCTCTTCCTTATGAAGGTTGTGAGATGATTCAAACATTCGAAGTACTCGATAAGGTAGATATAAAGAAAGTGTTTTCTCTGAAGGGGTCCAGAATGAATGGGTACAAATTTAAAATTAGAGCCAAGGCATTGAGGGATGATGTTAGGTGGTGTCTATCTGGATTTTTCTTCCTGCAAAGGGAGTGTGAATGGTGGGGGAGAACTAGAGCTTTGAAGACAGAGATTAGTCAACGGCTGTTAAGCTAAAGGGTCTGGTACATACTACCACACTGGAGTTCACCACTTAAAGAAAGGTAAGGGATTGACTACACTTTTAAAATGGTACCAGATAATATATCTCAAAGTGCAGTGCTATGAAATTGTTAATTTTGCAAGGAACCATGGCGTTGCTAATGCCCGCGTTTGTAGGGGGAGGCGTTGAGTGTTCCGTGAATGCAGTTTGCTATGTGCAGAGATTGGACACTGAATGCAAAAGTTATTCTCCAAGATTTTTTTAACTTAACAATATTTAAAGGGGAGCATTTAGACTGACATGGAATAACCAGGATCATTTACTCACAGAGTTCACTGTACACAAAATAAACACAAAATATGTTGGGCATTCTTGGCAGGTCAGGCAGTATCTGTGGAGAGATAAACAGGGATTCGTGTTTCAAGCGGAATACAGCACTTTGCAACCTCAGGTTCCATAACTAAGATAAAAGAAAGAGTCTGCATTATTTAGTCGATAAAGTGAGATACAAGAGGCTACAGATGCTAGAATATGGAGACAAACTGCTGGAGGAACCCAGCAGGTAGAAACTAGTGCAAGTGTGAAAAGGATTTATAACCAGGTGATAATTGGGATGTTCACCAAGTGGAGACTTTGCTTATTGTAATATTCACTGGGCCAGGTCTGGCTAGCACTTCCATTGGTTCCGATTGAAACTTCCCAGTATTTAGCCATTGAGACTCTAGTAGCTCCCCCACTTCATGCCTGCACTGTGGGACAAAGCGTTCCAGAATTAATGACAGATGCAGGAAGGCCAGTTCACTCAACCACATGGGGTGCAGTGGTGGGAGCCACTGTTCCTACTTCAGACTCCACAGATACTGTCTAATTTACTGTTTCCACCATTTTCTTTCCTTCATTTCAGATTTCCAGCACTTGCAGTTTTTCGTTTTTCTAGATATACTGTTGCATTTAAAGAGGGGAGTTCAAGGAGACAGAGATGCATTGTCTTGCCATCTCAAGATGATAACCTAAGCTGTAGAAATTTATCAGCCTAGACTTTGCAGTGAGAGGCGAAACCAGCCATGAAGATCCAACAGTTCCTAAAGCCCCATTTTCAGGCATCAGGGCTGAGATGCTATTGGGCAGGTAGAGCAGCCAATCACATTGTTCTCAAGGGCAGCAAGTCAGGAAGGTAAAAGTGTAATTTTAGAAAAAGAACTTTTGACATCTTACACAATATTAGAATTACTTACTGCCAGTTACGCAGCTGGCACTTAGGGCAACAATGAAGTTCTTTTATCTCTGTCCTTGGCCATCTTCTCTGTTGTGCCCCAGTTGTGGTTCAGGGTCCTCCATCATGCATAGATGTAGAAGGGTTCTTCATTGCTGTTACTGTAACCATTTTTTTTGACCAGTCAGTGTTGTTAGCCCTGAGCTGAACCCCCAAACCTGAAGGACCGGCAGGCCGTTCTTAGTCCGGTCTCTACCCTTTGACCCATTTGGCATGGATGACCCTCCCAAGAACCAAAGCATAAAGCCCTGACTCCAGCCAACGTAGCTCTCTGGGTCGTTGAGGCACGCAAGCCTCCAAACCCTGTGTATGACAGGTTGTGGCCCTCATGGAGAAGTATTATTGTCACATGTATGGAGATACAGTGAAAACCTTTTGTTTGAGTGCCATCCAGATGGATTGTTCCAAATAGAAGTACATTGAGGTAGTACAGAAAGAAAGCAGAATGCAGAATATAACTTTGCAGTTACAGAGAATGTCCAGTGCAGTAGACAAATAAAGTGCTGGGACCATGACAAGGTGGGTTGGGAAATAAACTTGTTGTACAAGAGTTTGATAACAGTGTTTGTTAGTAGCTGTCTTTGAGGCTGGTGGTATGTGTTCTTAATCTTTTCTATTTTCTGTCCAATGGGAGGGGTAAGAGAGATTGACTGGGGCGGGATTATTTAAAATTGTATTTTGAATTCTTTCAATGGGAGAATCATGATTTACAGATATAGTTTTATATGCAGATAGAAAATTGATATTTTCGGGATGGGTAATTTGCTAAGTCAGTAATTATGGCGTAGTAAGCTCTTCAAAACGCAGCTTCACCGTATTTTGGGGATATTTTATGGTGAGTGAAGCATGTGAACTCAGTTCACTAACTTCCCGTGATTGCACTGCAGAGGGCTGCAAGAACAGCAGTTCTGCAGAGAGCCAGGGACTTAGCATTAACTTAAGGAATTCTGTATCCGACTTGGCATGTTCCTGCTGGATTCATGCTGTCATTACAGGCCACGGAATGGATGATCCAAAAACTTGCCCTGAACTCCACTCGTGTTGTCCCTGTCTGCTCATAGAACCTCTCCCCTTGTCTGGGCTTCATGCCTCCCCTCAGCTTCAGTGGGAGGTGGTTCTCCATTTAGTGACGAAAAGTTATTCTCTGTCATATTGTTGGAAATGCAGCAGTCAATTTGTGTTCAGCAAGCTCTGTGATAAATCTGTTTGAATGTTGATTGAGGATTCACTACTAATGATGGCAGCTCCCATAACTAGCTGCAAAATAACAGCATGGTTTTGTATCCAGCCGAGAGAGCAGATGGGACATCAGTTTAACATCAGATCAGCATCTGCCATAGTGCAACCAACTGCTCCCTCACGACAGCATGAGAGACAGTTTGCAGCAAATGGGTGCGTCACTGTCTGAAACCTGCAACCTTTTGGCTCAGATCCAAGGGAGGCCCACTTGCATTCCAGGCTGCAGTTCTGCAACCATGCATCAGGCATTTAGGTAACAGTCTAGCTGTTCATTATTAGTATTCTAATGCATCCTATGATTTATAGAAACAGCACAGTTGGTTACTAGATCTCTCAAGTCGGAATGCCTTATGCCAAAGGACTCAGAGCAGTGCAATAAGTGTTAGGATTAATACCCCTTTAACAAACTGGATTGTGTATTTAGGGATGATGTAAAGACTAATGGTATCATTGCAAAACTCAGTCATAAACCATAGACATAAAATATACAAGAGCTACAAAAGTCTGAAAGTATGTATCACCAGGCTCAAGGACAGCTTCTATCCCACTGTTATAGGACTATTGAATGGTCCCCAAGTTTGATAAGGTGGACTCTCAACCTCACAATCTACCTTGTCATGGCCTTTCACCTTATTGTCTGCCTGTTGTCTGCTTTATCTTGAACACTGTATTCTGCAAATGTTTTTCTAACCCTTGTATTCCCTCAATGTACTGATGTAATGAAAAGATCTGTATGGATAGTATGCACAACAAAGTTTTTCACTGTACCTGCAATTTACGAATTTACCACAGCTCTGTAGTGACCATTAACCACCCATTTACACTAAACCTGTACTAATACCAGTTTATTCTCCCACCATTCCCATCAACTACCTCAGATTCTACCACTCACATACACACTCAGGGCAGTTTGCAGCAATCAGTTATCCTGCCGTCCCCTTTATTTACAGCTACTCCACAGAAAGTATCCTACCCAGATGCATCACAGCTTGGGATGGCAACTGCTCTGCCCAAAGAAAAAAATGCAGAGAGTTGCAAGCACAACTCAGCACATTACAGAATCCAGCCTCCCTTCATTCACCTTGTCTACACTTTGTGCTGTCTCGGGAAAGCAGCCAACATAATCAAGGATTCCACATATCCTGGTCATTCTGATGTCTCCCATTGAATCTGTGGTGAGGAAGGCAAATGTGATGCTAGCATTCATTTCAAGAGGACCAGAATATAAAAACAAGGATGTAGCCTTTGCATTTTATTTGACCATCTTCACTGCATTTTCTCAAGAACTGTTTTTTGCATTCGAATACCCTTTTCACTACCTCAATGTACTTACAAAGCAGTACATTAAAGCAGTAGCTGATTGGCAGGAGGCAAAGAGTGGGAATAATGGGAGCTTTTTCTGGTTGGCTGCCAGTGACTAGTGGTGTTCCACAGGGGTCTGTGTTGGAACCGATTCTTTTAACATTATATGTCAATGATTTGGATGGTGGAATTAGATGGCTTTGTTGCAAAGTTTGCAGATGATATGAAGATAGGTGGAGGGGCAGGTAGATTGAAGGAAGTAGAGAGGCTACAGAAGGACTTAGACAGATTAGGAGAATGGGCAAAGAAGTGATAGATGGAATATAGTGTTGGGGAAGTGTATGGTCGTACACTTTGGCAGAAGAAGTAAAAGGGTAAGTTATTTTCTAAATGGAGAGAAAATTCAAAAATCTGAGCATTCATTTCAAGAGGACCAGAATATAAAAACATGGATGTAATGTTGAGGCACTGGTGAGACCTCACTTGGAATATTGTGAGTAGTTTTGGGCCCCTTTTCCTAGAAAGAATGTGCTGAAACTGGAAAGGGTTCAAAGGAGGTTCACAAAAATGATTCCACGATTGATTCGCTTGTCATATGAAGAGTGTGTGATGGCTCTGGGCCTGTATTCACTGGAATTCAGAAGAATGAGGGGTGACCTCATTGAAACCTATCAAATGGTGAAAGGTCTTGATAGACTGAATGTGAAGAGGATGATTTCCTATGGCAGAAGAGTCTAGGACCAGAGGATACAGCCTCAGAATAGAAGGACATCCTTTTAGAATGGAGATGAGGATGAATTTCTTTAGCTAGAGAGTGGTGAACCTGTGGAATTCTTTGCCACAGGCAGCTGTGAAGGCCAAGTCTTTATGTATATTTAAGGCAGAGGTTGATAGATTCTTGATTGGTCAAGGTATAAAGGGATACGGGGAGAAGGCAAGAGTTTGGGGCTGAGAGGAAAATTGGATCAGCCATGATAAAATGGTGGAGCTGACTCGATGGGCCAAATAGCCTAACTCTGATCCTATGTCTTATGGTCTTAAATATGGAATGATCTGTCTGGATGGCACACAAACAAAAGCTTTTCACTGTATCTCTGTACATGTGACAATAATAAACCAATTACCAGGCCACACATCTTTGTGATGTGGAAGGAAACCAGAGCACCTGGGTGAAACCCATGTGGTCACAGGCAGAACGTGCAAACTCCACACAGAGAGGTTCCGACTCAGGTTGCTGGAGCTGTGAGGCAGCCACCTTACCCGCTTCAAGAGGATTACTTATCCTTCAGCAGTTACCTTACAGTTCTCAAAAGCAGTCCTGTGAAATAGTTACATCTGCCCACCAGCCTCCAGCGACCACAGAGACATGGTATCACCACTTGTGTGCCACAAATTCCAAATTTGTGGAGGGGTCCTCAAGAGAAGCAGATAAGCAGAAACTGTTTGGAAACAAGAAGAGCGGTTCATTCAAGTTCTGGCGTCCCTTTGAAAGTATCCAATCCCTGCCCCATTGTTGGAGAGGTTGATACTGAATGGTGCTAAATGAGATGTCTATATGGATGCTTTGTACAGTTTAGTAACAGGCGTAGTGCACGCGGACAAAACCTTTTTGTGATCACTCTGCTGTAAAAAGCTGAGAATAATTACATTGCACAAAAAACCAACCACAACTCAAGTGTCAAAGGTCAACACAGACAAAGAGCAGGCCTTAGGCCCTGTGTGACCCCAATGCAGCAATAGGAAGCAGTCAGTGACCTTTGCTGTTTGTTTAACACAGGTCTGGTAACTGTGGTACAGCTGAAGTTTTTTAATTAGCTACTCCAGTAGAAGAAGAATTGTCCAATTAAAGGGGCACTGAATTCTCAAGGCATGTGTGGAAAGTCTTTTTAAAATAACAAAAATTGTTAGGAAAGACATTTTGAATGAAATATCACACTAATTCTCTCAAACATGAGTAGATTTTCCTAATTGTTTTTGGGTGAAAGCATTTCCCTTTTATCTGAGATACTGGTTCTGAATTAAATGCTGTACTTAACTTTGAGAATAAATTGGTGTCTGAGCACAAGTCACCCAGAAGAGACTTTGCTAATCATTACTACATGCAAAATGCTGAGACCAAAAGATACACCTTCTTCCCACCCCCAGTCCAAACTTCAAGAAACCAACATTGACCTCAAGAACCAATTTGTGTGGGAATTGTGTTCTTCCCTGGAACTAAATATGCCACTGAAAGATCAATTGTAAGCACAAAACTACTACACCAACCTTAATTTAGACATGTTTCATCTTTTCTTGTGGAACTAATTGGAATACCAGCTATCCATTGGGCATAAAACCAGACAGTACACTGCTTTGCAGTTAACAATGTCCTCGATGATTCTTCTCAAAAAATGGCCCAGCATTTTGTAACTAGGTACTACAATCCCTAGAAGATTTGTTAGTTTATTAACCTACTCTCAAGCAAACACTTAAAAAAAATGCATGTAGTAAATTAAATTGAGCTTTTAATATACTCAAGTGTTTTCATGGGAGAAATTGATGAGCCAATTTAGCGAGCGATTAAATGTCAAAAGACATGGGTTTGAAGACGGGTGTAAAATAAGAGAGAGGTTTAGGGAGGGATTTTTGGAGATTGGGGTTTTGGCAACTGAAGGCATGCCCACCAGTGGCAAGGGCAATTAAATTCAGAGACATGTTAAACACCAGGGTTCGAGGATTACAGGTGGGCTGTAACTCATGGAGTGTGGTCTAAGGAAGGATTTGAACACAATTTTTTTTCCAAATCAAGGCTGATGGTGTTGCAGTGTGCTTGTGAAACAAGTGGGAGTGTTTGAAGTCAGGCCAGTTACAGTGGAGGAGAGTTAAGCAACTAAATCGTTGCTGTAAGCTAGGGTGTCCTTGACACATAGTTATTTCTGTCAGTAGAGTTTACAGGGAATAGCAGTTACTGTGAAGACTGGGTTAGAAAACGGACACATACTTTATCTCTCGCTTTGTGTCCTTGAGTGCAACAGTTTGCCACAATCCATATTTTCACATTCCATATTTCCTTACTACATTGGAGGCCGTTCAGCCCATTGAATCTCTGCCATAGCCGCTCCCTTCCCCGGTAATTTTTCCTGTAACCTGTTCTCCACACGTTTCCTACAGTTCTACCACACCTACAGACTAGGGACAATCTACAGTGGCCAGCTAACCCACCTGCCAACACGTCTTTTGGATGTGGAAGGAACCCAGAGCATCCAGGGAAAGCTTGTGTAGAAAGTGCAAGCTCCACACAGACAGCACCAAAAGTCAGGATCGAAAATGGCTCCCTGGAGCGATGAGGCAGCGACTCTACCAGCTGTGCTGCCCACTAGCCCGAAGCCCGCCCCGGTCAGGTACAGTGTGGAGCACCATCTCCACTGGCCCCAAGCCAACCTCAGCATAGCATCTGTATTATAGTGCCAATTGATTTGCAGGTCACTCTCTATTTTGATAGGAGAGGAGGTGGAGGTTCTTCATTCGATGCTCTGCTCCATAGCCGGGAATCGTGCTGCAGGTTGTCTGCTCTCCTCTGTAGAATGGTGGGGTTGTGGTTTGTGCATCCCTGTGAAGTTTACAATAAAATTATGTACATTTTAGTGCAAAATGATCAAAGTGATTATAGTGTTGCTAAACTGTAGTGATAAGGGTTGTGCGGGTTAGTTCAACAGTCTAATAGCTGTTCCTGAACCTGGTAGTGTGGGACTTCGGGTTTCTGTACCTCTTGTCCATAGCTGTGCAAAAATGGCATGGCCTGGATGGTGGAGATCTTTGATGATAAGAGCAGTGCCTTCTGAAGATACCATGAACGTGGGGAGGGATGTGCCCAGGATGTATTAGACAGAGTCTTTTACTCTCTGCAGTTTCTTATGTTCCTGTGCTTTCGAATTACTATACCAGACAATGATGCAATAATATTTCATACCTAACACCTGCCTCATCTCTGTTGTATACCTGCCTCTCTGTACTAGGCATTCTTCCTTTGTCTGAACACCGAGACCTTCAGATATCTTTTATGCAGTCAAAACAACTAGAGTATTCTGATTGCCTTAATAAATTCCATTGACTTTTTTTTCCATTGATGTTGATCTTATGAATATTTCAGTGGGTGCTGAATGACTTATTGGGATGGGTTGACTGGAGGATTTGTCACATTGGTACGTGGAAGGTGCTTGAACCTGACCTTGAATTACAATGGGTATTGCAGTGAAATGTTCTGCTTGGCAGTTTGGTTTTGGCCATCAGATTCATGAACCAAAGGGGATTACTTCACTCAACTTCATTTGCCCCATCATTGAAACGTTCCCACAACCTATGGACTCTCTTTCAGGGACTCTTTTTCTCATGTTCTTGATATTTATTGATTTTTTAAAAAATTATTTCTTTCTTTTTGTATTTGCACAGTTTGTTGTCTTTTGTACACTGGTCGAACGTCCAAGTTGGCACGATCTTTAGTTGAATCGATTATGGTTATTATTCTATATGGATTGAGTATGCCTGCAAGAAAATAAATCTCAGAGTTGTATATGGTGACATGTATGTATTTGATAATAAATTTACTTTGAACTTGGAGTTCCAATGATGAACAGTGGTGTAGTGGTTAAATTGCCAGACTAACAGCAGTAGTGGTGGATGCAGATAGGGCAGTGATGTTTAAGAGGCATTTAATAGACACCTGAACACGAAGGCAATGTAAGATATGGACCAAGGGATTAATTTAATTTTGTAAAATGGTTGGCACGGTCATCACTGGTCAAAGGGCCTGTTCCTGTGCTGTTCAAAATCAGAATCAGTTTTATTATCAATAATATACACTCAGTGGCCACTTTATTATGTCCCTCCTGTACTTAATAAAGTGGCCACTGAGTGTATGTTCATGGTCTTCTGCTGTTGTAGCCTATCCACTTCAAGGTTCAATGGGTTGTGTGTTCAGAGGTGCTCTTCTGCACACCACCGTTGTAACATGTGGTTATTTGAGTTACTGTAACCTTACTGTCAATTTGAAGCTCACTCATTAATGTTGCATTTCCACGCACAGAACTGCAGCTAACCAGATTTTTCTTTGCTGTTTTTTGCACCATTCTCTGTAAACTCTCGAGACCGTTGTGCGTGAAAATCCCAGGGGATCCGCAGTTTCTGAGATGCTGAGGCCTCTTGAAGATATCTTCAGTGCTGGGGTGGGTTGTGTCCTTGATAGCTGGCTGACTCTACCACACTCTGCAGCCTCTTTCAATCCTGTCTCTACTCCAGGCTGTGCTACAACCAATCACAATGCTCTGGCCTGACAGTACATCTGTAGAAACTTGCTAGAATCTTAGGTGACTTACCAGATCTCAAGTTCCTAATGAAGTATAGACACTGGCTGCATTTTTCACGATTGCTCAATATGTTGGGCCCAGTATAGATTCTCTGAGGTGTTGACACCCAGGAACTTGAAGCTGCTCACCCTTTCCACTGCCTACCCCTCAATGAGAACTGGTTTGTTGTGCTTGGACCTGGTGGGTAGTGCTTACAGGCTTTTGTGTCTTGCCCAATAGGAGGGGGAGAAGAGAGAATGTCAGAGGTTTGAAGAGTGTTTTGATTCTGCTTTACTGAGGCAGCAAGAAGTATAGTGAGAGTCCATGGAGGAGAGGCTGGACCCTGTGATGTGCTGAGATGTGTCCTCAACTCTCCCCAGTTTCTTGTGGTCATGGGCAGAGCAGTTGCCATACCAGGCTGTTATGCATCCAGACAGAATGCTTCCTGTGGTGCATCGATTGCAGCATTAACTGTTCTGTTTCATTAAATCTTAATTGTGTTTTATTTTCAGATTTTGGTAATTGGATTATTATTGTCGCATGTATTGAATAGAGTGAAAAGATTTGTTTTGCATGCCATCCATTTTGATCATCCCATACATAAATACAACAAGGTAGTATAAAGAAAGCGGAGTGTTACAGGCACAGAGAAAGTGTGAGGGTCACAGTGAGGTAGATTGAGAGAGTAAAAGTTCATCCTTCAGTGAGTAAGAGGTCCGTTCTACAGACTGATCCAACATTTTTCAGTGGCTTGTTGAGGAGATGTGGAGTTTCTCTTTAAATGCAGAGTCTAGATCGAGGGGTCTGTGTCTCAAAATGTGTAAATGATTGGATATTCAGGATAGAGATGAGGCGACATGCCTTCATTCAGACTCTTTGGAATTCTTGATCTAGAGAACTGTGGAGCCTCGGTCACTCAGTTTATTCACAAAACAGCTATGTTTTTCCATACAGAGGAAATCAAGGGCTATGCGGTCAGTGCAGGAAAATGGTGCTGAGGTAACAGAGCAATAAATGGAAGAACAGGCTGAGAAGCCTAATAGCTTACTGCTGCTCCTGTCTCTTACTCTCATGACTTTGCCTGCTTTGTATCTGCATCCGAGGAAAATCTTGGTAAAGAGCTGTCCGTTAACTTCAGAAAGGGTGGTGGTGTATATATTGTTGTCTAAATCAACAATGCTGAAGATGAGAGCTTCAGAGTGAACATCACCAATAGCCTGTCCTGAACTGAACACGTGGACACTATGACCAGAAAAACTCTCTGAATTCTCTACTTCCTCAGGAAGCTAAAGAAAATTGGGATGTCCCTGTTGACCCTTACCAGTTTTGATCAATGCACCATCCCAATCATCTTAACTGGATGTATCACAGCTTGGTATGGCAACTGCTGTGCACATGACTGCAAGTAACTGCAGAGAGTTGAGAACATCACGGAAACCAGCCTCCCCGCTATGACTTCAGGGCAACCAATGAAGATACAATCCCTACAATGTAGCCAATACCACAGCTATTTTATTTACAGCGAGGTAACACCGTCTTGCAAGCAAGTTAAATATTAGTAAGGAAACTTCTCTTTCTCTTCTCTCTCTCCTTCACAAAGAAACGTACAGGAGAGGGCCATTCAGCCCATTCTGTCCATACTCAAACACCTTCACAATTCACTACTCTCATCTCCTGCTTCTTTCTCAGTGGCCTAATAATTGTTTCTTTCACCATATATTTTTCCAGTTCCCCCTTCATAGCCACGGTGGAACCTGTCTGCATCGCAAGTGCACAACATTATGAGTCACATGGATTGGTGAAAACTTTTCCCTGTTACAGTGGGGTATGAGAGAGCAGGGGTTTGGGATAAGGAGAAGGTAGTTGAAGGGGATTGGAGGAAAATTTCATTCCCCCAGAAGAGGTGTTTGAAATCTGGAATGCACTGCTTGAGGAGGCAGAGACTCACAACATTTAATAAGTATTTGGCACTGAACCACTGAAGTGTAAAGTCAGTGGATTTCAGCATCATGTGCACAAGTTCATGTGTGCACAGGTGTGATAAGAAACTTACTTGCAGGACAAAGTCCTGATGATGGATCTCGGCCCGAAAAGTCGACTGTTTATTCCCATCCATAGAAGCTGCCTGACCTGCTGAGCTCCTCTAACACATTGTGTGTGTTGTTCCAGATTTCCAGCATCTGCAGTATTTCTTGTGTCACAGAGTATCAGTTCCCTCCTTCTCTGTACGTACTTTTTGGTGACGTTGAGTATCACTGACAAGTCCAGTACTTATTACATTTGAGAAGTTAGGGCATGACCAGAAGACCATAATACACAGGGTCAGAATTAGGCCATTTGGCCCATTGAAATTGCTCTGTCATTTGATCATGGCTGCTTTATTTTCCCTCTCAACCCCATTCTCTTGCCATCTCCCCATAACCTTAACCTTTCTCATCAGGAACCTATCAAACTTAAAACCTCCTATTTTAAATATACCCAAAGCCCTGGCTTCCACAGCTGCAGTCCTTCTGGTGAAAGTGCTCCCATGCTGTGCTGTTGGGGTGGAGGTTCCAGGATTTAGTCCCAGTAATGAAGAAGGAATGGTGATATCTTTCTAAATCAAGATGGTATTTTGCCCTTTGCACATTATCTGTGACCCTGTCCCCCCTTGAACTACATGCTAAAGATCATAAAACCACATGCTAAAGAGAAGCAATTTTGCTCTATTCACCTTGCCTACACCAGTCCCACTCTTGTCCATCCCTGTCAGAGTTCCTTGCCATATTCCTTCCTCCAGAGGGAACAATCCCAGCTTCTCCAGGCAAACCTCACCCTGAGAGCAGGTTTTTATAAAATTGAGTGAAGTGATGGAAGTTATGAAAACACTGGATTGTCGTTGAAAGCAGGAAATCTGTCGACTTACCCAGTATGACCTCTATCTGACCCCAGACCCACAACAGACTGGATGACTCAAAACTGCACCTCTCAAAGCTCATGGCTGCCCACAAAGTTCAAGGGCGATTCGAGATGCGTAATAAAGAGACTGATACATTGACACATTGATAGCTCAGAGGATTGCACGTAGCTTTAAGACTGTATAATATGTGTCGGGAATGCCTGTGGTAAGAGCAAGGGAGTGGACTTTTACTGGACCTCCTCTTGGTGGAATACAATAAGCTTTTTACCTCTTGTAGGTGGATGACTGGTGACATTTCTGTCGTGTGTTCTAAGTCTTCTACTTCTAGGGTTTTCAAGGAAACATTTATTCATTATTAAGATGGCAACATGTACTCGGCCTGACCTAGTTACACTTTCCAAGTTTCAATATTTTTTGAAGGATCCCTCCTCCCACTGTGACGCACACAGAAACTCAGTTGAGGTGGGGGGGGGGGGGGTTGGTAGACAGACAGAAACGAGTCCCTCCGGTGAGGAACCCAGAGTCACTGTAAAGTGAGGGTCAGGCCTTGAGGAGGGGTGGTGGGAACACTTGGCAGCTCAGGCAACAGAAACAGAGTCTACTGTTTGTGTCTAACTGGTCAGAGATGGTTCTGATGAATGTCGTGATACTGGATGTGGGATAAATATTGGCATGGATACCAAGGAGAAGCAACAGTGTTCTTTTGAATGGGGCCGTGGGATCTTTGAGGCCACCTTAGAGAGCGGACAAAGCTGCAGGATAATGCCTCCTCTAAACGACAGAATCTGTGACAGGATTGCATTCCAGCTGTGCTCCTGAGGGTCGGCCAAGTTCTGTGCTGGAGAACTGCAGAGTAGGGCAATACCTACTGGCTCAGAGATCTGCATGCCCCTCCCTGAGCTCTTGCCTTGCAAAGTAAGGCGATTCAGCCCATCAAGCCTCCCATATCATTTAATAAGATCCTGTTTGAATCTCTAGGTCTTTAAGTCTCCCAAAATCCATATCCTTCAATGCTGTTTGATTCCAAAATGTCATTTTTGACTTCAAGACTGATTGTCCTGTTTTGGGATGCTTTGTCAAAACTTCCTGATATTCCAAGCATATTTAGCTAGAAATTCATCCCTAGTTCATGGTGCTAATCACGCTGTTTGTTGTTGTACTTTGCCTCCAAGATTCTTGTGCTGACTTAAGTGAACAATTTCTGGTGTCAGAGATCAGTGGTGCTACTCATATGAAGTGGATTTCTGGATAGCTTTTGGAATTGGAACTGATTTATCATTGTCATATGTACTGAGATACAGTGAAAAGCTTTATCATGCATACTGTTTTTTTCCTTCCAAAAATACTTTATTCAGAAATATTACAAAATAAAGTTATTTTCATAGGAAAAAAACCATAGATCAAGTCATTACACAGTGCTACAGAGAAACTGAAGTGCAGGTAGACGGACAAGGTGTGAGATCACAATGAGGTGTGAGTTCATAATGAGGTGTGAGTTTGTAATGAGGTACAAAGCCCATCTCATCGTACTAGGAAACTATTCATTTGTCTTATTACAGAGAGGTGAACCGCAGATCGAAGCAGGGAGAGGTAGAAGTTGTCTGCAAGTACCTCCACTTTATTGAGCTGCACAGTATTCAAGGACGTGCTCAAGGATACTGGCTGCAATGTATCGTGAAAATATTTTTTCTCTCTCCATGTTGGGTGTCCGGGATACCCACAGCTCTGAGCTAGAGTTGGCTAAATGTAGACTATATTCATCACCAAAATCTACAGATAATCTCACTTCCCAGATCAGAAAGCTTGTTCCCTCCAAACCATGGACCTCTGGATCAGTGAAGCGCTGGCAACCTTTACCTACCTATCTACAGGTTTGTGGATGTGCTGGGGTCTGGGTCCTATGGGTGTATATCAGGGTATATAGTTCCATGGATGTATCTGGGTACCGTTCCATGGATGTATGGGGGTACAGAGTCAGTGGATGTATCAGGGTGCAATTCCATGGGTGTATCACAGATATCCATGGACGTTCCCAGTTGAGGTTGAATGAGTGTATCAGGGTACTGGGTCAATGAGTATACCAGAGTACGGAGTCAATGGATGTCCCAGGGTACAGTTCCACATGTCCTTCACTTGCTTTCTGGAAGCACGTGTGAGTGGTGAGATGAAGCAGCTCCCCAATCAATCCCATCCCACCTTCTTTACTGATGAGCTTTCAAACCAATTTCTTGTTCACCAATGCTGTGTCACCGTGGGGCTCAGTGCCAACCCTCGTGGAATCCCCTGGCACCTTTTACCACAGTAAAGGCGTTGTATTAATGTAAATAGTGGCGAGCAGACCGGTGACACCCTCACTGCGGTTTCTGCCTTTCAGAATGGGAATGAGGTTTTGCCACCGACGTTTGCGGCTGCTATTAATTACTCTTGTCATTGTGTGATAGGAGAACTGTGTGTAAACGAATTTGAATCTGCAATGCCTCCTGCACTGTTTCCTGTTTTGCTCAGGGTTGCACTCTGACGTATTGTGTGTCACTGAGCAAATATTTTCAGTGCAAGAAAGAGGCACAGCTAGTTAGATAGAATAATGCGTCTGAGCTGGAACAAGGGTGGGATAAATTCCCTCTGGAATCCTGGTCTCTCTGCTATCTTCCGGAACCTCAGGTGTAGAAGGCCTGCCTGTGTTGTCGAGACATGAGGATTTCCTCCATAGACGGTAATTATTTGGAGCTCTGCTCACTCCAGGTGGTCACCCATGTGTTGGATGAATCGGTCACCCCTTGAGTCAGGAGGCTGTTGTTTCACTTCCTAAGGAAGAGACCAGAACACTCCATTCAGGCCACCTCTCCCTCCTTGAGGGAGGGCCAGTGAGGTAGGTCAGATTTTCAGGAACTGTCCCCAGATCCTCACCAATCATTATACCCCAACCAACATCAAAAAATCAAAAATCAAAAATCCTTCCCCCTTTCCCTCCTGTCACTCTCTCCTTTCCCCTTCCTCTCCATTCTCTTTCTCTCTCTTTCCTCTCTTTCTTTCTCTTTCCTCTCTTTCTTTCTCTTTCCTCTCTCCCTCTCCCATTCTTGCTCCCCTTCTATATCCTTCCTCTCTCTTTTCCTCCTCCCTTTCTGCTTCCTTCATTCTTGCTTTCCCTCTATTTCTCTTCTCCTCTCTATCCCTCCTTCCCAGTTTCCCCTCTCTCTCCCCCCCACCTCTCTCCCTTTCTCTCTTGCTCAATTCACTAATTCATTGAATTAAGGGACTATAATCATTTTTCCAGTAACATCAGTCTCCAATTCAGTCTCTGCTGTAGCTTGTAACCCAGGATGAAATTAAAATGATGCAGTTATTTTTTGCTACTTTTCTTAAAAAATTGTTTCTAAAAGCATCATGCTTTTGTTTTGTTAACATAAAAGAAAGTTGGCTTTCTGTATATAAAAATAGCAAAAAATTATGCCAGAGGGTTGCTGGCACAACAGCAGTGGATGTCCTGAGGCATTTTCTGCGGGGTTTGGAATATGGCTGCACTGCTTAGCTGCGCGTCTCTTCCTGGCCACTGTGAAGGAAGTGTTCCAATTAGATGCAGGGTCAGTCAGAATTTAATTGCTGCACGGTGAGCAAGTATGCTAGCTGCTTGTGACTTTGAGGATTTTGGTCAGATTCTGGAATTAGTGCAGTCTAAGTAGAGGAATTCTGCGCACTGTGGCTGCCTGGATGTGGTTATCATTTCTATTGTGTCCTGTCCCTCAATGAGGACTGGTGTGTGCTCTCCAGAGTTCCCCTTCATGATGTCCACAACCAGTTCCTTGGTCTTGCTGCTGTTGAGTGCAAGATTGTTGTTATGACACCACTCAATTAGCTGAATTTATCTCATTCGGTTTATTATTGTCACATGGTTTTGTTTGTTTGTATGTTGATTTCAAGATACAGCACAGAACAGCCCAACCAGCTGTGTTGCCCAGCAACTCACCTATTTAACCCTAACCTAACCAGAGGACAATTTAAAATGACCAATTACATTACTAACCGGTGTGTCTGTGGGAGGAAGCCGGAACACCTGGAAGAAACCCACACGGTTACAGGGAGAATGTACAAATTCCTTACAGACGGCGCAGCAATTGAACTTTGAGCTGCAAAAGTATTGTGCTAACTGCTACACCACTGAGGCTCCCACAACTGTACCGAGACACAGGGAAAAGCTTGCCTTGAATACTGTTCTTACAGATCAAATCATTACACAGTGCATCATATAGGGTGAAAATCATCAACTCGGTGAAAGACGCTCTTTGGTCGGCCCGAAACTTGATGGCCTATCAGCACACGGAGATATCCGTGGGGGAATGCTACCGACTGGCACATTCTCGGCTGCAGGAGCACTCAAACTTGGTGCAGCCACCGCAAGGACCCGGTGGGGAAGGACCACAGTCTAGGGTTCTTCTCCCGCAGGAGTTGAGGGGTGGGGGGGGGGTGTATACCCCTAAACAAATGTATGTAAATATGGAATTACAGAGTGCCATGTGGGTGGCGCAAAGTGTGAAAATGTAAAGACAGCAATGGAAACAGTTGTAAAGGCTTGAAAGTCATTGAATTGTTTATTGTATATAATTTATTTTTGAATAAAGTATATTTGGTTTAATAAAAAAATAACAGAATGCAGAATAAAGTGTAACAGCTACAGAAAAAGTGCAATGCAGGTAAGTAATAAGGTGCAAGATCAGAATGGGGTGGATTGTGAGGTCGCGAGTCCCACTTTACTGTACATGATGTCATTTCAAGAGTCTGATTACAGTGGGATAGGAGCTGCCCTTGATTCTGGTCGTTTCAGGCTTTTGTATCTTCTTCCTGATGGGAGGGTGAGAAGAGAGAATGTCTGGGGTGTGTAGGGACTGCCCCTGCAAACTTATGCGGTCCTACAAGTGAATAAGCAGTTTCATCAAGTGAGAGGGAGGTCACAGGTCTTTGAGAGAGCTGATGAGGAAAATGGTTGCAGAGTGAGTGGTGGGGGGGAAGGGTCAGGAGATGGGCCGATGTAAGATGTTGGTGGGCCAGTGCCTACTTCTTGAGAGAAGCTGCTGTGTTGGAGAGCCAAAGGTTGAATGATAAGTATGGGACTTGGCTGACAGGATCCCAGTCCAGGGTTGTAACAGGGAGAAGCCTGATCACTACCTTAGTATAGTGATCATTTTGCACTCCTGTGGACATTTTATTGTTCGAATCCTGTTCTTTCTTGTATAATTTTATACAATTGATGTATTCCTCACCCACCCACCTTCCCCCTCACTTGGTTTCACCTATCACTTGCCAGCTTGTACACCTGACCATCCTCCCACCTTCTTATTCTAGCTTCTTCCCCCTTCCTTTCCAGTTCTGATGAAGGGACTCAGCCCAAAATGTCAACAGTGCATTCCTCTCCATAGATGCTGTCTGACCTGCTGAGATCCTCCAGCATTTTGTGTGTGTTGCTCTGGATTTCCAGCCTCTGCAGAATCTCTTGCATTCATTATTTCTCGTGGATGTTGTGTATCTGTTGCTATGTGCTTGCAATGCTGCTGCAAGCAAGTTTTTCATTGCACCTGTGCACACATGTACTTGTGCATCTGACAATAAACTCAACTTCGACTTGACTGATCAGCGCTCCCATTGAAACACAGGACAAGCTCACCTGCGTCGTTTGAGGGAATGGTGACATCATGTGCCTCCGCAGCATGGAAAACACTTTGGGGGGGTCACGTGGGTGACTCACCCCTGGAACTTAAACTGAAATGTAAAATGTTTCAGTTGTGAGCCAATGGTGACCCCAGTCAAGTCTGACCCTGGAATTTCAATTGTCAGCTGCATAACGCTGGGAAAATCATCTTGTGCAACTGCATTGCCAGGCCCCAGTTTTGTAAATTAAAGATAACTAAATCATCTTATATAAATTGCAGGGGAATTGCAGTCCAATTGAAGCAGTGCCTCACAGTTGATGCAACTATGCTAACACTTCATAATTCACACTGAATAATTCATTGTTTGCAATAATTGCTCTGAAGTGTAGGTGATGTATTTTCTGTCCATTGAGTGCCCCACTCATAGAGGGTTATGTGCTTTAACGATAATCGACCACTGTTGTTTGAGTTTCAAAGTACAATTATGTTCCACTCACTGAGAAGAGGAAGCAGACTCTCCAGCAGATGCTATTCTGGAATATAAGGACCTTCAGTTAATGAAAGAACATTGATATCTCCAGCATTTAACCCACCTCTCAATAACTTTCCTAAAAGGCTCAATGTGCTTATAACCGTTAAAGCCTCATTGAAGTGTGAATGTAGCATTAATTCTGTTAGCTTGACGCACCTCCCTCAGCGTCAGCAAGACCAATGAACTGGTGGTGAACTTCGGGAAGGGGAAATTTGGAACATGAACCAGTCCTTATTGAGGGGTCAGCAGTAGAAAGTGTAAGCAGCTTTAAATTCCTGAGTGTCAACATCTCTGAAGATCTGTCCTGGGTTCAGCACATTGATACAATCATGAAGAAGGCACGCAAACAGCTATATTTCATTAGGGGTCAGAGGAAATTTGGGATGTTGTGATGGATATTCACAGTCCTGGGACAGGAGGTCTCATGTTTTGTCATTCTTGCTTTCTAAACACAGCAGCTGACATTTGTAAAATCAAACAGATGAAAGTAAACTTCCAACTAAGTTTGTTTAATTTCTGGGCATAAATGGGAGTCAAATCTTCAGTTCTTAAAATGTAAATGGAAAGCAGTAATCAGTTTGAAGTTCAAACAAAGTATTGTCTGTAGAACAGCTTTGTGGATGCTCTGTCTTGGAGAAGTAAGATGCAGCTCACTGTACCTGGTATATTACTGTTTGAGAGATGCAGTATCAGATAATGTTGTTTAATTTGAGTTGGTTCAAGAACAGACAACATTGACTAAGTTGGCTTTGTTCAAGGAAGCTTGCGGACCAGATGGATAATATCATTTAGCATATCAACAACTGATGTGTTTATAATTGGGAGTTCTATGTACTCAGGGAAGTTAGCTTTACAAAGTTAGCAGAGGTCTATGTCTCCAAGATGCTTTTAGACCTTTTGTGTTAAGACCATAAGACAAAGGAGCAAGATTAGGCTATTCGACCCATCGAGTCTGCTCTGCCATTCTATTATGGCTGATTTATTATCCCTCTCAACCCTGTTCTCCTGCCTTTTTTCCTGTAACCTTTGACATCCTGATTAATCAAGAACCTATCAACCTCCATCTTAAATACACCCAATGAATTGGCCTGCATAGCCATCTGTGGCAGTGAAATCCACAGGTTCACCACCCTCTGGCTAAAGAAATTTTTCCTCATTTCTGTTCTAAATGGACATCTCTCAATTCTGAGGCTGTGCCCTCTGGTCCTAGACTCCCCCACGATAGGAACTACCCCCTCCACATCCAGAACATTCAGTATATGATAGGTTGCAATGAGATCACCCCTCATTCTTATAAACTCCAGTGAGTACAGGCCCAAAGCCATCAAGACACTCTTCATACATTAACCCTTTCAATTCTTGTGAACGTCCTCTGGATCCTCTCCAATGCCAGCACATCTTTTCATATATAAGCCCAAAACTGCTCTCAGTACTCCCAAGTGTGATCTGACCAGTGCTTTATAGAGTCTCAGCATTACATTATTGCTTTTATATTCTAGCACTGTCAAAATGAATGCTAACATTACATCTGCCTTCCTTACCACTGATTCAACCTGCAAGACAACCTCTAGGAAGTCCTGCATGAGCACTCCCAGGTCCCTCTGCACCTCTGATTTTTGAATTTTCTTCTCATTTAGAAAATAGTCCATGCCTTTATTCCTTCTGCAAAAGTGCATGACTTTTCACTTCCCTCATACCTACAATCTCTGACTATGCCACAAGATCATCTATCTTATTCCGAATACATATAGCACTTTCAGTCCTATATTCATCTCCCTTTTCGATTTTGACCCCCGTTACACTTTAACTCATCACACTGATTGCAGTGTTGCCCTATCATCTGCCTGCCCTTCTGCACAGTGTCACTACATACTGCATCTCTACACACTAAATAAACTTCTTAAAAAAGCTGGATCCGTCGTTGGCTACAACCCAGACTCTTGAGTTAGTGGTGGAGAGGAGGTCAGTAAACAAACTGTTATCCATTATGGACAATCAGGCACGTCCTCTCCATGACTTACAGAATAAGCAGCGGAGCACCTTTTTGAACAGACTCATTCAGCTCCGCTGACACAAGGATCGTAACAGAAAATCTTTCCTACCAAATGCAATAAGCATATACAACAGTTCATCTCTGTGCGATAGAAGAACACACATCATAGTACAATAGTCTCTGTTTTATTATTTCGTAATTAATTATTGCAAATTATTGCACAGTGGTAAATTATTGTGTATATTATTATTCTCTACTTTATTATTAGTTTGCACACTGCTAAGTGTGTTTAAAGTATTTATTATTATTATTATTATTATTATTACCTACCTGTGCACCAACTGGCCCATCCTCAGCCCTATCACTCCAGCTCCCCCCATCCCCCTGCCAAATTAGTTTAAGCCCTCCCCAACAGCTCTAGCAAACCTGCCCACAAGGGTATTGGTCCCCCTTGGGTTCAGTTGTAACCCGTCCTTTTTGCACAGGTTATACTTTCCCCAGAAAAGATCCCAAAGATTTAGTAAAATCTGAAACCTTGCCCTCTGCAGCAGTTCTTCAGCCATGCATTAACCTGCCAAATCATCTTATTCTTATCCTCACTGGGTTGTGGCACAGGCAGCAATCCAGAGATTGCTCCCCTGGATGTACTGCTTTTCAGCTTTCTGCCTAACTCCCTAAATTCTCTCTTCAGGACCTCCTCCCTTTTCCTATCTATGTCATTGGTACCAATATATACCATGCCTTCTGGCTGTTCACCCTCCCCATTTAGAATGCCGTGGACCTGATCTGAGACAACCCTGACTCTGGCACCTGTGAGGCAACATAACCATCCGCGTGTCTCTTTCACGTTCACAGAACCTGCTTTCTGCTCCTGTAATTATGGAATCCCCTATCACTATTGCATTCCTCTTTATCCCCACTTCCCTTCTGAGCTACAGGGACAGACTCAGTGACAGAGACCTGGTCGCTGCGGCTTGCCCCTGATAGGTCGCCCCTCCCGACGGTATAAGTACAGAGAGCTGTTCAGGCTTATTAGGAATGGGATAGAGAACATCAAGAAGCATGAAAGGAACACGGGGTGAGCTAGAATCCATTCCTCTGGCTTTGGTTTCAGTGACAGACAACTTGTTCGTCTGCATCTTTGGTAGGTCTTTTTATTTTATTAGGACTTGCACCTGTGTTTTGGAAATCCTTTGTGCTTTGTGTTTGAGAAATGCTTTATGCTTTGTGTTTTAGAAATAGTTTGTAATTTGAAAATGTTGTATGAGACAGAAATCCTCTGTGAATTTTAAATGTGTTTTAAGAATGTTGTTTGGATTTAAATGTGCATCATTGAAAATCAATGAACTGTGTTTAAACTACTTTGTTAGCTGGAAGTATCTTCTCCTTCATAGGGAGAGGGGACCTACTAAGGAGAGGGGAGTGGGTATTGGCAGCTAAACTCACCATGGAGAATAAACAGAGAAGTGAACTAGTCTTTGAAGATCGGGTAGTTACAGTATAATCTCTCTTCAGTGAGAGTACTCATGGCTATTTATATCCAATAGGGCTTAAGGTCTTCATTTGAATTTAGAACTTCATTGTCAGCAAGCGCAGTACCATCGCAATGTCACTCAATTTCTATAGATGTACAATGAAAAGCATTTTAACTGGTTGTATCACAGCCTGGTACAAAGGCTTTGATGTGCAGGATTAATGAGGCATCAGAGGGTTGTAGACTCAGAGCGAGCTCCATCACACACACAACCCTCCCCACCATTAGCAGACCTGGTACCAACATATCAATGCAGCTACAAAGACAGCACCTACATTTCATTAGGGTTTGAGGAGATTTGGCATGTTTCCAAAGATGTACAAATTTCTACAGGTGTACAGTGGAGAGTATTGGTATGGGGTGGGTGTGCTACTGCACTGTAATGAAATAGCTGCAGAGAACTGTAAACTCAGTCAGCTCAGTACTAGCCTCCATTGTGTCCAGGACATCTTCAGGGAGTGATGCCTCAAAAAGGTGGTGTCCATCGTTAGGACCCCCATCACCCAGGTCATTGCTACCATCAGGATGGAGGTACAGAAGCCTGAAGGCACACACTCAATGGTTCAGGAACAACTTCTTCCCCTCTGCCATGCATTTTCTAAATGGACATTGAACCGATAAGCACTACCTCGCTACTTTTAATTTTTTTATTTTTGCACTACTTATTTAATTTAACTATTTAATATATGTTCTTACTGTAATTCATGATTTTTTCTCTGTTATTATGTAACAGACACCAAATTTCAAGACGTGCCAGTGAGGGTAAACCTGATTCTGATTAAGTGCATGGCCACATGGGTTTAGAGGTATACAGGCCAAAGGCAGGCAAATGGGATTAACTTTGGTGGGCACCATGATCAACATGGGCTGAAGGGCCTGATCCCATGTTTGATTACTTTATGACTATCATTCTAGTAAATGGTGGGCTACCATGTCAATGCAGAGCAGTGAGGCCTTATTTCCATAATATCTCACTGGATGAATACCTAGCTCTAATTTGAGCCAGAGGCTTGCCTGTCTAATTAACAAATGAAGGCCATCTGTAGTCTTGTCAGAAATCCAGCTGTTTGCTATCAGGTATTCTGAAGTGAAGAGGTAGACCAAGCTTATTCACAGAATGAGGTCATGTACAGAGTAATTCAGGTTGCCCCCGTCCCTGGCTCTCTCCTCTGTCTGCTAACAACCCCCAGCTATTTTCTTTATCCTTCAAGTTCCTTGAAAAGAGAGAATAAAGAATTGCAGAGCTCTGAGGAAAAATTAACAAGAGTTGGAAATAATTGATTTGAATTGCAGTGACAGGTATGATGGGCCGAATATCTGCCTTACATTGTACCGTTCTATATTGGTCACAGTTCAAGCTTCATCTAAGGCCCATTCATGACGAGAGGATACTGGAGTGGTTATTCCTTGAAGTAAATGACAGTCGGCAAACCTTCTAACAGAATTCATTACAGCTGAGATTGGCACACTTGAGTGTCAGGGAGGCCCAGCAGCCAAACTTGGCAGTCGCAAACGTGAACTGAATGCTCCAATTGCTAGACTAACTTGGCTGAGTTACAACAGTGTGTAGATATGCCTGCAGAATTGACATTGTATACGTACATGCACAAGTCACCAGGAGAGTAAGGGTGCAGCTATTACTGTATAACTCACATAACTTGGTCGTGTTTTTGGCAAAGGTTTGCTGACCACTTGAAATGTCCTGTCCTTGCTGTCTACCTCCCATGAAGGCACTAGTTCTTGCTTACAGCAGTAAACGTATTGTTAGAGTGGCCACTCTTTTTTCTGTGGCATATTTGGCTATTATTCAAATCCTGTCCTCACCAGGGTAAACACATTGGCATCACACGCAGTCTCTCACACACACACACACACACACACACACACACACACACACACACACACACACACACACACACACACACACACACACACACACACACACACACACACACACACACACACACGGCAGCATATCTCCCCTGGGTGTAATGTCCATTGTATAATGATTCTTGACTAGTCAGGGCATGAATGGATACGTGGAGAAGACAGGAGATTGGGGCTGAGAGGGAAAATGGATCAGCCATGATGAAATGGCAAAGCAAGCAGACTTGATCGGCCAAGTGGCGTATATCTTATAATAACAATTTCGTCCCCTTTAAGAGCGGTTTCATTGAAATGGGCCATCGCTACATTAAACACTCTTCTGGATGGGGCCGGAGCCAGGGAGGGAATGGACTGAAATCCATTCAGTTCTGCTGAAAGTTACTGACGTGAACCAGAATGTGGAGGAAGGGGGTTGGGTTGGGGTATATCATTAAAGTAGAAGAGGGGCAGCAAAGGTGATTCTCACTTCTTCACAGAAGTGATGTTAGTTCAGCTGGGAATGATTGGTTTGGTGCCAATGTAGGAAAGACAGTTCTCTTACCCGCTGCACCAGTTGTGTCTCTAACAACAGGGCAAAGTGGTGGCTGTCTTGCAACTTGCCCATCATCCACCCCCAGTCAGTTTCCATGGGCTGGTTTGAGAAATTCTCGATGGGCATTGGTGATTGGTGACCCAAGCGGGTGTGCCAGAGGATCAGAACCCAGTTTGCTCCAGCTGCCCAGCTCTTTTACTTACACACACAGCTAGTTTTGAACCCACTAGTGGTCAGAACAGGCAGGCCTCAGGCCTTACCATTTGCAATGTTTTCTTTGCGTTTTGTAGTGCCTTTTTGAGACCTCAGGACTTTGCAAAGGGAATTTGCAGTGTATACACCTTTTGGAAAGGTGTTCATTGTAGGAAGCATAACTGTCGCATTGTGCTGGGCAAGATCCCACGATCTGATAAATGACCAAATATTTATTTGTTATTGAGGAATAAATATCAGCTACCCTGCTTTTTTTCACGTAGTTTTATGTGATCATCAAGCTGACGGAGCAGACAAGGACAGTTTTATTACATCATAGATGACGAAGGGTCCTGATGATCTTGGTCCAAAACGTCGACTTTTTATTCCTCTCCATAGATGCTGGCTGATGTGCTGAGTTCCTCCAACATTTTGTGTGTGTTACTCTGGATTTCCAGCATCTACAGAATCTCTTATATTTATTACATTATAGTCTGTTCCACTATTCCAACATTGCTGAATTTTCCCTCTTTCAACTGCACACTCCCGCTTTCTCCCCGTAACCTTTTTCCCGCTTACCACCAGATTCTACCACTCAGCGGCACATAAGGGGCAATTCACAGTGGCTAATTAACTCACCAACCTACATGTATCTTTGGAGCACGCAGGGGAAATCCATGTGGTGACTAGGAGAGCGTGCAAACTCCACACAGAAAGAGCTGGGGCTCAGGATTGAACCTGATCTGTGGAGCTTTGAGGCAACAGTTCTACCCTCTGCGCCGCTGTGCTGATTTGGTCTAATGCCCCAGACGAAAGTCAGCAGTCCCACACCTCCTCAGTGCTTCAGCGGGCTAGATTTTCAGCAAGTGGAACTTGAACCTGTGAATACTTACACCCAGCTATCTACTGAGAATTGAGGGGCAAAGGCACGAAAGAAATCAAAGAGGTTATGTAGTTGGGAAAGCCGGACACCAGAATGTTCAAGTAACTGGGCAAAGAGTTCCCAGCAGTCATCACAGTGACAGAAATCAGTCAACATGTGGTTCAGGGATGGTCAACTACATCACTCATCACTTGGTAAAGTCAGTATTTACTTTGACATAGACGCGCGTTGACAAATAATGGTGGCAGGGATAGACCATGGCCCGTTTGAGATGCAAACAAAGGTGGGATTTGTTCTTCAGTGCTATAATCTGTGTGACTGGGCAAGGATGGAGGAGGAAGGCTCTTTAGAGACCAGTAACATTACCATCACAGACTTAATAAAAATGTTTTCTGCAGTCAGGAGCATCTTATTTAAAGACCTGGATCCTTAGTACAGAAGCTGCAATATTTGCCTTTAATCATCATTTGACAGAGGCTTTGTAATGTGGCCTTTTGTGGTTGGAAGATTGAAAAGTGTGAATGGAGAAAGCATGTAAGGCAAGTGCTCATTAAAGTTTACAGTGACATTTTGCCCTTTTGCATGACAGTGTTGGACAAATCTGCTCTTTAACCTCAGCCCATATCTACTGATAAGCAGTTGGCCATTCCCCAAGTGTTTACACTGAGTTTATAAAGGCTTACTTATTGTCTGTTTTTCCAGGAGTTATTTGTTCTGCATTTTCCTTCTCTTCGGAAGGCTCTCATAATCACAGTCCGTGCTTTCAATCAGTAACCTGCAAGAGGCCAAGATTGATGTCAGTAGAGCCATGGACTCAAATGCAATAGCCCTTCGACCCAAATTGTCAATACTGACCAAGATTCCCATTACAGCTAATCCCAATTGCCTGTGTTTTCCCCAAATCCTTCAAAAGCAGGGGTTCCCAAACTTTTATGCCATGGACCCCTACCATTAACTGAGAGTCCATGGACCCCAGGTTGGCAACCCTGGCTCTAAACCTTTCCTATTCATGATCCTATCCAAGTCTCTTTAAAATGTTGTTAATGTATCTACCTCAACCACTTCTCCTGGCAGCTTGTTCCAGATACTGTTCATTTTCTGAGTGAAAAGATTGCCCCTCAGGTTTCAAATAAGTTTCTCCTCTTTCACTCTTTCCTACGCCCTCTAGTTCTTGACTCCACAACCCTGGGGGAAAAGACTGTCCCTATTCACTTAAGAACAGGCCTTCACCAGGACATTTGTGTATAGAGGCCGGGAAGTTATGTTACAGTTATACAAAACATTGGTGAAGCCGTGTTTGGAACGTTGTGCTCAGTTTTGGTCACTACTTAGGGAAAAATCTAGGGAAGGATGCCATTAAAATGGAAAGAATGCAGAGAAAATTTTAAGATCAACTTTAGAATTAACTTTATTCACTATACATTTACATATATTAGGAATTTGCTGGCATGATATGCAACATAAACAACATTCAACAATTATAAAGAAACATAAAGATAAAGTTAGAAGTACAGATATGGAATAAAATGTGCATAAGTACTTAAATATCAGCATGCACTTACAACGTAAACAGCATTATAAAAAGTGGCTTAAAGAGTTTACAGTGCAGCGCAGTGACTGAGTTAAGAGATAGAGGGGCTTGGGGGGGCTAACGAATGGTTGATCAGATTAACAGGTAATTTATGAGGATGTTGCACACACAAATTGCTGGAGGAACTCAGCAGGTCAGGCAGCATCTATGGAAATGAATTAAGAGTTTTCCTTTCAGGGCAAGACTCTTCATCGGGAGATTAGTTATTCCTTTCCATAGATGCTGCCTGACCTGCTGTGTTCCTCCAGCATCTTGTGTGTGTTGCTCTGGATTTCCATCATCTGCAGGATCTCTAGTGTTTATGAGGATGTTGCCGGGACTGAGTTATGGAGAGAGGTTGAGCAGACTGGCACTCTGTACACTGGAGTGCAGGGGAATGAATAGTGATCTTATAGAGGTGTATAAAGTCATGACGTGCACAGTCAGGGGAGATATGTGAGCTTTTAATGACCAGTAGACTGTTTAACTGCAGTAGCTATTGTAAGAAGCCAGTGTGGGTCAACATACAGTGCATATAAAGAGTATCCACCCCCTTTGGAAGTTTTCACATTTTATCGTTTTACAACATTGAATCACAGTGCCTTTAATTTGGCTTTTTTGACACTGATCAACAGAAAAGACACTTTTGTGTCAGTGAAAACAAATTTCTACCAGTTGGTCTAAAGTTATTACAATTATTAAACACAAAATAATTTATTGCCTAATTACTCACCCCCTTCAAGTCAGTATTTAGTAGATGCACCTTTGGCAGCAATTACAGCCCTAAGTCTGTGTGGATAGGTCTCTATCAGCTTTACACATCTGGACACTGCAATTTTTCCCCATTCTTCTTCACAAAACTGCTCAAGCTGTGTTAGTTTGCATGGGGATCATGAGTGAACAGCCCTTTTCAAGTCCGGCCACGAATTCTCAGTTGTATTGAAGTCTGGACTCTGACTTGGCCACTGCAGGACATTAACTTTGTTGTTTTTAAGCCATTCCTGTGTAGCTTTGGCTTTATGCTTAGGGTCATTGTCTTGCTGGAAACCACATCTCCCAAGTTGCAGTTCTTTTGCAGATTATATCAGGTTTTCCTCCAGGATTTCCCTGTATTTTGCTGCATTCATTTTACCCTCTACCTTCACGAGCCTTCCAGGGCCTGCTGCAGTGAAGCATCCCCACAACATGATGCAGCCGCCACCATGCTTCACGGTAGGGATGGTGTGTTTTGATGATGTGCAGTGTTAGGATTATGCTCAATTTTGGTTTCATCAGACCGTAGAAACTTCTGGCTGACTTCAGAGTCTCTCACATGTTTCTGGCAAATTCTAGCCGAGATTTCATGTGAGTGTTTTTTCAACAGTGGCTTTCTCTTTGCCACTGTCCCATAAAGCTGCGACTGGTGAAGCACCCGGCCAACAGTTGTTGTATGCACAGTCTCTCCCATCTCAGCCACTGAAGCTTGCATCTCTTCCAGAATTGTCATCGATCACTTGGTGGCCTCCCTCACTAGTTCCCTTCTTGGACAGCCTGCTCCAGGCAGATCTACAGCTGTGCCATATTCATTCCATTTCTAAATGATTGACTTAACTGTATCCTAAGCGATATTGGGTGACTTGGAAATTTTCTTGCATCCATCTTCGATATCCTTTTTGCAGAGTTGCTTGGAGTGTTCTTTTGTCATCATGGTGTAGTTTTTGCCAGGTTACTGACTCTCCAGCAGTTGGACCTTCCAGATACAGGTGTATCAATTGAAACACCTTGACTGCACATAGTGATCTCCATTTAACCAAATCTGTGACTTCTAAAACCAATTGGCTGCACTAGTGATGATTTGGTGTGTCATATTAAAGGGGGTGAATACTTATGCAATCAATTATTTTACGCTTTATAGTTGTAATTAATTTAGATCACTTCGACATGAAAGAGCCTTTTTCTGTTGATCAGTGCCAAAAAAGTCAAATTAAATCCACTGTGATTCAATGTTGTAAAACAATAAAACATGAAAACTTCCAAAGGGGGTGGATACTTTTTATGGGCACTGTATCTCCATTGGTTTAGATCACAGTTCAGAGGGCAAATGGCTTGTGGACAAACACCTTATCCACTAGCTGGCACTAACAATACGGCAGCACTTCGTCGCTGGAAGCATTTGCTTCCTTTGAAAATGTTTATTGATGATAACCATTTGCATTTAAAAATAGTACCTTTGACGTGAAGCATTCCAGAGGCACTTCACATTGTTGGTTGTCTGGCACAAAGCCACAAGAGGACGTATTCGATGAAGGTGACAGAAAATACCACAGACACTGGAAATTGTGTTCAAAAACAGGAATTTCTGGAAACATTCAGCAGGTGAGGTAGCATCTGTGGAGAGAGAAAAAGAGTTCATGTGTTGGGCTGAAGACGTCTCATTGGAACAAAGAGAAAAAAAATAAAACAAATTAGTTTTAAAGTTGAAGAGGGTTGGAAAGGGATGGGTAGGAGAAGGGTAATATCGCTTAAGCCTTTTTAATGCCTTTTTTATACCTTAACCGAGTGGCCTGTGGACCCCTGGTTTAAAGGACGAGGCCAGGATTACTATGGGGCTAAGTTGTTGATGAAGTTGTCTGATTGATAGAAACAACCAGGTACCAACCAGACCTGACGCACAGTCTGCTGGAGGAACTCATCGTGTCGAGCACTATCTGAGGGAGGAAAGGAATTGTCAGTGTTTTGGGTTGAAACCCTGCCATCATCTCCTTCCTCCCCACAGATACTGCTCGAGCCACTGAGTTTTTCCAGCACAGTACTGGCTGTTTAGGGTTCCAGCATCTGCAGTCTTCTTGCGTCTCCATCCAGATCTAGCCTTTAACCAGACCAATTCTTCAGCAACGTAACCCCTTGACAACCCTGACCTCATCCAATAAAAGATGATCCATTTGAACCCCTCCCTCACCCCCTCTGCAACTTCAGTGAATTCTTTCCCAGATCTGACAACTCGAAATGTCAATTCTTCAACCATCTCCGCAGAGGCCTAACTTACTGAGTGTTTCTGAACGCTGTCCATTTTTATTAAGGAAACAAGGATGAGAATTTTAAAATAGTGGGTACCAGTCCACAGGCCTAACTGACTAGGGGAAGCAATGATTTATTAGACACAGCTCCAGAGACCTGACCTTCGATGCTATCTGTGTGGAGTCTGCATGTTCTCCCTATGACCATGTTTCCTCTCACATCTCGATGACTTGCGGTTTGGTGGATTAAATGGCTGCTGTAAATTGCCCCTGGTTTGGGTTGAGGGGTGGGGTCTGGTTGGGGGAGGGTTGTTGTGGTTAACATTGGATTATTATAAGTGGGTGTTTGATTAGTTTTGTGGGCTCAGTGGGATCAAAGGCCTGTTTCCATGCTGTATGACAATAAGACCATAAAACATAGGGGTAGAATAAGGCCTTTCAGCCCATCGAGGCTGCTCTGCCATCCAATAATGGTTGATTTATTTTCTCTCTTAACTCCATTTTCCTGCCTTGCCCGAAACCTCTTATCAAACTCCTCTTTAACTTGGTCTCCACAGCCATCTATGGCAATGAATTCCACAGATTCCCCACCCTCTGCTTAAGAAATTCTGCCTTATCTGTGATCTAAAGAGACATCTTCTATTCTGAGGCTATGTCCTCTGATCCAAGACTCACCCACTATAGGATACAATCTCTCTATATCCACTCTATCTAGGTCTTTTAATATTTTAATATTCAGTAGGTTTCAATGAGACTACCCCCCACCCCGCCATTCTTCTAAACTCCAGTGGGTACTGTTTTAGAGCCCTCAAATACATTGGTGCATTAACTGTTTCATACTCGAGATCATTCTCGTTAATTTCTTTTGACCTTCTCCAATGACAGCACGTCTCTTTTTAGGTATGGGGCCCAAAACTGTTCACAATACTCCAAGTGTGTTCTGACCAATGTCTTATAAAACTTAAGCATTACATCCTTACTTTTATATTCTAGTCTTCTAGAAATTAATGTTAACATTGCATTTGCCTTCCTCATCCCCAATTCAACCTGCAATTTAACCATTAGTGAGTCCTACACTTGGACTTCCAAGTCCCTTTGCACCTCCAATTTCTGAATTTGCTCCTCGTTTAGCAAATAATCCACACCTTTATTCCTTCTACAAAAGTGCATGATGACACACTTCCCGACATTGTATTCCATCTCCATTTCTTCGCCCATTCTTCTAATCTGTCTAATTCCATCTGCAGCCTCTTTGCTTCCTCAAAACTACCTGCCCCTCCACCTATCTTTGTATCATCCACAGAATGGGCCACAAAGTCATCAATTCTATAAACCACATCATAACATATAACATGCAAATTAGCAGATCCAACTCTGACCCCTGCGGAACACCTCTAGTCACTGGCGGCCAATCAACAAAGGCCCCCCTTTCCCCACTCTTTGCCTTCTACCAGTCAGCCAGTTTTCTGTCCTATGACAATAATGGCAAATTTTCTTGTATCATGTGCTTAAATGTACCTTGAATTGAAACCTCACGGTTTAGTCCAGTCTCTGCTTACGAAAGGGAGAACGCCGATTTCTCTATAGGGATTATCCAACGTTGGTCTGGGACCAGCAGCCTCACGCAAAATGTATTGGACAGATTTGCCAAACTTACTCATAGAGTGTGAATTGGCCGAGAACTGATCCCTGTGTCCTACAGGTAGATGGGTAGCTTTCTCCTGTGCCCCGAGCAATGTTTATCATTGAGAAGTTCAGGCCAGATGATTCAGTGCTGTGCCCGGGATCTTGCTGTGTGTGCACTGGCTGCCACCCTTTCTGAATTCAAATGGTTGCTGCTCTTCAGAGAGTGGGCTGCATGTTGGTGGTGTAGGGGGGTAACGTACACCCACCTCCCAGGCAGAGTAAAGGGGACAAAGTTTTTTTAGACCAGACAGTTGCTGTTGGATGACAGCAATGAATTTCTGCTCGGAAGCCTCAGGCTGTTGATGAGGCTGAATTCTTAAGTGAGTTAAAGGGAGATCTTGCCAGTCCGAACTGCACAGTAAACAGCCCTGGGTTATTAAGCACTTTGCAAATGAGTCTCAGGGTTCTGCAGCTTCAGGCTGTGTTTGTGTGGAAGAGTTACTTTCGGTGTGATGTCACAAATTGCTGCTAGGGGAGTGGCTGTGACGTGATGTCTTCGGCATTTCAGACACCTCTTGAGTGGCGTAGCATCGCAGCGAGTAGAGCCACTGCCTCACCGCTCCCGAGACCTGGGTTCAACCCTGACCTCAGGCTCTGTCTGTGCGGAGTTTGCACTTTCTTGCTGTGACTGTGTGAGGTTCCTCTGGGTACTCCGGTTTCCTCTCACATCCCAAGGACATGGCAATTAGTGCATTAATTGCCCCAAATTGCCCCAAGTGTTTACAGGAGCTGCAGGAGAACCGGGAGTTTGTAAGAGGAGATATATTTCAGGGAAATAGGAGGAGTGGGTCTGATGGGATTGACTAAATAGGCCAAATGGCCTCTTTCTATGTCGTATGGAAATATAAGGAACTCTGGTTTTAGAAAAGGATAAAGGGGGATGGAGAGTGTAAGTAATAGTTATTGGTGAAATCTGGCAGTGGAACTCCATGGGTCAAGCAGCATCTGCGGGAGGAAAGCAATTGTCCACATTTTGGGTCAAAGCACTGCATCAGATTTTGACATGGACAATTCCTTTCCTGCAATAGATGCCGAGTTCCTCCTGCAGGTTGTCCTTTTCTCCAGATTCCAGCATCTGTGGTCTCTTGTACCATATATTGGAATTGATAATTGGTTTCTTCTCGTCACATTTGCCGAGATACAGCACAAAGCTTCTGCTTGCACTGTAAATCATTCCATACATAGCTACATCAAGGTAGCACAATAAGAAATCAGAATGCTGAATAAACTGTTACAGATGAAGTGTAGTGCAGGCAGACAAATAAAATGCGAGGGCCAAGGTGAGTTAGATTCGGAGATCAAGAGTTCATCTTTTAGCATACAAAAGGTCCATTCAAGAGTCTGATTACTGGCACCTGATATCTCTGACATTTCCTGCTTTGCTGTATATCACAGAAAGCTGCCTTTCTCCCTGCAGCAAGGGGAAAATGGACGGAGCAACCTCAAATGGTGGAGGGTGTGCATTGGCTGACATTTCCTGGGTCAGTGAGAGCTCATTCAGCCCTACGAATCTCACCTGCCACCTGCTAACCCTCATTGTTTCAGAACCCTTAATAACCTTGCTGGACTAAAATTTACCAATCTCTGGGTTCCAAGTATTCAACTGATTCCTTAGCATCTGTAACTACCAGAGTAGAGATTAAGGAGACTGGCAGGGCGAGGGTGTGTGTGAGAGAGAGGGAGGGTGGAAAAAGTGAATATGGAGAAAGAAAATGAGGGAACAGGAGAAGCAGAGAAATCAAGAGCAGAAAGTCAGGGAAAATATATTAGGAGGATTGTAAATCTATAATGAGATGATTACAGGGAGAACAATATCATAGTGTGTTAAATAAATTATGTAGCACATTATTGGATGTTTTGCTTGAGTCATGTCAACAGTGGACAGTATAAAGATCAGGCTCATTGATAATGCAGCATTTTAAAAATGCAAATGAATATCTAATACACATGTATATAAATGATAACTTTCACACAGCATGGTGTCGGCTACATCCAGTAAACACCAGCAGCTGTTTGCACGCTGTATTTCAGTTTGTACACGTTTTCTCTGATATTTATGATAAATTATACTTCTGATTCGGGAAGCAGCCACTGAATGCGCTATGTCAGGAAGTGGAAATGATTCAATTCCACATGCAAATGCAGCAGTTGAAAGGGACACCTTTCAAAGTCACTTCACCACAGTGTTAAATATGGGAATAAAAAGTACCTTGGGCAACTCACCCAAAATGCTGTAGGAACTCAGCAAGTCAGGCTGCATCCATAGAGGGAAATATGTTCCACTGTCTTCTCCAGCCCTTTGTTACTTCTATCTAACATCTCCCAGCTTTTTACATCTACCCCACCCCCCCCAACTTGGATCCACTATCACCTGCCAGCTCTTCTTCCACTTCATCAACCCCCCCTCCCCAAACTTTTTTACTAGCAATCTTCCCACTTTCATTCCAGTCCTGATGAAGGGCCTCAACCTGAAACGTCGACTGTTTACTTTTTACCATAGATGCTGCCTGACCTGCTGAGTTCCTCCAACATTTTGTGTGTGTTGCTCTGGATTTCCAGCATCTACAGAATCTCTTGTGTCTCCCTAAAATGTAACCGAGAGTTTCAATCTCTGTAATGCAGAGTATTACCAGAAGCACTCATTAGCAGTAGCAAGCTCAATATTGCTTTTGGTAAAAGTATTTTTATGATGGTCACCAACACTGGGGTAAGATTCAGTTTATACCATTCCTTGCCCTTAAAATTAGCACCAAAAAAATTGTTTGGATCTACTTGAAAGAGCAAACCAGGCCTTGGCTGAACATTTAAAATATTCATTTGTGGACCTGGGCACCACTGGCAAGACCAGTATTTATTACCCATTCTTAGCTACTCTTGAGAAGTTGGGGGGTGAGCTACCTTCTGGTGAAGGTGCTCTCACAGTGCTGTTGGGGAGGGTGTTCCAGGATGTAGACCAGGTGACAGTGAAGGAACAGTGATTATTTCCAAGTTAGGATGGTGCATGACTTGGAGAATCAGTATCAGGTTATTAGCACCGACATAAAATAAAAAGAAATAGCACAAAAGTGAAATTGTGAGGTAGTGTTCATGGGTTCATGGACTGTTCAGAAATCTGATGGTGGAGGGAAAGAAGTTGTTCCTAAAACATTCAGTGTGGGTCTTCAGGCTGCTGTACCACCTCCCTGATGGTAGTATGGGAAGAGGGCATCTTCTGGATAGGTCACACTCCTGACCTGTGCCTCGGAGATGGTGGACAGGCTTTGGGGAGCTAGGAGGTGAGCCACTCACTGTAGGATCCCCAGTGCCTGAACCAGCATTTATGAGGTTGCTATACCTGTGTTTCTGTTAAATGGTGGCCCCATGCCACCCCCCCTCCCCCGAGGATGAAGATACTGGGGGCCTCAGTGATGCTATTGAACGTCGGGGGTGGATGATTTAGACTCTCTTTTGCTGGTGATGGTCATTGTGTAACATTTATGTGATGTGTCCACCTTCTGACCAAAGTGCTCTAGTTTTGGCACAAGCCAAAGGGGGCATTAGTGAACTGGGTACTGACGGGTGGGCACTGTCAACAAGACCTTCTGTCGTTTCTCTGAACTTCTTCGAATGCTGGGCCATAGTGTTGTGCACAGAGGATTCGGTGTAGACTCTTCAGGTCTCTGTAGTTGGTCGAGTCAAATCCTCTCACTCATGAAGGGGAGATATAAGAGGCAGGTTTTGTGCACAGAGAGTGGTGGGTGCATGGAATGCACTGCCAGGGGTGGTGGTAGAGGCAGATACATTAGGAACATTTAAGAAACTCTTAGATAGTCTCATGGAAGAAAGTGGAGGGCTAAGTGAGAAGGAAGGGGTAGATTGATTGTAGAGTTGGTTAAATGGTCGGCACAACATTGTGGGCCAAAGGGCCTGTATTGTGCTGCATGTTCAGTGTAAGTGAGAGTGCTTTCCTCTGACTTCAGCTTGCCACTAATGACCAATGGGGCTTCCTATTCTTAGCATCCAAAGTTTATGTCAATTGCTTTCAGAAGAGATAATGTGGGGGGGTAAATCACAATTTCCATTGGAGACACGAGACGACATGCTGGAACTTGGAGCAAGAAACAAAGTGCTAACGGAGTCAGGCAGCATATGCTTGGGGTAATGGACAGTCACAGAGCCATAGAGTACTGCAGCCCAAAAGTAGGCCCTTCGACTTATCTATCAATGCTGGCCTAGTCTTCTGTCTAGTCCCATCTATCCATAGCTAGACCATAGCTCTCCATACCCTTCCAATCCATGTACCTATCCAAATTCTCTTACTGTAAATGTTACAAACGTCTACCACTTCCACTAGCAGTTTGTTCAACACTCAGCCTCTGAGTGAAGACGTTCCCTCTCAGGTTCCCCTTACATATTTCACCTTTCACCCTGAACCTATGCCCTTGAGTTTTCATCTCACCCAGCCTGAGGGGAAGAAGCCTGCATGCATTCACCCTATCAATGTTTGGGGTCGAGACCTTTCATCAGGGCTTGTTTACTTGGATTTTCAGAAGGCCTTTGACAAGGTGCCGCTCTTGAAGCTGCTAAACAAGATAAGAGCTCGTGGTATTACAGGAAAGATACTAACAAGGACAGTAGATTGGCTGACTGGCAGGAGGCAAAAAGTGGGAATAAAGGGGGATTTTCTGGTTGGCTACCAATGACCAGTGGTGTTCCACCAGTTTTGGCATTTCTTTTCACATTATATGTCAGTTATCTGGATGATGGAATTGATGGCTTTGTGGCCAAGTTTGCAGATGATACGAAGATATATGGAGGAGCAGGGAGTCTGAAGAAGGACTTGGACAGATCAAGAGAATGGGCAAAGAAGTGGCAGATGGAATATAGTGTAAGGGAGTGTATGCTCATGCACTTTGATAGAAGGAATAAAGGTGTGTACTATTTTCTAAATGAGGAGGAAATTCAGAAATCAGAGGTGCAAAGGGACTTGGGAGTCCTTGTGTAGGATTCTCTAAAGGTTAACTTGCAAGTTGAGTTGGTGGTAAGGAAAGCAAATGCAATGTTAGCATTCATTATGAGAGAACTAGAATATAAAAGCAAAGATATAATGCTGAGGCTTTATGAGACATTGGTCGGTCGTATCGTGAGCAGTTTTGGTCCCCATATCTAAGAAAGGATGTATTGGAGAGGGTCCAGAGGAGGTTCACAAGAATGATCCCAGGAATGAAGGGGTTAATGTATGAGGAGTGTTTGATGGCACTGGGTCTGTGAGTTTAGAAGAATGAAGGGTGATCACAGTGAAACCTACTGAATATTGGCCTAGATAGAGTGGATGTGGAGAGGACATTTCCAATAGTGGAGGAGTCTAGGACCAGAGAGTCCAGCCTCAGAATAGAAGGGCATCCCCTTAGTTAAAGGGTGGTGAATCTGTAGAATTCATTGCCACTGACAGCTGTGGAGGCCAAATCATTGGGTATATTTAAAGGGGAGATCGGTAGGCTCTTGATTAGCAGAGGATATGGGGAGAAGGGAGGAGAATGGGGTAGAGAGGGTGGATCCAGGTGAGGAGGGACAATTGGCAGTTGGAGGAGGGGAGAGTGGAGATAGTAACAGAGACCGTGAGGTGACAAAGGGCTGCAGATGGTGGGATCTGATAGCACGGTGGAGCATGGAATCAAATAAGGGAGGTGGGGGGGGGGGGGGGATAGAGACCATAGCTAAGCCTTGCAAGACCGCAGGTGTTTATCTTATTCACTTCTGTGTGCAATCATGACACCCTTAGTGGTCGTGCCTTCACTCGAGAATTAACCCCTAGAGCTGTCTCCTCCCTCTTTCTATGAGATGTCCCTCAGCATTTGTGGCCCTCTGTTCGACCTGTTGCCAAAATTTGTGAAGTTCCTGAGACCTTTCCTATGTTGCTGGTTGTGATGTGGATATGGGCAGCTGCTGAAGATGAATTCTTCCACTTTTAACCATGTGTATGTGTGGGGACTGCAAAGGTACAGTAATGCAGGCACTAATCTTCTTCAGTGGTATCTCATGGTGCAGTGTCACTCCCGTGGTGTCTTGTGGTGCAGTGTAGTTCCAGTGAGAATGCTGTCCCAACCTGAGGTGAGACCCCACCATGTGATTGCCTGGCCTCCAGCTGTACCGCCATCATCCTGCATTCGGATTACCACACGGCGCAGGCTGCTGATCCAGCCGCCCCACCCTACCATGTCCTGAGGCTGCAAAGGACACCCTTGTCAATACTCCACTGTGCACGTCAGGATGTCCACAGTGGTTTACCCACTCCGAGCCTTGTGCCTGTACACTTGTGCACTGGGACCCATTACTGAATCTGATTCAGAGCTGGCGCTTCCAACACGGTAATACCACATTGTATGGTGAAAACAAGAGTGGCATTTTGTCAGTCAACCGACTCTTGGTGCTGGGAATTGCTGTGGGAGTTGCCACTGTATGGCATTCCACTCAACTTCATGTGCCTCATCATTGAAATGTTCCCACAACCTATGGACTCACTTTTACAAGTTCTTCATCTCGCGTTCTAGATATTTATTGTTTATTTATTCATTGTGATTATTATTTCTTTTTGTACTTGCACGGTTTGTTGTCTTTTGCTCACTGGTTGAATGCCCAAGTTGGTGCAATCTTTCATTGATTCAATTATGATTATTATTCTATTATGGATTTATTGAATATCCCTGCAGGAAAATGAACCTCAGGGTTGTATACGGTGACATATATGTACTTTGATAATAAACGTGCTTTGAATTTTGGACTTTATCTCAACTATGGTATTATCAGCACTTTTAAAATAGCAGACAGAACATTATCATCTGTTCATCTTTGACAGCTATGTTTCAGCTGAAATTTCCTTCCTCTGTGTCTTTGTCCCCTCCTTCACAATCCTGTAATTATCGCTCAGTCTACATTCTAAAATACAGACCATTTTGTTTCATGATCAGAGGAATGGGAGTTAAGCTGGCCCTTCATAAGTCACAGCCACTGAGGACTGTGTTCAGTTCTGGTTGCTGCACTTCAGCAAGGGTGAGAGAGTGTGGAAGAGATTTACCAGAATGGTTCCGGGAAGAAAGGTTGTTGATTCGAAGGTCAGCTTTGGATCAACCTCAGGTTGAGATTGTGACAGGTTTGGAACACCTCGACAGAGAGGTTGTTCTCAGTAACCCATGAACAAGGGCCAGGCGAAACAGATTTTTTTGAGTGGAAGATATTTAGGGATGCAAGCAAGACTTTTCTCATGTTATTGCTGTTGTGTATCGGCTTTACGATAAATGGTAAAGCAGCTGGTTGAACAGCTTTGCAAGAATCCCTCTGATCCCTCCATCCAAAGCTCTACCCCACAAATCCTCACCCACTCCCCCCCTCACTGTCACTCATCCCACCTCCCAAAACCCCCACAGCCCAATCTCCGCATGCGAAGCACCCCACCTCTGCACGCACAACCATCCACGCTTCCAAGCATTCACCACCCCTACATCCCACACCCCTCCCCGTGCCCTGACACCGTGCCCCCCCCCGCCACTTTAAGTCAACTCCCGTCCACAGCTCGACTACAGTCTGACCCTCCTCAGCAGTGCTTCTCTGCGACAACAGTGTTGGATCAGCTATGATCCCACTGAATGGCAGAGCGGGCTCAATGTGCTGATTGGCTGAATCCTGCTCCAACTTCTCACCGAGAAGAAATGAACCCCACCATTGGTCTGGGAGTATTGGACATCTCTGCTTTACCAGATCAGCTGTGAATCAGAATCAAGTTCAATATCACTGGCATATTCCATGAAATTTGTTGTTTTGCAGCAGCAGTACATTGCAATACATAATAACAACTAAATTACAATAAGAAATATATATACACTTCAATTAGGCATTCAATAACAAGTTTAACAGACCTGATAACGTGCTTAGACACAGTGGTGTTTCCACATTTGGGTCGAGTTCAGAAGTAGCCATAAAACAGATGCTCTGATCTCAGAGTTAAGTGAATTGTGACAATCTGTTGGTTTAAGATAACAGCGTCTAAACTTTGACTCTACTTTGATGATTACGAGGTTGTGGACTTGGGGCAAAGCTTTAGCTTGCACTAGGGTCCCTGCCACAGTCTGTTGACCCAAGTCTCCTCTCTGGTTAGGGAACTGGCAGTTTTCAAGGACAGAACTTTAAGGCTTTGGGAGAGTTGGGGAGTGTAGTAGTGCAGATTTGGGAGGGATGGAGTGGGACAGTTGGCGGGATTCATGTCAGGGCAACAAATGGCGCAGCAGTTAGTGCCCTTTTTGCACAGCTCCAGCGACCCGGGATCGATCCCAACCTCTGTGTGGCATCTGCGCATTCTCCCTGCGACTGCGTGGGCTTCCTCCGTACGCTCCCACATGCCAACAATGTACGAGGTAGGTGGGGTAATTGGCCACTGTAAAGGTGTGTGGGCGAGGAGTGGAATCTGGAGGAGCTGATGAGAAATCAGTGGGGAGAAAGGCACGTGATGGGATTGCTCTGACAGCTGGCATCGACTCGATGGGCCAAATGGCTTCCTTCTATGTATGATCAAGAAATATGAAGGATGATTTACCTTACACACACTGGGTAAAATAATTGTATTTGTTTCGCCAGCAACCCTATGCCCCAACAGCCCAGCAGATGGCTCCGCCAAGTCCCAGTACCAATAGCAGCAGTAACAGCAGCAGCGTCGCAGGGGAGCAGCTGAGTAAAACCAACCTGTACATCCGTGGGCTCCACCCTGGCACGACTGACCAGGACCTTGTCATGCTCTGCCAACCGTAAGTACCCCTGACTGCTTTGAACCATCATGCATCGAGGCAAGGATGGCCATTGTTGAGGATTATGGGTGAACCTTGTTGAATCAACGATCAGAGAGAATGTATTCCCCCCCCCCCCAACCATGAAATTGCAAGTTAAAGCTCTCCCCTGCCACTTGCCTGTCTCATGGTTATTGTGGTGGAGTGCACTCTCTATAAAACAGTTGAGTTTCCAATGGGAAATGAGAAAAAGGTGTTTAAAGACTAGGCTCTTCATTAAGAGGGTAGAATGCTATTGAGCTGATGATTGTTGCTGCATATTTTAGAAGGCTTTTTTATACAACAGTAGCATTTTACATGCTTTATATAGCATTAGTGCCAAAAGATATGCCAAGCTGTGTCACAGATGAAGCAACTGGTACAGACATCGAGCCAAAGGCCTGCTTTGTATCTGTGATGTGCAGAATGGCAGAGGGTCGGGTTCTGACCTGAGTCAGAACGTGGTTGGTTCGAGTCAAGTCGAGTTTATTGTCATGTGCACAAGTACAGTGTCTTACAGATACAGTAGAAAACTTGCAGCAGCTGCACAGGCATGTCGGTACTGACAACACACTGAACATAAATTATACCAGACTGTGAAGAAAAAAGACAGTTCAAAAGAAGACATTAAAAAAAATCACATCCACAGCAGTGCAAGAAGTGGTCTGTGGAGTTCTGTTGCCGAGGCAGGGTTATGTCTGTGGAGGTCGTTTCAAGCATGTTCCTGAACCTGGTCGTGTTAGACCTCAGGCTTCTGTGCCTCCTGTCCGTAGCAGCAAGAAGAGGGCATGGCCTAGATGGTGGGGATCTTTGATGACAGGTGCTGCCTTCTTGAAGCAGCGCCTCTTGTAGATGCTATCATTGCTGGTAGGAAGTGGAGTGCCAACTCAAAATTCTTAATTGTGTTCCAGGAGAAAATGTTGGAGGTTCAGTTTTACAGATGTAATGTCTTACTGCCGCTCTCTCATAAACCCCTTGGTGCTCTTTTGAAGAGCAGCGGGGTTACCTCCTGATGACCCAGACAATATTTATCCCTTCAACCACACGTCAGCCAGCAAGGCATTATGGGTGATTCCCAGTGCCCATCTCCGGCATAGACATGGTAGTGAAGAAGGCATTAGGCATGCTGGTCACCAGGGTACTGAGTATAGGAGTTGGAACATTATGTTGTAATCCAGTCCATCACGGGTAAAGCCCTCCCTGAGCACATCTACATGATATGCTGTTGCAGGAAAGCAGCATCCATCATCAGGGACCCTCCTTTTCTCACTGCTACCATCAGGAAGAAGGTACAGGGGCCTCAGGACTCACACCACCAGGCTCAGGAACAGTTACTACCCCTCAACCATCAGGCTTTTGAACCAGTGGGGATAACTTCACCCACCCCAACATTAAAATGTTCCCATAACCTATGGACTCATTTTCAAGGACTCTTCATCTCATGTTCTCAATATTTATTGTTTATTTATTATTATTACTTTTTAATTTTGTATTTGCACAGGTTGTTGTCTTTTGCAGATTGTCCATCCTGTTGAGTGTGGTCTTTCATTGATTCTATTGTGGTCTTAGAGAACTTAGAACTCTGGTTGTTGCAGTTGTACCAGCCATTGGTGAGGGTGCACTTAGAGTATTGGATATAGTTTTGGTCATCTATTAAATGAATGATGTCATTAAGCTGGAATGAGCACAGAGAAGATTTATGAGAATGTTGGTAGGACTTGAGG
Organism: Hemitrygon akajei; assembly: GCF_048418815.1. NCBI lineage: Eukaryota > Metazoa > Chordata > Chondrichthyes > Myliobatiformes > Dasyatidae > Hemitrygon > Hemitrygon akajei. The sequence continues at coordinate 20,273,901 of NC_133141.1, read as the reverse complement.
GTCTGAGTTGAGCAGGTTGGGACTTTGTTAATTGGAGAGCAAGAGGCTGAGTAGTTACCTTATTAAAAGTGTACAAAGCCATGAGGGGTGTAGATAGGGTGAATGCATGCAGTCCTTTTCCCAGAGTTGGAGAATCAAAACTAGAGGACATAGGTTTAAAGTGAGAAGGGAGAGGATTAAAAAGCACCCTGGAGAAAACTTCATCACACAGAGGCTAGTGGGACTATGGAGCTGCCAGAGGAAATGGTTGAGACAGGTACAATAACAACAGTTACGAGATATTTGAATAGGTATGTGACTAGGAAAGGTTAAGAGGGATATCGTCTAAAAGTGGGCAAGTGGGATACTTTAGATGGGAATCTTGGTTGACATGGATGAGTTGGGCTGAAGGGCCTTTTCCCATGCTGTATGACCGTGACTCCATGGCACCTCTAAGCCAGGGGTGGTGGTGGAGGCACTCACAATAGAGATTCTTAAGAGACTCTTAAATTGGCATGTGAATGCACAGAGAATGGAGGGACATGGTCATTGTGTAGGCAGTAGGGATTAGCCTGGTTAGGTGTTTAATTACCACCAAAAAGGGCATGTTCCTATGCTGTACTGTACTATGTTTCAAGATTCTATGGTTAATTTCAACTCACTTGACAGCAACTGAAGATGGACTTGAGGATAATCTCCAATAGTCAGAGCAACCATGACAGACAGCAGATCAGGTCCTCGGTACCTCCCAGGCTTGGGTTCAATGTAAACTCAGTGTGCTTCACTGATAGAAGAGCATTCAATGAGATTATAAGGTCTCAGTTCTTTGTTTGCGAATTTCCAGGCTTGACTTGCAGGCATAGAGATCTCGGTGAGGAACCAGTCGAGGTAAGTTAATGAATGTTGTTAAATAGCTGTGGGTATTACAGTTCATTTCTTTGCACAATTAAACCCTATGTACTTTCCACATTAAATCAGTGGCAGTTCAATAAGAAAAAAAATTGAATATGTCAAAGCAGTTCCTGTTGACTTATTTGGGTTAATTGATATTTTCAACCATGGGATTTATATTAAGGACAGGCAGCGGTAAGAAGACACAGAGTCAGAAATGAGAGAAGCTGTGAGGGAAAAGTACTCTCTTGTATGGGCTCTGTTTTACATGTTGGCTGGCACAGGGCTTCTGTAGTGGCAGGCCAGCTGGTGAGACTAGCCACACTGACCCTTTATGGTTCCGGTGTCACTCATCAAGGATGACACACCTATTCGACTGATGAAGCGAGGTAGCACGTTTCCCCGTACAGCCGTCAGAAGAGCCCTACAGCTCCATTTCAATCCAGTTTCCATTTTAGCTGGGAACAATCCCAGATCTGCGAGAAGCATAGGTCGACACTTCCCTCCTGCAGCCACAGTCTGTGGCCACAGGCCAACTGCGTTTCTGTTGCAATACCAGCCCCTTTAATTATCTCCAACACTCCAATTAATTCACCTCTTAAGCATCTCTGCGCGAGGGAATGTAGGCCAAGTCGATGCAACCTGGCTGAGTAGCACAGCACGGAAACAGGCCCTTTGGCCCATAAAGTCAATGCTGACCATCAACCACCCATTTACACTATTCCTACATTAATCCCATTTCATTCTCCTCACTTTCATATCTACTCACTCTAGATTCCGCCACTCACCACTCTAAAGGTTAATTTACAGTGCCCAATTAAACCACCAATTCAAACTTCTTAAGACAATAAGGCCATAAGATATAGGAGCAGAAGTAGGCCATTTGGCCCATTGAATCTGTTCTGCCATTCAGTCATGGGCTGATCCAATTCTTCCAGTCATCCCCACTCCCCTGCCTTATCCCCACACCCTTTGATGCCCTGGCTAATCAAGAACCTATCTATCTCTGCCTTAAATGCACCCAATGACTTGGCCTCCACAGCCACTCGTGGCAACAAATTCCACAGATTTACCGCCCTCTAACTAAAGTAATTTCTCCACATCTCTGTTCTAAATGGACGTCCTACAGTCCTGAAATTGTGCCCTCTTGTCCTAGACTCCCCTACCATGGGAAATAACTTCGCCATATCTAATCTGTTCAGGCCTTTTAACATTCGGAATGTTTCAATGAGATCCCCCCTCATTCTCCTAAATCCAGGGAATATAGCCCAAGAGCTGCCAGATGTTCCTCATATGGTAATCCTTTCATTCCTGGAATCTTTCTCGTCTTTGGGATATAGGAGGAAACCAGAGTACCCGGGGTGGGGAAAATCCATGCGATCACAGGGAGAACATGCAAACACCACATAGACAACACCCGAGGTCAGGATTGAAGTAGTAAGTGTAAAATGTGTTGCATTTGAACCCAATGGTTTTACCTTGCTTTCGGCCTGTGGCCACAGAGATGTTAACCCTTCCAAGCCCAATGTAACTGGCGTAAAGATGCTGTAGGTCCTCAACACCCGGAAGAAACCCACACTGTCACGGAGAGAACATACAAGCTCCCTACAGACAGTGGTGGGAATCAAACTCCAATTGGTGATCACTGGTGCTATAAAGCGATTGCACTAACTGATACACTACCGTGCCGAGAATAGAGGGATATGGACCATGTGCAGGCAGAAGGATTTAGTTTAATTTGGCACCTTGCTTAGCATGGACATTGTGGGCCGAAGGTTCTGGCCCTGTGCTCTACTGTCGCGTGTTCTGTGTTCTGTTGGAAGAAGCGCAACTGAATCACTGTTTCACCTGGGAGATGACTTTGAGTACCTGGATGGTGGGATGGGAAGAGATGAAAGAGGAGATGTTTCACCTCCTGTGCTTGGGAAAGGGGACTGGGTGTGGTAGAGATGGGATGGCAGAGCGGGATTCACAGGGCGAATGGCCACTCTGGGATGCTGAAATGAAAGTGGATCTGTCGGGTGGCGAATCATTTCAGAAATGGCAGACGTTATGGGAGATAATCTGTTGAATGTGGGAAGTGTTGGAGTGGAAAGGGAGGTGGGAGAGAGGAGAGGGATGAGAGCAGACATCCAGAATCAGAATCAGATATATTATTGACTGATGGTGTGACATGAAATTTGTTGTTTTGAGGCAACAGTACAGTGTAATGAAATAAAGTTATAATTAATTACAAAAATAAACAATAGTGTAAAAACATGGGTTTATGGGCTGTTCAGGAATCTAATGGTGGAGGGGAAGAAGATGTTCCCGTGGGTCTTCAGGCTCCTATACCTACTTATCAATGGTACTAATGAGAAGAGGGCATGTACTGGATAGTGAGTGTCCTTCATGATGGATGACACCTCTTGAAGATGTCCGTGATAGTGGGGAGGGTTGTGCCTGTGATGGAGCTGGCCGTGTCTACAATCCTCTGCAGTCTCTTGTGATCCTGTGCATTGGAGCCCACATACCAGGCTGTGATGCAACCAGTCAGAATGCTCTCTGCCAAGGTTTGCTAGAGTCTTTGGTGACATACCAAATTGTCTCAAACTTCTAGCATGCTGGAAATGGAACAGACTTGGCCAAGAGCCCTGTCAACAATGATGTAGGCGAAGCCATGGTTAAGGAAGGTGATGTCACCGGGCCCGATACAATAGAGGCAGGGAAACTGGGTGAATTGAAAGGAGACCTTCCAGGAAGTGAGATGGGAGGAGGTATCATTGATGGCAGCTGAGGGAGTCTATGGGCTTCTAATGCATATTGGTCACTAATCTCTCCCCTATGATAGGTGTGGAAGTGTCAAGAGAGGGTGGAGTGAGGCAAGGATGTGTGGAAATGAATGGAGGGTGGAAACTGGCAGAAATAGAAATGACATTTTAAAGTTCTGTACGAGTTCAGGAAGCAGCACCACTGCAGTCAGAGTGCAGGAAAACACAGCAAGGGGCCTTAGTTGGAATGCAACAAGGACTGATCCACATATTCCATAAAGAGATAGATATAAATTGGGTCCAGGCAAGGTCCCCAGGTCTACACTGTTGATTTGGAAAAAGTGGATCGAGTTGGAGGAGAAGTTGTCCAATGTAAGTGCAAGGTCATGTGGAAGTGGAGGTTACAAGTTGTGGAAGGGGACCGGCTGGGTTTCTGTTCAAGGAAGAGAGAAGGGCTCTCAGACCATCCTGGGATGGGCCTGGGGTTCAGACAGGCAGCATGGTAAAGATAAGACAGTTGCAACCAGGGATTTGGAAACTGTTGAAGTGACGGAAGACATCTCATGAATGTAAGTGAGAAGAGACTAGTTGGGGAGGTTGTTATGGGCGGAAATTGGTTTATTTAAGAACATAAGAAATAGAAGCAGAAATCGGCCATCTGACTCATTGTGCCTGCTCTGCTATTCAGACTCAGCTCCACCTACCTGACTTTTCCCTTATAACCCTTAATTCCCCTTCTACGCAAAACCTAGCTGTGTATTAAATATACTCTACTGCCTCACTGAGCAGAAAATTTCACAAATTCAATACTTTTTTTTGGAAAAACAGGTTCTCCTCATCTCCATTCTAAATATATTCTTCCAAATCTTGCTACTGTCTCCCATTTCTAGTCCCAGCCACCAGTGTAAAGAACTTTACTGCCTCCATCTTACCTATCCCTTTCATAATTTTATACTTTCCTATAAGATCCCCTCTCATTCTTTTGAATTTCAGTGAGCATAGTCCCAGACAACGCAATCTCTTCTCATGGAATAATCCCCCTCATCTCTGGAATTAACCTGATGAACACTTCCTCCAAAGCCAGTATATCTTTCCTCAAGTATGGAGACCAGAACTGCATGTAGGTGCGACGTCACCCTGTACATTTGCAGCAAAACCGCCGTGCTCTTGAATTCAATCCCTCTGGCAATGAAGGCCAACATTCCATTTGCCTTCTTGATAGCCTGTTGCATCTGCAAACCAACCTTTTGCAATTCATGCACAAACACTCCCAAGTCTGTCTGCACAACAGCGTGCTGCAGTTTTTCACTACGTAAATAATAATCTGACCTTTTATTTTTTCTCTTCCAAAGTGAGTGACCTCGCATTTACAAACATTGTACTCCATTTACAAATATTGTACCTCCGAACAGTAGTAAGGATGTGGTCTACAAATTACAATGGGAGATAGAAAATGCATGCCAAAAAGGCAATGTTACAATAGTCATAAAGGATTTCAATATGCAAGTAGATTGGGAAAATCAGGTTGATACTGGATCCCAAGAAGGGGATTTCCTAGAATGCCTATAAGATGGCATTTTAGAGCAGCTTGTGGTTGAGCTATCCTGGATTGGGTGTTGTACAATGATCTGGAATTGATTAAATAACTTAGCTGCAAGAACCCTTAGAGGCAAGTGATCATAATATGATAGAATTCACCCTGAAATTTGAGAAGGAGAAGCTAAAGTCATATGTATCAGTATTACAGTAGAGTAAAGGGAATTACAGAGACATGAGAGAAGAGTTGGCCAGAATTGATTGGAAAAGAACACTGGCAGGGATGATGGCAGAGCAGCAATGGCTGGAATTTCTGCAAGCAGGATGTACAGGATATATACATCCCAAAGAGGAAGAAGTATTCTAAAGGCAAGATGACACAACTGTGGTTAACTAGAGAAGTCAAAGCCAACATAAAAGCAAAAGAGAGGGCATATAATAGAGCAAAAATTAGTGGGAAGTTAGAGGATTGCTAGCCGGTAATATTAAAGGTGATACCAAAAGTTTCTTCAAGTACATGAAGTATAAAAAAGAGAGGCAAGAATGAATATTGGACCATTGGAAGATAATGCTGGAGAGGAAGTAATGGAGGACAAGGAAATGGCAGACAAACTGATTAAGTATTTTGCATCAGTTTTCACTGTGGAAGACCATAGCAGTATGCTTGAAGTTTAAGGTCAGGGGTCAGAAGTGTGTGAAGTTGCTATTATTAGGGAGAAGGTTCTTGGGCAGCTAAAAGGTCTGAAGGTAGGTAAATCGTCTGCACCAGATGGTGTACATCTTCGGGTTCTGAAAGATGTGGCTGGAGAGATTGTGGAGGCAATAGTAATGATCTTTCTAGATTCTGGAATGGTTCAGGAAGACTGGAACATTACAAGTGTCAAAGGGAGAGAGGCAGAAGGAAGAAAACTATAGGCCAGTTAGTCTGATCTCAGTGGTTGGGAAGATGTTGGAGTCAATTGTTAAGGATGTGGTTTCGGGGTACTTAGAGGCACAGGAAAAATAGGCTGCAGTCAGCATGGTTTCTTCAAGGGAAAGCAGGATAGACAAAGGAGAATTAGTTGATGTTGTGTACTTGGATTTTCAGAAGGCCTTTGACAAGCTGCCAACACACATGAGGCTGTTTAACGAGCTATGAGCCCATGGTATTACAGGAAAGATTCTAGCATGGATAAAGCATTGGCTGGTTAGCAGGAGGCAAAGAGTGGGAACAAAGGGAGCCTTTCTGGTTGGCTGCTGGTGACTATTGGTGTTCCACAGGAGCCTGTGTTGGAATTGATTCTTTTTACATTTTATGTTAATAATTCGGATGATGGTGGAATTAATGACTTTGTTGCAAAGGTTGCAGACATAATGAGGGTAGGTGGAGGGGCAGGTAATTTTAAGGAAGCATAAAGGCTACAGAAGGACTTAGACAGATTAGGAGAATGGTCAAAGAAGTGGCAGATGGAATATAGTGTCGGGAAGTGTACGGTCATGCACTTTGTAAGAAGTGAAAGGGTTGACTATTTTCTAAATGGAGAGAAAATACAAAAAAACTGAGGTGCAAAAGGATTTGGGAGTGCTTGTGCAGGATTCCCTAAAGGTTAATTTGTGGGTCAAGTATGGTGAGGAAGGCAAATGCAATGTTCGCATTCATTTCAAGGGGATTAGAATTTCAAAGCAAGGATGTAATGCTGATACTTCATAAAGCACTGGTGATGCCTCACTTGGAGTATTGTGAACAGTTTTGGGCTGCTTATCTTAGGATGTGCTGAACCTAGAGAGGGTTCAAAGGAGGATCACGAAAACGATTCCAGGATTGATTTGCTTGTCATATGAAGAGTGTGTGATGGCTCTGGGCCTGTATTCACTGCAATTCAGAAGAATGAGGGGTGACCTCATTGAAACCTGTGGAGGCCAAGTCCTTCCATGTATTTAAGGCAGAGGTTGATAGATTCTTTTATTTGTCAGGCCAAGAAGGGATATGGGGTGAAGACAGGAGATTGGGGCTGAGAGGGAAAATAGATCAGCCATGATGAAATAGTGGAGCTGACGATGGGCCAGATAGTCTAATTCTTTCATATGTCTTATGGTCTTATGGTTTTATTTGCCAGACCATTGCCCTCTCACATAACCTATCTATATCCCTCTGCAGACTCTCCACATCCTCAGCACAATATGCTTTTCCACTTAAATTAAGTGCAAAAAACAAATTTAGATACACTTGACCTGGTCCCCTCTTCCAAGTTGCTTATTCTCACATGTACTGAGATACAATGAAAAGCTGTTTATACTGTTCAACCGTGCCCTAAGGTAGAACAAGATAAAACAATAACAGAGTGCCGAATAAGGTGTAACGTCTACAGAGAAAGTGCAGTGCAGTTGGAGAACAAGGTACAAATTTATGATGAGATAGTTTGTGAGGTCAAGAGTCCACCTTATCGTACTAGGGAACTGTTCAATAGCCTTATAACAGAAGGCTAGAAGCTGTCCTTGTGCCTGGCAGTACACACTTTCAGGGTTTTGTATCTTCTGCCCAATGGAAGAGGAGAGAAGAGAGAATGAAGGGTGCAGTCAAGAAGAAGTTTCATAGAGCAAGAGCATGGATCCTGTGTTTGAGGTAGGGGCGACAACAAGGCTAGAACTTGTACGAGGAGGATCTCCTGAAGAAGCAGAGTCTGTGATTGTCTGCGAGACAACAGCCTCATATTCAGTAGTTGCCATTGGTCCAGATGGAGGTGTGGGTAGTTGACTGTGAGCCAATGGATAATAAGCAACCTGTGAACTCACTTACTTAGTGATGGGTAGCAATCCTCGTCATGGAAATATTCAGAGGCCTCAACCACCGACAAGCTTTTGAATTATCTGGGATAGGAATGTCGGGCAACAAAGACAACCCTTCTCCTAATGCCTGTTTATTCAGCAACCTACACAAGATGCTGGAGGAACTCAGCAGGCCAGGCAGCATCTAAGGAGGGGAATAAACAGTCGACGCTTCAGGCTGAGACCTTTCATGAGGATGGAAAGGAAGAGGACAAAAGCCAGAATAAGAAGGTGGGGGGAAGGGGAGGTGTACAAGCTGGAAGTGATAGGTGAGACCAGGTGAGTGGAATAGTGGGTGGGTGAGGAAGAAGGGGAATGAAGTAAGAAGCTGGGAGGGGACAGATGGAAGAGGTAAAGAGAATGAATCAAATTGGAGAAGACAGCGGACCATGGAAGAAAGGAAAAGAGGAGAGGTGAAGGGCAGATGAGAAAAGAAGTGTTGCGAGGTGAACCAGAGTGAGGAATGGAAAAAGAGAGAAGGGGGAAGGTAGCTGAGTGATTACTGGAAGTTAAATAAATCAATCTTCATGCCATCAGGTTGAAGGCTACACAGATGGGATTTGAGGTGTTGAGCCTCCAACCTGAGTTTGGCCTTATCATGGCTTTGTTAGAATGGGAATGGGTAGCCACTGGGAGATCCTGCCTTTTGTGATGGACAGAGCGAAGATCCTTGTGAAAACACAACAAGGGGGAGACTGAGAAAGAGATGGGGTCAGAGGGATTTTGGGGGGAGGAAGAGACAATTGGAATTCAACAGCGATAGATGTCTGTGATCTTTGATGTCTGAACTAGGATAGCTTTGGGGTAGAGAGAGTCACTGATATTTTGGAGAGAGGTTAAGAGTGTGTGGACACAACATTTCATGTGATTCTCAGGATGTGACAATAACACAGGCACAAGACATGCTTAATAGCCTGAATAGGCCAAGGGTGGATCCAAGAGGTGAAGGGCGGAGTTAAATTGGAATTCACATAGAGCTAGGGGCGTTGCTGAATGTGTGAACTATGAAGGGGTTTGAGCTCGAAGGAGAGGTAGGACCAACTTGTGTTGCTTTTGCTATAGCGTTAGAGACTAAGGGGAGACCTGATGGAATTTCATGAAACTATGACAGGCAGAGATGACAGTCAGGGTCTTTGTTCTCAGGGTAGAAATGCCGAACACTAGAGGGCATACACTTAAGGTGAGGGGTGAAAGGAGATGTGCAGGGTAATTTATTTACACAGAGTTGTGGATGTCTGGAATGGGATGGTGGAGGCAGATATAATAGGGGTGTTTAAGAGCCTTTTAGATAGGCACATGAATGCATAGGGAATGGAGGGATCGGGATCATATGCAAACAGAAGAGATTCAGTTTAATTTGGCATTATGTTCAGCACAGATATTGTGGGCTGAAGGGCCTGTTCCTGTTTCCGTGTTCAATGTTCTAAGATGCATGGTTGATTGGAACTTCCCCTCAGCTCTACTTTCTTACCCTGGTACTCATAACTCCTCAATAGACAAAAAATCCCTCCAGCTTGCTGATAAGTTGCATATTGTATATTTCATGATTGCAACTCCACAGATTCCTGGAAAAGTACATTACAAAAGACTCACTCCATTCTGAGGGAAGGAATTCCTCCTCATCTCCATCTTGTGATGGTGCCTTTATTCTGACTATGCCCCCTCATTTTGGATACCCCCATTAAGGGAAGCATCCTGTTTGCAACTCAAACAGAGGGAAGTTATTTCCTCTGATTGAGGGCAGTGGGTTGAGTTGAGGGGGGCAGTTTGATTCAGGAGCAGACCAGCAGAACCATTGCCTCACTACCCAGGTTCAGTCCCAGTCTCCAGTGCTGTCTGTGTGAAGTTTGTACGTTCCCCCTCTCATCCCAAAGACGTGCTGGGGTTTAATTGGCTTACCCATGGTATATCTAACTAGCAAAATAATCAAGGGGCATGTGACCAGTCATGTGACAGTGAATTAGTTTCAGAGCTGCAAGGAAATATGGAGAGAAAGGAAAAGGACCAATGGGGCTGTTCTACTGGGAGCCAGTATAGATTTGATGGACCAAAGAGCTTCCTATATTGTGATAAGTAAGTAAAATAGCCCAGCTGGGGAATAAAGTGCACAATGGGGAACAGAAGCCAAGTATTTTCACAAAAAGTTGGAGGCATATAGAAGACCTGATGTGGGATTAAAGAGACCCAGGGCTCAAATTTCCCACCACATAAGGTGGAAGTTTCAGAGTGCCAGTGAGCTGTTCTTCCGAGAAGGATTTCTAGCATCCCAGTATTGTCCTTGACTCTACCAATGCCTGGAGCACTAGATGCAACTAGTTTAGCTGTGCTGCTGTGTGTAGGTGGTGATTCAATGTGGAATAGCAACAAGAGAGAGGTCAAAGGACCTGTCCTTTCCTTTACTTTCACCTGTAGCCAGAACAGCATTTATTACCAACCAGGCTGCTAGAAATCACGAGCAGGTCAGATGAAAGTTCTTGTGAAGGGTCATCAGCCCAAAACTTTTGTTCTGTTTCTCTCATTATAAATGCTGCCTGACCTGCTGAGTGTTTCTAACATGCTCTGTTTTTGTTTCGGGCTTCCATCAACTGCAGAATTTTGCTTTTTAGTTCCCTAGAGAAAAAACGTTTTCCTTGCTTTTGCCCAACCTAGTTCTCTAAGGATGCAACACTTCGATAAGAACACATAACATTTCTCTAAACCCAATCTTCCATTGGTTACTCCCTTCCAAGTCTGTTGTCCCAGTGGGCTCCCCTGAATGCCAGTCACCCTCGAGCTCTCCTCATTCTCTGGGAGAATCTGTGGAATGAGAAACAGAAACTATTTCAGGTCAAAGGACCTTTAAGCTGAAATATTAACTCTGTTTCTGTCTGCACAGATGCTTCCTGACCGGCTGAGTGTTTCCAGATTTTTTCTGTTTTTGTATCCCTTGCCCTCCTGTTGACACAGAGGCCGGAACCACGCACTGTGCTCCCTGTTTTTTTCCCCTCTCGTCTGTGTTTACCCAGCTTCGTACTAAATGCTCTGCTCTTCCCCCTCAGCCATTCCCAGTACAGTCTCTGGGGAAAGATTTCTGATTGGCTTTGTAGTAGCCATCTCACATTAATCATCCACGAGACATTTGCTGAGGCTGTGAGGTTTAAAGAGGAGTGGTTGATCTCTGAGAGGCTGTTTGCCTGACATTCAAGAAGCAGGTAACTGTGGAGCTGATCGGAGTGTGTCAGTGCCCTCTGCTGGGTAAAAGGAGCGTGGATGAGGTGCATGGGAAGATACAGGTGCATGACAACGACACTAACAACAACAATAAAGGCTTTTAGCATCAAGCAAACTCCCAAGATGTTTTCAAACTGGGTCAGGCCTGAGCCAGTGAGCTGAAGAGGAGCCTGGATACTTGAGGTTCAGGAGAGCTGAGCTGCAAGGTTAAAGGAAGCTTGCAGGGGGAAACTAAAGAGAGGTAAAGTAGAATTAGGGTTGCTCAAAGTCCAGGACTTGAAAGCAAAAACAACCTTTAGCTAAGGAAGCAAGGCATATCAAAGCGGGAGCATCTTCAATTGAATGTATTGGGAGGCCTGCCTCAAGTTCAAGTTCCAGAGGAGTGCTTGACATCTCTGGGCCTATGCTCAATGGAGTTCGGAAGGATTGTGGGGGGGGGGAGGGGAGGGAAGAATCTCATTGAAATCTACCGGATGCTGAAAGGCTTGGATAGAGTGGACATGGAGAGTAAGAGAGAATGGGATCCAAGGGTATCGTCTCAGAATAAAGGGATGACCCTTTAGAACTAAGGTGAATAGGAATTACTTCAGCAGAGGGTGGTAAGTCATGGAATTTGTTGCCACAGAGGGCTGTGGAGGCCAAGTCATTGGGTATATTGAAGGCAAAGGTTGTTCAGTACTAGATTGGTAAGGGCATTAAGGTTTTACAGGGAGAAGGCAGGAGAATGGGGTTGAGGAAAAAGTCATACACACAAAATACAGGAAGAACTCAGCAGGCCAGGTTGCATCTATAGAAAAGAGTAAACAGTCAACGTTTCAGGCTGAGACCCTTCATCAGAGCTCTCAGAATCACATTTCTTGTGAGCTTCATCATGTAGGTCATCAGGAACTGGTCAACTCCCTCCATAGCAACAGTTCAAGAAAACCTACCCCTAAATACTCCGGACAATAACCATGGCTTTCTTTGAGTTGTCCACAGACCTAAGAGGTATATCTCAGAGAAAAATATTGTGCATTCTCGTTTTTTTGGCCGTGGACTTAGATGAAATATAGCCCATATGAAATTAATCAGAGTTGGGGCGAAGAGGGAGGATCCATAATTGTTGAGCTTATCAGATCATGAGGCATGTAGACAAGGCTGTGTTCTCACGCAATGCTGTGCCTTGTAATAATTAATACTATCTGCATCAGAGAAAGAAAAAGACGTGCTTTCATATAGTGCCTTCTCACATCTCTGAAACATCAAGCACATTGCATGCAATAAATTACTTTGAACGGTGGGTGTGTTTGAAAATGTCTTCTGAATGCAGTAATTGATGCTGTGTCAATTGTTAAATCTGGGCTTAATAGACTTTGGCGAAGCAAAAGAATTACGGCAGTGCAGAAGCCTTGTGTGCACAGCAAGAGTCCTCACAGCATGAGGTGAATGAGCAAAGAATCGGTGTTTTGTTTGATGCTGTTGGTTAGGGGGGCAGGGGTGAAGTGTTGGCCCAGATCTTCCAGGGCCAGAAACCTGTCCTGCTTCAGATCACCGCTTGTGCATTCAGCTCGATTGACAGTGACAGTGTGGCATTCCCAGTGGGTACTGTCACCCGAAGGCCAGTCTGGGTTGTAGATTCTTAGATTCATAAAGTTATATACAGGATGAAAACAGACCCTTCGGCCCAACCTGGCTATGCTGACTAAGATGTCCTATTCACCCTTATTTGGTCCAAATCCCTCAGAACCTTTCCTGTCGATTTACCTGTCCAAGTGGCTTTCGAACATTGTAATTTTACCCACCTTTACCACTTTCTCTAGCAGCTCCATTTAATTTATCCACCACCCTCTGTATGGAAAAACATTGTCCCCTCAGATCCACGTTAGAACTTTCTGCTTTACCACCTCGCCTTTAAATTCAGACTTGTACCCAAAGCAGTCTAAAGAAAGGTTGTCAGTCTTTCATCACCATAACATTACTCAGTCAAGTGAAGTCAAGTTATGTGCATAAGGGCAGTGAAGTATAGGTATAGTGAAAAATATACGTGCAGCGGCATCCCAGGTACAGACAACACAAAGAACATAAATTATATGCACATTATACTGTACATCAATTATATAAGACAGTGAGGACCAAAAAAGACTGTACAGAAAATCTTTCTCTTTCTCTGTCCTACATGAGTATGCGTCTCTTACTCTATCTCCTTCTCTCTGTCTCTCTCTATCTCCCCCTCTCTCCATCTCCCTCTCACCTCCTCTGCTCTTCCTCTCCTTCTCCTCCTCTCCCTCTCCTTCTCCTCCTCTCCCTCTCCCTCTCTCCTCCTCCCCCAACTACTCCCTTCCCAAGTAACCACTCTTGTTCCTGCCTCATGAGTTGATGAGCGGTCCTGGACTGAGAGCTGAGCGCAAGTTGCGCTCTTGAGCCTGGACAGGGTGCCCGTACTTCTGAATGAGCCACAGGTTTCTGGCACAAATCCTTGTGGCCTCAGTGATCTATGTGTCAAGCGTGCTCACAAGACCAAGCTTCAGGAAGCAGGTCAATCCTGCTCCCCTCGCACATGGGGTATTTGGAGGAATCCTCTCTGGCCCAGGGGGTGGGGTGGGGTTGCTGTTGATTGGATTGGCTTGGCTGTGGAGAAATGGTGCTAATGGTGCTGTTCATTCTCATGTGTGGAGGAGGTTGTGACACCAGAGTCAGGCAGAAGGTACAGAAGCTTAAGAACATGTACCACCAGGCTCAAGGATGGCATCTTATCCCACTGTTATCAGACTATGTAACAGTTCTCTCATTCACTATAAGATGAACTCTTGACCTCCCATGCGACCTCATTGTGGCCCTTGCTTTATTTGCCCACTTGCACAGTAACTTTCTCTGTAACTGTCACACTCTATTCTGCATTTTGTTTCTTTTTCTTTGGTACCTCAGTACACAGATGTATGAGATAATGAAACAAAAGCTTTTCACTGCATCTCAGTACATATGACAATAATAAACCAATTCCAATTCCAAATGGTTATTCAATTCTTTGAAGCTATATTCTACCAGGACTTCAATGGTTCCCACCTCCATACCTAGCCACAAAGCACACCCCTATAAAATAAAGGTGCAGAATTGGCTGTAAATATTGGGTGCTGCCTTCAACTGGTGATCGCCACTCCTGACAGAGTCATGCGGTTTAGCACAGTTCACCTACAAGTGACTGCAGATGCTGGAATCTGGAGCAACAGTCTGCTGGAGGAACTCCTTCAACCCAAAATGTTGACAGTCTCTGCCTTGTCCCGGAGATGCTACTCAACCCACTGAGTTCTTCCAGCAGATTGCGGGTTACTCATGTAGCTGGTGACTGCATCAACTTCAAGCCCAAACCAGGGAGGGTCACTCAAGTGTAAATTACATCCATGGGTGATGCTTACACAAGTTCAGCAGTGGCTGATGCTAATTTTGAGTGAGGCTGGCATTGATGTTTTACAATACTCGTTTTACGTTTGAAGTGAAGTCTAGTTTTATATTGTTGACTTGATTTGGTTTAATTTCTTTCCATTCTCCATCTCTGGCATTAAATTTGTACCTGATACCAATGGTGTATTTTACAGATTCTGGTGATATTCTGTAGCCCAATCCTGAGGGTATATTTTGGTTCTAATCCAGTATAATTTGTGCCTGGCACTATTGCTGTTTGATGCCCGCTTCTGGTTTAATTATTTGCCTGGTATTTATGTTAAATTGTTCCGATGCTAGTTCCCATCCAGTTCAGCTATAACATTGTAGCAGTGATCGTTTCATAACTGTTTTTGACCTGATAACAGAGAACATGACAGCACAGTACAGGCTCTTCAGCCCACAATAATGTGCCAACCTTTTAACCTACTGCAAGATCATTCTAAACCTTCCCTCCCAAACAGCCCTCCAATTTCTATCATCCATGTGCCTATCTAAGAGCCTTTTAATTGTCCCTGATGTATCTGCCG
Organism: Hemitrygon akajei; assembly: GCF_048418815.1. NCBI lineage: Eukaryota > Metazoa > Chordata > Chondrichthyes > Myliobatiformes > Dasyatidae > Hemitrygon > Hemitrygon akajei. Next base: position 20,258,783 of record NC_133141.1, on the reverse strand, counting down.
CCACCACCATCCCTGACAGTGCATTCCGTGCACCTACCACTCTCTTTGTGAAGAACTTACCTCTGACATTCCCCCAATGCTTTCATCTAATCATTATGTCCTCTTGTATTAGCCATTTTCACCCTGGGAAAAAGACACTGGCTATCCACCCCTATCTATGCCTCTTAGCATTTTGTACATCTCTATCAAGTCACCTCGCAGCTTCCTTCATGTGAAATGGAAAAGCCCGAGCTCACTCAACCTTTCTTCACATCATGCTCTCCAATCCAGGCAGCATCCTGGTAAATCTCCTCTGCACCCCTTCTAAATCTTCCACATCCTTCCTACAATGAGGTGAGCAGAACAGAGTAAATTACTCCGTGTGATCTAACCAGAGTTTTATAGAGCTGCAACATTACCACAGGACTCTTGAACTCAGTCCCCCAACTAATGAAAGCCAACACACCATATGCCTTCTTAACCACCCTGCAACCTTGAGTGATCTATGGACATGGACTAGAGGTCCCTCTGTTACCCAGTTCTAACTGTTCACTTGTTGCATGTCTCCGGCTTTAACATGTTACCAAGTTCTTGTGCTGATTATCAGATTCTGACATGAATCATGCATCATATTTTGATGTTAAGTTGTTACTATTGAATCATTTAAGTTCTGGTTTGAAATAAAAATATAAATGCTGAAAACACACATCACAGCAGGTAGCAGCTGTGGAGAAAGAAAAAGAGCTAAATTTTCAAGTTGAAGACCTTTCGTAAGAGCTGTTCTGTCCCAGTTCTGGTGTGGAGCTATTGCCCAGTTCTGGTGTGGAGCTATTGCCCAGTTCTGGTGTGGAGTTGTTGCCTGATTCTCGGTTGATATTTCTGCCTTGTTTTTCTGAACATCTGTTGCATTGCTTCTGTGTTAATTTGTTGCCTGGTTCTGGTGTTGATTTGTTGCCTGATTCCCATTTCAAATTGCTACTGGGTTCTGGTGCTAATTTGCTGCTTAATTTATATGCAAATATATTGTCTAGTTCAGGTGTAAATTTATTGCAGGTTCTGGTTTGAAATTGTTGCCTGTTTCTGATGTTAATTTGTTTCCTGGTTCTGGGTTTGATTTGTTGCTTGTGTTGTGAAGTAAGAGAACCACTCACACACATCTGTCCTAAGATACAGAGAAACGTGTCTATTCTATCAATCTTTATTCTTCAGAAGCGATGTTACAGCTGTGGTCCACACACTCTTCCTGACTGTACAATTCACTACACCTTCGGAGATTAAAAGACCAGAAGACGTAGGAGCAGAGTTAGGACATTGGGCCCATCAAGTCTGCTCTGCCATTCCGTCATATAGCTGATTCATTATCCCTCTCAATCCCATTCTCCTGCCTTTTCCCCATAACCTCTGACTCCCTTACTAATCAAGAATCCATCAACATCTGCTTTAAATATACCCCAAAATCTTGGCCTTCACAGTCATCTGTGCAATGAATTCCACAGGTTCACTGTCCTCCTCGGTAAAGAAATTCCTCTTCATCTCTGTTTTAAAGGGATGTCCTTGTATTCTGAGGCTGCGTTCTCTGGTCCTGGGCCCCCTCATCTAATATAATAATTAACATATAAGTCCATTATATTAGATGGGGGTATATAATAGAATTACTGTATACAACAACTCAACTGTAGTTGTGCTGTCTTACCTTAGCCAATCCAAAGCAAAATGGTACATGATCAGCAGCTTTAGACATCACTTTCCCCACCTAGTGGTCCTGTTTCTATTTAGTATCTGATCATATCAAGTATTTTTTTATTCAATCAATACTGGATTTTTAACCATTCTCCTCCAAATCATTGGAGCTCAACAAGCATTTTGTTTCTAGTCTCCTCTGGTGATTGCTAGTGTTTGCAGAATTGTCACCTCTTTGCCTTTCTGTAGAGGTGAATTGTGTTGGGAACAGGACTATGTCCATGAGATAGTTTCTTCACTACTTTATTTTAAGCACTGTTGTCCTGTGAATATGCATGGTAGTTCAAAGCCTGTATTTGTTTGAGATGTTATTGACACCAAATATGCCAGTCAAGGCCGTCACCTGCATTACCTATGGGTCCTTGGCTGACCCAAGCCTCTCTTGGGGACAGAGTCACTACAAAGGAGGCAATACCATCTACAAATTTGCTGACAATACAACCATTGTTGGTAGAATCTCAGATGGTGACGAGAGCGTGTACAGGAGTGAGATATGCCAACTAGTGGAATGGTGCCACAGCAACAACCTGGCACTCAACGTCAGTAAGACGAAAGAACTGATTGTGGACTTCAGGAAGGGTAAGATGAAGGAACACAAACCAGTCCTCATTGAGGGATCAGAAGTGGAGAGAGTGAGTGGCTTCAAGTTCCTGGGTGTCAAGATCTCTGAGGATCTAACCTGGTTCCAACATATCGTTGTAGTCATAAAGAAGGCAAGACAGCGGCTATACTTTATTAGGAGTTTGAAGAGATTTAGCAAGTCAACAAATACACTCAAAAACTTCTATAGTTGTACCGTGGAGAGCATTCTAACAGGCTGCATCACTGTCTGGTATGGAGGGGCTACTGCACAGGACCGAAAGAAGCTGCAGAAGGTTGTAAATCTAGTCAGCTCCATCTTGGACACTAGCCTACAAAGTACCCAGTACACCTTTAGGGAGCGGTGTCTCAGAAAGGCAGTGTCCATTATTAAGGACCTCCAGCACCCAGGGCATGCCCTTTCTCACTGTTACCATCAGATAGGAGATACAGAAGCCTAAAGGCACACACTCAGCGATTCAGGAACAGCTTCTTCCCCTCTGCCATCCAATTCCTAAATGGACATTGAAGCTTTGGACACTACCTCACTTTTTAAAAAATATACAGTATTTCTGTTTTTGCACATTTTTTAATCTATTCAATATACGTAATTGATTTACTTGATTATCATTTTTAAATTATTTTCTCTCTCTCTCTGCTAGATTATGTATTGCATTGAACTGCTGCTGCTAAGTTAACAAATTTCATGTCACATGCTGGTGATAATAAACCTGATTCTGATATCCCTGTTACCTCTAGTGAAGGGAGGTTATTTCTAAGAGAACATTCCAATGGGTTGTTTATTTCTTATTTGTAAACTGAACTTCTAGCTCAGTTATACAAACCAAGTCTCACTTCTATGAAACAGAAATATGCCGTTGTCTGTACTATGTACTTTTACATTCAGATATGCCAGCTAATCTCACATAACATTTCAGTCCCCTCCCTGACCCCTTTTGGCCCTGGCATGACCATGCTTGCATGCTTTATGCATTGAGTTGCTATCCTGAAGCATCTGTCGTGATTCCAAGACTGAACACTAGTTTGGGCTACTTTAGTGCTTAACTGGTCCCGGCAGAATGTCAAAGTGTCCTGGAGTACTACAGAGCGGAAACAGGCCCTTCGACCCATCTAGTTAGCATGCATTGGATGGGCCAAAGAGCCAGTTTCAGTGATGTAGTATTCTATGACTAGTCAATGCCAACCTAGTCTACTGCCTAGTCCCATTCACCTGCATTCGAACCATAGCCCTGCATACCCCTCCCAAACATGTACCTATCCAAACTTCTCTTAAATTCTCGTAAGAATGCTCTTGCATCATTTTAATAGCATTATTTATTTCATTCTAATGTATAACCTTGATGCAGAGCTGATATAGCTGGTAATTCACAAATATAGCACCAACACATCTTGAACTGGGACCAGAGCGTAAGACACAATTCTGACCTGTAGATGGATTTTTACAATTAGTGGCCACTTTATTAGGTACTTCCTGTACCTAATAGATTGGTCACTGAGTGTATGTTCATGGCCTTGCATTGCTCTATCCTATCTAGTTCAATATGTTGTGTGTTCAGTGATGCTGTTCTGCACACCACTGTTGTAACGTGTGGTTATTTGAGTTACTGTCACCTTCCTGTCAGCTTGAACCAGTCTGGCCATTCTCCTCTGATCTCTCTCATTAACAAGGCATTGTCACCCAGAGAACTGCCACTCACTGGATGTTTTTTTGTTTTTCGCACCATTCTCTGTAAACTCTAGAGACTGTAGTGTCTGGCACCAACAATCATTCCACAGTCAAAGTCACTTAGATCACATTTCTTCACCATTCTGATGTTTGGTCTGAACAACAACTGAACCTCTTACCCAGGTCTGCATGCTTTTATTTATTGACTTGCAGCCACATGATTGGCTGATTAGATTTTACATAATGAGCAGGTGTACAGATGTACCTAATAATGTGACCACTGAGTGTTTATTCATAATCAACTCCATATTTGGGACCACTGTCACTCTGCCCTAAGGACGCTATATAGTTTAATACCAGTGTGACCTGATTTCCTCCTCAAGTTGACACTTTGCTTAGCTAGACTGCTTAATTATCTTTGGAGCGGTAACAGACATCCTGGGAGGTAAAGAAGCATGTCCTCAGAGGTATATTATATTCCTATATTGTCTATTATTCCATCATTTGCATCATACATTACCTCTATAAACTATTCCTGATGCAACATTTCTACCCAAAACATGGACAGTTCCTTTCCTCCCACAGATGCTACTCAACCTGCTGAGTGCCCTCCCAGCAGATTGTTGCCCCAGATTACATCGTCTGCTGTCTCCTATAAATATTTGTGTTTTTCTTCTATTGTAATGGAGCAATATGTTCTTCTATTAGTTCTTAGTTTTTCTCTTCTTAAGCCCGTCACTCCTACAGGGGCATAGGCCACTGACAGCAATTCTCTAGAGTCCTGTGTCCCGGGCCAGCCTTTCAGGGTTTCAACGTGTAGCCAATCGAAGATTCTTTACCTCCCGGGGATGTTGGCATTTCTGTATATCTGGGTTTTTGCAGGATGGGGTTGTTGGTCCCATGTCCAACCCTCCTCCTCTTGCAGCCAGGCTTCAGACTGTCCATGACAGAGGTAGTTTCTATTAGTGGTGATAAGGTATTCTCTTTCGTCCCCACAGAGTGAAAGATAGCTTCTGTCCTGCTGTTAGCAGATTCTTGAATGGATCTCTTGATTTCCCTCCCAGTCTACCTCGTTGAGGCCCTTGCATTTTGTTTGTCGACCTGCACTGCATGTTCTCTGTACATGTTAAATTATAATCTGCAATCTGTTTTCCTTTTGTACTACTTCAATGTACTTATGTTTAGAATGATCTCTCCTGGATGGTTTGCAAACTGAACCTTTCACTTAATGATGGGTGCTGCCTTTTTGAGGCATCGCTCCTTGAAAATATAGTTTCCAGGACATCTTCAAGGACCAATGCCCCAAAAGGTGGCGTCCCTCAGTAAGGACATTCAAGGTTATTTGGCCAATTGTCTCTAGCTGCTGGAGGGCTGGCTTGGGTTAGTCGTGTTCCCGTTCAATTAGATGAGCAATGATCCTCAAGTGGCCTTTCTCATCTGACTGATAACTTTGACTCTCAAATTTCCCTCAGCACAGTCCCTTTCTGGGATAAATTGGCCCCACTTCCCATTCACCCATTGAGCTCCTGTTTGTAGGGAATTTGCCCCTATTTCGATCCCTTGGAAGTAGATCATAAGACCATAAGACATAGGAGTAGAATTGGGTCAGTCAGCCATCGAGTCAACTTCTCCATTTGATTGTGGCTGACTCATTTTCCCTCTCAACCCCATAACCTTCCTGCCTCCTCTCTTAACCTCTGACACTCTGACTAATCAAGGACCTACCAACCTCTGCCTCAAATGTACCCAATGTCTTGGCCTCCACAGCTATCTGTGCCAATGAATTCCCCAGACTCACCACCCTCTAGCTAAATAAATTCCTCCTCATCTCTGTTCTAAAGATTCTTCCTTCTATTCTGAGGCTGTGTCCTCTGCTCCAAGACTCCCCAACTACAGGAAACATCCTCTCCACACTTTATCGAAATCTAGATTTATCAGATTCATTAGGATGTCCCACTATCTGTTCCTGTCATTGCATCACTTCGCAGTTCGTATGGTACTGGTAATAATCATCCCCTGCAGTGTCCTCTGTCCCTCAGAGATCTACACCTGTTGGTTTGATCCAGTTCCCCATGAGGGCAACCCCCAAACAAGTCAGGTCACAGATTACGGGTACAGTTTTTCATTTTCCCCTCTCGTATAATCAGAATCAGATTTAATATCACCAGCGTATGTCATGAAATTTGTTATCTTAGTGGCAGCAGTACAATGCAATACATGATAGTTATAGGAAATGCGGAGAAATTTCTTTAGCCAAAGGGTGGTGAATTTGTTGCCACGTGCAGCTGTGGAGGCCAGGTCGTTGGGTGTATTTAAGGCAGAGATTGATAGCCTCTTGACTGGACATGGCATCAAAGGTTACGGGGTGAAGGCCGGGAACTGGGGTTGAGGAGGAGATAGAAAAAAAGGAAAAGCCAGGATTGAATGGCGGAGCAGACTCGATGGGCCAGATGGCCTAATTTTGCTCCTATGTCTTATGGTCTTATGGAAATAAATGAATTACAGAATATACATTAAAAAGTTAAATAAGTAGTGCAAAAACAGAAATAAAAAAGTAGTGAGGTAGTGTTCTTGGGTTCAATGTCCATTTAGAAATCAGATGTCAGAGGGGAAGAAGCTGTTCCTGAATTGCTGAGTGTGTGCCTTCAGGCTTCTGTACCTTCTGCTGATGGTAGCAATGAGAAGAGGGCATGTCCTGGGTGGTGAGGGTCCTTAATGATAGACACCGCCTTTCTGAGGCACGGCTCCTTGAAGATGTTCTGGATACTATGGAGTCTAATACTCATGATGGAGCTGACTAGATTTACAACCTTCTGCAGCTTCTTTCAATCCTGTGCAGTAGCCCCTCCATACCAGATGGTGATGCAGCCAGTCAGAATGCTCTCCACGGTACAACTGTAGAAGTTTTCGAGTGCTTTAGGTGACAAACCAAATTTCCTCAAACTTCTAATGAAATATAGCCACTGTTTTGCCTTCATTATAGCTGCATCAATATGTTGGGACTAGGTTAGACCCTCAGAGATCTTGGCACCCAGGAGCTTGAAGTTACTGACTCTTTCCACTGCTGATCCCTCTATGAAGATTGGTTTGTGTTTCCTTGTCTTACTCTTCCTGAAGTCCACAATCAACGTGTATATCTATATCCTGTAACACATCTCCACTTTAGGGCCTGCCTTATACCTGGGGCATTCCAGAAACTGTTTACAGTCATCTACCCAATGTCAGGAGAACATGCCAGCTCACGCCATGGGCCCAAACACACAGCAAATCTCCTGCATCTTCCTCAACATACTTCCAGTTCAAAGGCCTGCCTCTCACTTCTGCAGAAACTAAACTAAACTGTATGTTTAGTTAAATGTATGTTTGAATTAAAAACTAAACAGTGCTATTCATGCCTATTTAGATGCGTAGAACAGGAACAATTCCTTACTTTATCTGAATTAAATGTCATTAAAAGCTCCATTGACTTGGATCCAGACACAAGAAGTTAATTTCTAATTCAAGGACGACTACATGACTCCTTTAGTTAAATGAAAGCATGCTGATATCTGCAATTGGAGTCACAGAGTTGTACAGCACAGAAATAGGCCCTTCAGCCCGTGCTAACGTACATTCATCCCACCTACCTACATTACAATTGTATCGCTCTATGTCTTGCCTATTTGAGTGTGTGTCTAATTGCCTCTTAAATATAATGATTGTGTCTGATTCCACCATCGCTGGCAGGAACACTCTAAAATGAACCACTAGCTGTGTGAGAAGCACTTGCTCCTCCAATTCACTCTCAAACTCCTTCCTCTCTCCTTAAGCCTACAGTATATGTCCACTTGTTTTTGATAACCTCACCCTGGGGAAATGACTATCTACCCTATCTATGCCTGTTATAATTTGATACTCTTCTTTCAGATCAACCCTCAGCCTCCTTCGCTCCAAGTAAAACGAAGCCATATTTAAAGTCCTCTATTCCAGGCAACGACCTGGCGAATCTCCTCTTCACTCTCTCCAGTGCAATCACATCTTTTTTATCATGTGGTGACCAGAACGGCACACAATATTCCAAGTGCAGTCCAACCAGTATTTTGTAAAGTTGCAACATAATGTCCCAGCTTTTATATCCTGTGCCCTGACCTATGAGGGCAAGTACGCCATATGCCTTCTTCACCACCCTACCGAACTGTGTTGTCATTTTCAGGGAGGTATGGACTGGGACCCCTAAGTCTTTCCATTCATTAACATACCTTAGTGCCCAACCATTTACTGTACATGTCCTACCCCTATTTGACTTCCCAAAATCCAACACCTCACATTTGTCAGGATCATATTCCATCTACCAATGTTCTGCTCAACTTTCCATCTCATCTATATCCAGCTGTAGCCTCAGACAGCCTTTCTCACTACCCACTGCACCAATTTCCATATCACCCACTAAGTTACTAATTATACATTCAAGTCGTTAATGTGTACCAGCACTGATCCTTGTGATGCACCACCAGTCACAGACCTTTAGTCAGAGAAACACCCATCCACCACTACTCTCTGCCTCCTATCACCAAGCCAATTTTAGATCCCATTAGCCAGTTCAAACCCCAAATGCCTTAACCTTTGGAGCAGCCTACTATGCAAGATCTTGTCAAATGCCTTACTAAAGTCCATATAGACAAATAGATTTTAACCTTTAATCTTGATTAAAAATTCCTTCTATCAGAAAACAATTAACTGAAGATAAACACAGTTCTTCATGCAACCTAGAAACGTTGATCCATATGATGGGTTGGGAACTCAAAGGTACATCAACCATAAGGAGCATCTGAGCACAAGAGATTCTGCAGATGCTGGAAATCTAGAGTAACACACACACAATGCTGGAGGAACTCAGCAGGTTAAGCAGTATCTATGGAGAGGAATAAACAGTTGACATTTTGGGCCAAGGTCCTTCATCAGGACTTCTGAGGTTGTGAGTCCACACAACATTTATACCACTTAGATAAATCAAAGCACCAGAAACATGGCACACAGATCTCAAAAGATGTACTTATACATGAACGAATGCTTCCTACAACGGACAGGACTATAAAGGGTTAATAGTTTCACCTCTCTGCACAACAGTGACACCGAACACATGCTGCAGACACTGTGCAGGTATGTTCTCAGACAGGAATTTACCAAATAAAGTGAATTCCACTGCCCACAGAACAAACTGTGAAATACTTCAATTGCTCAACCTGTTTTATACACACACACACACATACGCACGCTCTCTCTCACACACACACACACACGCTCTCTCTCACACACACACACACACACATGCTCTCTCTCTCACACTCACTCACACACACATTCTCTCTCTCTCACACACACATGCACACTCTCTCTCTCGCACAAAGAACTATTTTGATTCTACATTCATACACGCACACACAGGACTGCACTGAATTTCAATATGCACACAGACATGCACGCACATGCACACAGATATCAGGTGTCCCAAGAGTGTAACACAAGTCCTATGCATTACAATAGGTAATGATCTATCCAGTGCTATCACTGCCGTAATTCCTGCCTTCTCTCTGTTATTTTTCTGCTGTTTCTCCCACCGTTCCTTCCTGTCTTTAGGGTCACAACTCAGCTCCCAGCCCTCTCTTTACTCGTGATGTATTAACTTTTTATGCTTTTTGTTGAATGCTCCAGTTAATGAACCTTGCCTCCTCAGGCCGGAACCCTGATTTCTGTGGCTATGACCCTTACCCTCTCTCATAATACACGTGTGCTTTTCTTTTAAGCTGGGTCAGCACAAAACCTGTTTCACCTCACGGTTCGGATCTCCCACTGGGCTTCATCGCCCAGTTTACACCAAGAGTACATCCTCACACAAGAGATACTCTGTATTTATCATGTGCTTGCTGAATGGGAAAGTCCTGTCACCATGTGGGGCCGAAGCATTGCTTGCACCTCTGTTCTTGAGCCGAGGAGTATTTAAGTGATTGATCATTCACCTGCAGGAGGTGGAGAGGCCCCCATCACTCTTTCCGGTTCTACAAAGCATGGCTGGAGATAAGCTTGACATTTCTGCCAATGCGCAGCGCTCTAGTTATCAGCTCTCCATCACTCCGAAGCAAGAAGGAGCATGGTCAGCCTCTTGTGACATCACTTTCTCTGTGTGACCATTATGTTCCTTGGAGGCACTGCCACTGGTCAGTGTCTGATCACTGCAAGGCATCATTTGACCCAATCAATCAGCACTTGATTACTATCCACATCACTTCAGAGGTCATTTATACCCAGCAGGCCTGTTAACTTTAGTCAAACTCCATCTGGTGACCATCTGTTTCCACCAGACCTGTCATTCCCCCTGCATCTCTGCAGAGATTAGTTGTGGGATCGAGTCTGTGTCCACTTTATTACCCCAAAACCCATTACTCCAAGCCCTGTGTGTTCTGAGAAAACATAACAAATACTATTGACAATCGAGCCTTCATCTGTCTTGCCCTGTTTGCCTCTGTGCAAAGCCAACCTCCAGTTCCCATGGAGTTGCTCAAATGACTGCTGTAATCTTTTGACCTCAATGAAGAGAGGTTATATTTAAGAGAACATTGCAGTACATTGTTTGTGCCTTATTTATAAGCTGAGCCTTCTAGTCAGCTGCAGAAAGCAAGCCAAACTTTTGTGGGGCAGAAATGCACTAGGTCTTACTTCATGTTGTCACATTTAATAGACAAGTTAACCCTCCGCACGACTGCCTTTCTGGTAGTCCTACTATAATTTATTGCCTGGTTCTGGTGTGGAGTTGTTACCTGGTTCTGAGGTGGAGTTGTTGCCTGGTTCTGGGGTGAAGCTGTTAACCTGGTTCTGGTATTGATCTTTTGCCTGGTTAGGGTGTGGAGCATTTTCTTTTTCGTCTCGTAATGATTGCTTCATGGTGCTGATGTTAATTTGTCAGGGTGCACTCTTCTACGCTTGTTGCCTGTTTACGTTTGGCTGCCTCTTGCTTGGTTGGTGGGCCCAGCTCAGTGTTGTGCAGTTTGGAAGCTCCTGGACAGGGTTGTTCTATTTGACCTGACACAGAACCCTCGCAGCTGAGGCTCCCCCATGTGTAGCACCAGTTTGTGCCACTAGTACATATTGGTACTGTGCCAGCACCCTGTGGGTTGATGTTGCCTCTGGCCTCGTTCCCGTGAGGTAAGCTTGGGGCTTGTTGGAAGGCAAGATTGATGTAGTGCAATGGAGCCCGTTGTAGTTCAGCACTTACAGGCCAAAGGTTGTTCTGCATTGGAGCTTGCTGCATTTCAGCATCACAGGCTGGAGCATTTTGCTGCATAGATGCCCATTGTCTCTGGACAGAAACATAAAACCATAAGACCATAGGACATAGGAACAGAATTAGGCCATTCAGCCCATTGAGTCCACTCCTGCATTTGATCATGGCTGATCTATTTTCCCTCTCAATCCCATAACCCTCCTGCCTTCTCTGCATAACCTTTGACACCCTCACTAATCAAGGTCCTATCAGCCTCTGCTTTAGATATACCCAATGACTTGACATCCACGGCCGTATGACACAATGAATTCCATAGAGTCATCGCCCTCTGGCTAAAGAAATTGCTCCTCCTCTTTGTTCTAAAGGAACATTCCTCTATTCTGAGCTTATGCCCCCTGGTCTCAGACTCTCATACTATTGGAGGCATCCTCTCCATATCCACTCTATCTTGGCCTTTCAATATATAGTAGGTTTCAATGAGATTCCTTCCCTTATTCTTCCAAACTCCAGCCTCTGATTGCTGCATAGCAGTTTTTTAAAATATATATTTTTATTCACTTTGAGCAGTTGCATGTCATTGGCAAGACCAGCAGTTGTACATACCTAATTGCCCTCGAGAAGGTGGGGGGAATGAACCGGTGCAGTCCTTCGGGTGAAGGTGCCCCCATAGTGCTGCTGGGGAGGGAGGTCCAGGGTATAGACCCAGTGACGATGAAGGAGCAGAGACATATTTCTCAGTCAGGATGGTGTATGGCTTGGAGGGGAACCTGCACGTGGTGGTGCTCCCCTTGTCCTCGTTGTTATAGACGTTGTGGGTTTGGGAGGTGCTGTCGGAGTAGCCTGGGTGAGTAACTAGATTTTGTCTTTGATGTGACGCCGTGCTGGAGGGAATGAATGATGGGGGTGTTGAACTGACGTGCTCTCAAACCTGCATGCCGTTGAACTTTTCTTCTGCTGGTATTGTTTTATTATTGTCACGTGCACCAAGATACAGTGAAAAACTTTTCTTGGCACACCATCCAGACAGATCATTCCATACACAAGCTCTCAACTCTCAACTCCTTCTGAGTTGTTGGAGTTGCACTCTTATCAGGTAAGTGGAAAGAATTCCAGTGACATGCTGGAAATCCAAAGCAACTCACACAAAATGCTGGAGGAACTCAGCAGGTCAGGCAGCATCTATGGGAGGGGGATAAACAGTCGACATTTTGGGCCAAGACCCTTCTTCACTATTCATCACGAATTCAGTGAAGCTCCTGACTTTTGCCTCGTAATGTGCAGTAAGGGTCTGGGCCACTCAGTGCAAAATATAACTGTCTGTGTGAGGGTTCTGGTCAGGATGTAAGACAACAACATGCACTTTGGCAGAAGGAATAAAATAGTAGATTTCTTTCTGACTGGGGTGAAAATTGAAAACTCAGAGGTGCAAAGGGACTTGGAAGTCCCGGTGCAGGATTCCCTGAAGGTTTTCTTGCAGGTTCAGCCAGTGGTAAGGAAGGCTAACGCAATGTTAGCATTCATTTTGAGAGGGCTAAATGCAAGCGTGTAACACAAGCAACCACAGCCAACGTTGTACAATTACATCAATTTGAGCAAGTAGAGAGCTGGGAAATGGGGGAAATGAAGATTCATGTTAGGGTGAACATTTGGAACCATATCTAAGTTCAGAGTACACCTATTATCAAAGTTCGAAAATGTCACCATATACCACCCTGAGACTAATTTCCTTGAGGGGCATTCACAGTTAAATACAATCGAGAAGAAATAAGAAGGAACAAAAGTTTAAAGTTCAGAGTAAATTTATTCTTAAAGTACATACTGTATATATGTTAACATATACTGTATATACCTTGAGATTCATTTTCTTGCAGTTATTTACAGGAAAAGTAAATACAACAGGATTTATGAAAAGTATGCATAAACATTGAACCAATGTGCAAGAGAAGACAAATTGTGAAAAATAAAACTAAGTAAGAGTCCTTGAAAGTGAGTCTGTAGGTTGTGGAACCAATTCAGAGTTGAGGTGAGTGAAGTCATCCACACCAACTCAACAGCCTCAAGTTTATAGGGTAATAACTGCTTATCTCCTGCGCAATGGCACTATTGAGAAGAGAGCATGGCCTGGATGTTGGGAGGGGGGGGGGGGGCAGAACTCCATGATGATGGATGCTGCTTCCTTATGTCACTGCTCGTTGTAAATGTGCTCAATGATGGGGAGGGTTTCGCCTAAGATGAACTGGGATGTATCGACCACTTTTTGTAGATTTTCCCGCTCCAGGTCATTGGTGTTTCCATAGCATGCCATCATGCAGCCAGTTAGGATACTCTCCCCTGTGCATCTACGTATGCAGTTTGTTGAAATTTTGGATGGCGTTCTTCTAAGAAAGTAGAGGTGCTTCCATGCCGTCATTTATAATGCTACTTGTGATCCACAAGATGAAAGAATGCAACTTCAGGTTTACACTGGTGAAGAGCCTCAATGCAAAAGACATTGTTCCACAGTTCTGGAGTGTAAACTGTCTGAAAAAGAACTGAAATAAATAGGTACACAAAATGTAGAAACACTGGTGACCATTAAGAGCTTCCCAAGATTTCAGTTGCAACTTCCCAATTAAGTGTGGGAAATATTTTTTTTAGTTATACATTATTTTTAATATTTTAAATTGGACAATTGCCAATAATTAAATTTATTGTCAATCACCTCTGGTGATCGGCATGTCCTGATGAGAGATTCACTGGCAAAAGGGATAATGGTACGAGATTAACCGGGTGGTTATTGGACAGAGTTGGTCTGGAACTCTAGTGCATAACACATGGGCCATGAATAGTCCAGCAAAGAGCTTGTGTTCCCACTTTGGTCCCCGAACCTAGCTCTTCATTGGTGCTGTCCCTCTGAACATTAGCAAGCCCTGGCTGCAGTTAAGCTACACCCCCAGGTTTACAGACTCTCAAAGCAGTCAAAACCTAAGAATGACTGTGCATATCAAAGACGTTCACAGCCGCACAAAATATTTTTTAAAAACCCTAAGTCACTTGTTAAAATTAATAAATTAGCACATTTTAAAAATCAAAAAGTAAAATACTTAAAATGATAGAAAACACTTCAAAAAGGTATGTTAACAAGCACATGTAACTCAATTGAGAAAGGTGTGTGTTGACTTACATTAAGGAATGATATAGGAGCATTGGAGAGAGTCTAAAGGAGGTTCACCAGGCACTTCCTGGGACATTCTATCAAGAGAGGTGAAACAAGTTGGACCTGTTTTCTTTGTTTGAAAAATGAGGGGAATCATATTGACAGGCTGAAGAACCTGAGGGGCTTGACAGGGTAGATGGTGAGATGATTTCAGTAGTGGGAGAGTCTTGAGTGAGGAGACATAGTTTCAAAGTAAGAATCAGCTTCGGGTTTATTATCACTGACATATGTCGGAAAATTGAAACAAACACAGCTTAACCGGAGAGGGGAGATGGTCAGTAGGAGGAGGAGAGGGGAAGTGATGAAATGGGGACCCAAGGTGATTGGTGGACCGAGAAGGGGTGAGAGATGACGGGCTGGCTGTGCCAGGAAGAGGAGGAGAAGTGGGGATAGAGTTGGGAGATTGTGGCAGGTAGAATTTAGAGGGAGGCAGAGGGTAGAGAGAAAGAGAGAGGAGGGGGGAAATAAGGAGTGAGTGGAATCATTAACAGAATCGACTGTCTGGAAACAAGTGGGAGCAGGGGTGATAATGTAAGTGCCTGTGGTTATGAGTCAGCAGCAGGCCGATTGCTGAGTCAGTGCACAGACCCATACCCATCAGTTTTCCTGCTTCTCTTCACCTCCAGATGTTAATATCGCTCAACACAGCTGGAAGGCAGTCCACGTGACAACTACTCTTGCCAGTGGTGGGGTGGTGGCATGGGTGACTTCCTGTAGACTGTGCCCACGCGTAGAGCTGGCACCCGGGACAGAGGGCAGTGCACAGATTGGTGCCCTGCAACAAGTTTATCAGTCTATACATAGATCTCCCAGCTCCCTGTCATTTCTGCGGGCTGGAAGAGACCTGTACATGGAGAATGCCAGTCTGTACCCCCTGTTTCCGTATCCGTGGGGCTTGCTCCTCACCTTCCCTGTTGAAATTTAGCCCCACCTACTCTATACTCGGCCACTCAGTACAGAGGGGAGGGTGATGACATCCTGGTAGCCTTGCTCCTGGCTCTGGACAAAAGTGTTATCCGTGATAGGAAGGAGGCAGGAAGATGAGGGCCCCGCCCAGGCTGACTGCCTGGCAATCTTCCAGGGGTATGTTTGTGCCTTGGCATCCCCCAGAAGATGGGAATATTTTAATTTAGTTGCTGTTTAAATATTGTTGTAGTTTTTTGTAACTTGTAGTTTTGTCATATTAGGACTATAAGACATTGGAGCAGAATTAGACCATTTGGCTGTTGAGTCTGCTCCGCTACTTAATCATGGCTGATCCATTTCCCTCTCAACTCCAATCTCCTGCCTTCTCCCCGTAATCTTTCACACCCTGACTTATCAAAAACATATCACCCTCTACCTTAAATTCACCTGCTGACCTGGCCTTCACAGCTACCTGTGGCAATGAATTCCACAGATTCACCACCCTCTGGCTAAAGAAATTCCTCCTTATCTCCATTCTAAATGGATATCCCTCTATTCTGAGGTTGTGCCCCCTGCTCCTAGACTTGCCCCACTGTAGGAAATATACTGTCCATATCCACTCTGTTGTAGTACTTGTTTTAGTCAAAAAGCTGGCACAGGCTGTCGCCCATGGTGCTACAGGTTCCTATAACAGCTGGTGTAAAGGTTGCCATGCACGGCAGTCTTGGGGTGGCACCAACACATAAACAGGCCTCAGTCCCAGGTTATTCTTTAAGTCCTCTGCACATTCTATTTGGAAGAAAGAATTCTTGCATAGTTGCTGCCCTAAATTCTTGCATGTCTTGCGTGCAACAAAAGATGAGGGGCAAACTCATTATTTTTTTGGAACCATTATTCCACAGCAGTTCAACCCATCGAGTAGGTGCTAGCTTTTCTCTGAGCAATCCATTTAGTCTCACCTAGCGGGCAAGGTGGTGATGGTGAGCTACCTCCTTGGACTGCTGCAGTCCTTCTGGCGAAGGTGCTCCCACAGTGCTGCTGGGGGGAGAGCTGCAGGGCTCAGACTAGGCTGATACATTTCCAAGTCAGCATGGGTGGTTGCGTAGAGTCAGAGAGAGAAACAGTACAAAAGGTGGTGTGTTGAATCCACACCAACGCATTTGCACTTGATGGGGAACCTGTGGGTGGTGCTGGTGTCGGCTGGTCTTTCATTGGCTGGATTGGAATTGCCTTCCTTATCCTGCGCAGGACATCCCATTTTGTCAAGTAAATGGGCTGAATGGGATATCTTGAAAGCCCTGAGGCCAGGTCAGTCTGGGGGTGCCAGGTTGTCCACGGGAATTGTGCTGTGCTTGAGAGTTCCTACATAGGATAGAGTTAAAAGTCCAAATGGCCTCCTTACCCGTTACCTCAAGCAACAGAGGACAAGCTGAAGACTGGGACATGCTCTCTGGTGACCTCTCCTGGCTTGAGAGCCAGACAGGATGAAGCTGAGTCACAATGGCCGCCCTCTCCCCAGTGATGGAGGGGAGATGGGGAGGGGTGAATGTCAAACCAGAGGCCATGCCCGAGGATGGGCTGACACTACCAGGTCTGCTGGCATCACCAGTTGGCACGAGGGTGCAGGCTGAGAGCTGATGGCCACCTCCTGTGCAAGGGGATGCGGCCCGGGAAGGGCCTATGCCTGCTCACCAGAACTTGGCTGTGCCGCAATTAATCGCTGAAATAAACTGTAATTAACACCAAGCCATTCAAAAAGAACATGAGCTCACACGGATGCCTTGCTTGAATGAGTCATTCAGGAAACTTGTACTCACTATCGAGGCTGCAGCTGATGAGAACAGGAAATATTTTTGCACGTGACAGAACTTATTTATAGAGCCTCGTGATTCATTCACTGCCCGTAACATTTTTTCTCTCCTGGGAGGGGGCTTGGGGGGGGCAAAACAGTCAATGCAAACTGCTTGCTCTTGCATTAAGTTTCCATATGGAGGAGATGTGTGGAGGTAAGAGGAGGGAATCTGCCTTGTGAGGGACTCAGGGGGCAGACACATTCAGCTTGATGGAACTTTAAAAAAACAACCACGGTTCTCCACTTTCCATTCCTTTGTTCGAGGTGTGGCTTCATCACTGGCAAAGCACCCCCCCCCCCCAAAAAAAAAACACCCTTGATCTGCGGCTAATTCAGGAGACAGTTCAGAAGCAGCCAAACTGCACTGAGCTGGAGAAGCACACAGGCCAGTCCAGATGGTTTTTAACACACTGACCGTTTATTTGATTGCTTGAATTTAAAGTGCACACTGGTGGGATTTGAGCTTATGCCCTTAGGTTCATAACCCAGGAATATAGATCTTCATCAAATAACTTAGCCACAGTGCAGCAGTGCCCTCAAAATGGGAAAGGTGGCATCTGTCTCTCATGCGACCTCTATCAGTCTCTGTAATCCCACACAAGCCCGAGCAGTTGATCACTGCCCCTCACACCGATCTCTCACCGGTGTCACACCACGGAGCTCTCTCCACATGCCTGCCTGGAAGGTCTCAGGTTTTGCTGGGAGTCCACAGGCATCCATGGCCAGCTGCCAGAGACTCTGCCCTCCAAAGGGTTTCACCATCAGGCAATATGGACATACTCAGCCATGCGTACGCACACACATGCACATACTCACACACACATGGTGTACAGGGTCTAACACTAGGGCGAACACACATAGTGTGTACACACCTATACGTGTTCACAGAAACATGCACACTCACCCATTCACATAGACGTGTCTATACACACACACACAAGCACACACTCACTCGCATACATGTGCATGCACACATACAGACTCACCCGCTCACAGCTGCACATACACACAAGTACGTGCATAGTCCCAGGATCAGTGAGAGGGAACAAGAGCCTGGCTGTTTCATCAGCTCTTTAGTGTAGAGTGTGGAATATGAACGTGAGCCTGCCCCTGAGCCATCGTCCTTCTTCCCCCACCACCCGTCCACCCACAGTTGTCCATTGAGTGCTACGGTGTAGATCAGGGTCACTTTTTCCACGAAATCCTAACTGAACTGTGACCCATGCGTACCTCCTCAAGGCAGTCACGAAAGACCCACGGCAGCTCCCTGGTGGACTGGTCAATGTAAGGAAATGAGTCACCTGTGGTTTGTGGAAGCTTGCTGTGCATATGTTGGCCGCCCTTCGAAATCTCTGCAGGAGCTGCAGTGGGCTTTGGGCTGAAGCTGACAAAGTCCCTGTCCCACAACAGTGAAATTTGAAGCCCTTTCAGCTCTCAGTTCCAGTACAGTAGAACAAAGACTGTTGGAATTGAAGAGTTTGTGTGTGCTGAGGAAACAGTGAGGTAAAACGTTCAAAGTTGAAAGTAAATTTATCATCAAAGTACATATATGTTACCGTGTACTTGAGATTCATTTACTTGCAGGCATTTACAAGGGGGGAAAAAAGAGAAACAATAGAATTTATGAAAAACTACAAGAACAGACAGAGGCTGACAAACAACCAAGGTGCAAATGAAGACAAACTGTACAAATAAAAATAATACTGAGAGCATAAGTTATAAAGAGCCCTTGAAAGTGAGTCTGTAGGTTGTAGAATCAGTTCAGTGTTAAGGTGAGTGAAGTTATCCACACCAACTCAGCAGCCTGATGGCTGTAGGATTATAATTGTTCCTGAACCTGGTGGTGTGGAACTTAAGGCTCCTGTACCTCCTTCCCAATAGTTGTAGTGGGAAACTACTGGAGACATGCCATCTTGTCAGTCAGCATCTTGTGAGGCAACCTTTGGAACTGGCCTTCTCATGGACTAGTGGTGTGCTTCCAGTATTTTCTGCTTTTTTTCCCCCCTTCTCTTGCTTAAGCTTTAATATGTGCAGCATTTGGATTAAGGAATGTTAGAGGAGCGGGAGAAGATGGTGCCTTCATTCCTGTGGCAACAATCCCGCTGACCTGGAACTGTATCACCGCTTCTTCATCATCACTGGGTCTAAGTCCAGGAACTCCCTCCCCAACAGCACCTTCCCCAGAAGGACTGCAGTGGATCAAGAAGGCTCTTCACCCCCGCCTGTTCAAGGGAAATTATGGAATGGGCAATAAATGCTGTCCTTTGCAGTGATGCCCCTATTGGATTAGGTTGACTCAGCATGCCACAGGAACCATCGCATCTCCATTTTCGCCCTAAAGCAGGGGTTCCCAACCTGGGGTCCACAGACCCTCTTGCTTAATGGTGTTGGTCCATGGCATAAACAAGGTTGGGAACTTGTTCAGGTAGCTTCACTTCTGTTCTTCTTTGAGGAGAGGGGGAGAGATATGTCAAAGTTGAAGTCAACTTTATCATCAGATGCAAAGTACACGTGTGCACAGGTGCGATGAAAAACTGACTTGCAACAGCACCACATTCACGAGAAAATCATAAATATAAATCAGACAGAATTTTTACAAGAAAGACCACAATTAGAACAATAAACAGTCCTTTGTAGTGTAGAGTGATCATAGTGTTGCTTTACTGAGGTAGTGATTAGGGTTGTGCAGGTGGGTTCAAGAACCAAATGGTTGAAGGGAAGTGGGTGTTCCGAACCTGGTGGTGTGGGACTTCAGGCTTCTATACCTCCTGCCTGATGGTAGCTGCGAGAAGATGGCATGGCCAAGAGGTGGAGTTTTTTTTTCTTGAAGCATATTGCCTTCTTGTAGATGCCAACTTTTCATCAGAACAGGACAATGCCCATACTGAGCTGAGAACTGGATTGAGAATCCATGTAATCACAGCCCACAGCCAAATAATGCTGATATATCTGGGCGTCAGCATCTCAGAGGATCTGTCCTGGGCCCAACACATTGATGCAACCACGAAGAAGACGCACCATAGGTTTTACTTCATTAGGAGTTTGAGGAGATTCAGTAAATTTGAGGAGATTTGGTAAGACTCTAGCATTCGGACTGATTGTATCACAGCCTGGTATGGAAGCTCCAATATGCAGGATTGAAAGAGGTTACAGTGGATTGTAGTCTCAGTCAGACCCATCATGGGCACAACCCTCCCCACCATCGAGGTCATCTTCAAGAGGCAGTGCCTCAAGAAGGCAGCATCCATCACTAAGGACCCTCACTGTCTGGAATGTGCCTTCTTCTCATTCGTACCATTAGTGAGGAAGTACAGGGGCATGAAGACCTATACGCAACATTTTAGGAACAGCTTTTTCCCCTCCACCATCACATTTCTGAATGGTCCACAAACTATTTCTCTTTTGCACAATTTATTTATTTATTGTAACTTATAATATGTTATGGTTTGTGTTGTACTGTTGCCAAAATAGAGCAAATTTCATGACATATTCTGATTTCTGATATATACTGTACTTAAACCCTATCCACCTATAGTGCCTCCATATCTTTTAAAATAGCTTAGCCAGCAAAAATAGGCACCCAAATCAGGAGCAGGAGCCTTCAACCTGCCCTGACACCAAATGCAGTCATGGTTAATCCAACTTTAGTCTCATTTCTCCATTCTCGCTTACCTTAGTAACCTCGCAAATCTTTGCTTCACAAGGTTCTATCCACCTCTTCCTTAAAAAGTGTCAGTGACCTTTGCTTCCACTGCCCTTTGAGGAGGCAAGTTTCAAAGACACCTCAGCCCCTGAGGGGGGTGGGGAGAAGGAAATACCTTATCTCTGAAAGGGGCAACTCCTTATTTCTAAGCTCCTCTCACAACAGGAAACATTCTCTGCACATCCATCCTCAGGATCTTAGATGCTTCAGTTAAGTCCACCCTCTTATAAACTCTGTTGGATACAAACCTAGCATGTTCCAGATATTAGTCTAGTAAAGCTTTTCTGAACTGCTTCCAGTGCATAAATCAGAAGACCAGATCTAATCTTATCAGTGTCCAATATAACTGAAGTTTAACCTTTTCACATTGAATTGAATTTTCCTTGCAATATAGAATAACATTCATTCCTTCACAATATGCAATAAAAGCCTGAAAACACTTAACATCAGGCTCAAGGACAGCTTCCACCCTACTATCATAAGACTATTGTACAATAATGCGGACACTTGACCTCGAAATCCGCCTCGTTGTGACTATGCACCATACTGTTAATCCTCACTGCATTTTCTTTGTAACTGTAATACTTCATTCTGTATTCTGCTATTGTTTTGCCTTGTACTACCTTAATGTACTGTTGTAATGAACTGATCTGCGTGGAAGATATGACAGACAAGTTTTTCATTGTACCTCAGTACATGTGACAATCATAAACCAATTTGTTGACTTACCAAGATACTGTTCACTTTCCAAATCGCTTGTTGCACCAGCATACCAGTCTTTTGAGCAACATTCGTTCAAACAGACCATTCCTCTGCATCTCTGAGCTCTGCAATCTCCCACCATTTAGATGATATGCTGTTCAGTCTTCCTTGCCAAAATGGGACAATTTCACAGATTTCTTTGGCAGCATCTTCCAAACCCACCCCCTCTACCTGCCAGAAGGAGACACACAGGGAACACCACCAGATGGAAATTTCCCTCTAAGCCACCCTCCTAACTTGAAAATATATCCCTGTTCCTTCACTGTCACTGGATCAAAACCCTGGAACTTTCTCGATGATGAAGACAAATTCTTGATCCACAATCTATTTCATCGAAACATGTTGCTTGTCTACCTGCATTTCACCTTCTCAGTAACTGTGAACTGCATTCTTTTATCGCTTTTTGCTTTGTATGACCTCGATAAGCCAATGTCTTGAAATGCTCTGGAAGAGCACACAACTAGGAGAGCAAAGCAGAAAATAGGTTTACGTCATTTACAGCAAGCTGCTGGAGATGTGATGTGAATGGGATCAAGACTGATAGTAGTCTCTTCCCCCAATACCTTGGGGAATCCTACATCAAAGACAGAATTTAGTAAGAACTTAATGTGGCTTTTCTGGTACTGTGCCTTTTAACTCACTCTGTTTTTCATTCTCCTGCCAGGTATGATGTGGTTGATCACTTTTACATAGACATGTCAGGAATCCCCTTTCTCTCTTCTGCTTTCCAGAGATAATACAGAACTTTGAAAGCTAGGACGATCAGACTCAAGAACAACTTCTTCCCCAATCACCTCTCACATCCCTTTCCTGGTGCTACTGTCACATTCTCAGTCTCTATGCTCTACCTCTTTTATTGTCACTTCAGTGGGTTTTTTTTGCCCTACCTCAGACATGCACTGCTATATTTTGCACCATATAGTCATAGAAAAGGACAGCACAAAAACAGGCACTTTGCCCCATCTAATCTGCGCCAAACCATTTAAAATGCCTATTCCCATCGACCTGCACCAGGACTATAGCCCTCCACACCCCTACCATCCATGTACCTAACCAAACATTGCTTAAATGTTGAAATCGAGCTCGCATGCACCACTTGCACTGGCAGCTCGTCCCACACTCTCAACATCCTCTGAGAGAAGATGTTTCCCCTCATGTTCCCCTTAAACTTTTTACCTTTCACCCTTAACCCATAACCTCTAGTTGAAGTCCCACACAATCTCAGTGGAAAAAGCCTGCTTGCATTTACCCTATACCCCTCATAATTACATATACTTCTATCACATCTCCTCTCAATCTTCTACGTTCCAAGGAATAAAGTTCAAACCTACTTAAATCCTTCCTTATAACTTCAGTCCTCCGGACCCGGCAACATCCTTGTAAATTTTCTCTGTACTCTTTCAACTTTAATTACATCTTTCCTGTAGGTAGATGATCAAAACTGCACACAGTGCTCCAAGTTAGGTCTCACCAATGTCTCATACAACTTCAACATAGCATCCCATTTCCTGTACTCAATACATTGATCTATGAAGGCCAATGTTTTTGTGCTTATTGTTGCATTTGTTGTGACCGTGTACACTGTTTACTCTGTGAACTTCACGTGAGCCAGGAATTTAATTGCACCCTGGTGTATATAACTGTAAAATAATCTGTGATCTGAACCTAAATCTGAAATCATCTGGAGATACCTTAATTTCGAGGGAGGAGGTCACTCTATTGAATAAGCAAAAAGCCTTTCTCTTTAAGTGTGTCACCAGTTTATGTACATACAGTACATTGTGGTGGGCACATTTTCAAATGTTGATCTGTGCCAGTGGATATTTCACCGTAGAGTTCACAGGCTCCTCCTGTTTTTGGCTCTGTGTCATCGTGCTTGTGGAACATATTTGGGACATCGATAGTTATACGGGTCACACAGGAGCCAGCCACGAAGAAAGGAACAGTGATTGCATGTGGGTCAAGAGAAATTGGACCACATGCAGTTGGCATAGCCGGCATGAGTAAGTGCAGTGCATTCTGTAGACGGTGAATACTGCAGCCACTGTGCGACAGTGGTGGAGGGAGAGAGCATTTAGGGTGGTGTATGGGATGTCAGTCAAGTGGGCAGCTTTGTCCAGAGTAGTCTTGAGCTTCTTCTGTGTTGTTGGAGCTGCACCATCCAAGAAAGTTCAGAGTGTCCCATCACCCTCTTGAGTTGTTGGAAAAACCCTGAGGTGTCAAGAGGCAAATCAGGTTTTGGTCACCCTGCTATGATGCCATTAAGCTGGAAACAATGCAGATGAAATTTACAAGGATGTTGCCAGGAGTGACAACCTGAGTTTGGCCAGGTTCGGATTTTATTCATTGGAGGGCAGGAGGATGATGGGTGATCTTATAGAGATGTGTAAAATCATGAGGGGCATAGATAGGGTAAATATACACAGTCTTTTTCTCAGGGTTGGAGAATCAAGAACTAGAGGGTATAGGCTTAAGGCGAAAGTGGAGAGATTTAATAGGTACCTGAGGGGCAGCTTTTTCCAACCAGAGGTTAGTGGTTTTAGACCATAAGATCATAAAGACACAGGAGCAGAATTAAGCTATTTGGCCGTTCGGTTTTATGGAACAAGCTGTTAGAGGAAGTGTTTGAGGCTGGTTCTTTAATAACAGATGCATGGGTAGGAAAGGTTTTGAAGAACATGAGTCAGTTGTGGGCAAATAGGACTAGCTTGGATGAACATCTTCATCACTGACCATTTGTGCTGCAGGGCCTGTTTCCGTGCTGTATGAATCTAACTTCCCACAGGAAACCCAACCTGCTCACCCTGGTCCATTTGAAGGGTTCTGATCAGTGGTGACCCCCAGGACATTAATGATGGAGGACTCAGTGTTGGTCATGCCACTGAATGTAAGGGATAAGAGGATATGCTCTCTTATTGGAGAGGGTTAGGGTTAGATGAATATGCTCTCCCTCCCTCTCTCTCTTTTTTCTTCGGAGAGAGAGTTAATGGTAGGAGGATATGCTCCCTCTTATCGGAGAGGGTTATTGCCTGACACTTTTGGAGTGAATGTTATTTCTGTGGAAACAAGGAAAGGGAATGGGTATGTAGAGGGTTGGCAATATTTCATGCAATGTAAAATTGGATGTAAGAAAGATAAAGATTAACTTTATTTATTACATATATATCGAAATATTGGAAAATACAGTGAAAGGTGCAGTTTGCACCAACTACCAACACAGTCCAAGGACATGCTGGGGCAGACTGCAAGTATCATCATGCTTCCGATGCCAACATAGCATGCCCACAATTTACTAATCCTAACCTGTACATCTTCGGACTGTGGGAGGAAACCAGAGCACCCGGAGGAAACCCATGTGGTTACAGGGAGAACGTACAAACTCCTTACAGATAGCAGCAGGAATTGAACTCCAACCTGCCAATTACTGGTACTGTAAAACAGCGGGCTTACTGCTATATAATGGGAACTGCGTAACACTGAGATAAATAGTTTGCATGATATTGGTTGAGGGACCACAGGGAGCATACAGATGGGACCACAGTTTACTGTCTCATCCTGAAAAGAGTCTACTTTGCTCTCAGTGAAGAATCAGGCTTTTTCTTGTAATTGAGCATCTGGAATAAGATTTGAACTTCAACCTTCTGTCTCAAAGGTGAAGGTGCTACCCACTGAGCCACACTGAGGACATCTCCACCGGAGAGACCATGCCTGGATTGCGGAGTTAGCTTCCAAAATGGATGGGCCTCATGCCAACTTGAGATGCTGCATCAACATTTTTACAGTCTCTAACTTTCTTTTTTACTTCTTAACAGGTATGGTAAAATAGTTTCCACAAAAGCCATTCTGGACAAGACAACCAACAAGTGCAAAGGTAGGAGACTCCATTTCTACAGTGTGTGAACATCCAGCCAGATCCAGCCAGGCACTTTCACCCCACCCCCACCACCTCACCCGCCAGAACAGTTTACCCCTCTCATTCCCAGTGTCGGCATCTTAATGCCGGATGACCAGAGGTAGCAGGCAGGAGCGAGGAAGGAGGGAGCTGCGATTGCAGTGGGGGATTTGGTGTCAAGGTGCTCCTATTGTTTTTCTGACTGCGGGAATAAGTGCTGTTCAGGAATGATGTGAAAACAAGAGAGTAACACTGTAATTTGGTTTTACGGGCACGTTTCACCATGTAACAGAATCAGTCTGGATTCATAAGAAGGAGATACCATGCTGTGGCTGCAAACATTACAGGCGTGCTCTGGCAACTGTATCAAGACTGGACTGTTCGATGACATCATTTCAAACAACTATTTAATGAATGATTTATGTTATTTGCTAATTGGTTGAAATTACCTGGTGATGAACTAACAGTGTAAAACTGTTCATTTTGAAATGCCTTGTTTTTGGATGTGTTAACAACAACAACTTGCATTTATATTGTGCCTTTAACAGGTGCTTCACAGGAATGTAATCGGAAACCAAATTTGACACCGAGCCATCAGGGCAGGCGAGCAAACTCTCAGCCAAAGGCAATGGTTTTGAGGAGTGATTGATTAAAACCCCCCAAAAAAGCACAGGAGAGGTTTGGAGGAAGGAGCTCAGAGTTGTAAAGGACTACAGCCGCGAATGGCGGGACGATTGAAATTGGGCTGAGGTGGAGTAGGAGTGGAAGAGGCCAAGACTGGATTTCAGAGGGAGATTGAGTGAAGCTGTGGAGGGAATTTGAACAAAAGGAAAGGCGAGGAGTCAGAGCAGCAAAGATTGGAAGTGTCTCACACTTACCAATTGGTTTGTATGTCTATGGCCCTCCCTTTCATAGGAGAGATGTTTGTTGAGAGTATCTCAGACCCGAACTGGTTAATGCTTACTTTTCAGCCAGTGGGAGTAGGGCACAGGCCATGACCTTTACTCCCTTGCAACCAGTTGGAAGGAAAATTGCTCAGGAGTTTGTACTGATTGCCGGGAGAGCTGGATTGGACTCCAGTTCCATTGGGGAGCTGGCAGACAGCCCATAGAGCAGACAGTGCCACGATTGCAGCCTGTGGTTGTGGGAGGGGTCTTCATCGAGAGGTAAAAGGGAAGCCCCCCTTTTCACCATAAAATATCCCCCTTCCCCTCACTCCCCACCGCCTGCTGAAAGCAGTCCTGTCAACTCCACCCTTCCCCCTCAACTAAGCGCGGGTTTAAGATGTTCACCGAACCTACTTCCAAAGGCATATCATTTGAATCAAAAGCACATTCCGCATTCCTGGGATTCCAGCCATCCGTGGAACACAAGGGAGGTCCCAGCTGCACAGCTGTGTTGTGGAAGGAGAGGAGGAGGAGGAGAGAGAGAGAGAGAGAGAAGAGAGAGAGAGAGAGAGAGAGAGAGAGAGAGAGAGAGAGAGAGAGAGAGAGAGAGAGAGAGAGAGAGAAGGTGTGAAAGAGAGAGAGAGAAAGGGGGAGGGAGGGAGGGGGAGAGAGAGTGCAATGAGGCTGTCTGAAACATGTACCAGCATCTGTGAGAGTATTTATACCCTTAGAACTCGGTGTTCTTCCAACAATATTTCCTGTTGAGATTGGCAGGCCAAATTCAGAGTTAGATCCACCTCCAAGGCTGATGGAAGGGGCCTTTTTTAACAATCTATAATGCGCAAAGACAAACCCAAATAAAGTTGCAGCAGTTTGAATCACCTGCCCCTTGGGTTCGTTTTTCATCACCGTTAGAAGCCAGCAACCTTCCCACTAAAATGTCCTGCAAATCATCACCGTGGGAGGAGCCACTAGATCTGTCCTCCACCCCATCGATTGGCCCCGTGTACTGACATTGCCTCTCCTCTGATGTCAGCTTGAAATGGCTGGGCAGGGCAAATGACCTCTCGGTTTCCTTTGCAAATTCCCAAAGCGAGCACACTTATTTTGACATGGTCGTGTTCACCGTATTTTTGTGTTAAACAAGAAGTACAACTTATGATTGAAATGTTAAATATTGGCAGCTGTGCATATTTTCAGAACTAAGCAACCAGCTTTTGCTTTTAAAGACCATGACTCAGTTTTCCCATCCTTTAATGTGTCACTCTACCAAAGTGAGAGGTATGTCGTTATTTGGCATGGCAATCATGCAGAATCCTGTCCAGGGCTTGCATCAGACTTCCCCAGCTAGGCTGTCTCATCAGAAGCAAAGGGCCTGACTTATTGCTTCCCAAACTAACTAAAGTAAATCAGAATGTGAAATCTGAGCCTGCTTGGCTCAGATTTATCCCACCACGCTCCCACCATCCCCCCCCCCCCCCCCCACTACCACCACCACCACCACCACCCTGGGATCCTTTTCACCAATGCCAGGAGTAGACATTGAGGAGGAGGCCAGTCACAATGCCCTCACAGTTGACTTGCCTGCCTGTACTCTCGGAGACAGAGTACAACATAAGAATATGATCAATCATCAATGTACTCAAAAATCTAAATGCCAGTTTGGATGATTCATATGTACTTTGGCATTCTTTGACTTTCCCTTGTGTGTAACTTGGACACTGGGCCTGCATTCTGTCTTGGCTCTTAGCTGATCATGACCTTAAATTTATTGCGGAGCTAAAGTATGCTGATGAAAACCCAGCTACTCACGACATCCATGCTGAAATGGGCGGTCAATTCCAGTGACAACAGACTGCACAGCACTGGCCATTTACATCTGTTTCAAAGTTGCCAGCAGTTCTGA
The DNA here is from genome assembly GCF_048418815.1 of Hemitrygon akajei. Lineage (NCBI taxonomy): Eukaryota > Metazoa > Chordata > Chondrichthyes > Myliobatiformes > Dasyatidae > Hemitrygon > Hemitrygon akajei. Next base: position 20,230,436 of record NC_133141.1, on the reverse strand, counting down.
AGCTCAGTCTTTCTTGCGCCATGGCACTTCTGTGTCCCATCTACCCAATTATAGCGGGCTTTACCCTTGACCCTTCTCGTAAACCAGCACACAGGAAAAATCTGATTATCCTCTTCCTCCTCTCTCTGAACTTAAAACTTGAGAGACTGTGCAGATGAAGGATGACTCTCTAACAAAGAGCTGACACGGGCATAATGGACCGAATGCCCCCTGACCATTGTCATTTTGTTCCGTTGCCTCTTCCTTGCAAAAACAGCACTAATTTTTTTATTAATCTCCTCTCTGACAGATTTTAATAAAGTATTTTTTCGAGAAGATGGCCTTTTAATTTACAACTGCTGCTTTTGCCTTTCACGTATAGAGTTTACATTCCTCCCCCTAGCTATTCCAAGGACCACAGACTGGCATGTTTTAATATTAATTGTAAATGCTATCGTGTTTTATCAGCCACTGCCTTGTTCAGTGGGGTTTTGGTTTGCTAAGAGTCATTTTGTAACATGACTTCAGGGAAAGTGGAACAGTGTCCTGACCAGGAAATGAAGCCCCAGCTCGCTGTCATTAATTTCACAGCCGTCAGTTTCCACTTTTCGTCTCCTCGGTAATGGAGGTGGATTTCCCTCCAGCTGCACGCACTGCTGATCTTGTTTGATTTCCATCTTTCATTTTCCTCAGCGGCTTTTCTTACCCCTCTCTTTCCGGATCGGACCTCACTGTTCCCTGTTCTGACTGTGCTGTCTTGCTGCTTTGCTTCAGTGGGAAGGGGAGCTCATCACAGTCACCTCACCTGATCGGCTATTCTTCAAGTACTGGTCCGGGCACAGTCCGAGGTAATTGGCACTTGAACACACACACAGACATAACCATGGATATACATGCAGGGATATGTACACCCATACACTCAGAAGCCACTTTATCAGGAATCTCCTGTACCTAACAAAGTGGCCACTGAGTGTATATTCATGGTCTTCTACTTCCGTAGCCCATCCACATGTTGTGCGTTCAAAGATACTCTTCTCCAAACCACTGTTGTAATACCTGGTCATTTGAGTTACTGTCGCCCTCCTGTCAGCTTGAACCACTCTGGCCATTCTCCTCTGACCTTTCTCATTAACAAGGCATTTTCACCCAGAGAACTGCCACTCACTGGATTTTTTTTGTTTTTCACACCATTCTCTGTAAACTCTAGAGACCATTGTGTATGAATATCCCAGGAGATCAGCAGTTTCTGAGATTCTCAAAGCACATCATCTGGTACCAACAATCATTCCCTGGCCAAAGTCACTCAAATCACATTTTTTCCCATTCTGATGTTTTGTCTGAACAACAAATGAATCTCTTGACCATGTCTGCATGCTTTTATGCACTGAGTTGCTGCCACGTGATTGGCTGATTAGATATTTGTATTAATGAGCAGGTGTACAAGTGTACCTAAGAAGTGGTCACTGAGTGCATATAGTCATATACAATAATTGATTCACAAATTGATGTGCATAGAGGCATATCCCACATTAACAGACACACAAATGGACCACGTATATCAATGCGCATCTTTGTAAGCATGCATTAATTTTCCACTGTAGGTACACATATTCATGTACCTATGTTGATCTGTGTAACTTTACATACATGTGAGCATGCAAACATAAAATTGTGCACATACTTGCAGACATGCATGCATGCACATACACAGCAATGCATACTTAATGTCATGAGGAGACATGTAAATGTTAGCAATCACAGAAGTATGCATGCCAATTGCAGTGTGTATGCACACATTACATTATAATGTTGGAATGCATGACGGGTGTCAATATACATAATGGCATATGGTCAGGCACACAGTTGATTCCTGAGCTTGGATGCACTCGGTCTGGATAGCTTGCATGTTGTCACATATGACTATGCATGTACATAGCCACATGTGATTGATGTCATTCATCCAGGCAAGTTTATAACAAATGCAGACAAACTTACTTCCACTCATAGACATGCACAATGGCAAACACAGACTCAGACGTTTAGGCATGCACATACGTACGTGCACGAGCACATAAGCATGAGACACAGAGAAGCAGGCATGCAATACTGCCATATTCATCTCCTGTCCTGCCCAGGAGCACCGAGCACCGAGACCGGTTGTCCCGCTTAGGGATCAAAAGACCTAAGCTGGGATTGGCTCGGCCTGGCTGCCTCCGCCCCATGAATACCAACCCATCAGTGAGATGTGGAACATTAATCTTGGCCTCTCGAAGACTTGCCTTGTTGTTGTTTCTCTCGGTACTGGATTCTGAAAGGATGGAAGCAATTTTTCAGGCAGCCACATGGCGGCCAGAGGCTTCTTTGATCAGCAGTCCATGTGAGCAAGACTCCACCCCAACAGTCTGTCCCTCTCCTCTCCTGGACTATGGAGGCCTTTCAAACAATCTGCAGCATTTGTGGGTAGGAAAGGAAATGCCGACGTTTCAGGTCAAAACCCTGCATCAGTCCTCCAGAAGATGATTTGTTGCTCCAGATTCCAGCATCTGCGGTCTCTTGTGGTCTCTTTCATTCAACCTGCCATTCATATGGGGAACATGCAGTTCCTCTCTAACCATCTACATGCCAATAAGCCTGCTGATGTGCGTTTGCACGTGTAAATATGCCCTCTCCACGTACGTCCACGCTTAACTATGGCGCAAGTATGGGTGCACCTGTACGTGCGTGTCAATATGCAAACTTTGTAGATGTGTTTGTGGGTCCAGCTGCATTTGTGCACATATGTTATACATTTGCATGAGTGGATATCATCAAGCATGTCTGCCTGTCATCATGCGAGTACAGAAAGAGACCACAGCCTACAGAGCCTCTTCTGCCATTCGCTGAGATAGCACGGGGTGAGCATTTTATGTCATAGTCCAACAGAAAAGATTAAAGATCAAAGATTAGTTTTATTTCACACATATACATCAAAACATACAGTGCAATGCATCGTTTGCACCACGTCAGATCAGCGAGGGTTGTGCTTGGGAGCAGTCCGAAGGTGTCGCTACGTTTCCAACGCCAACATAACATGCCCAAAACTCACTAGCCATAACCGTATGTCTTTGTGATGCGGGAACCAACATGTTCACAGGGAGAAGGTACAAACTCCTTACAGTGGCAGGAATCAAACCACGGTCTTACAGCTGGCGCTGCAAAGCATTGCGCTAACCACTGGTGCTACTGTGCTTGCCCTCTCACTTCTGAGGCTCTTGTGTCTGGCGCAGCCTCAGCAGTTCCTTAAGCCAGAGCAGAGCTTTAGGGTGAAGTATGAGCTCAGCCAATGCATGGAGCACAGCCGTCACCTCATCCTGCAGCAATTCATGCATGCAGAGTAGTATGGACAAACATGCCCCTAATGATAATGAAGATTGAGGGGGGGCAGTCTCCCGCAATTATTCTCACAAGCGCTTCACTGCCCTGCTGTGCTTAGCCAAACAATATTGCCCTGCATTTCCTGATCTGGCCAACGGGACACAGTCCATTGCAATGGAACTTGGGATATTCCCACTATTTATGTCACAGAATTATTCCACTAGGCGCTCTGCAACTTTTTTTTGTAGTAAATATTAAAAATGACAAACTGATTCCTCAAATGTTCCGCTTTTTGTCGCCTGGTGAAGCTAGATAGCTGGAGGCCTGGAATTAGTAACTTGCCTCTTGGGATGAACTTTTAAAGAAAATAGTAAATCCTGTCACAGCAGGAGATTCCTGTGAAAATGCTGCACTTCGGAACAATGCCCTGAGCTTAAATCTGAAGTGATACATGCGGGAAGGGCGATGTCCTTGCCCCATCTACTGGTTTGGACAAAACTTTCTGGAGGATGCTGTCTCCTAAGCAAAAAAAAAGTCTCTTTTTGTGTCTGTTTCATATTTCAAAATTTCTCCCTTGTTTTGCCCAAATTGAATGCTCCTTCCAAACATGGCATCTTATGGGCACGGTTGCCAGCTAGGTGACCTCTGACCTCTGAGATGGCTCACTGAAGCAGAGTCAAGCAGGTGTGATAACAAACACTGAGGTGTAAAACTATGTTGAGAAGGCAAGCAGGTTTGTTCTTAGAAGGTCATTAAACAAAGGTATGGTCATGTGGTAGCACTCTTGCCTTTTGTAGGTTGTAGGTTCAATTCCCAGTCTAGCTGTAAAAGCACAAAATTCCATGTTGAGGCTCTTAATATGGCACTGGCTTTCAGATGCTAAGACCTGGCCAGTCAATGATCCCACAGTGCAGTATATATTGTAAAATATAGAGGCTTCTCTGGTGGCCTTGGCAACCAATCCTCTCAACCAATTGACTGCACAGATCTGTTGAGCTATATGGCCTGTTCCTGTGCTGTGTTCTCCCTTTTTCCTTACCAATGAAAGAATATTGGAGGCAGTCCAAAGGGGATTTTCCAGTGTAATGAGAGGGATGACCTATCAAGAGAGGCAAGGCAGAATATATTCTTCGAAGTTTAAAAGGAAGAGTGAGTGATCTTATTGAAGAGGGCTTGACAAAATATTTCCTTGATCCAGGGAATCTTGAAGGAGGAGAATCAGATATAGGGGCAAATCATTTAAAACCAAACTATGTCAATGTTCCTTCTCACGGAGGGCAGCAAATCTTTGGAATTCTCAGAAGGTATTGGAGGATAGATCATTAAGGGTATTTAAAAGGGGCTTAGATAAAATGTTGAGGATTACAGAAAGACGAGGAGTTAAAACCTGGCACAAAGCAATCATTGGATGGAAGAATATGCTCAAGGAGCCAAGTGGTCTGTTGCTCCTGTTTTCTTGCATAACCACTGAATCCAGTTACCAGGTCATGATGTTATCTGTGGCATTTCCTCATTTCTGCACACCCAGAGTACCTCAGTAACTTGAAAAATTTCTGTTGTTCTGTGGTTGAGTGTAGTGCTACAGAAATGCAAGTGTTTCTTTTTGCCTTCGTCCACTGTGTACGAAGGGAGAAACAAGACTCCTTCTCCAAAATTAGACCTTTAACAGTAGATTTCTTAATTGATCTTGGGGCATGAATGGCATGGCCTTAGTTGTGGGACTCCTGGTCTTGATACGGCATCCATTTTAAATTGTTGAACAGAGAAACACAGCACCACTGGAGCTTGCCTCAATATTGGCCTTGCCTTAGGTCCCTAGTGAGAAGGAAGAAGGCATTTGGGGATTGGATGGTATGATGGACAAGGATCTCTGAATTTTTTTGGACGACTTGCTAATTCAGCAGAGGTGTCAAGTTAACGCCACCGTGCTGACATCATCATCCCCCTGGAAACCCACAGCAGCAAGAAGAGTCAGAACCCAGTTGATCAGAGAGGTGAGAGCTGTGTCCCAATGGCATGTTGCAAATCTGAAGACTGTTCATTGGATGGTCCTTCTCACCTCTGGAGCTGAGAATGTGTGTCAAGCTGCATCTTGTATCTCCGTATCCTTTGGGTCAGTTGATGGATTCCAGGGCCAGAGACAGCAGCTCTTGTCTGTCATGGAAGGCTTCAGAGGCCCTTGGTCAACCCAGCCTATTTTCTACTTCACAGCAATGACTGCACTTTGTTACCTGCATTGGGATCTCCAGAGGCCATGGAAGGTGCCGTGGAAATGCAAATTCTCCCTTCTTCTGCGCTCTTAAGGTATACAAGAAGAATTTGGCCATCTAGCCCATTGAGTCTGCTCTGTAATTCTCAGCCCCATTCTTCCGCCTTCTCCCCATAACCCTAATGTTACCAATTGAGAACCTATCAATCTCTGTCTTAAATACACCCCTTGACTTGGCCTCCAGGACAACGATTTCCACAGATTCACCATCCTCTGGCTGAAGAAATTCTCCTCATCGCAGGTTTAAAGGGGTGCCCCTTTACTCCGAGGCTGTGCCCTCGGATCCTAGACCCTCCTACATGGCCGCTGGGATGGTAGGCAATAGGGCTGCTCTTCTGTGCCATGAATAAGGTCAATTGGTGTGGGCAACTTTGAGACATGTACTGTCAAAGGGAAGGTAATGTTGGCACCATAACAGTGGGAGGCAAAGACTCTCCAACAAGAGAGTGTCTACCTACCAACCCTTAACATACATTGGCATACCCATCACCTAGTTCCCCACTCTCGACATCCTGAGGGGTCACTATTGACCTGAAATTTAACCAGTCCAGCAACATAAATACCCCTTGTCAAAAGCTTGGTATCCTGCAGTAAGTGACTCACCGCCTAGCATCCCAAAGCTCTTCATTTGCCCCAATAATGCCATCCTGAAGAAAGCAGATTGCATGATTGACACCTCATTCCCCAGCAGCGTGGTGGAGCATGCACCCCAGTTACTCCCCAACCCTACTCCAGCAGCACCTCCCAGGCAAACCGGCTGCAGGAGACAAGTGCGTGATTCTGACCCGAAACGTCAATGGTTCTTTTCCTCCCACAGATGCTGCACGACCCACTACGTTCCTCCAGACGATTGTTCCTTGCTCCAGCCTTTTCATAGGGGAAGGCTGAGGGCAGCTGTTGCAGGGGAACACCGCCACCTGCAGGTTCCCCTTCAAGTCACATGCCATCACCACTTGGAATATACCACCATCTATATATATCACTGGGTCTGAATCTTGGAACTCCCTCCCTAACAGCACTGTGTAGGAGCCCCTTCACCAGAGTGGTTCAAGATGGCGGCTCATCTCCCGCCTTCTCAAGGGCAATAAACACTGCTCGTGCCTGTGTTGCTTACGCCCCACAAATGCATAAGTAGCAAATGGAGGCACTCACTAATGGTAAAGGATTGTAGCACCCTCATGTGCAGCCTGATGGGACCTTCAGAGGAAGAGATACAGCCGGCAGAGCTGCTGCCCCAAGGCGCTGTGGTCCCAGGTTTGATCCTGAACTCGACGCTGTTTCCACCAGGTGGTCCTGTTCCCTCCTACATCCCAGAGGGTCCGTGGATTAATCGGGCGCTGTAAAATATTCCTAGTTTGTAAATGAGTGGTAGAGTCTGGGAGGGTGGGATGAGTTGATGGGAATGTGGGGGAGAGTAGGTTACAGTGAAATTAGCGGGGTATGGAATTGCGCTAAGAAACTCAATGGGCCGAAGGAAATATGGAATTAAATGTTTATGGAAAAGACTCAAAATCCCTTGACAGGTGGGGAGAATGTGCATTCATAAAAACAATCATACGTATCAGAGCGCTGAGTTGGCATAGGTTGGGGTTGAGGGCTGCATCTGGGTGAGTGTAGGGGAGAGTGATGTGATCCACGCATTGTTCTCCAATAATGAACCTGTATTGTGTACATGGCAGACAGAAGTGGTTCGGGTCGGAAAGGATAGAGTTGGTCATGGGGACAGCCATTAGGATTTAAGTTGTCTTTTCAAGCAGTGAGAGGGAGGTGTTGAGAAGTTTCTGTGCCATTGGGGATGACCTGGGCACTTGGCTGGGCTCACATTGCATGCAGCCAGGTCAGAAGGATAATGTTTATAGGCTTTATAAAGTGGCCAGCAGAAGGGTAGCAGTGAAAGTAAACTACAGGCACCACCACCTGATGTATATAATGTATTCCTGCCAACTTGCCAACCCACAGCCCCAGGAGACCCCATCTCATAGTCTTAGGAAGAAAGCCTTGCCCTCCCACAGGATTAGAAAGGGACACTGAGTTGCCAATCCAGTGGCAGCCTCAGTCCTTTGCTCCTTTGGTCCAGGGTTTGTTTGCCATGGGAGGGGTGCCTTCCCTCCCCAACATGTCTCTCCGACTCTTCTGAAAACCTGCGTCTTTGTACAACCCCTTTCTGGCTCAGTGTAGGCCCTGTCAGATTGGCACTCTCTATGTGTTTCAGTCTGTAAGTGGGATGCCGTATCAGCGCAAGTTGTTGTTGTTAAGCAACCTTGGGTGCCTTGGGGGGATTTCCTGACCGCCAGTCACGGAAATACTCGGCAAGCAGACTCCTGTTGATGGGGATTCTATCAGGCATGGTGCATTTGCAAAGACAAAGCTATGTAGATGCAAGGCAGATTGAATCCTGGTGCCTATGCTGCCATTTGGGTATAATGTGAGACTGCTGCAGAGCCAACTGCACTGCTTATCGTTTCAGTGAGATTGCTCACCTGATTGTCTGAGATACAAGCTTTAAATCTGTACCAGGGGACACAGTATTCTGTTGTAGCTGATGTGTTGCTGTGGCAACGGTGACCCAAGGGCACCACAGCCACGTAATGTATCCCCATGGCTCCCAGGGTAAATGGCATGGTGAGACATTATGCTGATTAGGAATGGTTGTACCTTCTGGATTGCCTTGAAGACTCCAAAAGCTGATGATTGTTCTTCGCGGCACGGCTGAGGAGCAAAAGAAAGTTTTTGCTATCCATTTGAATGCTCTTGCAATTACTTAAGAGAAGCACATTAACCTTGGCGGATGCTCCAGTGCAGAACTGAGGAAGCACAAACTTTGTTCCCAGTGCTGTCTTCCACTGCTTGCTCTCTGACAGATATAAAAAGATTCCACGGCGCTATTTCAAGGTAGCTCATCCATGGGCCCAGGGAGGCTGCTGGTTACCCCCCACCAAACAGGTCATTCGGTCAAAATCGCATTTATCTTTTTGGAATCTTGCTTTTGCGCAGATGAGTGCTTCCTGCAACGGCTGAAAATGCTGCAAAACATCCTGAAAGTGGGCTTCAAAGGCGCTACAGTAATGCAAGTCCGTCTTTGTTTTTCTGGGAGTTGTTGAAGTTGGGGAAGGAGGCTGTTTGATCATGCAAGGAGGCTGGAGGCTTCCATTTGAGCTGCTAGAATCTTGATTCAGCCAGAGATGGCAACCGTTACACAGTCATCCCTGCAATGACCAAGCTTACTCCAGTAGAGTTGGCGGTGAGCATCATTAAACAGAAGACCCTCTGAGTCAAGAGCAGCCAGAGATTGTGCTTCTTCTATTTTAAATACAGGCTAGGCCATTTCAGGGATAGAGGCAGGGGCTTTTGCCAAGTTAACCCCTTCCCAGTGGTGCAGCAGGTAGAGCAGCTGCCTCACCGTGACAGAGACCCGGGTTCGACCCTGACCTCCGGTGCTCTGTGTTTCAAGTTTTCACATACCCTCTGTGACCACCAAGTGCTCTGCTTTCCTCCCACATCCCAAAGATGTGCGGGTCAGGAGGTTAATTAGCCGTTGTTAATTGCCCCTGGAGTGCATTGAGTGGTAGAATCTGGGGGTGAGTGGTTGAGAATAAAATTGGATCAATGTAGGGTTAGTGTAAGGGGATGGTGATGATGGCTGGTGAGCTGAAGGGACTGTGTGATTCTGAAATTCTGCAACTGAGATAAATTGGTGTCCCTCTCCATTCATCTTATTTTGAACTTGTCTTCCATGGGAAGGTAGTGGATTTGACTCTTGCCCCTATAGTCCAGAGTAGTCTTGGCTAGGGTTCCACTAAGAGTGTGTGTGTACTCATCATCCTGCCCACCACCATCACATTTAGTGATCCCACACCAAGGACCTCTGGCCACAAGAAGTGGAAACAGCAATATAATGCAGTGTGAGCCTCAGCGATAAACACCAGAATGGCATCCGGATCCTTTGCATATTATATTCAGCCCCCAGCTGAGTTCAACGCCCAGTTCCCTCTTTTGCAGTGACCTGTGTCCGTCCACCTAATACTGAAATCCCCCTCCCACACCTTGATTACTTCCCAACTGAACCATTCCAATCTTCTCCTGAGTCCGTCCCTGTTCCCTACTCTGTCATGCAGAGATACAGCGCAGAAGCAGGCCCTCAGCCCACCGAGTCCATGCCGACCATCAGCTAGCCATTTACTGTGCACTGATCCCGTTTTGTTGCCCCTGCACTCCTATCACCCCCCCCCCCCCCCAGGCTCTACCCTTCACTCACACCAATTTACAACCCGACAACCAGCATGGGGGGAAACTGGAACACCTTGGGGGCAAGCCCATCCAATCACAGGAAAAGTGCGCAGACCCCACACTGAGAAAACCCAAGGTCGGGGTTGAACCCGGGTCTGTGGAGCTGTCAGGCAGCAGCTCTGTATGCTCCGCCATTGTGGCTATCCTAAAGGGGCTCCATTATGAGCACTCAGTTTGAAATCCTTTACAAAGCACAGCCTAATTGAGGTGTTCAGATAATTATAGGATTTGATTCTTTTTATTTCAAAAATAAACTTGTATTCATAATAAAAATACACAAAGGAATAAACACATTGCAAATAACATTCTTAGTGTCGTTCACCACATAAAAGTAAGCTCTTCCCACAGCAAAGGATTTCAGTAAATACGTTCTTAGATAATAATATGAGCAGTTCTGCTCTTAATTGACATACAAGACCTACCTCAGCAGGATTTGATTGGGGTGAGAGAAAGGTGAAAACAGTTCCCTTCCTCAGAGAGTTGAGCTCCTGTGTGATACTGTGGGAGTGCTTCACCTTCAGGTGAGACAGAGGGATTGCCTGAAGACGCTTTCACTGAGACCAACGGGTTGCTGTTGGGTCAGAGGTCAAAGTGGGTAGGCGCAGGTGAATGCCCAATATGATGTGATCTAGTTGAATTGTGGGACAGGCTCGAGAGGGTGACTGACCTCATTCAATTCCCGCATTTGGCTTAGCCAAAACTAGATGTCATGGCGGCTGAGCTTCCTTGCAGCTCCAGAGACCCAGGTTCAACCCCGGCCTTTGGCGTTGTCTGTGTGTGGAGTTTGCACAGTCTCCCTGCGAACACATGGGATCCACCCCCCCCCCCCCTCCCGGGTTGTTTGGTTTTTTTCCCACATCCCGATGATGTGCAGAGTCGGTGGGTTTACAGGTTGCTTTATGTTGTGTGTAGGTGAGTGGTAGAATCCTGAGGGAGTGGCTGGAAATGTAAGAGAGAACAGGTCACAGGGAAATATGGGATTGATAGAATAGATCTGAGAGATTTTATGGGCTGAATGGCCTCCTGTGACACAGAAAAAATGCTGTCCGTACCCTAATACACAATAGTTTCTGCTCCTCTGACCTCCTGCCACCAGTTCCCAATATTAACAGCCATGCCTTCAATTCCCGAGCTCCTGTACTCTGGAATTCCCTCCCTGAGAATCTCTTTCAAAAGACACCACCTCAAATAGCAATGGCTCCAATGTGGAGAATCAGCCCAGATTTTTGTGCTGGTCGCTGGAATGGGATTTGAATTCACAATCTTCCAACTATGAAGTGATCATGTGACAATCGAGCCACCAGGAACAGTTCGATGCTGAATCCAATGCTGCTGTTCTGTCCTTAGCTCAAGGGTGTGTACGGTTAAGCGTAGACCTGTGATTGCATTCTTTGAGGTAGTTTATGCTTCCTAGTCTGAGATGTGCACCAGGAATCTACTTACCCATTTGAGCTGTTCAGGAACCTTATAACAGGCACGAATCAAAGGAAAACATGCTCTGATTGACTGATGCCTCTCTTGTGCTAAAGCTTCTGGCATTTTGACCAAATTATTCAACACTGAGGGTTTGATGAGGTCAGAAATGAGCAAGGTCAAAGGTAACTGGTAACATAAGTCCCACCTCTAGGCTGTTGCAGTTGGAGAGTGGGCCGAGGATGGCCATGTTTAGAGCTTTCATTCTTCCAGACAGAACCTGGTTTTATCCACTCCCCTGTATCTACCTAGAAGCAGCTTTAAGCACTGATGAGCTTCCATCTTTGGGCTGTGCCATCAGCAGTCTGGGCCCTAAGCTCCAGAATGCATTCTCTGAACCTCTCTGCCTCCTTGCCCCACACATTCTTCTTGTAAACGTTCCTTCAACACTCCTTCGCTGGTCGACCTTTTAGCCGCTCGTCCGAACGCAAGGCTTGGTGTCAATTTTGGTCTGATTACGCTCACGTGAAGCCCCTCAGAAGGCTTCTGCACGCTAAAGGCGCTATGTAAGTGCAAGTTGTTGTTGTTTGGGAGTGAGTGCGGCCGGGGCTTTGGAACGACGCAGGATGAGTGGCTGGTCCCCATTCCCACTGGGTCTGGGGCAGCACTGCACACGAGTGTATACACCGGGATCGATCCCTGCCATGTTCGGTCACGAAGGTCTGTCTATACACCTTACGTGGTGCAAACCTGGTAGGGAGGTGAATTTAATGAATCTCCGCTCCACTTATTGGTGTCTGCCTGAGTGGGAGCCACTGACCAGTGAGCTGAGTTCTGCATGAGCTTAAGTCGAGGGTGCGGGTATCAGACAGGACAACAGCAAGGCCGCAAGCCCAGTGCTTGAAGCAAGGCCACCCACCTGCCCGTGCACACTCACAGCCCGCGCAAATGTCGCTCCTGCCGTCCCTTCAGGGCCGCCCTCTGTGGTGAGAGAGCAGTGGGGTCTGGGAGCTACTGCGTGGGTGGTTTCTTGGGCTTGGCGCGCGCTGACGCTTTGAGCCAGCGTTGACAGCATCCCCTTCTCTTTTTGAATGCTTGATATGGTAGGAATGATTGCTCGGGTCTGATTTAACACTGTATTGACCCTGTTGGATTTTTTTTCAAGGCTATGGGTTTGTGGATTTCGATAGTCCCGCGGCTGCACAGAAGGCAGTGTCTGCGCTGAAGTCCAGTGGGGTACAAGCCCAGATGGCAAAGGTAAGGGCACACTCTTGCACTTGTGATACAGCGCTGGGCGCACAGGTTGACCACTTCCAGCAGTTTAACAATAATTACCTCCCCTCCCCATTTTCTTACCATTGCTGCGAAGCCCAGTATCTATTACTATTGAGCGGTCTTATTGAACGACTGCTGTCCTTTCAGTGGGCAATGCCATTGGGGATGGTGACCTGGCTCACTTAGCCCCAGCAGTGATGTAAGAGAGGTGTGTGTGTGTGTGTGTGTGTGTGTGTGTGTGTGTGTGTGTGTGTGTGTGTGTGTGTGTGTGTGTGTGTGTGTGTGTGTGTGTGTGTGTGTGTGTGTGTGTGTGTGTGTGTGTGTGTGTGTGTGTGTGTGTGTGTGTGTGTGTGTGAGATTTCTGTCGTTTCACAAACTGGGCACCAGAGAAGGTGATTTGTGCACATGCTGAGTGCCCCTTCCTCAGGCCCCGCTTCTCCGTACAACCCTGTGCAAGAGCAGCAGTCCCAATACCCCTCTGCCTACTTTCCCATTACCATGTTAATACCATAAGGCATAAGAGCAGAATTAGTCCATTCAGCCCATCAAGTCTGCCCTGCCATTCCATCATGGCTGTTTTATTATTCTTTTCAACCTCATTCTTTTGCCTTCTCCCCATGACCTTTGACGCTTGTATTAATCAATTGCCTCTGCTTTAAATATTCCCAATGACGGCCTCCACAGTTGTCTGTGCCAATGAATTCCACCCTCTGGCTAAAGAAATTCCTCCTCACCTCTGATCTAAAGGGAAGTCCTTGTATTCTGAGGTTGTTTCCTCTGGTCCTAGACTCCCCTACTCTGGGAAACATCCTCTCAACATCCACTCTATCTAGGCCTTTCAATATTTGATAGGTTTCAATGCATCTTTTTTGATGGGGCTTGTGTTCTGTCATTGAACTGGGCCCCAGGCTAGTCTCTAAACTCTAAAATGCGTGCTCTGTATGCATTTGTGTGTGTCGATGTACGTTTATGTCGGTGCATATTTGTCTGCTTATGACTGATGTGTGTGTATGTGACTGTGATGTGTATTTTTGTCTGACTACAGCAATAGCAGCAGATGATATGCTGGTGGAACTCAGCAAGCTGAGTAGAATCTGTGAGAGGAAAGTCCTAATGCAGGGTTTTGACCCAGAACACTGGCAATTCTTCTCCCTCTCACCAAGGGTGCTCAACCCACTTGAGTTCCAACAACAGACTGTTACTCCAGATTCCAGCATCTGAACTTGTCTCCCCAGAGCAGGATTAGATTTGACCGTATCACATTAGCAGAGCAACTCGCTGGTGAGCAGCTAGTAAGGTGAAGCTTTTGGAAAGAGGTAAGAGTGCAGAATAAGCTACAGAAAAGGGCCCCACTCACATCACACCACACAGCTGTCTGGTTTGAAGATCCCGAGAAGTGAGTTAAAGAATCTGGTTGCCTTTGCCAGTGAAGTTTGTGAAGGGGTGGTTGGAACAGAGTCAGTGGGAACCCTCATAGGAAATGCAGAGGACACTTTGGGGCCCCATTTCCAAAGAAGGATGTGTTGGCCCTGGAGAGGGCCCAGCGGAGGTTTACAAGAATGATCCCGGCAATGAAAAGGTGTGAGGAGCAGCACACACAAAATGCTGGAGGAACTCAGCAAGCCAGGCAGCATCTATGGGAAAAAGTAAGCAATCGATATTTCAGGCCAAGACCCTTCATTTAGAAGCGAGAAGTGTGTGGAGGGTTGGGAAATCTCTTTGAATCCTACCAGGTGCTGAAAGGCCTGGATAGAGTGGACAAGGAGAGGATGTTTCCATTAGTAGTGAAGTTTAGCATCCCAGGATACAGTATCAGAATAAAGGGACATCCCTTTAGATCAGAGATGAGGAGGAATTTGTTGAGCCAGAGGGTGGTGAATCTGTGGAATTCATTGCCACAGAGGGTTGTGGAGGCCAAGTCATTGGGGGCATTTAAGGCAAAGATTGATAGGTTCTTGGTTGCTGAAGGGGGGTTGAAGCTCCCAACTACAACCATCCTCAACCATGATTCAGTGATGGCCACATCATATCTGACAATCTGTAATAGTACAACAAGATCATCCACCCTATTTCTTATACTCTGTGCATTGAGATATAACACTGAGTCATGAATTTGCTACCCTTTTTGATTTTACTTCCCGAATGCAGTAAAGTCTGACGTAGCAGTATTTCAGTGGAGTAAGGGAAATTACAGTGATATGTGAGAGGAGTTGCCCAAAGTAAATTGGAAGGAAATGATGGCAGGGATGTCAGCAGAGCAGCAATGGTGTGAGTTTCTCAGAAAAATGAGGAAGGTGCAGGATAGATGTATTCCAAAAATGAAGAAATACTTAAACGGCAAAATAGTACAACCGTGACTGACCAGGGAAGTCAAAGTTAGTGTAAAAGCAAAAGAGAGAGCATACAATAATGCAAAAATTAGTGAGAAGATAGAGGATTAGGAAGCTTTTAAAAACCTACAGAGAGCAACTAAAAGAATCATTAGGAGAGAAAGGATAAAATATGAAAGCAAGCTAACAAACAATATCAAAGTGGATAGTAAAAGCTTTTTCAAGTATGTAAAAAAACTTGAGAGATGAGGTGGATATAGGACCGCTAGAAAATGAGGATAGAGAAGTAATAATGGGGACAAGGAGATGACAGATGAACTAAATGAGAATTTTACATCCGTTCTCACTGTGGAAGACACTAGCAGTATGCCTGTAGTGTGTGAGGGAAGAAGAGTGGGTGCAGTTACTGTTACAAGAGAGAAGGTCCTCAAAAAGCTGAAAGACCTAAAGGTACATAAGTCACCTGGGCCAGATGAACTGCACCCTAGGGTTCTGAAAGAGGTAGTGATAGAGGTTGTGGAAGCATTAGAAATGATCTTTCAAAAATCATTGGACTCTGGCATGGTGCCAGAGGACTGGAAAATTGCAAATGTCACTCCACTCTTTTAAGAAAGGAGGAAGGCAGCAGAAAGGAAATTATAGACCAGTTAGCCTGAACTCAGTGGTTGCGAAGATGTTGGTGTCAGTTGTTATGGATGAGGTTGTGGAGTACTTGGTGACACAGGACAAGATAGGACAACGTCAGCATGGTTTCCTTAAAGGGACAAACTTTCCTGATAAACCTGCTGGAATTCTTTGAGGAGATTACATGTAAGCTAGATAAAGGAGATGCAGTGGATGTTGTAAATTTGAACTTTCAGATGGCCTTTTGACAAGGTGCCACACATGAAGATGCTTACCAAGTTAAGAATCCATGGTATTACAGGAAAGTTACTGGAATGGTGAGAGCATTGACTGATTGGTAGGAGGCAGCAAGTGGGAATAAAAGGATCCTTTTCTGGTTGGCTGCCAGTGACTAGTGGTGTTCCGCAGGGGTTGATGCTGGAACCACTTCTTTTTATGCTGCATATCAGTGATTTAGATGATGGAATAGATGGCTTTTTTGCCAAGATTGGTGGAGGGGCAGATAGTGTTGATGAAACAGGTGGGCTGCAGAAGGGTTTGGTCAGATTAGGAGAATGGGCAAGAATGTGGCAACTGAAATACAGTGTTGGGAAGTGTATGGTCATGCACTTGGTAGTAGAAATAAATGAGCAGATTATTTTCTAAATGGTGAGAAAATCCAAAAACCTGAGATGCCAAGGGACTTGGAGTCCTTGTGCAGAACACTCGAAAGGTTAACTTGCGGGTTGAATCGGTGATGAGGAAGGCAAATACAATGTTAGCATTCACTTCAAGAGGTCTAGAATATAAGAGCAAGGATGTGATGCTGTGGCTTTATAAGGCACTGGTGAGGCCTCACCTTGAGTATCGTGAACACTTTTGAGCTCCTCTTCTCAGAAAAGATGTGCTGGCATTGGAAAGTGTCCAGAAGAGGTTCACAAGGATGATTCTGGGAATGAAAGGGTCATCATATGAGGAATGTTTGATGGCTCTGGGTCCGTACTCACTGGAATTTAGAAGGATGAGGGAGAATCTGATTGAAACCTTTCGAATGTTGAAAAGCCTAGACAGAGTAGATGTGGAAAGGATGTTTCCCATGGTGGGAGAGTCTTGGACAGGAGGGCACAGACTCAGGATAGAGGGGCATCCATCTAAAACAGTGATGTACAGAAATTTCTTTAGCCAGAGGATGGTGAATCTGTGGAATCTGTTATCACAAACAGTTGTGGAGGCCAGGTCATTGGGTGTATTTAAGGCGGCAATTACTAGGTTCTTCATTGGATGCGGCATCAATGGTTACAAGGAGAAGGCTGGGGAGTGGGGTTGAGGAGGGGTAAAAGGGTCAGCCATGATTGAATGGTGGAGCAGACTTGATGGGTCAAACGCCTTAATTCTGCCCTTATGTCTTATGGTCTTACGGTCTTAAATACTCCTGAGGTCTTAGTCCTGAAGCTGCCCCGTGAGTTGGGGTGGCCAAAATTGGCAACAAGGCCTTCAGAAAGTGCACCCTGAGGCTCAGTCCACATCCCCACCCTGACACCACTGACAGCTCACACAATGAAAGGGCAGGTTTTACTGGTCCAAAAATGTTACTAAAAACAATTATTTAAAATATTAATGTAATTATTTAAAATACACTGATCTAGTCTATTAATTAAAAAATGTAAAGAGAAATAGAGGAAAAAAACAAAAATATTGGCTAAACTTAATCTTTTTATGAAGGTTAGTGAGCTCTTTGAAATGAATGCACCGTGTTACATGCACCCCCAATAGATGACATATAAATGCGGGGCCAGATGCAAAGTGTATCCTGTCTCCCAGCTCAGTAAGGAATTTTAACTCCCCTAAATTATCAGCTGAGTTTACCCAAACCTACCACTCTCCCCCCCTATACCTGACACCATCACCTTAAAGTTATGTTCCCCTCATATTAACCAATCAAAGACTGAACAAGCCTCCTCATCTGAACAAGTTTCTCATCTCTATGCTTTGGCCACCAGTATATGACTTCCAGACACAGTCTGGAATTGGTCTCACCAATACTACCATTGTACCCATTCCAATAAAACGTTTTCCTTCTTAAGCATGTGCATGCTAACTTTTTGTGTATCATGTTCAAAGGCAGCCAGATCCCACTGTGCTGTGGGCTCTCCATTTTTACACGATTCTGCTTGCGTTTCCCTCCTACCAAAGTAGAGAAACTTACATACCCCTCATTATATTCCACTGCCCTAGAACCATGCTGTATCTCTCAATTAATAGGATATAAATAAAGCATACCTTTTTCAGAAAGCCTATAGGTTTATGGGAGCATCCTCAATCCAGGTCAGCACCCAGAGTTCAAACCATCCACATTTCTTTATTAATATTAGGTGCATTTGTTTTATGAAGGAATAAACCAAGGGCTCCTTCCATCCCATATGCCTCACAGCATCACTAGATGTAGACAGAAGAATTAGATGCATTGACTCGGTGTGATGTTTACAAGGCAGCTATAAAGTTAGACATTTTGACAAAACTCTTAGAAATTATCTGCCAGGAGTAGAGCCAACATACCAGTTAATACTGCAGTGTTTCAGATCGTTCAACTTCACTGCAGACTCAGGACCCACATCTCCATCTCAAAGCCCAATGCGGCCCGGCAGCTGTTGTCCCCGGCACACAAACGCGCGCGCACAAGTTAACACGAACAGATATGTACACACACACACACACACACACACACACACACACACACACACACACACACACACACACACACACACACACACACACACACACACACACACACACACACACACACACACACACACACACACTAACACGAACAGATATGCACACTTCATACACGCACTCCAGTACAGACAGACAGACACAAGCACACATAGATTACAACAGCACGTACCCATTCGCATGTAAACACAGACACATCTGCACACTTCATATGCACACACAACCGCAACACACACCCATGCACATGTAAACACTAGTACACACACATACATACACTCCATGCCAACAGCCAGACACAGACACACACACATTAACACACATTACTGCAGCAGCACAGACCCATGCACATATGCACTTCCACATATCCGTCCATATCTCACAGGTCCAGACATATCTCCACATATGGGCATCCACACCCACACAAGTACATTTATTTCTGTCCACACATCTGTACACAGTCATGCCCATGCGCATGTACATACATATCTTGAAACCATGCAGTGAAAATAAGATGCTATTCTATTCAGCTGGATGGAGTAGATTTCAGCCTTAAAATAATTCATTTGTAAGCTTCTATTTTTGTGGTCTCACCTCTGTCGTGCAGGATATTTTGGGGGTAACAATTTGCTGTTGCAAGGAACACATAAATGTTGTGTAACATTCTTGTAAACTGTTTCAACAGAGGTGAGACACCGTTTGAAAAAAGCAGTGCTGAAAGTTGAAATAATGTAGTAAGAAAGTTTGTTATTATAGCTCCTTCCACTTCCAATTACAACATGGAGAGTCTCCCTATTGTAGTGTCTGTGTCTAAACTTCTAGTAAAATGTTTAAGCTCAGCCACAGTGCAGTTTGTTTTTAGTCTGGAGCATGAACCTGGGTTGTTCTGATCTGGACTGCTTACTAATTCAGTGCCTACACCTCGGTTAAGGTGCAAAGCCTGGAAACAACAGCGTCCGGACATTTATTAAAAAAGAAACAGGTGGTTCACCTTTCCACTCCTTCACCCTTTATTCAGTAAGCACTTAGTAGCCGAACCTCATCACCCTTGTGAAGGTGGTGGTGAGCTGTCATTTTGAACCACTACAAATTGAGTTTTTCGTCACGCTTACAGATACAGTGAGGTACAGGTGCAGGAGCTTGTATGTAGGTACAAACCACACACAGAACAGAAATTCCGCAAGGCAGTGAAGAAAGCGACTGTGCAAAGCAAGACTTTAGTTCAAAAAATTCACAGAGAAAAGTCCATGGTAGTGCAAGAGCAGATCCGCAGTGTTCCATTGCTGAAGTAGTGTTAGGGTTGTGTGGATTGATTCAAGCACCTGATGATTGTAGGGAAGTAGCTGTTGCTGAACCTGGTGGTGTGGGACTTCAAGCTTCTGTACCTTCTGCCCGATGGTAGCTGTGGGATGGGGGCATGGCCTGGATGGTGGGGATCCTTAATGAATGATCCCGCCTTCATGAGGCAGCACCTCCTCTAGTTGCTGTCAGTCATGGGAAACCTGTGATATGTGGCACCACTCAACCAGGAGTAACCCTTCTGGCTATCTGTCCTGATGAAGCATCTTGGCCCGAAACTTTGACTCTTCATTTCCCTCAATCGCTACTGTCTGACCAGCTGAGTTCCTCTAGCATTTTGTGTGTGTTGCTCGAGATTTTCAGCATATGCAGAATCTCTTGTATTTATAAGGTTGTGTTCCTGGAATTTAGAAAGTTACTTGATTTGATTGAAGCTTTCAGAATACAAAGGGGAGCTGATGTCGGTGGATGTAGAGAAACTCTTCCCACTGGCCAGGGAGTCAATGGGATATTTTGGAGTGAAGTTTGGTAGCTCTTCCACACACATAAAGAGAGGGGGAGATTGGAAATCTGTTGGCAACCAGTGCCAAGTCAAGCATTTGGTTCAAATGTCAGTGTAATATTAGCTGCCAACAACTAGTTGTGGAAGGTGTGAGAAGGGGTGAGCTACAGTTGCCTGTCAGGGGTTTGGCGATTGGTGAGTGGGTGGATCGGGTCAGATTTCAGAGCTTGGTGGAAGGATCATAAGACTACAAGATATAGGAACAGGATTAAGTCATTCAGCCCATCGATTCTGCTCCACCATTCGACCATGGCTGACTTATTTTCCCTCAACACATTCTACTGCCTTCTCCCAGTAACATTTGATGCCCTTGCTAATCAAGAACCTAACAACCTCCACTTTAGATTTACACAATGTCTTGGCCTCCACAGCCATCTGTGGCAATGAATACCACAGATTCATCGCCGTCAGGCTAAAGAAGTTCCTCCTCATCTTGTTCTAAAGGGGCGTCCTTCTATTCTGAAGCTGTGCCCTCTGGTCGTAGACTCCCCCACAATTGGAAACGTCCTCTGCACATCTACTCTAGGGTGGTGGTTGGTGCTGTGGTGGGGAGGGTCGGAGGAGCCAAAGGAGTAAATAAATAAAGAGGGCTTACATGAGCTAGCCTCAGCCTGGAACTTCTTTAGGGAGAACCCTTTCAATTGCGGGTAGTAAACCTCTAAGGGGCAATGCAAGTCTACCACCCCAAGCTTATAATAGATAAAATGGATGAATACGTTGGCAAACAGTTTGGAAGAACAATCGGAAATATTTAAAGCAATGTTCCACAGAGTCCAGAAAAAAATTATTCTATAAAATGAAAAGAACAGAGAAAACATTCAAGAGAGTCCGTGGATGCATAAGTACTTATGGGCATGCTGACGATAAGGAAAGTGACAAGATAGTCAGAGAACTGAGGAGAACATGAGGAGATTAAAAAAACACAGACAAGATAAAAATAGTAGGTAAGGAGGGAATATGAAATTATATTATTAACAAAATAATAAAACATTTTGCAGGTACTTAACAAAAAACAGGAAGGTTGGATAGAGGTAGTTAAGGCCATTACCATAGATAGGGAAATGGTAGATATATTTAATCAGTATTGGGCTTTGGTTTTTACCAGGGCAATAGAATAGGAGGACTTGGCAGTAAGTGATAGGGCGAGCAACAAAATTAATGCATTTAAAATAGAAAACAAGGATGTTAGAAAATATTCAAACCCAAACAGGATAAAACTGGTCAAACACGAGGAAGTCTGCAGGTGCTGGAAATTCAAACAACACACACAAAATGCTGGTGAAACACAGTAGGCCAGGCAGCATCTATAGGGAGAAGCGCTGTCGACGTTTCGGGCCGAGACCCTTCGTCCTGACGTCGACAGCGCTTCTCCCTATAGATGCTGCCTGGCCTGCTGTGTTTCACCAGCATTTTGTGTGTGTTGTTGTTAAAACTGGTCAAGACAGGTTGGAATCATAGGTCTCAGAAGAATCTGAGGAACATATAACAAAAGCGTTAATGTATGTAGTTTATAAATCATTAGACTTTGATATTGGGCTGGGGAAACAGTAGGTAGCTAATGTAATGCATGTGCTGATCAAGTGTGGGGGTGGGGGAGGGAACATGTCTAGGGAATTGCGGACCAGTCATCTTAACATCACCAGTATGTAAAACAACAGAATCCCTATTAAAAGACAGGGCAGAAGAACATCAGACAACGAATGGTCAGTTTGTAATGCAGAAGTGAAAATTGTGTTGATCAGGAAGTAATGGAGAGAGTAGACAGTGGTGGTTCGGGGCAGAAATGGTGTGGGAGTAAGGAGAAGCTATTCGTAGCAGAGCAAGGTGGGAGTGGTGTTCCACAAGGATCAGTCCCGGAAACGCTGATGCTCACAATCTGCTTTAATGATTTAAACTCGGGAAAACAGAAATACAATTCCTAAATTTGGGAATGGGGAAGAGTCAGCTCTGAGGAGGATAGGAGGAAAGAACTGATAAACGTGTAGAGTAGGCAAGTAATTGGCAAATGCAGTTCAACAGAAATGTGAGTTCATACAATTTGGTGAGAAGAATAGGGAGATAATTCATGACCGGAAATGTGTAAGGTGCATGTAGGGGAGAGAAACAAAGGGACCAAAGGTACAGATACACTGATAACTGAACATTGTGCTGTAGATTAGTAAGGCCAGAAAATAAACAAGCCAAGTAACAGAATTTATTTCTAGAGGGATTTGTAGGTACCTGAGAGGATTTGAGAAGGAGGTTATGCTCAACCTGTATTGAACCTTGGTTAGAACACACATGTAGAACTGCAGGTACCATTCATCTGCACTACTGAGAAGATTTATGTGGGTGGCACAGAAGTGAGAGGGATTATATGTTATGTACTCCGGGGCATCAGAGTTCAGAATTCAAATCCAGCACCATCTGTAAGAAGCCTCTGTACGTCCTCACTGCGGAATGCAAGGGTTTTCCCTGGGTGCTCTGGTTTCCTCCCACAGTCCAAAGACGTACCAGGTAGGTTAATTGATCACTGTAAATTGTCCTTGATAAGGTTAGGGTTAATCGGGTTTGTTGCCGGGCGGCATGGCTCAAAGGGCCGAAAGAGTCCATTCCGTGCCCTATCGCTTAAATAAATATAACGACTACGGCTGGGTAGACTGAGTCTATCTTCTTGAGGTGGTGACCTGATGGAAGGTCTCAAAAATCACGAAAGGGATTTCATAGACTGGATGCAGTGAGACAGTTCTTAGCTGGGGAGGAGCATAGACAGAGGCCAACTGTTGTGGCTACCAGCATTGCATAAGAGTAATCCAGCCAGTTCCAGTCCCTCCCCTCTCCCCATAGTCCTGCAAATTCTTTTGAACACTACAGTTGAATCCCCTCCCACTCTTCTCAAAGCAGTGCATTCAGATCTCAGACACTCCCTGTATTAGGAAGTTATTCCTCATATCATTTTTGGTTCCTTTACCAGTCACTTTCATTTCCTATTTTCTGGCAATAGGAACAGTTTCTCTCTCCCTATCGAAATCTTGCATGATTTGAAATCCCTCTTTTCCAAGGTGAACAACCTCAGCTCCTCCAGTCCATTCACAGAACAGAAGCCCCTCATTCTTGCTATCATTTTACTCAATCCCCTCTTCACTGTCTCCAAAGCCTTCACATCTTTCCTAAAGGGTGGTGCCCAGAACTGGACATAATACTACAGTTGTGACCAAACCTGTGTTTTGTAAAGATCTGTCATCATTTCTTTGATCTTTTACTCTGTGCCTCTATTTATAAAGGCTACAGTCCCATACGCTTCAATTACTTTCTATGCTTGCCTTGCCTTTTTCAACAAAGCATACACATATGCCTCCAGATCACTGCTTTTGTACCCTATTTACAATTTTATATTGCCTCTTCATAGTCTTCTTACCATAATGTAACGCTCCTCATTTTACAGCATTGAGTTTCATCCATCGCCTGTCTTCCACTGTACCAGCCCATCTCTTGTCACCTTGAAGTTTATTACCATCCTCTTCACAGCTCACCACACCTCCAAGTTTGGTCCACCTGCCGATTTAGAAATTGTACCCTCTAACCCAAGTCCGAATCAGCAATATACATTAAGAGAAGTTGGTCCTGGTACTGATCCCTGGGATCTCAGCTGCATATTTTGCTTCAATCTGATAAACAACCTCTCACTGCCACTCTCTTACCCGTTTTGTAACCGGCATTCCATCCATGCTACTTCAACCTCTTTCATCACATATGCTTCAACCTTGCTGACTAGGCTATCAAGTGACACCTATCGAAGACCTTTTGGGAGTCCATATATATTACATCAGCCACATTACCCTCATTGATCCTCTGTTACTTTAACAAAAAAAGCTCTATCAAGTCAATTAGATATGTTTTGACTTTAACAATTCCAACTGGCTTTTCTAGTTGATCCATATTTGTTCAAGTCACTCCTAATGGCATCCCTGATTATTGCTTCGAACATTTTCATTATCACTGAAGCTAAATTGACCTGTCTGTAATTATTGGGTGTATCCTATGCCCCTTTTTGAACTGGGATGTAACATTTTCACATTTCTGGTCTTTGGGACCTCTGCAATTTTCCCTGTGCTGCTTCACCAACTGAGCATCCAGTGATTTATTAAGTACGGTTAGCCTTTCTAGTCCCTGCTCTTTCTTAAAGTTTAGCCCATGCGCCTTCCTTTGCTGAGGCTCCAGCAGTATCTTCCTTGGTGAAGACCTAATGAACAGGATTCATTCAATACCTCAGCCATGCCTTTGCCTCAATGAATGAGTTTCCTTTCTGGTCTACTTACCTGTACACATGCTTGTGGAATATTTCCACCTTTTCTGTATGCTCTTCATTTCTCATACTTCTACTGTTACTTCTCCTTGGAACATCCCATAATCAGCCTGGTTCTTACTTATGTTAACAGCCAGAAATCTATTTTCCTGCCCTCCTCCCTCATGGAAATGTACCTAGACTGCAGCTGAAACATCTCCATTTTAAAGGCCTCCCATTGTTTTGCCTATCAAGCTTAGATTCAATGTTACTCTGGCAGATCTATGCCCATCCTGCTGAAGTTGGCAGTTTTTATCTTCGTGCCATCTATCTCCTTTTCTGTAGCTATAGCATTGAGCCATACAGAGATAATAAGGGGAGATTGGATACGCATATGAGGGGGGGGAAGGAAGTAGCGGCATTATGAGGGATTGATTTGGAGGCTTGGGTGACATTGATTCAAAGACTGAAAGTACATTTATTATCAAAGTATGTATGTAGTATACAACCCTGAGATTCGTCTTCCCCGCAGACAGCCAGAAGAAAGCCATTTGGCCCATCAACTCTTTGCTAACTCATAATGTGATCCCATTCCCTGTAAACTATTCTCCCCACATTCCCAAAAACTTCCCCAGATTCTACATATTGGCAGAGATTTACAGTGGCCAATTAACCCACATCTTTGGGATGTAGGAGGAAGCCAAAGGACACCTATGTGTTCATAAGGAGAGCGTACAAAATCCTCACAGACAACAGTAGTGTCTCATATTCAGCCGCACGTAGGGAAGTATCTGCCTGGGTGATATTTATCAGAGGCTGTCAACTTGGTGTTTCATGTGAAGCCATCTACCTGGAGGAGATTACACAGGAGAGCATCTGAATGTTGTGTTTGAGGCATAAAATGTGCTCAATATAAGTCTTCAGAACATGGGATTGATGGGAACCATTTTGCCTTTGTATTGACACATTCGGGAAGCCTGTTTGCTCGGAGACTGGGAAATGCAGCTACTCTCATTGGGCTCCATCCTTCTCCGTTCTCTGCTGGTACCTTCTGCCCACGCCCCCTTCTCAAAACCCACTCTTCCCCACCCCTCCTTCCAACCCACCAACACAGCAACTCACCAAGCATTCTATCTGGAACGATTGTATCTTTCCCAAGGTGCACCTGTTGCCAGGAATTTCCTGGCCCTATTTTCAAGTGAAATTAGAAGCATCAGGTGGCCTACACTGGGGAGCTGCCCCAGCTCTGTAGCAGATTAGGGGGTATTCTGGAGGGTGGGACAAGAGGAATGTGGGGTATTGAAGCCTAGCAATCTGAATTAGCAAAGTTGCTCTGCCGTGGCCCCAAACGTTGTTCCCCAGTTAGGCACAGGGCTGCCTTAACACAGCCAAAGGAGGCTCGCTGTTTCACTGTCTCTGAAGGCATGCCAGTCCGGTAAGACCTTGGTAGCTGCAGACGGTGAAACCTGGCAGAAAGAGCCCCCCTCCCCCCCCCCCCCCCCCACCACAGCAATAATGTCTTTGTAAAGTGTGTATGTGTGTCATGTGAATGTATATAATGTCTATATATCACATATGCATAGAATGTGTGTATGAATCTGTATTATATGAGTGTGTATAAAATCTACGTATGATGTATACATGTATGCATATAGTGTGTGTGTGTGTCTCTGTATAATGTTTGAGTATTTAGTGTGAGTGTATGGTCCATGTGTGATGTATGTGTTTGGGTATAGTGTGCATTTGTGTGTGTTTGTGTACAAGGGGGAGGTGGGGATGGGTATGGGTGGGATTATCAGGTTTGCTTTTCACACTTAAGATTTGTAGCTAATCCAGCCCAGGCAAGTGAAATGAAATTGTCTCCTGGCCCATGAGACAATTTCACCTCAGTTGTGGTAAACGATGGCCCGTGACAGTGATCAGCCTACCCAGTCCACCCCGAGGAAGTGGGATCTTCCTCGATGCACGCTGAATATTTATAAGTTACCTCTGCTTTTCGACTTTCATGCCGCAATGCGCTGTTTTTGCGCAAATGGTCTCGCAGACACCGCTGTAACAGGCGCGCAACTAAGAAGCTAATTGCATTGGGCGTGCAACAAAGGTGCTAGCAATGCACTTAGAGAAGCTGCAAGCTGCCTTCAACTGCCACCAAGTGCTGAAGTCTCTGGTGATTGTCTTGATTGGCTTAGCTGGGCCAGTGAGAACTCAGTTTACCCAGAAGGTCCTATGTTCGCTCAGGCACTTGAAGAATCTCTTTGGCTCTTCTTTCTTCTTGCAAACAAAATATTGCACCCTGTGTCTAAATTTTCCTTTGCAAGAGTGCACCTTGCTATAAGTGACAATCCCCAAATCCACAGAGAACTATGGGCCAGGTTAGTAGTTGCTTCAAACTGATGGGTTAATGATAGATATGTTTCTGGAAGCACTTTCTGTTTGCAGGGTGAGACTGCACTGTACTGTGGAGAAATGTAAACTACTTCTGCCGTTGCCTTAAGATCCTGGGCTCAGAACAATGCCTTACAATGTTCACTCTCTTCCACTGTGATCAGTAATATCTAATTGTTATGGACTGGAATGTGTAATGCAAACATTGCTTACAATTGAATTTCTGTTAATATATTGTATAAGTATCCACACCTGCACAGTATCAAAGGATAAACATCTTTGTGTTGCAAACGCCTTTGATTTAAGGCCAGATTACTGCTTAAACTGTACAATGCTGGTACAAGGCTTGTTAAACTCAATGGTCAACACATCTTGGCAGATCACGGCTAATATTGTTGCCTAGAAACGTACATAGTAATTAGGAGCAGAAGTAAGCCATTCGGCCCCTAGACCTCCTTCTGGCATTTGTAACCTATCTACCCCCAGTAACCTTTCATTTTCCCCTTGCTTATCAAGAATTCCCTAATCGATAATGCTAAACCTGCTGTGGACCAGCAGTTACCTCTCCTGTTGAAGTCTGTGTAACAATGATCAGAGTTGGGGTAAGACAAGACAACTGATGTTACTTGGGCATTCAGAGATGGCCTTCCTGGCATGTATCACGTAATTGGAGAATTTTTATATTCTTTTGGATTTGTGTTACTGCCTGGCTTGCTGACTGGAAGTTTGAATGCCGAATTAGTAAGTAGTGTCGTCCTTATGACTAACTTGCTAATTGAGCCTGTACAGTTGCACAGTGCCGCCAGTGTTACGTTGTGTTGCACTCTGCATTGCTTCTAACCTCACGTCTGAGTGTCTGCCACAACACGGAGGGGAACTTGTCGGGGCAACATTCCAGCACTGGAGAGTTATCATCAGTCTTAGCAGTCACTTGGTCAGCATTAGAGCTCAGGGCGATTCCTTGCCATGAAGAGCTGGAGTGCTTATACAGGTAATTCTCCCCCCCTCCACTCTTTTTCTCTGTTCCCCATTCTGGTTCCCCTTTCACCCGTTCTCTTCTCCTCACCTGCCCATTACCTCCCTCTGGAACTCCTCCTTCCCTCTTTTCCATGGTCCACTGTCCTTCTTCTTGGGACTCACCTATCACCTGCCAGCCTGTAACCCTTCCCCTCCCTGCACCTTATTATTCCAGCTTCTGCCCTTTCCCTCCCCTTCCTTTGCAGTCTTGATGAAGGGTCTCAGCCCAAAACACCAGCTCTTTATTTCCCTCCCTAGATCCCTATTTTTGCTTTGGATGTTTTGTTCTTTTCCAGGAACTCCCTTACATTAGGTCCAGAAGTCAGGAAGGCAAGCTTTAGCATGCTTAGTGGCTTCAAGTATTGTAGAAACAAGAATTTGTACTGATTGACCGGGTACCTGAGAATCACTCCATGTTGTGTTATGGCGTTACGTTGGTGTTCTGTGCAAGTCACATAAAAAGTGAGGTTCAGAGAACAGCGCTGTTGGATCTCCCAGTGTAACACCACACTGACTCTGTTCGTTTCAGCACAGTCTTCACTATTGATGTTCTTGCCTCTGCCAGCATGTAGGCCAGCAGGTATGATCACTGCAGCCAGCTGTTAAAGGGACACACCACAGTCCAGCTGTTAGAGAGTGTTGCTACTGAATGGGTGGATGTTGTAGTGATTGGAGGGGAATGGAAGGGTGTTCCCAGGGGATCAGAGGGACTGGTACAGGCCAGTGAAGGACAGAACCCAATTTGCACCGAGGTGATGGTGGCCCTCCAGGGTTACAGCCCAGTCCTCCTGGGGAGAGGTTGCCTCAGAGGTCTCTGTGAGGGCGAGTACAACCTCTGAGTGTCTATACATTAGGGAAAATGGAGGTAAATTCTGTGCCCACTCTCCTGCTCCCAGGGGCAGGAGGGCAAGCAGAGGAAGTAACTATCATAGAGTAACCCGGCATGGAAACTGTCCCTTTTGGCCCAACTCATCTGTGCCAACCAAGTTACCCGCAAGCTAGTCTCATTTGCCCTCATTTGTTAATTCCATTGCCCCGTTTATTTCCCCGTAACCACTCTCTCTCATATTACTACACCACAAAGTCTGTAAACAGTTTGCTTTGTTAAAGAAGCAACATTTCAGGAATAATTGCCATAGCCATGACTCAGAAGCTGTCACGCAATGCAGATTTGTCCAGAGCGCTCATGCTTCTAAGTTTTATTTTGGAGGCAAGTCCCCATGCCCACTGTCCTGCTGGGGAACAAGGAGAGGAAGTCAGAATCAGAATCAAATGCATTATCATTGACGTGAAATGTGTTGTTTTGCAAGAAGTATTTTGGGGGTTGGGGGGAGTGTCCTCCCTGGTACAGCAGAAAGCAGTAAACTCTGGAAATGGCAGAGATCAGCAATAAATCATAAACACAAGAGATTCTGCAGATGCTGGAAATCTTGAGCAACACGCACAAAATGCTGAAGATCTGCCAGCTTGTATTCCTTCATTCCCCCCCCCCCCCACCACCCCTTTATTCTGGCATGTGCCCCCTTCCCTTCCAGTCCCAATGAAGGGTCTTGGCCAGAAACATCGACTGTTTATTCCTGTCTATAGATGCTGCCCAACCCACTGAGTCGCTCCAGCAATTTGTGCACGTTGTTCAAGAGATCAGCATCAGAGGCTTGGAATGGTCCTGAGGTCAGGAAGCTGAGAGTGACCGTGACTCTTACCTCCACGGACCTGTCAAGGCACAATGGGCAGGTATGTTTAAAGTCATGGGGTCACTGATCTCAATGAGGACAAACATGCAGTGAGATGCTGTCCCTGTATGCAGCCTAGGTTCTGTTCCTAAGCCCTGTTTTCTTCCTGCTCTCGGAGCTGATGTCGATCTCTCAAAGGGGCGTGACCACTGCCCTCCAACACACCCAAGGCCGCATGGGAATAGTGGGGTTTATTCCACCAACGTTACATCACAAGCATCGGGACACTTGGTGAAGCATCTGACAGATGGATTACAACAACTTGGCAATATATTTCCCTCCATATGAATGCTAACCAGCCTGAAATTCAGGTTTGATGTGGTTTTCGAGAAGGATGTCTTTAAGAGGCTGCCTTCGTTCTTAACTTTACAACGCCCTCCTTGTCTCGTTTCCTGAGGGAGTGTGTAACGTAAACTTGAATGGAATTTGCTGCATTAATGCCAGTGAGCTGTGGAGAGACAACACAGGCAAAACGATGACCTTTTTTTCCCCCTGGAAGATTTATTTAATAGGATTAGCTCTTGGCTTTTGGATCTTAGTGTGTGGTTCCTGCTTGAGAGAGGAGGGGCAGAAGAGTGTGAAGGTGCCCGGGGGGGGGGGGGGGGTGGGCATGGTCGTGATATGATAGGAAAGGGAGAAGCTTTTGAGTTAGCTCATTGACATGGTGAAATACAAAAGCAGCTGCCACTGTACATACTGCAGGCTTCAGTCTCACAAAGCTAGCTGTGACCTCACTAATTGTTCCCGTTTTTTTTGCTTTTTGGTCAATTGCCAAGCATAGAGAACCAGGGAGTAGTTTTTCCCACCACTTCCTTCTGTGAAGGAAAATATCAATTGCTCTTCTTGTCTCTCTCTATGAGCATGTCCTCAGCTCAAAGGAATGCTTGTAGGTCCTATTCAAAGCCGATTCTTTGGTCTGATTCAGGCAGGCCTATTGAGAGGGCGATTGAAAGAAAAAAAACACATGCCTCAGTTGACCGCGATAAATCGTCCTAAACACTTTGGAGAATGGCTTCTGTAGTATGGACGCCTACACTTGTAAGGCATTGTGTGACGGGCTTCGTTTGCTTTAATTCAGAGCGCTGACCTTTTCCAGCATCAGCCTTCTGAAGCAAAGCTGTTGGCCGTTCGGATCGAGACCGACTTGTGGTTTAAACACAAGAAGGGGGAAGCCATTCAGCCTCTTGCTAGGCCGTAAGATGAGATCCAGACTGATCTAACATCTCCAAGTCACTGTTCTTGTTCAATCCCCATATTCCCTTCATTCCGAGCATAATTCAAAGCTTTAGAACACACAATTAGGATTTTGGGAGTTTGTGGTAAAACTCACAATTTGGCCCAAGTGTGGAGAGAGAGACACAGAAATGGGTCAACAGTTTACTGACTTTCATGAGAACTGTTGCAGAATTTAAAGGGAAAGGAAAACAATAACCACTAAGCCAACAGGACCGTTAACTAAAACTCTCAAACTGAAAGTTAATGCTAACACAGCGGCTGGAAGCAATAACGAAGTACTAAATGAACACTGCTCCTTGAGAGTGTCTGTTGAAACAGTAGTCTTCTTTCCCGGACAAGGATGAGGGTAGGCAGGGAGTGTAAATGTTGTTGTGCTTTTGGTCAAGTCTCAGCAAGACTAGAACAAAAAGAAGGGAGTTAAATACCACCACAATGAAACAGTAATTAGCTGGATCATGCATACTCATGCACGCGATTGCCAAACCTGTTCCGCAGCCCACCTGCGAGGATGTGTAGCTGCTGTAGCAGAGTCTGTGTTTGTGACAGTTTGCAGTGAATATTAACACCATTGTCTCAGAAGTGGTTGATGGGAGCTGCAGAAATTAACCGATAGTCCCCATGGTCTAGTATCCAACTACTGTGCTGGCAGTAGGTAACTTAATGATGGGTTCAATTCTGTTCTTAGTGAATAGTTATCCAAAATTGTTCCTACCTTTCTTGTGTGCAGTTCTGATTTCTGCATTATATGAAGGCCGCGGAGGCTTTTGAGAGGGTGTAGAAAAAGTTTATCAGAATGCTGGATAGGTTAGAGAGCACGAGCTTTAAGGAAAGGTTGGACAAACTTGAGTTATTTTTTCTGGGGAGTCAGGCTGTAGGGAGACCTAATAGAAGATAATAGAGTTATGAAAGGCACAGATGGCAAAGTCCTTCCTTCAGGGTCAAAATATCAAGTAATAAAGGACAGACATTTAAGGTGAGGGGGGGAGTTGAAAGATGTGCAGGACAAATGTTTTTACACAGAGAATGGAGGATGCCTGAAACGGGCTGCCAGGGACGATGGTGGGAGCAGATATGATAGTGGTGTGTAAGAGACTGTTAGATGGATGCATTAATGTGCAAGGAATGGAGGGACATGGATCATGTGTAGGAAGAAGGGATTACTTTAATTCAGCATTGTGTTCAGCATAGACACTGTGGGCCGAAGGGCCTGTTCCTGAGCTGTACAGTTCTGTGTTAACATGGCACTGAGGCAATGCAACAGGCTTCTCAACAAACATCTCACCAGCTGGTACCAGGTTGTTCTGTGTTACATAACAAGAATCAGAGTGTAAAAAAACTTGCCCCACACATCTCCTTTGAACTTCTCGTCTTTCCCTCTTCACCTTAAGTGCATGCCCTCTAGTATTAGACATTTCAACCCTTGAGGAAAGAAACTGGCTGTCTACTCTATCTACATATCTCATAATCTTCTACATTTCTCTGAGGTCCCCCCTCAGCCTCTGCTGTTCCAGAGAAAACAACCCAAGTTTGTCCAACCTCTCTTTATAGCCAGTGACCCCTGAATCCAAGCAAACTTGGTAAACTTCTTCTGTACTCTCTGCAAAGCCGCCACAACTTTTCCACAATGGGACAACCAGAATTGAATATGATTATCCAAGTACACCGGAACCAGAGTTTCATAAAACTGCAGCATAGCTTGTGTGGCGGAGGGCAAAGAGGAGTCAAATCTGTGGAGTTACATCAGGCCAGGCTGAGATCAGAGAGAGGAAGCTTTCAGGCACAAGGGACTGCAGATGCAACAAGCAGCTTGCTGGGAGATCGCAGTGGGTCAAGCAGCATGAGTAGCAGGAAAAGGGATCATCTTGATTCGAGCGCCTGCCTCAGGACTAAAGGTGGAGAGAAAGGATGGCCAATTTAAAGAGGAGAGGGGGAGCAGTGAGACAGGGAAACGCAGGCAGACATACAAGGAGCAACCTGCCCTCGTAGGTTTAACGATGTAAATAAAAATTTTGAAATATGTGATGGGGTTAAGAGGTGTCTAAAATTGAAGGCAGAGGTTTAAGAGAAGGGGTAGGAGGTTTAGAGGATATCTGAGATTGTGTTTTTTCTCTCTCCGCCCGCCCCCCCCCCCCCCCCCCCCGAGATGGGGGTTGGAATTTGGAACACACTGCCCGAAGGGTTGGTGATGGCACAGATTCTCACAGCATTTGAGAATTATCCAGACAAGTACTTGAATCACCAAGACAGACAAAGTCAAAGAGCAAGTGGTGGTAAATGAGATCAGTGTAGATGTGTACTGGGCGGTAGGCATGGGCATGGTGTGCCAAAGGGCCTGTTTCTGTGTTGTGACTCTATGACTGTCTTTGGGGAAGTTGGAGTCCTAAATCAAAGGATGCGGACATGAAGGCAGGTAGACTTCACATTATTTTTAATTTGTGGCTGAAATCATGAGTGTCTGGTTTTCTGGATTCTTGGAACAAGACTCAAGGTCGGCTTCTAGCTTTTCCAAGAATTGTAAATCAAGCACAGGGTTGCAGCTCTGCTGGAACCCTTGGGAAATCTGCAGACTGCAGCCAACTCTGAAACCTCACTCCATCTGCGGCCTCGCATTGTCTGAGACTTTCAGATTTTGCTATCCCCTGTTCTATCCCCCATCCTGATGAACCGGCCAGCCCAAGGAACTAACCCTTTCATGGCTCTACCGGAGGCGGCCCGGATGTTGAAGCAAGCAAGCCAGTACATTTGTCAGAGGCCACTCATGAGCATTAGAATCACTGTAGCTAATGGTAATTGGTTTATTAATGTCACATGTAATGAGATATAATGAAAAGCTTTTGTTTATGTGCCATCAAGGTAGTACAAAGGAAAACAGAATGTGGAATATAGTGTTACAGTTACAGAGAAAATCCAGTGCAGGGAGACCAATACAGTGCAAAGGTCACAGTGAGGTAGATTGAAAGGCTAGAAGTTCACCTTAATCATACAAGAGGTTTATCACAGTGGGATGGAAGCTGTCCTTGAGCTTGGTGGTATGTCTTCCAGGATTCTCTATCTTCTGCCTGAAAGGAGGGTGGATAAAAGAGAATGGACGGGATGGGAACCTTGATTATGTTGGCTGTTTTTGCTGAGGCAGCAGGAAGTACAGATAGAGCTGACGGAGGGGAAGCTGGTTTGCACGATGGTCTGAGCTGTGTCCATGGCTCCCTGTAGTTTGTTGCGATCTTGGGCAGAGCAGTTGTCAAACCAAACTGTGATGCACCTAGATACGGTGCTTTCTGTGGTGCATCTGTAAAAATCGGTGAGGGTCATCAGGGACATACTGAATTTTGTTAACATTCTGAGAAAGTACTTTCTTGGTTGGACAAGGACAAGCTCTAGGTGATATTTACACCTAGGAACGTCAAACTCTCAATGATCTCCTCTTCAGCACCTTTGATACAGACAGGAGCCTATGCTCCACCCCACATCCTGAAGTTAGTGACCAGCTCTTGTGTTTTTCTGATATTGAGGGAGAGATTGTCATCTTGACACCATGCCCCTCTGCCCTCTATCGCTTTCCTGTACTCCGTCTTGTCATTGTTTAAGATCTGGCCTACTATGATGGTGTCCTTTGCAAACTTGTAAAGTTAGAGCAGTGTTTAGCTACACAGTCATGAATGTACAGTGAGTAAAGTCGGTGGCTAAAGGATGCTGGCGGAACTCAATACTGTGTCAGGTAGCATCTGTGGTGTGAACGAGTGGAGGAGAGTATGAAGAGGTGAGGGGAAGGGGTGGCAGGTGATGGGTGGGTCCGGGTGAGGAGGGGGGATAGGCAGATGGAGGAGGGGAGAGAGGAAATAGTGACAGAAGCTGGAAGGTGAGAACTGGAGGTCACAAAAGACAACAGTTCATGGGATCTGATAGGAGAGGAAGGTGACCAAGTCCTTGGTTGGTCCCATTGATGCAAAGGAG
Source organism: Hemitrygon akajei (assembly GCF_048418815.1). Classification (NCBI taxonomy): domain Eukaryota; kingdom Metazoa; phylum Chordata; class Chondrichthyes; order Myliobatiformes; family Dasyatidae; genus Hemitrygon; species Hemitrygon akajei. The sequence goes on along the minus strand of NC_133141.1, from coordinate 20,195,749 downwards.
GCCTCATCAAGAGAATAGAATGCAATAGATGAGATTGGAGGAAGGGCCATTTAGGTCTCTGGATGGCGGATGAGGGCTCCATCAGCCATTGTGTGGGGGCTTACCCCATTTCCTGAAAAAAGTAGGACATTGCAGATGTTCTGGAGTGAAAGGCCTCACCTCTACAACGGGTGCAGTGGAGATAGAGGAACTGAGAAAAAGGAATGGCATTGTTACAAGAGACCAGGTGGGAGGAGGTGTCGTCTAGATAACTGAGGGTGTTTGTGTGTCTGTAGTAAACATCAGTGGATCCTAAATCTCTTGAGATGGAGACGGGGGATCCAGAAAGGAGAGAGAATGGTCGGAAATGGATAAACGTTAACATCCCGTCAAATACAAGTCAAAGAGGTGTGGCGTGTGGTGGGGTGGGGGGGATTTAGGACAGGAGAGTTGGGATTGAATGGGACAGTTTGGGGATGGGAGAAGTTGGATTTAATAGGACAGTTTTAGGATTGAAAGGATGGGATCTGATGGGACAATTTGTGGATCAGACAGATGAGATTTGATCAGGCTGTTTTGGGATCAGAGAGGTAGGATTTAATGGGACAGTTTGAGGATTGGACAGGTGGTATTTAATGGGTTGGTTTGGGTAAGCAGCAGATTATGCATTATTAGAATCAGATGTGTTACTGGGTGTAAAATTGGCCGTACCTGGAGAATTAAGGTTTCCTTCCATCTTCAAAATTCCTCAGAAACGAACCTCTTAATTTCTGTAACCACAAACAAACCCTTGCAGCCGAGTCAGACCATTCACCTCCTGCGATAAAGCACATCTGGCCCTGGTTTCCTCAGGAAGACACAATCTATTCTCTTATCTCTGAAGCTTCCCAAACTGGGCGCTATGTGTCTTTCCAGACAGACTCTAAATATAGGAGTGTTTTGTTCAGTATGAGGAATTTAATAAACCTAAGAGAGCATACCAAATAAGGAAACACCCTGTAACCAGCAAGAGAGTAGAATAACCTTGCAGTATGAGCACAGTTCAACAGCTTTAGGGTTTGCACAGTTGACTTTAACAGTCATGCATTGGTTATATAACAGGATATGATAAACCGGAACTCCCGTCAAATTGGTGGATGGTGCCTTTTTGTGTAATGTAACAGAAGGTGCAATAACTTGGAGGTAATCATTAATGGGGAGCAGGGAGCAAGAATGGATCTAAGGTTGCGTCTCACTGCTTCCTCAGTGGTTGTGTCTTGGCTTGTCCCTTGGGATTGAAGGTGACTGGTTTCCACTCCTGTTCTGGGGTGACTGATGAGGCCAGTGTGGGACCCAAAGACAGGGCAGTAGGTGCAGAGATTTCCCAAGACACCTAAGGATGTGCCGGGGCAGTCCGCACCTTCTCCACTATGAGCAGGTATGGGCCAGTGTTTCCCATCCTCTGATGGGGTCAACAAGGGTGTTGCATTTCCTCAAGGAGACTTTGAGCAGATCCCTGAATCTTTCCCTCTGTCCACCCTGGGTCTACTCCCAGGGATGAGCTCGAATGGAGAGTCTGGTTTAGGGGTTTGGGATTAGTGTGGGCCATCCAGCTTAACTGGGTTGTACCTAGGGCCTTGAATGCCAGGGATGTTGGCCTAGGAGAGGACACTGATGTGGCTCACATCCTCATGGATTTGGAGGCCTATACAGAGACACTGTGCGGGATATTTCTTCAGACCATAGAACATATGTTATAGCACAGTACAGGCCCTTCAGCCCATGATCTTGTGCCAATCTTTCAACTTACTCCACAATCAATCTAACCCCTCCCTACCACAGAGCCCTCCATTTTTCTACCATCCATGTGTCTATCTAAGAGTCTCTTAAATGACCCTACTGTGTCTGCCTCTACCACTGCCCCTGGCAGGGTGTTCCATGCACCCATTCCTCTCTATGGAAAAAACTATCTTTGACACCCCCTCTATACTTGCCTTAAATCCCATTAAAATAATGCCCCCTCGCATTAGCCATTTCCATCCTGGGAAAAAGACTCTAGCTGTGCACTTGATCTATGCCTCTTATCATCTTGGAAACCCCCTTTGTTCCAAAGAGGAAGCCCTATCTTGCTCAACCTATCCTCAGAAGACATGCTGCATCCTGGTAAATCTTTGCACCTTCTGCCTGTGATTGACTGGGCTGTATCCACACTTTCTTTAGACTTTTCCATTCCTGGGCATTGGTGTTTCCATATCAGGCCAGTGGTGTGCAATTGGTAAACTCAGTCGTACACTGAGATGTTCAGATTGTGTCCAAGACCACAAGAGCAAAGGTCGAGTTAACAATGACGAATCCAGCCATAGGGAACAGGTTGATGTCAGTTATTGGCACTGCTCTAAACTCAGGAGGTCAGTCTGGGAAAGGTACACACAAAGTTTACCCAGGATCGAACTCGATCAAGACCTGTGAATGCCCATTGTCTGGAGAGTTGTGGAGCGTGGGAGAGGTTGACACAGCAGAGAGGGATTACCAATGAAAGTGAGGCACTTCCTCTCTCAAAGGGGACCGTCCACAACCACTGGTAGATGGAGCCGTAGGCTCCAGTTGTAAGAGTTCAGACCAATCACATCTTATTAAATGGAAGGGCGGGTTCGAGTGATCAACTTTGCTCGTGTTCCTTACGTTCTGAACTTTAGGAGATTTGAAAACAGAGATTCACTTGATCCTCTTCCCAGCTTCGAGCTGCAAGACTCGGCAAGCTTGCCGGGTTAGGATCTTGTTTCTCTTGGCCTTATTCCAAAGTTTGGGACCAACTCTTGAGTCACAAAGGTTGAACAGAAAACACGGACCCATCAATACATTTGAAAAATGATAAACCAAAGTTAATTGTGGTGGTGATGTGATACCTCAAGAAGACAAGGTTGGTGCAGCGAGAGACACAGGCCTCACTAGCCATCAAGACTGTTGGATGGCAATTAGCCAATCGGATGAGGCATTCGATTCCAGTTATGGACCATGTGTGTAGGAGAGGAAGAGGGGGTTACGGAGGGTGTTAAGACTGAGGGGCCGTGTGAGATGGCTAACAATGTGTGGCAAGCACAGAACAGTGTTGCAAATAGATCTTTGTGTTTATACTGCAGCAACAAGAGCAAGACCCGACGAACCTGTACATCTCCAACCTGCCGCCATCCATGGATGAGCAGGAACTGCAGAATATGCTCAAGCCCTTTGGACAAGTCATTTCCACCAGGATACTGCGGGATGCCAACGGTGCCAGCCGAGGGGTTGGTTTTGCAAGGTGAGAGTGCTTTGGGTCGCCCTGTAGTTCCCTGGTAAAGATTCTGCTGCTCACTTGTTTGCTGCAAACTTGTTCACAGTTCATCAAAGTTTCCATTTTCAGTTCCCCACTCCATCTCTGCAAGCTCCTCCAGGTTTCCAAGCATCTGCAGAAATTAAATCTGCTGATGCTCCATACTGCACCACCACAGGACATGCCTTGAGCTTCCAAAACCCGAGGCTCTGGAATCCCCTCACTACCTCTCCCCCACCAGTCTACGTGCTTTACGACATTCCATCAAACTGTGCTTTTGGTCATGTATTCCATCACATTTCCAAGCGCAGTGACAAACCTCACCATACATGACAATAAACTTAACCTGTATCTCCCTCTGTAGCTCAGCACCGGTGTTCAAGTGGAGTCATAGAGCTGACAGCACGGTAAAAAGCCCTCCAGCCCAACTCATCCATGCTGACCAAGTGTTTACCTGAGCTGGTCTCATTTCCCCCATGTTTGGCCCATATCCCTCTCAACCTTTTCTATCCATATACCTGTCTTAATTAATATATTAATAAACAATTCCTGGTATTTCAGCGCAGTGATAATCCTGCCCACCTCGTAGTGCACGTTTCTCTGTAATCGGCACTTGGTACCCGACCTTCATGAGTTCGGCCACACTCTGCACAGAGTCTCTATGGGGTCATGGCTGAGGTGTGACAGTTACCCTGCAGTCAACCGCCATATCTACCAGTTTCTTTTGGAGCAGTGACAATCTCAGCCAATTTGTGCTTCCCTCCAATGACTCCCACATTCTTCGAGGGCTGCACCGCAGCAGCCAGTATAAAGTGGTGTTCCAGGAGGATAGCGTGGTATTACAGTGCCAGTGATCGGGGTTCAATTCCTGCCATGTCTGTAAGAAGTTTGTGCGTTCTCCCCCTTACTGCTTGAGTCTCCTCCAGGTGCTCCGATTTCTCCCACATTCAAATAAAAAAGACGTACGTGTTGGTTAATTGTGGGCATGCTGTATTTGCGAGGGAAGCATGACGAGTCTTGCGGGCACATCCTTGGACTGTATTGGCCATTGACACAAACAACAATGTTTCAATGTACAAGTGACAAATAAATCTGGAATCTTTAAGATCTGGTAAGTGATGGGTGGATCCAGGTGAGGAGGGGCGATCGGCAGACAGAGGAGGGAAGAAGTAGAGATAGTGATGGGTGAGAGGTGGCAAAGGACTACAGACGGTGGGATCTGATAGAAGGGGAAGGTGGAGCATGGAACCAATCCATTATCTTGGTATGGACAGTGATCAGTGATAAGGCTTTTCAGCTGTGACAGCACAGGCCAGTCTGCCTCAAACTATACAATGCAGTGCAGGTAGACAAATAAGCTGCAAGGGCAATGACAAGGTAGATTGTAAGATCAAGATTGAGAGATTAAGGGTTCATCTTTATCATATGAGAGGGCCCTTCAAGAGTCTGATAACAGTGAGATAGAAGCTTGAGCTTGCTGGTACATACTCTCAAGCTTTTGTTTCTTCTGCCCAATAGGAGTAGGCTGAAGGGAAAATGACCAGGAAAGGAGGGGTCCTTACTTATGCAGTGGGAACTGTAGACAGAGTCAGTGGAGAAGAGGCTGGTTTGTGTAATGGACTGGGATGTGTCCACAACTCTGGAATTTCCTGTGATCTTGGGCTGAACAGTTGCTGAACCAAGCTGTGGTGAATCGGGATAGGATGCTGTCTGTGGTGCATCTGTAAAAATTGGTGAAGGTCAGCAGTGACGTGTCGAATTTCCTTAGGAAGTAGAAGCCTTGGTGAACTTTCTTGGCCATAATGTCCACGTGGCTGGACCAGGACAAACTATTGGTGATATTTACATCCAGGAACTTGAAGCTCTCAACCATCTCCACGTCTGCACCATTGATACAGCAAGGGGTGTATACTCTACCCTACTACCTGAAGTCAGTGAAGTCCAGCTTCATCTGTGGAATAGCATCCCACTTGGGTTGTTTTCCCTGGAGCATCAGAGGCTGAGGGAAACCTGATAGAGGTTTATAAAATTATGAGAGGCAGAGATAGAGTACACAATCAGAATCTTTTTTCCCTAGATTCTAAATGTTAAATACTAGAGGGCTTGCTTTTAAGGGTCGAGGGGTAAGTTTTTAAAAAATGAGTGCGGCACAGAGAGTGGTGTGTGTCTGGAATGGGCTGCCAGTGGAGGTATATAGTGGTGTTTACAAGGCTTTTAGGAGGGCACATGAATATGCAGAGGGATGGGGGGGATAAGGCTCATGCGTAGGCAGAAGGATTTTGTTTAGTTAGGCATTGTGCTCGGCACAGACATTGTGGGCTGATCGGCCTGTTCCTGCTCCATGTTCTATTATACAGGAATTAGTAGAGTCAGTGGCTGGGGAACTGCAGGTGGGCAAGAGCAGAGGGTGAAGCATCCACAGTTATGTGCACAGAAGGACACACATGGGCACTGAGGCACCACATTGCTTCACAGCAATGAGCCCATTCTCTGCTTTGGCTTTTGTGCTTTGCTTGGGCTCCTGTAGAAGACGGTGACAGGACAGAGCGGGGATGAAACTGTCTCCTTCAGTCTGTCATAACTCCCTTCAGGGAGAGCAACTGAGAACTGTCAACACTGTTACGTTGGGGGCTGACAGTCCTGCTTCTTGTGCATGCTGGGATATCATGGAGTGTCCCTCACTGACAGTAGCTGGGATTACATGTCCACACATCTATGTTTTATCAATGTTTTCTATTATTCACCACCCCCTTTTTGGTTGCTCACAATTGCTGGGCCTTGCAAGACCATAAGATACAGGAGCAGGAGTAGGCCATTCAGCCCAACAAGTCTGCTCCACCATTAATTTATGGATGATTTTTTTCTCAACCTCATTCTCCTGCCTTCTTCCTCAAAGTCCTCATCCCATAGCCATTTGAGAACCTATCGATTTCTGCCTTACTAGGCCTCCACTGCTTTCTATGATAACAAATTCCACAGATTCACCACCCTTGGGCTGAAAAATTTTCCTCCTCATCTCAGTTCTAAAGGTTCGTCCCTCTATTCTGAGGCTGTGTTACACCAAACACTCCTCATACATTAAGCCTTTCACTCATGGACATTACCAAGTCTGCAATCAAGTCCCCCAACTTGACTCAGCTGTGAAGATCCTGCCCCTGTCCCACTTGTTACCTGGTAGCGCTCTCAGAACTACCTCACACTCCCTCCCTCTGCCACTCAGAGATCTGTCATGTCGCAGTTCAACAGACACCTCAAATTGCCATGTCCCCAACATCCTTCCTTCTCCCCCCTCTTCCCTCTCCCAATGCAATGAGGTAACACACAATAGTGTTAGCGATTGGTAATGGTGGCATCGCCAGCTGCATGTTACGCCATGTTTATTTGGTTTTCAGCCATCTCTCCAACCCACTATGTCACTATAATTTACACATCTTTTCTCTCACACCTATCTTGATCCCAAGTTCCATAGTCTCTCCTACTTCTGGCTTGGTTTATTAGTGCCCAACTTGAATTCATTACCCTAAATTCTGGTCTCAAAAGAAACCTCTCACTTCAATGAACCCTGTCAAACCTTTGCATAGTCATACCAGCCTTGATCTGGTCACCGGTTAGACTTAAGAATTAGGGGTGGGACGTCTTGATGGGTAAATGGTCTGGGAAATAAATGGAGGATGAGGATTGACGGGAGTGCTCTGAGAGTTGGCATTAGCTATTTATTGTCCAAAGAACAGCTGCAGTCTTCTGGTGAAGGGGCTATTCGGGAGGGAGTTCTGGCATTTTGATCCAGTGTTTTTCTTTATTTATTGGGATGCAGCGTGGAATAGCACAGCAACCCACTAATTTAACCCAAGCCTAATCACAGGACAATTTACAATAACCAATTAACCTACCAACTGGTATGTCTTTGGACTGTGGGAGGAAACAGAAGCACTCGGAGGAAACCCACGCAGTCACAGGAAGAACGTACAAACTCCTTACAGGCAGCATCTGGAATTGAACCTGAGGTGCCTGTACTGTAAAGCATTGTGCTAACCACTGTGCTACCATGGTGTTGAAGTACTAGTAATATATCAGTATACAGTCTGAAATATTAGTATGACATGCAAGTTGTTATCTGCCCTTACCTTCCTTGCTGGTAGATGGTAGGTTTGGGTTTGGGAAGTGCTGTCAGTGAGTAACCGCAGTGCATTTTGCAGAAGGTGCACCCTGTGCACCAGTGATTGAGGGAGTGAGTGCTTAGTGTGGCGGGCTGCTGTGACCTGAATGCTGTTGTGTTTTTCCATAAAATATACTGCTGTCACAGTGTTTCAAATTAACAGCCGGCTTTATCCTGGCCACCAAAATTCATCACACAAAGAAACTTTCCTATCTTGTTGACTCAAGAGATTCAGCGGATGCTGGGAATCTAGAGCTACACACACGTGCCGGAGGAACTCAGCAGGACAGGCAGCATCTATGGAAAGGAATAAGCAGCTGACGTTTCAGGCCGAGACCCTTCGTCAGGACTGGAAAGGAAGGGGGAAGATGCCAGAATCAAAAAGGTGGTGGGGGGAAGGGAAGAAGGTCACCTGTTGTGAAGGTGAATGAGTCACACAGGGACTGAAACTGTAGAAGTAAAACCAAAGGTGACTAGCAGGCATTATTTTGGAGACACTGTCATGAAATTCAACACCACAGTGACACGTTTTAAATACAAAGGTAACAACAAGCGATTAACTACGAGTTCAATGGCTTTGATTATCCACTTTAACATTCTGTCTAGACACGTAATTTTGCAGGATTAAACATTTACGATGGGAGCACATCTCAACTGGTTACAGTATTGAGTTTACTGGATAAACAGCCATAATATTAATTTACAAATCAGAGTTGTCCTGAACCGTGTGTTAAGTGGCAGGGATGTCTTTAATGATGTGCTAATTCTGGAGATGGCTACTTAATGCCTTTCCTGACTTCATCATGAGGGTTTCAATGAGGACCAGTTAACAGGTGGGTAGGAAAGGTAAAGGGCTGGAGAGGAAGGAATCTGATAGGAGAGGAGAGTGGAACATAGGAGAAAGGGAAGGAGGAGGGACACCAAGCAGAGGTGATAGGCAAGTGAGGAGAAGAGGCCAGAGCGGTGGGGAATGGAAGAAGAGAGAAGGGGGAGGGAAAAAATATTGGAAGTTGGAGAGTTCGATGTTCATCTCATCAGGTTGGAGGCTACCTAGATGAAATATGAGGTGCTGCTCCTCCACCCTCTTGAGTGGCCTCATTGTGGCAAAAGAGGAGGCCGACATGTTGGAATGGGAATGAGAATTGGAATGTTTTGTACCAGGAAGTTACGTTTTTGGCAGATGGAGTGGATGTGCTTGACAAAGTGGTCCCCCAGATTACATCAGGGCTCTGCAATGTAGAGGAGGCCTCACCTGGAAGGACTGTTTGGCGCCCTGAATGGTGTTGAGGGAGGAGGTGAATGGGCAAGTGTAGCACATCAGTCAGGGTTATGTCAAGGTAGCAGGAAGATGATGCGAGTGCAGGAGTTTGGGAAATGGAAGAGATGCAGGCAAGGGCAGCATCAATGATGGAGGAAGGGAAACTCCATTCTTTGAAGAAGGACGATATCTTGGTTGCAGGAGGGGCAGGAATGTTCCGGGCTTCTGTTGTTTTAGATGTCAAACGCCACAGAGTGGGAAGGATTAAAGGGGGAGTGGTGACACTACTAGTCAGGGAAAATGTCACAGCAGTGCTCCGTCAGGACAGACTGGAGAACTCGTCCAGTGAAGCTTTATGAGTTGAATTGAGGAATAAGATAGGTGTGACAATGTTATTGGGATTATATTGTAGACCACCCAACAGTCCGCAGGATTTAGAGGAGAAAATTTGTAGAGAAATTGCAGACTGTTGCAAGAAATATAAGGTTGCGATAGTGGGTGATTTGAACCTTATATCGACTGGGAATCCCATACTGTAAAAGGGCTGAATGGGAAAAGAGTTTGTCAAATGTTTTCAAGAAAGTTTCCTCAATCAGTGTGTAGAAGTCCCAATGAGAGAGAGAGATCTCATTAGTGAATGAGACAGGGCAGGTTACAGAAGTTTGTGACGGGGAACACCTTGCATCTCATGATCATAATGCTTTTCATTTCAGGGTAATTATAGAAAAGGATAGGTCTAGTCTTCAGGTTGAGATTCTAAATTGGAGAAAGGTCAATTTTGATGGTATCAGAAAGGATCTGGCCAAGTGTGGATTGGGACAAGCTGTTTTCTGGCAAAGATGTTCTTGGTAACTGGGAGGCCTTCAGAAGTGAAATTTTTAGAGTATTCAGGTTGTATGTGCCTGTCAGAATAAAAAGCAAGGATAATAGGTTTATGAAACCTTAGATTTCAAGAGATATTAAGGCCCTGGTTAAGAAAATAAAGGAGGTGCACAACAGGAGGTATGGGCATGCAGGAACAAATGAGGAACTTGAGTATAAGAAATGCAAGAGAACACTTAAGAAGAAAATCGTAAGGGTTAAAAGAAGGCGTGAGGTGAAGGAGGCAAGGTGAAGGAGAATCCCAAGGGATTCTACAGATATATTAACAGCAAAAGGATAGAAAGCGGAAAAATTGGTCATTTGGAAGATCAAAGTGGTAATCTATGTGTGGAGTCAAAAAAGATGGGGGGGCTTTGAAATGGATTTTCTGCGTGTGGACAATGGACACAGAATCTGTAGATGTGATGAAATGCAGCAGCAAGGATATGGACCCTGTACAGATTACAGAGGAGGAGTTGTTTGCTGTTATGAGGCAAATTAGGGGTGGATAAATCCCCAGGGCCTGACAAGTTGTTCCCTCAGACTCTGTAGGAGGCAAGTGCAGAAATTGCAGGAGCCCTAGCAGAGATACTTAAAACATCATTAGGCACAGGTGAGGTGCCAGAGAATTGGTGGATAGCCAATGTTTTTTTTTGTTGTTTAAGAAAGGCTCTAAGAATAAGCCAGGAAATTATGGGCCAGTGAGCCTGACATCAGTAGTGGGAAATTTATTGGAAGGTATTCTAAGGGACCGGATATAGAGTACAGGTGGCCCCCACTTTTCCTACGTTCGCTTTACAACAACTCGCTGTTACAAAAGACCTACATTAATACCTGTTTTCGCTAACCAAAGAGAATTTTCGCTTCTATGGCTTTATACATGTGTTTACCTTGAGAAAGACTACAATGACCGTGAAGCCTTGTGCGGGCAGTTGTTTGTGCATGCGTGTACGTGCGTATGTGTGTATGTGCCGATTTTTTTTTCTCTCCAGATCGATTTTGGCTCACTGTCTTCCTGAGTTTGATAAGTGAAACTACACTGTACCTACAATATTTCTACTTTATATAGGGTGTATATTTATCATATCATTCCTGCTTTTACTATACGTTAGTGTTATTTTAGGTTTTATGTGTTATTTGCTTTAATTTGGTAGGTTATTTTTTTGGGTCTGGGAACGCTCAAAAATTTTTCCAATATAAATTAATGGTAATTGCTTCTTCGATTTACGACATTTCGGATTACAAACGGTTTCATAGGAACGCTCTACCTTCGGATTGCGGGGGAAACCTGTGTAAGTATTTGGATAGACAGGGACTGATTATGGATAGTCAACATGGCTTTGTGCATGGGAGGTCGTGTCTAACCAATCAGAGTTTTTTGAGGAAGTTACTAGGAAAGTTGATGAAGGCAAGGCAGTGGATGTTGTCTACATGGACTTTAGCAAGGCCTTTGACAAAGTCCCGCAAGGAAGGCTGGTCAAGAAGGTTCAGTCACTTGGCATTCCAGATGAGGTAGTAAATTGGATTAGACATTGGTTTTGGGAGAAGTCAGAGTGGTAATAGATGGCTGACTGTCTGACTGGAGGCCTGTGACTCGTGGAGTGCCATAGAAATGTACCACTTGGTAGGTTAATTGGTAATTGTAAATTGTGCTATGATTAGGCCAGGAATAAATTGAAAGATTGCTTGGTGGTGCAGCATAAAGAACCAGAAGGGCCTATTCCATACTGAATCTCAATAAGTAACTAAATAAATGATCTGTTTGAGAATGTGATAAACTGGATCAGCAAATTTGTGGGTGACAGCAAGATTTGGGGTGTAGTGGACAGTGAGGAAGATTATCATTGGGATCTGGACCAACTGGAAAATTGAGCTAAAAACTGGCAGATGGGATTTAATGCAGAGAAGTGTGAGGTGTTGCACTTCAGGAGAACAAACCAGGGTAGGTCTTACACAGTGAATGGTAGGGCACTGAGGAATATGGAAGAACAAAGGAATCTGGGAATACAGATCCAAAATTCCTTGAAAGTGCTGTCACAGGTAGATAGAGTCGTAAAGAATGCTTTTGGCATATTTGCTTCCACAAATCAATGTATTGAGTACAGGAGTTGGGATGTTGTGTTAAAATTGTGTGGCAATAAATTCCACAGATTGTGGTGAAATAAGTTCCAATTCATCTCTATTCTAAAGAGATGTCTTTATATTTTAAGACTGCTGTCTGGTCCTAGACTCTCCCACTATAGGAGACATCCTCTCCATGTCCACTCTAAGCCTTTCAATGTTTCATACATGTCAATGAGATCCCTCCTTCTTCTTCTAAAGACCAATGAGTACAGGCCCAGAGCCATCAAATGCTCCTCATGCATTATTAACCCTTTCATTCCTGGGATCATTCTCGTAAACCTTCTCTGGACCCTCTCCAATGCCAGCACACCCTTTCGTGGATAATGGTCCTGATGAAGGGTCTCGGGCCGAAACGTCGACAGTGCTTCTCCTTATAGACGCTGCGTGGCCTGCTGCGTTCCACCAGCATTTTGTGTGTGTTGTTTGAATTTCTAGCATCTGCAGATTTCCTCGTGTTTACAATACTCCAAGTGTGGTCTGACCAGTGCCTTATAAAGCCTCAGCATTATATCCTTGCTTTTATGTTCTAGTCCTCTAGAAATGAATGCTAATATTGCATTTGCCTTCCTCACCACCAAGTCAACCTGCAAGTTGACCTTTAGAGAATCCTGCACGAGGACTCACAAGTCCCTTTGCAGCTCTGATTTCTGAATTTGCTCCCTGTTTAAAAAATATTGTAAAGGATGTCCTAGTCAACCCTTTGCTATTTAATTTTTATTTTGTGTAGGATGGAATCTACAGAGAAGTGTGAAGCAATCATTGCTCATTTCAATGGGAAATTCATTAAGATGCAACCAGGAGTTCCAGGTGAGTCAATTTCAAGTAAATTTCACCTATTGGGGTTGGGGTGGAGCAGGGATAGCAGGCCCATATTTAGGATCATGGGGCAGTGTGGGATGAGGGGTTGGGGAGGGCTGTTTGCACAAGTCCCCCCCCCCCCCCCCGTCCTCCAGCATGTTTGCCAACACTCTTTGTCCTTGCAGCTCCTTCAGAACCTCTGCTGTGCAAGTTTGCAGATGGTGGGCAGAAGAAACGACAGAATCAGAACAAGTACCTGCAGAATGGCAGAGCCTGGCCCAGAGACGGAGAGCCGGTAAGGAGTGTTGCTTGCATCTGTTCCCCACCCACCCACCCTCCCGGGCTCCTTCATCAGCCACTGCAAGGGCAGTGTGAGGCAAGTCTGCAACAACAGAAGCTCCCCTCGCCACCCCCTTTTGACCCTAGAACGGGCACATGTCACTGACCTATATTACTTATGCAGGCTCTCTTGCTCCCCCCACTTCATAGAGTTGGGTTTATTCCTTAATTGCCGCCCTTTTCCAACCTCATATCCTTCCCCACCCCCTATTCGCCCACCACCTCACGTCTACTGAAACCCACCAACTGCCTGTTAAGAAGCCCCTCTGATTCCATAATTCCCATCCTTCTCTCCAAATTTTATCCCAGTCTCACCCGTCCTCGTTTCTGTTATTGCTTCCAATTCTCTGAGATCGGTACCTTCCTCCAATTCTGGCCATTTGATCCTCCCTGAATTGCGCCACTGTTAGCAGCTGTACTTTCAGCGGCCTGGGCCGCCAAGCTGTGGTGCTACCCTTTCTCATCTTTTTAGGAAACTCCTCAAAGCTTGCCTGTTTGATTGAGCTTTTTGTTATTTGCCCCAGTGTCCCTTTCTATGGCTCGGAGTTCAATTCTGTCTGATAATGCCCTAAAGAAACACCCTGGATGACTTACTATAGAAAACTCTCGGCCATTTGGCACCCATGGGGAATGGAAGTCATTGCATGCATGGGAATTGCTCATAGAACTATTACTGTAAATCACACACTGGCATTCTATTCATAAACCTTCAAATAAATAGGCAGACTATATGTCATCTCCTTACCCTTTAAAATAACAATGCGTTGCACTGTGATTCTGTATTTTAGAGCTATTATTATTGCTGTATTTCTATAATGTTGTAAAATATGGTAAAAATAAATCAAATGAATGACTGCACTCACTATCATATTATATCCTAAATCTTCAAAGTGGATCTTGCTGCTCATCAACTGACAGCTGCAAGTCTCTCATGTATCAACATCAATACTCTAAAAATGTCTCTTTACATTTGTTTTGCATAACACTTGAAATAAAATTCACTAGTTGAGCTTATCTTACTGCAAAAAACAATCTTATCCAAGCTATATAGGTTAACCTGGGCTAGATTACCACTTAAAGTAAAATCTCTTCATTCTAAATGCCTGACGATCAGTGTAATATATTTACTGTGTTCATCAGAGCTTTTGTGAGTCAAAACTGAAGCCTGAAGAGATTTTGGCTGACTAGCCTTCTTGCCATTTTGGTGAGAACTCTGATGGTTGTCCATTATATCCGATGACAGGAAACCTGTTTGGGAGAGTTTTTAAAGTAGGAATGCCGTTGCACTTGGGCAGTTCCACTCTCTCGACCTCGGAAGTCTGGGTCCAGTGGTACGAGCAAGCGTCACAAACTGGGGTCTTCCTTGGCTGCAGTGGATAGCCATGACGTCTTCTGTGCCTTGTCATGCTCTTCCCTCGCCACAGAGTGTTGCAGTATCACCTTCCTCATTGTTGACCGCATTCACCCAGTCCACCAGAGCTGACTTCACATGCTAGGGCAGGCATGTCCCTTTCTCACCAGGGTATGAGGCTGCCAGCTACCCTCACCTGGTTTAGCCCACCTGTCGAAGCGGTGTACTGGGCTGTGGCTGCTGTCGCATGCCAACAGCTACTTGGAGCCACGGGTGAGAGCTGAGTGTCCGGTGGGGACCAAAGGTGAGCTGTTCCAGATTGGACACGTCAAGCCCATTCACCAGTGGGGCTACCCTTCCCTTCACATCCTGTACACCCCATGAGAACTCTAGATGCATAAGTACTAAACAAGTGAGGGCTGACTACATATTAAAGCCACTAAAGAAATGCAGGTTGTCATTGTTGTCCCCCCTGACCAAATTCCAGATGCGAGCAGCTCCTTCAGAACCTGTGGGTGACGGGGCCATCTCATGTTGTACTGAATACACACCATCCTCTGGTGTGAAAAACTACCACTCAGATCCCTTTTAAACCTTTCCCCTCTTACTTTGAATTAGTGCCCTCTAGTTTTTGATTCCCTTTCCCTGGGAAAAAGACTGTGTGTATTCACCCTATCTAAGCCCTCATGATTTTATACACCTCTGCAAGATCACCCCTCAGTCTCCTACACTCCTAGGAACACAGTCCTAGCCCACCCAACCTTTTCCTGTAACTCATACTCATACTCAAACTCATACTGTAACTCATACCATCAAGTCTTGGCAACATTCTCAAAACATCTTCTTTGCACTCTTTTGGTCCAGAAACATTGAGTTCCTCCAGCAGTTAGTTTATTTTTGCTCTTGTGTCTCTGTCCTGTTCTAAGTGTCGTATTTAGCATTAGACATGTAGGTAAGTCACATCTGAGATGTCACTGTACATATGTTATGATGCTTGCTAGTTTGTTGTGAAGGAGTTGGTACAAGTTCTGAAGAGCTCCATAGTTATCCACTGCAGTCATGCTATTGTGACATTGGACTACCTTGCAGTACATTATATAAGAAGATTTAATATTTTAAGGTTGAAGGTACAGAAGCCTGAAGTCCCACATCACCAGGTTTAGGAATAGCTATATCCCTTCTACTATTCGATTCTCGAACCAACGGGCACATTCCTAATTACTACCTCAGTATTGCAACCCTATGACAACTTCGATCACTTTGCCCAAAAATTGACTTCCTTTGTTGTAATTGTGTTCCTTCTTGCAAATATTGTGTACAACGTGTATACAGTGTTTAATTGTTGTGGATGCTGTTTATCTGATGCTCTGTGCCTGTGATGCTGCTTCAAGTAAGTTTTTCACTGCACCTATGCACATATGTACAATAATCTCAAATTTGACTTTGCCTTTGGAATAAGAGGTATTGCTACCTGCTATGTGCCCTGTTATTAAGATAATTATAACTGATTTATTCTTTCAGGGCACAATGACACTGACCTATGACCCAACCACTGCTTTGCAAAACGAGTAAGTAAATTTGTCTCTTCTGTAATGACTCTCGCACTTGAGCTCCGGAGATTTCCCACCTCTTGAGTCCCCTTGACCCCATTCCCTAATTACAGAGGGTGAATAAGAACCTGCACTCCTACCCCTTCACCCATCCACCCCAGAGGGGCCTCCAAGGAACACCCTCTCATCACAGCCAGATTTGTGGGGTCCTAACTAAATACAGAATTTCTCTGAGAAGTTCCCCCTTCTTCTGCCTCAGCTGGAGATTGTTTCCAAAGGGAGTGTTCTAGGTTGGTCCTCAAGTAGGGGGAGGGGCGAATTTTTGTGACATCCGCCCCTTGTCGAGTGCAGAATTTCCATCCTGCTCAGCTCTCGGGCAAGGGATTAGTGGGTTACCGATCTAGGGGATGGAGCTACCTGAGGGATTGTTTGGTGAGTGATGTTAGTGCAGAGGGTGGGAAGAATGTAAAGTGTGGGTGAGTGGTTTAATTACCTTTCTGGTTTCCAATCCAGCGTTGTGCATTTTAAAAGCATGTTGGAGCATTGCACAGGGAGTAACATCGTAACATGTGACTAAGACAAAGGAATAGTGTTGGGGTTGCAAGAGCCAGCGCTGACATAAAGCACCTTGACAAGACCCACACTCAACGATTCAGGAACAGCTTCTTCCCCTCCAAAATTCTGAACGGCCCATGAACACTATCTCTCTATTCCATTTTTTAAAACTACTTAGTTTTGTAATTTATAGTCACTTTACATCTTTGCACTGTATTGCTTCTGCAGAGCCACAGATTTCATGTTATATAAATCAGAGGTAATCAATGTGATTCTGATTCAGAAAATAAGTGACACAAAATGGCCCAAAAGTGGTCATTATTGAATTTAACTCATTTTCATTGCATTTATATTTCCTTGTAGCCTATTGTTGGGGTCAGCCAGTAAAAGCAAGCTAAGAGTGGTTGTCATGGAGTGGCAATGGAGAGAAACTAGATCAAAGGACTGGATAGGGAGTAACTTAGCAATTAAGTGGTTACCAATGCCTCAAGCCTGTCTGTCTTCTGTTTTGTTCTAGATTTTATTCCAGTCCATACAGTATTGCGCCTAACAGGATGATCGCACAGACATCCATTACACCCTACATCACCTCACCTGTTTCCTCATTTCAGGTGAGTGCTTGGAGTTAACCTTGTAAAAAGGCAGGAAAACAACCTCTAGGGTCCTTTTACATGCAAATCCAGGATAATTATGCAAGGAGCTCTGAAGAAAAGAGCTTAAGAAAAAAAATCAATAAGCAATATAATTTATTAGTTTTGTAACCATTGGAGATCAGGAACAAAGACTGCGTGGCTCTCAATCGAGATCCTTCAAAGTTGTCGCGCAAGTTGACAGGGTGCTTAAGAAGGCTTATGGTATCCTGGCCTTCATTAGTCAGGGTTCTGAATTCAAGAGCTACGAGGTAACGTTGCAGTTCTAGTTAGACCACACATGGAACAATACAGTCACCTCATTATAGGAAGGATGTAGAAGCTTTAGAGAGGGTATAGAAGAGATTTACCAGTATACTGCCGAGATTAGAGAATATCTAGGTGTTTTTTCTTCAGCGCAAAGGAGGGTGGGAGGCATTTTGATAGATATGCATAAAAAGAGGCATAGTGTGGTCAACTAGAACCTTTTACCCTGGGCGGCAATGGCCAGTACCAGAGGCATCCATTTAAGGTGAGTGGAGGAAGGTTTAGGGGAGATGTTAGAGTTAGGTTTCTTACACAGAGAGTGGTGGGTGCCTGGAATGCAGTTCTGGGAGGTGGGGGTAGAGGCAGGTACATTAGGGACATTTAAGAGACTGTTCGGTAGGTTCATAGATGAAAGGAAAGTGGAGGGTTATGGGCTGTGTAGGAGGGATGGGTTAGATTTATTGTGAAATAGATTTATATAGGTCAGTGCAACATTGTGGGCCAAAGGGTCTGCCATCGGTTGTAGAGTTCCATGTTAACCTGTTGAATTCAACAGTCTCTTTTCCCTTTCCAGTTGGGGTGGCAAGGAGGACAGAAACTGGCTTTAAAGGACGGGTCAAAGGAAGGGAAGTCATGTGATCACACCGCTGGGACACGCCAGAGTTGTCAACTGTATTATCAGACTTGGAAAGGGTAGAAGTGAAAGGCAAAACAAATTTTAAGTTTAAAGTGACACACAAGTTGCTTTTAAAAGGCTTGTAAGGATAATAAAAGAGTAACAGCAAAACACAAGAAATTTTCATATATGTTATAGTTTTTCTTTGAATTGCATCACTGGGTTCCATAACATCTAAGAGGACTGCTTTTGCACCTCTTCCAAAAAATGGCATCTGCATTGACATGGTGGTTGCCAATTTAGTTGACTGGTGGCTTAAGTTCAAATGCTACCAGGCAGATGGGAATTTAAATTGTTTAAAAAAGAGTTTTTGTACAATAATCTATTAAATGGGATGCCACAGTAGCATAGCTGTTAGCGTAGTGCTATTAAAGTCAAGTCAAGTCACTTTTATTGTCATTTCGACGATAACTGCTGGTACAGTACGTAGTAAAAATGAGACAACGTTTTTCCAGACCAGGGTGTTACATGACACAGTACGAAAACTAGACTGAACTACGTAAAAAACAGCAACACAGAGAAAGCTACACTAGACTACAGACCTACACTGGACTGCATAAAGTGCACAAAAACAGTGCAGGCATTACAATAAATAATAAACAGGACAATAAGGCAAGGTGTCAGTCCAGGTTTCGGGTATTGAGGAGTCTGATAGCTTGGGGGAAGAAACTGTTACATAGCTCTTACATAAAGCTCGGGACATCGGAGTTCAGTTCTGGAGTCCTCTGTAAGCAAGTTTGGACATTTCATTCCGTGTGTGCGTGGGTTTCCTCTGGGTGCTCCAGTTTCCTCCCACAGTCCAAAGACGTACCATTTAGTAGGTTAATTGGTTATTGTAAATTGTCCTGTGGTTAGGTTAGGGTTAAATCGGTGGGTTGCTGAGTGGCGTGATTCAAAGGGCCAGAATGGCCTGTTCCGCGCTGTATTTCTTAATAAAGTAAGATATCCTCTGAGAGCTCTACCTTCCTCCAATTCTGACCTCTTGCTCATCCTTGAGGATATTCGCTCTACTACTATCAGGTCTGTCATATTTGATTAGGGAGCTTAAGATAAAGGAACCCTTAGAAGTCAGTGATGATACAGGTGGCCCCCGCTTTTCGAACGTTCGCTTTACGACAACTCGCTGTTACAAAAGATCTACATTAGTACCTTTTTGGTTTTCACTAACCAAAGAGGATTTTCGCTTTTACAAAAATAAGATGCCCGCTTTATACGTGTGTTTACCCTGAGAAAGAATACAATGACCGTGAAGCCTTGTGCGGGCTGTTGTTTGCGCATGTGTGTACGTGCTGATTTTTTTTTCTCCAAATCGATTTTGGCTCACTGTCTTCCCGAGTTTGATAAGTGAAACTACACCGTACCTACAATATTTCTACTTTATATAGGTTGTATATTTATCATATCATTCCTGCTTTTACTATATGTTAGCGTTATTTTAGGTTTGCTTTGATTTGGTAGGTTATTTTTTTGGGTCTGGGAACGCTCAAAAATTTTTTCGATATAAACTAATGGTAATTGCTTCTTTGATTTACGACATTTCAGATTACAAAAGGTTTCATAGGAATGCTCTACCTTCGGATTGCGGGGGAAACCTGTAATATGATAGAATTCACCTTGCAGTTTGAGAGGCAGAAGCTAAAATCAAGTGTATCAGTACAGGTAGTCCCTGACTTACGGACAACTCATACTTACGAACTGAGGAAGGAGAACGCCGTCCACCATTTTAAGTCGTTGCCGTTGACACTGTGTTGAGTGTTTAACTTTGTATTTGGCTTAAATTTTTCATAGTAAGATTCACCCTGACCCCGCCGCCCGCCCCCCCCACCCCGTTCCAGTCGGCTGGTGGCGCAGTGAGATCAGCGCCGGGCTGGATAACGGAGGTT
This sequence comes from Hemitrygon akajei, assembly GCF_048418815.1. Lineage (NCBI taxonomy): Eukaryota > Metazoa > Chordata > Chondrichthyes > Myliobatiformes > Dasyatidae > Hemitrygon > Hemitrygon akajei. Next base: position 20,176,034 of record NC_133141.1, on the reverse strand, counting down.
CCCAAGTTCAATCCAGTGACAGACCACTCCTGTGCCGGGTTGATGTCGATCCAGTGACTCCCGTACCATCCGTGCTGGGTTGATGTCGAGCTCGCAACTCGACCTCATCAAAAAAAACACTGCCACCTCCAGTTTAAATTCCCACGCGGAATTTTGTGGACAATCAAATGCCCAAACCCAGCACAGCCCCCAGTTGTCCCATTCAGCCTGTCTCAGTGCAGTGGTCGTTAGGACCCAGCGGACCTTGGGAACCGGCGGAGCTCAGGACCCGCCGCCCGCAGTGTTTCTGTTCCATTGACAGGAAGCGATCGCGATTGAATATAAAGTGGAAATAATAAAGCGTTTGGAAAGAGGTGAAATGCCATCGGTCATTGGAAAAGCGTTAGGCTACAGTCGGTCAACGATCGGAACAATTTTAAAGGATAACGGATAAAGTGAGAATAATGAAGCATGTGAAACACCCTGACCCGATGAAAGCTACAATTATTACTAAGCAACACAGTGGTTTAATTATTGGAATGCATATGTTTCTTAAGTGTTTTATATGCATAGAAAGGTAAAATATATACTATATACTAAGACAAGCGTTTGACTAACTAACGCTAAATAATACCGGATGTTCTTGTTCCGACTTACGTGCAAATACGACTTAAAGAGGGACTCAGGAACGGAACTCGTATGTAACCCGGGAACTGCCTGTGTTACAATGGAGCAAAGGGAATTACAGAGGCATGAGAAAGCATTTGGCCAAAGTTGATTGAAAGGGGACACCAGCAAGGATAATGGCAGAACAGCAATGACTGGAGTTTCTGGGAGCAATTCAGAAGGTGCAGGATAGATACATCCCAAAGAAGAAGTAGTATTTTAAAGAGAGGATGAGGCAACTATGGCTGAGGAGGGAAGTCAAAGACAGCATAAAAGGAAAAGAGAGGGCATTTAATACAGCTAAAACTAATGGGAAGTTAGAGGACTGGGAAGCTTTTAAAAACCAACAGTAAGCAACTAAAAAAGCCATAAGAACAGAAAAGCTGAACTATGAAGGTAAACTAGCCAGTAATATAAAAGCAGATACCAAAGGTTTTTTCAGATATATAAAGAATAAGAGAGGTGAGAATGTATATTGGACTGCTGGAAAATTATGCTGGTGAGGTAGGAATGGAGGACAAAAAATGGCGAATGAACTGAATAAATATTTTGCGTCAGTAATCACTGTGGAAGACACTAGCAGAATGCCAGAAAGTTGAGTGTCGGGGCAAAAGTAAGTGTAGTTGCTATCACTAAGGAGAAGGTACTTAGGAAGCTGAAAGTTCTGAAGGTAGACAAGTCATCAGGACCAGATGGACTACACCCCAGGGTTCTGAAAAAAGTAGCTAAAGAGATTATTGAGGCATTAGTAATGATCTTTCAAGAATCACTAACCTGACTTCAGTGGCTGGTAAGATGTTGAAGTCCATTAATAAAGATGAGGTTTCAGGGTTTTTGGAGGCACATGATGAAATAGGCTGAAGTCAGCATGGTTTCTGCCATTTCCCTAGTTGTAACTCCAGATCCACCAATGTGGTTAGTACTTTAACAGCCTCCAGTTTGGAGGCAATTCAGGATAGACAACAGAGATGAGAAATTTCTTTTGCCAGAAGGTGGTGAATCTGTGGAATTCATTGTCACAGACGGCTGTTGAGGTCAAGTCATTGGGTGTATTTAAAGTGGAGGTTGAAAGGTTCTTGATTAGTAAGGACGTCAAAGGTGACAGGGAGAAGGTGTGATAATGGGATTATGAGGGATGATAAATCAGCCATGATGGAATGGCAGAGCAGACTCAAGGGGCCGAATGGTCTAATTCTACTCCTATGTCTTATGGTCTTATGCCTTCAGCCGCTTAGATTCAAGCTCCCTAATCTCTACCTTTCTTTTTCCTCCCTTTTGATGATTCCTAAAACTTACCTCATCATCCAAACTTTTAGTGCTGATATTTAAATTATAATCTCATTCTGTGGCTTTTTGTCAAAATTCTCCTTGACAAGACTCCTGTGAATTGACTCGGGATGTTTTACTGCAGTTCAGTATCTGACCGCACAGTGGTTAAGGTACTGAAATAGCAGCAAGAGTTCTGGCCTTTTGACCCAGAGGCATCAGTTCAAATCCTGCTGTGGTAGTTGGGAATTTAAATTTATGTATTGAATAAATCTGAAATTAAATAAGTCATGGTATTGAATTTTAGTTAATTTTATGGCATCTTTTTTAAAAAAACTTGTCATTTTAGTGATGATACTGAAGTGTGATTAAAAGCTCATTAGATCCACTGATGTCGTTCAGGGAGGGAAAATCTGCCATTGCCCTCTTTGTAACTCCAGATCCACCAGTGCGGTTAGTACTTTAACAGCCTCCAGTTTGGAAGCAATTTGAGATAGACATTAAGTGCTGGCTTCAGCTTCCGCATGCTTTAAGCCAATAACTACAAAGCATTAAAGTGATATATGAATGCAGGCTGTGTTGTTGATTGCTTTCTTGTGTTGTGGCACACACAGGTCCATAATCCCTCCTGGATGCACCATCAATCATATCTTATGCAGCCTATGGTAAGCTTTATTTTATCTATGTTCCTCCTTCAGTTTCCTGCTTCTGTCAAATGTTAGGGGTCTACCATTATCATTAGCAATAGTAACGTTTCTACTGTTAAGTCTCCTCGTGCCCTCCTTTCTTTTTAACCGCGATGGTGCTGCTGCCTTTCTCGATGACCTCTGGCACTCTGCTTGTTGCCTGCTATGCCCGTTTCAGCTAGAGGAGTTGCCCAGCAGACACCACAGGGGGCCGGGATCTCAGCAGACCTCCCACCCATCCTTACCTGGCTTTCCTGAACCAGGAGAGATTGGTGACAAATTCTGCCCTTTATCCTACGCGGGGGTCACCTCGCTAAGTAGAGGATGTGGAGACACAGTGAGTAATTGTTGGTGAGTAAGGATGAGGGGTGTTGGGTGAAACAGTAAGTAAGTTTTAAATGGGCAGTTCTTAAAGGGGAGCAGAGAGAATCTGAGGACAAGTATTGGGGGGGGGACATTAAAGTGAAGTGCACAAGGACCTTACTGGGGACATACAGTAGGGGAGGGTGTCATCTCTTTGATGCTCAGCTATCAGTATGACTTCCTCTGCCTAATTCACCATTCACTGTTGACCTCAGGCACAAGGCCTGAGTTCTGGAAGTCTTGTCCCCATGTTAACATCTCAAGCAGAATGAGAAACCAGAAAGTGCTTAACAGTGCCGTTTGTTTTTGAAGGGAACAGTAATAACCCCCACAATGGACCACACCATGTCGATTCAACCCACGTCAATGATGGGACCATTAACCCAACAGCTTAGTCACCTCTCTCTGGGCAGCACTGGCACAGTAAGTACAGCCCACCTTGGTGGTCATCTGGGAGCGTAGGGATAAGTGAGTGTAGAGCTCATCTGAAAGCAGTTTCTTTGGTGTTATTCAAGGTTTTACAATGTGTAGCATGGCTCTGAGTAATGTTGATGGTGAAGGTCTCAAACATTGTCTCTCACGTTTGTTGCAAGTGACCTTGGCTGTTCTCTAGGATGCGGGGAGAGGGGCAGAAAGCGGAGAGGGTTAGAGTCACACAAACGGGCTCTTTGGCCCTTCTAGTCCATGCCAAACTGTAATTCTGCCTGGTTCCATCAATCAGTACCTGTACCATCCATGTACCTATCCAAACTTCTCTTAAGTATTAAAATTAAACTCGCATCCACCATTTTCACTGGCAGCTCATTCCACACTCACACTGCCCTCTGAAGCTCCCCCTGAGATTCCCCTTAAATATTTCCCTCTTTCACCCTAAACCTATGGCCTCTAGTTCCACTCTCACTTTATGGGGAAATATCCTGTAATCACTCATCCTATCTATACCCTTCATAATTTTGTGTATCTCTATAAGATCTCCCCTCATTCTCCTGTGCTACAGGGAATTAAGTCCTGACCTGGTCAACCTTCTCTATAACTCAAGTCCTCAAATCCCAGCAACATCCTTGTAAATTTTCTCTGCATGTTTTCAGTCTTATTGATGTCTTTGCTGCAGATAGGTGACCAGAAATGCAGACAATACTCTAAATTAGGCCTCACCAAAGTCTTGTACAACTTCAACATAACATCCCATCTCATTCTCAATGGACTGATTTATGAAGGCCATTGAAGCTCTCTCAAGATCACAAGTGAGTACAGGAGCAGCCATTGTTGTGATGGTCAGTCCTGTCCCCCAACAGGTAACCAACAATATCAACTAACCTCACACCTGTTGGCTGATCACATCCGAGTGAGGTGCTGACAGCTGCCAACCTCCAACTCAGTGTTGACCAGGGGAGGAGGAAATCCAACCAAAGTTCCCTCCACTTCGCACTAAGGTCACGAGATGTACAGCATGTTAAACGTGAGCAACCTCCGAACAGAAAAGCTATTATTATCGCCTTATTGTAGGAAAAGGTGGAAGCTTTGGAGAGACTGAAGAGGAGATTTACAGGATACTGCTTGGATTAAAGAGCACCTATTATGAGGGAAGGTTAAGCGAGCTCAGACTTTACTCTTTGGAGCAAAACTTGTTTTGCAAGCCATCCTTACAGGTCATTTCTCCACATCAACACAGCAAGATGGTACAAGGGAAAACAATAATGGAATGCAGAATAAATTGTTACCATTATGAGATAGTGCAGTGCAGGCCAACAATAGGGTGCAATGGCTACAATGAGGTAGATTATGAGGTGAAGAATTCATCTTATTATATGATAGGTCTGTAACAGCAGGATAGCAGCTGACCGTGAGCCTGGTGGTACGTGCTTTCAGGATTTTTTATCTTCTGCCCGATGGGAGGGGGAAGAAGTGAGAATGTCTGGGATGGGAGGAGTGTTTGATTATGTTGGCTGCTTTACCGAGACAGCAGGAAGTGTAGACATAAATGGGGGTCTGCTTTCTGTGATGCGTTGAGCGGTGTCCACACCTCTCTGCAGTTTCTTGAGGTCTCGGGCAGAGGAGTTGCCGTAGCAAGCTGTGATACATCCAGATAGGTATGGCGCATCTGTAAAAATTGGAGAGGATTAACGTGTAGATATTTGCCAAAAAAATTGAAGTTTACTTTTATTTTGCCTTCCTGCCCCTTTACTGCTGTGAGTTAAAGGTAAAGCTTTGTGCTGGGGTTCACTCCCAGTGGGGACACCACAGGGTCCAATGTAATGTGCTTCAGTGTTAACTATTTAACCACAAGAGAGAAACAGGTGTGGTTCTAAGGACATTTCTTTCCTCAAATTTCTTGTACTAACCAGCTTGTTTCTGCATGGTTTTCCAGTACATGCCAGCCACCACGGCAATACAAGGGACGTACATTCCCCAGTACAACCCAATGCCTCCCTCCAACGTATCTGTTGAGGTAAGAGCACTCATCACCTTGTCTTGTGAGGCGGCCATTTGTGCCATCATACTTGTGCCAGCTCTGTTGCTGGGGTGATCCCAGCTGTCGCATTGCCCTGACCGGAGTTATCCTTGAGTTGTTACCTTCTGCTGCCTTCAGGTCTCTGCTCACCGTTTCTTGTCGCTCGCCCCCTCCTGATCCATCATTGACATCTACTTCCTGCGGCCACTGTACCCTCTCTACACCAGGGTGCTTGAAACCAGCACTGCAGCTTGACCTGCGATAAAAGAGACCCTGGTTTGTTCAGAGCGGGCTCTGCCTGAGTGCTTATGGCTTGTAGTCTTCCACCTTCTGTGTTAGGCACCTTCCCAGACTTCACAGGTTACACAGGGGCTGCACAGAAGCGAGCCCTTCGGTCCAACCATTCCATGCTGAGCATGGAGCCCTCTCAGCTCATCCTATCCCTCCCATTCATGCTCCTGCCCCTCAAGTATTGTTAAATATAATCTAGCCAAGGCCTGTAACGTTCGCATCCCTTGCCCTCCTGGATGGGAGTTGCAGAACGGTAGATGATTTAAGCCCACACCTCTAAAGGGATCCCTGATAGTGGTGCATTGGAGTTGCGCTAGCTCTGAGTCATGGGGGTCGTGGGTTCACGTCCCGCTCCCGACTCCTGATGCTGTTAGTGTGTAAGTGTGGCCCCCTGGAAGGAAGGGTAAACTGAAGGTCTCTCAGGTAAAACAAAAGATCCTGCGGTGCTGTTTTAAAAGTAGGAGCTTTCTTGTTGGAGTGCTGGCAATCAGCATCACCAAAGTACAGATTCCCCGGTGGTTGTTGGATTACCTTTGGTGGGATCTGGGTTTCCCACATTACAACAGTGACTACACTTCAGTATGGCGCTGGCTGTGAAGCGCTTTGGCATGCTGGCAGGTTGCGTTTTTGGTCTTTCTGTGTCAGATCACTGTCATGTCAGTTTGGGCAGCCAATATACGTGGCCCACGGAGGTGACATTTCAGTGACCTCTGCAGCCAGGTCAGAGGCAGCGGGATCCTCCCACAGCCCTGATGCTGCAGTGGTTGGCGCCACAGCGCCCAGACTGGCAGGGAGGCACTGACAGAACTGCGTACAAACTGAGAACCCCACTTCTGGCAGACTTAACTTTGTGCAGTGTGTGTGTAGTGAGTATGATGTGTGAGAGTGTGTGCGTACTTATGTGCAGTATGTGTGTTGTGAGTGCGGATGCAATGTGTATGAGTGTGAGCATGTGTGTGGTGTGTTCACACCTGTATATGTGTTTTTGAAAGTATGTTGTGCATGTGCCTTGTGTGTGCCGGTGGGGGGGGTGGGGCTGTGCAAGTGTTTGTGTGGGTTGTTGTTGCAAGGTGCTGTGTCAGTGTGTGTGATATTTGTGGCTGTAGGTGTGTAGTGTCTGAGATATGGAGTAGGGATATGCCTTTGGTCTTTCTGTAGGGTGTGTATGTGTTTGTGTGGGTGGGGATGTGGGTGTGGATGTGTATATGTCTGGGTGTGAGTATGTTTGTGTGTATGTGTGTGTGTGGGGATGTGAATGTGTTTGTGTGGGTGTGTGTGTAAGTGTGAGGTGCGAGTGTTTGTGTGTGGGGTGTGAGTGTGTTTGTGTAGGTGTGTTTGTATGTGTGGGGGTGTGAGTGTGTGTGTAAGTGTCATATGGTAATGCAGCCAAGAGAGAGACACTTCAGTCCACCATGTCCTTGCTAAGATTCAAGTACCCTCAGACACTAATCCCATTTACCATGCAGTCCAAATTCCAACCACCCTCTCTTCAGTTTCCATCCAACCTCTGAACCCTAATCTTACACCAATGCCCTCTGAATTTAGACACCCCTGCTATTTCCTACCATCTACCCATTCTATGCCCCTCATAATTTTGTACATTTCTGAGAGCACACCCAGCCTCTCCAGTCTCTCGCGATAACCAAATCGCTCCATCTCAGGAAATGTCCTGGTGAATCTCCTCTGCACCCTCTCCATTTCAGGCAGGTCCTTCCTAGAGTATGGCGACCTGAACACCAGCTGTGGCCTAACCATTGTTTTAATAACATTGTACCATTACCCTCCTGCTCTTTGCCTTGCCTAATGATATTAAGTATCCTGTACGCCTTCTTCACCACATTATCCACTTGTGCTGCCACCTTCAGGGGTCCTTGGATTTGGGCACCACTCGGAACCTCAGTACTCCCCCAGGCCTTTCCATCCATTGTATATGTCCTACCCTATATGGTCCTTGCAAAGTGCGCCACCTTGCATTTATCAGAATTAAATTCCATCTGCCATTTCTCTGGCCATCTTCTCCCCATCTTTAGCAACTACACTGCTGGCTATTGTGGCATCTGCAACCTGCATGCACATCCAGATCATTAATATACTATATATCACCAACAGTAAGGACCTCACCACTGGTCACAGGCTTCTAATTACAAGAAACAATCTTTCACCACCATCCTCTGCCTCCTATTATCAAACTAATTTTGAATCCATCTTTGCCCTGGATCCAACTGACTAACCTTTTGAAGCTTTCTCACCTTGTCAAAAGCCCAAATGAAGTTCAAATTTACCACATCAGTCACATTGTCCCCCTTCAATACATTTTCTTATCTCTGTGAAATTTTTAATCAAATGAGTAAAGCATCATCTTCCCACCCAAAGGAAGCTGTGCTGACTGTAAGACCTTAAGACATAGGAGCCCCTTATTCAGCCCATCAAGTTTATTCCACTATTCAATCATGGCTGATTTTTAACCCCATTCTCTCACCTTCTCTCCATAACCTTTAACCCCCCCCCCCTTACCAATTAAGAACCTATTAATCTCGGCCTTATATACACTCAATGACTTGGCCTCCATAGCCCCCCATGGCAACGAATTCCACAGATGCACCACCCTCTGGTTGAAGAAATTCCTCCTCATCTCTGCTCTAAATGGATGTCCCTTTATTCTGAGACTTCCCTCAGATCCTAGACTCACTTCTGGAAACACCCTCTCCAAATCCATTCTATCTGGGACTTTCAGTATTCGATGGGTTTCAATGTGATTCCCTCCTCATTCTTCTAAACTCCAGCAAGTACTGACCCAGACCGATCAAACAGTCCTCATATGTTAACCCTTCCAGTCCCAGGATCATCTTTGTGAACCTCCTCTTGACTATCTCCATTCAGGGTCTTAATTTCCAGACCATCTCAATACAAACCTACACAATTATGGTCACTATATTGGATATGCTGCCCACTGTCATTCCCTAAGAACCCGTCTAGTATTTCCGCTAGGTCTATCCACACACTGCCTCGGAAAGCTCTCAGATGCACTTTAAAAGTTCCACTCCCACCATATCTTTCACATTGAGGTGATCCCTGGAGACTCGAAATCCCCCCACTGTTACAACCCTATTACTCCTATGTTTTTCTGTTATTTAGATGTATCTTTAAAGATTTTGATGAAAAAGAGGGTTAGCTTTATTTCTCAGATGTACATTGAAACATCAAAATACAGTGAAATGTGTCTGTCGATTGCATCAAATCAAATCAGCGAGGGTTGTGCTGAGCAGCCTTGCTTCTGGCCTACAAGAATCCTAACCGTACGCCTTTGGAATGTGGCAGGAAGCCCGCATGGTCATGGGGGGAGGACACAGACAGAGGCATGGATCAAACACGGATCAGTGATCACTGGTGCTGTAAAGCAATTGCGCTAACCGCAACACTACTGCACCATCTTTATCTCCTATTTTGTTCCCAAGCTCTACCCAAATGGCCTTGAAGAGCCTTCTCAGATACCCTCCCTTCACACGTCAGTAATGGACTCCATAATCAACACTGCAAAGCCTCCTCTGTTTCTACACCCTGAACTGCCAGTCCTGTCCTTCTTTCAACTGTGTCTGATTGCTAAGATATCATATTACCATGTGCTGCCTGATCACTGTACTCAGTTCATCTACCTTACTAATCAAATTCCTAGCTTAAAAATGTTTGCAATTTAACCTTGCATTGCTCCGCACGTGCCTGATCACACCCATGTCTGCTGTGCTAACTTGGTTGATTTTGTTTCTCTTCACACTGTGTGTGTGTGTGTGTGTGTGTGTGTGTGTGTGTGTGTGTGTGTGTGTGTGTGTGTGTGTGTGTGTGTGTGTGTGTGTGTGTGTGTGTGTGTGTGTGTGTGTGTGTGTGTGTACCTGTAGCAGATTTGTATGTGGAGAGCATGTGTGTGGTATGTGGCTGTACCTGCTTGCATGTGTGTGGGTCTGTGTCTGTGAGTGGGTGGCTGTGAGTACCTGCATGTGTGTGTGCTTCTGTGGAAATGAGTGAGTGTGTGGGGGAAACTGATTGTGAGTACGTTGGTGTAAGGGTAAGGATGTTGGTTTGAATATGTGAATGAGTGAGCGTAAGCGTTGGTTTGTGAGCCCATGTTGTGAATACTGGTTTAGTGTGACTGTTGGTTTGTGTGTGTGTGTGTGTATTGGTATGAGTCTGAGTGTGTTGGCATGATTGAATGTGTGAGTGTGTGTGCAGATTTGTGAGTCTTGAGTGTGAATACTTGGTTTGGGTGAGTGAGTGTGTGCGTATGAGGGAGTGTTGGTTTATGTGAGAGTGTGATCATCCTTCGGATCTCCCTCTGACTCACCATTTCCTCCCTCCCCTCCGTCACGGCTGTGAACGAGACTGGATGAATGACAGCTTCATCTTTTCCCATTGCAGGAAACCAGTGGGCAGCAGCAGCAGGTTGCAATGGAAACGTCCTCTGAACCTGCAAGCTATTCCTACCAGCACAGCAAGTAAACCCGAGGTACCACTCGCCTTGGCACGTTCACGCTGCCACCCCTGCTCTGCTTCTGCTCTTGTCCCTCCCATTGTTCGACCACTTGCTCTAGCTCCCTTCCTCCCCTGTCTCTCCCAAGTTCCCTTGCCAACACCACTGACCACAAAGTCCAGGATAGAGGCCTCGCCTTCCAGTCTCTTTCCTCCTGGCGCTAAGATTGCCCTCACCGACTTCAAGGCTGCACCAGCGGCCAACCAGTAATTTCCACTGCATGCAATTTTCAATCCCACTCTATTGTGTCCCCCTGAGCGGTCTCCAGCCTCCGGCCACCAAGTGGTGGGTGTGGATGTGCTTACCACACTTCTGTTGAAACAGCCCGCTCACCTCTTGCCTTTTTTAAATCTGGGTTGGGGTGGGGGTGTTTCTGCCCATCCTTTTCATGGTATAAGGAGGCAGGGGCAGGAGGGAGAGATAAAGGAGGGAGTTAGAACAATGGCAAGAGCAGCAGGATTAACTGGGAACTGGGTCATTTGCAAACCTCGGGAGAAGAAGCTGCAATTTAACCATAGGAATCACTGAGCAGTTTGACCTCTCTCCTCTTCTGTGCATCTACAGTGTAGTCACTGCTGTAGTGCCATTCAGTGTGATTCCTTGATAGGATACCTTGCCCGAAAGCTGACCATCGAAATCGGGCACAGTGCTGAGAGAGGGAGCATTCTTGATCACTGGAACTGAGTTTGTCATGATCCAGATAACGGTTTGCAAAAGTGACTCCTTCGCTGATGCAGTTAAGGGAGCTACTGAGCTTGTACTGAAATCTCAATACACCGACAAGAAATCTCTGTGGGGGGAAAGGAATTGTCGACGTTTAAGGTCCTGATGCAGAGATTCGACCTGAAACGTCGACGATTCCCTTCCTCCTATGGATGCCACTCGACCAGCTGAGTTCCTCCAGCCGACTGGAAGTTGTAGAGTTGAACTGGATCAAGGTGGCACACTCTGTGAGCGTGTATACCAATAGGTCATCGTGAAAGCCCCACTGGTTCACTAATATCCTTTGCCGGAAGAAGCTGACCCAGCTTAAGGGAACCTAACTGGGGAGGGTGATGAAGGAAAGAGGTGCAATCAGTGGGCTAGGAAGTCCATCAGCACTCAGCGGAGAGGGATACGAAGCCAACACCCTTCCCTCTCTCTCAGAAACAAACCAGCCATTAGTGTGCTCAGATGTGTTTAACATCTCTCCTGTTTTAGGGTGGCACAGCTGGTAGAGCCACTGCCTCACAGCCCCAAGACCCAGATTCAATCCTGACCTCGGGTGCCATCTGCGTGGCGTTTACACGTTCTCTCTGTGGTTGCGTGCGTGATCCCAAGGATGTGTGGGGTTGGTAGGTTAACTAGGGTTGTAAGTTGCCCCTAGTGTGTAGGTGAGGGGTAGAATCTGGGGAGAGTTGATGGGGATGTGGAGAGGGTAACAAAATAGGATTAATGGGATGCATCCAAACTGGGTGAGGCAGTTTCTTTCCATGTTGCCTGACTATGACGCCTATGACCTACGACCTCTTTCTTTACAGATGTGAGACTGAGAACGTGAAAGAATCAGCTCTCCTGAATCGCTGTGAACCAAACTCCTCTGGAGAGAGAAAACACAAAGAGAAATTTTTTGCACAAGATTTGGAAACAAAAAAAACACACACAAAAGTTTTTCCTTTTATTTGTAAGACATTCAACAAAGAAAGAAAAAAATACACAGATATTTTGATAAAACTTTCTACTTCAGTTAAGCAGACATACCAAACCGGTGGCAGAATGTGGAAAAGAGGTTTATTTTGATACAGGAAAGAGAGCTTATTTTTTTGGAAGTGCATCTATTGCAAATCATTATTTAAGCATTCTGAAACTGCTCAGAGTGAGAGAGGAGAATATTACACATCAAATGTCTTTTTAACCGTGATTAGTTTTTTTTGGTTTTGTAAAATATCCAGGTTCTGGCCTTCACTTGGTGAAAGCTTTGGCCATGTACAGTTGCAATGATTTGATTTATCTGTTGCTGCATTGCAATTCTGTAGTGTTTAGTGCCATTTCAGGTTTCTCCTTTTTAATAACCTCTGTGGGAACACACTAACCGAAATTCAAAAAGAAAACACAACTTCAAATTACCGCTTCTCTTCATCGTGCTCCTTTACAAATTACCGCTTCCTCCCCTCACAGATTGAGTAACAATTGTCACCGTGATTACACTTTTAGTTAGTGGCCTCTGTTCTTTAAAAAAAAACAGTAGCTTCAAGGACTGAGTTAAGCATCTTCAGCCTTGAAAGTGGATTGAGGTCCCAAACCATAAAGATTTGCAAGACAAGGCCATTCAGCCCAAAACATTCAGCCTGTTCAATTGAATCCACATGCCTGCTTTTCTGCTACCACTACCCCTTCCAGCGAGCCTTGCACTTCCTTCCTTTTCCAATACATTCTCTTGGGTAGTTATGATTGAGATTCAGTGTCTCTTGTATTTCATTGCATTTTGATGACAGTTCTTACATGGCCTCCACCATACCACAATCCCTTCATTGGTAAAATTGGTACAAAGAAGGTAAAGGCCCAGTAACTGCCCTACTGTTGCCACCAATGTCTCTGGGATTTTACAGGGTGAGGTTTATGCACTTGATGCCCAGCAATTTCAGAGGGAATCATAGTGCTGCAATCAATGAGAGCCTTTGGGATTTAACTGGATGCTATAAAAGGGGGGTTAAGTCACCAGAGAATGAATAGATTAAAAGGGATTTTCCTTGACAGCTTGTTCCAAAAGTCCCCTTTAGGTCTGAGTTGAGTATGCATGATATAAAAGAAGCAGAAAGCTTCCATAAAGAGTAAACCAGGGGCAGGAAAGGATCGTGCTCACTTAGACAGCCAAACGGAATTCCAGTGTCAGAGGCCCTCATGTTGGCCTGGTGTATTGTGGGGGAATAAGCCCACAACTATGGCCTATGCTGGTAAGTTTATCGTGGATTACCCTCTGCTGCTTTGAAGAACACAACAATAAACAAGTTGTTACGTTTACCTCCCTGCAATTCTCAATATTAATCAAACTCCGTCGTTTAGAGTCTAAATTTGTTGTTGAGAATGACAGGGAGAACTGTGTTGAGTTTTCTCAGGGCCCGTTTTAAGCAACTCACCACCTTTGACATTGCAGGTTCTGACCACTAACCGATAGGTAAATGTAAGCAGAGCCTTTTACTAACTTGAGCACTACAGCTGTTTAGAAGAATACAATTAGCGTAAGGGATTTAGATGGGATTACAGTGGTGGCTGCAGAGACTCTGTAAGTAAGCAACCATACGGTGAAAAGAGAACCTTTTGTTTGTGAATGGATCAGACAGGTAGCTTCGGTTAGTTGACATTGACTACCTGTGCTAGATTACTAGAGAATGTCTAGAGTTGTACGTGACCTGATTTGGACAGTACCCTCTGGGAACAACAGGTTGGGAAGTGTGTGGAAGTCTGCGAGGGGTGCAGCCACAGGATGGAGCCCTTTCACTTTGTCAGCCTGCAGTTGTGAGCTACACTGCAAATCAACTCACATACATTTCTTTGTCAATTAAAAGGTGACATTTCCAGCAGGGATTACACGTAGAACATAGAACAAGACAGCACAGGCAAAGGACCTTTGAGCCACCATGATGTGCCAAACTAATTAAACTAGTAATTCAATGTTCAGCTGCCTACACCATGTCCATGAGACCACTAGATTTAGGAGCAAGATCAGGCCATTTGGCCCATTGAGTCCAATGTTCATTTGTTATCAAAGCATACAACTTGAAATTCTTCTTCTCCGGGTAGCCATCCCCCCACCAATCCCTCCTTCCCACACAAAAAAAATGGAAGTTTGCTCCATCATTTCATCATGGCTGATTTATTTCCCTCTTAACCCCATTCTCCTGCCTTCTCTCCATAATCTTTCATGGACTGACCAATCAAGAATCTATCAACTTCTGCCTTAAATATACCCAATAACCTGGCTTCCATTGCTGCCTGTGGCAACGGAATCCACAGATTCACCATCCTCTGGCTAAAGAAATTCCTCCTCATCTCCATTTTAAATGGACATCCCTCTTTTATGAGGATATGCCTCTGGTCCGACCCCCCACCCCCACCCACTATAAGAAACATTCTCTCCACATCCACTCTATTTAGGCCTTTCAACATTCGATAGGTTTCAATGAGATCCTCTCTCCTTTCATTCCCAGAATCATTTTTGTGAACCTCCTTTGATCCCTCTCCAATGTCAGCATATTCTTTCTTAGATAAGGGGCCCAAAACTATTCACATTACTCCAAATGAAGCCTCACCAGTGCCTTATAAAGCCTCAGCATTACATCCTTGTTTTTATATTGTAGTCCTCTCAAAATGAACGTTAATATTGCATTTGCCTTTCTCACCACCTGCAAGTTAACTATTAGGAAATCCTGCATGAGGACTCCCAAGTCTCTTTGCACCTGGAATTCTTTTATTTTTTTCTCCTTATTTTAAAACAGTCTACATTTTTACTCCTTCTTCCAAAGTACATGACCACACACTTCCCGACACTATATTCCATCTGCCATTTCTTTGCCCATTCTCCTGAACTAAGTACTTCTACAGACACCCTGCTTCCTCAATGCTACCTGCCCCTCCACCTATCTTAGTATTGTTTGCAAACTTGGCCTCAAAGCCATCAATTCCATCATCTCCATCATTCAATTCATTGACATATAACAGTCTCAACACAGACCCCTGTGGAACACCACTAGTCACTGGTAGCCAATCAGAAAAGCTCTTTTTATTCCCACACTTAGCCTCCTGCCAATCAACTAATGCTCTATCCATGCTAGTATCTTTCCTAGAATACCATGGCCTCCTATCTTGTTAAGCCGCCTCATGTGTAGCACCTTGTCAAAGGCCTTCTGAAAATACCAGTGCACAACATCCAGTGATTTTCCTTTGCCTACCCTGCCTGTTATTTCCTCAGAGAATTCTAACAAATTTGTCAAGCAAGATTCCTGATTTTGTCCTATTTTATCACGTGCCTCCAAGCACGCTGAAACTTCATCCTTTATAATGAAATCCAACATCTTCCCAACCACTGAAGTCAGGCTAACTAGCCTATAATTTTGTTTCTTCTGCCTCTTTCCCTTCTTAAAGTCTGGAGTGACATTTGCAATTTTTGAGTCCTCTGGAACCATGCCAGAATCTAGTGATTCTTGAAAGATCATTACTTATGCCACCACAATTTCTTCAGCTACATCTTTCAGAATTCTGGGGTGTAGTCCATCTGGTCCAGGTGACTTATCGACCTTCAGACCTTTCAGCTTCCCAAACACTTTCTCCCTAGTAATAGCAATGATACTCACTTCTGTCCCCTACCACTCTCAAAACTCTGACATAAAGCTAGAGTCTTCCATAATAAAGATAGATGCACAATAGTTATTCAATTCATCCACCATTTCCTTGTCTCCCATTACTAGCTCTCCAGCATCATTTTCCAGTGGTCCGATGTCTAATCCCACCCTCTCTTTTACGCTTTATATGTCCGAAAAATCTTTTGATAACTTCTTTGATATTATTGGCTATCTTACCTTCATATTTAATCTTTTATCTCCTTATGGGTTTTTTAGTTGCTTTCTGTTGGTTTTTAAAAGCGACCCCATTTCTCTGACTTCCCACTAAGTTTTGCTCTATTATATGCCCTCTCTTTTGCTTTTATAAGCCAGCCGTTGGTGCAGTGGCATCAGCATCGGACTTCGAGGCACGTGGTCCCAGGTTTGAATTTTCCATCTGTGCTGAGTTTAGCATTGAGCTAGCAAATCAGCCTCATAAAAAACAAACAAAATGGTAAAGAATCAGCAAAGTGCCACCAGATGCACTGCAAAGAGGAATAACAACAACTTTTGTTTTTACATTGGATTTGACTTCCCTTGTCAGCCACAGTTGTGTCATAATACCTTTAGAATACTACTTCTTTGGGATGTATCTGTCCTGCGCCTTCCAAATTTCTCCCAGAAACTCCTGTCATTGCCACTCTGCCATCATCCCTGCTGGTATCCCCGACCAATCAACTGTGCCCAGCTCCTCTCTCATGCCTCTGTAATTCTCTCTACTTACTTTAATACTGATACATTTGACTTTAGATTCTCCTGAAATTGCAGGGTGAATTCTATCATATTATGATCACTGTATCCTAAGGGTTCCTTTACCTTAAGCTCTCTAATCAATTGTGGTTCATTGCACAACACCCAATCCAGAATAGTTGATCCCCTTAGTGGACTCAACCACAAGCTGCTCTAAAAAGCCATTTCATAGGCATTCTACAAATTCTCTCTCTTGCGATCCAAAATCAGCACCAACCAAATATTTCCAATATACCTGCATATTGAAATTCCCCCGTCCCTATCGTAACATCGCCATTTTGACATGCATTTTCAATCTCCCGTTGTAATGGTCCATATTCTTCCCCCACCCCCCAATTCTCTGCATGGTCAAGTGCCCATCTAAGAGCTGTTTATATGCCTTCATCATATTTCCTTCTACCACCACCCCTGGCAGCACATTCCAGGCACCTACAACTCCATCACTCCTCATGTTATATGCAAGTCCTCTAGTATTAGACATTTCAACCCTGGGAAAAAGATACCAGCTATCTTCTCTGTCTCTGCCTCTCATGATCTTATAAACCTCTACCAGATCTCCCCTCATCCTCCGCCACTCTGGAGCAAACAACCCAAGTTTATCCAATATCTCCTGATAGCACATGCCCTACAGTGCAGGCAGCATCCTGGTCAACCTCTTCTGCACCATCTCTAAAGCCTTATAGTGAGGTGACCGGAACTATATGTAATACTCCAGATACAGTGTAACTATATAAAGCTGCAGCATTAATTCCGGAGTATTGAATAAAAAGGCAAGTGTCTTCTTTACTACCCTATCCACCTGTGGGCTTGGATCCCAAGATCCTTCTGTACATCACCACTGTTAGGGTCCTGCAATTAACTGTGTGACGTTGATTTATTTTTTTAATGCAACAGAAAATTTAAGTTTAAAAAGTTTAAATTTCCCATTAAAACTTGTATCAAGACACCATCCATATATGGAGACCGCCTCGGTCGCAATTGACTTATATTTACCACAGACTTTATCATCAGGACTGGAGCACACGATCCAGGCCAAAGATTAGTCAGCACAGATGCAAGGCCTTCTGACCCGTTACTTTGGCTGCTGCCTCTCTTGAGTTGCTAAGCTGAGTTTAAAGTGTTAAGACTATGCTGCTTTATTCAGAGAGCAAGGAGTTCCCTTGGCCGCCAATTGCAGGGAAGGTTCTGTGGGCCTCGCTCTGTGCAGACTTTGCAGACAGTGTTTGTTGCCTCCAGTCTCTGTGGTAAAACACTGACAAATTGACCCAACCACACCAATAACCCTTTCATCTATTGATCAAGGCCACTGACCGAGTGCTGGAGGATAGAAGGGTGGTAGCCTTCTGACCAAGTAGGTGGTCAGTATAGGCATTATGGGCTGAAGGGCCTGTTTCTGTGCTGTAATAATTAATAACTTGACTTGTTCAGAAAATCCTCAGTGTCCCGATTTGACGCTGCTAATTAATTTACACGCTGCCTTTAAAATGAAGAGTTGTCCGAGTTTCAAACCCTCTGTTCCCACGGTCACACACTTGACAGCCACACCCAAAATTCTTTTGAAAGTGTCCCAATTTTAACCCGAACACATTCAATATGCATGAATCATCAGAACCTCCTGACCACTCAGGCCCACTTTAACCTGCCTCCCCTCCACAAGAGCTGATCTCAAAACGAATTCACGGGGACATGAGAGGCTGCAGATGGTGGAGCCTGTTGCAACAGAGAATCTGCTGGAGGAACTCAGTGGGTCAAGCAGCATGTGTGGGAGGAGGGGGATAAGTCCTGATGCAGGGTTTCAACCTGAAACATTGACAGTTCCTCTCCCTTCACAGATGCTGCTCAACTGGCAGAGTTCCTCCAGCAGATTGTGAATTCACAATAGGATTGCTTTGTATTAATGAGATGCTACCACTTCCCCACCAGGACCAGAAATGAAGCAAAGACACCAAATCTTGCTGGTGTGAAAGCAAAATATTGCCCAAAAGCTTCAGGTTGGTGAGATCAGAGAGAGAAGCACCACACAGTTTACAGCCTGAAACATTATCTCTGTCCAAAGATGCTGGTCAACCTGCTGAGGTTTATTCCCAATTCTCAACACCCAAAAAAGAAGCAACATAACTCTTTTCTGCATCACCCTCTCTGCACCTCTCCAGTCTTGGGAGGGGAATCAATACTCAGATAATGTGTAAAAAAATTCTTTTAAGCAATTGTAGAGGTTGTATGCATGAGCATATATCACAAAGGACAAAGATAAGGAAGCAGCTAATTTAAAGTTGTGTTCTTGATTTTGTTTTCTCTCTGCTACCTGGCCTCTTTAATGAACATGCTTTTTTTTTGCCCTCCATTTAATAGGTAGCTTTAAGATGCAGATATATTTACGTATACGTGTGTACAGTATGTGTGCGTGAGTGTGTGCGCGCGCGCGTGTGTGCGTGTGCATGCGTGTTTTTGTTTTGAAAAGACTAATGCGAGCCATTGAACATTCTTCTAAAGCTTTGCTGGGAGTTTAGAAATGGTGTTGGCAGGGACTAGGGAAGTTAGAGAGATTGCTTCGTTATATTGCTGACTTTTTTAAAAAATCAATTTAACTCTTAGTAGAAATGAAACACAAAGAAACTGCTTTAAATGAAATGTTTCAATTGAACACTTTTATAGATTTTTAGAGAGGGATGCCATGTTTTGACTTTCCTTTTTAAATGTGTTGATGAGGATAATTTTGTTGATGCTAACAGTCATGCATTATTCTGTTTTGTGCTGAAATAGTCTTTATTTGAATTGTTTTTATTTTGTTTTGTTAGGGAGAGTGGATGTGCTTGTATTGAAGCTCCCATTTTCTAAAGTGAATGTTGTTCTTTAGTGTTGAGTCAGGCATCAATTTTGGATGAAAAATATATCGTGCTTGCCAGGTCTCCCACAGCGAGCTGAGAAGGCCCTCTCAGTACACTGGCCCCACCTTTGGTTCCTATTAAAGGCAGAGGAAGGGTGCTCAGGGCAGTAGGAGAATAGACGGGTTGGGGCTGGCCTTGTGAGCTGAGACTAGTTCAGCCTAACTGGCCCATTTGGACTGTAGACATACAGAACATTCTCTCTGAGCCGAACATCGAATGAGACCTTTCGGCTCCAGACCCGATGCACCTTCCTTCTGGAATGGTGCACAGACCAATGTCGAGGGAAGCAGATGGGGGCAGTGACTCTTCATCATCCCTCTACATAAGTGCCACCTCCTCCCGGTCTGTCAAACATGCCCCTTCTTTGATCACCCTGACACCAGCTCCTGGTCACGGACGTGACCTTGTCCCCCAGTGGACAGAGGGGGGCTTACCATACAAAGTGGCCACCAACGGGTGTGCGTCATCACAATCAGCTGCCACTCAGCGCCAAGCATGCAGAGACTTTCTTGTTGAGCTGGGAGGCAGGAGGTCGTGGTAGCCATCAGGGTCTCTTTCCCAGAACAGTACCCTGCAACCACCCCCTCACCCTACCTGTCCCCCAAGCCTGGTCGTACAGTTACCGCAAACGACTCTACGCAAAATTGGTGCCTAGTTTCCAGTCGGATGCAAGGCAATTTGGCTGGTTACTCTTAGAATGTTCTATTTACCAAAGATCCACCCATCCATTTCCATCTACCAGTCACTGATGAAGCTTTATCTCCACACTCCATTATACAGTTTTTGCCTACATGTTACTGGACTGCTTTACTGTGTGCTTCCTCTGGATCCAGGAGCACTATTGTGTACAGTATCCGCTGCTATGGTCACAACCATGAAGGAAATGTACTGTCTTTGGTTGTGCAACCACACACTCAGACACACAAACCGCAAGAACTTACATGAACACACACACACCACAAAAATGTAAAGTGCACATACCACAAAAAACTTAAGTTATACACACATCTCTCACACACAAGAATTTACATGGAACATACACACCACAAAAGCTCCATGAATACACACTCGTACGCACCACAAAACCTTATGTAATACACACAAATTATAGTCACACACAAAATTCTACATGAATACACACCACAAAACTTACATAATGTTCACACATCACACGCACACCTACTAACATACATTTCACACACACCACAACTTGTGTGAATACACACCGCACGTACACACACAGTCGTACAACTGACTGCACAAACTTGTCTAAATACACAAAGATTCACCTTCACACAGGTGTACACATCCTCACACCAAGCTGTGTTTTGAAACTATGAAATTGCTGATTGAATTCTGGGTTTGGGTTTTGAATGTTAAGATTGGCTGCTTACCACAGCCCAGGGCACAAGCTCAACTAACTCAGTAGCCCAGTCTGCTGGATTGTTTGTTGCTGTTGGTGCAATTTTGGGGTAGGCTGGGGGCAGAGCTACAAGAGTGAGCACTTGTTACTGGAGGCTTTGCCCCTCTGCTGATCCTGGATGTGAAGGATCCAGTCACCCCTAATACTATGTCCAGCTTTCACCACTCCACTGATATCACATGTGACTTGGCCTCCACAGCTGCCTGTGGCAATGAACTCCACAGATTCACCACTCTCTGGCTAAAAAAATTCCTCCTCATCTCTGTTCCAAATGGACATCCATCTATTCTGAGGCTGTGCTCTCTGGTCCTAGACTCACCCACAAGAAGAAACATCCTCTCCAAGCCCACTCTATCCAGACATTACAATATTCAATGTGAGATTCTCCCTCATTTTTCTGAACTCCAATGAATATAGGCCCAGAGCCATCAAACGTTCCTCCTAGGTTAACCCTTACATTCCCAGAATCATTCTCATGAATCTCCTCTGGACCTTCTCCAATGCCAGCACCTCTTAGATAAAGGTCTCAAACTGCTCACAATACTCCAAATGCGTTCTGACCAATGCCTTATAAAGCCTTGGCATTACATCCTTGTACTTATATTCCAGTCCTCTCAAAATTAATGCTAAAATTGCATTAGCCTATCGTACTACTAGCTCAACCTGTAAGTTAACCTTCAGGGGGAATCCATGACACTTTGCAACTCTGAATTTTGAATTTTCTCCCCATTTAGAAAATAGTCTATGCCTTTCTTCCTTCTACCAGAATGCATGACCATACACTTTCCTACACTAGATTTCATCTGTCACCTCTTTGCCCATTCTTTCACTGTCTAAGTTGTTCTGCAGACTCCCTGCTTCCTCAACACTACCTGCCCCTCCACCTATCTTCGAAATTTCCACAGACCTGGCCAAAAAACCATCAATTCTATCATCCAAATTACTGACATATAACATGAAAAGAAGTGGTCCCAACACAGACTGCTGTGGAACACCACTAGTCACTGGTAGCCAATCAGAAAAGACCCCCTTTATTCCCACTCTTTGCCTCCTGCCAGTCAGCCAATCTTCTATCCATGCTAGTATCATTCCTGTAATACCATGGGCTCTTAACTTGTTAAGCAGCCTCATGTGCAGCATCTTGTCAAAGGCCTTCTGAAAATCCAAATAAACAACATCCACTGACACTCCTTTGACTATCCTGCCTGTTATTTCCTCAAAGAATTCTAACAGATTTGTCAGACGAGATTTCCCCTTGAGAAAACCATGCTGACTTCAGCCTGTTTCATTACGTGCCTCCAAATACCCCAAAACCTCATCCTTAACAATGGACTCCAAAATCTTCCCAACCATTGAGGTTGGGCTAACTAGCCTATAATTTCCTTTCTTCTGTCTCTCTCCCTCCTTGAAGAGTGAAATGACATTTGCAATTTTCCAGTCCTCAGGAACCATTCCAGAATCTAGTGTTTCTTAAAGGTTTAATGCCTTCACAATTTTTTAAGCTGCCTCTTTCTGAATCATGGGGTGTAGTCCATCTGGTCCAGGTAACTTATTTACCTTCAGACCTTTCAGCTTCCTAAGCACCACCTCATTTGTAATAACAACTACACTCACTTCTGCCCCGATACTCTCGAATTTCTGGTATACTGCTATTGTCTTCCACAGTGAAGACGGACACAAAATACTTAAGTTCATCCATTATTTTTTTGTCATCGTACCCCCCCCCCCCCACCCGCATTACTGTCTCTCCTGAGTCATCTTTCAGCGGTCCAATGTCCACTCTCTCTTCCACTCTATATGTCTGAAAAATACTTTGGTATCTTCTTTAATAATATTGGCTACATTAACTTCATATTTCAGCTTTTTCCCCTTATGGTGTTTTTAGTTGCCTGCTGTTGGTTCTTAATATTTCCCAGTCCTCTAACTTCCCATTAATGTTCGCTACATTATATGCCCTCTCTTGCTTTTATGCTGTCATAAAAGCATGGCTGTCAGCCATAGTTGCTTCATCCTCCCTTTAGAATACTTCTTCATCTTTGGAATGTATCTGCCCTGCACCTTCTGAATTGCTCCCAGAATCTTGCTGTGCACCTGTTGTGAGTTACTGTGAGGCACGAGACAAAAGTGAGTTTCTGCTTCTGGAATCAAAGATTGGGTGGTTAATATTTAAAAACATAGAACTCTACAGCACAGTACAGCCCCTTTGGCACATGGTACTGTGCCAACCTTTTAACCTCCAAGATAATTTTAACCCTTTCCTCCAACACAGCCCATATCCTTCCATTTTTCTTTTGTCACTGTGCCTATCTAAGAGTCTCTTAAATCTCCCGAATGTACCTCTACCACCTCTTCTGGAGTGCACTTTACCACTCTCTGTGTAAAAATACCTAACTCTGACATCCCGCCTAAACTTTACTCCAATCACCTTAAAATTATTCCCTGGGGAAAAAGCTGGTTCTCTTTATAATGTATAACCAAGCTTCTAGAGTTGCTTCCAACTCAAAAGGTAACTCAGCATCCTTCATTTGTTAAGTTGTAGCTCTTAAAAGCTGGTCCAACCACTATTCCTTAGCCAATATCTTCTCTTGCTTGCTGCTTCAGTGTGTATTTGACCTACAATGTTTTCCAATCTTGCCAGCACAGTCCATGATCAACTTCACTGAGCGTAACCTTCTGCCATTTATAAAATAGGACTGCACACAGGCCTAAATCACCTGGGACTTTCTGTCCCCAGGGAAGCGGGGAGTTCTTTTTGTGCCAGATTCTTCCCCCAAGTTTAAATGTGAGAAGAATTTCATAGTTTCAGAGAACAGAGTCTGCTGCTGCTAAGCCACTGGGAGTCTTGAGTTTGTCTTCATCTGACGACCATCATGTAAATGTTACTGCTTCTTGTTTTATTGGTTCTGCTCTGTTACTCCCTGGTCTCAAAATTGAGTGCTTTAAACAGGTGACAGATTTGAACTTCAGTAAAACCGACAATGGAATTGTTTGTGACAGTTTTATTCTGTATCTAAATACTGTCAACATACCAGAAAATAGTGAGGTGCCACCATATCAGGATACAAAGCCTTGGGTGGTGGTGAAGGGAACAAGATTGGGGCAACTGGTACCTTTTTTGATATTGGCAACGGGCTGATATGGATGCAGCTAAGCAGGATCAGGCTCTGGAGGACAACATTGAACCTTGTTGAGAACAGGGATAACAACCAAGAGCCAGGAGGTGGTTTTCCTGGCACCTCTTCACAGTGCCCTCAGTCTGAGGAGTGTGTGAATGAAAATGTTGCTATTGGACGAATGCATGAGGGAGAGAATGAGGGACTGAAAGAGTGAATGGAAAACGTGAGTGGAGAGATAAAAGAAGGGAGACAGTGACTGGAGAAAAAAGGTGAGAGAGATCAGAGAAAAAGTGAGTGAGGTGAGAAAGGGAGAGTGAATGGAGAGAGTGAGTCGTTAGAAAGGGTGTGAGAGTAGAGTGAGGGCAGAGAAACAGAGACTGAGTGTGAGGAGAGGAAAAGGAAGTGCATGTGAGGGAAGAAATTCTGGGAGATGATTGCAGCGTAAGGCAATGGTGTGGGACTGAGGGAGTGTGGTGAGTGTGAGTACGGGCAATGTGCAATGAGGGTGTGTAAACGGGTGGTGTGTGTGTGTGTGGTGAGTGCGAGTGAGGAGTTGCATGTGAGGGGGGAGTGTGGGTAGTGAGTAGGGGTTGGGCATTGGGAGCAAGGCACCACGAGAATGGGGTTTACACCTCTAGAGCTGTGTGATATTAATGACATAACTCACCTTGTTACTGCACCTGGCAAGAAACAAAAGGGGGAAAAACCCGCAGGCCTCTGACATCTGACCGGAGCAGAAATGCCTGGGAGAAACAGATGTATTTTGGCCTTTCAGCAGTCAGTCTGTTCATCTCTTTGTCACGCATACTCTAAGGGTGCAGAAGCGTTCAGAACTTTAAAGATAGTGATCTGTGAAAAGTCACAACTGAACTGCGGATATAGGAAAGTTTGAAAATAACACCTGACCATGCATCTGAACACAACACTTATTAAAATAAATATTAATGATCAGCAGGATGTAAACATTTAATGCAGACTGCAGGGAATATCTAGTTCTGAAGAACGCACGCAGGGTAGCTTTGTTCAGGTGTGAACTGCGGACTGCAATGGTGGCCCTGTGCGCACTCTGCCCTCTGCTGGTAATCCCAGATCCTGCATCCTACTGGAAAGGAAAATGGCTGCCACACGACCTCAGGAGAACTGAGGGAACTTGGAGGATTCGGTGGGGGAGCAGAGGGAATTCCATGAGAAGCTATCAGGAATACAAAAGTTCCTTGTAAATGGTAGGCACACTGGAATAATGCAAATTCTTGCCTTTATTTCAATAGCGAGAGAGAATAGAAATTCTATGAACCAGATTATTTTTGCTCTGATATCATGAATGTCAACACTTGGATGCTTGCAAGCACCTAATTTAAAGTGTTGGTGAGTTACATAAACCCCACAGCTGTTGACAAAGTGGAATCAACTGAGGGAACACCTGGCAACAGTGGGACCGGATCAGAAATTGGAGCCATCCATGCAAACTTATTGTGCAAATCACCCATTAAAGTGATTTTACTAGTGATCATTTCTGAGTGTAATTGTGACCATTGGGACCCAATCCACCTTAGTGATGCTGTCATTCATCTGACATCAAGGGTCATGTGGAGAGTTCATACACGCAAACACATATATACAGATACAAATGAGTGCTGTGTCCACACACACCCACAGAGGAGATGCCATGCCCTTACACGCAGGAGAAATGTGTCCAGATACACACATGCATTCCCAAAACTGCTTACTTGTCAGCACGTGAGGTGCCAATGAACATGTCTTCTCCTCCCGTTACCTGTCTCTAATCGAAGAACCCCCAGAGGCTCCTCTAAACCTAACTACCCAATGACCATTATCTTCCCTAGCTCTCTACCAAACAAAAGAAACCCTGAAAGGAACGGATTACCAAACAACGCAATAGATTACCTTCTGTTCAAATACATTTTTAAGGTGATGAATTTGCAATGGGATTTTTTAAATGTATCTTTTTCTAAATGTGAAATTGTTTTTAAGATGCCCTATCAAACAGTACTGGGAACTAGTAACATCTGTACACAGCCAGTGATTTTTTAAAACAAGAATAGGAGTTTTTCGATTTTGCCAGTGTTGGCAGACGAAACTCAGACTGACCAACTGGATTCCCAAGGATTTTATTTAAACAATGATATACAGATGCTCTGGGCTCTTCTGGAACTTTATATATTTAAAATCATATACTTTTTCATTATTATATGTCGTCTTAAACATCCCTTCGGAAAGAAAAGGGTGATATGACAAATACTTTGAAGGCATGGATGCAACTCGACGTCCTGAACCTCTTGTCGTTAATACAAGCGCATTTTATCTGATCCACTGAGTGGTTCTGCCACTTTCTGCTTCAAATAAAACTATTCAGACCAGATATATCCGATTGAATCTGGTGGTTCTTTTCATAGTAATTAAAAGCTTCAATCTTTCTGAAGACCTGATAGCTGGCAAGAGTAACATTTAAAAAGCACATCTATATCTCAGGAAACATTTTGAAGTCCACACAATTTTTAGCACTCAAAGCAGAATTTCATAAAAATATACAGCCAGTGAAGAATAATATCAAATTCCAGGAGATAAAAATCCATAGTTAGGTTTTAAGCAGGCCTGGACACACTTTCACCTTTTACAAATAGGGCAATGTGATCTCTTCATCTTGATTGGTAGTGTAAAAATTAAATAACTGTTAGGAAAGAAAAAGTATAGGCAAATGCTAATCACCAAAAATGCGCTCAAGGCAGCCAGAAAAACATTGATAAAATACAAAACTAAAAAACTCCGCATTAAGGAGCCGGATCATTTGGGAGGCTGAGGGGGTGATAGGGTGTATAGAGAGGTAGTTACAGCCAAGGTGCAGGACACAGGAGACTGGGTGGCAGTCAGGAAAGGGAAAGGGGTTAAGGAGCCAGTGCAGAGTACCCCCATCCCCCTCAGCAACAGGTATATCAATTTGGATAATATTTATGGGGGGGGGGGAATGACGCAGCAGAGGAAAGTCACTGAGGGACTCTGGCACTGAGTCTGTCTCTGGCTCAGAAGTGAAGTAGGAAGACACTGTGGTGATAGGGATTCGTTAGGGGAGCAGAAAGGAGGTTCTGCGGACGAGAATGAGATTCCCGGATGGTATGTTGCCTCCCAGGTGCCAGGGGCTGGGACAGCTCAGATTGAGCCTTCAGAATTCTTAAGTGGGAAGGTGAGCAGCCAGAAGTCGTGGTCTGTGTAGGTACCAATGACATGGTTCGGACGAGTGACGAGGTTCTACTAAGTAAGTCAGGGAGTTTCAATGATGAGTTTAAAGGGCAGGACATCCAGGGTTGTGATCTCAGGATTGCTACCCATGCCACGTGCTAGTGAGGCCAGGGACAGGAAGGTCATACAGCTTTACCTGTGGCTAAGGAGTTGGTGTAGGAGGGAGGGCTTAAGCTTTTTAGATCATTGGGCTCTCTTCCAGGGAAGGTGGGACCTGGAGGAGGCGTGTTGCACCTGAACTGGAAGGGGACTAATATCCTCACGGGAAGGTTTGCTAGTGTTGCATAGGGCGGTGGGGAGAAGGTTTAAACTAGAGTTGCAGGGGGTTGGGAACCGGAGTGCTGGAACAGATAGAGGAGAGGAAATGCGGTGAGCTGAGACCATGGATCAGCTCAGCCATTAGTGAGACTTGGTTGCAGGAGGGGTAGGACTGACAGCTCAATATTCTGGGGTTCTGTTGTTTTAGGCGCGACAAAGCGGGAGAGTTGGCGTTACTTGTCATGGAAAATGTCACGGCAGTGTCAGGACAGATGGGAGTACCTATCTAGTGATGTTTTATGAGTGGAACTGAGGAATAGGAAAGGTGTGGTCACGTTAGTGAGCCCATATTATAGACCGCTCAACAGTTTGTGGGATTTAAAGGAACAAATTTGTAAGAGATCAAAGACTTGCAAAAAACATAAGGTTGTTATAGTAGGTGATCTTAACTTTCCACATATTGACTGGAAATCCCATACTGGCAAAGGAATATAGGTGGTGATAGAGATTGTCAAATGTGCTCAGGAAAGTTCCTTTAATCAGTATATGGAAGTCCCAACGAGAAAGTGTGCGATACTTGATCTGCTATTGGGGAATGAGACAGGGCAGGTGACAAAGGTTTGTGTAGGAGAACTCTTTGCATCCAGTGATCATAATGCCATTAGTTTCAAATTAAATCAGGAAAAAGATAAGTTTTGTCCACAGTTTAGGATTCTAAACTGGAGAAAGGCTACTTTTGATGGTATCAGGAAGGATCTGGCAAGTGTGGATTGGGACGGGTTGTTTTCTGACAAAGGTGTGCTTGGTAAGTGGGAGGTCTTCAAAACGACATTTTGAGTGTAGAAAGCCTGTCAGAATAAAGGGTAAAGATAACAGGTGTAGGGAAACTTGGTTTTCAAAAGATATTGAGGCCCTGGTTAAAAAAAAGAGGTACATAGCAGGCAGGAACAACTGAACTGCTTATTGAATATTTTTTTAAAAAGTGAGAGAACAAAAAGCATCATGAACAAAGCATAGAGTGTGGATCAGTACTTGGAGCTGTGATGTTGTGGCCATTACACAGACTGGATGGCTCAGGGGCAGGAATAGCTACTTCAAGTGCCGGGTTTTAGATGTTTCAGAAAGGACAGGGAGGTAAAAGACGTGGGTGCGTGGTACTGCTGATCAGAGTTGTGCCATGGCTGCAGAAAAGGAGGAAGTCATGGAGGGATTGTCTAATGAGTCTCTGTGGGTGGAAGTTAGGAACAGGAAGGGGTCAATAACTCTACTGGGTGTTTTTTATAGACCACCCAATAGTAACAGGGACATTGAGGAGCAGATAGGGAGACAAATTCTGGAAAGGTGTAATAATAACAGGGTTGTTGTGGTGGGAGATTTTAATTTCCCAAATATTGATTGGCATCTCCCTACAGCAAGGGGTTTAGATGGGGTGGAATTTGTTAGGTGTGTTCAGGAAGGTTTTCTGACACAATATGTAGATAACCCTACAAGAGGAGAGGCTGTACTTGATCTGGTATTGGGAAATGAACCTGATCAGTTGTCAGGTCTCTCAGTGAGTGATCACAATTCTGGAGAGGGTTAGGAACAGACAAGTTAGAGAAGTGTTTAATTGGAGTAAGGAGAAATATGAAGCTATCAGGCAGGAACTTGGAAGCATAAATTGGGAGCAGATTTTCTCAGGGAAATGTACAGCAGAAATGTGGCAAATGTTCACGGGATATTTGCATGACATTCTGCACAGCTATGTTCCAATGAGACAGGGAAAGGATGATAGGGTACAGGAACCATGGTGTAAAAAGGTTGTTGAAAATCTAGTCAAGAAGAAAAGAAAAGCTTACGAAAGGTTAAAAAAACTAGGTTATGATAGAGATCTAGAACATTATAAGGCTTGCAGGAAGGAGCTTAAGAATGAAATTAGGAGAGCCAGAAGGGGTCATGAGAAGGCTTAGCGAGCAGGATTAAGGAAAACCCCAAGGCGATCTACAAGTATGTGAAGAGCAAGAGGATAAGACGTGAGAGAAGGGGATCAATCAAGTGTGATAGTGGAAAAGTGTGTATGGAACTGGAGGAGATAGTGAGGGTATTTAATGAATACTTTGCTTCAGTATTCATGACAGAAAAGGACCTTGGCAATTGTAGGGATGACTTACAGTGGAGTGAAAAGCTTGAGCATATAGACATTATGAAAGAAGAGCTTTAGGAAAGCATCAAGTTGGGTAAGTCATTGGGAACAAATGGATGAGATGTACCCCAGGCTGCTGTGGGAGGCGAGGGAGGAGATTGCTGATCCTCTAGCAATGATCTTGGCATCATCAAATGGGATGGGAGAGGTTCCGGAGGATTGGAGGGTTGCAGATGTTGTTCCCTTATTCAAGAAAAGGGGTAGAGATAGCCCAGGAAATGATAGACCAGTGAGTCTTACATCAGTGGTTGGTAAGTTGTTGGAAAAGATCCTGAGAGGCAGGATTTATGAACATTTGGAGACGCATAATATGATTAGAAATAGTCAGTATGACTTTGTCAAGAGCAGGTCGTGCCTTACGCGCCTGTTTGAATTTTTTGAGGATGTGACTAAACAAATTGATGAAGGTAGAGTAGTAGATGTAGTGTATATGGATTTCAGCAAGGCATTTAATAAGGTACCACATGCAAGGCTTACTGAGAAAGTAAGGAGGCATGGGATCCAAGGGGAAATTGCTTTGTGGATCCAGAATTGGCTTGCCCACAGAAGGCAAAGAGTAGTTTTAGATGGGTCACATTCTGCATGGAGGTCGGTGACCAGTGGTGTGCCTCAGGGATCTGTTCTGGGACCCTTACTCTTCGTGATTTTTATAAATGACCTGGATAAGGAAGTGGAGGGATGGGTTAGTAAATTTGCTGATGACACAAAGGTTGGGGATGCTGTGGATAGTGTGGAGGGCTGTCAGATGTTACAATGGGACATTGATAGGATGCAAAACTGGGCTGAGAAGTGGCAGATGAAGTTCAACCCAGATAAGTGTGAAGTGGTTCATTTTGATCGGTCAAATATGATGGCAGAATATAGTATTAACAGTAAGACTCTTGGTAGTATAGAGGATCAGAGGGATCTTGGGGTCCGAGTCCGTAGGACACTCAAAGCTGCTGTGCAGGTTGACTCTGTGGTTAAGAAAACATACGGTGCATTGGCGTTCATCAACCGTGAAATTGAGTTTAAGAGTCGAGAGGTAATGTTGCAGCTATATAGGACCCTGGTCAGACCCCACTTGGAGTACTGTGCTCAGTTCTAGTTGCCTCACTCCAGAAAGGATGTGGAAAGGGTGCAGAGGAGATTTACAAGGATGTTGCCTGGACTGGGGAGCATGCCCTATGAGAATAGGTTGAGCAAACTTGGCCTTTTCTCCTTGGAGCGACAGAGGATGAGAGGTGACCTGATAAAGGTGTGTAAGGTGAAGGAGAATCCTAAGCAATTCTACAGATATGTTAAGAGCAATAAAAAAGGATTGTAAGGGACAAAATTGGTCCTCTGGAAGATCAGAATGGTAATCTATGCATGGAGCCAAAAGAGTTGGGGGAGATCTTAAATGGAATTTTTGCATCTGTATTTACTCAGGAGACAGGCACAGAGTCTATAGAAGTGAGGCAAGGCAGCAGCGAGGTCATACACCCAGTACAGATTACCGAGGAGGAGGTGCTTGCTGTCTTGAGGTAAATTAAGAGTTGATAAATCCCCTTGGACCCTGTGGGAAGCAAGGGCAGAAATTGCAGAGATATTTAGATCATCCTTAGTGACAGGTGAGGTACTGGCAGATTGGAGGCTAACTGACATTGTTCTGCTGTTTAAGAAAGGTTATAAAAATCAATCAGAAACTTATAGGTCAGTGAGCCTGACATCAGTAGTGGGAAAGTTATTGGAAAGTTTTCAAAGGGACCAGATACATGAGTAATTGGATAGACAGGGACTGATTAAGGACGGTCAGCATGAATCGTGTATGGTAGGTCGTGTCTAACCAATATTATAGAGATTTTCAAGGAAGTTACCAGGAAAGTTGATGTTGTCTACATGGACTTTAACAAGGCCTTTGACAAGGTCCTGCATGGGAGATTGGTCAGGAAGATTCAGTTGCTCAGCATTCAAGATGAGGTAATAAATTGGACTAGACATTGGCTTTGTGGGAGCAGCCAGAGAGTGGTCGTAGATGGTTGCCTCTCTGACTGGAGGCCTGTGACTAGTGAAGTGCCGCAGGAATCGGTGCTGGGTTTGGTGTTTGTCATCTATGTCAAGGATCTGGATGATAATGTGGTCAACTGGATCAGCAGCTTCGAGGATGAAACCAAGATTGGTGTAGTGGACAGTGAGGAAGACTATCAGAGATTGCAGCGGGATCAGGACTGGTTGGAAAAATGGGCTGGAAAATGACAGATGGAATTTAATGCAGACAAGTGCGAGGTTTTGCAATTTGGTAGGACCAACCAGGATAGGACTTATACAGTGAACGGTAGGGCACTGAGGAGTGTGATAGAACAAAGGGATCTGGGAATACAGGTATATAATTCATTGAAAGTGGTGCCACAGGTAGACAGGGTTGTAAAGAAAGCTTTTGGCACATTGGCCTTCATAAACTAAAATATTGAGTATAGAAGATGGGATGTTATGTTGAAGTTGAATAGACATTGTTGAGGCCTAATTTGGATTATTGTGTGAAGTTTTGGTCACCTAGCTACAGGAGAGATGTAAATAAGGTTGAAAGAGTACAGAGAAAATTTACAAGGATGTTGCTAGGACTGGAGGACCTGAGTTATAAGGAAAAATTGAAAAGGTTAGGACTTTATTTCTTGAAACGTTGAAGATTGAGAGAAGATTATGAGGGGTATAGAGAAGGTAAATGGAAACAGGCTTTTTCCACTGATATTGGGTGGGATTACCACTAGAGTTCATGAAATGAACTGCCAGCATAAGTGGTCCATGCGAGCTTGATTTCACTGTTTAAGAGAGGGTTAGATAAGTACATGAATGGTAGGGATATGGTCCCAGTTGATGGGAGTAGGCAGTTTAAATGGTTTGGCATCGACAAGATGGGCCAAAGGGCCTGATTTTGTGCTGTATTTTTCCATGACTCTATAGCCTTCAGTGCAAAAGTAGGTCTCAGTGCGATTTAATTTAGCATTCTACATCCGGACATCAACAGCCTCCTCTTGATGAGTGCAAAATTCGTGTAAGGGAGGCCTCATTGAAATGTACAAAACTCATGAGGATGGAAAGGGTAGATACAGAGTTTTCCCTGGTTCAGGAGTCTAGAACAGGAGACACAGTCTCAAAATAAGGGGTGAAAAAGATGAAGGGAAGCTTTTTCAACCAGAGGATGGCATATTGAAGAGGTACAGAGTTGGCACTGCTACGCTGCTCCAGTGACCCATGTTCTTCCCATGAGCACATTAACCCCAGGTATGCCAGTTTCCTCCCACATCCCAAAGATGTGCACAAAACTAAATGTCAATTGTAAATTACCCATTAGTGTAGGTAAATGGTAAAGGAGTGAAAGGGGAGTTGTTGAGGATGCGTGTAAAGAAATAAGGTGCAGGAGTACAGTCAAAGTCAATCTTATTGTCATATGCGCAAGTATAAGTTATTTATTTATTGAGATACAGAGTGGAATAGGTCCCTTCCAGCCCTTTGAGACACATCGCCCAGCAACCCCCCCAATTTAACCCTACCCTATCCATGGGACAACTTACAATGACCGATTAACCTACCAACTGGAGTTCAGGGAGAATGCAGTCATGGGGAGAATATACAAGCTCCTTACAGGCAAGGGCAGGAATTGAACCTGGGCTGCTGGTACTGTAAAGTGTTGTGCTACCGCGCCGCCCCATATGCACAGGTACATTCATGCACTTGTTCATATGACAACAAGAATCAGAAGGAGGAATGGGACTGATGAGACTGCTGGCATGGATCAGATGGGCTGAATGGCCCCTGTATCATAAGTATATTCTGCCAAGAGGTCAATAATTCTTTTAGCTATGAAGAGACTAGAAAGTGGCACTGAGGTAATAGCACAACAGGCATGGCATACACCTCTTTCTTGTGTTAAGACAGAGTCTTGGCAGTGTTAATGTATTCTCTGCAAGAAATCAGTGACACTGTTCCTTGCACTCCTATAAATTGCTTCCTTTTAAGGGGAAAATACATGGATTTGTCTATGGTAGCAATTGCTGCAAAGTCACAGCCTTTCAGGGTCAGCAGTGGTTCAGCCTCTGAGATACAATGCTCAAATTCTGCTCTGTGACTTAATCTAGAGTCTAGATTCTAGACTGATAAGAAAAAAATCTCATGGCATCATATTAAAGAGACTGGAGAGAGGTTGGTAAGGTGATAGCAGAATACTGTCTCTCACTGGGGGCAGAGGGAGGTGGGGCTGGGTGTTGATCAGAGAACATAGACTTAAGACCCTTGGCCAAAGGATGGGGGTGGGGAAAGACAAGAAGAATTTTGGTGAACTGTTTAGAAACATAGAAACAGAAAACCTACAGCACAATATAGGCCCTTCGGCCCACAAAGCTATGCCAACCACGTCCCTACCTTAGAAATTACTAGGCTTACCTATAGCCCTCTATTTTACTAAGCTCCATGTACCTATCGAAAAGCCTCTTAAAAGACCCTATTGTATCCGCCTCCACCATCGTTGCTGGCAGTCCATTCCATGCACTCACCACTCTGCATAAAAATCTTACCCCTGACATCTCCTCTGTACCTACTCCCCAGCACCCTAAACCTGTGTCCTCTTGTGGCAAACATTTCAGCCCTGGAAAAAGCCTCTGACTATCCACACAATCAATGCCTCTCATCATCTTGTACACTTCTATCAGGTCACCTCTCATCCTCCGTCGCTCCAAGGAGAAAAGGCCGAGTTCACTCAACCTATTCTCATAAGGCATGCTCTCCAATCCAGGCAACATCCTTGTAAATCTCCTCTGCACCCTTTCTATGGCTTCCACATCCTTCCTGTAGTGAGGTGACCAGAACTGAGCACAGTACTCCAAGTGGGGTCTGACCAGGGTCCTATATAGCTGCAAAATTACCTCTCGGCTCAATTCAATTCCACGATTGATGAAGGCCAATACACCATATGCCTTCTTAACCACAGAGTCAACCTGTGCAGCTGCTTTGAGTGTCCTATGGACTCGGACCCCAAGATCCCTCTGATCCTCCACACTGCCAAGAGTCATACCATTAATACTATATTCTGCCATCATATTTGACCTACCAAAATGAACCACTTCACATTTATCTGGATTGAACTCCATCTGCCACTTCTCAGTCCAGTTTTGCATCCTATCAATGTCCCGCTGTAACCTCTGACAGCCCTTCACACTATCCACAACACCCCCAACCTTTGTGTCATCAGCAAACTTAGTAAACCATCCCTCCACTTCCTAATCCAGGTCATTTATAAAAATCACAAAGAGTAAGGGTCCTACAACAGATCCTTGAGGCCTCCACTGGTGACCGACCTCCATGCAGAATATGACCTGTCTACAACCACTCTTTGCCTTCTGTGGGCAAGTCAATTCTGGATGCACAAAGCAAGGTCCCCTTGGATCCCATGCCTCCTTACTTTCTCAATAAGCCTTGTATGGGGTATCTTATCAAATGCCTTGCTGAAATCTATATACACTACATCTACTGCTCTTCCTTCATCAAAGTGTTTAGTCACATCCTCCAAAATTTCAAGCTGGCTTGTAAGGCACAACCTGCCCTTTACAAAGCCATACTGACTACTCCTAATCATATTATACCTCTCCAAATGTTCATAAATCCTGCCTCTCAGGATCTTCTCCATCAACTTACCAACTGCTGAGGTAAGACTCACTGGTCTATAATTTCCTGGGCTATCTCTACTCCCTTTCTTGAATAAAGGAACAACATCCACAACCCTCCAATCCTCTGGAACCTTTCCTGTCCCCATTGATGATGCAAAGGTCATCGCCAGAGGCTCAGCAATCTCCTCCCTCGCCTCCCACAGTAGCCTGGGGTACATTTCATCTGGTCCCGGCGACTTATCCAACTTGATCCTTTCCAAAAGCTCCAGCACATCCTCTTTCTTAATATCTACATGCTCAAGCTTTTCAGTCTGCTGCAAGTCATCACAACAATCACCAAGATCCTTTTCCATAGTGAATACTGAAGTAAAGTATCATTAAGTACCTCTGCTATTTCCTCCAGCTCCATACACACTTTCCCACTGTCATATTCAATAGGTCCTATTCTTTTATGTCTCATCCTCTTGCTCTTCACATACTTGTAGAATGCCTTGGGGTTTTCCTTAATTCTGCCCGCCAAGGCCTTCTCATGGCCCCTTCTGGCTCTAATTTCCTTAAACTCCTTCCTGTTAGCCTTATAATCTTCTAGATCTCTAACATTACCTAGCTCTCTGAACCTTTTATAAGCTTTTCTTTTCTTCTTGACTAGATTTAATACAGCCTTTGTACACCACAGTTCCTGTACCCTACCATAACTTCCCTGTCTCATTGGAACATACCTATACAGAGCTCTACACAAATATCCCCTGAACATTTGCTACATTTCTTCCGTACTTTTCCCTGAGAACATCTGTTTCCAATTTAAGCCTCCAATTTCCTGCCTGATAGCCTCATAATTCCCTTTTCTCCAATTAAACGCTTTTCTAACTTGTCTGTTCCTATCTCTCTCCAATGCTGTTGTAAAGGAGATAGAATTATAATCACTATCTCCAAAATGCTCTCCCACTGAGAGATCTGACACCTGACCAGGTTCATTTCCCAATACCAAATCAAGTACAGCCTCTCCTCTTGTAGGCTTATCTACATATTGTGTTAAGAAACCTTCCTGAACCCACCTAACCAACTCCACCCCATCTAAACCCCTTGCTCTAGGGAGATGCCAATCGATATTTGGGAAATTAAAATCTCCTATCACAACAACTTTGTTATTATTACACCTTTCCAGGATCTGTTTCCCTATCTGCTTCTCGATATCCCTGTTACTATTGGGCAGCCCATAAAAAGCACCCAGTAAAGTTATTGACCCCTTCCTGTTCCCAACCTCCACCCACAGAAATTCCGTAGACAATCCCTCCATGGCGTCCACCTTTTCTGCAGGCGTGACACTATCTCTGATCAACAGTGCCATGCCCCACCTCTTTTGCCTCCCTCTCTGTCCTTTCTGACACATCTAAAACCCGGCTCTTGAAGTAACCAAACCTGTCCCTGGGCTATCCAAGTCTCTGTAAAGGGCTTGATGGGGAAGGGCAGTGGAGGCAGACACATCACTTACCTGGCAGCCATATTCTTCAGAATCAGAGTCCGATGGACTTGAACAGCAGTAACTTTTGTTACTCGTAGCCCCCCTGAAGTTGGCAGCGGTGGGTGTCCTGGATTGACTTGGTGAGGGAAGGGGCTCAGATAGATGAAGGTGTGAAGGGTGTTCCTATCATGGTTGAATGGGATGGGGAGGAAGAAAGGCCAGACAGATAGGAGGGGTCTGAGGGGATGGGGCAGGAGGGAGGAATTGCCTCCCTGTAACTTTTTCCCAGTTCAACATTTTAGTTTTCATCTGCTCAGCAGACTGGAAGGATGCAAGAATGTTCCAGGATTAATGCAAGTGGCTGCTCAATGGTCAGCACAGACTCAATGGGCCAAAAGGCCTGCTTGCACCTATGTGTTTCAAATTTCATTGCACACTCAGACACAAATTAACAAGTCAGCCATCTGCACACTTGCTCACCCTTCTTGGAGAAGCCCCCACACAGACCCCAGTCCTGATGGCGATTCCTCCAGAGACAGTTGCTGTAACATGAACAGTTGGAGTCCACTCAGCCTTCTGAGTGTATCCCACCTTTCAGACAGATGGTAGGTCCACTTACTCCAAGCCCTTAGATATCCAAACCCAATAATGAATGGATGAGGACCAATGGATTTGCAGTCGCTGACCAAGGAACCAAGTCACCATCTTCCTCCTCACTCACCACTTAACCCTCTCTTCGATTCTGACCCACCTCCCAGCTCAGGCCCACACCCACCTCCTCACACCAACCCCATTCCCTGTATTGAACCCTGCACCACTCTCAGAACCCAATTCCTCCCTCCTGCCCCATCCCCTCAGACCCCTCCTGTCTCTCTGGCCTTGCTTCCTCCCCATCCCATTCAACCATGATAGCAACACCCTTCAACCCATCATCTGTCTCAGTCCCTTCCCTCACCAAGTCACTCCAGGTCACTCACAACTGCCAACTTCAGGGGGGCTGCAGATTAACACTTCCAAAGTTCTCCACAAGAACTCTGCCCCTTCAAAGGCATTGCATAGTGACAGACAACGTAGGCAGTTCTACCCACAACAAATTGGACAACTTCTGTCAGGCCAGTGTTCTCTTTCTGCAAGAGCACGAACAGTCCCACAGTACAAACAGGACATAGAACATAGAATAGTACAGCACAGTACAGGCCCTTCAGCCCACAATGTTGTGGTGACCAATATAAACCTACTTCAAGATCAATCTAACCCTTCCCTCTTCACAGAGTCCCCTGATGTTCCTTCAACTATGTCCTTTTCTTAAATGTCCCAATATATATTTGCCTCTACCACCACCACTGGCAGTGTGTTTGCTCTCTGTGTAAAATATCTGCCTATGACATCCCCTCTATACTTTCCTCCATTCACCTTAAATGATCCCCCTTTCATATTAGCAATTTTCACCCTGGGAAAAGTCACTGGCTGTCCACTCTATCAATGCCTCTTCGTCTTATATGTCTCTATCAAGTCACCTCTCACTTCTTCACTCAATGAAGAAAAGCTCTAGCTCATTCAACCTTTCCTTATCAGAAGGATGAGGTAGTTCTGAAGGAATGATTATAACAGTCACAGCCTGTGTTTAAACTGGATTTGGTGAGTGGTACAGACAAGGTCAGATGAAATTCAACCCTGTGAAGTCAAGTCATTATCAAGATTAAGCTTGGCAGATAGGCCACATGTGTTTAAACAGCCAGTTGATATATGCTGCAGAGTGCTGAGATACCCAAGAGAAAGGTGCCTGCCAAAGAGAGGGTCATTCTTCACTCAAAACGACCTTAGCTCAGTTGCAATCCCCTCCAGTGCCCTGGACTCCAACCCTTCCAGTTACTGTGAAGATTTCCGCAATCTTCTTGTCATGGCCTTCACAACGGAAGGCAGTCTGTAGCTCTTGAGAAAGGTCGGGTATGGCATAGACCCTTTGAAGTGCAGCTTCACAAAGGCCATCGCCTCCATCAGCCCCAGTTCCCAATCACACCACCACTCCCTACCCGTTGACTCCACGGCCCAGTCCATCGTAGAATCCGGCTGCTATGGCATTCAAGCTTTACAAAAACAAAATTAAGATATGGGTAACAGAGAAGGGGAGAGAAACACTAAGTAAAAGTGAATCAAAATATAGAACAATTTACACAGTGCTCCAGGGTTCCCAACACCCTAGAATGTATCACAATTAGTGTCAAACAGCACAGAAACAGGACCTTTTACCAAATGGCCCATGCCGACTAAGATTCCCATCTAAACTTGTCCCATTTAAGTCCTTATCCCTCTAAATCCATTCTATCCAAGTACTGTACCTCTTTTAAATGTTATTAATGCACTTGCCTCAACCACTTCCTCTGGCACATCATTACATATACCCACCACCCTCCTCATGAAAAAAGTTGCCCCCTCAGGTTCCTATTAAATCTTTTTCCTCTCACCTGAAACCTGTGTCTTCTAATTCTTCAGTCTCCAACCCTGGGGACAAGCCTGTGCACTGTCACCCTATCTATGCCTTTCAACACTTCTAAAAGATCATCCTTCATTCTCCTATACTCCAATGAATAAAGTCCCAAACTGCTCAACCTCTCTCCATAACTCAAGTCCCAGCAATATCCTCATAAAAGTTGTCTGCACTCTTTCAGCTTAATGATTATCTTTCCTCCAAAATTGAACATAATACTCCAAATGTGGCTTCAGCAATGTCTTATACAATTGTACCAGAAGCTAGCATGCCAAAAGCCTTCTTCACCACCCGGTCCACCTGCAGGTCCCTTTCAGAGAACCATGTACCTGTACTCTAGGTCCCTCTGTTGTACAACACTCCCCTGGGCCCTACCATTCACTGTGAAAGACCTGGCCTCATTCATCTTCCTAAACAACTTGTACTTATCCAAATTAAACTCTGTTTCTAACCCATAAGCAAACAAAATAACTTTATCTCTCTTGTGAATTCCAGATGAGTAGGCTCAGCTAGTTTACCAATGAATAACCTAGTTAACAGAAAGAGGTAGTGGCTTAACAAAAGATTTCATGAAAGGCTTCAATGAAATCAAGGTATCTCGATAGACATTCTCAGTGGAGGGACCCCATACCATTGCCACTAAACTCTTGCCTCTAGAGTACAGCAATCAGGAAGCTGCTTTGAATCAATTCCTTGTCAACTCCCACACCATCCCCAGTTTAGAGTGAATGGAACAACCATCCAGTCTCAATTTACCCTGGGTGAGATCAACCATTCAAATCGACGCCTCTGTTTTTCCTGACTTTGGCCCTTGAAAGCTCAGTGCTCTGCCACAAAGGGATACAGATAGGAATGAGGGTGTCACTGACAAAGTAAGAGTCCATACACTGCACCTTTAGTGCTTCAACAGTCAATTTTAATAAAGAGAAGTACTGTGATGCAGCTGTTACATCTCACAAGTCCTGGTTATGTGACCACTGACTCCAGGCAGACAATCTCTGAGTATTGATGATGACTGGGGTCACGCTACCCAGAAGGCAATGGCAAACTACTTCTGTAGAAAAAAATGCCAAGAACAATCATGGAAAGACCAAGATCACCCATGTCATAAGATATGGCACAAAATGAATGAACATTGTGATGCAAACATGAAAAGACACACCAGCAACTATACTTCATTATGATTTTGAGGAAATTTGGTACGTCTCCAATGACTCTAGCAAATTCCTAAACGTACGGTGAACTGGTTGCATCACCACCTGGTATGAAGGATCTAATGTATATGATCGAAAAAAAAGCTCAGAGGATTGTAGACTCAGCCAGCACAACCCTTGCCATCATTGAAAATATCTTCAATAAGCAGTGCCTCAAGAAAGCAGGCTCTTTCATTAAG
The DNA here is from genome assembly GCF_048418815.1 of Hemitrygon akajei. Taxonomy (NCBI): domain Eukaryota; kingdom Metazoa; phylum Chordata; class Chondrichthyes; order Myliobatiformes; family Dasyatidae; genus Hemitrygon; species Hemitrygon akajei. The sequence goes on along the minus strand of NC_133141.1, from coordinate 20,135,616 downwards.
GACCTTCACTATACATACCCTCTTCTTATTACTACCATCAAGGAGGAGATACAGGAGCCTGAGGACACACACTCAATGTTTTAGGACTTGCAGCTTCTCTTCTGCCATCAGATTTATGAACTCTCCATGAATGCCACCTCACTATTTTGCTTTCTTTTTGCACCGTTTACTTATTTTCTCATTGTAACTTCTCATCTTTTTGTCTTACATTGTACTGCTGCCGCAAAACAACACAATTTTAGTGATAGTAAACAATTCTGATCCTGATTAACATGTAATGATAACTCTTTTTCTCTCTCTGCGGATGCTACCTGACCTGCTGAGGGTTTCCAGCATTTCCTTTTATGCCAGATTTCCAGCATCTGCTATGCTTCGTATTTCAGAGTCCCAAGCTTGTGTTTTCTCACTCCCCCTCTGTCCCTGTTTATTAAAGAGATTTCTATTAATCTCTCATTACTAAACTTTTGGAATGTGGTTACTGCTGTGGGAAATGCAGCCAACAAACTCCCACAAACAGCAAAGTGAAAATGAAAATCAAACTGCTGCAGCTGTTGGAAATCTGAAATAAAAACAGAAAATGTTGAAACGCTCAGCAGGTCAGGTAGCATCTGTGGAGAGAGGAATAGTCTAGCTTTCCAATCAAGACACTTCATCAGAGAGAAAACATGTTGGAGAGAAGGGTGATTAATAGGACCAAGGGAGTATCTCAGATAGGGGGAAGCCAAGATTGCTATGGAGATGTTATTGGCGTCAACCAGTCGATGGATTAATCGGGGCAGTTAGAGAGTGAGAATACAAACAGAGGAGCATGACAAGATGTGCAATGTCAGGCTGTCTGACATGTCCAGTCGGCCAGGCTTACTTTTAAAGTGAGGTAATTCAATGGGCAAGTAGAGGAAGTTCCCTTATGTTGCAGTACTCAATATCAAGTCGAGAAGGCAGCAACATGGCCCAGACAGAAAATGAGTTGCAAAGCTCATGTTGGTCCCCCTTATAGGAAGCCACAGACAGAGTGGGAGCTGGATGGAGAGTTAAATAGGCAACAGAAGGAGGCTTTGGTCACTCCTGGTGCTCTGCAATGTTGTCACTCAGTCTGCATCTGGTGGAGGAAACCACATTGTGAACACTGAGTGCAAGACACTAGATTGGAAGAAGTGCAAGTGAATTGTTGCTCCAACTAGAAGGGCTGTTTGCACCCCCAGAGACTGGGAAGGAAAGAGATGAAAGGACAGGTTTGTGGGGACACGAAAGTGTCATGGAGTGGGAGGGAAGTTATGATTTGTGGTGGAATTTTGTTGGAGCAGGCATAAATTGTGAAGAATGATCTGCTGAATGTGGAGCAATACAATAATAATACTGAAGGAGCAGCACTGGTAAGATTAGATCTGAAGTTAATGTATTAGAGAAGGTTCACTGGACTGATACCTGGAATAGGTTGAATGAAGAAAAATGAAGCAGGTGGATGTTTGCTGGAGTTTTAAAGAATCATGAGACCCTGAGGGATCTTGATAGGTTGGATATGGAGAGGATGTTTCCATCTGTGAGATATGTGGGGCAACTTTTTTTTTGTTGATGCAAAAATCTTATCCAAAATCTTAGCTCGAAGACTTGAAAATATTTTACCATCTATTATATCACATGACCAGACAGGATCTATTAAAGATCGTTACTCACATTTTAATATACGTCGGTTATTGAATGTGATATATTCCCCATCCAAAAAAACATCAGAGTGTATATTATCCTTAAATGCAGAAAAAGCCTTTGATAGGATTGAGTGGAATTATCTTTTTAAGAACTTAGAAAAGTTTAATTTTGGGCCTAATTTTATTTGTTGGGTTAAATTAATTTACTTGTCTCCTACCGCTCAGGTTATTACTAACTCTCAAATTTCTAAGCCCTTTAAATTACAGCGAGGAACTAGACAAGGTCGCCCTCTTAGTCCTTTACTTTTTGCTTTAGCTATAGAACCCTTAGCAATAGCATTTTGAGAATCTAAGGACGTTTCTGGTATACTAAGGGAAGGTATGACTCATAAAATTTCATTATACGCTGATGATATTTTACTTTTTATCTCTAACACTGAAACTTCTTTACCTTCTGTTCTTTCCTTAATTTCCCAGTTTAGTTCTTTTTCAAGGTATAAGCTGAACTTACATAAAAGTGAGTTATTTCCTTTAAATGACCTAATGTCATCAAATGCCAAATTTCCGTTCCAAGTTGTTACAAGTCAATTTACATATCTAGGTGTAACAATTACTAAAAACTTCAAGAATTTATTTAAAGAAGACTTAAACCCCTTATTGAATTATGTTAAAAAGACGATTTCTAAATGGTCTCCTCTTTCTTTATCTCTAATTGGCTGAATTAATTCGATTAAAATGAAGATTCTTCCTAAATTTTTATATCTTTTTCAGGCCTTACCTATTTTTATTCCTAAGACCTACTTTGATTCTTTAGATTCAATTTTAACATCTTATATTTGGAATAACAAGCAAGCGCGTTTAAGTAAAGTTTACCTACAAAGAAATAAAGAGATGGGTGGATTAGCCCTACCCAATTTTAGGTTTTACTATTGGGCTGCCAATATAAGGAATATTACTTTCTGGTCTTATTATATTTATCGTAAAGATTGCCCATCGTGGGTCTCCTTAGAAGTTAATTCTGTAAAAAATTCCTCTATTGTCTCTCTTCTTGGATCATATTCTTCTTTTTCAGCAAATAAAATAACACATAACATAATTGTTAAGCAAACTTTAAGGATCTGGCCTCAATTTAGGAAATTTTTTGGTTTAACAAATTTTTCATTATCATCTCCCATTCTCCTTAATTTTTTTAAATCCCTTCCATGACTGACGAAGTCTTTAAGGATTGGGATGAACTAGGTATTAAGTGTTTTTGGGACCTGTTTATCTCAGGATCTCTTGCTTCATTTGACCAATTGTCAACTAAATTTGCACTCCCAAAAACACATTTTTACAGATACCTTCAAATTAGAGATTTCTTACGTTTCCAATTAACTACTTTTCCTATAGGTCCTGATAAAAATTTACTGGACGATCTTTTAAATTTAAAACCTTTTGTTAATGGTTCTATTACGGTATCTATAACTTGTTGATTGAATCTAGACAAGACTTTTTAGATAAAATAAAAAAAGCTTGGGAGGATGACCTAAATTGTCAGATTTCTGATGATAGATGGAATAAAATTCTTAAACGGGTTAATAAATCATCCTTCTGTGCTCGTCATTCTCTTCTACAATTTAAAGTGGTTCATAGATTACATTTCTAAACAGAAGCTGTCCAGTTTTTATCCGAATGTTTCTCCACTTTGTAATAAATGCAACTCTGCTGTTTTGGTTTTAAATGAAACATTTAATTCATATGTTTTGGTTTTGCCCTAAAATTGAAAAGTTTTGGTGGGAAGTATTCCATACCTTCTCACAACTTTTTAGGGTCCAATTTGACCCAAATCCCCTTACTGCCTTGTTTGGTATTATTGCAGATGAAGATATAACTTTAAATACTTCTAACCTACAGGTTTTAGTTTTACCTCTCTTTTAGCAAGGAGAGCAATCTGGCTTAAATGGAAGGAGTCTACCCCTCCCACACATCTTCAATGGCTACGTGATATTATGTCGTATTTAAATTTAGAAAAGATCCGCTGCTCAGTCTTAAATTCGAAACAATCTTTTTATGATATCCGGGGACCTTTCCTAAATTACTTTTCCAATTTATAAAGTTTAACAGTGCACAGACTTTTATGTATATTTTTATCTTCTCTTCTTAAGTGAATATGTTTTCTTTTCTAATTTATCTATTATCATCCATCAGCTTTTTTCTTTGGTAGTTGGTAGGGGGTTGACTTTTTTATATAAAAAATTTCTTTTATGATGTATGACCTATCTTTAAATTTTTGATTACAGAGTGGAAAACCTTTATGTGTTATGCTATAACATTTTGATCAATTTTATTACAATATATGAATGTACAGAAGTTATGTTGAGATGTATCTATGTGTTGCACTCTGTAAATCTTGTTTTTTTTCTGAATAAAAATATTGTAAAAAGACAGGTTGGATATGGAGAGGATGTTTCCATCTGTGAGATATGTGGGGCAACTTTTTTTTACAGAGCGTTGGCTGCCAGGGGTGATGGTGGAAGCAAATACAATAGAGGTGTCTAGAGGCTCTGAGACTGCACAGAGAATGGAGGGATATGTACATTGTGTAAGCAGAGGGGATTAGTTTAGTTAGGTGTTTAATTACTAGCTTAATTAATTTGGCACAGCATTGTCAGCCGAAGGTCCTGTTTCTTTGCTGTACTGTTCAATGGTCTAAGTAACACAAGGCTGTGAGCCCAAGTTGTAAACACTGACCTCCTTCTCGAGTATTGCATAGCACAAGAGCGAGGTGAAAACAGGTGAGGTGAGTGTTATGTTTATTCTTAATAAAGACAAACTTAGTGTGGGCTTATGTTAGAACATTTTATTACTGAACTGCTGCCCAACATTGTGTGCGCCACCTTTTTGGTCACAATCATAGCTTCCAGTTCCAGGTGAACCCCCTCGCATTGCCCACTGGGAAATGAAGTTCTTTATAATGCACATACAATAACACATTTTCCTCCTTAAAAGAAAAACAAACACAATACTATGTCCTCATAAACCTACAAGGAACAATAATCCTTTTTGACAAAGATATCTACATTCCGTAGCTGGTCTCTTTTCTTATTTTTCAAATTTTCAACTGTTCAGCATTTCAACTTCAATTGTAATGAACAATTACAGTTCCTTATCCACTCAGCAACTTCAATCAGTCTCTGAGGTGGTTTAATGGACCTTTTTGGTCTGTGCTTTGTTTCCACAGGTGTATTGCTTGCATTTGTTGCGTGTCTTCTGAGAACTCTGATCAACATATTCATTTTTTACATATACTGGCCCTTTTGATGAACTGAGAGGTGACACGTCACATCTATGGGTTGGAGCTTGTAGTCGTAGAACCACATGGTTCCTTCTCAGAGGTGTCCCTCACTCCATCTGGATCTGGTAGGAATATGGAGCTGCTTCCACTTGCACATATCCTTGCATGGACCATGTGCCAGAATAATGATCTTGGATTCACACTTGATCTCCAGGCTTCAGAACTGGTAGGCTTTTCAGTCTTGTCGTGATACTGTTTCTGTTTTTCTTTCCCTTCGCTTTAGCCAGTTTGACCTTGTGTGCTCCTTTCAGTGTCAAGAGGGTTTCATGCATTGGGAGGTTGATGTGAATGGATTAACCCATCAGCATTTGGGCTGGTGAAAGGCCATTCTGCAGAGGTGCACTTCTGTAAATCATTAAACTTCTGTGGAATCTTCTTATCCGTCTTGCACTTTCTTCATGAGGTCCTTCACTACCTTGACTAAACTTTCTGCTAGGTCATTTGATTTTGTGTGATGTGGACTTGATGTTATGTTGAAACCGCTAATTACTGGCAAAGGACTCAAAGTCACAGCTCAAAAATTGTGGACCATTGTCTGATACCACTTCACATGGAACTCCATGCCTCACAAACACAGCTTTCAGAAAGGTGATGACCGCTTTGCTGGATGTTGATTGCAGTGCTGTAACTGGAAAAGTGACTCTTCCCATTACAATCAAACAGATCCACTCCAACTTTGGTTCTGCTTGCTGCTTTGGTCAGAAGGGAAGGCATATTTTACATAAAGCAGTGGTCTGGCTGATGTCAAGGTTCATCCTTGGCCAGTACATCACTTCATGAGCTCTGTGTTTACAGTTTCCTCACCAAGTTGCCCTTTATGTATCTTCTGGAACATTTCCTTGCGTAGCCACACTAGAATCACAAACCTGTTCCCTTTGAAGACCATATTTTTCACTACTGACAGTTCAGCTTTGCATGCACAATAATCCCGAATTCACATTGGATAGTCATTCTTAGCTGCTGGCTATCCTTTCTTTATTGTAGCTTTGAGTTCTTTCATTGTTTCACCTGGCCCTGCTGTTTTCCTAATCTACTCTCGTCTATCAGGAGATACTGGAAGTGAGGTAACAATCACGTTAACATATGCCTGCATATCTGCATTAACATCTTGCTCACTCTTTTCTTCCTTGACGACTACTCGAGACAGCACATCAGCAGCAAACATATATCTTCCCAGTGTGTAGATCGTCTTCATGTCATATTTCTGCAGCCGTATCAATGTGCTCTGTATCCTCATGGGACAGTCATTCAGTGGTTTGGACATAAGTAAGACCAGTGGTTTATGGTCCATCTCCACTTCAAAAGCTTGTCCATAGATGTACTGATGAAAATTTTGCATGCATATGTGCTGGCGAGAAACTCTTTCTCTATCTGTACATATTTGTTAAGGGCTTATTAAAGCCCTTGATGCATAGACCACAGGTTGCCACGTGTCATCATGCTGCTGCGGTAGTACTGCTCCAAGACCGTACTGGGATGCATCAGCCGAGATCCTAGTACACCTTTCCAGATCATAAATCCTCAGTACAGGCTCTTCAATTAGGACTCTTCTCAGCTTCTAGAAATGCTCTTCTTGCTCGTGAGGCCAAATCCACTCATTACGCTGCTCAAGGGGTGACCTAAGTGGTGCTGATATAGTAGTAGACAGTCAAGGATTAACTTAGCTGGATAAATCACCATCCCCAAGAAACGTTTCACCTCCTCTTTGTTTTGGGGCCTCTCCATGTTTTCAACGGCTGACGTCTTTCTTGGGTCAAGTGTCATCTCCTTTTTCAGAATATGACATCTCCTATGACGATCAAACTTACACTTCTCTTTACTTAATTTCAAATTGACATTCTGTGTCACGTCAAGCATTTGTCTCAGTTGTGTAACATGTTCATCCTTGGTGGATCCCCAGATGATGATGTCATCCATCATGGTCTCGGCACCAGATATACCCTCAAAGATCATGTGGATGGTCTTATGGTAGACTTCTGGTGTGGGCAGAATCCCGTATGGTAGCCGAAGAAAGCGATATCTTCCCTGTGGTGTGTTAAAAGTACACAGTCTCGAACCTGCCTCATGAAGCTTCATCTGCCAAAACTCAGAGGACACATCGGGTTTGCTAAACCACTTGGTACCTACAAACTGGAATATGATCCCCTCCTGTGTTGGCAACTTAAAATGATAGCTTGATAGCTTTATCGAGCTTTCTTGGCTCTAGACATATCTACACTGCTCTGTTTTTGTTTTGCACAATGACCAGTGAGCTCACCCAGTCTGTTGGCTCATCAGTGTTCTGTATGACATTCATCCATTCCACTTGTGCTAGTTCTTGCTTAAGTTTATCTCTAAGTGGAAACGGAACTTTCCTGCATGGACAACAGGAGTCACTGTCTCATCTGTATGAATTTTGTGTACACCAGTTAAACATCCGAGCCCCTCAAGAATATCTGTGTACTCTTTCATGAGTGTTGTGTGACCATCTCAGGTCTGTGAAGCCACTATGAAAACTCTTCACCAGGTTGAGCTTTTCACATGCACTCGGACTTAATATTGGGTGTACTCACTTTTCTACAATTAGTAGCAGTGACTTTAGGTGCTGCCCCTTGTACTTGAAGGTCACTATAGAGCCTGCTTTTAGAGCCTGTGTCAAATCTTTTTCACACAGCAATATCTCTCTGAGTCCATCATCTGAAATTCTGCAAACTATTCTGCCCCTAACTTGGGCGTTTCTCAAATCTCCAAATTCACAGGACGTACTCAGTGTGTGAAGCTCAGCTAAATACTGGTCAAAGATAACACCTTGTTTCTGGTCACAGGGGGAAAAAAATTATATCTCTCAAAAGTGGTCTTTTTATTTGGGACAAAATACTCCTCAAATTTTGTCATCAGAGTATCCAACATAAAAGCTGTCTCATCAATTTGAAAGCTGTTATAGATGTTCAAAGCATCTTCACCGATTACATGCAGAAAAATAGACACTTTCAAATCTTCATCAGTCTCTTCTGCTCTGCTAGTAGTTAAATATATATTAAATCACTGTTTGAAGTGTTTCCAGTTATCAGTTAGATTGGTGCAGGAGGACTTAGTTTATCCATGACGGGTACTCTCAGTCTCTCACCTGAATCTCTCTTGGTGAATCCGGTGACTGCTGAACCTCGGGAACAACATGCTCTCTCACCTCACTTGTCAGCTTCTCTCCATTGTAACCAGCATCCGACCTCACTTGCTACTAGACAATAGACAATAGGTGCAGGAGTAGGCCCTTCGGCCCTTCGAGCCAGCACCGCCATTCAATGTGATCATGGCTGATCATCCACAATCAGTACCCCGTTCCTGCCCTCTCCCCATATCCCTTGACCCCGCTATCCTTAAGAGCTCTAACTAACTCTTTCTTGCACCTTTTGTGCTCATGCACACATTTCTCAGTTGCGCACGGTATTCATTTACTCTCTACGCTTAGCCCTCACACCGTCTTCTGACACCATGTTATGTCTGTAGTTAATAAAAATAAATTTGGTGTGGGTTTATGATAGAACATTTTATTACTGAACTGTGCACCACCCAGCCACCATTGTAGCTCCTGGTTCTAGGTGAACCCCTCACATTGCCCACTGGGAACTGAAGTTCTTTGTTATGACAACATAATAACACAATGAGAACACTGGTACAGTGATTACGTTACCAGCTTTATGTGGGAAGCTATTGGTCCCGAGAAATTAGTTTGAATCTCAGCAATGGCAACTGGGGAATTTAAATCCAGCAAATGAGGCAATAAAGCTAGTGATCATGAAGCTCATGGATTGCAGTTAAAAACCTATCCGGTTCCCTAATGTTCTTCTCCTTTTGACATGGTTGGCTTTCGATCTGGGCTGGGTGTATGCCGCAGGCTGCGGTGCTAATGCACGGTGGGCCCTTTGTCTCTGCAGGTCTTTTGCGTCCGGTATGTCAAGGTTCTCTCTAAGCAGCTTCTCCACGAAGGGAATCACCAATCCGAGTTTACCTTCAGCTCCTTCGGGAACTCCACAGATCCTCACATTTTCCCCTCTTGGTCTATTAGCTTCCATTGGAGCTGCTCTTGTAGCTTCAGCATTTCTGCTATCACTTCCTCTGCGTTTTGCAGTCTCTCCTCAGTCCCTACAATCCTCGCTTCAGCTTCATCTAACCTCAAATTAGTTTTTGCTATTTCTCCTTTAATACCTTCCAGCTGTTTGTTGTTATCTCGTCGAAAATCACGAATCTCTCTGAGAATCAAAGACAGGTTCACCGATTCTTCCTCACGATCTCCGTCCTGGTTAGCCGTGGAGAGGCTAGGCCCCTCATCTTGTTGTGTCTCGTTGTATTTATCAGCCTTCTGAGCGGGCTTTTTATTCTTTTACTTAGACGTCATCCTTGCCCCTTTTATTGATATGGTTATACAATACTGAATATTTGTCTAATTTTGACTTTGGGGCAGTTTACATTCATTTTTGTTGAGAGACCTTTCCCTACGCTGCCATTCCCCTGGTGACCCAGAAATCCTCGACATGGTTGGCTTTCAATTGCCTCTGTGATGACCCAAATCATGACTCAAGTTGAGGGATGGACAAGAAGTGCTGTGCTTCCCTCTGGTACACAGATCCTGTGAAAGCAATGACATGAGAAAATGAGGAAAAGATGACCCTTCTCATGACTGTGGGGTTGACATTATACTTTAATGAGAGAGATAATGAGAGCGGAAGGCTGGATGTGACAAATCAACTGATCACATTCCCTAAAAGATCTGCATCTTCTACTGTGGCCAGCAACTCAAACACTTCCACCTACAAAGCAATGGACGACAAATATTAGAAGGGAGAACTGAAGTTACGCACAGGCTAAACTAGTCCAGAGTGAAGCAAGCATTCACAGAACAGATATAGAATCCAACTGGTGTATGTGTGAATAATTGTCATAACTCCAAGTGACCGAGATGCAAGAGACTGCGTTTGCTGGCATCTGGAACACACAATCTTTTAGAGGAACTCAGTAGCTCGAACAGCACCTGTGGGAGAAAAGGAATTCAACGTTTCAGGTCAAGACCCTGTCTCAAGACTGAGTGTGGAGAGGGGAGGTGGGCAATATAAAGAGAATAGGGGGAGTGATGAGTCGGGAGCCAGGAGTGATTGGTAGAAAGAGGAGTGATGAAAGATAATGGGCAGGTTGTGACAGGTAGGGGAGGGGAGCAGGGATGGAGTTTGAAGGCAGTAGCAGGTGGATGATATACAGATGGAGGCAGACAGAGAAAGAGAGAGGAAATAAGAGGTAGATGAAGCTAGGTGGGGTGGTAGGGGGAAGGGGAATGTGGAGGTGCGGACAGCTGCAGAAGGGAGAGAAGCAGGAACAGTAGGGGCTGCCCATACTGGAATTTGATGAGTTAAGAATGAATTTAGTTAAGAATTAAGAATTGGTCACTAACAAACACATGGATTGGGACTTTAGGAGACTACAATACAGGAAAAGGGACTGAAGAGAGAGGAACACTGGAAGAACTCAGCTAGTCAAGCATCTATGGAGGAGAATAAGCTGTAGACTTTTCGGACTGAGACCCTTAATCAGGACTGAAAAGTAAGAGAGCAGAAGACAGAATAAGAGTAAGTCCTTCCAGGTGAGGCAACACTTCATCTGCCATTCTGTCAGAGTCATCTACCGTATCTGGTGCTTCCAGTCTGGCTTCCTCTCCACTGGGGAGACCTGATGCAGATTGGGGGACCTCTTTGTAGACCATCTTTGCTCTGTCCTCTGCAAAAGGCAGGATCACCTAATGGCTACCCATTTCAATTCGACTTCCTATTCCCATTCTGAGATGTATGTTCATGGCCTCCTCTACTACCAGGATGAGGCTAAACTCAGGTTGGAGAAGCAACACCTAATATTTCATTTGGGTAGCCTCCAACTTCTTTTCTGTCTTTCGGAAATTTCTCCTCCTTCCTCCTCTGGCTAGCCTCTCACCTTTTCTCTTCTGCTCACCTGCCCATCACATCCCTCTGGTTTTTCTCCTCCTTCCTTTTCTTCCATGGACCACTGTCCTCTCCTATCAGATTCCTTCTTCGGCCTTTTAGCTCTTCCAACACCCTTGCTTCCAACTTCTGCCATTAAATGCCACAACCAAGGTTGGTCTCCGCCTTCGCTCTTGGCGAGTGAGATAGAAATTTGACAAGACTAGCTCAGTTGGGCTGCAGTTTTCTCACCATTTGATGTATATAGCAATTCAGCACAGTAAAGTGATTCATCAGAATGATCACCATTAGAATCTGACACCAAGCTACAGACGGAGATCCTACAAAGGGGGAATCAAACAGCTGAAAGCAGAGACATGCTTAATAGAGCAAGAATGGTGGCGTAGCTGAGGAAAAGAATTCCAGAGCTCAGCTAAAGGCACAGCCACCAAGCGGAAGAATGCTGATGGTGTTGAGACAAGGACAACTACTTAGTAACTCTGGAAAACTTGTTGTATTCTCTCAAGCCAAGCCGAATGGCACTCACCAGGTTTCCTGGTAGTTTGTACTCACGTTCTCATGCTGTGTGATTAGACAGTAGTTTCTGACAGTCTAACATCTCTTCAAACAGCCCCATTTTAACAGCTTCATCAAACTTCTTATCTCTGACCACAATTTCTCCAACTATTTTTCTGACGACTGATCCCCTGGAAGAGATTGGGAGGAAATAAAGTTGTCAGAAAACAGCATAAATTTATGAAAAGAGCAAAGACATACAATACCTTCACATTAAATTCCAGAAGTAACTGCATAAATATGGTCGCTGTTGTAATTGGTGTGTGGCAATAAAATAAACTTACACCCAGTGGCCACATTATTAGAGACCTCCTGTACCTAATAACATGGCCACTGACGGTATGTTTGTGATCTTCTGCTTCTGTAGCCCATCCACTTCAAACTTCGATGTGTTGTGCATTCAGAGATGCTCTTCTGCACACCACTGTTGTAATGTGTGGTTATTTGAGTTACTGTCAGCTTGAATCAATCTGTCCATTCTCCTCTGACCTCTCTCATTAACACGACATCTTTGCTCACAGAACTGTTGCTCATTGGATTTTTTTTTTGTTTTTCACACCATTCTCTGTAAACTCTAAAGACTGTTGTGCATGAAAATCCCAGGAGATCAGCAGTTTCTGAAATACTCAAACTACCCTGTCTGGCACCAACAATCATTTCAAGGTCACTTAGATGACATTTCTTCCCCCATTCTCATGTTTGGTCTGAACCTTTTGACCATGTCTGCATGCTTTTATGCATTGAATTGCTGCCACATGATTGGTTGATTGGATGTTTGCATTAGCGAGCAGGTGTACAGGTGTACCTAGCAAAGTGGCCATTGAGTGCATATGCAATAGCGTGACACAGAAAGCACTGGAGGAACTCAGCAAGTAGAGCAGTATATATGGAGGGAATTGGATACTTGATATTTCAGGTTGAGACCTTTCATCTGGACTAAGGAGTGAGGAGAAATAGCTACTATACTGTCCACCTGTATAGGGTGGACACTGGTCCCTGTCTTTCAGTCCAAGTGAAATATCAACTGTCCATTTTCCCACACAGATGCTACCTGACCCATTGAGGTCCTTTAGCAGCTTGTGTGCTGCTCCAGATTCCAGCATCTACAATCTGTTGAGTTTCCATATGTGTAGTTATACTGGCCAGATATAAGCACTGGTCTGGACAGCTAGTCTTCCTTTGAAACTGTGCCATAGGACCTGTTACGTCTACCTAACAGGGAAGGCAAGGCGATAGTTTAACACCCCATCCAAAAGATGGCCCCCTTATGGGCAGCACAGTGGCCCATCAGTTAATGCTGTTGCCTAACAGCTTCAGAGACTCAGGTTCAAACCTGGCCTTGAGTTAGGTTAGATACTGTTCATACATATCAGATCATTACATGGTGCACTGAGGTAGAACAAGGTAAAACAATAACAATGCAGAATCACAAACAAGAGAAAATCTGCAGATGCTGGATACCCAAGCAACACACTCAAAATGCTGGAGGAACTCAGTAGGCCAGTCAGCTCCTATGGAAGGGATGGGAGGGTTAAGTAAAGAGCTGGGGAGTTGATTGATGAAAGAGATGGGGGAGTCTGATAGAAGAGGACAGAAGAAAGAAAAGGAGGGAGGAGCACCAGAGGAAAGCAAGGAGATAAGGTGAGAGGGTAAAGGGGATGGGGAATGGTGAAGGGGGCGGCATTATCGAAGTTTAAGAAATCGATGTTCATGCCATCAGGTTGGAGGCTACTCAGATGGAATATAAGGTGTTGTTCCTCCAACCCAAGTGTGGCTTCATCACGACAGTGGAGGAGGTCATGGATAGACACATTGTAATGGGAATGGGAAGTGGAATTAAAATGGGTGGCCACTGGGTGATCCCACTTTTCCTGGCGGACGGAGCATAGGTGCTCAGCGAAGCAGTCTCCCAATCTATGTTCGGTCTCACTGACATACGGGAAGCCACACCAGGAGCACCAGATACAGTAGATGACCCTAACCAAGTCAGAGGTAAAGTGTCACTTCACCTGGAAAACTGTTTGGGGCCCTGAATGGTAGTGAGGGAGAAGGTGTAGGGGCAGGTCTAGCACTAAGTGTAATGAGGTGTAACAGCTACAGAGAATGTGCAGTGCAGGCAGACAATAAGGTGCAAGATCACACCGAGGTATTCAAGGGTCCATCTGATTGCTATCTGTGTGTGGTTTTCCCCATATCTAGTTGGTTAACTGGACATTGTAAATTGTCCTTTGCATAGAGGTCAACAGTTTTGGGCACCATTCCTCAGAAAGGATGCGTTGTCATTGGAGAGAGTCCAGAGAAGGTTCAGAAAGATGATTCTGGGAGTGAAGGGGTTAACACATGAGGAGCGTTTGGCAGCTTTGGGCCTGTACTCACTGAAATTTAGAAGAATGCGGGGGGATTTCATTGAAACCTACCGAACATTGAAAGGACTAGATAGGGTGGATGTGGAGAGGTGGTTTCCTATGGTGGAGGTATCCAAAACTAGAGGGCACAGACTCAAAATTGAGGGGTGACCTTATAGAACAGAGGTAAGAAGGATTTTTTTTTAGCCAGAGAGCAGTGAATCTGTGGAATGCTCTGCCACAGACTGCGGTGGAGGCCAAGTCCGGGGGTATATTTAAGGTGGAAGTTGATCGTTTCCTGATCAGTCAGGGCATCAAAGGATATGGTGAGAAGGCAGGTGTATGGGGTTGAGTGGGATCCAGGGTCAGCCATGATGGAATGGCGGAGCAGACTCGATGGGCTGAAAGGCCTAATTCTGTTCCTATGTCTTATGGTCTTATGGTTGCCAGGAGTATCAGTGTGGGGAGGGGGAATAGAGTTGCTGGGGATACAAAGGGGGAAATGAGGTAAGTATAGATGGTGCTTGATGGTCAGCATGGATATGATGGGCTAAATGGCCTGTTCCTTTATAACTATAACAGTATAGGGCTCCACCAACACTCTACAAGAGCATCAGCCTATATTACCACATTCGTGGCACTGGATAAGAATCTGAAGCCGCATTCCTCCTTCTGAGTGAGTGTGAAGCACAAGCTCACATCTAAAGATTGTGCTGATGCAGGAAGGAAGGTCACTATTAAACACAGAGGAATGCCTTGTTGAAATGCTGTCAGGTGTAGATTCTTACTAAGAACCAAGCAAATAAAAAGCTGTAATCTCAGCTGAACAAGTTTTATAGAGATACCATTTTTATCTCTCATCTGCACTTACTTCAGGTTTCTAGGAATGGCAGGGCTTCACCTTCTACTTTGGCAGTTAATTACCTATAATTTTCTTCCAGTACCTCCAGCCTCCAAGGGGCTTTGCTCCTCTCTTAGCCCAGATCTCCATTTGTCTGTGTGTTTGCTTGAAATGTTACATCTCTTGCCGCAGATGCAGCCTGACCTACTGAAGGCTTAATATCAGATTTCTAGCAACTGCAGTGTTCTGTACGTTGTTACTAGGGGAGGATGGGAAGTCCATGGAACCAAGTCAGGTTCCAGTGTTAAGGTATGGAATGGTAAAACTAGTTCAGGAGGCTGCTCCCATTCAGAAGCGGAAAGAGTGATCGATTTCAAGTTCCTGCGTGTCGATATCTCTGAAGATCTAACCTGGACCCAGCATCTTGATGCAGCTACAAAGAAGGTACAACTGCGGCTGTAATTCATTAGGAGTTTGAGATTTGGTTTGTCACCTAAAGCACTCGCAATTTCTACAGATGTACCATGGAGAGCATTCTAACTGGCTGCATCACTGGCGGTGGGGGTCAGTGAGGGGAGAGGCTACTGCACAGGATTGAAGTAAGTTGCAGAGAGTTGTAAACTTAATCAGCTTCATCATGGGCACTAGCCTCCATAGTATCCAGGACATTTTCAAGGAGTGATGTCTCAGAAAGGTGGCGTCCATTATTAAGGACCCCCATCACCCAGGTTATACCTTGCTCTCATTGCTACCATCAGGAAGGAGATACAGGAGCCTGAAGGCACAAACTCAGTGATTCAGGAACAGCTTCTTCCCCACTGCCATCTGCTTTCTGAATGGATATTGAACCCACAAACACTACCTCACTATTTTTTAAATTTCTATTTTTGCCCTACTTATTTCATTTAACTATTTACTATATATATTTACTCTAATTCACATTTTTATTTTCTTATCATGTATTTCATTGTACTGCTGCTGCAAAGTTAACAAACTTTACGACATATGCCAGTGATACTAAACCTGATTCTGATTCTAATTCATTTTGTTGTTAGGAAGTCTCTCCTTAGTGTAAAGAAGTTAGGGAACATACTGAGTTCGGGAACGTCACAAAAGGACTACTGTGATTCATTGAGGATCTTTGGATCAAGTGGCAATTGGGAGTGGGGTACTGAGAGGTATGGAGAGGCCAAGGGGAACTATTTAAACTTTCTTATCCCCCATCACCCTTCCATCGGGCAGAAGATGCAAAAGCTTGATAAGACGTACCATCAGGCTAAAAGACATAGACCTCATCTGTTCAAGATGAACTCTTCTCTCTCAATCTATCTCATTATGACCTTTCACCTCATTATCTATATGCTTACGCTTTCCCTGTAAGTACAACACTTTATTGTGTATTCTGTTATTGCTTTCCCTTCTACTACCTCAATGTCCTGACCGTGAAACAACCTGTCTGGATGGCACACAAACGTTTTTCACTGTATCTCAGTGTATAACAATAATAAGCCAGTTACCACTATTGTGGACTTGGTATTTAAAGGCATAGCCACAATAGTCAGTCAAGTGGACAAAGGGCTTTATGAAAGGTCAGAATCTGAGCATTGGGAGTCTGTGGGGCTGGAGGTAGTTAGAGGGATACACAATGGTGAGATTTTGAAGTCTAATGTGCACAGTGGCAGAGAGGTTAGAGATACTGCCTCATGCCAGTCATCCGGATGCAATCCTGGCCTCCAGTGCTGATTGTGTGAATCATATGCACCTTCCAATACCTCTATCTAAGGAGGCAGGGGAGTCACCCCCGTTGCTCAGCAGAATGAAAAACTATCAGGGATTGGGAACAGTGCTGCACTAATCCCTGCAATGGGTTCAGTAATTGGGCATCTAACCATGGAGTTCATCACAATTCTACCGATCCCAATTCTCAGCTAACAGATGAATCTGATTGTAGTGCATCACATTTTGGGTTGTTCTCATCTCCTCTCCCTTCCCTCTACCCCTTTCAGAGTCATGGAGCAACACAGCATGGATACAAGCCTTTCGGCCCAACAGGTACATGCCATCCACGGTGCCTATCCATCTACTCCCAATTCCCTGCATTCAGCCCATATCCCTCTGTGCACCAAACCCAGTGCTTCTTAAATGATATTATTGTACCTGCTCAAGCACTTTCTCTGGAAGATCATTCATTATACTCACCAACCTCTGTGAAAAAGCTGCCCCGCAGGTCCCTTTTAAACCTTCTCCCTCCAAATCTATGCCCCTTAGTTTTGGACTTCGCTGCCCCAGAGAAAAGGCTGCTACCATCCACCTTATCCATGCCTCCGACAATTTTATAAACTTATATAAAGACCAGAAGACTTAGGAGCAGAATTAGGCCATTTGGACCATCATGGCTGATTTATTATCCCTCCGTGCTCATCCATTCATGATATTTTCAATGATAATGATAATGATACAATAAGAAGAGGGACGCCTCACGTCTTAATAAGCTGGTAAGGAAGGCTGGCTCTGTCGTGGGCAAAGTACTGGAGGGTTTAACATCGGTAGCTGAGCAAAGGGCGCTGAGTAGGCTACGGTCAATTATGGATAACTCTGAACATCCTCTACATAGCACCATCCAGAGACAGAGAAGCAGTTTCAGCGACAGGTTACTATCGATGCAATGCTCCTCAGACAGGATGAAGAGGTCAATACTCCCCAATGCCATTAGGCTTTACAATTCTACCGCCAGGACTTAAGAACTTTTTAAAAGCTATTATTAATGCTTTTTGAGATAGTGATTTAGATGCATATCATATTTTTTACTGAGTTAAGTATTGTATGTAATTAGTTTTGCTACAACAAGTGTATGGGACATTGGAAAAAAGTTGAATTTCCCCATGGGGATGAATAAAGTATCTATCTATCTATCTATCTATCCTCTAAGACATAAATAACCGAGCAAATCTGACTTTATTTTTCAGTGCAAAAATTGGGAGCTATGCTGATTAAAAAGAGCATCCAAACTTGCTGTCATTTTTAACTCAGGGAAATGTACTGTGCATTCTAAATGCACAAAACTACATTGAAGAATGGCATTCCATGCACCAATACCTACTGTATTTTCACTAAATGCACCATGTCAAATACAAAACATGTACATTTTAAATTACACAAAATGAAATGCATTAGATGTGAATCATGATTAAGAGCTGGAACTTACACCTAACACACACAAAATGCTGGTGGAACTCAGCAGGCCAAGCAGCATCTATAATAGTAAATAGTCCTGACGAAGGGTCTCGGCCCGAAACGTCGACAGCGCTTCTTCCTATAGATGCTGCCTGGCCTGCTGTGTTTCACCAGCACTTTGTGTGTGTTATTTGAATTTCCAGCACCTGCAGATTTCCTCGTGTTTACTTACACATAACCACCAGTTGCCAAATCCAATAATGTGGACTATTATAGAGGAAGCTATGACTTCTTTATACCTGCTTTGGATGCAATAATTTGAACTCACTGCACACTAGGCAAGTGCTCTTGCCAGCACAAAACAATACCTAGCCCCTGCTTCCTTCAGTTTGCTCTTTGGCTCACTTTGGGCCAAGTATGTTGTCTTATTGGTTGTGGATATTATTTCAAGTTTCAAGAATACAAGTATCTTTTCACATATAGCCACAATGTACAGGGTTTTTGTATTGAAATGCTTTCAGACAAAGTTTCAAAACTACTCATTAAGTGGAAACTAGTTTCTTCAACCTCCCTGTAATCCTATCATAACCTTAAATAAATTGCAGTAAATGAAAATCAATTAAACTGCAGATACTGGAAATAGAACCATAAAGTCATAGAACACTACAGAACAGAAACAGGCCTTTTTCCCCATCTAGTCCATGCCAAGTGATTAATTGACCTTGTCCCATCGAGCCTCACCTAGACCATAGCCCTCCATATCCCTTCCCTCTATGTACCAATCCAAATTTCTCTTAAATGTTGAAATCAAACATACATCCACCGGCACCTTTTTCCACACTCTCACCACCCTCTCAGTGAATAAGTTCCCCCTCATGTTCCCCTTAAACATTTCACCTTTCACCCTTAACCCATAACTTCTAGTTTTAATCTCACCCAACTTCAGTGGAAAAAACCTGCTTGCATTTACCCTATCTATACCCCTCATAATTATGTATACCTCTATCAAATCTCCCCTCAATCTTCCACATTCTTGTGAATAAAGTCCTAACCTTTCCCTATAACTCAGGTCAAGTCCTGAAAACATCCCTGTAAATTTTCTCTGTACTCTTTCAGTCATATTTACATCTTTCCTATAGGTAGGTGACCAGAACTTCACACAATACTCCAAATTAGACCTCACCAACATCTTATACAACTTCAACATACCGTCTCATTTTCTGTACTCAGTATTTTGATTTTTGAAGGCCAAAGCACTAAAAGATTTCTTTATGGTCTTATCTACCTAGGACACCTCTTTCAAGGAATTGTGTACTTGTATTCCCAGATCCCTGTTCTACTGCACTCCTCGGTACCCTACCACTCACTGTGTAAGACCTACCCTGGTTGTCCTCCAAAAGTAGAACACTTTGCACTTCACTGCATTAAATTCCATCTGCCATTTTTAAGCGCAATTTCTAGATGGTCCAGATCCCACTCCAAACTTTGACAGTTTTCCTCATTGTCCACTACACCCCCAGTCTTGGTGTGATCCGCAAATTTGCTGACCCAGTTTACCACATTATCATCCAGATCATTGATATTGATATAGATGACAAACAACAACAGACCCAGCACTGGTCTGTGGAACACTCCAATAGTCACAGACCTCCTGTCAGGGAGGCAACTATCTACAACTACTCTCTGGCTTCTCCCACGAAGTCAATGTCTTATCCATTTTAATACCTCATCTTGAATGTCAAGCAACTGAACCTCCTTGACAAACCTCCCATGTAAGACTTTGTCAATAGCATTCACTGCCTTGTCTTCAACTTTCCTGGTAACTTCCTCAAAAAACTTTATAAGCTTGGTTAGACATGACTTACCATGCACAAAGCCAAGTTGACTATCCCTAATCAGTCCCATTCTAACCAAATACATGTATATCTAGTCCCTTAGAATACCTTCCAAATCTAAGATAAAAACCATACCAAAATTACTAACTGTTCCTCATTTCATAGAGGCCATGCCTCCAGGGCTTTTTGTTTTTATGTCTTGATTCCTGATTATGGATCTATTGTGAACTCCTTTCAATGTTATCCTTAAGATGCTGAGGGCAAAACTGACTATGATTCCCTCCTCCCCTCCCATGTCCCATGATCTGGGAGTAGCTCGCATGTAACCCAGAATGAATGAAGTAAAAAAGTTAATGTTTACACAGTGTGCTTCTCAATCTTAGGGTGTCCCAAAGAATTTCACAGGCACTGTTGCAATACAGGAAATACAACAGCTGTTGTGTATTGACGAGGCTTCAAAACACAGCAATGTCACAATGATCAGGCTGTGCTTCAAATGAGATATTGGCCTACTTTACAAATAGAACCACGTGTACTTTTATACTTGTCTGATTGTCAGATCTTTTGATAGTGCAGCACTTGCCTTGAACTACACTGATAGTTTTACACCAAAATCCCCAAACCTGGATTTTCACCCACAATAAACCGATAGAAGAGAAATAAAAACAGAAATTGCTGGAAACCCTCAGCAAGTTAGGCAGCATCTGTGGGAAAAAAAGTTAATGTGCAGATTGAGATCCTTCATCAGAACGTAAGAGAATATAGGAGAATATAGTGTTGCCTCTGAGCATTGTTTGCATGCTGATTTTTTTAAAAAGCTGATGGAATTGATATTTTAAAAAGAATTGATGTACAAGGGGTGATTGCTAAGTTCATGGCCTAAGGTAGAAGGAGTCAATTTTAGAAAACCTAACACATTTATTTTTCAACATTGTCCCCTCCTACATTTACACACTTAGTCCGGCGGTCGTGGAGCATACGGATCTTGGACCTCCAGAAAGTGTCCACAGCAGGGGTGATTGATAAGTTTGTGGCCTAAGGTAGAAGCAGATGAGTTATACAGCTCTCGTTACATGCACGTGCAGTTAATAACTCATCAGGGTGATTGATAGATTTGTGGCCTAAGGTAGAAGCAGATGAGTTATACAGCTCTCGTTACATGCACGTGCAGTTAATAACTCATCAGGGTGATTGATAGATTTGTGGCCTAAGGTAGAAGGAGATGAGTTATTAACCTCAGACTTTCTGCATAATCATTCAAAGAGTTGAAGTGCATGTAAGGAGAGCTATATAACTCATCTGCTTCTACCTTAGGCATCCAGCCCCATAATACAGCAATCTGACTGGTCCCTCCAGAGAGAGGCAGAAGAAAGGAAATTCTGATCTCAGTGGTTGGGAAGATGTTGGGAGTCAATTGTTAAGGATGTGGTTTCAGGGTACTTGGAAGCATATGGTAAAATAGGCCAAAGTCAGCAAGGGAAAATCTTGCCTGACCAATCTGTTGGAATTCTTTGAAGAAATAACAAGAAGGATAAACAAAGGAGAATCTGTGGATGTTGTGAACTTGGATTTTCAGAAGGTCTCTGGTAAGGTGCCACACATGAAACTGCTTAACAAGAGCCCATGGTATTACAGAAAAGATTCCAGCATGAAAAAAGCAGTAGCTGATTGGCAGGAGGAAAAGAGTGGGAATAAAGGGAGCCTTTTCTGATTGGCTGTCTGTGATTAGTGGTGTTCCACAGGGGTCTGTGTTGGGACAGATTCTTTTAATGTTATATGTCAATGACTTGGGTGATGGAATTGACGGCTTTGTGGCCAAGTTGGTGGATGAAACGATAGGTGGAGGGGCAGGTAGTTTTGAGAAAGCAGAGGCCACAGAAGGACTTGGACAGATTAGAAGAATGGGCAAAGAAGTGGCAGAAGGAATACAGTGTAGGGAAATGTATGATCATGCACTTTGGGAGAAGGAATAAAAGCATAGACTATTTTCTAAAAGGAGAGCAAAGTTAAAAAATCTGAAGTGCAAAGGGACTTGGGAGTCCTCATGCAGGATTCCCTGAAGGTTAATTTACAGGTTGAGTAGGTGGTGAGCAAGGCTGTAAAGCTGAGGCTTTATAAGGCACTGGTGAGGCCTCACTTGGGAGTATTGTGAGCAGTTTTGGGCCCCTTATCTAAGGAAGGATGTGCTGACATCAGAGAGGGTTCAAAGGAGATTCATGAAAATGATTCCGGGATTGAAAGGATGATGGCTCTGGGCCTGTACTCACTGGAATTCAGAAGAATGAGGGGTGACCTAATTGAAACCTATTGAATGTTGAAAGGCCTTGATAGAGTGGATGTGGAGAGGATGTTTCCTATGATAGGGGAGTCTAAGACCAGAGGACACAGCCTCAGAATAGAGGGATGTCCATTTAGAACAGATGTGAGGAAGAATTTCTTTAGGAAGAGAGTGGTGAATCTGTGGAACTGGGTGTCACAGGCGGCTGTGGAGGTCAAGTCATTGGGTATATTTAAGACAGAGGTTGATAGATTCTTGATTAGTCAGGGCATGAAGGCAGGGGATTGGGGCTGAGAGGGAAAATGGATCAACTATGATGAAATGGCAGAGCACTCAATGGGCCAAATGGACTAATTCTGCTCCTATATCTATGGCCTTTTTCTGTTCAAATGTTAAAAGTGGATGGCAAGAACAGATGGGATTCAGAATTTTTGGACTGGAGGGAAGTGTACATTGGAACTTCTTGGGCGCAGTAGTTGGGTTGCTGCTTTTCTTGGTAAATACCAAAGGTAAAAGGTTTACAGGGTGTCATTTTCGCACCCGCGGATAATGCAAAGCCTGGGAGCAGTGAACTGTGTGGAGGATAGTAATAGATATGAACACATGTTTCAAATGGGTTGCTCGGTGGCAGATGAAGTTTAATGTTGGGAAATGTAATATTGTATTTGAATAGGAAGCATGACAAGGCAGTATAAACTGGAGATTACAATTCCAAAAGGGGCTATAGGAGCAGATACTATAGCTTTGGATCGAGTGGCAGTGTGCATTGAGAAATCTTCAAAAAAAAACTTAATCCACTATTTGTAGAGAGGTACAGAAAGAAGAGCAAGGAAGGAAGTTGGGATGAATCTTTATAAAACCGTGATTCAGCTACAACTAGAATTCTGGTCCAATTCTGAGCACTCTTTAGGGAAGATGTAACAGCTTTGTAGATGAGGATGCAAAATAGATTTACTCAAATTATTCTAAAGGTCTTTGAAGTGAATAGATTGGATACGTTTGGATTGCTTTCCATGGGACAGAAGTTGTGAGATCCAACATAGGTATTTAAAACCATGAAGGATGTAGACAAGTGTAGAAAGAGAGAGGTGGCTCCCATTGGAAGAAGGGGCAAAGGCATAAAAAGAACCAAATAGAAGTATGTAAACATTTTATGCAGTGAATCACTAGGATCTGATGCACTCCCCCAGAAGTGGTGGAAGCAAGTTTAAATTGCTAAATTCAGAAGGGTGATACAGAAAACATGCTACTGTAGACCAGTCAGTCTGAATAGAAAGATTTTGTTTGCATGAGAAATTCCTAAAATAGATGAACAGCTAACAATAAGAACCATTTTGGCCTCAGTTCCTTAATTACATTTGCAAATCAGTTCCTTCTACTTTAAAAATAAACCCTGAAAGTTGTGGCAGAATTAATTTGACGACACTGGAATGACTTGCTCTGCAAAAGTACCTGACATTTGCATTCAGTGAACAGATGTAGGGATATGACCTTGCCTACTATGCTGCAGTAAGGGAGGTATGTAGCTTTGTGACATGACTTCTGATTTATTTCTTTTCTCGTGGACACCTTTTAAGCATCGTATGTGGCCAATGAGACTGATGCAGCCTGAGCAAGACCAAGCAGAGCTTCCAAGTTTGTCATAGCGCTGCCAGATTTCCGTATGAGAGAAGATGAGATAGAAAAAAAATGGAAAATAAAAAATGCAAATGCTGAATACCATTAATAAAAACAGAAAATGCTGGGAATACTATCAGGATGCATCTGTGGGGAGAACAAGCTTGCATTTGGATTGCACCTTTCACAACTAATGAGCACTTCTTGAAGTGGTCACTTATGTGGAAAAGCAGAAGCTATTTTGCGCAGAACAAGGTTCCATAAAGTTGTGATAATGACTTTATCACTTGTTTTTGACTTTGATTAACCAATGAATATCGCTCAGAAGACCTGCGAGAACTCACCTGCTCCTCTCAGAAAAAAAGGAGCAGCTTTGAATCACAAAAGATGTAGTTTAACATCTGATTTAAAAATAAAGGCTCCTGTATTAGTGTAACACTCAGATACTGGATAGACAGCCTTCAAGTTTTCAGAATGTGTTTTAAAACACATTGGTGTTCAGAGGCAAAATCAGCTATAGTTCAGAGTTCAAAGAAGAGTACATTGCCCGCAGAATGTTCACAGGCACCAAATGACTGTGTGGATATAGAGGCATAATTACACGGAAACAGCCCTCCATGCTGACCAAGCTACCCATCTAAGCTAGCTCCATTTGCCTACATTCCGACCATATCCCTCTAACCTTTCCTGTCCATGTACCTGTGCAAATGTTGTAATTGTCCTCACATGTACCACTTTTTCTGGTAGCTCATTCCATATACCCACCACTTTCTGTGTGCCTTCATCCTATCTATGTCCTTAATGATTTTATAAATCTTTAAGAAGTCACCCCTCAGCCTCCTTTGCTCCAGGGAAAAGAGTCACAGACTGTCCAAACTCCAGTTCCAGAAACACCCTAGTGAATCTTTTCTGCATCTTCTAGCTTTATCATTTCCTTTCTATTGTGTGCACACAGGAGGGGGAATTTGCGCCAGCAGATCGGGGTTTTGCAGCCAGCTGCATATAGCCAAACAGTGAAGAGGCTCTCCACATGCATGCAAGTTTTATGCAGGGACAAACAAGCTTCACGTCACTTTTAGTTGTACAGTCTGTGCTTAATTAATCAATTGAGGCCAAGAGCTCATAATTTAAACAATGGCCTCAGCATCCAAGGGAGAAATTTGTTACCCCGATCATTAACCAATCTCGGAAAAACATGCTCGGACATTGGAGGAACATCTGATTAAGATCAGTCAGATGGTCTTGCATAGCTGGGAAAACCTGCCAGCATTTCCCATCATTCGATGAAAGTCCAGCTAATGCTAGCAAATGGGTAGAGAAATGGGGCAGAAAAAGTATTCAAAAATTATAAGCCAGGAAGTAGTTACACTACTTGGATAAGCCATTGCTGCACATTTAAAAAAATGCATGAAACTATTGAAGGTTTTAAAGTACATTAAGGCTGCCCCATTAAGGGAAAAATGGCTTGAGAAAAAAATAATTAGGTACCTTTGTCAGGACTAAATGAATACTTTCCCTACAGGACTTTGAACATAACCATTCAAGTCCTGAAAGGCACAAAAATATCATCACAGTATCAAAATATTCACAGCATTTCTAGTTACTAATTGGTCATTACTGTGTGTGCTGAGGATGAGCAGCATGAAAAGCAAAGGCTCAGTTTTGTACTTTGGAAGCAATGTCACGAGTAAGTTTCCCTGCAATTGCAGCAACATTTTTGGAAACTAGAATCAAAATTGTCATATCCAGTGCATTGTTTTTTGCAATTAAGCTACCAGGTTAAATGTGAGTTGCCACTGGTGAGATTACTAGCTGTACTGAAAGCTTAGCGTGATGGATAGTGAACTGATTTGTTGATAATACAAAAGGGCTTGATTTCCAAGACCTCTTAGTGCACTTGCCCCAGTCCAAGTACACTGGATTTCAGGTGCTTAATTTTTTAATTTGCAAGTTTGAGATCACTACTATCCAAATTGTGCTTTGTATCACAGTAATGGGGAATAAACCTCACTGTTTTGTGCAGCAGGTTAAAAATAACTCATTTATTATACTAATTTTTATTAGCCTCATGCAAAGAGCCCACTGCACGGTGGTTGCATTGCTTGGCTAGAATACACCAATGGGATTAAGAGGTCATTAAATACAGAAGGAAACAAATTGCCAATTTGATTCACTCCTGCCAGATTGGTTTGTTTCTTACACGCAAGATGGTGGCTGCTTATTGGATAACAGTGCAAGAATCAAACTTCTATTGGAATAGTCCTGTGACATTGGAACTGGACATAATTTTCAATAATCTGCCACTTTCATTATGCAGCAGATAATCAGTGCAATTAATGCAGTTTCAAAACTGAATCTGTACGTTAACTAGGTCCTTTTTCAGAAAAGAAAAGCAAAAGAAATCAAATTACCATGTACTGAACAGAACTGCAATTGTGCCTTACAATGTTACAGGAGCAGTACTAAAAGCAAATGATTGCCGCAGTAAACCACACAATGATATTCTGTGTTGAAGGTTTTATTAAAACTGAGTGACACATACAAGCATAGTGTACAAAAATGGTCCCTCAAAATGTTACTCAGTAAAAATACAGCTTATTGCAGCATAACTGCTGAGGTTTAACTGCTTCTATTTGTGACTACCCCCATCCTAACCACAGTCATACCAAGAAAGAGGACGCAAGTGTTTGAAATCAAATTACTTTCATTTTGTTTTTTTTCAACATTTGAAGAGGTAGCTGAATGGAATAAAACAGATCCAACAACATCTAGCAATACAGATGTGTGCCATCAAACACACAGAGCCCACTTCAAACATCCAAGTGGCTTCAGATTAAGTATCTAATAGCAGCATAATCAAGGGAAAAACTTTTAATGTCACTGGAAACATAACTGATTTGTTTTCAGCTGCAATTCCCAGCTGGTCAGTTACTGAAGAAAGTCAATTGTTATTGCTTTTTATCCAATGATAATTTAGAAGATCTGCCCTCTGCAACCCTTTCAAATGCTTCAAGTTATGATTTCATGGATGTTGGCATGGACCCCACCTTCTCTAATCAATTACTCAGCAGCAAGCCTAGATATGGAACACTGAAGCGGTATTCAATAACAAAGAGCCAAGCAGTAACTGGGCAGCAATTCTGGCTAATTCTTTCTTCTTTTTTCTCCCACCCTGGGAGTGGCCAATTGTAGCATGTCAAGTTCTGTCCAAGCAGAAAAACGAACAAACCAGCAAATGAACTTGGAATGTTGTTGTCCAAGCATGATTTAAATGATAAGGTGAGCTCCTAAGGACCTCAACCACCCTATTGGGGAGATTTATTTTAACTGTTTTATTCTCTTTGAAGCAAAAGTGTTAACCTTGCATTCTAGATTTAAAGGGGGAGAAAATTCTACAGGTACAAAAAAAGCATTGCTTGGACTTTTCAGTTACAATGTAGGAATAAAGCATCAGTTTGACAACAGCAATGCTGTCACCCTAACAAGGGGACAAATCTGTCCTGTTCTAATTTAGGCTACAGGTCATAAATTTATTTTAAAAATGTAACATTTTATGCCCTGCTTTCAGCCTCTGATCATAGGCACTGTCCAACCTCCAACAGCTTATCCAGCTAATCACTACATGAAAATCTGGGCACCGAATGTCAGAGGGGACTTGAACATATTTTTATTGATCAATAGTGCCCACCCACTCAGTAAGGCTTTATTGAGTGGATGGGCACTATTGAGTGATAAAAAGTGTGTTCAAGAAAACACATGCCTTTGTTTTGGAATTTGCATAACTTACTCTCCCAAATGAGTGCTGTTAAATAGGGCATAGTGTCTTTTTATGCTTGAGACTGGCGTCAACTCTTCCCAAATTGAATAATAGAATCAAGCTTCAAAGGGCTATTGTTAAGAAACATATTGCAAGACCTCAGAATTAAACTTGATAAAAATAATGTTCTTTACCTGTAAGAGGGTTCACACATAAGCTGCTGCAATATTAAGGAATGGTAGGGATCGTGTATCAGTTTAATCACTCCTTCACTTTTTAAACTAATTAACCTTTAAACTGCTACAAAATATTGACTCCTATGAAGGTTTCGTCCAACTGTTGTAGTTTGTACAACCACTGGACTGGGTTTCATTTGCATGTTCAGAGAGGTAAAACTTAAGTGACTGTTTTGTGCCTTGAAAAGTTTAAAGTGTGTCGCAGAAAGCTCCCAAACAAAAATTGTGCTACAGTTATTACTGTAACCTTACAGTAGAATTGTACTGAGCTCTATTAAGACTAATACAAAGTACAAGGGTGATGTTAAAGGTACTATACACACCAACCTTCAAGTGTTAAACAATACATAAAGTATTAAACGTACATAATACCTTCATCAATGCATCAGACAAAGCAACTACAGTCATCCGGACACCTTTCAATTTGAATTGTACACAACAGTTTTTTGTCTAAAGCCAGACAAAATTATCCCTTCATTTCTGGCTTTGTAGCTTCTAATAGGAGTCAAGAAGAACAAAGTAAAATACATAAGATACGTACGATACATTCAACCCAGTAGTAAAGCAGCACTGGAGTGATTTTTAAAGTCATTCACTAATTTAAAGAAAAACGTGTTTTAAACATGTAACTAGTTACTTGTCAAAAACTAACGAGATGAATTTCAAAGCAGAAAGAAAAACCTGAAAACTTTATGCAAATTCAAATTAATCTTTCAAAGCAACAAGACAGAATCAATTGTAAATAGTGAGATTAATACATTTATTACTTGCAAGCTAGTTATTTTTAAGGATTTTTAAAGAAATAAGCACTGCACCCTTACGTTAGCCCCCCCCAAAAGATGGCAAGTGGGATAGCATAAATCTAACGTGAAGGGGCAAAGAGGCACTGACTTGCCTTCAGGCAGGTACCAATACTGCCGCAAAATCACCACTGAATTTCAGAAACACTCCATTGTTAAAAGCAGCACATGGTTTCTTTTTGAGGGCAGGTGTTAAGTAGCTGGTATCACAGTCTGTCTACAAAATACTTGCTACTTTCAACACAAAGCCTCTTGGTTATGAAAAATACAACAAAAGTAAATATAGGATTAATTATCTGATCTAGTATGCTAATATATCATTATTAGTAGTAGTACTAGTTCATTTAAATAGAATTTTATGTAGTTATCGAGGTCAACCAATTGTGGTTTATATTTCCCCAAATATGGATATAATAAGCTAATGTTACTTTCTAATCCTATGCTTTTAATAAAGGGAACATGTCAGTTTATAATAAAAGGTAGCAAAGAACACTTCAGGAGTACAAGGGCTATGTGGTGATTTATTTTGTGCAAGTGTTGCATGTAGTTTTACAGTTTGTACACTGTAACAGAAATCTTTGTGCACATATAAAAACTGCGTTCAACCTTGAACCCAGACATCTCATGTCAACTCGTTGCTACACGTAGGATGAGGCCACCTTTTATGTATTGCGGATCCCAAGGGCTTGTTCAAGCTCCTGTCTCCTTTGCTGCACCTAAAATGAGAAAGAAAGAAAAGGTTGCTATCCAGCTTTAGAGCTAAGGTATTGCAAAGGAAAGAACACACAACACGGCCCATCAATTGTGCTTTGCCATTCCATCATGGCTTATTTACTTTCCCACTTAGTTCCATTCTCCTGCCTTCTCCTATAACCTTCGGACCCCCACTTACTAATCAAGAACCTATCAACCTCAGCTTTAAATATACCCAATGACTTGGCCCCCACTCTCATCGGTGGCAATGAATTCCACAGATTCACCACCCTTTGGCTAAAGAAATTCCTTCTCATCTCTGCTCTAAAAGGACATCTTTCTATTCTGAGGCTGTGCCCCTGGTCCTAGGCTCTCCCACTATAGGAAACATCCACTTACCTAGGCCTTCCAACATCCAGTACCAGTAAGCTTCAATGAAATCCTCCCCACACCACCCCCCCACACACACACTCTACTAGACACCAGAGAGTACAGGCTTGAAGACATCAAACACTCCTTACACATTCTCAGATTCATTCTTGTGAATCTACTCTGGACCTTCTCCAATGCCAGCACATTGTTCCATAGATAAGAGGCCCTAAACTGCTCACAATTCCAAGTGTAGTTTGTCCAATGCCTTGTAGAGCCTCAGCATTACATCCTTGCTTTTATGTGTCTTTTCACATCTCTGACCAAACAGAAGACACCGTGCTGCCACGGTTACAATGCTTTCCTGGAATGATTGCTGGGTGTGAGCAGAGCAGTACCAATTTAAGATAGAAAACGCTGTGAACACCCAGCAGGTGAGACAGCACATGCAGAGAGAGAATCAAGAGTTAATGTTTTCAGGGGAACAACCTTTCACCAGAACTGAAAAGCGATATGTCATTGACTTGAAATGTTAGATGAAGCATGACCTGCTGATTTTTCCAAGGACTTTCAGGTTACGTTCTTCTTTCAAAAGTAGCATCTTTGCATACAGCGGGTGGTAGAAATACGGCAATTGATATTGGTCAATAATTAATTCCAAATCTGGAATCTATTGCAAAGGTATAAGGAGGTAAGGATAATGGGGCAAAGACTGGTATATGGAGTCAGGCCACAAATGAGCTACGATTTCATGGAGCAGTAAATAAGGTTTGAGAGGGCTTCTGCTCCATTGAACTTTCAGCAACAGTCTTATATCCTGACACTAAAATGTACTAGCTTCTCTGGGAACAGGGACTGGGTGCAACCAGATAAGAGGAAAATCGGCATCACTCCAGTAAGAAGTTGCACAGAGATTTTCCAAATATATCACTTGTTTAAACGCTGTATCATACCAGAATTCATGTTCCATATTCATTATATAATGGCTAACACAGCACAATTGCTTAAGATAGCTGGCAATTCAACTGGTACACACAACCAGTTTGAATCAGTTGCTCACAGTGCATTGATGGTGCACAGATCAGAAAATATCTTTTAAACCTTTCTAGACATTTGACTTTATTTACAGCCTGTGATGGACAGGCTAGGTTCCACTTCCCCTTTTAAAAAAGTTGATAAAAAAAAAACACAACTGCGAGGAACATGGTCAATACATTTATCAATCAAAAAGCTAGTCTCTGGAAAAAGCAATGCTCTTTAAAGGCCATAGGTGTTGTAAAAGAGGAAAGGAAACAAAAAATAAATGAATAGATGGGGCAATAAATCTTAGATTTATGACATTAAAGCAAACATCCATTACTGTTCATCTGCCCCAGTTACCAAGTCCTTTTCAAACCATTATCTTAAGCTACAAACACCACGCTTAATTAAGTATTAACTTGGCTCAACTGGTGTCATTCATGCCTGAGGCAAAAGATCATGCTTCCAAACCTCTCTTCCATGGCTTAACTACATAATATAAACTGACAATTTAACATGATACTAGGTAGTGGACAAGATGCTAAGCTGAAACCCTCAAGTTGAGCCCTCCAGTTGTCCTGGTCAAAAATCATGTCTCCACCAAAACAGCCCTTTATCATTTGCAATTTGTGGATAATCGGGTGGCCATATTTGCAAGTGGATGCTTAGCAATTAAATAACTATGAAGCATTTTGAAGTATGATGAAATCATGGAGTTTATTTTGCTTCCCCCCTCACATAATTCAGATAAAGTGAATGCTTGAAGGACAAAATATTATGGTTCAGATTTGTCAGGGAAGTAAATATGGAGTTAAAGACTTCACAATTCAATAAGAAAAAGGAAAGTGAACCAGCAGGCTTACGTATTTACGTTCTGTGCATTTGTCAGTGAACATCTGAAACAGACTACAACACTTAAAATTACTTCAATAGCACTATTCAACTCCGGAACCACTCATCCCACCTCCCTATCTCTGGACATGAGCTGGATTGCCCACTTGTCTCAACCCGGGAAATTTTGTGCTTTTGCTCTTCACTGATGACATGACTTTAAACATGCATGGAGACTTCAGAAAACAGATGGAGAGCAGATGCTTACTCCATCAAAACAAGGATAGTTCTAAATGAAGGGTTCAAGATGAAATGGAAACATTTTAACTCATCTATATGTTCTGTTACACAATTAAACTAGAACAAAGATCTCACCCAATGATGGTGTGAGTCTTACCATATTCTTACCTTAGAATAGAAGTATCTGCAGACAGCCTCTTGAGCCCAGGGCTGGAAGTAGAACTCTGCTCTGCGCTCTTCCTCTGGGTTTCCTACCACATCAGTCATAGACTACAATACAAAACATCAAAAGTGACTGGAACAGACAGATGCAAAATAAAAATAAATGGTGTCGAAGGTTCCAAGATTCTACTAGGGTAGCTCAAGTTCACTTGCTATCAAAATGGCAGGGGTTGGAAGGCTCATCAGCAATTGCATTTTGCATTTCATTAGCGCATTACAGAAATGTAGCATCAGAGAGGCAGATAAAAGGTACTTCACGGTGTAGAACAGCAGAAATTGCAGATATTGCAATGTAATATGGCTGCAAAGAGTAAAGCATATGTTCAAATTTTATTTGGGGTGGAATGCAGAAAGCATGGGAGGGGAAACACAAGCTTACTATTCAAAGGAAGCCGGGTTATGATTAATTGCTTTATAATAATTACATATATAGGGCTATAGAATCAGAATTAGGCCATTCAATCCCCACAGCCTGTCTGACCACTGAATTAGATAATGGCAGATTTGTACTTTTGATAGCAAAGGTTTCGATTATTTCATGTTACAAAATCTAAAACCTCAGCGCATTTCACACTTTATTGCTTGCAAAAGAAATCCATAAAAGCCAAGGGCTTGCTTCTACAATTGTTTTTCTGAATGCTATGCTTGTTTACAGGCAGTTAACTACATGATGCTTTACAAAATAAATTTGCTTGCAAGGTGTGGTTCGGCCATTGTTTTTACATTGCTGCAAACTTATCCAGCATTAAGAGTCAACCATGTAATGTGGGATTCAAGGATGTGTAGGCTGGGGAAGGTGAAAGGTTTCCCTCTTTTCAAATCATGAAGTGGAGTGGTTAGATGTTCAAAATAATGCTGCATGTTGATTCCTCACCGCCCCCCCCTTCCATTTACCCATCAAAAGGCAGGTGAGATTTTGCTTTTACCACAAAGATCTCTCAATTCAGGACGTCAAGAGTTGCTAATGCAGACTGTATTTTCTACCAGGCACATCTTCTCTGTTATTGCAAACTATGAAGGAAATCCTCTAATATCAAATGGGGCAATGTTGATGCACAGCAGCAAGTTTCAGCATTGTAGAAGTGATTCTGAAACAGAATGCTTCACTTTGACTGCAGTGCTGCTGACAATTGCTGTAAAATATGAATTTACCATGTATGAAAAAGTCAGTGACAAGTAAGAGAAGCTAGCTGTAAGGTGTCTAAGGACACCACTTTATTCTGCTGCCGGAGGTTTAGCTACTCTCATAAGCCACCAATGTATTCTAAATAACCCAACAGAATTAAATATTTGGTTTAATGCTCCAATGCATTATAAGAATACCATGTATACTATATACAATGTATATATGGAAAAAGAATGTGAGCAATTTATCATGACTTCAAACAGGAAAATCTGCAGTTGCAGCCAACTAATACTCAAACACCTAAATAAGTTTGTATTTGGCAAGAATTGAAGATAGAAGTGCTCAGCCGAATAGGCAATAAGGGAAAAACTCATGACCATGTGTACCCTTGATACACAACAGCAATTACATTAGAATAATACTGCTACTGATGTCAATTCAAGGTTCACAGTGTAGCTTTGCAAACATAGACTCCAACAAAATGAAATACTTTCTCATTTTATTGGAACATAGTCCACATGTACGTCTTTGAACTTTTGTGGTGGGAAGACTACAATAGCAGAGATGTGTTGTTGGAAGAATCACAGTATGATACGGATGTGGGCAAAATGTAATTAGCAAAATTTGCTGGAAAAACCAAGTTAGGGGATAAAGCAAACAGCACAAAAAGAAAACAAAGAACAGGGACTAGTCTAATGTGTGACAAATTCAGCTCAAGAGAGATATATGTAAGTAAAAATTTGGAGAAAATAAATGGAAATTAACCTTGAACTAAAATAATCAATAAAGACGAAGGAGTGCTGATTTGATGAACTTTAAAACTGTAACAGAGAACACCATAAAAATAGGCCAATGGGAACTGGATTTTATATGCTAGGGCAAAAAATATTAAGGCTTGATTTACCACTAGATTTATCATGAAAATATTATCAATTAGTGTGTTGTGAGCAGTTTCAGAGAAAGGATGCAAGCAGCATGGATAGAGAAGAGGATGAAGGGAAATAAATTGGGTGAGAGATTAGGCAAAACTTGGGAATGATCATCGAACAAATGACAAAATAGGAGTGATCAAAAATTTAAAAGGATTTAAGGGGGTAAAAATCACAGATCATTTTCTTTGGTTGCAATGTAGCATCCATTTAGGATTAGCCAAGTATGAATGGGAAAGTTAAAAGGAATAACTTTTACATTGGTTTAGAATTTGCAATATTTTACTGCAAATGAGATAACAATGCAGAGTGAATTCAGTATTTCATGCAGAATAGGTGACAGTAAAGGAATATGCACACGAGGAAAAGAGGGTTAACAACTGGCGCTTGGGCAGGCAATTGTATGAAACAGCCTTCTTTTGAGCTGAATTTTTATAATGGAAATCCTTTTGAATGTCCTGTTGCTTTGAGCACTATGCAGAGCCGAGATATTCTATGGAAACAAATGCCTGCTGGTATTTGAGGTTCTGTAAAGCACACTACCAAGGGAAAAGCTAAATATGCTGCTGACAGTCTACAGGTAAGTTCCACAGCAACCTGCAGAGTTGTAAAATCCTCCCTTAATGTTTCAATTTGAATTACTTGTGTACCCCTGGTGCACATCTCTCTCACCAGATTTACAACTAAACCTCTGGCTGAGAAAACAAGCACTCTCGGCTCATAGTCACAATTAAACAGTGCGTAAAGAAAGCAATATTCTGCGCCTCAGTGACCTCAGTACACCCCAAAGTGCTTTATGGCCCAATTAGCTACTTCTGAAATACAATCACTGTTGCAAAGTAAGAAAATACGACGGCCAATTTGCGCACAGCTAGATTCCAAACAGCATGCGAAAAATGACTTTTTTTCAAAGGGACAAATATTAGCCAGGAAAGCTTTGCTGCTTTTTTTTGTTAGTAATATTGGTGGGCGAACATTTTATCCATTCACAAAACATTCCCCTGGCTGAAACAAAGGCATCATATAATGCAAGAAAAAATCTTAAGGTGAAGCCCAGTTTAATGTCCAGACCAGGACGTGCAGCTGGAATTTTGTGCCTATTTTGAAGCTGTACATTGTTTCTTTGTTATTAAAGCTTCCACAGGCACAATAAAATTCATTTATAGAAATACACCATTGCAATTGCAGTCAGTTGCCCATGGTGGGACACCGCTACTGGGTGGACGAAGATTTGGTTTGTAATCCAGCAGGTGCAACAACACCAAAACAGGCAGCCTCCACCACAAATATGGCCATAGGAAACTGAAATGACAAGTTAACTTTGTTGCTGAACTAACACAGGAATATTATATGCAAACATTAGGCACTTTTTGCCAATATTGTCAGCTGTAAGTGTTATATCATTAAAGAGGTTCAACAGAGTTCCAGACCAGTTGGTTCATTGACTACAGAAAGAGCAAGCTTGGTGGATTGAATGACATCTTCCCATTCTACACTCCCCATACTCATATAGCAATAAACACAGTATACAACAAGCAAAAATATGGTTGCACAGAGTTAAAATAATGCCCAACTGATTTTCTTAAAAAGGTAATCGAGAATTATTGTTCAGTATGGCAGCACAAAGTAAGGCAACATGATTCCTGCAGAACCCATCAAGTTTGTGGGCAATCAAGAAGTTTGACTTCAGTCTTGCTTCCTTAAGGAGTTATCACCCCTAAATCGGTAATGTGGATAAACCCAGCAGAGAGGACTGCAACGTAGAACAAATTACTAAATTGCTGCCATAACCAATTAACAACAGCAGGCAGATAGCCAAGTGATGGAGAGTAACACCACAAAATTACAAGCGTTATCTTCTGCCCTTTAATCTAAAAAGGCCACGCTGTATTCCTTAAATTTAATTAGCTCAGGTGCAATGCAAAGGAGCATACATTAACGCACCTGCCTTCACTAATTCACAAACCTAAGTAACACACCCAATAGGACATACATATATTTAATCACCAACATCTTTCACCAGAACAGATGGTGTTCATGTGCCGTCCTTTATGAGGCTTACTCTTGCTCTGGATCCCAACAATGTGTACATTTAACTATGCTTCGTACATATAGAACACTACAATTGCATGTCTTTTATAATAGTGGAAAATAACAACTGAAAATTCAACAATTCACTACAAACAGCTCAAGATAGGGAATACAGTATCAGAGATATTCAGGTGCCACCACTTTTCAAATTCACTTCCGCACAAATGTGAGAAATAAGGAGCTCTTAAACCTGTTAATTGAAACTTTAAAATACTTTCTCATGTTTAACAAATATTGTCTCACATGGATAGAGTGGAAAGTGCCTAAAATGGCCAGCCTAAAAAGGAGCTTAACATGAATGCAGCTGGTAAAATACGTACCTTCAGGTCACGGCACTGTGACTGCAGCCAGTCATTGATAAAGCCCTGCGGATCTCTGGCAAAGCTCAGCATGAACTCTCTCTGTGTCTTGAGCTGGTTAATGGTCTCAATTGTTTCATGAATCTGTGAGAGTAAAACACCAAGATTATTCAGTTTAAATATAAAAACCACACAGAAATCTACCTTCACTGGAAAAGCTAAGGCTAAGATGCCATTTTGCATCTGATACAGAAAATACACTATTTATCTAGTCCATGGAAGTTATTCAGATGATCTCTTTTTTGCATGCTCTTCAGTTTAAAATAATTAAAACAACAGGCCACTAATTCCTTGAGCAAATCTGAATTTTTATACTTTATATTTTTATACTTTCATTTTTTAATACTTTTACCCTCATCACTGCTGTGCAATTTTTAAAGCATGAATCATACAGAACTACTCAAGAATCTACAATCTCCATACTCAGTATTACAAATATTTAAGTGTTTAAAAATAGCCACCTGACAAGAGTGAGAAGCTTCACTTTAGATTTAATTCTCTACACTGGATTTCTTCAGCATTACCTGTGTTCTCAGAAGGACAAATGCATCCTTTAGTTAGAACATTCCAGGCTAACCTTATTATCGAGAGCAGCAATCTCCTGCTGGCTAGCAGTAGATAGGAGAAAGGAATTCATCTGAGTCTTCAATGTGTCATCCACCTCTACATCAATATCGTAACAAGCAGTCTTCTTCTGATCATTTGGGTCCACACTGAAACATCGAATGGACAGGGTTATACAAGGACAAAAGCACACACTTAAGCTCCAGTTAAATTGGGTCCAATAGAGCAGGCTGATACAAAACAAGCTAACTACTGTTTAAGCCTCAATTGACACATCCATGGAGAAAAACTAACTGCAAAGAGCTTGTTATTTTACTTTACTTTTAAAATGTATTCATAGATAATATATTTAAATTGGTTTATTAATATTTTAATAATTGTTTATAGATATACAACTGTAATTACAACCAGTTGCCAGTAGTAGGACTGGAAAAGATTTGGAGTGGGATAGATAGGGTGGAGGCATCCAGAACCAAGGGCATAATTTCAATACAAGTATTGGCTGTTCAAGACAAGAAATTAAGAATTTCTCCTCAGAGGGTGGTGAATCTTTGGAATTATAAACCTTAGAGTTGTGAAGGTGA
The DNA here is from genome assembly GCF_048418815.1 of Hemitrygon akajei. Lineage (NCBI taxonomy): Eukaryota > Metazoa > Chordata > Chondrichthyes > Myliobatiformes > Dasyatidae > Hemitrygon > Hemitrygon akajei. The sequence continues at coordinate 20,098,207 of NC_133141.1, read as the reverse complement.
AGTCATTGAATACATTGACAAATGTGAAGTACAAAAGAGTAAAGGGAGAGAGTGGGAAGTGGTACTGAAGCTACAAATGATCTGCCATAATTTCATTGGTGTAGGCTTGAGGGACCTTATGCTTCTTCAGTTCTTACATAAAATTAGAATGACACTTTACAAAACTTAAAACGATTGAAAATTTACAGCAAACCAGAAATAGAACCCATCCAATGAACTTAAGTTAAAATCAAACAACACACACAAAATGCTGGAGGAACTCAGCAGGCCAGGCAGCATCTATGGAAAAAAGTACAGTCATCGTTTCGGGCTGAGTCCCACTGAAGGGTCTTGGCCCAAAACACGACTGTACTTTTTTCCATTGATGCTGCCCGGCCTGCTGAGTTCCTCCAGCATTTTGTGTGTGTTGCTTGGATTTCTAGCACTTGCAGATTTTCTCTTGTTTGTGATTAGAATCAAACAGATCACATTTGCCATACAGCTGATGAAAAGTCAGTGATCTAAAACTTTAACTGTATCTCTCTCATTGCTTGACCTGCTAAGTATTTCCAAAACCTTGTGAACATTTATACACATTTTAAAATATTAAATTTGATTTCCTATACGGCAGGTTCAATGTCAACAATATTCACCTGATAATATGGTTGATAATAATTGGCTCAGGAGGCATCAGCAGAGCATGTAGTCTCTGAGGGATTTCAGAGAACTTCATTCGATGACATTCAAAGATCTGCAACACAAGAGGCACACTCAATATACATATGGTCCTCTTTTCTAAGGAGAACTGCGTACATAACTTTTCCAATTTGTTAAAACACTAAAACATAATATCCAAAATTCAATTTGAACTCTAGACCAAATACTGGCCGAGATTTTAAAATGTCAATGGAAGTCTCAGTCTTCACTGTAATAGCTGCTGTAATTGACAACAACATTAGGATTTCAGTATTTCCAAGCACAGAAATCTGCAAGTTATTGTCAGGAGACTGCCTCTGGGTAAGTCAGGCATGTTGAAGGCTGGATTCTTTGTGAAGTTCAGTGTAAAAGTGCAAACTAATTGTAAATATCCTACACTGTGTTCCAGATTCATGGAAGAGTCCTGTGCCAAGCGAAAGGAAGGCACAACTGAGCATTCCCTCTTGATTTAAATGGAGCACATAGTTACAGGAGTCTCTCATGGATTATTAGCTCAGAATTTTTAATGAGATTTTTTTTTTGAGAAGGTTGTGCTTTGCTTATTTTGATTTTTTTTTGTGTTTAACCAAGTACTCTTGTACAAGCTTTTAAATGTCACTGAATGTCCTAACCATTCAGCATATTTTAATATTTTGATTGTTCTGTTCACTTTCAGGGACATGAAGCAGGCCTCTCTCAAAGCTTTTTTTAAATCCTTTTCAGAGGTTGGATTACTTTTTCCCCTTCCCCAAAATGATCCTAAACAGGTCAGAAGACTTTCCACTGTGTAAGACCACCAAGAATTCCTACCAGCGATCTCACAAGTTCCCAAAAGGATAGCCATAGATCAATAGTGAGTCTCTGCTGAACACAAAATCCATGTCCAAAAGTACCATATTCAACTACAATGTCTGATAAAGTTCGGACTCAGTCAGAAAATCAGTGTACATTTAAATCAGCACAATCTGAACACACTTTTAAAAGTCACTTATCCCAAGGCCACATTACTTACGTAAAACGACATATTTGCCTACTTAACTGCTCAAGGCAGATACATTAGGAAGATTTAAAGACTCACATGGATGATAGTAAAATTAAGGGCTATGAGGGACAGAAGGGTTAGATTGATCTTGAAGTAGCTTAAAGGGTTGGCACAACATCATGGGCCGAAGGGCCTGTACTGTGCAATGTAGTACCTTGCAATAAAATTAAAAGTACATATATGTCACCAATTCATTGCCACAGACAGCAGTGCAGGCAGTAATGGGGGACAAGGAAATGGCAGATGAACTTAAAGTATTTTGCATTAGCTTTCACTGTGGAAGTCACTAGCAGTATGCCAGAAGTTCGAGTGTCAGGGGTCAGAAGTGCTATTACTAAGGAGAAAATGTTTGGGAAGCTGAAAGGTCTGAAAACAGGTAAATCACCTGGACCTGATGGACTACACCCAAGGGTTCTGAAAGAGGGCTGAAGAAACTATGGAGACAGTAGTAATGATCTTTCAAGGATCATTCAATTCTAGCATGGTTCCAGAGGACTGAAAAATTGCAATCTCCACTCTTCAAGAAGGGAGGGAAGCAAAAGAAAGGAATCTGTAGGCTAATCAGCCTGACTTCAGTGGTTGGAAAATGTTGGAGTCCATTATTAAGAAAGAGGTTTTGGGGTACTTGGAGGCACATGATAAAATAGGTCAGCATGGTTTCCTTAAGGGAAAACCTTGCACGAAAAATCTATGAGAAAATAATAGGCAGGATAGACAAAGGAAAGTCAGTGGATCACATTCAACAAGCTGGAGGAATTCAGCTGGTCGGGCAGCATCCATGGAAACGAGCAGTCAATGTTTCGGGCCAAGACCCATCACTTTGACTCCAGCATCTGCAGTGTACTTTCTGTTAAAGTCAGTGGATGTTGTGTACTTGGATGTTAAGAAAGCCTTTAACAAGGCACCTTACATGAGGCTGTTTAACAAGATAAAAGCCTAAGGTGCTGGCATTGGAGAGGGTCCAGAAGTGGTTCACGAAAATGATTCCGGGATTGAAAGGCTTGTCATATTAGGAGTGTTTGATGGCTCTGGGCCACTCCTCACTGGAATTCAGAAGAATGAGGGGTGATCTCATTGAAACCTATCAAATGTCAAAAGGCTTTGATGTGAAGAGGGTGCTTCCTATGGTGGGGTGAGTCTAAGACCAGAAGACACAGCCTCAAAATAGTGCGAGTGTCTTTTTAGAATGGAGATGAGGAATTTCTTTAGCCAGAGAGTTAATTTGTGGAATTCATTGCCACAGGCAGCTGTGGAAGAGGAGTCATTGGGTACATTTAAGGTAGAGGTTGATAGATTCTTGATTAGTCAGGACATGAAGGGATACAAGGAGAAAGCAGGAGATTAGGGCAGACTCAGTGGGCCAAATGGCCTAATACTGCTCCTATATCTTATGGTCTTATGCTTTTAATTGCATATAGTTAAATATGTTTCTTTTTAAAATTATTCCAGCCTCAAAGTTCTGAGCACGTCTCCTTGACTACATCTATAAGCCAAACCAAGCACTTATGGTGCCAGTTTCAATGACCCATTTTGCTGACAGCTTGAAATGTCAGTCCTACGTCCATTTGAGTTGTTTAATACTCTCCATAATGTCACTAGTTCTAGGCACCCAGAACTGGCTAGAACGAGGTTTTCAGTTCCAGGAACTAAGGGTGAAAAACAGAAAGAAACACTGATGTACAGTGGTTTAGTTGTAATGGTTGCTCTTATTGCCTGTCTGTACAATTTCAATAAAGAGCCAAGCATTAGAAGTACATCCTAAAAGGCACACACTTACTCTGTCTTGATATCAAAAGTTACGTTTTTCTGACTAAACCAGAAACCTACTTTAATAAAGGCAAGTGGACCGAAAGAAGACTCCAACCCAAGGAAGATTCCTGGTTAGGTGTTTGATAAGCTATTATTTCCACTGTAATGCCAGGTATGGTGTGGCCACCTACAAAATTGCAGGTGCCACCAACACAAAAGCCATCTCTAGTGTTGATCATTTTACAGGCCAGCTAGTTTGTGGGAAGCTGGGTGGAAAAGAGTGTGATACAGCTTCTATAAGCACTGTGCAGCCAAACTCAACTGTTGAATAGAGGGGTTGTTTAATGCAATCAGTGTTAAAGATACTCATGCTGCAGCTTGCTCCAGATGTTCTAACATGGCCATGATCATATTCAGAGACAACTGAAAGGAAAAAAATGTGTGTAGAAATTAGAAAATTAAACCAACCTTCACTATCCTTCACCAACAAAGTCAGTCGTCATTAGCATTACAGTGTGCATATCTGCCAGTTGTCGTCAGAGGAGGAGGAGACTGGAATACCATGACTTTAACAGGATGCAGAATGGAATCTAGTCTAATAATACTTCCTGCAATTTGTGAAAGGGAAGCACCACTGCAGAGCCAAGAAAGCACCCACTGACTTCTAGCCTTCTTCCCAACAACTCTTAACAAGATTTCACTAGCCAGTAAAGGCAAAATGAACAAATCTAAAGGAACTAGCCAGAAATTTCAAAAGCAGGGTGAGTTTTAAGGAGTGCAGTAAAGGAGGAAAGTAAAGGAGGAAAGAAAAGGGGAAAAAAGAGAGTTCAAGGGAATTCTGTAGCAAGGGCCTAAGAACACTGAAGGCATGGATGCCAATGTTGCAGGAAAAAGAGGAATGTACAAGAAAATAATCTATAAATTTGCTAAGTATGCATTTTTGCAGCTTTTGTGTAAAGCAAATGCCAAGCAAATTGGTACTTACAAAGACTACATCCGAGAGTATTTATCCATGAAGTGGAAACAATATCTCTAATGCCAGAGCACTTGAGTTCACACCATTCAGATCATGACAAATCATTTCATCAATCCTGGTTATCATTCATTTTTATACATTTTAATGCTAATATAAATAGGTTTAGAACAATGTTTTGGAGCTGTTAACAAGTTGAGGTGCCCTGGTATTTGGTCCTGCATACTCAAATGGGACTAGCTTAGATGGTCATCTTAGTTGGCATGGAACAGCTGGGCCGAAGGGCTGTACAACTCTATGCAACTAAGCTCCCAAGCTTCCGCAGGCTATGTGGCTCGCATGACATATTTTCCAGCTTATCTTGCTTGAAATCATGCAGTTGAGTATAATTGTTGGACAAATTTCAAATCAGAACTCTACAAACCCCTGATATAACTAGAGATACAAGAGAATTAATAGCACCCACTTAAACCAACTCCCAAAAAGCTAAACTCTTGGCTTCTCTGTATTATCAATTATGAATAAAAAAAACTATCAAACCTTTCTTGTACAAACTAACTTGGAAGCTCCATGCAGCATCACTATGTTTAAACACTATCTGGTCAACAGGTGCCTAGCACACCAATGATTACCTGTTGGAGGTATCTGTCACAGTTGATGAACTCTCGTTCATGAGAATCCTGCAGCTTGTGGGTTTTAATGTACTGCCAGAGAGCTTGGATGATAACAGGTCGAGTCTGAGTGTGTATGCCCAGCAGTCGTGCCAGTCGAGGATCCAGTTTAAACTGGGGTGGCTGGGAAAGAAAATATAAATAAATGACTTTTCACAGGCAGCAAAGCCACTACCTAAATACCCATCAATGTCATATGCAGGTTTCTAATGTTCTCTACAGGATATTACGATCTGAAGGTAACGCATTGCTGCCACCCTGAGGCTGTACTGAGATTGCATTCAAGACACTACCATTGTCCACAGAACTCAAATTTGTTCATTGTAACCAAATATGCCAGCAATTAGGCCTATAAAAGGAAGGAAAGGTTCAAAACTGGCCAGTCAATTAGAGGTTCATTCTGAGGTAGCATATAGCATTTCTGTTGCTTACTGCCCAGAGTGACCCTTTCAGCAAAGGGCACAATGATGAAATACTACAAGCAGAGGTTACCAAAGCCGTGCTTATTGACTAATCCCATTCTTCAACATAGGTGCTTTCACACTGCGGATTTTGGCCCTTCACTTGGGTTTCTCAATTTTAGAGATTATCTGAAATAGGTGAAGTGATTATCACAGGAGAACAGAGCCCTGAACTTAGTCCAAAAGACAACATGGTCCATTTGCAATGGCAAACTGTAAATAAAATACAGTGATAAATCCTCTAAACATTCACAGATTTAATGATACCTGAAGATTCAGCAAGGGAACATTATAAACTATTATGCTGCTTTCTGTCAGCACTTCAAACTTCAGAATTCAGCTTCTGTTTGTTGTATAGGTCCTTATTCATCTTGTCTTCATGGTTGCTGGTGCTTTCTCCCATCATACCTGATTACTACTTTTTCATGTGTAGGTTTGAGTAACAAGCAGTGGCAGAATATTAGTTAGAGTTTTAACAAAACTCTAGTTAGGCTGCATTTCAGTATTTCATACAGTTCTGGTCACCTTATTATAAAAAGTTTGTTGAAACTTTGGAGAGGATGCACAAGAGGTTTACCAAGATGTTGCCTGGATTAGAGGTCATGTACTAAAATGAGAAGTGGACAAACTTGGGTTGTTTTCTGGAACAGTGGAGGCTGGGGTGAGACCTGAGAGGTTTATAAGTTTATGACCGGCATACAGTAGGTACACAGTATCTTTTTCCCATGGTTGAAATGTCAAATACCAGAGGGCATGCATTTATGGTGAGGGGGCAATTTCCAAAAAAGTGAAGGGCAATTTTTTTTTTTTTTTAGCACAAGTGGTAAGAGTCTGGAATGCACTGCCTGGATGGTGGTAGAGACAGAAACTTTACAGACTTTTAGATAGGTACATGAATGTGAGGAAAATGGAAAAATATGGCTTTTGCATCCTTGACTTCCTGATCAGGAGACCACAGTCCATGTAGATTGGAAAGAACATCTCCTTGCTGACAATCAACACTAGCATACCTCAAAGATATGTGCTTCACTCACTGCTCTACTCTCTCTACACCTGCGACTGTGTGGCTAGACACAGCTCAAATGCCAATTTTTGCTGGAAGAATTTCAGATGGTGACAAGGTGGTATCCAGGAGCTGGTGTCACAGCAACAATCTCACACTCAATGTCAGTAAGACCAATGAACTGAGTGTGAACTTCAGGAAAGGTAAGTCAATGGAACACACACCGGTCCTCAAAGGAATTAGAAGTGGAAATGTTGAGCAGTTTCGAGTTCCTGGGTGTCAACATCTGAGGATCTATCCTGGGCCCAGCGTAATGATGCAATTACAAAGAAAACACGACAGTGGCTATATTTCATTAGGAGTTTGAGGAGATTTGGTATGCCACCAAATACACTCGCAAATTTCTACAGATGCATCGTGAAGCGCATCTAACTGGCTGCATCACCATCTGGTATTGAGCGGCTACTGCACAGGATCGGAAAAAGCTGTAGAGGGTTGTAAACTCAGCCATCCAGCATCCAGGACATTTTCAAAAGACGATGCCTCAAAAAGGCAGCATCCATCACTAAGGACTTCATCACCCAGGACATGCCCTCTTCTCATTGCTATCATTGATGTACAGGAGCCTGAAGACACACACTCAATATTTCAGGTACAACTTCTCCCCCTCTCCCATCAGGTATTTGGATGGACAATGAACCCATAAACACTACCTTACTATTTTTCTCTCTCTTTGCACTATTTGTAATTTAGTTTTTTTTATTATGTCTTGCAATGTTCTGCTGCCACAAAACAACAAATTTCATGACATATGCTGGTGATATTAAATAAACCTGATTCTGACTGTGTGGGCAGAAGAGATTAGTTTAGTTAGCCATTTGACTACTAATTTAATTGGCTTGGCACAGTGTTGTAGGCTGAAGGGTCAGTTCCTGTGCTGTACTGTTCTATTACATTGATATTATTAGACAAGCAGAGAAAACTCAATCGTGCTTTCCTTTGCTGTCCATAAATACACTGTCAGCAGAAGTCAAGCAGGGTCAGCCCCCTGGCTATCTTATTTTCTTTGTACGAGTCAAGGACAATGCACTATCAGTTCAGCTAGAATCCATTAAACTCAGCACAGACCAGAGGTTAAATCAAGAGCTCATCAAAGTGTATTTCATGCCTTTAACCAACTAAGCCACTGGGCACCCCAAATATATTTTAAGCACATTGCAATTTACACCTTTTACCAGCTCTGGATAATTTAGTACCTCAAAAGGATATTTTTATTTGGATTTAATGTTCAACTCAACCAATTTTGCTTACCTGGTAATCCAGCATCAGCAAGACTGTGCAACGCACATTCATATCTCCTGGTCTTTTCACTTGGAAACCATCAGTCTCTTGGGTTGTGGCTGTTCTATGCCACTGAAATAGATAACGGAGTACAGTTACCATACGGTATTGCCAAGAACACCAGGTTCATTTAGCAAGTACATCAGTAGGTTTCTTCCCAGCTCAGTCGTGCTCTCACTCATGGCCCTTGCAAATGCATGAGTACATGCCCTGATTTAAACAAGCGTTTGAACCCAGTTAAGCTTACATTTGATATTCAAGGTCTTGTGTCACCAAAGTGTTTAGTCTAACTTATAGTCTGAGGTACCAGGGTTGCCAGGGGAAGTGGCGGAAGCAGATAATGTTTAAGAGGCATTCAAGTGCATGAACAGGAAAGGAATGGAGGGAAGGGACATAGACTGTGCAGGCAGGTGGGAGTAGTTAAAACTGGCATGGTTAGCATAGACACTGTGGGCTGAAGGGCCTGTTCCTGTGCTGCACTGTCATATCTTCAGCAAAAAGGAGCGTGATATAATGTCCGAGGCTGCCACCACCAGGTATCATCAGTACATTTGAAACAAAACGGTTTAAGGCACTTGACAGTCACTTACAGTTCACACATCTCTCCAGTATGCTTACCTCAACCAGATGATTGTCAGGTCCATAGAGATCTTTATCCAGTTCAATCACAAGGGATTTGAAGAATGAGGAAAACTTCCTCTTCTGTTTGGTGGCATCATACTTTGAAACAGCTGACTGCACATGCACAAAAAAAATTCATGAGCTGCCTGCAGCTTGATACAAAGCTGCAGATGACTGAGTTGAGGCCCTCCATTGGTTGGGGTTGACTATGGATAGTATCCTACGTGATATGCAAGCCAGGACTAAGATGACTGAGGAAAATTGAAGGTGCCGTCCGTTTTGCAGCTATTGCTTTCCGGCGACCACTTTCAACCTACTACCCACCCACCAATCATTCTCTCGTAGTCCATCACATCAACTTGCCTTTTGTGGCTGACCACCAATCACCCTGCACCCAAGCTTGCTGTTGGATTGCATGAGGCGATGTAACAATAACCCAGGAATATATTTTTTATTAATTGCCTCCCAGTCCCGCCATCATTATGCCTGGATTCTGCATCATGCCTTCCTACAAAAGGACAAAGTACAAGGAAAAATGGAACACACAACCCATGAGAGCATGCTGATAAGTGCAGCCGTGTAAATTCCTGATGACTTTCATGAACAGAACCTAGCTGCCTTATTCATTACACTGTTGCTAAGGAAGGGAAAGAATGCTACATGAGGCAGAAAAACAAACATATCCCTGCTTCAGTCAATGATGCCACTTCAGTCAAGGTATTATCTTAGAAATTAAATGAAAACTTAGTTTTAGATGACATATGTTAGAACTACTGGAAGCAGAAAGAGAAATACAAATCTTACATCCTCCAGAAGCCTTCCTTCTACACGAAGCTCCCAGGATGCCACAGTTCCTTCTCCATCTTCTGCATCTGGTTTTGCAGGGTTGAATGTATTTGAGATAAATATACGAAGCTTTCTCTTTTGCTGAAAAAAAGAGCAATCGGGAGTTCAAAGTACAGGTATCCCACAATTTTACAGAGCTTATGTCCTGGAAAAATGCTACTTTAAGGAGTAATTTCAATTGTCCATGTTTTTTCAATGAAAAAGCTCAGGCTGCATTCAGAGTTCAAGTTTCAATTAAAAACACCTAAATAATTTTTAAAAATACATCAATACAGGTAACAGAAAATAATAAGTTGTATCAACCTTTAAGTCCCAAATAATAGGTGTTATGTAACCACAGAGGGAATTCTCCAAATGAAACCTAAAAGAAGGTGCTTTCTCTCACTCCTCAGCTCTCATCAACTGCCTCCCAACCCAACCTACAGGTTTCACCCCAGCCTACTCTTTCTCCCCCATCACCATCTCAACTCTCTTTCTCCCCACACCCACATCCTTCAACACTCTTAGGCAGTTACATCTCAAGTGGTTTGCAATCTCTGTTGACACAGCTAAGCAGCTGCTACTGAACTGGGATTTGAACTGTGTTTATTGCTAACTTTAAATATTGCTCATTTTAGCACAGAGAGCCTCAAATTGAGAACATGTAACTGAAGTGTCACTTGTGTTATCACAATTATAAATTGAACATTCAGAAATTTAGAGGTAGCTGGACTCTTTTCTTTCAGTCATGCAGAACTATTACCAATATACTGAGCTACCTCTAAACCAACTACAAAGAATGCAACACTTTAGGAACACTTAATCTTTGCTCACTGATATCCAGTTTGGGTTTCAACAGCACCTCTCAGCTCCAGATTTCAAAGTTCAAAATAAAATAATTATCAAAGTGCATATACTACCCTGGGGTTCATTTTTTGTGGACATTCACAGTACAAAAAAAATTCAACAGAATCAATGGAAAATCTACACACAAAGATGGATAAACAGCCAATGTGCAAAAGGCAACAAATTGCAAATACAAAAAGAACAAAATAATAAGTCAAAAGTAATACTGAGAACATGACTTGTACAGTCCTTGAAAGTGAGTCCACAGATTGTGGAAAATGTTCAATGATGTGATGAGTGAAGTTAACTACTGTGGTTCAGGAGCCTGATGGTTGTAGGGTAATAACTGTTCCAGAACCTTGTGGCATGGGACCGAAGGCCTCCTTCCCGGTGACAGTGGCAAAAAGAGATCATGACCTGGATGGTGGACGTCCTTGCACTGTATTGGTCCAAATATAGACAAGAGCTGAATTCAGAAGTGAGTAAGAGTGACTATCCTTGATATCATGGCAGTATTTGACCAAATGTGGCCTTAAGAAGCCCTGGTAAAACCAAAGTCAATGTACTCCAGTGGTTGGAGACATATCCCACATAAAAGATGGTGGCTGTGGTTGTTGGAGGTCAGCCACACAGGCCCGAGATATCTTTCTAGTAATTCCTCAAACGCAGTATATGAGACACTACCAATGGATGATGTCCATTCCATTATACATGGGGCTTTCACTGATAAATGTACAATGCTCAATGTAACAAGACCTATGTAAGACAATGGTAGATAACCTTCATATCATAAAAATGGTGGGTAATGACCAGCTCTAACAAAAGACAATCCTATCACTTTCTTCAACACCTTAGTAGCATTACCCATTGCCAATTTTCTCAACCTCAAAACAGTTTGAAATCTTTATTGACTAGAAATTCAACCAGACCAGCCAAGTAACTATAGTTGTTACAGGAGTTCAAAGCCAAATATCCTATAGTAAATCACTCATTTTCTGACACCATAAGATCTTTCCAACATCTGCAAGGTATATGTCAGCAACGTATACTCTTCAATTGGATGAGTGTATCGCCAACACGAGTCAATAACTTCAACACCATCCACAACGAAGCAACCTGCCCATTTGGCACCCTGTCTACCATCCTAAACATCAACCTCTTCGATCACTAGCAAGCAGCAGCTACAGTGTCCACTGCAGTTACTCAATAACATCTCTTAAATCCATGTCCTATCTGACCAAAACAGACATAAACAGCAGGTGATAGGATCACCACCACCTCAGGCTCTCCTCCAAATCACACATCATCCTAACTTGAAAATATATTGCTATTCATTTATTGTCACTGGGTCTGAATCCTGAAACTCCCTCCCGAACAGCACTATGGGAGCACTTTCGCCATAAGGACTGCAGCAACTCAAGACAGCAGCTTACCACATCTTCCCAAGGGCAACTCACAATGGGTAGTAAATGTTGGCCTTGCCAGGGAATTCCAGATCCAGAAAGCAAATGTACAATTTAAAAAATTTTTCCTTCATTCAGTGTTTAAGTGACCCAAACCTCAGGACAAAGATCAAGAGGTCAGCAAACTTAGGAGAAAGGACAATTATAAAAGATGAAAGAAAATTATCCAAGTCCCTTGCCTCTAACTCATCTATAATTTATTCCCTTTACCCACATTGGCCTGGTAAGCCTAAAGAATTCTGGCCAGCAAAGTTATTTTGTAGCCCCAAATTTTGTTTTTAAGATGGAAAGGACTCAGATTTCCAGTCTACAGTTGGAGTACATGGTTCAATTCTACACAACTGGCACATCTTTTCATGAATTAGTGGAGAAACACTGCATAATTCAAGTGTGCAGACCACATTGTGAATTCTTAAGTAGTACTTGGAAAGTGGTTATTCTGACTGTTAATGTTTCTGCCCCCAATGATACCTCAAGCTTTTGGCTCTCTGAAGGAGACCCATTTATTAATTATCTGCCTTGGCTGCCAAAACAATGGCTTGAGAAAAATGTATGAATACGCTTGGCTACCCGCACTGTTAAAGTGGATTAAGCACTGCTAAATTAACCCAGAGGGCACAAATGCAGCATAAGCTATCACAAGCAGATTGATTTGCACAGCCAATAAGCAAATGAAATTGCAACCAGATGCTAAGTGAAGGTTGAGAAAAGAAGGCAGAAATGATCTTCAAAGCCCTACAAAGAACATTGAAAGAATCTTTCCTATATTCAACCTCTACGTAATAATTTGATACATATATTTACAGCGTAAGTTCACATATCTCACATAATGATAAAAGACAACAGACTCTAGGGAAATAAGAACAAAAAATGCACAGAATGTGAAAATGCACAATGAAGTTAACAATTACATTAAAATGAGTTGTACAAGGTATCATTGGCTTTGGTAATATACATTCCTGTTGGCTGTACACAACTGTTCCATAAACAAATTTCAAGGAAGTTCTCTCCATTTTTAGAAAACTTTTAATACTTGTTTTTGATATTATTTGTAGTATAGCTCGATGCTTAAAAACTGTTTTGATGCACTAAAATACAGACTCTCTCCAACTAATTGAGATTGCACAAGTTGTTTTACCTTTATTGGTCTCTTCAATGCCTCCTGGATATCCAGACGTTTTCTCATTATGGTCTGGTCCAACTTCCTCTCAAATGCCAGCAAGTCCATATAGGCTTGAGACTCCGGCACAAGCTCCCGGATCTATGACAAAAAGGTTACATGCACAACGATCGTCACTGGTGAACACAAGCTTATCCTCTTTTCAAACACACATTGACACCCTCAGTGATTCTGGCATATATTGACTTTTTTCACCTATCTACAAAGACAACATCCTTATTTGTTGTCCAGCTAAGTGTGACCATCCCAACATGGTTCCATTCTTAGCTCTCCAAATAAAAAAAACTTCCAACAAGTTTGCTTCCTAGCCCAGTGTATTTTACCAATGGATTTATATTATGACACCACCTGCTCCCTCCTTTTCATCAACATCTTGCTCCTTGAAGACAAATATGAATGCCTGCACCTGGTTCTACTTCTATGCCATCTCTCAAACACTCCGATATCTGGGCTGATGGACGACATATCCAACATCCAATCCTAGATGAATCAGGAATTCAAGTTAAACCAATTCTTTCAGATCCTGCTACAAAACCTTGCGAAATTTCAGTGATTCTAGAATATTTTTACCTATTGTGGGAGGGCAAACCAAAATGTTCTGAATGTGATTTGAAATGAGGTTCCAACAATCAACACTAATATCATCTCCCCTCTCAAAATTGTATCTTACCTCCTAATAAACCCTCCTGGCCACTCCGTATATGTTGATTGACAAAAGATTATGACTAGCTCACCAGAACTACCATCAGCTGGGAAAATTATTACCATCAGTTTGTGAAAATTATTTTCTTTTTAATTTGAAAACTTCTGGATTAGCTGCCATAACACAAGGTGGTGGTGCCAGAAAATATTTCACAAAGAAAGACAACTCACCCTCTGAGGTAGAATTTTATCTGCCATTTTCTTCTTCTTTGCACTGTTTGAATGGAAGAATAAACGCGTTACCAAGGCAAATGATCTTCTAAAATTGCCCACTCCAAAATGGAGCTCTTTTAATACTCAGACTGAGTACATGGACCATTAGGATCATTAAGAGATTACGCAGCATAAACAGACAACTGAATAATGTCAAACAAAAACTTAGCAACCACTGATAAAACTGATCGAATGTCAGGTCAAAATGGAGCCACACAGGTCTGGTTGCAAAAAACAAGCTTCCGGCTCTGCTCTTGTTGCATCCTCTCTTCTCTTAATTGCAAACTCTATGTCTTAAGCTCTAGGTCGAAGCCTTCCAGCCAATGCCCCAAATCCCTCGACTTTCTCCGCTACTGTGGTAAAACTCAACGAATACAGACCTCGTCAAAGCTGTATCTGTGAAGCTAGGCAGTCAGTGTCAGTGGGTTTTTTGATGACACAGGAACAAAGATATCATAGGAGTAGCAAACACTGCTGTTAATGCAATGTGAACATCCATATTTGCACTTCAGTGAAGAGTCATTGAAGTAGAAAAATCAGTCCAGAAGCATGAATGTAACATTTGTCCGAACTGCTCTCTTGGTTGAAAGTAACAAATCTTAGCCCACAGCAAAGAGCACTACAGTCCTCACTACTTATATCACTAATCCTCAGCATGAGAACCACAATCAGCAAGTAAGTTACTTCAATGACAAGATACCTGCTATAAACACTGACAAATGGCACGTGGTCTGCATACTGTGCTGAGTTTACCCACCAAGCCATCTGGGTCATTTCTCTGCAGCTTTCTCCACATTAATGGATGACAAGAATAAATATGACAAAGCACAAAGGTAAGTGCATGATCTAAATGGCTAACTTTTAGAGTTGGATTGTAGGAAGGATATTGATGCTGTCTGAAAGTACAGAACCACACCTTTCTAATGTGTCAGAAACTTTATAGGAAAGAAAATTAATAAAGTTATCAATTTCCAGAAAGTCCAGAATCCTCCCGCCCCTGCATACTTTGCTCACTTCAAAGCACACCGTGTTTTCCATGGTCAGTCTGTATTGAATGAGAAACTTGAGAGGTACTGGACATACTTGTGATTGCGATTCTGGGCTGCCTGTTGCTGCACCTGTTGAATCTGCTGTGGAGCTGGCCTTTTGCGAGACTGGTCCATCATCGACTGAGGCATGCCTGGTCGAACTGATGGACTCCCAGCATACGAAGGACCCGGTGGACCCATAGAAGCCGCTTGAGGGGGGATGCGGCTGCTGGGAGGCATCCCAGGGCGCTAGTTAGATAGAAGAAAGCAAAATGCAATGTAAATATAGGTCTTGGTCTTGCTTGGAGCAGCTGAAATCAACAAACATCCAAAGCATAATATAAAAGTCTTTTTGATTAAATAATTTAGAAAGCTGCAGACTTGAAGGCAACAACTTTGAATGGGTTACATTAAAAGTCATATAATACCTTGAAAACATGCACTATATAATACCTATCGAGATTATGTCAAGGAAGAAGAAACAAAACTATAAACAGTAAGATAGGGGAGCAGCAAGCTCAATTTCCAAGTGATGAGAATAGCTATTTTAATATTAAATCTCAAGACACCAAAACTGGTTGAGGGTCCTTCGTGCATAGCAAGGCTAGGGACTGTCTGTTCTAAATATGAGCACAACACAAAAAGGAAAAGTTTCCCTGTGAAATGCACTCCCATCTGATCCAATGAAAATCATGGATTAGAAAAGATAATAGAAAGAAAGGGTACAGACTACCTAATTTACTAGCCTCTCATCCAAAGACCAGCACATGCTCACATTTCCACGGTTTGGAAAATGGGGAGGAGAGTAGAAATAATGGGAGAGTGTAAATAATGCTAATTTACAGAGAAGTTTCAATAGAATTATGCGCTAAAAGCAAGGACATGAAACTGTCAAGCTGGCAGTTCTGCTCTTTTCTCCTTTCACTGTCAAACAGCAGGCAACTGCTGCAATACGAGCCAACATCCGAAATACAAAAACTCCAGTTGTGTTGCTTCAGGGGTAGGGCGGGGGAATTCAACAATAACCAGTAAAAATTACTTCCATAGAAAAAAATGAAGCAACTGATCATTAATATGTACATCGGGACAAGCACAGTTGGGTTCCAATTCGATCGGTCGATCTGCTGTACAGAAGGCTGTAATCGATTCTGCAGTCGCTAGGAAATGCAACTAGAAAGAAAATGCAACCCCTTCCTCTCTAGATAAGAGTCAGTTGACAGACAAATCCCCTGAACCCAAAATGCTGCATTACAATTGACAAAAAAGCGCCACACGTTAAGAAATAAATGCTTTGTTAATAAGAAAAGACCCCTTACCCAACCGTAAGCAAGAAATTCAAAGAGTTTGCTCCTGGTTGATGACTGCATGCCACACGTCCCTTTCAAACACCCTTTGTCTGTGTGCTGTGTTCTACTTTACTGCACTCTCGTTTAGCAAGCTGATGCTGTCGCTCTTGGGCATCCGACATTTTATCGTTAGGAAGATGTAATCGCCCCCAACTTTACAAGAAATCCAGCAAATCAACAAACTACAGATGCAACCAATATGTCAGAATATGCTGCGATATGGTTCAGTCCAAGGCTCTTTAACGTGTATTCTAAACACCACAAAGGAATGAATCAGTGAAAGACCTTGTAGCAGCAGTTGTCGCGTCACTTGTGCATGCCTTTCAGCTTCATACTACTGCTCTTGCAGGTCTCAGCTAATTAACATCAAGACTCAAAAGAGAAAGGGCCTGTCGGCATTGAGTAAAACAGTTGCCAGCAGTGAAGGGTGTTCAGGAAAAGCCAGGAATATCAGAACAAAGCCAAATGTTTTATTGTAACAAGACAAAGTTTTAAATGCAGTAAATTGAAAATATTTCAAAAGTGTTTCATCCACACAGGCATCAGCAAAATGCCTTATTAACAGCTAATTACAGAAGACATGGATATAAAATCTTTGCCACACAGGAGAAAAAACAAGGGGATTCAGAATTAAAAGCAGGCATATGTCAAAGGTGGTGTCAAATCTTTGCTGATTTAGACCAATGTTGAATATAAATGTTACTGTGTCAGCCATGACTCAGTGCCTTCATCACAGAATCAGAAGGTTATGAGTTTTGGGCCCAATTCTTTAGACTGATAGGGATGACACTTCACTCAGCACCCCGGACACCATCAGAAAAGACGTTAATCTGAGACATATCACCATTCTTAATCTGATGTAATTTATCTCATCACCACAATGAGAAAAGTGGGGATTTCACCTGGATGGTCTAGCCAACAGTTCTTGCTCAACCAGCAACACCAAACCAGCATTTTATTCACTATAAAATACATTGAACACCCTTGGCCCATTAAAATTGCTAGATGGACACAAGCTTCACCTTTAAAAAGCTATTATTAGGAGGGTAACTTGGTGAAAAAGTAGTTGTATGCATGGAAGGGCAAAGGAAGGATTAGACAAATGACATAACACCCCAGGGAGCAGGAAGTATGCAGCAATACAGGAATATCTCCAATGAAGATAACATTAACCAAGTATTCTCCACTATTTACACTGACACCATGGCAAGCTGGCCACAAAGTAATGAACCAAACTCGACTTGACATTACTTGTGCAATACAAACATGCCGTGAGTCCAAGTTAACTGTTCAATTCACAGGACATATGCCTATCTAATTTTGCAAACTAAATCTCAAGGATAAAACTTAATACCAAATGAAGACAACTATGTTTTTTGCAGAACATTAAAACAGATTGAAAAGCAAAAAAAGACAAATTCTAGAAACCCAAGATAAAAAAGTAAAATGCAGTTGATGAACTTAGGAAAAGTGGTTCTTGGTCTTTTCAGCTATTGACAGATGTGTGACCTGCTGGAGTGTTTCTGGCATGTTTTTATTGGTTCAATTTGATGCACTATGCTCAACAATAGCAGCCTGGCAACAATTTAATTAGACTGCAACAAATGCAAAAAGAACAACCCAAGATAAAAGAAGTCCTAAAGGAAGATTTGCGTTCAAAGCTTAGGAGCACAAACATTTTGAGCAAATTGTTACCTATCTTCATTATCTTAATGCACTACTAAATCAAATAAGGCTTCTGCTAACATTGTCAGGTGCACTTGAATTTATGACAGCAAACATAGTCCCTGGAAAGACAATTTTGAAATAGCATCGAACTAATGTTCCGGGTCAGATGTAGATGTACTTGCAAATCATAGTCATATATTGACCAATGCACTAGAGGGGGCCTAACTGCCAACAATTTGGCTTTGGTCTCACAGTGGTCACAACTGGGCCAAAGTGGCATAGGGACACAGCTACAGAGGCCTGGGTTCAATCTCAACTCAAACTCAAGTGCTGTGTCCAGTTTACAGGTTTCCCCTATGACTGCGAGGGCTTTCCACAGGAGTTCCTGTTTCCTCCCACATTCCAAAGACAGGTGGCTTGGTACCCCAACTGACCCCAATGTGCAGTTGAGCAACAGAATCCAGGGGGAACGTGAAGAGAATAAAAGGGATTCATGTTGGATTGGTGTAAATTGGTGTAGGCTCGGTGAGCCGTCTTTTTTCGCCCTGTATGATTCTGTGACTCAATGAATAAAAACTGAAGAATCCCCCCCCTCCCTTGGTGGATATCTGAGAACACTTGCTGAATGAACAGAGTGTGGCTGCGTATGTGATTAGCTGCAATGTAAGAACAGGTGAAGAAGCTTAAAATCTTGTATTCGTGAAAGCAAACAAGAGACATGCTGGGGAAAAAAGGTGAATGTTGAAGCTGTGTTTGAAATGTAAACATCAGCTGTCTGAAATGCTGTAAGGGCTAAACAGCAAGTTGCGATACCAACTTCATGGTAACAAACAAGGACATGGCTGCAGACTTTCAATACTGAAAAGATTTTTAAAATATCATGGAATCATAGAATGTTACAACATAGGTCTACTGAGTCTGCCTGTTTTTTGAACATAGAAAAGTATGATTTAGCCATTCACCCCAACACTTCCATGCCAGCCAAAACTGAAGGCATGTAGGCTACTTCCACTTCCCACCTCATGTTCCAGCTCATCGTGCTTACTTACCTACGAGAACATATCGTTTCCAATGTGGCCTGCTCCATGGGAAATGCACCACTTCCACTATTTCAGTCCAAATTGAGTATAAATTATAATAAAAACAGATTCTGAGCAGCTGAAAGAAAAATCAATCTGGCATCTTCGAGAGGGATTTCTGAGCCGTCTATGAACACATGAACACCATCTCACCATTTCTGCTCTCTTTTTGCCTAGTTATACACAGTGGACACCAGTTAATTGGGCCATCAGTTAATCGGGACAGCCATTTATTTGGGACAACCCTTAAAGAACTAAAACTAATTGAGAAAGCAGCCGCGTTTCTTCTCTTCGCTTATTTGGGACTCTATGCCACTTAATTGGGATAGGAGACTGTTGCCGAACAGTTTCTAATTAGCATCAGTTGTGTGTACTTGTGTGGCTGTTTGATACCACACTGTGCTTAGAGCGAAGTTTTTAAATAGTGCCTGTTACATGTGCTTGTGTTATGCTATCCATTTGAGTTGACATGCACCAATTCAAAAAGCAGTGATTTTTGATCATTTATTGTTAGATTCCAACACTACTTCATTAAGCAATAAAGGCAGTCCATTATCTGCACTAGGTGCCTGCGATATTTACTGTCAATCAGAATAACACAGCAGTGTACAATGGATGAATTCCTCCGTCTATAACTGTTACAAATTAATACACAGTTTCATAGTGCTATAGTGGTATTGGTAGTGTCCCAAAGGAATGATTACAAGATTGCATGGCTTGTCATATGAAGAGCACCTGATGGCTCTGGGCCTGTATTCCACTAGAATTCAGAAGAATGAAGTGTGAACTCATTGAAACCTATCAAATGTTGAAAGACCTTGTTAAGAGTGGATGTGGAGAGGATGTTTCCAATGGTGGTGGTGGTGGGGGGGGGGGGGGGGGGGGAAGGAGTCTAAGACTAGAGGATACAGCCCTAGAATACAGGGTTGCCCTTTTAGAGTGGAGATGAGGAGGAATTTCTTTAGGCAGGGAGTGGTGAAGCTGTGGAATTCACTGCTACAGGTGGCTGTGGAGGCCAAGTCATTGGGTATATTTAAGGCAGAGGTTGATAGATTCTTGATTAGTCAGGGCATGAAGGGATATGGGGAGAAGGCAGAAGATTGAGGCTGAGAGGGAAAATTAATCAGTCATGCTTAATCAGTCAAGCAAAACAGACTCGCTTGGCAGAATGGTCTAATTCTGCCAATATGTCTATATATATATATATCAATATCTTATGGTCTTATGGGTCGGTAAGAACAAACCTGATTCTGACATGGGTTAGAGCCTAAGGTTTGTAAAGTCCTACAAGACAAACCCTGGTCAGGCTCGACCGTTATGCACTGGCAACTGGAATCCTGATAAACAGCATTGGTTTATAAACACGAGAAGATCTGCAGATGCTGGAAACGCAAAGAAACACACACAAAATGGAGGAACTCAGTGGGTCAGGCAGCATCAATGGAAAAGAGTAAACAGTCGACAATTCGGGCCAATAACCTTCTGCAGGCATTGGTTTATGCTCTCTGCCCAGCGATGGACTGGGGTATATGGTCCAAAATCTGTTTCAGTATTGACAAGCTGCTCTTGTTAACTTCATGTGGACAACTAAAACTAAATGCCTTAAACCATCTTAGTGCCAGCTTGACTGCAGTGGACCCCACACAAAAAAAATTCTTAAAGTAGGAAGAGCTTGGGCTTCGATATAATGCCACCTGTGGTCATGAAGCTAATAGCACATCATCTCAGCCTACATAAAACACTTAAAGTATGGTGTTGGAATCGGTGTGTGGGGAACTTGAGCCAGTTACTGTAGAGAAAAACCTGATCACTCCCAGGGTTAACAAATATTCAAGTTTCAAGAAAGAAAAGTAAATAAAATTTCCAAATTCAGTAGAGTTCTTCCTGGAGTCCCTTCAAATATTTCTCAGACAGTTCCTCAGGAATGAGGATCATTTGTCTTCACCTCAGTTTTGTGGGTTCCAAGTTTGCTGATAAGGCCAACTTGAGATCCACAGACTGTGCCACAGATGGGACTAGAGGTTCTTGTTGGAGGGGTGGACCAACAGCCATTTTCATTGGGCATCCACATTCTATCAAAAAGAGACTCAAGATTTTTAGTGTCAACTCTCAACCATTATCATCACATCACTGCTTGTGGGAGCTTGCTGATTGGTAGTATCCTGACTGGTTGCATCACAGCCTGGTATGGCAACTCAATCACTGGAATGCAAGAGGCTGCAGAGAGTAGTGGACACAGCCCAGTCTATAACAGGCACAGCCTTCCCCACCATTGACAGCATCTATATGAGGTGTTGCCTTAAGAAGGTGGCACCTATCATCGAGGATCCCCACTCACGCTTTCTTCTCACCTACATCACCAAGTTCTGGACCGTCAGGTTCTTGAACTGATATGCACAATCTTAACCCTACTTCAGCAACAGAACACGACAGACCTCCTCTTGCATTACAGTGGACTTGCCTCTGATTGCGTCACTGTGCAAAAACAAGACATTAATGCAAAAAAGTCCTTTTATCCCCCTCCCTCTTCACTTTCTTGCATACATATAATGTATATTCTGTATGTTGCCCGCACCTATGTGCCTGTGATGCTGCTGCAAGTTTTTCATTGTAACTATAACTCACCATACTTGAACACCAGACAATAAACTCGGCTTGTCATGACATGCTCTGTACAAACTGACTTCAAAATACTTTGAGTCGTCCTGAACGGGGCACAAAGGGTGCTCCCTGAATTAAAGTCCCCTTATCTCTTCATGACTGACACTGAAATAATTTGTACTTTATGTTCCATTAATAATAAAGCACTATTATAGAAGAACAAGGTAAGCAATGGGTGTAGTACAGTAGTACACCATCAGCATCGTTGAAATGACCCATTAATTTTTATTTAGTGTTGTTCAGGAAAAAGCACCCAATTGGGCTCAGTGAGAACTCTCTGCTCTTTTCAAATGAGTACTATAAGATCTTTAACATCCACTGACCCAAAAAATGTCTTGGCTCAGAACCTCTCCCAGAGACAAAGCACATAAAAAAATTGTACATAACTGAAGAGTCCACTGAGATTAGGTACTGGCACTTTCCATTTTGCTATCTTCTAGTTAATCTAAAGCACCTTCATTATTCAAGTTCACACACTTGAACAAAATTCAAGGCAGTTAAAGAAAATGACTAGTCATGGACTTGAAGATCCAAACATTGCTAACAAGGCAGAGAAAGATGTTAAGAGATCTTTTCTTACAAGTGGGTGGCTTTCAGTTGGTCAAGATTTGTAACTGTCATTTAAACTTAATTGGAGGAAAATGTATTTGGAATTAATCTAGTTCTGATAACATCCCAGGTGACTCTCAGAACACCTATTTCAGCAAAGAACTATTAAGCATATAAGCAAATCCATTAAAAATGAGAAAATGCTTTACTGCCTGCAGCATGCTATTAAAATGAACAGCCGGGTTGCAGAATAGCTTAATTGATCCTGGGGAAAAAAGATCGAGCATTCGCTAAGCCAGCAATATAAAAACAAAACACTGCACTCACAAACCACAAATTAAATGCATTTAAGTTATTAAACTCCTCTATGTTTCTAAAACATCAAATTTCTAAAATTAATGTGTCAATACATGCACAAATTCACAGTTTTCATACCAGAATTTATGGAACAAAGCAAGCTTCTAAACAATGTTAGAGCAATTTTTATCAAACCAAAGCAATCCCTAAAACCAAAATTAAAGAGGATCTGGTGAAAATACAATGGAAAGTGAATGTTTAAAACTATGAAAGGTGACAGCACACGAATGAAAGAGTCACATACTGGTTCTTAAACCCACAAACTTTGTGACATCCCAGAACTATTCTTACTGTACACTAAATAAAATAAGAATAACTTCCTTTCAGCCATTAATAGAATGTTTTCTATTTCTCTTCCTTCCGAAGGCTGTGGCTCCACAGACACCAGACATTCTCAATTGTCAGTGCATTTCTGGCAGCCAATTCCTCTCCAGAGAGAATCACAGCCAAATACAACCCTGCTCCTAGCAAACAATGCCAATGCATGGGTTCCACAGAGCTGTTTCGTCTTAGGTAAGGGGAACCAAAAACTACAGCTATTTTAAGGGATCTCTTTTTGTGTGTCGAAACAGCTGTAGATTGGCAATGATGCTGTCTTTGGGAGCAAAGTCTGCGTATGTTAGGGAGTAGAATGATGAAACTGGCACAGATCAATTAGCAGTGCAAAGTTAAAAGAAATACAGTGAGGGTGCCAGATTTGAATTCATTTAGCTGTATTGGTCTAGTTGTCTTAGCCACTAGCACTCGCCTCTGGTTAAAAGGTTGTGGGTTCAAGAACCACTCAAAAGACTTGAGCACAAAAATCAAGGCTGACATTCTCCAAGGCAAGGTTCCACCCACGTACTGAGGGAGGTGTTGGCTTTCGGAAGATACATTAATCCCACGTCCCATCTCCCCGCTCAGGTAGGCATAAAAGAATCCATATTATTCTGCAGAATCGGGAGTTACCCCCGAGCTGTGAAAAGTGAGATACTGAATGAGTTTATAGAAAAAAAAAGAGATTTAGAGAGCCATAAATAATGAGAAGACACTTAGGCAAAAAAGTTTGTTTTTTGCCTTTTGCAAAGAAACAAAATCTACCTTTAAACTCACACCAATCTGTATGTTACTGAACTGACCAGAGATATAAAGCCCAACTCTCTCCAGCTTTTTAAGAAATCTTAAGACATGATTCAATCCTGACCAGTGGTATAACATAAATGACATGCCCAGGAACCTAGAAAAGAGTAAAGCAATTCTGCTTTGCTGAGAACTTAATTGCAAAATCCAGCATTCAGACTAGTTAAAGTTTTCATTCAACTTTAGTGCAAAAAAAATCCAAGACAAATTCCCTCACTGCACAGGGAATACTATACTCTATATACTTACCACAGCGTTAGTCAACAGGCAGTATGCTCTAGAGGCTCCTGACCCTTGGCATGATCACAAAACAGAGCAAATCTGCAACTGCTTTGGTTGTTCTACACCAGGGAGATATTTAAGGTCTACCACTATCAGGATGAATCAGACTATTAATTACTAGTGTGCGTTGTCTCTAATGCTTTCAGTAACTCATCAACCAGTTAGTTTAATCTACAACTTATCCCCAAGGCAATCCAGACCATATCATATCAGAGATATTCCCTTATCCGATCGATTTCTCCATCACCATCTCTGGAATTTAAAACTAACTTGTTTTCTCTCTTCAACTTGAAATGTTAACTCTTTTTCGAGATTCTGCTTGACCTGCTGTTGTAATGATGGCAAGCTTCATTTTTAACAAAGTGAGCTCCTATACACACACCTATGGCAAGACTACCTGCTTCCATCCCTGCTACTGCCTCACATTATCTTCTGCTGAAACACTCATTCATGCCAATACTCTCAACATCCTCCTCTATTCTACTCTCCATAAACTTCAAGTTATTCTGAAGTCTGTTGCCTGTCCTAAAGTCCCATTGATTATCATCCCATGTTAAATGATCGACAAAAGCGGTAAGCAATGCCGTGATTTAAAATTCTCATCCTTATTTTCAAATTCTGCCAATGCCATGCAGCTTTCCGTGTGACTATAGACCCTGGGCACTCCCCGGATAGATTCTGGGCCCAACACATCGATGCAGTTACAAAACAGGCACAGCAGTGGCTAAATTTCATTAAGAGT
This sequence comes from Hemitrygon akajei, assembly GCF_048418815.1. Lineage (NCBI taxonomy): Eukaryota > Metazoa > Chordata > Chondrichthyes > Myliobatiformes > Dasyatidae > Hemitrygon > Hemitrygon akajei. The sequence goes on along the minus strand of NC_133141.1, from coordinate 20,073,611 downwards.
TTGAGGAGTTTTGGTATGTCACCAAAGATACTCACAAATTTCTACAGAGGTACCATGGAGAGCATTCTAACTGGTTGCATTACTGTCTGGTATGGGGTGGAGGGTCCTACTGCACAGGATCTAAGTAAGCTGCAGAGTGTTGCAAACTTAGTCAGCTCCATCATGGGCACTAGCCTCTGTAGTATCCAGGACATCTTCAAGCAGTGATGCCACAAAAAGGCACATCCATCATTATGGACCACCATCACCAAGGACATGCCCTCTTCTCACTGTTACCATCAGGGAGGAGATACAGAAGCCTGAAGGCACACACTCAGAGATTCAGGAACAGCTTCTTCCCCTTTGCCATCCAATTCCTGAATGGACATTGAACCAATGAACACTACCTTACATTTTTTATTTCTATTTTTGCATTACGTAACTATTATATACATACTTGATGTAATTTACATCTTTTCTTTATTACATATTGCAATGTACTGTTGCCGTGAAGACAACAAATTTCATGACATATGCCAGTGATATTAAACCTGATTCAGATTCCTTCCCCTCTGCCATTAGTCTCCCCCTCTGCCCATTCCAGGTCTCCACACTTCTCCAATCTTAGCCTCATGATCATCGGCGATTTTCAATCCCACCATTAGTAGAAATAACTTCAGCTTTGCAATGCCTTCTCTAAACCCATTTCAATCCTATTTAAAATTAGCCTAAAATCAAACTCTAATCAAGTCATCTGGCTCAACAATATCCAGCTCCTGAATCAGTGAAAAAAATGTGCTGGCCAATGCTTTTGTGAAATGCCTTTGGATGATAAACGAGTTATTGCACAAGGGTTATTTGGAAGCTGCTTATCACAGCCCCTTTGCGTGTACTGCTCAAAACAGGGCAACAGCTTGCAGTGTCAGCCTTGATTATGTACTCGAGTCTCTGGAACCGCCACCATCAGAGTGTTTGCCCAATACCCATAACGAGAAATTTCCTCCAATGAGGCTTCAATCTTTGGCTCTCATTATAAGCTCTGTTCCCTCAGCACCCATTTCATACCTGCTTCCAACACACATCTGAAACTGAACCAGCACGCGTGCAACCTAGGGAATCACCTGCGCCCCATACTGAGCTTCGCTACGAACAGCCATTTCTATCTCTGTCCTACTGTGACTCCCTCCCCTATTCCATCCTACCACCATTTCCTCGGCTCATCTGCTGCTGAACCCATACATGCTTTTGTTAACACTTGTTCGTTATGTGTTGTGTCGTACAATGTGAGCGATCGTAATCTTTCCAGGACCATGATTGTTTTCAACAATTTTTTTTTACAGAAGTGGTTTGCCATTGCCTTCGTCTGGGTAGTATCTTTACAGGATGGGTGACCCAGGCCATTATCAATACATTACAGAGATTGCCTGCCTGGCTTCAGTGGTCGCAGAACCAGGACTTGTAATATGCACCAAATACTCATACGACTGCTCCCATGGCTTCATGTGACCCTGATCGGGGGGCTAAGCAGGTGTTACACCTTGCCGAAGGGTGACCTGCAGGCGAGCGAAGGGAAGGAACAGCTTACATGTCCTTTGGTAAGAGACATATCTCCACCCCACCACCCTTAACACTAGTTTTGTTTATTTCAACAGAGTGCTGGACATCCTCCATCACCGTTCTCAACAAACTTGACATCATCGAAATCTATCAGTGCCTTTACTCGTGCCAAGTCTCGTTCACCCATCATTCTACGTAATGATCTACAATGGTTCTTTGCTTAGCTTATTCATCGTGGGACATGGATGTCACTTATTGACTACTTGAACCAAGGCAACTGAAAGTGCAACATGCAAGGAGTACTTGGAGTCAGATGTATGCCAGATCAAGTAAGGTTAGAGAAACACCAATGAACCAGTTGGGTATGCAACAGTTAAGCGACAGCTCAACTTTAAAATTCTTGCCTGCATTTTCAAATCCTTTCGTGGCCTCATTCTGTAACCTCTTCCAGATGTAGAACCCTTGGAAATATCTGCACTATTCTAAAGCTGGCATCTTGATCATTCCTCAAGGGTACAACTGGTGAATTCCTAAGGTCTGGAGTTACCTCTCCTTCCATGAAAACTCACTCCGGACCATGATCTGACGTCTGCCCTAAAATAAGTGGTCTGACAAGAACTTTCTTGAATGACATCCCTGCAACGTTCTTGCTACTTTAAGGGTTCTCTGAGTCCTACACCATGAAAACAAGCTCTTCAGCCCAACTCATCAAGATGCCACCTATTGTAGTCTCATGCTTGACCCATATTCGTCAAAAACTTTCCTATATAGGTACCTGTCCAAATGTCTTTTAAATGATCAGCGATCAATCTTCAATAAAAGAGCTCGGATGCTGTTTTATAGAAGCAATCTCATCTCATCTCATCTCTAGTTGTTAAACTAGATGTGATGTTGCCATTTCAGGTGAGAGAAGAGGAGAACTTCATGTTGGTGCCACAATATTTATCCAAAAATAATTTTTTGTGTGAGAACTTTCCTGGATGGAGCAACCTAAAACTCTTCCACAGACATCTTTCAGTTTAACCTGGGGTGTGAAACATTCTGCACCCCACACTGGCAGTTCTCCCAACACGTCGCCTGCTAGGCCAGCTCGGCCTCGCTCACCTGAGATCTCACGTGGGCCATGAGTGAAGGTCCTGGTGGCGGAGACTACACGGACTCATTGTCATCAGGTCATACAGCATAGAAACAAGCCCTTCGGCCCAACATGTCCTTCCTCACTACGGTGCCCATGATGCAAGTCCTATTTGCTCACGTTTGGCGCATTTCACTCCAAACCTTTTCGATTTATGTATTTACCCAAGTGCATGTTAAATCTTATTGTACCTGCCTCAACCACTTGCTCTGGCAGCTCATTTCATACATTGGTATGAAAGAAGTTGCCTGTCAGACTCCTATTAAATATTTCCTCTCTCACTTTAAACCTATGCTTTCTACTTTTTGATTCCCCAATCCCTGGGAAAAAGATAATGTGCATTCATGATTTTATTAACATAAGATCACCTCTCAGTCTACTATGGTCCAAGAATAAAGTTCTAGTATGCTGAGCTTCTCCCTATAACAAAGTCCCTTTAAGTCCTAGCAACATTCTTGTAAATAATTTCTGCACTCCTTCCAGCTTATGACATCTGTCTTTTAGCAGGATATTCAAAACTGAACACAATACTATACTCCAATACAGCCTTGCCGATATCTTGTACAACTGCAACATAACATCCCAACTCCTGTGCTCAGTCCCCTGACTGATGAAAGTCAGCATGCTAAAGGCCTTTTTCACTCCTCTGTTAAGCTAAAAGAGCTATCCCACCAATCTGAACACCACAGATGAAGTTTTCCAGCTTGGATTTTAATCTATTTGAATCGTGAAGCTTGAAAATGAAAGACATGCTTGCAAAAATGAAATAAAACCTTGCTCCATCCTGGACAACGAAACAAGTGCTTAAAGGAACCAGTGGGCGAGAGGAAGCAACCTCGAGGAGCCAAGAGGACAAGAAAAAGGGGATGGGGGCTCTCCTGGCCATGGATGCTACCTGACCTGAAAATTTCCAGCATTCTCTTTATCTAATTAAGAAAACCATGGGGTCCTGGTCTGGAATGGGAAGCCAACTGCCCCAGGAAGACAGAAGAGAGGCTGGAGTTCGTTGAACTCAATGTCAGGCCCTGGGGGAAAGGGCAGGGGGTCCTGGGACGTCCCTACCCCGACATCCCCCTTCACCGGCTGCCCTCTTCCAAACCCCAACCCCTCACTTACCGGGTATCCCTGGCCTGGCATGGCCGAGCGGAACATGCTCTGCTGCTGACTGGGCGGCATTCTCCCCGCCACCTGGCCCTGAACTTGTCCCTGTCCCTGACCAGGCCCTGGTCCCGCTGCCATTGCCGCCGCGCCCGGATTCATTGTCTGGAAGCCTCGAGCCGCCATCTTCCACTCAACAACCCGTTCACACCGGAAACAGACCAAGGTCTTCCGGCGCGCGCTCTCATCACAATGAACTCCTGACGCAGCACCAACCCCGATGCGGAGACATCACTGCCACAGGTGGCGCCACCAAAGGAGACGGAGTCTGACTCCGTCTATAGCGCCCCCCTCCACTGCCCAGGCGAAGGGCAAGTTCATTAACTCAACTGCGATGAAGATGACAGCCCTGCGAGCGATCTACTCCGATGCAGAAGGAAGCCGATTGGCCCATTCCGGTTCTCAACAGAGCAATCTTATCAGTCCCTTTCCCTATATTTCTGTAACATATACTTTCTCACATATCTATGAACCACCTTCCCCCACTCCCCTCACATTTTCCCCCCACAATCAAGCCGAGCTCAGATTGGAGGGCAACGCCTCATATTCCATATGGAATGGTCTCCAACCTGATGGCATGAGCATCGATTTATCTAACATCTAGTAATTTCCCCCCTTTCCCCTTCTCTCTGTTCCCATTCCTCATTCTGGTTCCCCTCTCACCCCTTCTCTTTTTCCTCACCTGCCCATCAACTCCCTTCCTTCCGTAGTCCACTGTCCTCTCCTCGCAGATTCTTTCTTCAGCTTTTTACCTTTTCCACCTATCTATTCCCAGCTTCTCACTTCACCTCTGGTCCACCACCCATGCATATTTCCCCTCACTGGGTCTCTTCCCCCTCCCCCCTTACTTTAGTATTCTGGCTTCTGACCCTTCCTTTCCAGTCCTGATGAAGGGTCTTAGCCTGAAATGCCAACTGCTTATTCCCCCTTCATAGGTGCTGGCTGACTTGTTGAGTTTCTCCAGCATTTTGTGTGTGATGCATTTGTTTTGTTGTTTTACTTCTTATCTACACACTAGGGACAAATTACTCAGCCAGTTAACTTACCAATCTGCACGTCTTTGGGATGTTGGAGGGAACTGCAGCTCACCGGGGCAAACCCACGTGAAGTAACGGAGAATGTGCGAACTCCACACAGAGACTTAGCTCCTGACATCTGTGGGCCACTAGCCTGGAGAAATGCACGGAGACACAGACTCAGCAGGGAAGTCAGTCGAAAAGAAGACTTTTGTAGTCCAAATAAATAAAATAATAAATAAACAAACAAACAAACAGGAAAATGGAACAAGTTCATGCAGTACCTATATCTACTTACCTAATAAAGCCCAACAAGACATTTACTTTCTCTAAACCAGGGGACTTTGAGAAATGGCTCAGAAGCTTTAAGATATTTAGGGTTGCAAGCAACCTCACTCTCAGGCTTCAGAAGAGCATCAAATAAGCACACTGATATACTGCATGGGTGCCAAAGCAGATGAAATCATGGGTGGATTAGGACTGACAGATGCCCAGAAAAAGGAATACAAAACAGTGCAGGACTCAACCAAAGAATATTTCACAGGAAAGTAAAATATGATATCAGAGAGGGCAAAGTTCAACTCCAGAAACCTCCAGGAGTCAGACAAAAGTGTAAATAACTTCATCACAGCATTGTATGCCCTGTCAGGCAGTGAATATGGAAATCTGAGAGATGAGCTCATTAGAGACAGGATTGGTGTCAGGCTACAAGGCACCAAATTGTCAGAGAGACCTCAGTTGCAGGCAAATCTCACACTAGAGAAAGCTATTATTATGGTCAGACAGGGTGAGAATGTTCATCAGCAACAGGCAGAACTCGGGCACGAAAACAATGCTGAGGTAAAGCTAGAAGCTGTAGAAAAGGAAGGGTACAAACAAGGTGCAGTCAGAAAGAGGGGACAGCAGAGCTCAGCTCAAGCAAAACAGGCAAGGAAAACAAAGAGCAGATAAAATGTCCAACTGCAGGAGATGTGACAAGTCTCCATTCCATGTCAAAGAGCCCTGTCCAGCAAAAGAAGTGAAATACCACCAATGCAATGGAGTTGGCCTATATAAAAGCCAGTGTCACTCAAAAACATTTCTTTAGGTCAAAGAAGATTATGATTCAGACGAAGAGAGAGCTTACCTAGGGGCTCTAGATTCAAATAGACAAGGCTGGTGCACTATGGTTCGGTTGCAAAATGAGGCAGTGACGTTCAAAGTGGACACTGGGGCAGATGTCACATCCATCCCCAAATGTCTGTTCACAAAACTGGTGAAAAAAACAGACACTATGCTAAACCCGACAAAGAAAGTGCTCATGGGGCCAGGGAAACAAGCTCAGTGTGAAAGGAATGTTCACTGCTTTAAAGATGAGAAACAGTTAAAAGAGGATGTCTATGTTGTTCAGAATCTCTTCCCGCCACTAGTGGGACAACATGCCATCAAGAAGCTGGACCTCATTGCTAGGTTGGATTTGCTAAACAATGTTCAGTGGCAGAAGCAGTACCGGGAGTCGTTTCACAGGCCTGGGGGCACTGAAAGAGGAGTACCTTATCCAACTGAGGCCAGGAGTGACTCCCTACTCTCTGACCACTGTGAGGCGTATACCAGTCCCACTGATGAACAAAGTCAAAGCTGAACTTGAGAGAATGGAGGCGCTTGACATCATAACTAGAGTGAATGGATGTATTGACTGCTGTGTGGGCATTGTTCCTGTTCCCAAAATGGATCCCACAGTGAGGATCTGTGTTGATCTAACAAAATTGAATAATGCAGTGAGGTGTGAGAAGTTTATTCTGCCCTCTGTTGAACACACATTGGATACATTGGGTGGAGCAAAATTTTTCACCAAACTAGATGCAAACTTGGGTTCTGGCAGATTTGACAAGGATGCCATGCAAAAGTGAGTGGAGGGAAGCTGACTCCATCCTCGTAGAAAATACCAACATCTGCTTAGCTCAGGTACATGAAAGCTTCCCTGCATCACAGAGTTAACTGGTCAAAATTCACACTGAGTTGAAAAAGGACTAAATCTGCAGCAAGGTCATGCAATACTGTGATCATGGATGGCCAGCTGTTCCAAAAGGATCTCACAAACTCAGACCTTACTGGCTTTAAGGGGACACACTCACCATTAACACCATGCAACTCCATCTGTGGGACACAAACTCCAGCAAATGAATGTAAACCCCCATCTCATACTCCTCATCCTCTCCTTCCTCACAGACAGACATCAAACAGTGAGATATAATGGTTATATGAGCACCAACAGGCAAATGTCAGCTGGAGCACCATAGGGCTTGGTTATCTCACCAGCCTTGTTCACACTACACTGACGATTGCAGAAGCTCACACCCAGGCATGCAGTACACCAGGTACTCAGATGACACCGTCATCATTGACACCACCAACTCTGGTGACTGGTGCGGTGAGGAAATCACTACATTTGATGGATGATGCACAAACAACTATCTGGACCTGAACCCCAGTAAAGCCAGGGAAATGGGAGTGGACTTTAGAAAACAACAGTACCCCGTCCCAACCCTGGAAATAAGTGGCCAGTCGACAGAGCGTGTTGGAGAATACAAGTAGCTCGGCACGACTATCGATAACAAAATCACCTTTAACACTAATGGTGGGTCGGTCCTCCCCAAGTGCCAACAACGACTACTTTTCCTCAGGAAGATGCGGAAACTTCAGGTGCAGCCATCGATGCTCCGGGCATTTTATAATGCTTTATTGAATCAATATTAACCTACAACATCACAGCATGGTTCAGGGCAATGAGCACTATCAACCTCAGCCCACTCAACAGAATTGTCGGAATAAGTAGTAAAATCATTGGCCAGGAACAAGAATCACTCAGCAGCATCCATAAGAGACGGACAATAAAGAAGCCCCACAGACAGTAGAGGACATTACACATACACTTCACACACACTACACTCTCATGCCATCTGGACACCGCTACAGGTCCCTGCCCATCAGCACCAGGAGAGCCTTATCCAGTTTTGTGTCTTCCTCCCTCCCCCTCCTCAACACCCAGTTTTGAATCACCTTTGACAGTAAAAACAGTCAGTTTTATTTTGTGTATTTGTATTTTAAACCACATGCAATAGTTCTTAGTATTTTTATCTATTGTGAGTATTCTATATTGTGTTTAACTATATGCAGTGTGGTGTTGTGTATCTTAAGTTCTGTGATGTTGGCCTTACCACTGCACAAAGTTCCTCACGGAAAATAAAGTGAATTGAATTGAATTATATAAAGCAATGTGAAGCATTCAGAAAACTGCTCAAAAATTGCAGGCACAGAGTTTTTCAAGTTAAAAAGAGACAAATATTTTCTCACTGTGAATTACGGCTCATGGAATGTTGAGGGGTCCAAGCTGTCCTCCACATCTTCAGCAGCAGTTATACAGCACCTGAAAGCTGTATTCACTCACCGTGGAATACCAGAGACACTTGTGTCAGACAGCGGTCCCCAGTTCAGCTGCTCAGAATTCAAAGCCTTTGCGAGGGATTATGAGTTCAAACGCCATACAAGCAGTCCACAGTACCCACGGGCAAATGGAGAAGTGGAAAGGGCAGTGCAAACTGTTAAGAGTCTCCTACTGAAGGCAAAAGACCCCCAGAAAGCACTGCTGGCTTATTATCCCACACCTCTTGCAACGGCTACAGTCCACCAGAACTGTCAATGAGCCAGAGACTGAGAACAAGCTTGCCCATTCTTCCTTCCCTTCTCCAACCTCACTTTGTCCTCACTTGGACAAAGTGAGAAATTTTGAGACAACGCAGCGAGACAAAATGAAGAATGTGCATGATCTCAAACACGGAGCAAAATCTTTGTTGCCGCCCAGGAGTGGTGAAGTCGGGTTTCAGACCAGTTCACCAAAGGAACAGCATGTGCCACGATCGTTCGTGATCAGAACGCCACAAGGTGAAGTCAGGCAGAAGAGGTGTGTGCTCGTGCACCTTCAAAGTCCACGAAAAGCAGAGAAAGGAATAGAGTGGCTTGACTGTTATGATGAGGACCACTTACCTGATGCAGACACACCTGTTCAAGAATCTCCATCCACTCCATCGCTTCCAGGAATCTATACTAGATCTTGTCATTTATCTGGCCCACCACAGAAATATACTCCACCATTTCATCATGGCTCATCCATTTCCCCCTCAGCCACAATCTTCTGCCTTCTTCCCGTAATCTATCATGCCATGACTAATCAAGAACCTTAGGTACACCCAGTGACTTGGCCTCCACAGCCACCTGTGGTAATGAATTCAACATATTCACCACCCTGTGGCTAAAGAAATTCCTCCTCAGCTCTGTTCTAAATGGACATTCCTCTATTCTGGGGCAGCGGCTGCTGGTCTTAGACTCCCCCACCACAGGAAACATCCTCTCCATATCCACTCTATCCAGGCCTTTCAAAATTCAATAGGTTTCAATAAGATTCCCCCTCATTGTTCTAAATTCCAGTGAGTACAGGCCCAGGGCCATCAAATGCTCATTGTACAATAAGCCTTTCATTCCCAGAATCATTCTCGTGAACCTCCTTTGGACCCTCTCCAATGTCAGCACATCCTTTCTTAGATAAGGGGCTCAAAACTGCTCACAATACCCCAAGTGAGGCCTCACCAGTGCTTTATAAAGCCTCAACGTCACATCATGTGAAGAAGAGCTATGAAAGCTTTAGGACTCATGTGTAGCCAATCTGGTGATGAAAGAATAACCTGATTGATGTTTTCAAAGTCAAAGTTGAGTTTATTATCAGAAGCACAATTGCAATGAAAACCTGATTCTCAGCAGCATCATAGGCACGTCAGTGACATGGCACTCACAAGAAAAACACAAGTTATACACACATTTTTCAAGAAGGAACACAATTAAAACAAAAATAATGAAGTCCATTTTAGCGCAGTGTGATCAAACTTCAATCAATAGATGGATACTTTATTGATCCTGATGCACCATCAATAACTCACTCTGAGATGTAAGAAGCGAGATATCGGCTTTTATTGACTGGAAGAATGAACAACACTACATCCTGGAGAATGAGGCCGGGCTCAGGCCTCAATCGCCTTTATACAGGGGTCTGTGGGAGGAGCCACAGGAGCAGTCCAGACAGGTATATGTAGTTCACCACAGATCCCAAGGGAAATTACAGTGTCACAGTAGCATTACAAGTGCACAGATATACAAACATTAGAAGAGAAGTAAGAAAAAATAAAAAAAGTTACCTTAAGAGTAAGATAGTTCAATATTTCCATTTAATATCAGAGAATGTATACAATATACATCCTGAAGTTCTTGTTCTTTGCTGACATCCACAAAAACAGAGGAGTGCCCCAAAGAATGAGTGACAATAAAAGCATTAGAACCACAAAGCCCCCTCATTCCCCCCTCCCATGCACAAGTAAAATAGCGGTAATAGTGTTGCCTTACAAAGGTAGTGATTAGAGTTGTGTTGATTGGTTCAAGAACCTGATGGTTGAAGGGAAGTAGCTGTCCATGAACCTGGTGGTGTGGGACCTCAGGCTTCTGTACCTCGTGCCCAATGAGAAGATGGCCTGACCCGGATGGTGGGGATCTTTGATGATGGATGTTGCCTTCCTGAGACAGTGCCTCTTGTAGATGCTACTGATGGTCGGCAACGATGTGTTAGGCTGAGTCCTCACTCTCTGCAGCTTCTTCCGATTCCCGTGCCTGGCCATGATGCAAACAGTCAGTATCTTTTCAACAGTACATCTGTAGAGATCTGTTGGTGTGTTTGGTGACAAATTGAACCTCCTTGACCTTCTAAAAAAGTAAAGAAGCTGGTACTCCTTCCTTGTTGTAGAGCACTACAGCACAGAAACAGGCCATTTGGTCCATCTAGTTGATGCTGACCAGTCTTCTGCATAGTCTCATGTACCTGCACCTGGACCATAGCCCTCTATACCCCTCTCATCCATGTACTTATCCAAACTTCTCTTCTAAAGTGACTCTGATTCTGAAATGTTACAATTGAACCTGCATCCTCACCACTTCCACTGGTAGCTCATTCCACCCTCACACCAACCTCTGAATGAAGAAGCTCCCCCCCAGATTCCCTTTAAATAATTTACCTTTCACTATAAACCTACGACATGTAGTTCTAATCTCAACCAACCTGAGGGGGGAAGCCTGCATGCATGACCCTATCTATACCCCTCATAATTTGGTAACTCTCTATTTGATCTCCCTCATTCTCTTGTGCTCTAGGGAATAAAGTTCTAACCTATTCAACTTTTCCCTACATCTCAGATCCTCAAGTCCTGGCAACATCCTTGTAAAATTTCTCTGTTCTCTTTCAAGCTTATTGACATTTTTCCTGTAGGTCGGTGACCGGAACTGCACACAATACTCCAAATTAGGCCTCACTAATGTCTTATAGAACTTCAACAGAACATCCCAACTCCTGTACTCAATGTGCCAAAAGCTCTCTTTATGTGACACTGCTTTCAAGGAATTATGGATCTGTATTCCCTCTGTTCTACCTCGCTCCTCAGCACCCTGCCACTCACCATGCAAGTCCCACCCCGGTTGGTCCTCCCAAAGTGCTGCACTTCACATATGTCTGCATTAAATTCATCTGCTATTTTCTCATCCTATTTTTTCCAACTGATCCAGATCTTGCTGCAACTTTGATAGTCTTCCTTGCTGTCCATTACGCGCCCAATCCTGGCATCCCTATCTGTGTGCTGGGCCAAGGACAGGTCAAAGGTCAAAGTTCAAAGTACATTTATTATCAAAGTAAGTCTATATTATACAACCTTGAGGTTCTTCTCCTTACAAGCAGCCACAAAACAAGGAACCCCCAAAAGAACCCATCAAAAAAAGGACCAAACACCCAATGCGCAGAGAGAGAGAGAGAGAAAAAATCATGCAAACAATAAAAGTAAGCAAATGGCATTCAGAACTAATGTTTTACTCAAAGCCAGGCATCACTGCAACTGAAGTAGGCCACAGCCTCAGCCCATCACAAAGCTGGGTAAACATTACGAGATGACAGATGTAAAGCCAGGCATCACTGCAGCCGGTCAGGCCACAGCCTGAGTTCAGCGCAGAGCCGAGTAAACGCCGCGGAGCAGCGAGCAGGACCGGCCCGAATGGCCTCTGGTCCCGACACCCCGACCTTTTCAATCTAGCCCAGCATCCAAATTGTCCAAACATCGGGTTGTTCAGGGGCCTGAACCCCACTGCCATGATCAGCCCATACACAGCCTTTGCATTTTGGCCCGGCACTTAAATTGATCAGACATTGGGACGTTCCTCACTCTCAGGGATGTCACAACTCTGCCTCGACGCCCCTCTGCCTTCACTTGCCTTGATCATTTCTCGTCTGTGCCTCCACCACTGCTTCATTGTTATTAAACCAGAGGCCCAATACATTAAAGGTATAAATTGGGAGCAGTCCAGAGAAGGTTTACTGAACTAATACCCAGAATGAACAGGTTGTCTATGAGGAAAGGTTGAACAGGCAAGGTTTGAAACATATAAGATTCTGAGAGGTTTGACTGAAACATACAGTATAAGATTCTGAAAGATCTTAACAATGTGGGGAGATCGCTTCCTCTTGTGGGGAACTCCAGAACGAGGAGTTCCTGTTTAAGGGTGGCATGGTAGCGTAGTGACCCAGGTTCAATTCCCGCAGCTGTCTGTAAAGAGCTTATACGTTCTTCTGGGTGCTCCGATTTTATCACTTATTCTGGAAACATACGAATTAGTAGATTAATTCATGAGTGTATACATGAGTGTAATTGTGCGGTGTGAGTTCGCTGGGCCGGAAGGACCTATATCTCTAAATAAATGAAATAAAAATAAGGGACGCCCAGTTAATCCAAATGTGAGGCGATTTTTTTTCACTTAGACAGGGGTGTGGATCTTTGGAACTCTCTTCCTCATAAGACAGTGGGATATTTTTAAGGCTAAGAGAGTTAAGTTCTTGATAGACAAGGGGAGAGAGGTTACAGGGTAGTGGGAAGATGAGAATAGAGTTGTAATCAGATTGGATGTATTGAAAAGAGGAGCAGGCTTGAGGGATCAACTGCTCCCATATTAAATATTGGTCTTGCATCCACATATCCTGCCCTTGCATCCTGTCTAATATTTACTCCTCAATGAATATTGCTGAGGAACAGCTTGACGTCTGTGAAGCTTAACTGCTCTGAAAATGTCTGGTGTGTTTCCTATGACAGAATGCAACATTCAAAGGGCTGTTCTTACAGCCTGCTGCCAGGTGAGGGAACTCTTTTATTAATGTGGCCTCAAAAGTACGGTATGCTAAACTCCAAAAAGTTAACTCCAGCAGATGCTGTCAATCTCAAAATTAAAAGTAAATTTATTATCAAAGTAGAAACATGTCACCATATACAATCCTGAGATTCATTTTCTTGTGGGCAATCATGGTAGATACAAGATACACAATAAAATCAATGAAAGATGGCATCCAACCTGATGGACAACCAATGCACTAAAAACAACAAACTGTGCAAATACAAAAGGAAAGACAGAAAAATAATAATACTAATAATAATAAATAAGCAACAAATATTGAGAACACGAGATGAAGAGTCCATGGGTTATGGGAACAGTTCAGTGTTGGGGTGAGAGGAGTTATCCATTCTGGTTCAGGAGCCTGAAGTTTCAGGGGTAATAACTGTTCCTGAACTCCTGGTGCGAGTCCTGAGGCTCCTGTACCTTCTTCCTGATGGAAGCAGTGAGAAGAGAACATGGCCTGGGTGGTGGGGGTCTTGAAGATGGATGCTGCTTTCCTGTGTACATGTCCTAGGATCTCTAAAAGCTGTAGTACAGGTAGACAAAGTGATGAAGAAAGCACACAGGCCATTTGGCTTCATTAGCTGGGGCACAGAATATAAGAGCATGGAGGTTATGGTACAATTTGGGGCACCATGGTAGCGTGGCAGTTAGGGCAACGCTATTACAGCTCAGGGTGTCGTTGTTCAGAGTTCAATTCTGATGCCATTTGTATGGAGTTTGTACTTCCTCCCCATGAATGCGTGGGTTTCCTCCGGGTGCTCTGGTTTCCTCCCACAGTCCAAAGACGTAGGTTAATTGGTCATTGTAAATTGTCCTGTGATTGGTCTTGGGTTTAATAGATGGGTTGCTAGGCAGTGCAGTTCAGTAGGCTGGGAGGGCCTGTTCTGCACTGTTATTGCTAAATTAAAATAAAATAAAATAAAAACTTTATAAAACTTTGCAATACGGGTGACCCCCTCCCTCCCAGGGCAGTGTGCTGAGCCCATTGCTGTACCCTCTGATCACACGTGACTGCACGGCCAAACACGCGAGAAATCACATTGTCAAGATTGCCGATGACACGACAGTGGTGGGGCTCATCACCAACGATGATGATGATGCAACCTACAGAGAGGAGGTGGAATACTTCGAGACCTGGTGCCAGGCAGATAGCCTCTTCCTCAATGTCAACAAGACAAAGGAGATGGTTATTGATTTCGGGAGAACCCGCACCACTTCCACCCCTCCCCCCTTACATCGGTGGCACAGCAGCGGAAACTGCAAGCAGTTTCAAACGCCTGGGAGTGTACATAACTCTTACAACTTCTCATGGTCCCAGCACACATTTTATGCACTCAGGAAAGCCTCGACTTTCTGAAGACGCTAAAGAGATCAGGACTATGCACATCTATATTCATGTCATTCTACAGATATCCAGTAGAGAGCATCCTGACAAGCTGTGTCACTGGAAACTAGACTGCGGTAGGCAGGAAGGCTCTGCAATGGGTCGTCACTACTGCATCACCAGCACATCACTGGCACCAGCCTACCTGCCAACAAGAACATATACCGTATACAGAAAGGTGATGGCAAAGGGCCAGTGACATTATGAAGGACCCCACCCACCCTGCTCATGGACTGCTTGTCCCACTGGCATCAGGGAGGAGGCTACAGAGAACCCATTCCAGGACTACCAGACTCAAAAGCAGTTACTTTCCCCAAACAGTAAGGCTGATCAACACCCCACCGCCACTACTTTATCATTTCTTGTCAGTCACTTTATAAACAGACACTCCTGCACCTAGCGTCACTTTAAGGGCATAAAATCAATAACAAAGACGAGAAGGTCTGCAGATGCTGGACATCCAGGGCAACACACACAAAATGCTGCAGGAACTTAGCAGGTCAGGTAGCATCCATGGAAATTAACAGATAGTTGACGTTTTGGGCCAAAACTCTTCTTCAGGACTGAGAAGGAAGAGGGAAAATGCCAGAATAAAAAAGTAGGGGGAGGGGAAAGAGGCTAGCTGGAAGGTGACAGATGAAGCCAACTGGGTGGGAAAGGTGAAGGACTGGAGAAGAGGGAATCTGAAGGGAAAGAGGCAGATGATAGGGTCTTTTAAGAGACTCCTGGATGGCTACATGGAACTTAGAATAGAGGGCTATGGGTAAAGCCTAGGTAGTTCTAAGGTAGGGACATGTTTGGACATGACAACTTTGTGGGCCGAAAGGCCTGTATTGTGCTGTATGTTTTCTATTTTTCTATGAATTCCCATGCCCAGGTAGGAAGGGATCAGGGTTGAGTAAGAATATATCTGAATATTTAGGAGATGGAGGGGAAGGATGAGTTGTGAGATTGGCTCCTGGTTGCCAGGCGAGGGGTAAGGGAAAGAATTCATTGGGTTGTTGGTGGAGGGGTGTTATGGCCAACTACTCCTGTCTTCTCCAGCTCACAAGTCCAAAGCTTTCCCACCCCTGCCCATTACTTAGCCAAAGTCAATGTCAAGTTTATTGTCACATGCATAAGTGGCACAGGTACAATGAAAAGCTTACCTCACAGACACAGAGCATCAAATCCACAAAATTCACAAGAAAACCATCAATTTAACATAAATTATACACAATTTTTACAAGAAAGAACACAATTATAACAAAAAAAAAACAAAGTCCATTGTAGTGCCAAGTAGTTATAGCTTTGCTATACGTAGGTAGTGATTCAGGTTGTGTGGGTTGGTTCCAGAAGCAAATGGTTAAAGAGAAGTAGCTGTTCTTGAACCTGGGGATATGGGACTTCAGGCCTCTGTACCTTCTGCCCGATGAGGGAGTGAGGCAGGACAGGGCGCGTGGTGGAGGGTGGGGGGGGTGCAGCTTTTCAGGAGGCCATGCGAAGGTGAGGCCTAGTGGTGATTGCGGGAGCAGTACAGCACCCTGCATTGCCTCAAGGAAAGCCTCCCGTTCCTAAAGCGGGAAACTCACATCTTAATGCAGTCGTAGAAGATCACGTTGCTGTTGTACAAGATGTTGAGGAAACTGCATTTGGAGTACTGTGTTCAATTTTGGTTGCCCATCATAGGAAATATGAAATATAAACTGGAAAGGATGCAGCGAAGACTTACAAGGATGCTGCCAGGGACTGGGCTTTAGGGAGATGTTGGGCAGCCAGGATTTTATCCCTCAGAGCTCGGAAGACTGAGGAGTGACTGTTTAGAGGTATATGAAATCACAATGGGTACAAGAAGGGTGAATGCACACAGTCTTTTCCCAGGACTAGAAGGCACAGGTTTAAGGTGAAATAGGAAATGATTAATGGGGATCTGACGGTTAACTTCTTCACACAGAGGGTTGCCCTGTCCCAGAGCAGGTACAATAACAACATTTAACTTGCACTTGGGTAAATGCATAAATCGAAGAGGTTTGGAGTGAAATGGGCCAAACGTGAGCAAATAGGACTTGCATCATGGGCACCGTAGTGAGGAAGGACACATTGGGCCGAAGGGCTTGTTTCTATGCTGTATGATCTGATGACAATGAGTCCATGTAGTCTCCGCCACCAGGACCTTCACTCATGGCCCACGTGAGATCTCAGGTGAGCGAGGCCGAGCTGGCCTAGCAGGCGACGTGTTGGGAGAACTGCCAGTGTGGGGTGCAGAATGTTCCACACCCCAGGGAAACTCTCTCCCAAAAATTCCCGTCTGGACAAGAGTTAAATAAATTGGTGGCACCAACGTCAAGTCAGTTCTCCCTCCCTCCCATCTGAACTGGTGACATCACATCCAACCATTGTTTAACAACTAAAGATGATTTTGCCTCTATAAAGCAGTATCCGAGCCCCTTTATTGAAGATTGATCGCTGAAGGGCTCAGAATTGCCCTCAGCTTCTGCTGCTACTTTCTGAACAATGATAATTGATGTGTCTCTCCAATGGCAATGTAAAGTTGTTTTTTACACAATCAATACATTGAGAGGCATTTCATTTTAAAAGCTTCTTTGTACTGAAAAGGCAGTTAAAGCTATAAATGGGACACCTCAAGTCACAATGCTGTGCCACTGAGGCTGGATACTTAACCTTCAAGCGAATTGCGTTTGATGCAGATGAAGTGATGCAGATTTTGCCCTTTAAGAAAGCACGACTGTCAGTCACCTTCATTTGAGTTTTGATTTAAGCTCCAGCAGTCTCAAACGTACAATTACCAGTAATTGTTTCTGTCAAGCATACAATATACACCAGATCTTAGAGGTCGCCTCATCACTCGGAGCCCTTTGAAAATAAAACTCTAAAAAGGAATTATCATCGATATTAACACCCATGCCCCACTTGTGTTAATTTGCAAATGTGGTTGTTTTAAATGCAAGTGCACAATGAGATCAGTGGAAGGTGTAGCTTGTCGAGCCACTGCCTCCCAACTTCAGAGACCAGGGTTGATCCGACCTCTGGCGCTGTCAGTGTGGAGTTTGCATGTTCTCCCTGTGACTGTGCGGGTTTTCCTGAGGTGCTCCGGCTTCCTCCCGCTTTGGTGGGTTAGCTGGCCGCTGTAATTGCCCCTGGTGTGTGGGTGGGTGGTAGAATGTGGCGGGAGTCGATGAGAATGTGGGGAGAATAAAATGGGATCACTGTAAATGGGTGGCTGACGGTCAGCATGGACTCAATGGGCCAAATGGCCTGTTTCTGTGTTGTATCACATTATGACTGAATGTATTTTCTTGAATCTCTCGATCAGATTTCTCCTCTATCCTTTCTACGCACACACATCTTGCTACTAGCGCACAAAGGAATTTAAACTGAGCACAAAATGTTGTCACCCACCACCTCATTGGCATGTTAAGTATATTTCACGATCACACATAATCACATTTCCTTTTCCTGTTTCTGATGTGGAAGCTGTTGACAACGTGGAGTTTGCGATGATTTGTCTGCAGATTTTAGAACTGGCTTATTTATACTGTTTTTATTGAAGAAGTTATTGATTCACTATGTCGAATTCCAAAAAAATAAAGAGCATGAAGCACAAAAGAACTGCTAGTTAATAAAGCAGAATGGCTTAATGAAACAGTAGGAAATGCTACACCAAAAGGTCATGAGGTCAGGAACGTGCAGCTATGAGAAATATTTATGCACAATACAGAAACTGGTGTTATAAGCGTGTAATCTCGCAATTATAAAGAGTGGGTAAATGCTGAAGAAAGGAGGGAGAGAAAACGACTAAGCAACTTAAATATGTTCATTATCTTGTTTAACTTTATGTCTCTTATGTAATTAAGCTTCAAAATCTGTGCTGTATGCGATGATTTCCAAATAAAAGACCTATCTGGATATTTTGTCAACCAGCTTTGTAATTTTAAATGTTTTGTTTGACCATTTCTTCAAACAACTTTAATAACGTGGAAAGATTGATATTATTACATGCTGTCGTATAGTACATGAGAAGTAAGACTCACTGAAGTGTATTATTATATTTGTTTTAAACAAAGAACACCAAACTGGAGTGGTAGTTTATTATCCTTAGAGTAGCTTCAGGTTTACTTCCACTTACATATCCAGTACGCACATGTTGTCACTGGGCAAAAAATTGCGCAGCACAAGATTTTTAGAAACATAGAAAACCTACAGCACAATACAGACCCTTTGGCCCACAGTGCTGTGCCAAACATGTATTTACTTTAGAAATTGTGTAGTGTTACACATAGCCCTCTAATTTTTCTAAGCTCCTTGTACCTATCCAGGAGTATCTTAAAATACCCAATTGTATCCACCTCCACCACCGTCGTCGGCAGCCCATTCCACGCACTCACCACTCTCTGCATAGAAAACTTACCCCTGACATCTCCTCTGTACCTACTCCCCAGCACTTTAAACCTGTGCCCACTCGTGTTAGCCATTTTAGCCCTGGGAAAAAGCCTCTGACTATTAAAAGGATCAATGCCTCTCATCATCTTATACACCTTTATCAAGTCACCTCTCATCCTCCGCCACTCCAAAGAGAAAAG
The DNA here is from genome assembly GCF_048418815.1 of Hemitrygon akajei. Classification (NCBI taxonomy): domain Eukaryota; kingdom Metazoa; phylum Chordata; class Chondrichthyes; order Myliobatiformes; family Dasyatidae; genus Hemitrygon; species Hemitrygon akajei. Next base: position 20,054,516 of record NC_133141.1, on the reverse strand, counting down.
GGCGAGTTCACTCAACTTATTCTCATAGGGCATGCTCCCCAATCCAAGCAATATCCTTGTAAATCTCCTCTGCACTCTTTCTATGGTTTCCACATCCTTCCTGTAGTGAGGTGACCAGAACTGAGCACAGTACTCCAAGTGGAGTCTGATCAGGGTCCTATAAAGTTGTAACATTACCTCTCTCCTCTTAAACTCAATCCCACGGTTGATGAAGGCCAATGCACCGTATGCCTTCTTAACCACAGAGTCAACCTGCACAGCAGCTTTGAGTGTCCTATGGACTCAGACCCCAAAATCCCTCTGATCCTCCACACTGCCAAGGGTCTTACCACTAATACTATATTCTACCATCATATTTGACTTACCAAAATGAACTACCTCACACTTATCTGGGTTGAACTCCATCTGCCACTTCTCAGCCCAGTTTTGCATCCTATCAATGTCCCATTGTAACATCTGACAGCCCTCCACACTATCCACAGCATCCCCAACCTTTGTGTCATCAACAAATTTACTAACCCATCCCCCACTTCCTCATCCAGGTCATTTATAAAAATCACTAAGAAAAGGGGTCCCAGATGTGGTAAACTATGTATACCTGTCTGGACACGCCCCTCTGCTGACTGTGGCTCCTGTGGCTCCTCCCACAGACCGCTGTATAAAGGCGATTGGGGCACTGCTCCTCCCTCAGTCTCCGAGATGTCGTGCTCCCTTTTGCTGTTAATAAAAGCCTATCATTCACTTCCAGTCTCCGAGAGTTATTGATGGTGCATCACCAGAACAGATCCCTGAGGCACACCACCGGTCACCGACCTCCATGCAGAATATGACCCGTCTACAACCACTCTTTGCCTTCTGTGAGCAAGCCAATTCTGGATCTACAAAGCATGGGGTACCTTATCAAACACCTTGCTGAAATCCATATACACTACATCTATGGCTCTACCTTAATCAATGTGCTTAGTCACATCCTCATAAAATTCAATCAGGTTCATAAGGCACAACCTGCCCTTTACAAAGCCATGCTGAACATTCCTAATCATATTATGCCTCTCCAAATGTTCATCAATCCTGCCTCTCAGGATCTTTTCCATCAATTTACCAACCACTGAAGTAAGACTCACTGGCCTATAATTTCCTGGGCTATCTCTACTCCCCTTCCTGATTAAAGGAACAACATTTGCAACCCTCCAATCCTCTGGAACCTCTCCTGTCTCCTTTGATGATGCAAAGATCAGCGCCAGAGGCTCAGCAATCTCAGCAATCTCCTCCCTCACCTCCCACAGTAGCCTGGGGTACATCTCTTCTGGTCCTGGAGACTTATCCAACTTGATGCTTTCCAAAAGCTCCAGCGCATCCTCTTCCTTAATGTACACATGCTCAAGCTTTTCAATCTGCTGCAAGTCATCACTACAATCACCAAGATCCTTTTTTGTAGTGAATACTGAAGCAAAGTATTCATTAAGTACCTCTGCTATCTCCTCCAGTTCCATACACACTTTCCCACTGTCACACTTGATTGGTCCTATTCTCTCACGTCTTATCCTCTTGCTCTTCATGTACTTCTAGTTTTGTGCACACTGGTCATCACAAATCAGAGGGAACATTGCCTTTCACAGCTTTCTTAAGATGGTGATGGGATTCTCCCATTCCCTAAAACCCTCCATTCTCCAACAATGTCGAAATACTTGAAACATAAAAACGTTTCATTTGACACATCATAGTTGGTGGGTTCATCAGCCACTGTAAATTGCCCTAGTGTGTGGGTGAGGGGTGGAATCCTGGGAGGGATGATGGGATTGTGGGGTCAATAGGTTTCAGGGAAGTGTTGGAGGGGATGAGGGTTGATGGGATTGCTGTATGAGCCGGAATTGACTTTAAGGACTAAATGTCCTTCTTCTACATCATAAGGAAATCTGAAAGTAGACAGGAACTTGGCAAATGTACCTCTAACAGTATTAACACTTCTACAGTAGTCAATGGAGGACAAGTTGAGCTCTTTCCATTCTGACCTCAGAGCTGGTCTTGAACCAACGACCACCTGCCTCAGAAGAAAGAATGCAACCACCCGGGTTTATCTCCAGACTGAAGATTCCCAGCAGGAACAGAAATATTTCACCGCTGCGTACTTGAGGAGGACTGCCAAAACAGTTGATTTCACCAGCAGCACTGTGAAGCATTTACAGGCATAAGGCACCTTTAGCAAAACAAGTTTCCTCTCGAACCATACCTGATGGCAGAATGCACAAGGATGTGTTGAAGCAACAGGTTGTAAGGAGACTCTCAAAGGAATAAAGCAAAAGGAGAGGGTGCTGTAGGTCTCAGACAAGACCATAAGACTATAAGACACAAGAGCAAAATTAGGCCATTAAGCCCCTCAAGTCTGCTTCGCCATTTAATCATGACTGACTTATTTTCCCTCATAACCCCATTCTCCTGCCTTCTCCCTGTAACCTTTACTTATTAATCAAGAGCCTATCAACCTACACTTTAAATATACCCAATGACATAGGCTCCACAGCTCTCTGTAGCAATCAATTCCACAGATTCACCACCCTCTGGCTAAAGAGATTCCCTCTCATCTCTGTTCTAAATGTACGTCCCTCTATTCTGAGGCTGTGTTCCTTGGGCCCTGAACTCTCCCATAATTGGAAATATCCTCTGCACATTCACTTTATCTAGGCCTTTCTTTCATAGAGATCACCTGCCCCCACCCCCATCCTTCGAAACTTTGGTGTGCACAGGCCCAGAGTCATCAAGGTTCCTCATACATTAACCCTTTCATTCCCTGGATCATTCTCGTGAACCTCCTCTGGACCCTCTCCAATGCTGGAACATCTTTTCTTAAATAAGGGGCCCAAAGCTGTTCAAAATACTCCAAGTGCGGTCTGACTAAAGCCTTATAAAGCTTCAGCATTACATTCTTGCTTTTTGAGAGGCAGTCCTCTCAAAATGAATGCTAACATTGGATTTGTCTCCTGTCCAACCAAACCAACGTGCAAGCTAACCTATAGGGAACCCTGTACAAGGACTCCCAAGTCCCTTTGCATCTCTGAGTTCTGAATTTTCTCCCCGTTTAGAAAATAGTCTCCACCTTTATTCCTTTTACCAAAGTGCATGACCATACACTTCCCTGTGCTGTATTCCATCTGCCACTTCTTTGCCCATTCTTCTAATTTGTCCAAGATTTTCTGCAGACTCGCTGCTTCCTCAACATTACCTGCCCCTCCACCTATCTTTGTATTGTCCGTAAACTTGGCCACAAAGCCATTGATTCCATCATCCACTGTAGCGGACTAAAAACTGACCCCTATGCAACAACACTAGTCACTAGCAATCAACCAATAAAGGCCTCCTTTATTTGAGTGATCAAGAGGGCAGGAGCACCAAGGGTCAGCATGGACGTGATGGGCCGAACAGCTCCCCACGACTCTGCAACTGTAGTACCAGAGAATGAGGAAAAAGTTGTTCTTCCTTGTCTTCTTAATTTACCAAAACATAAAATGATAAAATGCTGGATCATAAACCCCATACAGTTATATTAGATAATCATCATCATTCTGTGCTGTGTCGTATGACGGAGATGATTATGGTCTCATCACCATGATTGTTCTTGGCACTTTTTTATACAGAAGTGGTTTGCCATTGTCTTCCTCTGGGTAGTGTCTTTACAAGTCGGGTGACCCAGCCATTATCAATACTCTTCAGAGATTGCCTACCTGCTGTCAATAATCGTATAACCAGGACTTGTGACATGTACTACCTGCTCTCAAGGCTTCATGTGACCCTGATCAGTGGGGGTGGTGGTGGTGGGAAGCAGGAGCTACACCTTACCCAAGGGTGACCTGCAGACTCGCTCCTTTGGTAGAGATGCATCTCCACCCAGCCACCCTTATATATTATCATAGTGAAATTCAGGTCAAATTTCTACAGACGAGTACTCAATATGAACAGGGAGAGATATTAAAATTAAAATGATTTCCACATTGGTAATGAATACTAATTTATAAGGTCTTTAATATAAAATCATCTGGCCTTTGTTTAACTTGCTTCCCTCTTCCCTGTCGGTTGTGTGTTCAACACCGTGTCTCTTTGTTCTTCTGCACTCTTTGTATAATTTGATTTTATTTTTGGTTTTAACCAATAAACAAGCTAAGAAAGCATAAAACCCTCAAATGCTTCTTGGAAACAATTTTTTTCACTTTTATTTGTCGATAAAACTCTATGACAGCAATAAATGTCAAGCCTGCAGAATTTACACTCTCGTTTATTGTGCTTGAAGAATGTTGCTTTCACAATGCTTGTGTAGTTTCCTTTTGTGAATGCACTAGCCATAGAGTCATGAGGCTTACAGCAAGGAAACAGGCCTTTCGGCCCAACTCATCCATGCTGATAGTGCTGTCTGGCAAGCTGGTCTCATTTGCCCGCATTTGGCCTATAACACTCCAAACCTCTCCGGTCTATGTACTTACCTAAGTAGCTAGTGTGCTCACCTCAGCCACTATTTCTGGCAGCTCATTCCGAATACACACCACCCACTGCATGAAGAAGCTGCCCACCTGATGTCCCTTTTAAATCTTTCAACTCTGATGTTAAACCTATGCCATCATATTTTTAGACGCCCCCCCCCCCACTTCCCTGGAAAAAAAGACTATGTGTTTTCGTCTCATCTATGCCCCGCATGATCTTGTATACCTCCGTTAGGTCACCCTTCAATCTCATATGTTTCAGGGAATAAAGTCCCAGTTTATGCAACCTCTCCTTGTAACTCAAGACCACACATTGAAATAACTTCTTCACCTCATTGACTCCCAACACTGATGCACCTCAGGGATATGTGCTTAACCAACTGCTCTACTCTTTCTATAGCCATGACTATGTGGTTAGACACAGCTCAAATACCATCTATAAATTTGCTGACGATGTAACCATCGTTGCCAGAATCTCAGATGGTGATGAGAGGGTGTACAGGAGTGAGATATATCATCTAGTCAAGTGGTGTCACAGCAACAACCTTGCACTCAATGTCAGTAAGACCAAAGAGCTGATTGAGGACTTAAGAAAAGGTAAGACGAGGGCCCACACACCAAACCTCATTGAGGGATCAGAAGTGGAAAGAATGAGCAATTTCAAACTTCTGGGTGTCAATATTTCTGAGGATCTAACCTGGACCCAACATATCAATGCAGTTATAAAGAAGACACGGCAGCAGCTATATTCCATTAGGAGTTTGAGAAGATTTGGTATGTCACCTAAAACACTTGTAAATTTCTATATATTTACCTTGGTGAGCGTTCTAACTGGCTGCATCATCTTCTGGTAGTGAGGGGGCTACTCCACAGGATGGAAGTAAACTGCAGAGAGTTGTAAATTTAGTCAGCTCCATCATGGGCTCTAGTCTCCATAGTATCCAAGATATCTTCAGAGAGTAATGCCTCAAAAAGACGGCATCCATCATTAAGGACCCCCATCACCCAAAAAATGCCCTCTTCTCATTGCTGGAATCAGGAAGGAGGTAAAGAAGCCTGAAGGCAAAATGATTCAAGAACGGTGGGGGGGGGGGGGGGGGGAGAGAGAGAGAGAGAGAGTGTGTGTGTGTGTGTGTGGGGGGGGGGGTGGATACAGTGAACTCCTGTGTGTGTATGGACACAGTGATCTCCTTTGTGTGTGGACAATGTGATCTACTGTGTGTGTGGATATGGTGATCTGTTGTGTGTATGGACACAGTGATCTCCTGTGTGAGTGGACATGGTGATCTTCTGTCTGCATGAGCATGATGATCTCCTGTTTGCGTGGGAACACAGTGATCCCCTGTGTGTGTGGCCGTTGTGATCTCCTGTGTGAGTGGACATGGTGATCTCCTGTGTGTGTAGACACGGTGATTTCCTCTGGGTGTGGACATGGTGTTCTGCGTGTGTGCAGACACAGTGATCTCCTCTGTGTGTGGACATAGTGATCTGTGTGTGTGTGAACACAATGATTTCCTGTGTATTATGATGCGCTGATCTCCTATTTGTGAACACTCTCCATGCGATAGTCTGACCTGACCGACTTCCGAGACCACAGTGACACGAGGTTCACTCGAGGTCCAGAAGCCATACACTGCAGCTCAGGTGCTCTTTAGAAATAGGTAGGGAAGGGTGAAGGAACTCCAGAGTGTCATTCCCCATGATGCAAACTCTTGAAACCACAGACTGCAGGAGATCAGTGTCACAATGTTGGCCCTTTCATTGGTGTTTCATTCCCTTTCCCTGTGTGGCACTTCGTAACATTCCTGTGAGAGAGCAGAGGAGGTGAGATCACTGATAAAAGGTCTGATCTCTGCTGGAAATGTCCAGTGTAAGCGTGATATCTGAGGGATTCCGGGCAAATAGCAACTGAGGTGCTGAGGGGAATCGTGCCTGGAAATTCCCAGACCAGTATAGTGATGGGAGTGGGGGAGGGGGCTGTTGGAGGGCAGCTACACCCAGAAATAACCAATACAGCAATCTCTCCCGGGGAAGATCACTGTTATGTGCAATCTGCAAATGAAAAATTAGGATGAAATGATCAATTGATCCAATTTCTCGAGTGCAGTGCCAAGCCTGTGTCAAGAGAGTCAATTGAATTCCACTCTTCTCCAGTGCCTCAGCTTCATGGAGGCAACTGCCAGCTGTGGTGTAGAGAACACTCTTGGAAGGAGCAGCACCAGCTCCTCACGGGGAAGTGACTGTTGAGGGTGAAAGCTCAGCCCAGTGGAAATTAGCTGAGTAAACTAGTTAGGTTTGGAAACCCTCTTGTTTGATTGCCTGAGAAACACCATTGACTCGGTGCTTCCTCTGTATTGGAACTCAGCCACTGGAAGGTTTTCTGGTTTAAAGAACCAGAGTGAGAGCCAGTAGCACAGCACAGTAACTGGCCTTTCAGCTATGATGTCGATTCAAGCTAATCCTATCTGCTTGTACGTGATTCATATCCTTCCATTCCCTGCCTGTCTAAATGCCCCTTAAATGTTGCCATCCAACTGGGTTCCACCAGCTCCCCTGGAAGCACATTCCAGGCACCCACCACTCTGTGTATTTTGCCCTGTAAATCTTCTTTAAACTTTCTCTCTCTCACTTTTTCCCATCTTGTGGATTGGGATGGGGCATGAAGTTTTCTTCTGACCAGCAGAAGTTCCAAAAGCTTCAACAGAGACACTGTAATATGGAGACAACTCACTACCACTTCATCAATGTCAGTCTTAAAAATGCCTGAACAACAGCAAGAAATTGAAATATTGATGTTTCTTCCTCTCAGGATTAAAGACACATAGTGGATAATTTGTTCTCTTTGGATATAAGTTACTGATCCTGCTCTCAATCACTCCTCTTGTTTTTACCCTTCTGTGGTTTGACATGAATGCACGTCAACAGTTTCAGGAATTCACAGCACATTCTGTTGATTCTACACTGTTACAAGTGTGGGGAAGGATTATAAGCCCACAAATCCTTTCCAGCTTGTTACTTGCTTTTGCACAGAGAGGTTGCTGTTCAGCATTTAATTCCAGGTAAACAAAACGAAGCCCTCAATACACTTTGCAGAAATGACCACACATCACATTTACAATGGCATATTATGATATATATTTATTAATATCATATATGTAAAGAAGGGCATCTTTATTGATGGCAGGTACAATATACTTGAAATTGGTTTTCTCACAAGAAGCCATGATCTCTGTGATTTGAAAGCTCCAACCTCTTTGACTGCATGTGTACCCAAAACTGACCCTAACTACTCGAGATATCCCAATCCTTTATGAGGCCACCCTTTCACTCCAGCAGGCCCACCATGACTAGCTGATGGAATGCTGCCAATGTCACTGATGAAATGCTTTGTTCCAATAGGGCAACTTTTGCCTCACTGAACAGCTATTGTCTTGAGGTTAGATGAAGCAACAGAATGAAGATCTGAAGACCAGTGATGAGGTTTCTTGAGCTGAGTCTTCACCTAGCATTCTAAGATTACCATAAAAATCCCCTTGTCTTTTCTCTTTGGACAATTTAGTGTGTGTGTGTGAATTCCGAATCAAGACCAACCTTCCAGAACAGTAAAATACTACAGTCTGCCAATCAAAAGTCAGGAAGAGACAATGGTGCTTCAGCTACAGAAACTATTCATTGCAGCTCCCATGTTTTCCAATGATAAAATAGTGAATCACCCATCGTACTCTACCATTCTGTACCCTTGTGCTTTATCTGAATAAAATTTGTACATAGTACATATAGATTCCATGTTAAAGGCTAAATGTTTTGTTTTGTTCCTCATACAAGTAAAGGCAGTCTGAAGTCAGTAACAAGGAATGGCACAATAGCTTTGTAATATTACGAGCGTCTAATGGTTTCTATACATAACACATTAAGCTAAGTGAATAAGATGCAAGTCAATGTATTGTATCTGATGTTATTTGGCGGGACTGATACATAACAGGAATTGCACAGGCTTGACGGTATTGGCTTGGTTTCAATTTGCTCCCTAGGTATCACTCCTTTATCTTACATTTAACAAAAAAAAAACATTTAAATGACTGTCAGAGCTTTCTTGTGGATTGTCACTTGGAGACTGGAGAACTGCAGGCAGTGTGAAGGCTCTGGGACCATTGGCTAAGTAAATGCAAGTTGGAAGTTGTTATTGCAGGAGGGAGGTTGGGGGTTCTCTGTTGGTTAACAGGGTCCTGGAAAGAGATTTGCCTCGGAACTTCTTTTTCTCTCCATATGTGGATTGAGTGGCATCTGCCAATGCTGACAGAAGATTTTCATACTTCTTATTGAGAAGATTTTCATACTTCTCCTCCTTGCATGAGGCAAAATGCTTCTTAAAAGCTGCAAGCAAGTGGTCTACCTGATTGAGGAAACCAGTATCAATTTGCACTCAAAATAAAAGAAGCATCAGCACTGAGGATGGTTAAGGCGCTGGTTCCAATAGTTACTTTGCAATCAGGGAATTAGAAATTTACCACTGGGCTGGTCTAAGTGTCGCTTTTGTTAATTCACCTAAAAAAATTCTTACCTTAAAGGGGGGGGGGGGGGGGGAGAGAATTAGACAAATATTTTCTTTCAAGGCAAAGATTGGCTGTTGCTTCTTCTTTTGCTGATTAATGTTAACAGTAGTAAAGGTTACCAATTTTTTCACACCCATTATCAGCAGCCAGCCTTTTGAAATCCATTAGAATCAGCAGCTAACATAAATGTTTGATGCTCTCACAGTCATTATGTGTCATCTCAGCTGAGAAGCAATGTAACATCTCCATTCTTCACCATATCTACTCACCTAATTCTCCCAAAGTGAGGTTGACTATTTAATGGCTATCAACACCGGTTTACAACAGATGCATTGTTAAAGCTGCTTTATTCTGTAATCTCAGCAAAAACAGCACCAAGGTCATCTCTCCCTTCACAATGGGCCAGGAAAACCACCCAAGACTATTTTCAGCGAGTGAATTGAAGCATGAATCTGAGAGGCCCAGGTACTGCACTTCCCAAATCCAAAACTACTTTAAAATGCACCAATGTTTTCAATGTGGCACCAATCCCAGATTAATGGGAGATTTCAAAATCCTTCTTATTCCTCTGCCCTTGGCTAACTATTTCCAGTGTAGAGAAAGACACGTTAGCAAGAGATGTCTGTGCTCACTTTTATAATGTCCCAAGTCTATATAAATCTGGTCATGGCCGACACCAACAGTACTGCTGGCTTTGTTTCTGTTTTAGGTCACTGTGCTCCAATTGCTTGTCACAGGTATCCTGGCTGATCGTCAGTGCATGAAGAACCCCCTTGCCCTACAGACTCTTAGCTGCCAGCTAACCATGACACATCTTCTGAGAAATAGGAGGCCGTTGGTTCCAGTCACTGGAATGAAATAATTTACACTCCCATGACTCTGACAGTCATTTAAAATGCCAATGAACATAATATTTAGTACAGAGCTTCACATTACTTAATGTCAGGCTAGTTTCAAATGATTACCTTTGCAGTTTGAATTAGATTGTTAGTCCTTTGTTGACATTAATCACCAATTCACCTCCACTCCAAAGTGGAGATTGAAGTTTTCTTAAGATAAATTCAAGCACACAGATTACTCTGTTGAGATTCTTCAAACATCAGATGGTTTGTCTTGCATGACAGGTTTGTAAGAGTATAATACAATAGTGGAGAACCTCTTGTGGTGGTTAACCAAGATTTTACTATGATAATCCATGCTGAAAACAATTATGTTTTGTGTTGCTTACAGCAATGGTCACCACACACTAAAGTCTGAAGAGAGTGTTGTCTCCTGTCTTGGAGTTCTGATTTGGATGGGAATGCGCTAATCACTTTCCAACTCAATGACTGACTAAAAACTGGTCAATGGCCCAATTCCAGATCAATGCTGGACCAGGACACTGAGCTCCTGAATTCCATCATGCTGCTTTGGACAGTTACTAGAAGCTGGGCGTCTAGAGATGAGGAATAATTGCCTGGGAGGGAACAGGGATAAATTTGCTGTCAAATGACATGCTTTTACTTTTTGATAAATAGGAAGTATGGAGTTTGCCCCAAGTCCAGGTGCAATCAAGGTGCTACAACCAGAGATGAGGTTTTGAAGGCTTGCTGTGAGCAACAGAGGCACAAGTATGTTCATAAAACCATATAGGAATCCTACTGTCCTTGACTGTGTGCAGGCCACTAAATAGATAGCCTCAGCCTTCATACTCACCTAGGATCACAAAAGTGATCTGAAGTTTAGAGGTTGTATTCAACACTTAGTTGTGCAGTAGCCTAGCTATGTATCTTGATTGATAAAATCAAACCATGTCAGGTTTGATGATCAGTTCTCTCCTTTTCCCTCCACAACTCCCGACCCCATATTCACCTGCTGCTCCAGGGAGGGATCTGAATTGCTCTGTTCCTGATCATCATTCCACCCAGAGTGGGCAAACTGAAACCCAGAATGGTGGCAATCACAGGCATGAGCTGGTGGATGGTGTCCCCTGCTTAAGCGATTCCAGTCGTCATGTAACAACTGAAAAGCAGGAATGAACTGGGCTGTCCAGCACTCGGAGTCAATGAGAAAGGATCATCTTTGGTTACTGGCACCTTCTATTAGCATTCTCTGGAGTGAGACTGCCTTGGGAGATAATCCCACCTTATGGCAAATGTTAGGAAGAGGAAGATTTCCTCATGCATGCTTCCCTATTTAATTTGCTTTGGCTGATCTGTATCCTGGCTACATTCTGAGTTTCTTGACCCTTGATGCTATTGACATTCTCTCCTATGATCTGCGGGGCTCTTAAGAATCCACTACTTTGTACAATATACACTATACCTATTTTCCTTGATAATTTTTGGTGGCATCCTGCCCTATCAGTATCCAACCTTCACTGAGGATTCTTAGCAAAAGTAGCAGTCGAGAACAGCAGACCAGGCAGCAGGGTGGTGTTCAAATCCAAGAGCAGTGAGAGCATCTCAGGAACTGTCCAAGAAACTGAAATCCTGTCTCACTCAGCGGTCACCAACCTTCATCGGGGGCAAAATGTCACTTTTATGGAGCTTTGTGTTACCGTGTTTGTCTCTCTGAGAACACAGACTCTACTCTCTGTTTTGGCAATGGATGAGGGTTGGGTGTTTTATTTTAATTCTTCTATTTCCTTTTAGTAACGATTACATGGAGGGCATGTGTCAAACTAACCCAAATCAGAGCGAGGGAGCTTTATCCCCACTGTGATTTGATGGAAATGTAGCCCATGATCATTGCCGCAGTGCTTCTGTTTCTAACGCAAGGTCAGCATTCTCTTCCTGCAAGTGCCAATAGGTCTGCCCAGTCTTTGCTGTGGGCCATAGCTGTCAGGGTCAGACATGGAGTGAAGCTCCTTCTACCCGTTCCCGTCATATGCCATCGGGGGTCAGACACAGAGTGAAGCTCTTTGGATTTCCATCCTTCTCCTCTTTATGACCTTCCATCTATTGCCAGTTTCTTCTCAACAAGCTTTATTCTGCTTTCTTAGGCAACGTCAAGAACACTGGGCTGGGAAAGCACATGGGGTACCGCACTGGGCACTGCAGAAGCACAAGCATTCACTGAAGACAGGAATCTGCATCTTTTCTTCAAAGGGTATAAGAACACGATGCAGCACCAAATGGGCAGCAGTACAAAACGGATGAGGTACCAGCTGTCTTTACAACCTGAATTGATGGTTCTCGTTGCCATCATCCACTGATTTACCATGTGCGGTGCTGCTCCCTCAGTGTTGGAATGGACTGAACCTGTATGGTTATGCGACCAATGAGTAATTCAGCACAAACCCATCAATCAAGCCTGTACCACTCTTCCCCTCTTTGGTGCCTTCCACCAACTGCAAGGGAACTATAGTGTGAAGTGACCATTTGGTGAAGGGATGAAAGGCTACTCATGAACAAAAGCTGTCACGGTAGAATGAGCTGCTGCAGCAAATGATTTCACAAGATGAGAAATGGGATCTAAATGCTTTCATTAAGCTTAAGAACATGATCACACAAGATAATACAAGCGGCCTACATAAGCATTTACGATAAAGAGTGAATAAAAAATCCCTTTTACAAAACTGGAATATGACTCTAGATGAGAGAAAAAAGTTGTTTTTTTTTCTTTTTTTTTTGAAAAGTTAGTGAGTGGAGTCCACGGAACAGTCATCCCCAATACTGCCATTTTGTTTCAAGCGCATAGTCGGGTTGTCGTTTTGCTTTTGAATGTGTCTCCAGAAGGTTTGTTCAATGACTTTGGTAGGTCAGGATTGGACAGCCCCAATCTCCGTGGACAGTCCAATCTCCTTTCTGCTCGTTGAACTGTGAGATAAGTGGATGTTGTGGGTGTCGCCAATTGTCAGGCTCCGCCATCAGCAAGTGAAGTCTTCGAAGGTGCTGCGGGGCGGGTGGTGAGGTAGAATGTTCGCTGGGTACGTCATTCCCGCTGGGTGGCTCCTTAGATTCTCACATGGGTTCTGTGTAGGAAAAGAAAATTCCATGCACCAACAGTCAAAAGGTTGCCAATGTCCCATTTTCTGTGTTAAAATTCCCCGCACATCAGACATTTTTGAACAGAAGCAGGATAATGTAATGGGAATTCTAGTTGGCTTGTTGTTCTGGAAAGATGGGAACAAAAATACTGTTCCTTTATCAGAATCCAGCTTGTGAGCATGGGTAAGCCATGGTTTGGGTATTTGATCCTCCACAATATTCCACGTAGGAATTTAAACTGGAGGTGGCAGTGTATTTTACAAAGTCGAGTTGTGAGCTCGACATCAACCCGGCATGGATGGAGAGCGAACTCGGAAGCGGTCTATCACTGGATCAAACTCAGGAACCTCCGTTCTCAAGGCCGGCACTGATCTTACACAGGTTTATAAAATCATAAGGGGTGTAGATAGTCTATTCCCCAGGGTAGTGTTGTCTATCAGAAGGCATAGGATTAAAATTAGAGAGGAATGATATAAAAGGGACCTGAGGGGCAACTTTTTCACCCAGAGTGTGGTCCATATATGGAAAACTGCCAGAGCTGCCAGAGGAACCAGCAAAAATGGGTACATTAATATATTAAAAACATTTGGACAGGTACGTGAATAGAGTCTTTGAGCACTGCAGCACAGAAATAGGACTTCTGGCCCATCCAGTCCATGCTGGCCATGTTTTCCGCTTAGTACAACTACCTGAACCCAGACCATGACTTTCCATACTGCTCCCATCCATGTACCTATCCAAACTTAAATATTGCAACTGAACCTGCATCCACCACTTCTGCTGGCAGCTCATTCCACCCTTGCACCACCCTCTGAGCGAAGACGTTCCCCCTCAGACTTCCCTTAAATATGTCACCTTTTACCCTTAACCCATGACCTCTAGTTCCAGTCTCACCCAACCTGAGGGGAAAAAGCAGCATGCATTTACCCTATCGACACCCTTCATAATTTTGTATACCTCTATACGATCTCCCCTCCTTCTCCCCACGCCAGAGAATAAAATCCTAACTTATTCAACCTTGAGGAGAGGTTTAGAGGAATATGGGAAATATGTGGTCAAATGGGACTAGCTAAGCTGGGAATCCTGGTCGGATAGAGCAGCTGGACTGAAGGACCCATTTCTGTGCTCTATAATTCTTTGACTCTTTGACAATGAGACAGATCAGCAACTGTGGTGCTATTTCCTGTACAGGGCGGGTACAGCCTGTGTGTGAAATTCATGTGTAACTTCCATCAGTGAACAGGAAAATGACAGCAAAGACTGTGATTCTATCAAATGTTGGGGTCAAGATCTGAGTCTTCAGGTTATACTTCTGTTATAAGAGCAAAAGGTTTTAGCTCACCACGGGTAGGGATACTCCAAATCTGACCACACAGAGTAAGGATGGGACAGTTAGCCCTCTGTTGTGTATTTAATATTTCAGTAATTTTTGAGTAATATTGTAAATATATTGACTGATGAAGCATTCTTGTTCATTTAAATAATTAATTATGGGTTATATGTATAAATATGTGAATTGCATACGTCACTACATTACCACACGATACGTGCATGCCTCACTTAAAGTAAAGAATGAATTTAGACTGGCATCTCTCGACTGTCTTGTTTTCCTTTGAATTAGTTTAATGTTCTGAAGTTACAAAACATAACATCCTTGGCTTATTGAGTCCAGGCCGGCCAACATGTGGCCCCCTGCACTGATCCTTTACTAATCCCAGCCAACACTGAGGGCCAGTTTGAGTGGGACTCTCAGATTAGTCAACTGGTGTACTGTCCCCATTAGAATGTTATTGAAATGACACAAGCTCACTCTGACAGCTGTCAGGGAGAGGAGGCATTTGCCTCACCTGGATTTGAACTGAATTCCCATAGAATGTAAGGACAATGCCCCAGTAAGAATGGCCCGTGTTCTTCTACAATTCGACAGCTCTTTAAAGGAGCCAATACATACAGGACGGTTTGAACTGCCCCCATCTGTGCTGTGAGGTTGTGTGATTCTGTGACCCAATTCAACTTCTTGGAATGCTATTAGATTCTGTTTGGAGATGTAGTGAGGTTGCCCAGAGACAGTTGATCACATATAGGTACACAGCCTTGAAGAAATACAGTAGATGATTGCACATGGTTCTCCTGATACACTCATGACTTACTGTGATCCAAGTTCCCAATGAGGTGAGTGAGTTGATTTGATCACTGTACCTATTTAATTAGTTCAGCGTGGGCCAAAGAGCCTGTTCCTCTACCGTATTTTCTATTTTCTCGATTCTGTGATGTGGTCACTTTTATTTCATTACCTGTAGCTTGAAGACGTTAACTTTCCAATCTTGTGAACGGGGCTTTAATTGCAACACAGCTAAATTATTACTGTAATAAGTACATTTTGTCTCGCTGGTTATCTGCTGGCATCTTCATTTTACAGAGCAATAATTGCTATCAGCAGAGCAGCAGAGAAGAGCAGGTCCTATGTTATTTCCATAACGATGGATTGCAGGAACTGCCCTTCGGGACTCCCCTGCATCCTTGTCTGATCCTGAATTCATGTGCTTCAATGAATATCTATTAATGTCAGGAAAGCAGTGCCCTTGGCAAGGGATAAGTGTTTCATTTCCTTCCACTGTCTTACTACTAAGATACTCGCAGGGTACACTTCATCCTTCTGATGTTGATGTAAGGAAATGGGTATGATCACAGTGGAGGAGGAAGAAATAATGATCCCCCTTAGTGAAGTCAGCATCTGCCTGGCAGTTCCCAAACCACAGAACAGTAGGCTTGTAGCAGTCGAGTGGCGTGGGACCAGCGCAAAGGGCTGAGAGCAAGTCAGTGGCCTGCTCTGCAGGTAGTAGGATTACAGCTCACCATGTGAAGCCTGGCAGGTCACCTGGGAGCGAGTCTGTGCCCCAGCTGTGTGAGGTCAGGGCAGGAGACGGGTACTGGGCTGCTGCTCATTATCTGAGGCTTAGTCAGGGCTTGGGAATACATTGTGAGGCATTGCCAGGCCTGGAGGAAGTCTGCAGCCTAGAGGCCGTGTGACACACAAAGACATGACACAGTAATGGAAAAGGAAAATATCTTGCAACCTCTGGCACGATGAAACAATACTTGCATGGCGTTTGATGTCATCCAGGCTGAGTGTTACTCCTTTGTTGTTGTTGTTCCTCTTCTGCTGTTTCCCATATTTCAGTAAACCGCAGAGTTTGTGTTTCAACACCTGGCAACGTAAAAGGGTCAAATGTCATTGAGTGCGTCATCACAGGGTGGACGATGCAATGTGGCTTCCTTGGTATGGCCAGTTCTAGGAAACCAAATTCCTCCAGTTCTGGCCTCCTGATCAGCCCAAGGTTAACTGGGTCACATGAAGCCTTCAACTGACAAGATCTTAAAGCAATGAAATACCCTCTATCAACATCCCCGATATACTTCTCATCACCTGATTTATATTTTTACCGACATGTATGACAAAATCATAGAAACGTTATGACACTGAGCTCTTCATGTTCATACCAGCTGATAAAGAGCTCCCTAGTGCAATCCCATCTCCCATGCTGGGTCTGCATCACTGTACATCACAATTCTTCAAGGGCATATCCTCTGGGTAAACGTACGTTTCATTCCTCCCCTGTGATCCTCATACCAATCACTTTACATCAGTGCCTTCCCCTTTCATTAAGTTCTCCCTCTTTATTATTTGTAAGCTCATCATATTAAGACAACTGTAAATTAATTCTCCCACCTAGCCTCCTGTGTTCCAAATGAAACCACCACAGCCAAACCAACTTCCCTCACAATTAGTTTCCCAGTCCTGCTAACGTCTTCGTAAACCTCTTCTGAGCCTTCTCTCATGCAATTACATCTTATATAACACATTTCCCAGAACTAAACACAGTGCATAAACAGTACTTTAAGCAGTGTAGCATCGAGTTCCAGCAAGATTTCTGTTTTATGTTTCATACCTCAACTCATGAAGGAAACCATGTCATATCCTTTTTTTAAAACCATTTTACTGGTCTGCCCTGCTAGCCACAAGCATCTGGAAATGTACATTCCCTTTGTTCCTCCACACCAGTCAATCATTCCCCCATTTATTTGTTGCTCCTCTCCAAATATATTACCTCACATCTCTCTGGATTATATTCTGTTTCCCCTTTTCTGCCTAACTGATCACATCACCTCTGTATTTACATGTCACATTAACATTTCTTTTCTCCACTACTTCAGCTTGCATTGCTGGCTTTGCATTATTCTGCTGTTTTGTGCTTATTGCTTCATTTACTGTTGTATTCAATATGACCATGTACCCTAAGCAACACACCCAAGATGCTGGAGGAACTCAGCAGGCCAGGCGCCATCTATGGAAATAAATAAATAATCTATGTTTTGGCCTGGACCCTTCTTCAGGACTGAAGTGAATCGATTGTTTATTTATTTCCATAGATGCTGCCTGAACTGCTGAGTTCCTCCTGCACTTTGTGTGTTTTGCCTCGGATTTCCAGCAATTGCAGAATTTCTCATGTTTATGATTTGCTGTTACCGTGTATCCTGTTTACTTTTTGAGCTCAGGTGAAAAAGAAGTTCATTGCACTCTAAACTAATCTGAATCTGGATGGAAATAATTGACACTGGCATTGGAGAAGGTCCAGAGGAGACTGATGAGAATGATCCCACAAATGAAAGGGTTAACGTATGAGAGGTGCTTGATGGCTCTGGGGCTGTACAGGGGTTTAGAAGAATGAGGGAGAATCTCATTGAAAGCTATCCTAGATAGAGTGAACATGGAAAGATGTTTCCAATAGTGGGGTAGTCTAGGACCACAGGGCACAGCCTCAGAATACAAGGACCCCCCCTTTACAGCAGAGATGAGCAGAAATTTCTTTAGTCAGAGGATGGTGAATCTGTGGAATTCATTGTCACAGATGGCTGTGGAGGCAAAGTCATTGGGTATACTTAAAGCAGAGGTTGATAGGTTCTTGATTAGTAAAGGCATCAATGGTTACAGGGAGAAGGCAGGAGAATGGAGTTAAAGAGGAAAAATCCATGATTGAAAATCGGAGCAGACTCAATGGGCCAAATGGCCTCTTTTTGCTCCTATGCTTAATGGCCTTATGGATACCAGGAAACAAGCTGCAGCCAGATTCAAAGAAGTTTAGTGATGGTCTTGCCTTATCTTCACCCTCAGTTGGGCAAGTCTGCTCTGATGAATGATGCCCCTCTTGCAGCAGAACGGTCTGAGCCATTCCATTCCCCTGCTAGGTGAGGAGGCCAGTTTTCTGTTGCAAACACACAAAATGCTGGAGGAACTCAGCAGGCCAGGCAGCATCTGTGGAAATAAACAGTCAACATTTCACACCGAAACCTTTCATCAGTCCTGATGAAGGGTCTTGACCCAAAACATTAACTGTCTATTTCCTTTCATTGATGTTACCTGACTTGCTGAGTTACTGTGTGTGTTGCTCAAGATTTCCAGCTTCTCAAGGATCTTTAGTGTCAGTGATTCTGTTGCCACTCCATTTCTTGGGTGTTCTGTTGCCCTTGAAGAGATGCAGGGCAGCTGTTGGCAAGTCTGTCTGCTGTTATGACCTCAGCCCCCTCCTTTGGGAGAATCGCCAGAGAGAGAGAGCCTTACGGTCTGGAATGTGTCCTGGCCCTCAGCAAGACAAAGCCACGGATAACGGCCATTGTCTCTTGGAGACACCTTTGTGGATTGGGGACTGGGGCTACGTGCAAGCCCTCAGGGCAATGTGAGCTGGGTGACGGGGAGAGATTGCATCATCTCAACCTGATTGACATCTGAGACCCCGTGAGTCCAGATAAAAGAGAGGCTGTAGAGACGGCCCCTCAGACACACCAAGGAAGCACGATACCGATTCCCGTGGGAGCGGGAAGCCATTTTGAAGGAAGCCACGTGCGTTAGATTCCGAATTTTGAATCTGTGGCTAGAACCTTGGAAGACCGCTTTTAACTAACAACGGGGAAGCCTGCTCCCCTGATTCCAAGGATTTGCTCTGTAAAGACAACGGGCAAGTGTTTATCCTTTCTCAACCATCTCTCTCTCTCCACAACGTGAAACCCCAGCGGTTCCCAAAAGGGAAAAGCCTGCAAACTTCTGAGTGACTCTTTATATTTCAATTGGACTCAGTATTACCCCTAGACAACTATAGAGCTTATTTCTGATTGATTATTATTACACCGGTGTTTTAGATTGAGTTTTGACGATGTATATGATCTGAATGTTTTGTATTAACCATACGTTTGTGCCCCTTTTTGAATAAAACGTTTGAAAATAGTAGCATCCGACTCAGCTGATCCCGCTATCTTTGCTGGTAAGTTACCTGGTTACGAGGTTACGTAACACTGCCAATCAAGTGAAGTGATGGGGGGGGGGGGGTCTCTTGTCAGGTGACATCAATGGCCATCATTATGAGCCAATTTGACTCTGTGTTGATCAGATAAGGTAAAGAGGGACAAAAACTTTGTTACATCATTTAATGTGCCAGATGCTCTGTTTCTCCACAAATATTTTCACATTTTACTGTCTAATTTTCAATATTTAAAATATATAGAAGCAAGATTTTTGAGCTAATTTACAAAGCATTGTGCAACATGTCAAATCAAAAGAAAAATTCCAAAATTTGTCAACAATGTGCGAAAAATCAAAAATGGAAAAGTATCCATCCCCTTTGTAATTACTACACTAACTTTCCTCAGGAACAATACTGTATATTACCTTAGCAACTCACCCGATCTGATGAAGTAGAAAATTGGAGGATCACCTGTTTTCAATGAATTCATAAGAATAAATGCCCCCCCCCCCTTTCTCTAAGGTCCAACAGGATGGTAGATTTTCAACAGACCAAACCAAAATGAGGACAAAAGAGCATTCAAGGCAAGTCAGGGAAATGATAACAGAGAATCATAAATCTGGGGAAGGTACAAGACCATCTCAAAGGCACTGAACATACTTCAGAGCTCAGTGTAGTCAGTTGTGAAAAAAGTGGAAAAATATGAAACCACAGCCACACTGTCTGGGTCAGGGTGCCCTTCTAAACGTAGTCACTGGAGACCAATGGCACTTGCAAGAGAGGCTACTGTGACACTAACAGTCACTCTAAGTGAGCTGCAGAAGTCAATGGCTGTAACTGGAGATTAAGTTCAAGGCTTCACAATCTCTAAGGCCTTGCACAAAAAGGGTATTTATGGAAGCTTGGCAAGGTAGAAGCCCTTGCTTAAAAAAATGTATATCCTTGCCCGTAAAGATTTTGCTAAATGCCACTTAAGAAGATACTGTAAAGATGTGGAAGAAGGTCTTGTGGTTGGATGAGACTAAAGTAGAACATTTGGCCTCAATGCTAAATGGTACGTGTGTTATAAATCTAATTCTGCACATCAGCCAGGTAACACCAAAGTATGGTGGAGGTAGCATCACGCTAAGGGGATGCTTTGCAACAGCAGGGACTGGAAGTCTGGTCAGCATTTAAATCTCAGTTAAATTGACCAAGATCCTTGGTTGTAATATTCATTAATATGAACAAATGGTTGGGGATGAATAGTTTTACAAGGCCCTGTAAATAGAAAAGGATGAAAGGAGCATTGAAAATGTTTTCATCCAAAGAATGGAGTTTACTGCTTATAGGAAGTTGAAACCCTTCCCACATTTACAAAGCATCTGGAAGAGTACCTGAAGAGCCTTAACTGAAAAGGCTACATCCCAAGATGGGGAAATAGGAGGAATCTAAAGCAGCACCATTTTTGGTGAGTATACATGCAACGGACTGAATGGCTAACTTCAATGTCATAATGCTCTTTGATTCTATATCTGTGCTCCTCTCGTTTTTGATCCTTGCCCATCCCTGACTGTACCACTGATGGCCATACCTTCATTTATCACCTCCGACTCTGGAATTCCCACTCGAAGCCTCTCCCCACCACTCTTTCCTTATTTAAGTGGCATAAAGTCTACCTCTCTGACCAAACTTTGACCTGTTTTCAGGGAGAATGCAGTTCTAAACTAAATGAAAGAAGGGAACATAGGGATTAGGAACATGAACAGACCACACAGATCCTCAAGATTGCTCTGCCCAATCACAATACCTCCTAGGTTCAATAAACCTATCAATTTCAGCTTTGAACTTTGTTAGTAGTACAACATGCACAGTGCCTGGGGCAGAAATTTTTGGCGAAAAAAATTCTCTTGTTCTTAGCTCCAAAATGCCACAGACTATGCTCTTTGTTCTAGACATTTTCCCCAACTAGCAACTAACTTGTCTCTCTCCTTCCTTGTTGAGTTCCAGAACATTAATGGTTTTGATTTTCACAGATGTTACCTGACCTCCTCAAATTTTCCCGAATTTTCTGTTTTCCTGCTGATGCTTTATCCTTAGACTATGTTCCCTAGCTCAGGGGTGAACTATTTTCAGCTAAGTCCTCTGAAATTAAACAGTTAAGAATGAAAGAACTTGCATTTGTGTACTGTAGCTATTTTGAATGTCTCAAAGAGCTTCATTATGAAAGTCTTTGGTCAGGGCATGAAGTGATAGGGGGAGAAGGCAGAAGATTGGGAGTGAGAGGGAAAAAGGTTCAACCATGATGACTCAATGGGCCAAATAGCCTAACTCTGTTCCTAGATCTTATGAACTTCATTTTAAAGTGTAGACAGTATAGCAAAGATGCAGCTGATGTGTGTACAGTGAGCTGCACAAATTACAGAGAGGTAAACGAGCACAATCATCAGCTCTTGGCGGTGGTTGAGGGGGAATGTCCTTGTTTGTTTTTTTTAATTAAAATTTCTCACCAGAACTCAGACAATCCTGAGACACAGAAGACTGCAGATACTGGAATCTGGAGCAACAAACAACCTGTTGGAGAAACTTAGTATCCCTGGGGGAAAGGAATCGTCAATATTTCAGGTCGAGTCCCTGCATCTGGACTCTTGACCAAAATAAAATGACAATTTCTTTCCCCCATAGATGCTGCTTGACCTGCAGATTGTGTGCTACCTGCCAATCTCGTCTAGATTTGTCATGCCTTTGCAGTCTACCATAGTCTCCTGATCCCAGCAAGCCATTGGGAGAGCCCTTGGGAAAGTGTGAGGTCACGCATTTCAGTATATTCTCTCTTCAAAGGTTCAAAGACAGCTTCTACCCTGCTGTTATAAGACTATTAAATGGTTCCCTCATACAATGTTGGATTCTTGACTTCATAATCTATTTCATTATGATCTTGCACTTTATTTTTTACCTGTACTGTAATTTCTCTGTAGCTGTTACACTTTATTCTGAACTCTGTTTTTGTAGCGGCTACTCAAACAAACCGATGCCGCCGCTGGAAACCAGGCCTGGGGAGTTATCTTGTATGATGCGCTCTCTGATCAATCCAATAATAATATTCAAAAGTCAAAGAAATGTATGTGAACCTTCATTAGTAACTAGCAAAACATACAATTTTGAAAGCGATGAAACTTAAGGGACTTAAACCAGCGATATTAAACGGACTTAAGCTGAGTTATTTCAAATATAATACAATAAAAGATATGACAGCTGGCAGTCCCCAGCTCTAAACTGCCCAAAACTGCAAAGTGGATGCAGTTTGAAAGGTCGAGGGGACTGGGGGTTATGGGAAACTGGCACAGATGAGGCCAGCATGGTCATGTTGAATAGTGAGGCAGGCTTGAGAGGCTAAGTGGCCTATTGCTGCTCCTGTTTTCTTGTGCCCTTGGGGAAATTGAAAATGTAGCATCCTGAGCATCCATCAGCAATGGCATGGGGGACAAAACAGAGTCAAGATAGATCAAAAGGCAAATAGAGCCGAGGATGAAGGCAATAAACACTGGTATGGCTGAACAATGATAAGGCACTGGCTCTGTTAGGTTAACTGTGCCTTAGAGCACAACATAATCTGGCAGCACGTTGTGAGACACTGCTTGTTCTTCATGTAATTGGGTTTGTTTATTGCAGGAACATCAGACAAGAAACTTGACACGTCTCAAGATATTTTTCTCACTTAGCCAATAATGAAGGAGATTGAAAGGATTTGTCATAAGTTGCAATACAGCAGGGAATGGCTTGGTAAGAGGCCAGCTAACAGCTTTGAGTTCAAGGATGAAATTCAATTTCAGACAACTCACAGTCTTTTAATACAATTTTTTTTGTTTTATTAGCATCTTAGCGGTGAGATTATTTTTATTGGTCTTGTTGTTTGTGGCAGTTCTAGGGAATGAGGCTTATTTTTCACAGCTGGCTTAAACGCTGTTCCAGGCAAGCACAGTAGTATGTAGAGCGAAGGTCCCTTTGCTCTAGTCCTGATAACATGGTCCACCAACCAACCTTCAGCAATCTGAACTCAAGAGTTTGGCAATTGAGTGCTGTCTTATCAGCTGTTTGTTCTCTGAATGTGTAAGCACTGACATGAAGGACAAACCTGACACAGTTGTTTTAGCTTAGGTGCCTTAAGGTAATCAGCATGGACATTTCATCAAGAATTGTGAAGTAAAGGAAAGCCATCCATCATATCAAGCACACTCATATGACTACGTTCATGCATGGGCACTGCAGCACCTCTCAAATCCACGACCTTCACCAGTGACAAGGGCTTCAGGAACATGACAACACCACCCTGTCACAATCCTCTCCACATCATCATTTTGACTTGAAATCCGTCATTCTATGATGTGGGACCTAAGGCTTCCATACCTCCTGACCGATGGTAGTAGCAAGAAAGGAGTAGTGTCTTCCCCACGTGGACGACAGTGGTTCAAGTGATGGCTCACCATCACCATCTCAAGGGCAATTAGGCTGCACATTAAATACTGTCTTTGCCAGCAATCATTCCATTCCGTGAATGAGTAAGTAATGAAAATTAAAACTACTGGACTCTTTCTCATTTACTATCCAAGGTGAAGTTCTACATCATCAAACAAAGTTTTGAAGTATTCATTAACCATCACCCTTCCACAGTTCAACATTGTCCTTCCCTTTTCACCAGCTCTGTGAACACAATCGCTCATATTACCATGGAAAAGTCCATTCAGGTGATGCTCGCCCTTCAACTGAGCTACTGACTAGCTCTCCATTTTTCCACACTCTCCCCATGTCCTCTAATACCCCCTTTTAACATATTTACCCTCAACATTACATCTGTGTTAAAGGCCACTCTTAGTAAAGCACTTGATGTATAATTTCTGACTGAAGGAAGTTCCCTTCATCATTCTGGTGATAACTCTGAGTCTGTGACCATTTATTACTGCTTCATATCTAGTGAAAGTCTTTCACTCTCTTGTATGATTTAAGCGAATGCAAATAAATTTTTTTAAACTGGGGTGGTCCGAATTGCACACAATTCTTTGAACGTTTCTTGTACACGTAATACTGAGAATAATTACCTTTCTAAATCTAATTCAGCTAGCTACCCACTACCACTGAATCAAGACTGCGATGAGTCAGCACATCATTAAACTCAGCATTTCTCACTGTTTTACCTAATTAATGCCATTGTATGGTCTAATTCATTTTTAACACATAGTTTAAGGCTGAATGCAGTAAAAAAAAACCCACGGGATGCCATTTGTATCCCACTCATAGCATTGGCCATAACTCACCCCTTGCTTTGCTACTTGTAAGTCATCACGTCAAGAATAAATCATATCTCGTGGGTCTTCCAAGTCCATCTGTTTGTTCTCCCCCCCCCCCCCCCACACACACACACAGAGCTGCTTCTTTCAGGGTAGCAATATTTATATTGAAAATCCTGCAAATCTGCCTAATGAATAATACCTGGTAGCAAGTGTTCATTCAGGATGTGAATAATTAGTTCTATTATTGTTTGTTTTCAGTTCTTGCATTTCACTGCTATATTACTCATGTGTGGCACCATCATTTCTTATCCCTACATGGTCTTACACCTCTTGAGTTCTGTAATCCACTCAAGCTCTAGAAACCTCTGACAAATCTGCCCTCCTCTAATTTAGGCTCCATGATCATGCCTGATCTTTCTTCATTGTGAGCTGGCCGGTTGTTGGCATTTATTTCCCATCCTTTCAAGACTCTGACATTCAGCTGCCCGAGGACCAGGTGTAGACTCTCTTCCAGCCCAAGAACAACATGTTTCCATGTCAATCACTTGGGAACTTGGAACTTTTTCTTGATATTCAAAAAGAAATGAAGGCCCATTTACTCATTTGCACACAATACCATAGGAGCGTAAGACATAGCAGCAGAATTAAGCCATTTGGCCTATTGAGTCTGCTCTGTCATTCAGTCATGGTTGATCCTTTTCCCCCATTCTTCTGCCTTCATGCCCTGACCAATCAAGAATCTTTCAACCTCTACCTTAAATATTCCCAATGACTTAGCCTCCACAGCTGCCTGTGGCAATGAATTACACAGATCCACCATTCTCTGGCTAAATATATTCTAGAGCCATCAAATGCTCTTCATAAGTCAAGCTGTTTAATCGTGGAATCATTTTTGTGAACCTCCTTTGAACCCTCTTAGTTTCAGCACATCCTTTCTAAGGGGCCCAAAACTACTCACAATACTCCAAGTGAGGCCTCACCAGTGATTCATAAAGTCACAACATTACATCCTTGTTGTTATATTCTAGAATTCTTCAACCTTGTTGGGTGGTATTTTGGGCAGACAATCAAAAGGGCGCACAATGTTTACAAAATTCTCTTCTCCTACTGACCCTCTGGAATCCCAGATGGAACCAGAGAGCCAGGCTCTCACACATCCAGAGGTCTCCCACCCTGCAGCAGTTTTGCTCTGGCAGAGATGGATTGCTTAATGATGGGAGAAATGCCAATAGTGCAAAAGCAGGGAGATTCTGGGTTCCAGTGGCACAGTGAGGGATGGGAAACACATGGTCAGAAGGCAGCAGGCTTGGCAATCGACTAATCCTGCGCAACACGGTAAGTGGACGAATGTGGAGGATTGCACTTTTATGACAGCTCATCTTACAGGATTAGAGCTCCATTTTAAATCTCATTTTGCCATTGCCAACAAGGCAGATATTAGTAGACTTTGCCCGAGTTTAGACCGGGCAGATGAAGTTGATTTAATGTGTGATGTAATGGTGGTTGAGATCGTGAATGGTATTGATGTAATTAAAAAGCAGATGGCGGCTGGCTCAGATGACCTTAGTCTGGCTGCGGCCCACTAGACAGACAGCAATGCTTTAGCCAGCATGTTTTTCTCTTGAACAAAGAGCTTTCACCCGGGTGTGATGTAATGTCAGCAAAAATCAGACTCATACAAAAGCTTCCTGATTTACAGTAATTATCTCTAACATTTACAAGTGATCTTAATGCATTTGCTGTGAGTATATTACAAGTTTTACAGCACAAGCATTGCTAGTCATTGTTGCTGGGTAGTTGACTTCTGCTTTATTCTTCTATTTTGGCATTGGATGTCAGAGACAACAAAACCAGTATTTACTGTTCATCTCATATTGCTATGAGCAGCCACTACATTCCCACAGTGCAGAATTCCAAGATTCTGACCCAGCACTGATGAAGGAATAGCAATTTATTTCCCAGTCAGGATGGGGTGGGTGATTGTGATTGGAGGAGAACCTGTAGGTGATGGTGTTCCCTTGTGCCTGTTGTCCTTGGCGGTAGACATCACAGGTAGGGAGGTGCTGTCAGTAGCCTGGGCAAGTAATTATCGGCATTTTGCAGACAGTGCACAGCAGTCATCCACTTGTGGGGGGGGGGGGGTGCGGTTTGAATACTTAGTGTGCTGGATGAGATGCCAATCAAGTGGGCTTCTTCGTTCAGGATGGTATGGAGCGTCTTGAATGAAATAAGTGGAGAAAGCAGCTTGTGACTGAAAATATTCAGGGTACTATTTCATTCAGTGATGTATTAGGGGCAGTGGGGTTGCTATGGCAGCAATTGTTAAGATTATTGTTAAAATGTTGTGAGCCTGTACAAGTGAAAGTTTTTGAGTTTAATATTGGTTTGTTTTGTTTCTAAACTAAATGTAATTATAATTTCAGATTACTGTAATTGTAATGAATGGAATTGAAATAGTGAATTCAATCCATAAGCAAATTTGAAGCCAATTATGGCTGTCATCTGCATTGCTTCAGGCATAGTGTGTACTAAAATGAATATGGACATCACAGTGAAATGATTAAGAGACCTCCAGGTGTTTTTAACTTCCTCAACTACCACTTCAAAATCACATGGCGTATGGCTGCCATCCATTATTTTTCTATCAATGAGCCAGACCTTCATCGGGACTGAAAGAGCAGAAAGGAAATGGACAGTATAAAGAGGTGAGGGTGACAGGTGATAGGTGGATCCAGGTGAGGAGGGACAATTGGCAGTTGGAGGAGGGGAGAGTGGAGATAGTAACAGAGACCGTGAGGTGACAAAGGGCTGCAGATGGTGGGATCTGATAGCAGAGGAAGGTGGAGTATGGAACCAAATAAGGGAGGTGGCGGCTGAGACCAGTAGACTTCCCAGGCAAAACATGAGGTCCAGGGTGGTCTACAGCCTGATAGGATGAACACTGAATTCTCCAACTTCAGGTAAACTGCTACCCTTCTGCCACTTTTCTCTCTCTTCCTGACTTACCCAGTTCCTCTTACACCTGCTCCTGCCTCCATCACCCTGTTCCTTTTCCCTCCTCCACCCACTCCATCTGTCCATCACCCACACACACCTCCCAGAGGGTCCCTCTCCCAAGGATGGGTGGCAGTGTGAAATGTAAGGAGGATGTTATGAGAATGCAGGGTGACTTGGACAGGTTGGGTGAGTGGGCAGATGCATGGCAAATGCAGTTTAGTGTGGATAAATGTGAGGTTATCCACTTTGGTGGCAAGAACAGGAAGGCAGATTACTATCTGAATGGTGTCAAGTTAGGAAAAGGGGAAGTACAACGAGATCTAGGTGTCCTTGTTCATCAGTCACTGAGAGTAAGCATGCAGGTACAGCAGGCAGTGAAGAAAGCTAATGGCATGTTGGCCTTCATAACAAGGGGAGTTGAGTATAGGAGTAAAGAGGTCCTTCTGCAGTTGTACAGGGCCCTGGTGAGACCACACCTGGAGTATTGTGTGCAGTTTTGGTCTCCAAATTTGAGGAAGGACATTCTTGCTATTGAGGGAGTGCAGCGTAGGTTCACGAGGTTACTTCCCGGGCTGGCGGTACTGTCATATGTTGAAAGATTGGAGCGACTGGGCTTGTATACACTGGAATTTAGAAGGATGAGAGGGGATTTGATTGAAACATATAAGATTATTAAGGGATTGGACACACTAGAGGCAGGAAACATGTTCCCGATGTTGGGGGAGTCCAGAACCAGAGGCCACAGTTTAAGAATAAGGGGTAGGTCATTTAGAACGAAGTTGAGGAAAAACTTTTTCATCCAGAGAGTTGTGGGTCTGTGGAATGCTCTGCCTCAGAAGGCAGTGGAGACCAATTCTCTGGATGCTTTCAAGAAAGAGTTAGATAGAGTTCTTAAAGATAGCGGAGTCAAGGGATATGGGGAGAAGGCAGGAACGGGGTACTGATTGTGGATGATCAGCCATGACACAGTGAATGGCGGTGCTGGCTCGAAGGGCTGAATGGCCTCCTCCTGCACCTATTGTCAATTGTCACCCACCTCATCTGTCCATCACCCACACACCCCTCCCACTGGGTCCCCTCCCCCACCCAGTCCATCTGTCCATCACCCACACACCCCTCCCACTGGGTCCCCTCCCCCCCACTGTTTCCATCTGCCCTCCCCATCTCCATTATTTGGTTCCATATTCCACCAGACTCTGCTATCAGATCCCACCATCTGCAGTCCTGTGTCACCTCTTACCTCTTGGCCTCTGCCACTATCTCCACTCTCCCCTCCTCCACCTGCCTAT
Organism: Hemitrygon akajei; assembly: GCF_048418815.1. Classification (NCBI taxonomy): domain Eukaryota; kingdom Metazoa; phylum Chordata; class Chondrichthyes; order Myliobatiformes; family Dasyatidae; genus Hemitrygon; species Hemitrygon akajei. Next base: position 20,025,674 of record NC_133141.1, on the reverse strand, counting down.
TTACCCTCCTCACCTGGAAACAGCTATCACCTGCTACCCCTTCCCCTCACCTCTTTATACTGGCTATTTCCTTTCTTGGGTGGCAGGATGGAGATACATCTCTACCAAAGAGGTGTAAGGCACTCCCTCCCCTCCACTAGACTGCAGGTCACCGTTGAGCAAGGTGAAGCACCTGTTTAGCCCCCCGATCAGGGTCACCTGAAGCCATGGGAGCAGGTGGTGGATGGTCATTTGAACAACTGGTTATGCGACCACTGGCACCAGATAATCTCTGAAAGGCAGCACACACAAAATGCTGGAGGAAATCAGCAGGCCAGGCAGCATCTATGGAAATGAGTACAGTTGACGTTTCAGGCCGAGAACCTCAGGAAGGGTCTCGGCCCGAAACATCGACTGTTTACTCTTTTCCATAGATGCTGCCTGGCCTGCTGATTTCCTCCAGCATTTTGTGTGTGTACTTTGGAATTCCAGCAACTACAGATTTTCTCATGCTTGTGAATTTCTGAAGAGTATTGATAATGGCGGGGGTCACCCATTTTGCAAAAACACTGGCCAGAAGAAGGCAATGGTAAACAACTTCTGTAGAAAAATTTGCCAAGAACAATCATGGTCAAAGACCGTTATCACTCACGTATACAACACAGCACATAATGATGATGGTGATGATTTCCCCTCTACATCAACTGCCCAATTCCTTCCACAGATGCTGCCTGACCTGCTGAGTTCCTCTAACATTATTTTGTTACTTTTAATTAATCCCAGATTGAATTAACTATTTGAATGCAGGTTATTTACAGCAGTCCCACCACTAAACCCTTTGGCATACATTACCTCCTTGTATTCTGTCGTGATTTGCTTCAGCTGTATTATTTGTTCTCCCTTCATCTAATTTCTTATCCGTTCGCAAGATATTACACATTTAAGCGCAAATTATCTTCCTTCACATTAAAATGGAATCCCCAAGGAAAGAGGGTAAAGGGACATCCAAAGAACACGTGGAGGGGAGATGACAAGGCTGAAATTAGTCGATGGGGACACTCCTGGTCCATCCTCGAAAAAATGGCTCAGTACAGAGGACGATGGAGACAGAAGAGCATCAATGGTCTCCACTCTTATGGGAGGTAAGGGCCCAACAAGAAGACAAACATCTCCCTTCACATGGGATTTTGTCAAACACCTTTTGGTTCCCCAAAGTCCTTCTTAATTGTTGCTTCCTGAAAGAAGCCAAGAAGACTAATCAGGTAGGATTTTCACCTTCTAAATGAAGCTATGTTGTCAACTGTCATTGTTGTATAGTTACATGGCTGGCTCGGTGGATTGTACTCTAACTCAGAGGTTATGAGTTTAATTCTTAATGCAGAGCCTTGGGTAATCTCTTGGCTGATAACTCAGTGCAGTTACACACTATTAGAAATGGTGTCTTTTGGATTTGACATTAAACTGAGGCCATCCCTGGCATTGGGGCCAAGGTTATTCTTTCATTTCTCAGAACAGATTATCTGGTCACCATCAATTTGCTAAATGTGGAATCTTGCTGTGCACACTTTATTCCCCTAATTTTTTCCAGCAGTGATCACACTCTGAACATGCCTGATTCACCGTGAAATACTCTGGAGCACCCTGAGGGGAAAGGCTAATTTTCAGAGCAAGCTTTCCTTCTCAACTATAATTGGCTCCTGTGTTTTTGCACCCATTTTTAAGTAAGTCTGCAATCTTTGCTTGGTTTTGATCATTCGGACTTGCAAAGGGGTGAGTCATGCTGTGAAAATGACTGCAATTTGTTTGTGGCATTCATTTAGTGCAATATAATAACTTACTTTTAGAAATCAGACAATTAAATAATAACTTCATGAACTTTCAAACTCTAGCACTAAAAGCATGAAGAGAGTTGGAATGCTTGATTGTCATTGATTGCAATTTAAAGTCAGTTCTCTCTCAAACATCACAAAGGCTAAATTGAACATTTACACATTGATTGATTTATAGATCTAGTTAATGTCTTTGTGCAGAGGCAAAATTAACTCAAATTAAGCTATGAACTCCTGGTCAAGCCTTAAAGTTGGAAATCCAGTTGGAAAACTTGTCAGATGGACCAGAATTCTAAGGTGGATAGTCAAATAACAGACATGTCAGCAATGGATAAGCATACTGATCAGGTTTAATATTAAATATAATAAACTTCTACAGATGGACTATTGTCATTCCACCCTGGAACATCTGGACAGTGAAGATGCATACATCAGGATGCTCTTCATCGACTACAGCTCGGCATTCAATACCATCATCTCCTCAAAACTCATCAAGGAGCATCAACACCTTGGCCTCAATACATTGGCAACAACCTCTCTTCCACAATCTCTGTTACTTAGCCCGCTTCCCCCCCGCCACCCCCCGCACTACTCATTTTACACTTATGACTGTGAGGCTAAGCTTAACTCCAATGCCACATTTAAGTTTGCTGATGACACCACTGCCATTGGCCGAATCAAAGGTGGTGATGAATCTGCATATAGGAGGGAGACTGAAAACCTGGCTGAGTGGTGCCACAGCAACAACCTCTTACTCAATGTCAGCAAGACCAAAGAGCTGATTACTGACTTCAGGAGGAGGAGACCAGAGGTCCAGGAACCAGTCCTCATTGGAGGATCAGAGGTGGAGAAGGTCAGCAAATTTAAATTCCTCTATTATCATTTCAGGGGATCTGTCCTGTGCCCAGCACGTATCTGCCATTACAAACAAGGCATGGCAGCACCTCTACTTACTTAGAAGTTTGCAAATATTCAGCATGTCATCTAAAAATTTGACAAACTTATATAGATGCATGGTGGAGAGTATACCGACAGGTTACATCATGGCCCGGTATGGAAACACCAATGCCCTTGAATGGAAAAGCCTATAAAAAGTAGTGGATACGGCCCAGACCATCACGTGTAAAGCCCTCTCCACTACTGAGCACATCTACAAGCAGCACTGTTACAGGAAATCAGTATCCATCGTGAAGAACTCCCATGATCCAGGCCAGGCTCTCTTATTGCTGCTTCTCGAGTTACAGGAGCTTCAGGACCCACACCTCCAGGCTTAGGAACACCTCAACAATCAGGGCCTTGAACCAAAGGGGATAACTTCATTCACCCCAGCACTGAACTGTTACCACAACCTATGGACACTCTTTTATGACTAATGTTCTTGATATTTATTGCTTTTTATTTATTATTATTAGTTTTTTTTTCTTTTTGTATTTGCAGTTTGTTGTCTTTTGCACACTGGTTGTCTGTCTTGCATGTAGTTTTTCACTTACTCTATTGTGTTTCTTTATATTTACTGTGAATGCTCATAAGAAAATGAATCGCAGGGTATTATATGGTGACGTAGATGTACTTTGATAATGAATTTACTTTGTACTTTGAATTTTGAAAGTTTCCTGACTGGTTGCATCATTGCCTGGCATGGCAATTCAAACACACAGAGATACAAGGGGCTGCAGAGGGTAGTGGACACAGCCAGGTCCATCATTGCCATAGCCCTCCACAGCATTGACAGCATCTACAGGAGGCGCTACTTCAAGAAGGTGGCATCTATCACCAAAGATCCCTACCATCCAGATTATGCCATCTTGTCACTGCTACTGTCAGGCAAGAGGTACAGAAGCCTGAAGTCCCACACCACCAGTTCTTGCAGCCTGCACAACCCCAATTCTACCTCAGCAATGAAACACTACAGCCCTTGAATGAAAAACCCTCAAGAAGTATTGGATACATCTCAGTCCATCAGTGGTAAAACCCTCCCCAGCATTGAACACATCTACACAGAACATTGTCACAGGAAAGCAGTCCCCACCATCCAGGACGGGCTCTCTTCTCACTGTTGCCATCAGGAAGAAAGTATAGGAGCCTCAGGACTCATACCACCAGGCTCAGGAACAGTTATTACCCCTCAACCACCAGGCTCTTGAACCAGAGGGGAAAATGTCACTCACCCATCACTGAACTGTTCCCACAACCCATGGACTCACTTTCAAAGACTCTTCATTTCATGTTCCTGATATTTATTGCTTATTTATTATTATTTATTTTTGTATTTGCACAGTTTGTTCTTCTTTGTACATTGATTGTTCGTCTGCCTTGTTAGATGTAGTGTTTCATTGATTCTACATATTGTGTTTCTTGTATTTACTGTGAATGCCCACAAGAAAATGAATCTCAGGTTGTATATGGTGACATATATGTACTGTGATAATAAATTTATTTTGAACTTTGTGACGATCTCTTCTGCTACTGTGGACTTGTCTCGGATTTGAGTTTTGATGAAGGGCCTTGGCCCAAAGCATCGACTGTTTTTTCCCTTCCATGGATGCTGCCTGACCTGCTGAGTTCTTCCAGCATTTGTGTTCGTTACTCTGGATTTCCAGCATCTGCAGAATCTCGTGTCTCTGCTTTATGCTTTTTCCTATGACTGTATTGTTTTGTGCATTCTTTTTCTTCACTTGTCTTGCATAATTTATGTTCTGTGTGTCATCTGTACCTACATGCCTGTGATGCTGCTGCAAGCAGGTCTTTCCATTGTACCTGAGCACGTGACAATAAACTTGACTTGACAGTCACCATTGGGACAAGTGTCACTGAACAATTTACCTACTGCAAGCATTAAGCACCACACTGAAGCTTTTAGAATATGGTTGCCATGGGGATCACTTCTTCTGACAATGGGTGTACCTGGGATTTGGCATATTGTGCTAGTAATGGATGAGTACCTGATGCATCTTCCTGACACTTCAATGGATTGCCTTTATTTTGCACGGTTGCTTCCAAGGCAAGTCTCACAGCAATCTTTCTAGGGGTAGGAAATGAATTTTTTGGCGCTTACACTCAAGGGACCATTCCAAATGGATTACACATTTCTGCACAGCACTTTGACATCTCACTTGTGGCCTCACCAGCTCATGTTCAGTCAGGGGTATACACACAGGAGAACAGCATTGATCTTGGTTGTGTGCCAAGTGCAGGTCTGTCTTCCATTTATCAATAGCAGGGAACCATAGCTCAACCTGCCCTCATTCCTCTTTCATGTGCATTTCCCTTGGGGTCACTGACTCACTTGGCAAACTAGTATTTGGAACACCAGTGCAGCTGATTTGATTCGGCATTGTCTAGACAAACAATGCAAGTTATGCCTGTTTCTGGTCCATAAACCTGTATCCTGCACTTATCAACCGAGCCACCAGAACCCTTGTTGCTTTGATCGAATTACAATTAATTTACAACATGGCCATGACATTCAACTCAATTACCCCCAGTCAGTAATGTGCCCCCTCCTCATTTATCCCCTTTCAATACAGTTGACTTTTAAATGCCCTCTGAAATGTCCTAGCAAGCCATTAACTTCAAGGGCAATTAAGGACTAGCAGGCAGTGCCCAGATCCTGAGAAATTACTAAATAATTTTTTAAAAATCCACTACTTATTTATTTAGAGAGACAACATGGTAAAAGGCTCTTCTGGCCTGATGTTGCCCAATTACAATTATGTGACCAATTTGGAATGTGGGAGGAAACCAGAGCACCCGGAGAAAACCCACGTGGTCCTGGGGAGAACAGCAAACTCCTTACAGACAGTGGCAGAATTGAACCTGGCTTGCTGGTGTTGTAATAGTGTTACACCGTATAACATGCTGTACTTTCTCATGCTTCCTCGTAAGCACAGAAGGTCTTACATTCTCCATTTAATAAGACTAGTGCAAAATAATTTATAAGAGCTTACCTCATACACGTAGTCAAAAAGTTCCAGGATTGTCAGAAGACTTGCACCAATGAATAATCCCATTTGACCTCCAATGTCACCTTTGAACATAAAATCATAGGAGATCTTGATTAGTGCAGCGAACTGGCAGTGTAATCTTGTTCCACATACTAAATAAATAGCTTGCTTAAAGCTTGTCACCTTTTCTCAATATACAGTGGCTGCTCTCAGAGTGCCTGTCATAAATAAAGAACATCATACAGCACTATTACCTATCTGTGAAAGCTTTTCCCTCTTCCACTTACTAGTATCGACCAAGGCAGGACGTTCTAACAGAATGCCTTTGGGGTACAATTTGTCCAGGTTAGCAATATAACGCTGGCTTCTCTTCTTTTACCAGTCACCTTTAGTTTCAGTGACCACAACACTGGGTGTGTGTGAATCCAAGCCAAAACAATACATAACCTGGTCAAAGTTAGTGGCAAGGCTGATAACCAAGAGTTTTAACCAAGGTCACCAAGGTGGTGTAGTTTCCTTGTGTAACGCATCATCAACAGAAATGACCTGGGACAATCAGCCAGGAAGAAGACTTAGAGAGGATAGTTCATATTTCATATAACACATATGGAGGCCATTCAGACCATCACATCTATGCCAGCTCTCAGAGCAGTCTCACCAATCTCAGTCCCATTTATCTCTTGCAACCTATTCTCCCTCACCTGTCCATTGATTTCTCTTGCTAATTCTCCTACCACTCAGGCCTAATTCACAGTAGCCAGTTAACCTACCAACCCACATGTCTTTGGAATGTGGGAGGAAACCCACACAGTCACAGGGAGAATGTGAAAACTCCACACAGACAGCTTTCGGGGGTCAGAAATGAACCTGAGTCTTTGGAGTTGTGAGGCAGTGACTCTACCAATTGCACCTCTGGTCTACTAGTCAGGCAAAATAAAAGAGTAGGAATAATTATCTCCTCACGGCTGTCCTAAGTACCTTTGAACTGAGCTAATGAAACTTCTTCAAAGGCCAGTCTAAGTACAGGTGGCACATTTCCATCCCTGGAAGATGTTAGTGAACTAGATGCATTTTACCACAATCCAGTGGTTTCACAATCCACCCTGACCAATGCTACCTTTCAATTCTAGATTATCTGGATTAAGTTCCCCATCTGCAGTCTCCATTCTTGGTGTTAATCAAGTATTAGAATCACTGATCGGTTCTTTAAGGTTGTTATAGCCAAGGGTGGGGGAGGGGGTAGTAGGGTTAAGCTCCCAATGGCGAGGATCTCAATTAGCCTCTGACAACCAAGTCCAGTTCCTGGCCTTTACATGTGGCTTAGCTACTAAACCCAGTGGAACTGCTTCTACTGACAGGAGAAGAGGCAAAGGCGGGTTACAGGCGCCTTAAAACCAGTCACTTCAGGCAGACGGGGCTCATCAACCATTGTTGGCAGCTCATCTAGGAAAAGGAAAACTCTTATCTCAAACCTCTGCTGTCTCACAGCTATACCCACTCATGGGGCAGGCTTTGGGAGTAAACCCAGAGGAAAAATCCGGAGCTGGAGTCCCTAAGGCAGTCTTACGTTGAATTCAACATTGATTGGCAACTCCTGCAATGTCGCTGGTGCCAAACTGTATTGGTCTCTGTCGTTCCTTTGGAATGGTCAGCTGCGTGGAGAGGGGAAGCTGGCTGCATGGGCAACAGCTTGCTCTCCTATCATACTGCCCAGGCTTGTGTATCACAGAGACAGCTGGGACGCAATACCCATGGTCGACCCTGACCAACGGAGAGCCTCAGAGAACCATTGGTAACTGTTTCCCACTCACTGAGTGCAGGTTTCAAACAGCAAGAGCACAGTGGGAAGAGTCACAAAAACACAGTGCTCTGCAACGACTTCTAAAGGCCTGAAGGATCAACAGATATTCAGATTACCGTTAAAATCTAGCTCAGTTCTAGGTGGTGTCAATGCCTTCTTTGAGGAAATCTCAAACTGTTGGATCCTAGCATTACCTACATCTTGAATCCTGAGTCCGACATTTCTGTGATACACTAGCCAGGGTGGCAGGGTCGTAGAGTCCTTATACAAAATTATATGACAACTCAGCAAAGAAGAATGCCTTATGGCCCATTATGCTTGTTCTGACTCTCTTTTCTTCAATGATTTCCCCTTCAAGTCTTTATCTTTCCTTCTGCTTCTACCATTTTACAGCCACTGGGCCCCATATAATGACAATCAGAACAGAAAGAAAATAATTTTCCTCATTGCACCCTTGGCTCCTCTGGCTTGGTCCTTGAGTGTGCTTGCTACTGTACTAGTAGTGAACTTTCAGTACATCACCAACCTTTCCATTTATTACTCTGATATGCAGTCAATTAAGATAGCATTTGGCTTTCATCCTGTGCCTGATTGGAATGTTAACTTTATGACCAAACCCAAAAGTCATAAAAAAAAATCTTAAACATTAAGCTGATAATTGGGAGCTTCTGAACTGTAGTTCTTCTATGAAAAATATTTGCACTCAATAGCACTCCTGTTAACAGGTTCCAACTGCCCTTCAACAACCTTCTGGGGAACAGCTTACAAATAGAACGTCTAACATTTCCCAAGGAGAGATAGATATGCTGGGCTTTTAGGCCGCATCGTGAACTGTCTGGCAGAACTTACTTAACATTTGCTAGGTCTCACTTGAGAGAAGTTCCCTTCCAATCTTGAAATACTTCCCATCAGGGCGAGAGGTTCAGAAGCAGGGTGAGTGGTTGGTGGAAAAAGGTTTCAGATTCAGGTTCATTTACGTACATTGAAGCATAGAGTGATTTGCATCCTTTGTGTTAACTACCGAGGGATGTGCTGGGGTGAGCACACATTCCAGTGCCAACTTAGCATACCCAAAATGCTTGGCAAAACAACACAGAACACAATAAGTAACAGAACAACAAAAGAAAAACAAGCCCGTTTCCTCCCACTCCCACCCTCACACACGTCCAATGCAATGAGCACTGTGACATTGGGCTGGGTTTACACTTCATGTAATGTTAATAGGAGAAGTTGAGTCCAACTTCTTGAGGGAATCATGCTTCCCTTTGTCAGGAAGTTAGCACAGAAAACTAGCTAAGGATTTACATCACCCGCATTTAGCTTGCAAGCAAAGCCAGAAACAACTCTCATATACACTTTACAGTGGTGCTAGAAAGTTGTGAACCCTGTAGAATTTTCGCTATTTCTGCATAAATATGTCCTAAAATGTGATCAGTCTTCACGCAAGTCCTAAAACTAGATAAAGAGAACCCAATTAAATAAATAGCACAAAAACATTGTACTTATTCATTTATTTATTGAGAAAAATGATCCAATATTACATGTATTTGTTGGAAAAAGTATGTGAACCTTTGCCTTCAGAAACTGGTGTGACCCCCTTGTACAGCAATAACTTCAACCAAACATTTCCGGTGACCGTTGATCCAACCTGCACATTGGCTTGCAGGAATTTTAGGCCATTCCTCCTTACAAAACTGCTTCAACTGTGGGATGTTGGTGGGCTTCCTTGCATGAACTGCTTGCTTCAGGTCCTTCCACAACATTCCTATAGGATTAAGGTCAGGGACTTTGACTTGACCATTCCAAAACACACATTTTATTTTTAAACCATTTGATTTACTCTTGTCTTTCGGATCATTGTCTTGTTGCATTATCCTACTTCTATTAAGCTTCAGATGATGGACTGCTACCCTGACATTCTCCTGTAAAATGTCTTTTTACAATTTTGAATTCATTGTTTCCTCAATGATTGCAAGCTGTCCAGGCCCTGAGGCAGCAAAGCAGTCCCAAAACATAATGTTCCTTCCACCATGCTTCACAGTTGGGATGAGGTTTTGGTCTTAGTGTGCAGTGCCCTTTTTCCTCCAAACATAGCAATGTGCATTTCTGCCAAAAGGTTCAACTTTTGTCTCATCTGTCCACAGAACATTGTCCCAGAAGCATTGTAGAACATCCAGGTGGTCTTTTGCAAACTTGAGATGTGCAGCAATGTTTTTTTTTGGAGAGCAGTGGTTTCTACCGTGGTGTCCTTCCATGAACACCATTCTTGTTCAGTGTTTTACTTACAGTGAACACATAAACAGAGACTTAAGCAAATTCTAAAGATTTTTGCAGGTCTTATGCTGTTACCCTTGGGTTCTTTTTCACCTCCTTCAGCATTGCACATTGTGCTCTTGGTGTGATCTTTGCAGGACGCCCACTCCAAGGGAGAGTATCTGTAGATGTGAACTTCCCACTATTCATGACATTTACAGAGCCAGGTGTGTAAAAAGGGTCCGAAGGATCATTGGGGACCTGAGTCACCCCAACCACAAACTGTTCCAGCTGCTGCCATCCAGGAAACGGTACCGCAGCATTAAAGCCAGGACAAACAGGCTCTGGGACAGCTTCTTACACCAGGCCATCAGACTGATTCATTCACACCGATACAATTGTATTTCTATGTTATATTGACTGTCGTGTTGTACATACTATTCATTACAAATTACTATAAATTGCACATTGCACATTCAGATGGAGACGTAACGTAAAGACTTTTCTCCTCATGTATGTGAAGGATGTAAGAAATAAAGTCAATTCAATTCAATTCAACAGCATCAAGTTTCCTCCATTTGTAGACAATTTCTCTTACTGTGGACTGAAGAACACAGGTCTTTTGAAATGATTTTGTAGCCTTTTACAGCTTCATGCATCTCTACTAATCTTCTTCTAAGGTCCTCTGAAAGTTGTTTTGATTGAGACATGGTGCACCTACACAGATCTTTCTTGAGAAGAGTAGGCTCTGTCAGTAACCTGACTTTATGTGTCTTTTTTGTAGGGCAGGCACCTCTACAACCCACACCTCCAATCTCATCTCATTGATTGGATCATCTGATTCCAAATAGATTTTGTAGAAGGCATTTCTCCAAAGGTTCACATATTTTTTCCAACAAATATTGGATCATTTTTCTCAATAAATAAATGAAGAAGTATAATGTTTTTTGTGTTATTTATTTAATTGGGTTTCCTTTATCTAGCTTTTGGATTAACATGAAGATCTGATCACATTTTAGGTCATATTTATGCAGAAATAGAGAAAATTCTACAGGGTTCACAAACTTTCTAGCAGCACTGTACCTAATTAAAATTACAAATCCACATTTTAAATATGGACGTCAAATACACTGCATGTAGCTGGCAGAATATCCCCAGATATTTTGGTGACCAATAATTTTACATTGGTTCCATTATTCCTTTGCCACTGTGCTGTCCAAATGTGCACAGGGCTTTAGTTGATGATAGTCTCACTACATGATGGATATTTACTTTACAGGACCCTTCAAGGGGACTTAGTACTGATCTCAGCTTTCGCGCACAGTGACATGACCCTTCCAAAGGGTCAGAGTTGTTTTTCACAAAGTTAATCTTCTAACCAATATTCCTTGCTCAGCTTCTTGTTGTAAATAAGTGAACAATCAGGTTCTTGTAGGTCCATGTTTAATCAAGAGAAGCAATGAAGTCCACAGTTATCTAATTAAACATTGCATTTGTCTAGCCTGATAAAGGTATCTGAATAACATCACATACAGATAACGTCAACTGGTAGCACAACAGAACAAACTTGCAAAATCATTGCGGATTGTTATGAATGCCAAAGAGAAAGACAGAAAAAAGAATTAGAATTCATTCCAAAGCCTATGATTACTAATACAGACGACCCACTCGTCTGAAACACATTTTTATGTCCTTTGAGTTTGTAAGAATTGTACCTGAGTTAGGACAACCTTTTTAAGGGGAACTAGGCAGTTTAAATGATTCCCATTCAGAAATCTTTCATAAATTCAGAAATCCTCTGTGAGTGTTAAATGTGTGTTAAGAATTGTGTGTCTAAATTTAAACATGTATCATTAAAAATAAAATGAACTGTGTTGCTCCTTGGGAGGGAGGGGAGACTCAAGTAGTGGGCATTGGCAGCCAGATCTCGCCACAGAGACTAGACAGGGAAGTATGCTAGTCTTTGAAGACTAGGTTGATACAGTATAACCTCCCTGTAGTGAAGATGCCCGTAGATACCTATAATCGGATAGGGTGTCAAATCTCCTTTTGAGTTTAGGGCTTTGTAGACCATTACAACTAAAACTATACCAAGCAATATTTGACAGAATAGGAGCTCAATATGATTGATTATAGAGTCACAGAAAATGGCCCAGTGGCACATCTAGTCCGCGCTAAAGCATTTAATCAGCCTAGTCCCATCGACCTTCACCCAGACCACAGCCCTCCACACCCCTCCCATCCGTGTACCTGTCCAAACTTCTCTTAATGCTGAAATGGAGCTCATATGCACCACTTGCGCTGGCAGCTCATTCCACACTCTCACCACCCTCTGAGTGAAGAAGTTTCCTCTCATGTTCCACTTAGTCATTTCACCTTTCACCCTTCATCTATAACCCATAGTTATAGTGTCACCCACCCTCAGTGGAAAAAGCCTGCTTGAATTTACCCTATCTATACCCCTCATAATTTGGTATACCTCTATGAAATCTCCCCTCAATCTTCCATGTTCTAGGGAATAAAGTCAAAGCTCAAAGATCAAAGTGCATTTATTATCAAAGTATGTATTCAGTATACAACCCTGAGGGAAGGTGGCTGTCTTCCCACAGACAGCCAACAAACAAAGAAACACCATGGAACCCATTCAAAGAATGTATCAAACACCCAACGCGCAAAAAAAAGAACAAATCACGCAAACGGCAAAAAACGAGCAAAAAACGAACAGTCTAGGAACGTTCTGTTTAGTTCAGTTCAGTTCAATTCAATTTGGTGCTACATTGTTCATTGACTGCAGGCCACAGAGCCAGTCTGCCCCAATCAAAATCACACAAAATAGCAATTATAAACAGGAGGAACCAGACACCAGAAACACATCATAACATGAACTGGAGTGTAATCCACAAACTGCGTCGATTAAACCTTGCCCAAGATCAAAGACTCTAGCAACATTGTCCAGCAGATTCAAGGGAGAGGAAGAGGGGGGGAGGGGAGAGAGAGAGAGAGAGAGAGAGAGAGACACACACACACACCGGTCACACACAGGCACCTTCCTCTGAGAGCAGTGAGGGGAGAGAGAGAGAGAGAGAGAGAAAGAGAGAGTGAGTGAGAGAGAGAGAGAGAGGAGAGAGAGAGAGACAGAGACACCGGTCACACACAGGCACCTTCCTCTGGCAGCCGATAGTGAGAAGGAGAGGGAGACTGGTCAAATGCAGGCAGACGGTGCTGAACAACCGCTCCCCTTCTACTCTCATCCTTGTTGACTTCAATCTTGCTTGATGTTTTAACCAGTGAGAAATAGAGCCGATCGTGGGGGTCACTGCTCCCCTATACCCCCCACCCCCCGCCTGTCTCCAGGCTTCTTGGCTGCTCTAAACCTCACTGAATTCCCTCAGAGACAGCAAAGTGCCAGATCACTCAATTGGTCTAAAAACACACTACCAAAATGTAAATTCCATGTTCCAATTGCATGCAGCTTAGTAGTAGACTCATATTTAAAAGAGGAAGAAGTAAAAGAAGTAGTTTTGTGACTGTCTGAAGCCAAGGTTGTGTTGTTTGCTGGCGCCATCTTCTTCAATCCTATCCAATCTTTCCATTTTACTCAGGTCCTCCAGTCCCAGCAACATCCTTGTAAATATTCTCTGTACTCTTACAATATTATTTATATCTTTCCTGTAGGTAGGTGACCAAAACTTCACACAATATTCCAAATAATGCCTCACCGTCTTTTCCAACTTCAACATCCCATCTCCTGTACTCAATACTTTGGTTTATGAAGGCCAGTGTGCCAAAAGCTTTCTTTACGACCCTATCTACCTGTGACAGCACTTTCAATGAATTATGGACCTGTAGTCCCAGATCCCTTTGTTCTACCACAATCCTCAGTGTCCTACAAGTTCACTGTGTAAGACTAACCCTGGTTGGTCCTACCGAAGTGCAACTCCTCACACTTCTCTGCATTAAATTCCATCTGCCACTGCTCAGCCCATTTTTCCACCTGATGCAGATCCCTCTGCAAGCTCTGATAGTCTTCCTCACTGTCCACTACACCCCCAACCTTGTTGTGATCCAGTTTACCACATTGAACTTCCAGATCATTGACACAGATGACGAACAACAACGGACCAAACACCACTAGTCACAGATCCAGCACCAATCTCTGAGGCACTCCAATAGTCACAGGTCTCCAGTCAAAGAGGCAACCATTTACTACCACCTTCTGGCTTCTTCCACAAAGCCAATGTCTAATCCAATTTACAATGTCATCTTGAATGCAAAGTGACTGAACTTTCTTGACCAATCTCCCATGTGGGATCTTGTCAAATGCCTCGCTGAAATCCATGAATGCAACATCCACTGCCTTGCCTTCATCAACTTTCCTGGTAACTTCCTTGAAAAACTCTACAGGATTGGTTAGACGTGACCTACCGTGCAGAAAGCCATGCTGACGATCCCTAATCAATCCCTGTCTATCCAAATACTCATATATCCACTCTCTAAGGTCATTGTATTTTGTGCTACAGTGCAGAACATTAATGGAAAATTATACCTTCACTGGCTTTCACTAAACCCATTCTGATCACTGATTCAGTGGTTCAAATCATTAACAAGGTGAAGTGGTGCAGAATGGAGGGAAATAAGGATTCCATTGTAAAGCAATGTTGGTTGTACACTAAATTGGAAGGTTTGTCGTAGTTCATGAGTTTTAATCATAACGATAAAGCCAGGGAACATTCAGCAAAGCCTTTGACTGCACTCCTATTGTGATGGACTTTGTCAATAAAATGAAAAAAGAAGGGAAGGTGATTGTGGGGATTAGGCACTGGGTGAAGTCACTTAATAATCCAGACAGGAGAGCTCAGGTACGAAAAGATTTGTTTAAGGGGAATTCATATTCTGTACCTCCCTCAGTCCCAAATTGAAAAGAGATAAGCTCTCAGACACAGTATTTTTTGGCTAATAGAATGGGATTTGAAAGTGGGTTTACTTGGTGCATTTAGAATACTTGGGGTAGGGAGCCACAGCTCGGCCTGTCTTAAGTTTCTCGTATTTCTCTGTGGCTATAATTCTTGCTAATTTTTACTGAGTACTCTGGCACAGAACCTCCACAGTACCCATCAAAACTGTACACGAAATACTCTGGAGTTTTTGCTCACAGGTGAAGGCAGGTTAACATTGTCAATGCTCTGACTCACCTCTTGGGTGTACGTATACAGTACTGAGTGAAGGTCTTAGGCACATAAACATATATACAGTAGCTAGGCTGCCCAAGACTTTTGCACAGGTTCAAAGGTTCATTTATCATCAAAGCATGTATCCCTATGCAACTCTGAAATTTGCCTTCACTGGATAGCCATGAAACAAAGAAAGAACATGAAAGCCTTTCAGAGAGAAACATCACCCCTTCCTGTACAAAAAACAACACCATCCTGATCATCAACCCCCCCCCCCCCAACTCCCCTCCCCCTGCACAAAACAGAAGAGGAACATCAGTCCCCAAAATACAGCCCTTCCCTCACACAGTACTGTATTTGTCACCATGGAGCCGAGAACAAGTTTGTAAATCTGGCAGGAACAAAGTATGTTGGGAATGGCGAGGGTAAAATGCCACGGGAGGGGGTGGGTGTCGCGGGTGCAAACACACCCACCCCTGAGGCACCTGAAGGACTGCAGAAGTTCAAGGACATGGCTCACTACTACTTTCTCAACGGTGATTAATGGTGAATTTGCCATTGTCTCAACTCATAAATAGAAAAAAAATACAAAATCAATTGATCAGGTCATTATCACACTGCTATATGGGGAAGTGTGCTATGCACAAAAGGGCTACTTATGTAGAAACATATGAAAAAACACTGGCTGTAAAGCATTTTGGAAAGATACAAAGGCAGTACTGAAATCTATTGTTATTGCATGTACACAGATAGGTGGATTAGATACTTGTCAGGTCTGCCCCGATTATGGACCATTGTGATCTGCAAATTCAGTTACCGTGTAAGCCCTGCAGCACCATTTTGGTGATTTATTACTTGTGGCTCAGGGATATTAGTCCGTTTGCTATTGTATACTGATATGTTGAGATAAGATCATGACCCAGGCAAAATATCTGTCATTCAGTAAGATCTCAATGCAAGATCAGTTTTGTATAAGAGCATTCTATGAACTTCTGAAATAATAGCTAAGTCTCTGCTACCGAGTTTTAAAGCTCTACCAATGTCTCTGCTGTTACACTTATTGTAAATGGGGGAGAAAAAGATCAGTGTTGACAAGACCAGCGCTGATAACACAATGAGTTTCCATTTTTTGCATCATGTTGGAGTTTAGAAGTTTCACATCAGGTGAATCATAGTGAATGAACCATATTAACTGGTTTGAAATGGTTCCAACAATTATCTGCCAACTTAGCCTGCAGAGTAAGCCCCCAGGCTTTTCCAGATCCCACAGCTACGAGGACACATCCTCTTGGAAGAAGAGTCAATGTTATGTCAACTAATGGTCATTTAGGAGCTCCTGTCTGGATTCTCATTTTCTATCCTTTGCAAACCACAGTTTATCCTAAATTCATCTGTCTTAATCTGAAGTCACATCAAATCCTGTTCATCCATGTGCTCACTTCTCTACATTGCCTACGTCCAAGCAACATTCTAATTTTACAATTTCTACCAATGATTCAAATCTCTCCACCGTTGCCAGTTTCTGTAACCTCCACCTCAGTTCTCCCTACTCCTTCAGTCTTGCCCCTTTGCCCAACCAATTACCATTGATCTGCCATTGGAGGTCGTACCTTCAGCTGCCAAGGAACCACATTCTAGACTTCCCTGCCAAAACTTCTTTGACTCTATTTTTAAACGCTTCTTAAAACTTATTGTCCTTTGTCCAAGTACATAGTCACCTCTTTGATGTTTCTGTAAGTTGCTTTTAAATTTTCTCTGATAATATTCTTGTAAAGTCCTTGTGATAAATCACCCCATTAAAGGTGATACATATTGTAAATGCAAATGGCTACTGTTGTAGATAGCTTTCTACTATAGACATATAGTATGCTTGTTCAAAACTGTGCTGAATCTACACAACGTATTTCAATTTGTACTCTTATGGTTATTGCTGCAGATTGTCATCTATCAATCTAGCCTAGATTCAAACCACAATCCCAGAGTTAAAAGGATGGTGTTTGAATTATTAACATTATCCATTCTCACTCTCTACACTAGAACAATGACTGTGAAGATTGCTCACTGGCATAATTGCCTGAGCTCTATTCTGATTTCATTGCCAGGCAGTCTAAATTTCCCAGTCCAGTATGTAATAATGACAGCTCTTGTTAGCTATCACACTGAAATAGAAGGTTTGTGCACACAAAACAAAAGGCAATTAGTCCAAAACCGAGAATGCTTATCAAAATTCTGATTATTGGAATCCTGGGTGTAAATGCCATTAGGGAAATGTAAAAACTTAGTCAATTTCTACATTAGTTTGCAATTACTTCAGTTGAACTGTCATTTTGTCTTCAATAAGCAATAGATTGTAGATGCTACAATTTTGAAATAAAAATACAGAATGCTGGAATCAATCTGCAGATCAGACAGCATCTGTAGAGAGAGGAACAGAATGAAGACTTCAGCTCAATAACCTTTCATCAAAACCTTTTGACCAATCATTTTGTCTTTTGTCAACCAATCAATCTGTTAGGGTTGAAGTTGACGTACTTCCTTTCCAACCCTGCATTGCGCATTCCTTTTGCTACTCATGCATGTCCTCAGTTGAGATCATGTCCATTGTACTTATTGATGGACAAGATCTGCCGTGTGAAGGGCTCTTCCCCCAGTGGAGGGAAACGTTTGAGGAGGACCCTTGTGACAACTTGTTCAGTGTGGGCCTGTAACTCCTGCAATTGGCTGTCTCTTTCCTTGAAGATGATTGAGATTACTGCAACTCTGAGATGAGCTGGCATTCTCTCCTCTTCCTATGCAAGGGAGATAACATCATGAATTTGCTCTAGGAGTAACTCTCCACCATGTTACGGTGCCTCAGCAGTGATGTTGTCTATTCAAGAGGCTTTGCTGTTTCTCAATAGTCACTCAGCATATTTGATCTCTTCCCAGACTGTAACTGATAGTGGACTGTGAGATGTGGGGGGGTGGGGGGGGGGGGTCAAGGAAACCTAGGTACATCAAAGACTAAGTCTTGATTTAGATTTTTAGTGTGTTCTTCCCACTGCGCAATTTGTCCTTGGCAAGCTTTCCTCTATTCTTGGATCTCAGGATCTTGGCACATTATAGTTATCAGCAAGTTGCTGAACTTCCTGCGCTCTTCCTGTTCACCATGCATTCTTCAGGTCAAGTGTTTTTTCTGTTGAAACTTACCCTTTGAGTGTTTCCTTTGAGGTGTGGTGGAGTTTCCTATTCAAGAATTGTGTACATTTCTGGTCTCCCAATCACAGAAAGGATGTGAAAGCTTTGAACAAGGGTGCAGATTTACCAGGTTGTTACATGGATTAGGAGGTAATAGTTATAAGGAGGAGTTGGACAAACATATTGTTTTCCCTGGAGTGTCACAGAGGCTGAGGAAAGGTTTATAAAATTATGAGAGACAGGGATAGGGTAGATAGTCAGAACTTTATTTCCCAGGGTAGAAGTGTCAAACACTAGAAGACATGCATTTAAGGAGGGGGTGGGGGATATGTGGGGCAAGTTTTTTATATAGAGAATGGTGGATGCTTGGAATGGGCTGCCAGGGGAGGTGCTGGAAGAAGATAGCTGTGTTTAAGAAGCTATTGGATAGATATGTGAATAAAGGGATGTCCTTGTATTCTGAGGCAGTCAGAACACCTAGGCAGTCTAGGTCCAGCAGGTGCTCTGCTGTGTCTGCTGATTGGAAATTGCCACACATGCCATTATTGCCATGTCAGAGGGTATGTAGTGAAATTCTGCAGTGAGGAAGCCGATGGAGGTCAGTTGAAGTGATCTTGGAGCCTGCAGTCAGCAGTCCTAGGGACAACATTGGAGCAAAGTACTCTAGGGAAGGGGTGAGGGTTGTGGATGAGGTAGAGGGACAATGGAGAGAGTGGGCAGTAGCTTTAAAAAAGCTCTGGACAGCACCTGCTGGTATGAAAGGCATCTCCATTCCTGGCAAGTAAGTGTGACTGGTGGAGTGAGGAAAAAAGAGCTGGCAGGAGGTGGAGTAGAGGGTGAGTGATGGGAGGGAATGAAGGGAGTATTGGGAAGAGAGGGTGGGTGGGCATGAGGGAAAGAGAGAGTGGGCCAAAGAGTGAGTGGAGAAAGAATTAGTTTGAGGGAGAGCGGAGGAGGGGTGATGTGGGAAGAAGAAGGTGGCGAGTTAGGGGAGGGATGGGCTGGGGAGGAGGTAGGACCCAGGTGGGAATGGGTCTTCAGAGTAGAGGATATGGGAAGGATGGAGACTGAGGATCAGCCCATGGGCAAAATCATATATGCTCTGTATGTGCGAAAAGAGAGAGAGAGAGAGAGAGAGAGAAAGAGAATGTGTGTGAGAGAGAACTCGGTGATCTTGTGTGTGTGTGTGTGTGTGTGTGTGTGTGTGTGTGTGTGTGTGTGTGTGTATGTGTGTCTGTCTGTGCGTGCAGCACAGCCTGGTCTCCAGCCACCCTGGATCTCCTGGCTATTAGACCAGAACCTCACTCCTTTGAGTCCGTGTGGTGGCTGCTGTGAAGTAACCTCTCCTTGCTCAAAGGAAACACATATAGGTGACTTCTGTTCCTGACATATCCAAGAAGGTAGTGAGAATATACAGTAGTTTTTTTTTTCGTTCGTTCTTTATGTGCCATGCCGTATGACATGGGTGGTCATGGTCTTTCCTTAACTATGCTTGTTCTTGGCAAGCTTTTCCACAGAAATGGTTTGCCATTGCCTTCCTCTGAGCAATATCTTTACATAATGGATGACCCCCAGTCATTTATCAATACTTTTCAGAGACTGTCTGTCTGGTGTCAGTAGTTGCATAGTCAGGAATTGTGATAGGGACCAGCTGCTCATACAACCATCCACCACCTACTCCCATGGTTTCACACGACCCTGATCAGAGGAGTTAAGCAGGTGCTACACCTGGACCAAGGGTGACCTGCAGGCTAGCAGAGGGAAGGAGTTTTTCCGTTCCAGGACTTCTCAGATGTCCTCTTTCTTTCAGGATCATGGTTTCCCTTCTGCCATCATCAAAGATGCCCTCACTCGCATCTCCTCCACTTCCCGCACTTCAGCCCTCACCCCATCCTCCCGTCACCACAACAGGGACAGGGTTCCCCTTGTCCTCACCTATCACCCCACCAGCCTCCGGATCCAACATATTATCCTCCGCAACTTCCGCCACCTTCAACAGGACCCCACCACCAAGCACATCTTTCCTTCCCTACCCTTCTCAGCTTTTCGCAGGGATCGTTCCCTCCGCGACTGCCTGGTCCACACGTCCCTCCCCACAGAACTCCCACCTGGCACTTACCCCTGCAAGCGCAAATGCTACACCTGTCCCCACACCTCCCCCCTTACCACCATTCCCGGTCTCAGACAGTCCTTCCAGGTGAGGCAACACTTCACCTGCGAGTCTGCTGGAGTCGTCTATTGCATCCGGTGCTCCCGGTGCGGCCTCCTCTACATCGGCGAGACCCGACGCAGATTGGGGGACCGCTTCGTCGAGCACCTCCGCTCCGTCCACCACAATAGACAGGATCTCCCGGTTGCCACCGACTTCAACTCTGCCTCTCATTCCCATCTAGATATGTCCATACATGGCCTCCTCTACTGCCATGATGAGGCCAAACTCAGGTTGGAGGAGCAACACCTCATCTACCGTCTGGGTAGCCTCCAGCCTGGTGGTATGAACATTGAATTCTCCAATTTCTGGTAATTCCCTCCCCCTTCCCCCTCCCCCTCCCCCTCCCCCTATCCCAGGTCCCTCTCTGCCTCTCTCCCCTTTCAACTTTCTGCTTCTTTATCTCTACAGTTCTTTCATGCTTATCCCCTCCCCCTCCCCCCCTTTATCTTTCCTCTTATTGGTTTTCCACCTGGCGCCTCTAGGCCCTACCCCCTCCCCTATCTCTATTACTGGGCTTCGGTTCTCTCTTCCCCCCCCCCCCCCCCATTCCTGATGAAGGGTCTCGGCCCGAAACGTTGGCTACTCTTTTCTCACGGATGCTGCCTGACCTGCTGAGTTCTTCCAGCGTTGTGTTCGTATTTTAGGAGTTTTTCTCTGGAATGTGGGTGTCTGTTTAACTACTGTTGGGGAGGGAGCTCTAGCAATGAAGAAGGAACAGCATGGGGGTTGGTAATTGAGGGTGAATTTGATCGGGGTGGCCTGCATTTAATAAATGACACAGTGCTAGAGTGAACTGAACTGAACTGAATATACCTGGACTCTTTCAATCTTGTGTTTTATGTTCTGTGTTTTTCACTCGTTTATTTTTTGCCATTTACATGATTTGTTTTTTTTTGCACGTGGGGGGGTTTGATGTTTTTGTCTTTGAATGGTGTTTCTTTGTTTTGTGGCTGTCTGTGGGAAGAAGAATCTCAGGATTGTATACTGCATACTTTGATGATAAATGTACTTTGAATTTTGAATTTTTGAAGCTGCAGTCTGCGCTGTCCCCTTGTACCTGCTATCCTTGTCCTTCCTGGTGGTAGAGGTCAGAGGTGTGGGAGGTGCCGTAAGAGTATCCTGGCTGAGTAATCGCAGAGCATTTTGTAGATGGTACATATTACACTCACTGTGCGCTGGTGGTGGAGGGAGTGAATGTTTCTATTGGTAGATAGAGTGGTATATCATGTGGCCTGCCTTATCCTGGATGCAGTTGTGCTTCTTGAGAGCTGATTTCATCCAAGCAAGTGGAGAGTACTCTATTAACTCTTGACTTGCACCTTATAGATTGTTGGGAAGGCTTTGGAGAGCTAGGAATTGAGATAAAGCATTATGTCTGATAAAGTCAGACTTTTAGCTTAATTACTCATCCATTGGCAACTGGCTGTCACTGAAAATCTTTATTCTCCATCCCTTGTTATTCTTGAACTGAGCAACTAATTACCAGTCAAATGGCATTCACTAAGCATGTTTTTGGAAGTGGCAGCAATCTTGCAAACAGACCATCTAGAACTCCCCATTTCATTCTTCTCACTGCCTGAAAACTCAGCAGTTTGCTCAATTTCAAAATGAATTTCCAGCCCACGTCTCCACAAAGTCTGCTCATAGTGACCTCCACTGCTTTATCCACCTTTATCCATGCTGCTGAAAAGCCTTGCAACCACCAGAGTTGGTCATCCACTGATCCCTCGGTCCTCATACCAATTGTGGCCCATCATTTTAACTGCCTTGTTACATTTATCCACCCCAAAGCAACACTTCCACCAGATGTGTGTGTCCACCATCGAGACCCTCTATCGATGAGAAAGACGTGTTTACAAGATTCAACTACTCCACCAATGAGATTCCCCTCAGTCGGATGTGCCCACCACCAAGATGTTTCTCAACCAGATGTGTACCACCAGGGACATATTCTATCAGATATTTGCCAACACAGACTCCCCTCTACTTGACATGCCTCTCCACTATGGATGTATCATTGGCCACCATGTCTAAAAGCATGTGAAAATTTTGTCTTGCCAGTTGTACTCACCCCTTACGTTCAATTGCACTGACTTCACTCCGAAATCTGGATAGAACTAATGACCAGTCCTCCTGCACTAGTAAGCACTGGTGGACAAAGACAAGTTCACTAAAGCAGCCAGCCTAATCAAAGACCCAACCAACCCTGGACATTCTCTCTTCTCCCCTCTTCCACCGGGCAGAAGACATAAAAGCCTGAAAGTACATACCAGCAAGCCAAAGGGGAGTTACTATCCCACTGTTAAAGAGACTATTAAACAGTTTCCTAGTATGATAAATTGGACTCTTAACCTCTCACTCTACCTCATTATAAGATCACAAGACCATAAGACATAGGAGCAGAATTAGGCCATTTGGCCCATCGAGTCTGCTCTGCCATTCAATCATGGCTGATCCTTTTTTCTCCTCCTCAGCCCCACTCCCTGGCCTTCTCGCTGTAACCTTTGATGCCGTGTCCAATCAAAAACCTATCGATCTCTGCCTTAAATATACCCAATGGCCTGGCCTCCACAGCTGCCTTTGGCAATAAATTCCACAAATTTGTGGATACAATAGGGTCTTTTAAGAGACTCCTGGATAGGTACGTGGAGCTTAGAAAAATAGAGGGCTATGGGAAACCCTAGGTAATTTCTAAGGTAAGGACATGTTCGGCACAGTTTTGTGGGACGAAGAGCCTGTATTGTGACGTAGGTTTTCTATGTTTCTAAATTCACCACCCTTTGGCTAAAGAAATTTCTCCGCATCTCTGTTTTGAAAGGGTGCCCCTCTAACCTGAGGCTGTGCTGTCTTGTCCTAGACTCTCCCACCATGGAATATATCCTTTCCACATCTACTCTATCTAGGCCTTTCAACATTCAAAAGGTTTCAATGCGATCCCCCTTCATCCTTCTAATTTCCAGTGAGTACAGATCCAGAGCCATCAAATGTTCCTTAAGGTAACCTTTCATTCCTGGAATCATCTTTGTGAATCTCCTCTGGACCCTCTCCAATGCCAGCACATCTTTTCTTAGACGAGGAGCCCAAAATTGTTCTCAATACTCAAGATGAGGCCTTACCAGTGCCTTATAAAGACTCAACATCACATTGTTGGTCTTGCATTCCGAGACCTCTTGAAATGAATGCTGACATTGCATTTGCCTTCCTCACCACTGACTCAACCTTTAGTTAACCTTTAGGGAATCCTGCACAAGAACTCCCAAGTTGCTTTGCATCTCAGATTTTTTTTTGATCTTGAAATCTTAATAAACCTGATTGTTTACCTTAACTTCACTTTCTCTGTGGCTGTTACACTTTATTCTGCATTGATATTGTTTTACCTTGTTCTACCTCAATGCACTGTGTAATGAATTGATCAGTCGGAACAGTATGAAAGAAAAGCTTTTCACTGTGTCTTGGTACATGTGACAATGATAAATCAATCCTAATTCCAATTCCAGCCTCCTGTAGAAGCAATACTTCGTAGAAACAAGACTTTGACATTAATTTTCATAATCTTCCATGTAGGTGTCACATCTGCCCTGCAGTAAAGACCAGGTGTCCAAACAGGAACCAATCCACTGACAATATCTTGCTAAGCACTAGTGACTGCTAGGAACCAAACCACATGCTGCAAGGAAATGGCTGGATTTCACTTCTGTAGATGTGGCAAAACCCCAGGCCTGGTTGCACTCACCCAGTAAGCCAGCCACTTCATAAGCTTTCTTCTGTTCAATCGTTTCGTAGTTCAGGGCTTCAAAGAATATATCAAGCACAAGAATGTTCTCCCTTGAAAAGAAGGAAAGTTGCATCACATAAATTTTGTATGCTCCTGATAATAAAGATAGCTTTATTCAGAAATCAACCTCCACTCAGCCATTTAATTGCATCTTATGAGCTAAAGTAGAAATTTGAACATCAATGATGCTTCGCATTCTTTCCGCTTCCCTGGGGTCAGGGTCAACTAAACAAGGTTGTGTGATATTTTGAAATATGTGTTCTTACCAAATTCCTAATGATGTTGACTGATGGGGCTTTAGAGCTTACATTAAATTTGCCTTCCACCCCAGGTCAAAGATTGTGCAAACAACTAAATGCATTTCAAAGAAAACCAAGGCACATGCTGGAAAAAGCAGGACTGGTAATCTGACAAGTAATTATAATCCTGAATATCATTTCAATTGCAGTCCATTTTCCCTGTTACAAAGTACTGGGATAATTTTTAGTTTTTTTTTGTTGCCAACAGCAATCTTGGATTGTATTAAAAAAAGCCAGTATCGGCTTTGAGCCTTTTACCTCCCATTGTATCCCAATGCAACATCCGCAGTATAAAGGTTCTATTATATCTCTGAATATAGTAAACAGGAGAATGCCATTTGTTCCCTGTTCTGACATTCAGTTAGATCAACACTGGCATGTTTCACACCCTAACAAAAATCCAATTATCTCAAGACCAAAGTATTCACTTGAACCCACCCCAAATTGCTTCTTGGGAGGGAGTTCCAGATTTCCACTGTTCTTTGTGTGATAAAGTGACCACCCAGGTTGACTTTCCCAGCAAAGAAAATAATTCTTTTTTGTCCACTCTTCAAATTCTTACTGCTATACGCAATTAGATAACCCTTTAGCTTTCTACACTTAAGGAAACACAAGTATGTTTAATGCTATCTGTCCTCACAATTTAACCCATTAAATTCTAGTATCATTATGGTGACTCTGTAATACACATGCTTCCTAAGCCGAGGTTCCAGAGTGGAACAGCACTCTGGATGGTGTCTAACTTCTGTGATGTAACTTCACCTCTTAGGATAAAGAACAAAATTCCATTAGCTCCTTTATATGAACTTGCATTTATATATCACCTGCTGTGGTCCTTTCTGAGTATCCCAAAGTGCTTTGTAACAATTTAGTACTTTTATTCCTTGTTGTATTGTTGCGAATGTGGTAGTCAATTTTTTTCATAGCAACTCCTACCATAAAGTCCCAGTTTTAAATTATAGTAACTCCAACAGTGCAGGGCTCTTTCATGGATGCCAGCTCAGATATTTATTTTGTACCTGCTCACGAGCTTTTAGTTATAAAAGCTCCTATATTTCCTTGCTTTACACTGTTTGAAAAGTACTTTGATTTATCCTCTTTGGGAAGGTGAATAACCCCACACTTCACTACACAGAACTCAACCTGCCACACTCATTTGATCTATCAATATCCCCTTGCAACCATTTATTTAGTTCACACACTTCCTGTGCCAACTTTCAGTATACTCATCTCTGCTACTTTAGCTGAACCATTCAGACTCCGTAGTATCCAAGATATCTTTACGGAGCAGTGCCATAGGAAGGCGGTGTCCATTATTAAGGATCCCCACCACCCAGGACATGTTCTCTTCACACTGTTACTGTTGGGAAGGAGGTACAGAAGCCTGAAGCGATTCAGGAACAACGTCTTCCCCTCTGTCATCCAATTTCTAAATGGGCATTGACCCCATGAACACTATCTCACTACTTTCTTATTTGTTATTTTTGTACTACTTATTTTAACTTAACTATTTAATAGACATATATACTTAATGTAACTCAGTTTTTTCTCAATATTTATCATGTATTTCATTGTACTGCTGCCGTAAAGTTAACAAATATTACCACATATGCCAGTGATATTAAATCTGATTCTGACATAGTGAAAAATATTGAGCCTGCCTACCGTACAGACTGTGAGAAATGTGATTAGTCATATCCTGCCATTTGTAGCACAGACTTATTATCCCTTCTGTTCCTGACCTCCTCAGCAAGTCCTTCTCTGTACCAGCGGGTTACCTCTAACTTTCTGCAGCCTAATTGTTGTTAATGTTTTAACAATCTTAACAAATTCCTTGCAGATGTCCACACAAGTAACATCCAGAGATAGTCTCACAAGTACATCTTTGTTAATTTCTCAAAAGACTTAATCCTTCACTGACATTATAAATTGGAATTTACAGTGCTGTAGAGTTGGTCAAAGGTACTGTACATGCACCATGCTCCATTTTTAGAATAAAGGAGAAAAGGGAAAGATTCCAAACAGTAATTTCCACTGTCCAGCGGGAAGACTTGCGCATAATGAATGAGTGGCTGGGATTGAAGGAAAAGTTGCTGCCTCATTACGTGGCATTTCAAACTCTGTGAATTATTCGAGTTGCTTCTAATTATTGTGTAAATTTTAACCTCAGAGTAAAATTCTGAAATTGCTTCCAGGAAATATAGTACATTCACAGAAATATCATCAAGTTTACAGGGAGATTTTGGGGTGGGTTTGGGGCCAAAGGCAGATTGCTTTTATGATTGCTGCCTTGTGATTGCTGACATTTCTTATAACACTGTAGAGTTATTATGACATTGCTGCCAATTTTTATAAACCTTGAAAACTTAAGTGACACAACCCTCCAGATGGTTTAATTCCATTTAGGATTAATTTTATTGTTTTATAAACAGAAGTGAGTAGCACAGAACATTGTAATTGTTAGCACATTGCATGTAGCTGATGTGTGATGAAGTTTAACAAGCAGACATTATAATTCTTGAAACTTTATTCAGTGATAATCCACCTTTAATGAGTGTGAAATGGCAGTTAGACTATTTAATAGCATAATATATGAGTGTACTTGTAACAATTTGAATTTACAGTTTTTCGGTTTTTCCTTCCATTGAAGGAATAACTGGTGGTTCCAGTCACCTTTTACTTAACATATATCGGGGTGAGCTTGATGAGTGTGTGGCAAGAGTCTCTCTGACTGTAAAAGGCATCACATTGTAACATGAAAATATAAAGTACATCAAACAGTTATGGCATAGAGCAGATCCTTAGGCGCATGCCATTGTGCCAAGCTTTTAACCTACTTCACAATCAATCTAACCCTTATATCCTACACACCCAGTAACCCTCCAGTTTTCAAGCTGAGGAGTAGCTTTAAAAGGTGGGGGCAGGGGAAAGTGAAACACAAGGTGATAGGTGAAACCTGGAGGGGGAGAGATGAAGTAAAGAGCTGGGAAGTTGATTGGTGAAAGAGACAGAAGGCCATGGAAGATGGAAAAGGGGGGAGGAACACCAAAGGGTGGTGATGTGCAGGCAGGGAGAGAGCGAAAAGGGGATGGAAATGGTGGGGGGGGGAATGTGGGGGACATTACTGGAAGTTTGAGAAATTGATGTTCATCTCATCAGGTTGGAGGCTACCCAAACAGAATATAAGGTGTGGTTCCTCCAACCTATGGACTCCTCTACTGCCGCGATGAGGCCACACTCAGGTTGGAGGCACAACAGCTTATATTCCGTCTGGGTAGCCTCCAACCTGATAGCATGAACATTGACTTCTCTAACTTCCAGTAATGCCACCCCCTTCACCATTCCCCATTCCCTTTTCCCTCTCTCACCTTATCTCCTTGCCCACCCGTCACCTCCCCCTGGTGCTCCTCCTTCCTTTTCTTTCTTTCATGGTCTTTTGTCTCTTTCACCAATCAACTTCCCAGTTCTTTACTTCATCCCTTCCCCTCCAGGTTTCACCTATCACCTTGTGTTTCTCTCTGTCCTCCCCCCACTTTTAAAATCTACACCTCAGCTGCCGAAGGGTTTCGACCCAAAATGTCGACTGTACTCTTCCATAGATGCTGCCTGGCCTGCTGAGTTCCTCCAGCATTTTGTGTCTGTTGCTCAGATTTCCAACACCTACATATTTTCTCGTTTGCAATTTGAATCCTCCATTTTTCTTTTATCCATGTGCTTATCTAAGAGTCTCTCAAATGTCCCCAAAGTATAGGCCTCTACCACCAGTCCCAGCAGTGTAGTCCGTGCATTTACCACTTCCTGTGTGAAAACAGCTCCCTTTGACATCTCCCCTAAACTTTTCTCCACTCACCTTAAAAGGATGTCCTCTGGTATTGGCCACTGCCACCCTGGGAAAAAGGTCTCTTATCATTGTATACATTTCTAACAATCTTTTTTCATTAGCCATGCTCTCTAATCTTGACCATATCCTGATAAAGTTCCTCTGCAGTCCCTCTAAGACTTCCACACCCTTCTTAAAATGGGGTGACCAGAATTGAACATAGTACTCTGAATGTAGTCTAATCAGTGTTTTATAGAGCTGCAACATAACCCTGTGACTCTTGAACTTGATCCCCCAATAAATGAAGGCCAACACATAGTACGCCTTCTTATGCAGTAACTCTGGGGGATCTATGGACTTGGACCCAAAATCCCTCTGTTCCTCCATGCTGCTAAGAATCCTACTATTAACCCTGTACTCTGCCTTCGAGTTTGATCTTCCAAAGTGAATCACTTCACACTTTTCCAGATTGAACTCCATCTGCCACCTCTCCACCCAGTCCTACATCTTGTCTATGCCCTGTTGAAACCTACAAGAACATTCTACACCATCCACAGCATCACCAACCACCACCATCTGCAAGCTTACAAACCCACCCTCCCATTTTCTCATCACAACCAGCAGAGGTCCCAGGACAGATCCCTGTAGAACACCACAGGTCACCGATCTCCAGGCAGAATATGCTCCATATACCACCACCCTCTTCCATCTGGGCTAGCCAATTCTGTATCCTCACAACCAAGTTTCTCTGGATCGCATACCTCCTCACTTTCTGAAAGAGTCAACCATGGGGAACCTTATCGAACACCTTACCATAATCCATATACACCACATCCACTGTTCTACCTTCATCAATTTGTTCAGTCTTTTCTTTGAAAATCTCAATCAGACTCATGAGGCATGACAGACAGACAGACAGACATACTTTATTGATCCCGAGGGAAATTGGGTTTCGTTACAGCCGCACCAACCAAGAATAGTGAAGAAATATAGCAATATAAAACCATAAATAATTAAATAATAATAAGTTAATCATGCCAGGTGGAAATAAGTCCAGGACCAGCCTATTGGCTCAGGGTGTCTGACACTCCAAGGGAGGAGTTGTAAAGTTTGATGGCCATAGGCAGGAATGACTTCCTATGACGCTCAGTGTTGCATCTCGGTGGAATGAGTCTCTGGCTGAATGTACTCCTGTGCCTAACCAGTACATTATGGAGTGGATGGGAGTCATTGTCCAAGATGGCATGCAACTTGGACAGCATCCTCTTTTCAGACACCACCATCAGAGAGTCCAGTTCCACCCCAACAACATCACTGGCCTTACGAATGAGTTTGTTGATTCTGTTGGTGTCTGCTACCCTCAGCCTGCTGCCCCAGTACACAACAGCAAACATGATAGCACTGGCCACCACAGACTCGTAGAACATCCTCAGCATCGTCCGGCAGATGTCAAAGGACCTCAGTCTCCTCAGGAAATAGAGACAGCTCTGACCCTTCTTGTAGACAGCCTCAGTGTTCTTTGACCAGTCCAGTTTATTGTCCATTCGTATCCCCAGGTATTTGTAATCCTCCACTATGTCCACACTGACCCCTTGGATGGAAACAGGGGTCACCGGTGCCTTAGCCCTCCTCAGGTCCACCACCAGCTCCTTAGTCTTTTTCACATTAAGCTGCAGATGATTCTGCTCGCACCATGTGACAAAGTTTCCCACCGTAACCCTGTACTCAGCCTCATCTCCCTTGCTGATGCATCCAACTATGGCAGAGTCATCACCTGCCCCTAATAAAGACATGCTGTCTATCCCTAAAAGGAATATGTTTCATCAGATGCTCTTAAATCCTGTCCCTAAGAAATCTTTCCACTAGGTTAAACATAAAAGATTCTGCAGATGCTGAAAATCCAGAGCAACACACACAAAATGCAGGAGGAACTCAACAGGTCAGGCAGCTTCTATAGAAAAGTATAAACAGCCAATGTTTCAGGTCAAGACCCTCAATCAGGACTGGAAAGGAAAGGGAAAGAAGCCAGAATAAGAAAGTGGAGTGAGGAGGAGTACAAGCTTGCAAGTGACAGGTGAAACCAGGTGAGGGGAAAGTGGGTGAGGGAAGGTGATGAAGTGAGAAGCTGGGAAGTGATAGGTGGAAGAGGTAAAGGGCTGAAGAAGGAATCTGATAGGAGAGGACAGTGGAAAGGGGAGAATGGACAGGAGGAAGGGCACCATGGAAGGTAATGGGCAGATGAGGAGAAGGGTTAAGAGAGGAAACTGAATGGGGAATGGAAAGAGGTAATGGTGAGGGGGGAGAATTTCCAGATGTTAGAGAAATTGATGTTCATGCTATCAAGTTCGACACTACCCAGAGGGAATATGAGGTTGTTGCTCCTCCAACCTAAGAATGCCCTCATCATTGCAGTGGAGGAGACCATGGTCTGACATGTAGTAATGGGAATGGGAAGCAGAAGGGAAGTGGGTGGCCATCGGGAAAGCCCACCTATTGTGGCGGACAGAACAAAGGTGCTCTCCATTAGTTTGCCCACCACTGACATAAGACTCATTGGTCTATAATTCCCAGGATTATCTCTATTACCATTCTTGAACAAAGGAACAGCATTTGTCCTGCTCTAATCTTCTGGTACTAGATCATTGTCAAAAGTGCAGCAATCTCTTTGCTCATATGTTCTTACTATTCACTTTGCAGCAGAACTTTAAGGTGATCAGAACTAGGAGCACTTGTCTAACAATTTTCCTTTCTAATCTATGTGCCCGCAAAGACTATGGCTGATCCTGAGTTCAGCTGATTGCCAAACAGGATAGCAACCAGGAGCATGAAGCCTAACAAAAGATCATTCCTACACTCTGACTGCCTCAATCCTGATTGGCTAACACCACGGCAGAGATAACAACGAGCATCTTATGCCTCTGCATTTAAGATTATTTTAGGCAGAAATGGGAATTCATATCACTTAACTTGCACAGGTGACACACTTATATTTTGCAAGTGTGAAATTGATTTTGGCATACAGAAGAGATTTGCTTTGAATCAGGTGTAACCTTTCAATTTACGGTTAATTAATATAAATGTGCCAATACTTCATTGAATTTCTCTAGGAGAGAAACACATTTGGTTTGAATCAACCTGCCTTTCTTTATACAAGCCTTTTTTTAACTAATAGGCAGAATGTCTGTTTCTGTCACAGTTACTGACAAAGTAGAATTCAGTTACTACCTGTCTGAATACTTACTGAAAACACACCAGGAAGGTTTGCATTTATATAGCCCTTTCAACAAACTCATCACTCCGTCTGTGCTGCAATGCAGTGTCAGCCAAAAATTTACACTTAAGTCTCCAGAATGGGGATTGCATCAACAAATCATGATCCTACACTATCTTGAGTTTAGAAGAAAACAAAATGATGTAATTGAAACATACAAAATTCATACCACAATTGACTGGAGATGCAGAGTGAACTTTTCTCTTGGCTGGGATGCTTAAAATCATGGGTCAAAATCTCAAAATAAGCGGCTGGACTGAGAAAAAGAGAAGTTTCTCCACTATGGTGGTGAAGCTTTAAAATTCTCTGTACAAGTGGCAGTACCTTCATCACTTAGCATATTCAGGAAAGAGACTGATATGTTTTGGATATGAAGGAAGCTAGAGCATCTAGTGTTAATGGTGCAGTGGCAATCAGCCATCATCTTACAGAATGGTTCCATCTTTTACATTCTAACTCAGAACCTACTGAACTGAACAATTTGTCTCGCTCTTCATCGTTGAGCGACCAAGCATTCTCTCAATTTACCAAATACAGCTTAATAGAAACAGTTCCTAAAATCCACCTGAACTTCCTGGCAGCTGCAATCTCTTTTACTGGCTTCCTAGGTTCTAAATTTGTTTTCTGAACTTGCACTTTAAAGGTTACTGCTCAAATTAGGATGCTTAACTCTGTATAAAAACCTCTTCACTGAATAATCTTTTCCTCAGCAACATCACACAGCACTATTTCAACTCAGGAGCTGTGAAGGGCTGCAGGAGGTTATGTGAGTACACAGGAGAGAGTCCATGGAGAGAGGCAGATCAAGGATCAGTATTTGAACACTGACACATCTCTGTAACAGGAGGTCAGGATGCACAAGGGGTAAAGGGTGAACAGGACTAGGTGCAGATGGGATATTAGGAGCCTCAGGTTTATGGAAGGTGGAAAATGGGAGGCTAGCCAAACGAGATGGAGTGTTTTGGTCAAGTCATCCAGTCATAGAGTTATAAAGCTTGAAAACAGACTATTTGTCCAACATTGATGGCAACCAAGTTGCCAATATGACTGAGTCCCATTTGGTGATTTGTAGAAGCGAGGAAGAGTGTATGGGGTGGGGATAGAAACAAGCTGGAAATGAATGACCTACATGATGAAGATGATGAATGGTCAGAGCTTGGGGGAAAACAAGATATTGAAACCAATGATCAGAAGTGGGAGGAGTAGAGGGGTAGAATCAAGGCAAATTAACAGAGTGTGTGGTGGGGACCAATGACCTTCCTGATGGAGGAAATACTTACCATTCAGGACTTTAGATTGTGCTGGGCTGTCGTCAGCTTACATTTTGATGCAACTTTTGGATCGCATTACTGAGGCCAAGGTACAGGTGAGAAAAGGGGAGCCGGAGAGTGGCAAACCCAGATATAATAGAGCAGGAACAGAAGAGAAACTCCTGCAGGAGATCCTCTGGAGATGACGGGGGAGGTGAGAATGGGGAAAGAAACAAGGCTCCTCAGTGGGATAACACTAGATAGCTGTTGGAGGGGAATGGTGTGATCAAACTCTACCGATCCTCTAAGAGGACCACAGCCTTGTCATAGGGTTTGGAGGCTTGTGTGCCTCAATAGCTCGGAGAGCTGTGTTGGCTAGAGTCAGGTCCTTGTACTTTGGTTCTTAATAGGTCACCCATGTTAAACAGGTCAAAGGGTAGAGGCCAGACTAAGAGTGGTCCACTGGTCCCCCAGGTTCAGGGGTTTAGCTCAGATCCAAATTCGAAGACTTTACGGATGATGTGTTTGGGTGCAACCAAAGGTCAGGGGCTGCTTTACTCGAGTAGGAAGATGATAATAGCTATTTTGAGTTGGCTATCGGGGATTGCTGAGGGGACACGATGAGGCAAAAACTGTTTGAGAATTCTCCTTGGCTGGAAGAAATTTTGAAAAGTTACATCCATAATTAGGTATTTCATAGGGTCTCATATTTTCTTGCAGAATATGAAAGAGCAGTTCACTGGCGTGAAGGAAGTCTTTACTTCTGACTCATTCTTCAGTGAAAAAGATTTAGTGTCGAGAACTTACAGCCAGACATGTACCCTTCTTTATATGGGATTGGTGAGTGACCTTGAACCATAAGGAGTGACCACAGCAACCCAGCAGGACTCTAACACACAAGTTTCCATTTCTATAGCAGGAGATTTTAGGAACTGACCTTTTTACTGGACCATCGTGCAATGCAATCCCATCAGTTAAAGCATCGTGGCAACACAGCAGGTTCCACCCAAAGCCTCTCCAGATAGCTCTGCAACATCTCCAAAGAGCTCAGCCTCCAACAAATTGCCTTGAAGTGCAGCAGCTTTGCTTTGTTGGCAAGCTTGGCAAGCATTTTGTGAGCAGCAAGATTGCAGTCAGCAAGAGGACAGCCAAGAAGACTTCAGTGCAACCAACACTGTAACAGATATCAACACACCATGCAGAATGCAGTAATGTGAAGATGGGAGATGGACAAAGACAAGCATTTGGACTGTGGAATGAACACCGAGGAAGTAATCACTTCCCATCACACTAGCACAGGCATTCACACTGCTGAATAGACCTTGGATTTATATTGCGCCATTAATGACCTCAAGAGATTCCGTAGCCAATATTGGAAAATCTAGCAGCTCTAAAACTGGTTAATTGATTTTGGTGACAAATGTTCTGAATGTGTTTGAGCTGCTATAAGGTCCTGAACATCCACTGGAACCAGCAGATAAGGTCTCACTTTCCTGATCAATCCAATAAAACATGGTGTCTTTGCCAGCACAGAGTTCTCTTATGGAAAGCACCTGCCATGATTAAGTGCATGATTTCTGAAGTAGAGCTTGAACACATAACTTCTGAACTGAGCTGTGGGTGAGCCAAGTTGGCACTTGCAACTAAGAAGACAGAAGCACCTGTCATTTCTGCAGAGGGAGCATCATCTTTTGAGGTTCACTCTCATGCTTCCATTGAGCATACACTATCCTTTAGAAACATACACAGCAACCCACCTGTTTTCTGCCTGTGAGGGGCATCTGCATGTCTATTTGGGTCTATTTGGTCTAAGAGTCCTAAGATGATACATGGAGGAGATAGCTTTCAGCTCACTTTGCCTCAATGGTTATCCTAATAATCCTACTCCTTTGCTCTTTATTCCTAACCCTACACAATTTCCTTCAAATATGTATCCACTTCTTCTTATTGCCAACACTGATGGCACTATAAAAACTTTCTCCTCACTTGCTCTTAAAACCCTAATTTTGAACAGCACTTTCTAATCTCCTCTTAACCTTTTTTTTGTTCTTGTCTTCCCATGTAATTATCCTTTCTCCTGCTCTCAACAGAGTAGATCACCTACGTACCCTCTCCAAGAACCTTGAGATAATCCCTGAATCGAACTCAGTACTCCAGCTGAGACCCACTTCAGTATTTTATTGCCCAGGTAGATGTCTCAATGGCCCAGTCTGTATGGAGATCGACTGCTGAGCAGAACAATGGTCCCTCTGAAACCCAGAGGACAACTGAGTCATGGGGAGACTGGAGACTGGAGCCTTGGCTATGGAACAGGTTTATACCTGACAGCATAAAATGATGCACATTTCAAAGTTCAATGTTCAAAAGTTCAAAGTAAATTTATTATCAAAGTACATTCGTATATGTCACCATATACTACCTTGAGATTCATTTTCTTGCGGGCATTTACAGTAGAACAGAGAATTACAATAGAACCAATGCCAAAAAAAACCTGCTTGGCAGACAGCCATACAACTAAAGTTACCACGTGTTCTAAGATACTATCTTTGTTTTCTAGAAAAGATGGTGAAGAGTAGAGCACAAGAATCGCTTTGTAGGTTTTGGCTGGAAGAACTCAGCAGTCCACAACTAGATCCAGGGTATTTCCACCTTTCCCAATTGGTAAAGTTGCATGTAGGTAACAAGCGTATTGCCTGACTCTGCAAGTAGAGAAGCAGCTGATGTGAGCTGCTCAACTCATATGGTGGAGCATTTCTGAAGAGTCTGATCAGGCATGTGAATGGAGTAGAGAAGTAAATTCCAGGCTGCCTCCAAAATTTCAAGGGAATAGTATCCTGGTACTGATGAGATGTAATTGGATTTCAATGAGATCCTCCTGGAAAACTAGGTTGATGATTTCTGGTCTCTGAATGAGAGGAATCTAAGGATCTGAGGAAGTATTGCTAGTTTTGTCACTCACCAGAAGTTAAATGGTTCTCAGGGGCTGGTAAATGATGTTTATAGGTTTATACCTAGCGGAGACACCACTCCAAGTTCAGTGAAGATCAATAAAAAGGCATTAAAACCTGCATATTGTGCTTTGTTTTGGCTTCAAATGGGAGATAAAGTACAAGTCTGAAGAGAAAGGATAAACATGGAC
This sequence comes from Hemitrygon akajei, assembly GCF_048418815.1. Lineage (NCBI taxonomy): Eukaryota > Metazoa > Chordata > Chondrichthyes > Myliobatiformes > Dasyatidae > Hemitrygon > Hemitrygon akajei. The sequence continues at coordinate 19,989,754 of NC_133141.1, read as the reverse complement.
TGTTACCAGCGAGACAGGAATTGGCTTTCAAGCACCAGCCAGCCTACCAGAGAAGTCAGCAATGTTGAAGGCCTCCCACAACAAGCTGCTGGCTAGATCTGTCCTCTAGCCTGGTCCTTTATGCCACCATCATCTCAGTCCTCCTTCATCTTTCTCCATCATTGGCAAGATTTCCAGGTAGGGTGACAGAAAATGTTTCTTCGACGGGGTTATGTGTCCTATGAAAATATCAGTGCACTCTATGGTTGCTCACCCAAAGCCCCAGTCTTGCGTGTATTTGGATAAAAACCAGGGTCCTCTTATCAGCAGTTACACATTTCATTGTCCCTTCAAACAGCTGGATTACAAAACAAAAGCATCACCTTGGGTGGAGTGTGGTGGGGTGTGTGACGTTTTGTCTTTGCTCCTCAGATTGCAGCCCATGATGAATTCAATGTGCTTTTACTCTGATCACACAGATCTCTGGTCCCTCGGGATTCACTGCTGTTTGGTGGGAACATGGAGAAACCCTCAAGGCAGCTGCCCTTTGGCCTCCACCAATGGTACCACTGCTTTGATGTGTCTCTGGCTACAGATCATCCTTCTCAGTGCCACAGCACAGTCTGAGCGAGGCTCACCAACGATAACCTTCAGGAAACTGAACCTTGCAGAGAAGATTCAGCTTAGGCATCTGGCAGGGTCAGAACTGAATCTCTTTCACCATCAAATCTCTGAACAGACAGAACTCAACATCTCCTCTTCCACAACTGATGAGCATGTAGGGTGATGGACAACAGCAGAAAACAATGCGCTATAAAAGCTCAGTATCGAGGGGCAAATGCTGTTCCTCACCGTAGGTAAAGGAGGTGACACTGTTCAATGTACAAGTTGCAGAGGAGATCTGCAGGATCCATTAGGTGCAACAGGAGTTCACACATTGATGTTTTGCTCATTGGAACCAATATGTACCTGATTCACAGTGTCACTATTCACATGGAGTATAGCCAGTTCTCTTTAGATTGTACCCCAGCCACTGGAGAAACTCTGAGACCATCCTGCTTCCACCTCACCCTTCCTCTTGACGTTCATGGTTGCAGGTAGCCCCAGTGGATCTGGATTTCAGAAGTAAAGCTCAGCAAACACATGTTGCAGCATTGTTCACTTAGAAGATGCATTTCTACCCCCGAGTTTCTGTTTCTCTGCTAAGGAGTGATGTTACTGAGTGAGCATATCGTGCAAGGACACCTGTTCATCTTAGGTAAGCAAAACGTTGAGTGGGGAGTGGAATAAGAGGGAGTATGATTGAAATTAAAGCACTAATGGGTATCATGTGTGCACCATGTGGAATCTTACAATAATAGTTACTAAGCTGTACAGCATAGAAACAGACCCTTCAGCCAACCATGCTGACCTTTTTGTCCATTCACACTAATCCTATTTGTCCGCATTAGGACCATATCCTTCTATGCCTTGCCTATTCAAATGCTTGTCCAAATGTAGTGATCACATCTGATTCCCCCACCTTCTTTACACTGAGTTCCAGACATTAAGGACTGTCTGTGTTAAAAACTTTCCTCTCAAATCCCCTTTCAATCTCTTTCCTCTCGCCTTAAATCTGTGCCTTGTTTTTGTGACTGCTACATTGGGGAAAAAATCTGACTATCTACCTAATGTTGTTGTTGAGTTCCTCGAGTCATTGTCAATTCATGGCAACTATGGGATAGTGTAGTTGTCCATAGGGATTTGTGGCAAGGTACGGAAGTAGATTGCCAGGCCTTTCTTCTACACAGATTCTGTTGCTGCCCAGATTGGGAGCAGGCCAGATTCAAATTCAGGTCCATCTGCCCCGAGGTGCAGTGCTGATGCCACTACACCACCAGCCGGCCCATCCACCTATACCTCATAATTTTATATACTTCTATCAAGTCACCACTCAGCATCTACTCCTGAAAACAAGCCCAGCCTGTCCAATCTCTCCTATAACTTAGGTCCTCTAATCCAGGCAACGTCCTGATGAATCTCCTCTCTACCATCTCCTGAGCAACTACACCCTTCCTATAGTGATGACCAGAACTGCACACAGTACACCCAAGTGCAGCCTAACTGGTGTTTGTACAGTTGAAACATAACATCCCAATCCCAATTTTTATATTCTATGCCCTGACCTTCAATGGCAAGCATGCCATACATCTTCTTCATCATTCTTGCCTTCTTACCTCTGTTTTCTCTTTCAGAAAACCACAGACTCCTCTATTCATCAATATTCCTTCATGCCTATTTGAATACATAACTTCGCACGTGTCAGAATTAAATTCCATCTGTCAGTGCTCCTTCCATCTTTCCATCTGATCTATATCCTATTGTGGCCTTTCTCATGATCCACAGCAACCATCAACTTTTATGTCCACCTGCACTTTCTAATCATACCTCCTAAGTTCATACCCAATGGTACTAATATATATCCTCATACAGGACCTGTAAGACACATAATTAGAGCTATACTCAACTATATAATAAACTATCTAGGCACCATGGTAGAGTAACGGTTAGCACGACACTATTACAGCTCGGGGTGTTGCGGAGTTTGGAGTTCCATTCCGGCACCATCTGTTAGGAGTTTTTGCACACCTCCCTGTGGAACGTGTGGGTTTTCCCCGGGTGCTCCAGTTACCTCTCTCAGTCTAAAGTCATACCGAGTAGATTAGTTAGTCATTGTAAATTGTCCTGTGATTAGGTGATGGTAAAATCACTGTTGTGGGGTTGCTGGGGCTGCATGGCTCAAAGGGCCAGAAGGGCTACTCTGCACTGCTAAATAATAATAAATAACTATAAGAGGGACAGCGCACTTTACAAATTGAATGACATTAGCATACAAAGACATTCATAAAAATATCATTTTATTTGCCAGCTGTACAGGATAAGTATCATGAACTACCATAATACAAAACCATTTCAAAACCACCATTTATTCTTTCCTACTACCTCTTTAGGATGCTAAAATGCATCAGTTCTGAAATGTTGGTCAAGTTCTGCTGGTTATTTCCCTGGTGGACTCCACACTGCATCAGAGCACAAATTGGTTGCAATTCACTTGGAGTTATCCAGATGAATTGGCCCACTGAACCTGTGCCAGGAACAGCGAGCATATTCCTTTGAATGGAGAAGACAAGCTACAGGGCAGAATGGTAAGTTTCCGCAAATTTAAAAGTTTTTTTTAAACTTCTAAGATCAATGTTTGCCTTCAAATATCTTCAGTGCTTTTTTCATTCTTAATAACTTTGAAGTTTTTTTTACCTTTTTCTCAGATTTTTCTTACTTTTCAATGTTTCTGAATGTCAGATTTATTAAGGGCACTCAAAGTTCTTGACAGATTTGACAGCTGGCTAAGCCTGAGGCTGTAGCTTAGCTGGCTGTCAGTTCTTTCAGTTGTTTCATGGGTTTGGCTTGTTCTGACTAACCCATGTTTCTATTTTGCTGCCAGTGACCAACAGCTTTGATCCATTTTGCATTGAACAACTTCTGCAAACAACAGTGGATCTATAAAATTACAAACTCATTTCTACCACATTTTAGTGGTGAGTGCAGCACTCATTCTGGTCTTCTGATCCATTCTGATCCATTATGTTAATTGACATGCAGTTCATAAGTTATCAAATTCTCACCTTGTTTGTATATCCTTCCATGTCTTCCTACCTCTGTAACCTCCTGCAGCCCTAAATTCCTCCAAGAACTCTGCCTTTCTTAATTCTGGACACTTAGTCACCCTGGAATCTTACTACCCACCATCAGTAGCAATGCCTTCAGCTTACCATGCCTGTAAATCCTGGAATTCTCTCAGTAAATCTCTCTGCCTCTTAAATTCATTTTACTTATCTCATTGACCAAGATCTCAATCACGTGCTGCAGTTCTTTTCTTAAAAGGCTGTGTGTCAAACTTTATTTCATAATATGGAACTTTGTGGGACATACTACATTCAAGGCATTATATAAATGCAAGTTTGTGGTATAAAAACAAGTCAAAGTATATTGGAGTACATCACTGTCTATTTACTGAGTATGTTGCATTGGAATAAATAACTGCTCACATTCTTCAGTTTAAAAAGGCTGTTCAGCGTGGTTGAGACCCTGGAGGCAGTGTTTACATTGCCAAGAAATGGCTTCATTCCTGATATGTGGTGTACAAATTGGTCAATATACCCATTCAAATTATTTTTATCCAGTAAGGATCTAAAAGGAGAGATAGAAGCCATAAGCACATCAGGCATTCATGACACTGGAGACAATCAGTCACAGTTAAACCCTGACATGTACAATTCATGTACTGGAGCCCAGATTTACACCTAGAAGATAGAAAGAAGTCCTCGTCCTTGCACTAAAATCCAACCATTAACTTCTGTGACCTCTTCTTAATCAAACAAACAAAGCACTTATAAGCCACATGGTCTTTTGTATAATCCTATGCAACCCAACCCCAGTACTATGTCAGTCAAACAGTCAACATGATCCCAATTTTAAAGAGCTTCTTTTGCAGTTGCCCCATTTAGAGGGTAGATCAAACATCACTCCCAGACTTGGAAGCAGTTTTGAGAACTGAAGACATTGTTCTGTGCAGGTCAACAGAAAAGGACAGCTGGGGTAGAGTGACAGAATTACAAATTACAAAGGTATGACATCTAAATGGGATATGGGAATGGCTAGGGAGATCCCCACAATAGCTGAGAGTACGTGGGGGGAAGAACTGAGATGCAAGGATTAAGTGGGTGAGAAACAGAGAGTGTGATGGGACTGTGTAAAGTAATGGTAACTGAGGATGAGGGTTTTGAAATCTCTGTGCTTGGAGAGAGAGGTTTAGCACAGGAATAGCTGGTAAGTGGAACTTTACATGGAATAAGGTGTAGGCACTCTGGAGAAAATAGTTTGTCAAGGTAGCCAGGAGGATTGCTGGGAAATCTGAAGGAAGGAAGTCACAAAGGCATGGGTGACAGTGGCGGTGGCGGCATTGATGAGGTGGGGGTGACAGAGTGGACTGAAGTGAAGAAAGTAGCCACAGGCCTGGATCATGGGATTCTGGGGTTATGAATATAGTGCAAGTGGCCAAGCAGCACAGTGGGGAGTAACTGAATAAAAGGCAGCTGGTGGGGGGTGGGGAATGGGTGGCTTCAGTTATGACAAAGATTAACTGGGTGTAGTCCTGCCCCCATGATAGGCAAGCTGTCAGAAAGCACAACAGCAGGGAAATGTAGTAAAGAGATAAAGCTCACAACACACCCCAGCAGGTGATTTTGCAAAAGGCTAGCATGTAGCTGATAGATGGGAAGAAGCCAAGTTAGGAAGCACTGGGACAGTGTTATATGACTAGGTGGAGCAGGAGGAGATGGTTTTGTATGGTGACAGCTGGAAAAGGAGCCATAAGCCATGAAGCCAATGAAAGACAGAGCAAGTCTCATTGTCACTGAGGACTTCCATGTATAACCCAGGTACAGTCCTATCTACCTTATCCAAAACTCAACAGTGCACTTTGAAAACATCACTGCAGACGTTCGATGTGAGGCTTAGATCTCTCTGCTTCCCAGAGACAAAGACACTGCCTCTTTAATCATAGCTACATCATGATACAAACACAAAAGCAGTAGAGGTACTCACCCTATGTAATCTTCTGATTTGTTGTACTTTTTGGCCAGGTATTTGGCCGAAGCCTTGCTGGGAATTTTTACCATGGACAGCTCCTTACCATATCGAGTCATGTTGCATGGCGTCTCACATGTACAAAATAGACTGTCCTTCTCCACCAAGAACCCTGTTCAAATAGCAGTGACACAGGTGTATTGGCAAGGGTGGTTTGCTTGCTGTAAGAGGGGAATTTATGGTGTGTAGTGCTAATGCTTTTTTACAACTTCCCTGCTCTAAGAGTGAGCTGGAAAAGGATTGTGATGTAGATTAGCATGAGCAGATGGACTCGGGCTGCTTAAGGTTAGCTAGAGATTAAACAGTAAAAAAAAAAGGCTATTATTTAATAATCCTGTCCCTATTCTAATCATATCTACCAATCATTTTGGAAGAGCTTATAATTCCTAATTCAAGTATACTGAGAATTTTGCTTTAAATAGCTAATGCAGGAAATCTTCACAAATGCACTTCAGATGCAGGACATGGAAAATTTATTGTTCAACCAAGGCTACTTAAGTACAAACTGTTGGAGGGAAAGTTTAGTAGGTGAAAGTGGAGAGAGGATGGGGGTGGTGGTGATGTGAACCCTTAATTAAACTCTGAAGGTGCAAACTGTGGATATATGCTGAGTACCAGTAAGGTTATTCCACATATTTTTTAATCTCATTCCAGAACCATGCCCAATTATCTCTTCCAATCCTTTCAGGGTGAGATTTTTGTTGATTTATATAATAAACGTCCATTCTTAGCTCTCACTTCTCTTTTATCTACTGAATCTTGACCCCACTGCCATGGTATTGAGCTTGCCTTAATTAATCCTGTCACTTCCTTTCATTTAATCGTTAGATTGCATTAATTCAAAGTCTGTGCTTTTGCAAGGAGCTTCTTTAACTTTCCCTCACAAGTGAACTGCCTGAGATTGGAAACATCTTATTCACTTGCCTTTATGGCTTTTCAAGGGCAATAATGTATTTTCTATAATCTAGAGGTAAATAAATATCAAATTTATTTTTAAGACTGAAGTGGGGGCGGCGGGGGGGGGGGGGGGGGGGAAGTTCCCAACCTTTTTTATGCCATGGACCAATACGATTAAGCAAGAGGTCCATGGACCCTGGGTTGGGAACTGCTGGACTGGAGTAACACAAACCAATTTTTAAACTGTGCACAACATATATCTTTTGTAAAGCTTGCAACAAATATATATTCATATTGAGGTATACTCTCGTGTCTACGGTTTTACTCATTAAATTAATAATGTGCTTGGAAGAAAACAATACAAAGTCAACAGAATGGAACATAGCATTTCAAGAGTTCTGGGGTTTTGTGGAGTTCGATACAGAATGACAAGCTTTGAAAACAACCTTTAGGACATTGTGTGTTTCCAGACCAATAATACTTAATAATAACCTGCATGTGTCTGCCATAACTACAGTTCTACAGTCTTCACTAAAAAACAAGCTAAGGATGTCTGAATATGATCAAAATCTTATATCTTGCTCATCCTTTTTTTTCTACCATTTTCCTTTCATGCATGATGCTACTGATAGTTTCTGGGGGGGGGGGGGGGGTTACTGTTCTACAGGCCAGCTTCTGGTTCATACTGCAAGTGGATACTCTTGGTTCATGAACCCAGTTAGTGCAGGGTGGTGGGTGGTTGGTGAAGGGGAAGGGGAGATTATCAAAGCAAGCTTAATCCTATTCTCCTCCAAGCGGATCACAACCTTGTCACTGGGTTCAGAGGCTTGCGTGCCTCAATGACCCATAGAACTATGTTGGCTTTATGCTTTGGCTCTTTGTAGGGTCACCCATGCCAAACAGGTCAGACTGAGAGTGGTCCACCAGTCCTCCAAGTTCGGGGGGGGTTCAGTTCCCTGTAATGGAAACAGCAATAAAGAATCCTTCTCCTTCTAAGTGTGACAATATTTCTGAGTCTCCACCCAGACTGATGGTGAAGAAAACCAACAGGAAGCTACTGACACGATGAAGGAAGCCCTGAACACCATCAGTCTTAATGGGCAGTAAATTAATCCTGTCCTGATCTAATGCTGACATTCACCTTTGAGCAAGAGGTGTTCACAACATTTAGAAGTAAAGACCCTGGCTGATGTTAATCCCTGGGATTCCAGCTAGCTCTGAAAAGGTGGGGAAACCACCCTATACAAACCATTCCTGCACATTTGAGCTCAATACTACCAGCTGCGTGATGTCATTTGGGGGTTGAATTTTAATATTCTAAGTAGGGCAGTCATCTGAGTGTTGTTAAACATAAAAAAAACTTTCAATATTTGTAGACATAATAATTTGGCAACATCCCAGTCCCTGCTTCATTTCACAGCAAGCTGGATAACAAATAAAGTAGTAATAGCTTTGTTTTTTTTTTGGTTCTAATTACTGTGGCTTTGCCTTTCTTGTTTTGCCATAAAGTGGAGCATTCCACATTCAGCATTGGTGGAGACCACCCCGTGGGATTCGGCATGTTGCTTTTACACCTTCTGAGTACAACCTTATTTGTTTCAAGATTGCTGTGGTTTACATATGGGAACTGGCACCTCAGATGGTGAGGGTTACATAGTGACTGTGGAATACTTAAGGTGTTTCTACAGAAAATGTAAGTTTCCATTGGACGTGTTCCTTATTGCGAACGACTCATTGTTCAAGGAGCTGTTCACATTTCTGCTCTGTGAAGGAGTGCTGCACAGAATTTGCAAACCATGTTAAGACTGTACTCCTATACACTGTGATTAGACATTGGCATTCAGCATCCAATGGGGAACAGTTCTTGAAGTTGAAGGCAAAAGAGATAAACCATAACATTGGTCAGATGTCCTCTGAAGAGAAATGAGCTCAAAGTGCCATGAGAGTTATCTGTAATTCTTATTAATGAAAAATAAGGGAATTAATAAACAACATAATAAAAAGTAAAGACAGCATAAACACCCAACGGTAATTGAATAGAAAGGGGAACACAATGCATAACAATGGGATGAGTTTGTCACTGAAGGCTTAATTTCCCTTTTGATGAGAATTACAAAATACTTGCAAAATTTGTTAATTAAGACATTAATTATTTTCTTAGCATGGGGCCCAAACTGTGGAAAGGTCTGGGCCATTCTTTGTGCTTTCATTGCCAATTTGAGACCACTGCCGATTGCTGGAATGCAGCATTGTGAAGGTCCCTGATCACCAGTTACGTTACCAGAATACTAGATTGCGTCTGCCTTACCTGCACAGAACAGGAATTTGAAATCAAGCTAAACTTTTTTTCTGCTTTTGAAAAAAACAGTTGAAAATCTTTGTTGTCTCCATTGAAACAGATAATGAGCAGCAACACTCTGACCTTTGGAATGGAGAACAAGCCTTTGCAATAATGGTAGCTGCAACATAAAATGAGATAGGCCAATAAGCTCTGAACTTTGTCAGGAGGCAAAAACCAAACTCACCTGTGCCTTTCTTATTCCCACATTTGTCTCCTTTTTTCCATAGTCACTGTCCAATTCATACACATTAAGATCATGCTGACAAGATGTCATTGGATGTTCTGTGCTGTCAACTGCATTCCCAATGATAGGCAAATTAAATCTACGGTATTTATTTTGCTTGGTGCTGAAAACAGTTCATTGCAAAAAGCAGCACCCTTTTTTGTTGATTGCATAGTGAAAATGATGGGTCAATTATTATGTGCCTGATGGAAATGCTTCTCCGGACACTGCAGAACTTTGCTTAGCAGGTTTGGATTAGTCAGGGGAGGTGTGAAAACCAGCATTGAATGAGCTGCTTAGAAGTGCTGTGCATTTAGGTGCAATGTGAAAGCCGCAAATTCTACAATTCTCTTTGAAGCAAATAAACTTATGGCTGTTCGTTATGGCCATTTGTGCCATCATGTTTGTGTCAGCCAAATGGACCTCTAAGCTACATATTGTAAATAAATTGTGGTGCTTTCATGTGCCATGTGCCAATTAGGAAGGCTCTTAGCTCTTGAACATTTGTCGGGTCCACTGGCCAGCAAACAAGAGAAGGAATTGTAAGTAAGGCCAAAACTTGTATTGTTTGGGAATAAAAAGTAGGAAACAAATTAAGAACAGGTTATCACTGATAACTATGAAAGAGCAGGAATGAGAAAATGAGAGAAAAAGGAAAAGATGAAAGAGAGGGAAGAAGAGTGAGGAAATAGGGCAAAAAGAAATGAAAGAGGGAGGGGAAGAATCCTTTTTAATTAGCACAGTATTTTCTCATGTTTTACCTAGATCTAGCTACTGATAGATCCACACCAACATTGAAATGGTTCCAACACAGAGTGGCAAGCTGTGCCGTGGTGTTCACAGGGGTTTTTGCCCAAGTTTAGGCAGCTGGAACCATACTGTATTATGCAACGGGCAATACTGAAACTTCAGTGTTTAACTTGAGGTTATGTCTTACAAAAGCCAATAAACCTTTGTTCTGAGCAATGGGTCTATTCTATCAGATCCCATCTATGAGCAAGCTAAACAATAGTACATAGGATCAATGCTTGAGCCAGGTATTGGATGACCACATCTGTTGCAAGTTTCAAGCCTCTAGCAGCAGATGTTGTGCCTTGCAGCTGACTTGACCTCACAGACCTCACTCACACCATGTGCTGAACCACTTGTCAACAAATGCCAGGTGCCTGCTGAGTAAAAACCTAGCAACAGGAACTGAACAGTGAGGAGGGCAAGTAAGCGCACTGGCTCACATCACACACCATTTGATATAAGACTCATCAATGACTGTTTGCCTTTCTTCATCATAGAAGACACACAACCTTTGCAGCACAAATATGCAATCTTATAACCTGCCTCTAGGTAAGGCATTATAGGGGCACCATCCCAAACCGCTGTTTCTTCAAGTTAGCTTGTCACATGGAGTAGTGTGTATGGTTGGTCTCCACACTAAATGAAGGATATAAATGCTTTGGAGTCAGCGCAGTGCGGATTCACTGGCTTGAGTCCTGGAATGAAAGGATGTCTTACAAAGGGAGATTGAGTAAGATGTGCCTTGACACTCTGGTTTAGAGGAATGAGAAGTGACCTCGCTGAAACATACTAAGAAACTGAGAGGCTAGAAGCTAAGAGTCTAGTTCCACTGAGAGCGAAATAAGGGGGCACATTGTCAATAGGTGGTCCATTTAGTAGTGAGACAGGGCAAGAACATTTGACCTGGAATGATGGAAATATCTGGAATCCCCTACCTTAGAGGGCTGTGGATTCTAAGTCTAAGAGTGTATCCAAGATTGAGATAATCAATGTTTGGATACTAAGTGAATCAGGGGACATATGGATTGACAGAGAAAGCAACTGTGTGGCACAGGATCACGCACTGACTTTACTGAATGTTGGTATAGGCTCCTATTTCTTCTGTCACCTACTGTTCTGCCTCTTTGGAAAGAGGTGTTTCCATCTTTCCTGCCCCTTTAGGATGTTAAGTGAGATGGCAGTATACACCAGGACTCTCTTCAATCTTGCAATTTCTCCTTCACCTCTGCCACCATTCCCTGTAGCATACCTGGGAGTAGTGAGCCATGTCTTAAGCAACACAAGATTAACCTGCAATGAGATTTTATCAAAGAATGATGAAAAATAATCATTGCTCTCCTTGCCCCTTCCAAACTGGGCTTGTGACCCTAGAATTTAGTGGTGATTTGATGAATGAGAATGGACCGGGAAGATGGAGAGAATGCTATCTCCATTTGTTGGGAAATCTGGGCTGCAAAATCCAAATCTTGGAGTCAGGAATAAAGCTGGGGAATACTGTACATCTACATGCAGAGGCTGAGAGAGATTCTCTTCTGTAAACTAATCCCAGGTTAATTGTTAATTTGAAATCAGCAATTGACGTACGGCTCTTAGCTAAAGGTACAAAGAGATAGTGGGATAAAGACAGGTATGTAAAGGGTGAACATATATCAACAGTGATCTCATTGATTGGTAGAAAAGGCTTAAGGTGCTGAGTGTATTTTTCTTGACCCAGATGATTATAGCAAGATGAAGTTGGCAGTCGACAGAATTCAGGGACTGAGATGTATCCACAAAGGGATAGCCCTCCTTGTGTTGTAGTGAGTATATTATAGACCCCAGGGAAGTAGGTATTCCTCCACAGTTGTACGCAGTAAACCCATGATATACATTGAATTTGGCCTTTGAAAACTGTTTGTGTTTCAGAAGCACAGTTCAATGTGTGCACATCATGTGCTCAGTTGTTACAGTAGAAAGAGAATATCTGCCCTCAACTTGAGTCATGCAAATCTACATTTCTGCACAGGGCAGGTCAGAGTGTTAGATCTGCAAAATACATTGTCTATCAATTGAAGTGCAACAATTCCTTCAGATGCCATCCAATGCATCCCTTAAAAAAAGAGCACAAGTAGGATGGGCAAATGTAGATTAGCAGGTCTTACTCCTCCTAATTTCACTCTCTCAACTACCTTGCCCAACATTGGACATCAAACCTAATCATATTCTCCCAATCTCCATCTTGTCCCCAAGAACTCTAGGAGGCATGAAATTAAAACATTTTTGCAGATGAATATGTACACTTACAATGGTTATCCCAGAACCTTGGGCTTTCTGTGACTTCATTGGATGTTATCTGCCCTGCATATTCCACTTGAGAGCAGGAGTCTCCTAATCACCTGATGACCCAAACAACCAGTGGGGACATTGAGTTAGAAAGTGCACTGTACAAGAAGGATTTGGGCGTCCTGGTAGACTCATCACTATCAACATCTAGACAATGCACAGAAGCGATTAGGAAGGCTAATAGAATGTCGGGCTACATAATGACCTCTGTGGAGTTCAAGTCCAGAGACATTCCCCTTAAGAGGCCATGCCTTGAGTACAGTGTACAGCTTTGGTCTCCATATTGTCTGAGGGATGTGAAGGCACTGGAGAGAGTTCAGAGAAGGGTGAGGAGACTCATTCCAGGGGTATGAGCTACAAAGAAAGATTGAAAGAATTAAATCTTTTTAGCCTAAGTAGACATAGAATGAGAGGAGACATGATAGAAGTGTTCAAAATCATTAAGGGTATAAGTAAGTTGGATGCCAGCTGCTGCTTCAAAATTAATCCATCATTAAGGGCATAGGGCCACAGATGGAGACTGGGGAGATTTCAGACTAACATCAGGAAGCATTTCTTTACACGGTGAGTTGTGGACAGATGGAGCAAACTACCTAATTGTGTAGTTGAGAGTAGTGCCTTAGAGACTTATAATCTAAACTTGATAGTTATTTCAACACACTAACAAAGAAAAGGAATTTGGTGAGCTTTGTTGGGTTGAATAGCCTGTTCGCATCAAAAACCTTCTAATGTTAAGGGCAGGAAACTGACGCACCTCAGTATTCAGATAAAACCTATTCACCATTTTGAACAAAGCGGCACTGACATAAGCTGATATTCCCTGGCACTGACATGCAAGATGACAAAGTTCTTACCCCCTCTCCACCTCCAACTTCCCTTCCTGTCTTGGGGAACTTCTTGGAGTGCTTTATCATATTTCCCAGTAGCTAGATGGTGCAGTCCTTATCTTCCCTCAAGGTTTAATACTGTTTCCAAATTGATGATTCCCTTACAATTATGAGAGAGGGATGAAACAAAGTAGAGATAAAGTGAGGAGGAAGAGGGAGAATAGAGGTGAGGGAGGGGAGGGGTGAATGAGAAAACACAATCAAGCTGTCAAAAAAATAGTTGACACCAATGCATGTTATCATGGACTGGCTTTGCTTGTGAAGTTGCAGTTACAAAGAAAATTTTAAGAGGGCATTTCAAATATGCAGCTTATTGCGACTTCCATTTCTAACTGGAATTTCGAAAGGTTGGCTAAATCTGTGCCGTGAACTTGCTGCCATTGTTGCTGGACATTGTGCTGCTGCTACATTCAGCGTACATTGGCTACATTAAACATTGCAGCTGCACTGCGCTCTGGTGTTGCAGTCATGTACCTGCACCATGTTATTATTGCATTGCACCTTGAGCCATTTTTCTGTTTTGCTGCACTATACCTTGTTCCTGCCACACTGTAGCATGCCCCTGCGTGGTTGCCCTGGGCTGCTTTGCTGTACATTGCAGTTTGCTGCTGCAGCTGCATCATCATCACTGTTGTTGTATTGCAGATCACAGCAGTTGCAGTGTATTTCATGTATGTTGTTGCCGCTGTACAATGCCTTGGTTCTGCAGCAGTGAATCATCGCTGTGGCACAGTACTTCATTATGTTACCGTTAGGTGCTGCTGGCATTTAATTTGTTGCTTCTGCATTGTACCTTGTATTGCATTTTGCTGTAATAGCAACTGAGCCCTACTGCTAGAGTATTGCTTTTCCTACTGTGTTGCAGTTTGGTGCTGCTGCATCACATCTTGCTGCTAACATACCGTATGTTAGCTTTTTACTGTTGTATTGCACCTTCTGCCTTTCACATTATGTAACAGCATCTGCATTGCACCTTGTAGGTGACTGCTGCAAATTTGTGTCTCGTTGTTTATGCTGCTGCATTTATTTAATTGTGGTACTGTACCATGTGGTTGTAGTATTTTCAGTCTTTTATCTTAGCACCTTGCACCAGTGTATCGCTCAAATACACTGGCTCACTGTATTGCATGTCGCTTATGTTGTATTGCTCTTTGTAATTGCTGCATTGCACAGTCACTGCTGCTGCATTACATCTTACTGCTGCACTTTTTTTTCTGATGGAGCAATGCAGCCTCTACTATGACATTGCACCTTTCTGCTGCTGTACTTTACACTGTCAAAGTAAGTGCTGATTAATTATTGTATGTTGCTGCATTACATAGCATTGATCTGCTACACTTTGTTGGCATTGTGCTGCACCTTGCTGTTAACGCATTGCACTTTCTTCCTGCTACATTGTCGTGTACCCACACTTGATTTCATCCTGTTCAAACTGCAGCGTGCCGTTATTGCTGGTTAACTTTTTGAAACTTGGGCTTTGTTTGTGCTTTGCTCTCTGCTAATGCGCTATGCATTGCTGCTTCTCAACGAACACTGGTGCTGTTTTATTATTTGTTTTTGCTGCATTATGCCATTTTAGCTCAATCACAATTGTTACTGCATACTATACAATGGCTGTATTATACTTCTCAGTGAATGAAACGGATCTCATTTCTCCATTTCTCATTTTCTGCTTTTGCATTGTATACCGTGGCTGCATTGTATTGCTTTCGCCCCCAATTATCCCACCAATATTGATCCTTACTGGTGGGTTAGATCTTAATTTTGCTGCACTGCTCCTTTCTGTCACAGTATTTTGCCTTATTGCTGGATCATGTGCTGCCGCGTTTCATCTTGCATTTGCTGTGCTGTAATCACCTGCATTATTTATTTCAAATGTTGCACACAACTACTTTTAAACTTGACGCCGTAATAGGACACTGCCAGCCGCTGTGACAATATCCTGGCCTGAGTGAATTCCAATGGCTGAGTATCTCAGAGAAGGGAGCTGCGGTTCCAGCAAAGGATTAAGCGTGCTTCCTTGCATAATGCATCATGGAGGAGACAGAACACCATCAAATCTAAAGTGGAATGACTAGTGAATGGGCTACAGACAGACATCACCCTGAGATTGGATGGTTGTAGGTAGCAGGATGGCACTAATGATTTGGCCAAAGCACAAACTAGCACTGATGCCTGTTGGATACGCAGTGCAGCTCTTTAGGCTAACCACCAACAACCCCTGCTAAACGGTTCACCTATACAGTGCACAGCCTGACGCGATGGAAGGTGATAGGGTGTGCACTTCTCAAAGAAATATGATTGCGCAGCACTGAGGATCAGAAACCACCGAGGAGCTCGGTGAACCGTGTTAAGCACCAGGCATGCAGCATCCAAGACACCAGGCAAACGCCACTCTGTGGCTGCCAGAGCAGGATGGCACGGAATAGGAGAACCCATGCATGTACAATGCTGTTGCTATTGTGCAGTACTTACTCGCATGGGAAAGCCGTGGCTTGGCTGGACCTGAAATGACCGTAAATCTGGTTTCTTCTAGTTTATTTTGCTTTATTTGCCAGGTGCTAGGCTCATAGCCACCTCATGGTGGTCAGAGAGATTTGGAGCAGCACATAATATCTGTCGCTCAGAAGCTGACAGCCACGAGGTGACTGGATGCCTAACAGCTGACGGAGTACAGATATTCCATGTTTCCTGAAACCTCTCTGCTTGTGCATGCAGAGCTCCCTCGCGGTTCCCCACATGCTGTGAACTTCCTCTTGGCAGGCAACAGGCTTTAGCAGGTTTGCTTGTCAACGGGAGCAGAACTGGCAAGGCTGACAGAGTTCAATAGCCAAGAGAGAAGACCATCATATTGATGAATGGCTCGTAGACTAAATATAGAGAATCCCCAACACAGGCAAAAAGAAACACACACACACACACACACACACACACACACACACACACACACACACACACACACACACACACACACACACACACACACACACACACACACACACACACACACACACACACACACACACACACACACACACACACACACACACCTACACCTTGTGCATCTCATTGGCGTCACTTGGGCAAACCTCAAGTGACTGGCGCTCACCCACACGGACCCCGCACCAGCATCAGCCCCTGTAAGTCTTGCGGCTGACGGAAAAATGTTGAGTGCAAAGATGGGTGGTCAGGTTGGCGTGCATCTCCACTGGCATGGCAACAATGCCAACTGACCTTGCACTCCCTGCCCGCAACTATGTGTAAAGGCTGTGGTGGTTGAGCAGCTTTAACTTCACCTCACACCACCTGGCACCAAGGATTCCCCCCTCCCCATTCTCCGGCTGTCCAAGCAGACGGGGGAGCTCCCTTGTGCCCAGCGGCCTGCTCTCCAGTGCAGATGCTGCCTTAGGAATGCTCCGGCCAAGGCAACCTTACAATGTGGAATAAACAAAAACATGTCAATAGAGCACTCAAGACAACATCTTGCAAAGTAGTGTTGAACAAAGGGCTTCATTGGCCAGGTTACCTTTTTGGTTGCATCGGTTTCTAAAGTTGGGTAGGTGTGTGGGGAGAGCTGGTAAAGAGCAGAAGGTGTGCAACCAGAGTGGCCAAAGCAGCCTTTCTTTCACAGTAAAAAAAATCATGGGTTGAACTATTTGTTTAGCAAGAAACAATAAAGCCAAATTAAGAAGTGACGTAGGGAACCATTCTTTGATTTTTTTATCTTTATGTGTCTAATTGGCATTGGACCCAACAAAAAGGCAACATGCTGCCTCCCACTCCCCCCACCATTTTGCCCTTTGAATGCCATGGTATCTTATGATCCCTGTGCACAGCATACTTCCAAAAGGTTAGAACAGCAAGCCATGAGGTGGTGTGGCAACAGTGCTGCTCCAGAAGTGGCCAAGTGAGTCATCATCATGGTCCATTGTTGAGCACTGGCACCAGGCCATTAGTACCCAAACAACAAAGTGCATATGGTAGTGATCAGGGACCCAAATAAACAAGGAGCCTTCAGAGTCTGGGGATTAAAAAATAGGTAACCTTACTGAGGGCTCATCTTGGTCTCAAATATGGCATCAAGACCGCTTCAGGTTCACAGTTGAAAAGCTGTTTGCAGAATATATTTATAATTCCTGCCACTCAGTTTGTTCATCTTTAACCCACCAGTGAAAATTATTTTGTTGGACAAGAATGGCAATTGACCTTTAAGCCCTGAAATTCTAGTTTGCTTACAGTAGTGTGTGGACTAGAATTCCTGTTAAGTGCTTTAAGGGCAGATTTAACTTGTTCATCAGAGAATGGCACTAGGGAATTGTCTGCCAAGGAAATAGACATGTTTTTCAATGATCTCTGACCAGCCTGTCCAAGCAGAGGCATACCAACCATCCAGGAAGGGCCTCGAGGACTAAAAGGTTAATCAGAAGAATTAGGAAGAAAAATCAAAGGCACATTGGAAAAAAATAAGTTTTTTTGTTTATTACTGATAGAAAAGATAATGGAATAAAAATTGGCTTTGCATTATCCTATCAGGCAACTGCTTTTTGACTCATTTGAGAAGGTAGGTCAGAGTGAGGAGAGCAGAGTCAGAGACCCGGTGGTGAGAGTTAGGAATTGTGGCTATTGGAGGTGTGAGATGAAACCTTTGGGATTGCTTCCAATCCAATACAGGTCACATTGCTTCAATGGTAGAGCCATGAGCCAGACTTGACCGTTGTTGAATTTCACAGCATTCTTTACAAATGTAACTGGCACCTCAGGACTTCTATGCACTTTTGAATACAGACTCCCCTCATTATGACCTTCAGATGACAAACTCATTACATTTAATACCAAACTAAATTAAAATTCAGCCAACATCTGAAAATAGCAGCTTGTCGCCATTTTGCAGGCTGGTATGGAGATTCAGGTTTGGAACAGCAAAGCAGAATCTTTGTGTCCACAATGTCAATAGATCAATTCAGCTTTGAGCGAGGAAAAAAAAAGAAAGTGCTGTTAAAGCAGCAGATCGATCGACTTCTGAAAGGGGAAGAGGAATTTTCTGACAAAAGCCCCACGCTTCCCTCCCACATATTTCCTTGACTTGTTGTTTCCCTGCTGATTGTGTCTTGTAGCTTCCTGTTTCTTGTTGCGATCAACAGCCTTTGCTCTGCTTCTTCTGTACCCAGTTGGCAGGCTTTGGTTGGGGGGGGGGGGGTCATCGCACTGCAGCTCAGGTTAAACTGCCATTCGGGTTTTCAACAGAGGCAAGCCTTGCCCCTCAGAACACTCTGACAAATTTGACAGTCCATAAAATAACAAGTAAAAAAGTAACTCCCCAGATGAATTCAATCACCATTTAATTTTCATATCTTTCCTGTTCTAGCTTATCTTAGAGGGAGTTCAGTTTGTGTCATCGGGCCCAGTTGGATACAATCCGCTTCAAACAACCTATCACTGAACTTTTCAACAGCCTCAGAAAACAGCTGCTAAAACCGAGGTCCTTACCTAGGGCTGGGTCTGCACACTCTCTGTACTGTTCCGGAGTACAATATGGAGCATCCCCTAAACAAAGAGAGAAAAAATTTGCGGTCAGAAGACTAATGCATATTAATATTTGCCTCTTTAGGAGGTTGCTTACATCAATTACTTTATTACAGTTCCAATTATTGGATTGATTTACTATCCTGAAAGTCTCTTTGTGGAGATCCTTGAAGGAAAATCATTCAAATCTTGCAAATACAGTCATGTTTGATTCGAGGCCACAATACAGGCACGCCATGTCAGGAGGAAGAGACCTTCCAAGTCCTACCGTCAAGGCTCTGAGTGGTTTTCCCATTGCCTTTTCCTCAGCCATATGGACACCTACATGAACAGCCTTTACAACCTCCTGCCCTCCCCACCATGCCCAGAACGTGGCATGCCACACATACTGTGATCTTTCCTGGACCCCTGTGCTTGCACACGATGGTTCACCTCCCATATCCAAAAGAAAACCATTTCAAATTTGAGAAAAGATGCAAATCTAAAAGGTGGTTAGAAGTTACTGCAGCTGACACCCAGCAGGCCAATGGTATTCATTTGCCACTGAGCTGTCTTCACCAACGTGCACTTTTAGCTGTTATAAAAAGACTAAGACTATATAATTTCTCGAGGAGCAGAAGCAAAAAACATAAAAGTTGCTAAGTCTTTCTGGAACTTGAACTACTCTGCAGAGTTCAAATCTCTATCACATAAAAAGCATATGGAGGCAGCTGAGACATTGCAAAGATTTACAAGAATGATGCTGAAGCAATTATAAACAAAGATGGAATAAGGTGGGACTTCTTTTCTCTACAAAAAGGAAAAGAGAGGGCTGCCTTCTAGAGGCATATAAGTTTATGAAGAGGTTTGATGGGATATACGTAAAGAAAGGCAGAGGACAGGCCAATAATAGAAGACAGAAACATGTCACAAATAAATTCAGCATTCACGTCAGGGGGAACTAAACCATGGAACAGGACAGTAGTTGAGGTAAATGCCATTGGTGCCATGAATTGGATAAACATAAGGAAGAGAACAGAACAGAAGGACATGCTGAAGGGGTGAAAGGAAGTAGAGCTGGGGAGACACACACAAAAGGCTGGAGGAACTCAACAGATCTTGCAGCATCTATGGAAAAAAGTCAACGTTGACTATTTACTCTTTTCCACAGAAAAGGCTGAGTTCCTCTAGCCTTTTGTGTGTTTTGCTTTGGATTGCCAGTATCTGAAGATTTTCTCATGTTTGTGATACCACAGAAAACCTGTTGGATTAAATGACCTATCTCTAAATTCTATGTCACTTATAGACAGTTTAGTCCCTTGACTAAATTGGTATAGGATGGCTGAAGTAAGAGCTAACATTGACAACAGTTGTTTTTAATCTAAAAGCCAAAAGTAAAAAAGCACAGATATACAAACCAAACAGAGAAAGAACAGAGGGAACGTGCGAGAGGCTTGCACAAGCACCAAAGGAAAGAACTAGGCAGAAACACAAACAATATGACGTTTACAGTGTGGAATAGATTGAGGAGAGGGAAGGGTAGATGTCTGGATCAGTGGACTTACATCGAGGCAGACAGTCATGCCCTGAGGAGGAGGTTCTCCAATCCATACACACAGAAAAGCCAACATCCAAGTTTTTCAATTGTCTTCCCTGTTGCCGGTGATTCCAGGAATTAAGATAAGAATTCTGGATCAAAGCTACACTTGCCAAATCTCTTCCTGTCGCTGTGCCAACTAAGAACTTCTAGTTGAACAATAATATTTAAAGTGGTTTCACGTGCATTCACACTGGGAGTGAATAAAGTGTTTAAGCTACCCGTCCTTCCAACTGCTGCCATTTAAACGATTGCCATCCCTAAGTTTGCTTTCTGGTGGCAACAGATCCCCTACATGACCATTTCTTTTGGCCTCACTTTACATTTTCGATTGGTACCCATGGGCATACAGTATCTGGAGAAAGAAAAGGTAAGGAAAGATGCACTGCATCTGAAGTTATATCAGAGGCAAATGGCCCTTCTTCATGTCCATGCATAGTTGCACCTATGTGGGTTTTGTTCATGAAAATTTTCTAAGTCTTCAGTTGTGACAGTGTTCCACCCATCTACTGGGACCCAAGCTTCAGCCAAGTAGCACAGCTGGCACACCATTACCAGTGTCTTCCAAGTGGTTGCGCATCAATATGGCAACAGCTGGTAGTAATAAGAAATGTAACCCCTAATTTGCAAATGGGGGTGGGGTGAGGGAGAGGGGTTGGTTGAAGTCGTTGAGTGGGGGAATAAGGATTCCCTGGAGAGCAAGACATTATTAATGGTTGGGACATGATGGCACATGGGTCTCTGTGCCACCATAGGCTTCCAGTCCAGAACAATGTAGCTGTTCAAATTCTTCAATGACAGCCTCAGACAAGTGCCAAGAAAAGATGGACTGAGATACTTGCAGTTGCTGGAATTGTCATCAATAAACACTGCTACAGTTTAAGGCAGCATTTCGGATGCCTTGACTGTGGAGTATTCCACAATACAGCCCAGTCAAGACACCAGGATTATTGGAGCTTGTAGTGCACCTACAGAAAGACTGGTAACTTCAATGTAGAGATGAACATGAGCAGGTGTATGCAGATACCACCTGACAAAGTCTCTTATGGGCTACTGGCAACAATGTGCCAGGCTGCCATCAGTGAGACTTTCCCTAAAGGCTTACAACCACCCATTGTGTTGAGACACTTTTAACATGTCTCCATCATGTTGTCACCAAACCATCTTTTTACTATGCTGTTCACTGCTGCAAAACTTTAGCCCAGCAATCTGATACTGGCATGAGGAGTATACATTATGGACACCACATCAAGAACACCCTCTAGACAACTTTAAACATTAATGAACCAAATTTTAATTCTTCAAGATTGATGCATGTGCGACGGGTTTTCAGCAATGCAACGCTTACCTCCATTGTCACACCAATGTTAAAATTCATCAGTCTTGTTCTCACAGCCTCCCAGCAATGTTAAAGCTCTATCTGCAAACTGTTTTCTGATCAGGCATTCTCCACCATGAATGTGTCCATGAGTGCTCAGGATCATGGCCTTGGGTTCCTTCTGAGCGATTTCTTGTAATGAGGCATTTTGGTGCTGTGCATCAGTGCGAGTGGAACTACCCATCATCTTGAGATGGGTTATCTGACAGCTCATTGATCTTCCCAAACCAGAAACTGCCAGCATAGCCTAGGTCCTGCATTACTTTCTGCTACGTATGGCGCTCCATTGTCATGGTTCATCCACAGGGGATGTGCAACAGAGGAGTCTCTTATCTACAGGCTGTTCCCAGGACACACATCGAGACAAACGTCAAGGTCCACCTGAAAATGGTCTTCGAGCATAGTATCATGTGCAGACTGTTACGTTCCAGGCTGTCGGGAAGGACCACAGTCTGGGCTCCTTCCATTACTGCACATGAAAAGGCTGAATCAGGTGGGAAAGCCCTCTGATCCATGGCACTGGCTGCATTGAGCTTCAGTGCATCTCTGCTAAGAAAAACCTGGAGCTGGGGTCCCTAAGGCGGTCTCATGTTGAGCTCAATGCTGACTGGCAACTCCCGTGATGTTGCTGGTACCAAACTGTATTGGACTCCGCAATTTCGTTGGGTTCATCAGCTACTTGGACAGGGGTAGCCTGCTGTATGGGCAACAACTTGCTCTCCATATTGTACTGCCCTGGCCTATGTATCTTGAAGCCAGTTGGGACACAACAACCATGGTCCACCGAGACCAGTGGAGGGCATCAATGTAATGACCATGAATATAAAAGTTTTGAACTATTTCTTCTTTTGCATATACATTTTATTATGAATAAAGTTACTTTTGGAAATAAAAAAAAGGCATGGCACTCAAATGAGTGAAATGCCTTGAGGCTGTCAACTACACCTTGACCCATACTAACACAAGTTCTGTCACTGAAAGGCAGCATTGCCATGCTGTGACTTGTGGTCAGTGCAATTTTTGGCACCAATAAGAAATGACAAGTAACCAGGGTGCACCCTATACAACTGCAGGGCAGCCCAACCCATCCTGGAACAACAGAGATGGGCACTGAGATGCATGACAGTGGCACTGCTATAGATTATCATGGAGATATCTCATGAGAACAGGGGCAATGTGTCAGATCACTCTTTCTACAGATACTCTCAGCATTTTGTTTTTAATCACACACTAGAGTTCTGAAAACCCATCCGAAAATTATCACCTGCAGACAAGCATAGGATGTGGACTCCTTAGCAAAGAATTGGCTGTAACAATCTCCAATGGCTTTACTCAGAAGCCGCCTTTCTCTTCAAAGAGCACAGGGGTTCTTGCTTTCTTGCTCCTCCTCCTCCACCTCCAGCAGAGTACCCTCCCCTACTTTAATCTCCAAGTCTTGTGGGGAGTGCACCAGAATTGATGATTGTGGGAGTTATGTTTCAGTGATACATGTGTTGGGTTTGGGCCTCTTGCCCCCAGCACTGCATCCTAGACCACACCAGGGGAAAGCAGAGAGCACTGTTGGTGACAACATGGCCAACACCTGTGGAAGAAAAGATGCTCAGACAAGTGCAAGCACAGGTGGAATGCACAGGGTGGAATGAGATACATGCAGTTGCTGGAACGGTCACCAACAAACACTATTGGCATTTTGAGGCAGTGCTTCAGAGCTTTGACTGATTCTTGACCTGCAATGCAGACATGCACCTTTTGCCTCCACAGATGCTGTTCAACCCACTGTGTTCTTCCAGCATTCTGAATGTTGTTCCAGATTTCAACACCTGCAGTCTCTTTTGTTTTCAAATCGTTGGCACATTGTTTACAACACAGGGGACCACAGGTTTTGGTTGCCAGTACATTCTGCAGTACTAGTGTGCAATGTAAGTTCAGGAGGAGGAGCTTGGGAAGGAGGTGTGGCATTGGAGTACCTCTGACCATTGTCCAGTGACCTCCTCCAGAATCAGTTGTGACTTTGTGGGGAGGAGGAGGCTGCTGCCGTCTGAGGTTAGGCTCACTCCACCACATGATTCTGAGGCAGACCCCCTGATGCAGAATCAGGTTAAGAGGTGTAAGTTCCTGCTGTGTCACAGCCAGACTTCGCTATATTGTGAGGGAGTGCGAGGAGGAAGAAACACAGGAAATAAAAGCAATAAGAAGCTTATGATGTCCCTTGGATCCACTCCACCATTCAATATCATGCCTGATCTTTGGTCTCAGCTTCACTCTGCCTGTATCCTTTCTAACACAAAGCAGCTATGAATAGCTCACATTTAAGAATCACGTGTACTTTGCACTATATAACATTCAAAGTCATGGCAGTCAATCTGAGCTGGAAACGTTTTGCACTTGCTGGAGTATTTGGATAGGATAGCAGCTTCCTCCATCACCGCCCTCTACCTGTGCTTCACTGTAGGCAGGGCATTGGTATCTGTGAGCGCTTACATCCTCTATTCCAGTTACTCTGGGAGGATTGATGTTGCAATTTGAGAAATGCCTGTGATTTGGGAGTTGTGGCATTCATTTCAAGCTGTTTCCATACCATCATTCTCCTGCTGCAGAGCCTCGCCATGTTTTACTCCCTAAGAAATAGGCCCAGTTGTGCATAATGGAGCGTGAAAATGGCTAGTGAGGGGCCATCAGGATCCATCTGTTTGCAAAAATTCTCGAGGACCCTGAGGCTTTTTGACATTCTCTTGTGAGGATCATTCAAAAGGGCCATGGTGTTGTAAAAGGCAGAGCAATACAAAAAATATTCTGTTCTGAGGTAAAATCCTGAACCATCATTATCCAGTGAACATAAAACATATGTGGTAATGTTAATGTTGATGTATCGTCTCCAAGATCAGAGGCTGGGGGTATGCAACTTTGCCATGTGCAGACAGTAATGGTGATAGAAGTAATTGTTTTGTTATTCTACTCCGCGCCTTACGGTGCATCGGCGGCAGCCTTGCCATTTCTTTAGCATTTATCTGTTTTTTTATGAGGCCGAGTTACTAGCTCAACGCTCGACCCTCAACCCAGCACAGATGAAAAGTGTGCAAATAACCAGCTGGACTCGAACCCAGGACCACTCACCCCAAAGTCCGGTAATGATGCCACTACACCACCAACCATCTTGAGAAGAGTAAAGAATAGCTTGATTTGAAACATACAGTGAAGTGCGTCATTTGTGTCAAATCAAATCTGCGTGGGATGTGCTGGGCAGCCCACAAGCATTGCCATGTTTCCAGTTCCAATATAGTATGCCTTAACTCACTACTCTGTAAATGTAGGTTTTTGGAATGTGGACGAAATCCGGAGCACCCATACTGGTGTTGTGATAAGTTTACACTAACCACTACACTACCACATGTCATTCTGATACCTCTGTTTCACAATACTCTGGTCAGAAACATGAAATATATTAAATACCCTGATTAAGAGTATCCAGGTTAATTTACAGGATGTTATAAATTCCACTTTGCTCCTTCTAGGGAATCCAAATGAACCCCATCTAGCCCCAGAAGTACAAAAACTGATGAATTACAGGGCCATGGCACAAACTGACTGAGAGACAACACAGCAGTTTTACCCAATATTAACTCATTGGCACCAGATGTTTCACACTTGTGTAGTGTTTTGTTTTACAAAGTGAAGAACTGTAATAAAGGAAGATACACATCAGGGGCTTCCACAGTGACCGAGCAAAGGACTGTGATCCTCGACATGTTAGTTAGCATGCCTTACTAACACTTCCAGTAGCTCGTTCCAATATTTTCACCACTCAAGATTCAAAGTACATTTATTATCATAGAATGTATAAATTATACACCTTCAGCCACAAAGCAAGAAACCCAAAGATCCCAATTTAAAAGAAAATAAGACCATAACCACTGGGCAGAGAATGAGGGGGAAAGAACTCACACTCCATGAAAACAATAGAAGCAAATGACAGCATTCTGAGTTCTTAGATCTGCTCCCCAGAGCAGGCAGAGTAGTAGGCCCAAGCCTTGATCTCAGTTCATTATAGTAGCAGGGCAAAAGTGCCATGAAACTCACTGAGACGACAGCCGCCAGAGAGAGAATGAACATCGTGGGAGAGCAAGCAAAATCAACCTGACCCTCTCCTCCGGTCCCGACATTCAGGCTCTCCAGTTTATCTGAACTGGCACCTAAACTGTCTAAGCGCCAGGTAGTGCCTTGGTCTAGGACCTGGGACCCGGCACAGTGACACACCCGAAGCTGTTCTCGATCTCAGCAAATTAGCTCGGCCCTTGGAGCGATCCAACTTCGCACTCGGGTTAGGTAGATGGACATCGAAACTCTTCTGCATTGACTCCTCCCCTCTTCAAATTGTTCGTTCCAACAGCGACAGCGATACCAACTCTGTCTGCAGCCCCATCTTGAAAATGTTGTGTTCCAGCTTTGTGATACGCCAGCACGGCTCATCCTTTGAATCAGCTTTGCCCCCGCTTGCTTCTTCATTGTTTGTGGTGATAGTTGACCATAACTTACTTCAGGAAAGGTGTTACTTCATTTTTCAATCTTTTTTATTGATTTTCAAATAAAGAATATACAAATACAAATTGAAAGAGGAGTTTAACAAGTAGATAATATAAAAGACATATAAACAGCAATATTAAAGACAAAAAGCATATAATATCAAACTCAAATAGGTAATATATAATGCTGTTATATATACAATGGTCAGAGATAAATTACAACTCCTCATAGCAATCGTAAAAAACAAAGATTGGAAGTTTTATTGATAGAGAAAGAAAAACCCCACTAACTAAACTAAAACAAAAAAAGAGAGAAAGAAAGAAAAAGAAAGATTGGGCAGTCCAAATGAGGATAAACTTAAAAAAGAAAGAGAGAGAAAAAAATGCATCCTTCCAGTCATCTATTCATAGAGAAGAATATTCTCCAAAGAGAATAAAGAAAAATAAATAAATAAAGATAAATTAAATCATGTGAAAATATTGAATAAAGGGTCGCCAGACTTGTTCAAAATCAAAAGATGTATCAAATGTCCGGCTTCTAATTTTCTCCAAGCTTAAACGTGACATGATGGAGGAGAGTCAATAGAAAACAGTGGGCGAGTTAGATTCTTTCCAGTGTAGCAAAATAGCTCTCCTAGCCAGTAAAGTTGAAAAAGCTATCACATGTTGGGCAGAGGCAGACACTTTGCTTGCTTCCTCTGGGAAAATCCCAAAAATTTCTGTAAGTGGATTAGGTTGAACATCCATATCTATAACTTTATATAATGTTCCAAACACATCCCTCCAAAAATTATTTAAACTTACACATGACCAAAACATATGGGTTAGAGTAGCCACTTCTGCATTACATCTACCACAAATAGGGCAAATATTAGGAAAAATACGCGCCAATTTACCTTTGGACATATGGGTCCTGTGTACTATCTTAAACTGAATTAAAATATGGCATGTGCAGATAGATGAATTATTAACTAAATAATAAATTTTACTCCATTGGTTATCTGAGAGTGAATGTTGAAGTTCTACTTCCCAGGAGCGTTGAACCCTATCATTAGACGATGTGTGAGCATTCATTAACTGTTTATAAATGATAGCTATTAATCATTTTTGAAAAGGTTTAAACTGAAAAATAACATAAGCCAAATTTGAAGAGGAGATCAAGGGGTAATTTGGTAAAAAATCACGTAAGAAATTCCTAACCTGTAAATACCTGAAAAAATGTGTATTGGAGATATCATATTTATCCATTAACTGTGAAAAAGACATTAAACAGTCTTGTAAAAACAAATCTAAAAAAGTTTTTATTCCCTTAATTTTCCATGTTAGAAAAGCCTTATCCAAAGTTGATGGTTTAAAAAAGAAATTAGAATAAATATTACTAGAATGTAAAAAATCATTTAATTCAAAAAATCTACGAAATTGAAACCAAATTTTTAAAGTATGTTTAACAATAGGGTTAAGAGCTTGTTTACCTATTCTGGAGAACGAGAAGGAAAGAGGAGCTCCTAATAAAGAAGCTAACGAAAACCCCATTACTGAATTTTCCTCCAGCTGTAACCATGAAGGGCGATCTTGGTCGTCTGTATCATAAATCCAAAAAGTAATATAGCAAATATTAATTGCCCAATAATAAAATCTAAAGTTTGGTAAAGCCAGTCCTCCATCTTTTTTTGATTTTTGCAATAAAATTTTATTCACTCTAGAGCTTTTATTATTCCAAACATAAGACAAAATCAGAGAGTCTATTTTATCAAAATATGTTTTTGGAACAAAAGAGGGAACTGCTTGAAATATATATAAAAATTTCGGTAGAATAACCATTTTTATAGCATTTATTCGACCTATCAATGACATCGACATAGGTGACCATTTGGAAAGCGCCTGTTGAGTATATTCAACTAAAGGGAAGAAATTATACCTATATAGATTTTAAATTTTTTTTGTAATTTTGATACCAAGGTAAGTAAAATGGTTTTGGCAATATTAAAAGGTATTTGATCATAATAATCAAAATAATTATTAATAGGAAATAATTCACTTTTATGTAAATTAAGTTTATATCCAGAAAAAGTACCAAATTCCATAAATATAGATAACATAGAAGGAACAGATTTCTTAGGATTTGAAATGTAAACTAATAAATCATCCGCGTATAACGAAACTTTATGTAATTTATCCCCTCCTAATATCCTGCACAGAATTAGAATCCCTAAGAGCAATAGCAAGTGGTTCTAAAGCCAAATTAAATAATAAAGGGCTAAGGGGACAACCCTGACGGGTACCTCTATATAATCTAAAGTAAGGAGACTTTTGGTTATTAGTGAGAACCGCAGCTTCTGCGGTTGGGCATGATAAATCAATTTAATCCAGGAGATAAATCCTGGACCAAAATTGAGCCTCTTCAAAACCTGAAATAGATAAAGCCACTCCACCCTATCAAAAGCTTTCTCTGCATCCAAAGATACAATACATTCAGATTCTTTGGCTGAGGAGGAATAAATGATATTTAATAATCTTTGAATATTAAAATGTGAGTACCTATTTTTAATAAATCCTGTTTGATCATTTGAGATAACATTAGGCAAGATATTCTCAAGCCTATTTGCTAGAATCTTAGAGAGGATTTTAAAATCTACATTCAGTAAAGAAATAGGTCTATAGAATACACATTCCAGTGGGTCTTTCTCTTTTTTGGAATCAATGAAATTAGTGCTTCATAAAAAGTTTTTGGAAGGTTCCCAGAAGATGTAGAATCAGTGAACGTTTGATGAAGATGTGGTATAAGCGTTTCGTGAAAGGTCTTATAAAACTCTACCGTATAACCATCAGGTCCCGGAGCTTTACCTAATTGCATAGAGGATATAGCCTTGGCTATCTCCTCTTGTTTAATAGGTGCATCTAACATATCAGCATCTTGAATCGAAATTTGAGGTATGTTTAACCTTTGCAAAAATCTATTCATAGTGATACTACTATCAGAGAATTCAGATTTATAAAGATTAGAATAAAAGTCCATAAATATCTTATTAATTTCATAAGGATCTAAAGTTTCTGTTCTATCTGGTCGGCAAATTTTTAAAATCTGTCTTCTGACCATCCCAGCCTTTAACTGACCCGCTAAAAGTTTAGCAGATTTTTCCCAATGTATATAAAATAAACTTTTAGATTTAAAAATTTGCTGTTCAATGGGAAAGGTCAGAAGTAAATCATACTGTGATTGAAGTTCGACCCTTTCTTTATATAGGTCTTCAGTAGGTTTAACTGAATACGCTTTATCATCTGTTTAATTTTATTAATAAGCACTGACAATTCCGCTTTAGTTTTCTTTCTCAAGGCTGCTGAATATGAGATTATCTGTCCCCTAAGAAAAGATTTCAAGGTGTCCCATATAACCAGATTTGACATTCCTTCGGTTGTATTAAATTCAAAAAATATAGAAATTTGCTCCTTAATAAAATTAACAAAAGCTGGATCCTGTAACAAAATGGGGTTCAATCTCCACTGTGAGATTTTCAAAAATCTATCTGGGAGCTTAAGGGTTAACTTTAAAGGCGCGTGATCTGAAAGTGCAATGATGTCATACGCACATTCAACAACGGAGTTTAACAGACGTGTATCTAAAAAAAAGTAATCAATTCGGGAATATTTGTGATGGACGTGTGAAAAAAAGGAGAAACCTTTATCATTGGGGTGTTTATATCTCCAAATATCGACAAGGCCATATTCTAATAAAAAAGAGTTAATACAAGCTGCCGCTTTATTAGGAAGCGACGGATTGGTTGATGACCTGTCAATCGCCGGATTTAAGCAACAGTTAAAGTCACCACCCATGATCAGCTTATATTCATTGAGATTCGGTAACTCTGAAAAAAGTTTCTTTAAAAAATCAGAATTATCTACATTAGGTGCGTATACACACACCAGAGCTAATTTTTGCTCGCATAATAAACCAGTAACAATTAAATATCTTCCAATCAAATCAGTAGTAGTATTAAGGTGTACAAAAGGGGTTTTGGGACTAAGAAATATAGAAACGCCTCTTGTTTTACTATCCGACAGTGAGTGAAAAAGAGGCCCTTTCCAAAAGTGAAAAATCTATCCCCATCCTGTTTTCGTATATGATTTTCTTGCACAAAAATAATATCAGCATTAAGTATTTTTAATTTCTTTAAAATCTTTTTACACTTAATGGGATGATTGACACCATTCCAATTCCAAGATATTATATTAATTTTATTAACATCCATGTTTAAAATTGAGTTTAATATTATATAAAAGAAATGTTACGCAAGTACAGATTAAACCAAACGATGCAGGTACAACCAGAAGGAGTGACGCATTTACGAAAGAGAAATCCATCAAAAGAACTGCCCAATCAAGAAAAAAACCTACTCTAATAGACCCCTCCCCCCTCCCTCCACCCAATAGATAGAAATGAAGGAACCAATAGGCTGGTCCCATGCTAACTAATCACCTTTGACCCTGTTCTCCAACTTGCAGCTCCATATATAAAAAAAAGCAAAAATCCCACGGAAAATAGCCATAATAAAAGGCACAAACAGAATTCAACTACTATAATGTTGTGTCTAACATTAATAAAAACATAATCAACAACGGCCATCTTAGAATCAGCTAAAGTAGCTTAAACACATATTCAAAAGAAGGAATAAATCCGAGCAAATAATGTTACAAAGAATATTCTTTCTCTTGAAAAATAAAAATAAATGAATATATATAACAGACCTAAAACTATAAGTATTGAAACAAATAAAAAAATAAAAAGATTAATACACAACATGTTCTACACGGACCACTACAGTACAATACTATAAAGGTTCCCTACAAAACAGTTATATATGTATTAATTATTAATAAGGTAAAAAAAATTAAATCGACCACGTCCCATACCAGAGAGTGAAAAGGTATAACATGTACTTAACTCAAAAGCTCCATAAACAACTCATACAGCAGATACTTCAAAATTGGCTATTGAATAATCGATGTAACTTTAATATTTTATTTAGTAGGCTTAACTTTAAAGTTTTTAATATACCCCCATCCCTCCTGAGGAGAGTAAATTCTCAATGGTTGAGATTTTTCAGGAAAAATTATCAGCTTTGCTGGAAAGCGAAGGGAGGGATTTAAATCTAATTTATACATTTCACTCATAACTTCTCGATATTTCTTTCTTTTGGCAAAGATTTCGGGGGGGATAATCTTCAACTATACGAATATGTGTTGAATTAAAGAGTAATTTCTGTTTCTGACTTCTTGAAGAATAGCTTCTTTAGTCGTGTAATAATGCAAAGGAAGTACAACTGCTCGAGGACGTAATTCGGCTGAACGGCAAGAGAATGCAATTCTGAGGGCTGTGTCAATTAAGGGGCTAGTTTCGAGGGTCTCATTGGAAAGTGAATACAGCAAACCTGAAAAGAATTTTAACAGATCGCCAGCTTCAGTATTTTCAGGCAGTCCCAGAATACGCAGATTTCTCCGACACCCTCTACTATCTGAATCAACCATTCTTTTCTTTGTTTTAGATAGTTCTGAGGTAATTTCATTGATTTTCTTTTCCATCAAAGATATCTTCACTCCTTGATCTTTAGTAGTTTGCTTGAATGGATCATGCTTGCTCTCGATTCGGATTGTAGTCGCTGAAGTGTTTGAAGTTGAGAATCCAAGTTTTTCAGCGAGTCTTGAATCGTAGGAATAGCTTTTTCGAGCTTCCCGTTTGAACCGGTCAGCTTATCAATTTTAATATTAAGCGATCCGAATTCCGACTTCATGTCTTGTATTGAAGAAAATATTCCCGCTAGTGTAACAGGTTCCTCCGTTTTCTTGGTTTGTTCCGTTTGCTCCGTTTCGGGGAAAGTCTTGCCACTTCTTAATTCAATACCAGAACGACTTTTTTCAGCCATTGTAATTAAGTCGTAAAATCCTTCAGAAGAAATAATAAATCCTTCAGTAGAAGTAGTAAGTCATTAGAACTAAAAGGGATCTGTTAGTGGGATATAAAATATATTAAATGAGAGAGAGCCGCTAGAAACGCGACCTACTCCACATGCTGCAAAGATGGAGAATCAGGAAAGGTGTTAATAGTAATAATTTTAGTCGGATTTCTTGCCCTCTGAACTACCAGTAAGCTGTCGCACAATTTCAGTAGCGCCATCTTAACCACTCCCTCCATGTTTAGTTTTTCAAACCTTTCAATGTGCCGTGGTAGCACTGTAAGTGATGATAATGAAATTGTATCATAGCATGCTGCCTATATCAAAACTGAATCAAATTCCCAGAGCATTTGCATTGATTTCTGCATTTCTCTCTGTGCATCTTCAGGAGTGGAGAGGTTATTAATGAACAGTTAACCCAGAGCTTTGGACTAATGGCCTGGAAACATTGAAATCCCATTACAGAAGCTGGGAAATTTAAACTTAGCTAATTAAGCATACCTACAATAAAAAACTGTATCATTAACGGTGGCCGTGAAAGACTGGATTATTGCAAAAATATACTGGAGTTTACTTCTGTTTCTGGGGGAGCTCTGCCATCTTGACATGACTCCCTCCCACAAGAATATGGTTTATGCACAACTGCCCTGTGAAATGTTACATCATGGGAAATTAGGGACGGGCAATAAATGCTGACCTTACCAGCAAAGCCTGCACGGCACAGAAGAATTGAAAAATAGCAATTTTGAATAAATTATGTGACTCCTTTTCTTGCTGATCCCACTGATTAAAGTGTTGAAGAAGATTGAAATCGAGAGTGGAAGGCGGATAGGTGTTCAGCGCCATCTTCTTGCGTGTGAATGGTCTCTCTCTTCCTCTCGCTCGATGCTGCCAGAGCGCATGGGTCTCGGGCAAGGTTTAATTGATGTGGTTTGTGGACTGGACTCTTTCGTTCATGTTATGGTACGCTTCTGGTTTCTGGACGCACCTTTTTTTTGTTGCTGGTTTGTGCGATTTTGCTCAGGGCGGACTAGCGCTGCAGCCTGCGGATAGCGAGAGAAGCGGTGCTGGATCAAACTGAACTGAATATGCTTGAACTCTTTCGATGTCTTTGTGACTTACTGTTTTATATTCTGTGTTTATTACCCTTCTTTTTCTTGCCATTTGCGCGATCTGTTCTTTTTTTAAATGCGTGTTTGGGGGGGGTGGATGAGGTTTGGTGTTTTTCTTCAAATGTGTCCATGGTTTTCTTTGTTTTGTAGCCATCTGTGGGAAGACAAATCTCAGGGTTGTATACTGCATGCAGACTTTGATTATAAATGTACTTTGAATTTTCAGAGTCACAGGCTGGTCAGCAAGGAGGAAATTCTGGCTAGACTGTTGAAACTGCAAACTTTACAAGGAGAGTAGAATCAAGTTGCTGGTTTGAGCTGTGTTGCTTTGTTGCTTTAACTTTATTCATTCATGGGCTGGCTGGAAGATCTTGCAACTTTCTGATGCTGATGTCGAGTTATCTATTTTTGAAACACTGCTTGATGAATAACTTGCCACCACAGAACAGTCTGCCCATGCAACCCAACTGGCTGGCCTTGATGTCAACCTCTTCCTCGACCACTGCTTCTCTACTGGTATCACTCTCTGATCTGTTCTGCCGCAGAGTGTTTATCCACTTCGCTGTAAATGTTTGGTTGCTAATTGTCTCCACGGGGCAGCAACTTCCACATTGTTGCTACTCTCTGGGGAATAGAGTTTCTCCTGAATTGCCTGCCAAGCTTCCTTCACTGTGTCAGTAACTTTAAACACACTTCATCGATTATGAAGCACTTTGGAACATCCTGAGGTCATGAAAGGCAAACTGCTCTTTCAGTTCAACTCCCTATTAGATTTATTAGTAACTATCTTATATTTATAACCTATCCCAGAAAATGCAACTATCTTCCCTACACCCAACTTTAACTCAGTCACTGGGCTTCTAATAGGCCTAATGCTTCTCAGTGTTCACTCCCCTGAGGAAAGAGTCTCAGTCTATTCAGTCTTTCCTGATAGCTATAACTTCTCTTATGGCATTATCCTTTGTTACTTTTCCTTGCAGTGGATCTGGGGCTGTGTATAAAGGGTTACGTTTTAATCAGGAGGGCGATCAAGATTTCAAAGGCAGAGTTGAGGAGCGACCAACCTGCAAGAGGCAGTGCGTGAAAAGAGCTACCTTTCAGTCTGGTCCGTGTTCAAGATTTAAAAGCAGAGCTTTGCGCCAGTCTTCACTGAGCTGAGAAGCGACCAACCTGCTAGGGAGATGCACTGGAAAGGGCCAATAAAAATAATTCAAGTGCAAGCACAGCAGCCATTCTTTTGGAGCGTGCCAGTGTTTAGAGTGGCTTTGGCTTAACAGGCTTAGGAGAAATCGGGCTTGGGTGAGGTAAAGAATCTGGTAAGTTACTCCCTCTCTGTTCTTATTTGTTCATTTCTCATCTGTTAGGGCATAGTAGTTTAGTGAGAATGGCAGTGTTCTGTACTGTGTGTGGGATGTGGGAAGTCTGGGAGACCTCCAGCCTCCCAGATAAACAGATCTGCACCGAGTTGCAGCTCCTCAGAGAATGTATTAAGGAACTGGAGCTGCAGCTCGATGACCTTCAGCTCATATGGGAGAATGAGGGAGGTGACAGACAGGGGCTACAGGGAGGTAGTCACCCCTAGGTTGCAGGAGTGACTGTCAGGAGAAGGAGGGGAAATGCCCAGCCGGTGCAGAGTACAGCTGTGGCCAATCCCCTCAATAATAAGTATACAGATTTGGATATTATCGAGGGGGATGACTTACCGGGGGAGAAGCCACAGTGACCGTGTCTCTGGCACTGAGTCTGGTGCTGTGGCTCAGAAGAGCAGAGAGGTGAAGAGGAGTGCGGCATTGATAGGAGATTCCATAGTCAGAGGTTCTGTGGGCGCGATGGAGACACCCAGATGGTATGTTGCCTCCCTGGTGCCAGGATCAGGGATGTCGCTGATCATGTCCATGCCATTCTAATGGGGTAGGGAGAGCAGCCAGAAGTCTTGGTACACATTGGCACCAGTGACATAGGTAGACAAGGTGAGGAGCTCCTCAAGAGATATTTTAGGTGACCTAGGTAGAAAGCTGAGAAACAGGACCTCCAGGGTAGTAATCTCTGGATTGCTGCCTGTGCCAAGTGCCAGTGCGGGTAAGGATAGGATGACTTGGCGGGTGAATGTGTGTCTGAGGAACTGGTGCAGAGGGCAGGGGTTCAGATATATGGAATGTCTTCTGGGGAAGGTATGACCTGTACAGAAGGGATGGTTACACCTGAACATAAGGGGGTCCAATATGCTTACAGGCAGGTTGGCTAGAGTTGTTCAGATGGGTTTAAACTAATTTGGCAGGTGGATGGGAACCAGACTGATAGTGCTAAATATGAGTAGTTGGTTTACAAACAGAGGCAATGTTTAGTGATACTCCGAGCAAGGAGAGACTGATGACAGGGCAAAATTACAGTCAGTGGGATGAATTGCAATGTAAAAGGCAGACAAAATCAAAAAGGGCGAACACAGGACTAAAGGTGTTATATTTAAATGCATGCAGTATACGGAATAAGGTAGATGAAATTGGAGCACAGTCACATACTGGCATGTATGATGTTGCAGGAATCACCTAATCATGGCTGAAAGAAGATTGTAGCTGGGAGCTATAAAAAGGACAAGCAGGAAGGCAGAGGGGTAAACTGTTGCTCTGTTGGTAAAAAATGAAATCGAATCATTAAAAAAAGGTGACATAGGATCAGAAGATATTGAATCATTGTGGATAGAGCTAAGAAACTGCAAGGGTAAAAAGACCCTGATGGGAGATATATACAGACCCCCAAACAGTAGTAAGGATGTGGTCTACAAATTACAACAGAAGATGGAAAATGCATGCCAAAAGAGCAACGTTACAATAGTCATAGGGGATTTCAATATGCAGGTAGATTGGGAAAATCAGGTAGGCGTTGGAAGCCAGGAGGGGGAATTTCTAGAGTGCCGATGAGATGGCTTTTTGGAGCAGCTCATGGTTGAGCCCACTAGGGGATCAGCTATTGTCGACTGGGTGTTGTGCAAAGAACCAGAATTGAATAGAGAGCTTAAGGTAAAATAACCCATGGGGTGGGGGGGGGGGGGGTAAGTGATCATAATATGATTGAATTCACCCTGATATTTGAGAAGGAGAAGCTAAAGTCAGATATATCAGTATTATAGTGGAGTAAAGGGGATTACAGAAGCATGAGAGAAGAGTTGGCCAGAATTGATTGGAAAGGAACACTGGCAGGGATGATGGCAGAGCAGCAGTGGCTGGAATTTCTGGAAGCAATTCAGAAGCCATATGATATATACATCCAAAAGAGGAAGTATTCTAAAGGCAAGATGACACAACTGTGGCTAACAATAGAAGTCACAGCCAACATAAAAGCCAAAGAGGGGGCATATACAAAAGTAAGCTAGCCAATAATATTAAAGAGGGTTCCAAAAGAGAGGGCAGATAATAGAACATAAATTAGTGGGAAGTTAGAGGATTGGGAAGCTTTTAAATACCAACAGAAGTCAACAAAAAAGTAATTAAGAAGGTAAAGATGGAATATGAAAGCAAGCTAGCTAATAATATTAAAGAGGATACCAAATGTTTCTTCAGATACATAAAGTATAAAAAAGAAGAGAGAGTGGATATCAGACCGCTGGAAGACGATGCTGGAGAGGAAGTAATGGTGGATAAGAAAATAGAGGACGAACTAAATAAGTATTTTTTTTATCAGCCTTCACTGTGGAAGACACTAGTGGTATAGTGGAAGTTCCAGGTGTCTGGGGGTCAAGAAGTGTGTGAAATTACCATTACTAGGGAGAATGTTCTTGGGAAACTGGAAGATCTGATAAGTCACCTGGACCAGATGGCATACACAGAGCTCTGAAATAAGTGGCTGAAGAAATTGTGGAGGTATTAGTAATGATCTTTCAAGAATCACTAGATTCTGATGTGGTTCCGGAGAAATGGAAAATTGCAAATGTCACTCCGCTCTTCAAGAAGGGAGAGAGGCAGGCGAAAGGAAATTGTATGCCAGTTAGTCTGACCTCAGTGATTGGGATGATGTTGGAGACAATTATTAAGGATGTGGTTTCAGGGTACTTGTAGGCACATGATAAAATAGGCCAAAGTCAGCATGGTTTCCTCAAGGGAAAATTTTGCCTGACAAATCTGTTGGAATTCTTTGAAGAAATAACAAGTGGGATTGACAGAGGCGAATCTGTTGAAGTGTATTTGGATTTTCAGAAGGTCTTTGACAAGGTGC
Source organism: Hemitrygon akajei (assembly GCF_048418815.1). NCBI lineage: Eukaryota > Metazoa > Chordata > Chondrichthyes > Myliobatiformes > Dasyatidae > Hemitrygon > Hemitrygon akajei. The sequence goes on along the minus strand of NC_133141.1, from coordinate 19,952,362 downwards.
CACATGAAGCTGCTTAACAAACTATGAGCCTATGGTATTACAGGGAAGATTCTAGTATGGATAAACCAGTGGCTGACTGGCAGGAGATTAAGAGTTGCCTGCTGGTGACTAGTGGTGTTCTACAGGGGTCTGTGTTGGGATCGATTCTTTTTATGTTATATATCAATGATGTGGATGATGGATTTGATGAGTTTGTTGCAAAGTTTGAAGGCAATACAAAGATAGGTGGAGGGGCAAATAGTTTTGAGGAAGTAGAGAGGCTACAGAAGGACTTAAAACAGATTAAGAGAATGGGCAAAGAAATGGCAGATGGAATATAGTGTCAAGAAGTGTATGGTCATGTACTTTGGTAGAAGAAATGAAAAGGTTGACTATTTTCTAAATGGAGAGAAAATGTAACAAAGCTGAGGTGCAAAGGGTCTTGGGAGTCCTTGTACAGGGTTCCCTAAAGGTTAATTTGTAGGCTGAATCTGTGGTAAGGAAGGCAAATGTGATGCTAGCATTCATTTCAAGAGAACTAGAATATAAAAGCAAGGATGTAATGTTGAGACTTTATAAAAAATTGGTGAGGCCTCACTTTGGATTCCTTATCTTTGAAAGGATGTGCTGAAACTGGAGAGGGTTAAAAGGAGGTTCACAAAAATGATTCCTGGTTTGAATAGCTTGTCATATGAAGACTGTTTGATGGCTCTGGGACTGTATACACTGGAATCCAGAAGAATAAGGGGTGACCTTATTAAAACCTATTGAATGGTGAAAGGCCTTGATAGAGCGGATGTGGAGAGAGTCTAAGACCAGAGGACACAGCCTTAGAATAGAGAGGCGTCCTTTTAGAATAGAGATGAGGAGGAATTTCTTTAGCCAGAGAGTGGTGAATCTATGGAATTCATTGCCACAGGCAGCTGTGGAGGCCAAGGCAGTGGGTATATTTAAGGCAGAGGTTGATAGATTCTTGATTGGTCAGGGCATGAAGGGATATGGGGAGAAGGCAGGAGATTGGGGCTGGGAAGAAGAATGGATCAGCCATGATGAAATGGTGGAGCAGACTCGATGGGCCAAATAGCCTAATTCTGCTCCTATACCTCATGTTCTTTATCTCCTATGTATCAGATGGGTAGTTAATTTAATACAAGTATCTACCTCGTTTGGCTATTCCAGAGAACAATTAGGAGTTAGACACACTGGCATAATTTGTATGCCCAACTCGTTAAAGGTGGCCATCTCTATCGTATGTCAGTGAACCAGGTAGCTTTTTATGATCATCTGACAGCTTCATGATTACTTTTATTATTACCAGTTCCAATTGGTTTTAAATCACTAAAAATTCATTTTTCAAACACCAGTGGTAAGATTTGAACTCATTTAGCTAGATTATGACTGCCTAATAATGTATACCCTATTTCATTCTCAGTGTAAGCTGTTCAACAAATCTCAAAGGTTCAAGTATTTCAGAGCTTACATTTGATTATCTCCTCGATAATTAAAGACAACGAGTGAGGATTCTCTGGCTGCCCTTACATGGCTTTTCTTCCCACCATTGCTTATAGATCTGGATGTCCCAGCACTTACAGCCTCTACCTGAAACTGAAAGCAGCACAACTCTTGACTGAACGTTTGATGGTGAAGTTGGGATTGCTGTGGAGAAAGTGGAGAGCAGTGAATTCAGAGGGTGTGACGTTAAAATAGGTGAGAGGAAGGGTGAAGTCGAGATGGTTGATGTGTTATCGGTAAAGATGAAAGGATCCAAAGGGGGAAGAAGATCAAGAAATGTGTCCAAGAAGAGGAGGAGGGTTGAAGATGAGAGAAGGGGTCATTGGTGTGGGGTGGGAATTCCTGTCAAAGAAGAAGAGCTCGGTGCAAACTCACTGAGGCATAAGCGCAGGGAGACAAAGGTAAGTCTCTTGTTGAGGACAGAATATTCTGCCACAGAGAGGATGGTGAAGACGTGGCATGCATTAGAGCTAGGATTGGGCATGGAGTGGGTCAGAGCAGAGAATAGGGTTAGGGGTGGAAAGAAGATGGAGGCTCAGTGGAATGAAAGGAACATGAGGGGTAGAGGAGACACTGAGAGACTTTGATGTGGATGGTGGGGGGGGAGTTGTAGTGGAAGAAGAGGAGCTGTGGCAGAGAGAAAGGTCTCGGCCTAGAAGAGGTTAGGACCAAGGTTGAAGTTGGAGCCAGAGCAGAAGAACAGGAGCTGGCAGGGTTTGCGGGCTGGAGACGGCTGGGGCCAAAGTCATAGCTGGCCTGTCTATCTCTATATTAACCACATGAGCGTCATGAAGTAGGCAGTAAGGTTGAACATTATTTAGTAGTTCCACATTGATACTACTATTCTTGATGACAATTAACTTCTCTTAAAACAGTTGTTGATGCAGTTTCTTTTGTGCCCTGGAAGTGTTTTATTCCTGTAAAAGGGTATAGGGTCAGTTTTATCTTGCTTGACCTTCGGCAGTGTTGAGAAATGTTTTGTTTCTCTATTCACCAGGAATGTAGGCATCACTGGCAAGATCAGCATTTAATGTCTGCCCCAAAAAGCTTCTAAACTGAGAGATTTGCTGGGCAAATACTGTATTGTATTCCACCTCGTTGCAAATGCACGACTATCCTTAAGAGAAAGAATCGTACGTTGAGATTGAAATTTTAAAGAGGCTGAAATTTCCCCCAAATAGAGAATGGTGTCACTGCGATTACCTGGAAATATTTACTTGAATTAATGGCCTTAAAGGCAAAGCAAGAATAGCTCCTGGGCACTGAGAGTCTGTTGCAGATTTCCCTTGTCCGCATGTTGCAGGAGACTTGTTCATGTCACTCCCCTTTGAAGATGTGATCAGTGTCATTCTCATACAAACTGTGAGCAAAAGAGAAGTTTATCTGGCTGGCCCTTGCATAACCTTCACTGCACTGCCACAACACTTCAGCTTGACAGAAAGAGATTAACTACCTTTCTCCTGCTTCTAATGCCTCAGTGGACTCTTTTATAAAATATAAGGAACAGTTGCACCCAGTCTGGTTTGAAAAGAGCTATCAGTGTCATTTTTGGAGGCAGAAAAGGAACTGAGTGTACCAGTTATCACAGTGATGGATGGTGAACAGATTATATAAAATTAGACAAACAGATATAATAATCTGAACAATCACTTGTTTTTCTTTCACTGACCACCTCTGCGACAGATGTTATTTAAAATGCACTGAGCGCTATGACCGATGTTTTGCTGTGGAATTCATCGCTGTTCTTTTGCACAGAACCCTTTAGCTAATTAAGGGTTGAAGTGATACTCTCTGGGAACAGTGCACAGTAAAGGTATCTGTGCAATCAACTATTGTTTGCTTTGCTCTTTCTAGACCAATGGTCTCATTCAGGTTTGCAACTCTTTTAGACAAGAGGATAAATCAGATAACACACACAAAATGCTGGTGGTACGCAGCAGGCCAGGCAGCATCTATAGGGAGAAGCACTGTCGACGTTTTGGGAGGAGACCCTTCGTCAGGACTAACTGAAAGGAAAGATAGTAAGAGATTTGAAAGTAGGAGGGGAGGGGGAAATGCGAAATGATAGGAGAAGACCGGAGGGGGTGGGGTGGAGCTGAGAGCTGGAAAGGTGATTGGCAAAAGGGATATAGAGCTGGAGAAGGGAAAGGATCATGGGACAGGAGGCCTAGGGAGAAGGGTAAGGGGAGCACCAGAGGGAGATGGAGAACAGGCAGAGTGATGGGCAGAGGGGGAAAAAAAGGGAGGGGGGAAAATAAATAAATCAGGGGTGGGGTAAGAAGGGGAGGAGAGGCATTAACGGAAGTTAGAGAAGTCAATGTTCATGCCTTCAGGTTGGAGGCTACTCAGCCGGTATATAAGGTGTTGTTCCTCCAATCTGAGTGTGGCTTCATCTTGACCAGTAGAGGAGGCCATGGGTAGACATATCAGAATGGGAATGGGACGTGGAATTAAAATGTGTGGCCACTGGGAGATCCTGCTTTCTCTGGCGAACAGAGCGTAGGTGTTCAGCGAAACGGTCTCCCAGTCTGCGTTGGGTCTCACCAATATATAAAAGGCCACACCGGGAGCACCGGACGCAGTATACCACACCAACCGACTCACAGGTGAAGTGTCGCCTCACCTGGAAAGACTGTATGGGGCCCTGAATGGTGGTGAGGGAGGAGGTGTAGGGGCAGGTGTAGCACTTGTTCTGCTTGCAAGGATAAATGTCAGGAGGGAGATCGGTGGGAAGGGATGGGGGGGATGAATGGACAAGGGAATCATGTAGGGAGTGATCCCTGTGGAAAGCAGAAGGGGGGGGGAGGGAAAGATGTGCTTGGTAGTAGGATCCCGTTGGAGGTGGCGGAAGTTATGGAGAATTATACGTTGGACCCGGAGGCTGGTGGGGTGGTAGGTGAGGACAAGGGGAACCCTATCCCGAGTGGGGTGGTGGGCGGATGGGGTGAGGGCAGATGTGCGGGAAATGGGAGAGATGCGTTTGAAAGCAGAGTTGATGGTGGAAGAAGGGAAACCCCTTTGTTTACAAAAGGAAGACATCTCCTTCGTCCTGGAATGAATTTTAAAAAAGGAAGACATCTCCTTCGTCCAGGAATGAATAAAACAGATGCTGGGTTTGCAGAAGAAAATAGCACTCTGATGCTGCATTCATGTAAAAGTTTTTCACAGGTACATCTGAGCAGGGAAGAGAAACTTATACAGCTCACTTTCACAGCTCTCATAAGCTTCAGACGAAACTTTCACCAAGTCTCCTAAATTTGCTGGTGAAGTCAGACCAGACAAGATATGCATTCTATGGAAGAAGCTTGCAAGAAACTGCAAGCAAAATAAATCAAACCATGCTGAATTTCAGATAAAAATGCACAGATTTTGTCAGACTGCTATTGCCACAAGCAGGCGCAAGTGAACCCATGTCCTTGTCATGTGCCTCTTCTTTAAATGAAAGAGTTTGTAAGTTGAGGTGAAGGAAGCTGACAATAAAAGTTTAAACAATCACCTCGAGTACGCCAGCATCATCATGTGCCATGTCATATGACGTGGGCAATCACGGTCTTTCCATGACCATTATTGTTCTTGGCAAATTTTTCGAGAGAAGTGGTTTGCCATTGCATTCTTCTGAGCAGTGTCTTTACAAGATGGGTGACCCAAACCACTATCAATACTCTTCAGAGATTGTCTGGCTGACGTCAGTGGTCGCATAACTTTCTGTATACAGTATGGTGCACATGTAAAATAAAATCTGTAAAGTGAAGATGCTTTCAAAAATAATGAAATGAGAAGTTTCTAAATATCAAAAAATTACTATAAAGAGCAGTAAACAATAAAAAAAACTAAATCAAATCAATATTTGGTGTCACCGTCCATTACCACATAGGCTGAGCAGCTGGAGTAGTACAGGGTTTCTCTGGCCCACGCGAATCATCCCATTGTCCTACCACACAGAGTCCTGCCAGCAGCGGGTTGCAAACAGGCCTTAAGAATCGACTATCACAACTTGAGAACAGCAACCAAGATACTCAAGCATGTTTAAGGATTTAAATAGCACCCAAGTAAGCACACAACGGGAAAACAAAAAAAAACAGAAACAAAGATCTGAATGCGTGCATCACATTCATAACCTCAGGGGAGCCAATTAGCATACAGCAAACAGCACCAGGATAATGACCAGACCACCTGTTTTAGCAATATTCAGTAAGGAATAAAATTTGGCTGAGACCCCGGAGACAACTTCCTTGCCTTCCTCAAAATAACACCATAGGAGCCTTTTATATCCAAGGCAAGGAAGTAACCATGACTCTGGTTTAACTTCCTGTCTGAAGGCTGTACCTGTGACAGTGAAGTGTCAGACTGGATATTTGTGCTCAGGTTTCTGAAGAGGGAGCTGAACCCCCAACTCAGAGGCATACAGGTTGCCCAATAAATCGTGGCAGCCATAGGAAGACTAGCAGGAGTTGAAATGGCTCATGTTTATGATGTGCATTGTACAGAACTTTATCTGTAAGCCTCACACTGAGCATACTCTGAGAGGAATAAAGTCAGGTACTCTAGCAATTTAAATCTTCATTCTTTTATTGAAAATATCCCACAAAAGTACATTATAAACACAAATGGAGAAGAACCCAGCATTCTCTGTTTAGAAATGTCTGATCTCAAGTCTTTCTGAAGGAAGAACAGGTGATTTTAAGGGAAATAAATTCATGGTGCGCATGTGTGGGGACAGGGGCTTTGTGTTACTTCTCATTTCCTTCAGTGGCTTACTACAGTCCTTCCTGGGTCATCTTGGTGGCAGAAGTCACAATACTTGCAATGTAGTTCCATTATTCTGATGTCTCATTCTAGGTATCACACTGAAAAGTATTGTCAGCTTGCTACAAGCATGGAAATATTGCCTTATTGGGTCAAAAGCATGTCAATTTTCACAAAATTGATATAGCACAGAGAAAGACCATTTGGTCCTTTGAGTTTGTGCTGCCACTTTGAGAAAATTTCAGAACTCATTCTGCTCCTCTGCTCATTCCCCATAATACTACACATTATGTTCACAGTAAGCGCATTTCCAATCCTGTGTTGGAAAAGTGGACCTTCATCAAAGCATTGAATTTTTTTTTGTCCTGTCATTCAAGTTTCCGTTGACTCACAAATCCGTGTCGCTATGTTGCCTTTTACCAAAGGATCTGGTGTATAAGCACAATCAGCAATCGAGGCAGAATGGCAGGAAATCAGGTGGACAATGCCATCCTGCCAATTGTTGGCTTCTTGACAGAAAACACCACATTTGAGTGTGCTCTTCACTACCAACAAAATTTGGGCAAAGTCCAAGCCCCTTCCCCAAATTTCATCCCCCAAGAAAACAATGACTTTGTACTTGTAGACCACAGGAATCTGTAGTCTCAGCCTCCACAGGCTACTGAGTGGCTCGACTTTAGAGATTGGAAACCCAAAATGCTCTGAGCTGTAATTCTGTTTATTTGTCGCAAACTGTAAGTCATCACCAGCTGATTATAGGCAGTGAAAGAATAAATGATGAAATTGCATTTCCATAGTGCCTTGCACATCCCTTTCAGAACATCTCAGTCACTTCCCAAACCTATGAAGTACTTTTGAAGTCCAGTCAACATTGTAATATAAGAAACATGGCAGATGATTTGCACAAACAAAAAGATGCAAGGTGTTAATGATCAAACAATTTCCCCTTTGGCTCCTCACACTTCCTCCACACTCAAGGTGCAGCTATGGACACCTGCATGGACCCCAGTAATTCCTGCCTTTTCACTGTCCATGTTCCAATCATTCCCTAGTGATGCTCCACAACTCTTCCTGCTCTACACTGACGACTGTGTTGGTGCTGTTTCATGCACCCATGCTGAGTTCATCAATTTCATCAACTTTGCCTCCAACATCCACCCTGCCCTTAAATTCACTTGGTCCATTTCAGGCACCTCCTTCTCCCCTCTCAAGTTCTCCGTCTCTAACTCTGGAGACAAACTGTCTACCGGCATATTCTATAAACCTACTGATACCCACAGTTATCTTAGCTAAATCTCTTCTCACCCTGTCTCCTATAAAAACACTATTTTATTTTCTCAGTTCCTTCATCTCCAACACATCCAGGACATCTCCCCCTACTTCAAAGAATGGGGTTTCCCTTCCTCCACCATTGATGCTGCCCTCACCTGCATCTCCTCCATTTCCCAGATATCTGCACTCACCCCATCTTCCCATCAACTTAACAGGAATAGTGTTCCTTTTGGCCTCACTTACCACCCCATGAACCTCTGCATCCAATACATCATTCTCCACAATGTCTGCCATCTTCAAAAGGATTCCATCACCAAACACATCTTTACCTCCCTCCAATATCTGCTTTCCACAGTTATTGGTCCCTCTGTGATTCCCTTGTCCATTCATCCCTTCTCACTAATCTCCCTCCTGGCACTTATCCTGGCAAGCGGTATTAAGTGCTACACCTACCCAGTCACACCCTCCCTCACCTCCATTCAGGGCCCCAAACATTTCTTCTAGGTGAGGCAACACTTCACCTGCAAATCTGCTAGAGTCATCTATTGTATCCGATGCTCTTGATGTGGCCTCCTCTACATTGGCGAGACTCTCGTAAATTGGGGGACTGCTTTGCTGAGCACCTCTGCTTCATTCACCAAAAAATTGAACTTCCCGATGGCTAAACATTTTAATTCCACTCCTCATTCTCGTTCTGATGTGTCAGTCCATGGACTCCTCTTCTGCCACGATGAGGCCACTCTCAGTTTGGAGGAGCAACACCTCATACTCCATCTGTTTAGCCTCCAACCTGATGGCATGAACACTGATTTCTTCTTCTAGTAGTAGTTCTTTTTTTTTTAACCCACCCCCTTCCCTCATCTTCTATTCTCCACTCTTACCTCTTCTCACCTACTTATTACCTCCTCCTGGTGTCCTCCTTCCTTCTCTCCCAGGGTCCACTCTCCTCTCCTATAAGATTCTTTCTTCTCCAGCCCTTCAACTTTCCCACCCACCTGGCTTCACCTATTACCTTCTAGCTATCCTCCTTCTCCTCCTCCCACCTTCTTATTCTGTTGTCTTCCCCCTTCCTTTCCAGTCCTGAAGAAGGGTCTCGGCCTGAAACAGCGACTGTTTATTCACTTCTATAGATGCTGCCTGACCTGCTAGGTTCCTCCAGTATTTTGCGTGTATTGCTTTGAACTTAAAGCATCTGCAGAATTCCTTATGTCAATGATCAGATAATCTACCTTAGAAAATCTGGCTGGAGGGTTAATTTTGGATAGGACACTGGTGATAACTTTAAAAGTATCATGGGATCATCTATGTCCACTTGAGAGGCTAGACATGACCTCTGCACAACAGCTCATCCAAAAGAGAGCACCTCTGACAATGCAGCAAATCTTCAGTGCTACACTAGTGCCTAGGTTTTCATGTGCTTAAATCTTTGAGTGAAACTTGACAACAGTGATACTCCAGATCACCTGCTGCCGTGTTGGCCCCTTCTGCTCCCAAAAGGAATTTGTAACTTCATTTCTCCAAGTGCTAGTGCATGGCTCAGCTGTAGAATGATAAACCCTTGCACTTCAAAATGTTCTGTGCTCAATCCAGTTCATTTGACACAAGCTATATGGTGCGATTTCAAAGTTATTTCCAGCACCGCTGCAAAGGAATTAAACAGACTTTCATCCAATTTATGAGAACCTTGCTTTCGCATTCTTTCAAAATATTGTTTAACATATAAACTGGCAAGTTACAGTCCATTGCCATCATTATTCAGGGTGATAAATGCCCATCGGTGTAGCAGGTAGAATCCCATGTCTGTGTACAGTGCTTGATAATGTAATCCTTTCATGCGAAAAATAACAAAATGCCACTTTCTCTCCTACATCTCTATGCTAAAGCAATTTCTGTTTGAGTTGATCAAACTAATTTATCTAGCAAGCTCTGAAAAGAACTGTGTGAGAGAAAAATATTATTAAAAAGGCAAATGAATCAATTTATTGAAAAATGTTAGCAGTATCCTTAAAATAATGTAAGAAGGATTTTTACTTTCCTCTTTATGGTTAATTTCCATTGCCTTCTCTATGCCTGTATGGCTTTTTCTGTGAATTTCGCTTTCTTTCATACATTTCTTACTTTCTCATAATCAACTGTATGTTTTTAATCAATTTTCAAAATGTACTTCTTTCAGAAAAATTCCTAAAATCTATATATACTGTTAAAGTCAGCAGTTTGATAACTAGTAATGTTATTCCATTCATGCACACTAGCAGATCATCAGTTATTTAGAAATTCACAGCTAATAATTCATGCTGTTTCCCATTGAGACCCAACATTTTTTCAAAAACACTAACTGCTGTATCGGTTGCTCCATCTCCTTTCCTCTCTCTCTCTTACTCTCTTTCTGGCACTGTTTCATTTCTTTATCTGCTTCTCTCATTCTGCTTCTCTTACTCCAATTCTCCTTTTTTATTCCCTTTCCTCTTTCTTTCTGTTGTCTGATACTCCCATGCCTCTCTGTGATTGTCTCTAACTTTGTCTCCCTCTCTCTGTTTCTCCCCGTGTTGCCTTTACTCTGACTCTCTCTCTCTCCCTCTATGTATCCATCTCATTGTTTCCCTCTGACCCACTGTTGCTTTCTCCTGTCTCTGCCTTTCTAGGATTATCCCCTAATCCCATCCAACAGAACATTCCAGGATGGGTAGGTTGCAAACTATTATTGCAGCAGGTACCAGGGACAGAAAGTCTCACCTTCTATAGTGAGTTTGTGAGTTCTATCCACTTTCTTTCCCCAACTTTGCATTTGTTAAGCATTTAAACATCCAACACAATAATAGTAAGTTAAGAATGGAAGCAAAAAAGAGGTAAATCAGAATAATTGTGCCTTGAAAGATTTAAGTAGAGGAGCAAAGAGAAGAATGAATTAACTTAGATGAATTCTTTGTGGTAACTATTTCCAATCTGTTCTTCTTTGCAGATAATACAAATTGACAGCAAATACCTAGGCACTCATTCTGTGACCCTGCCGACTTAGAAGGAACCTACCTGGCATGTGTACCATCCGACAGTTACAGTTTTCAACCAAGTACCGAGTTTCACAGTCAATTCTGCAAGCAGTGATGCTGTACGTGTCAAAGAAGTCTGAGTCCATTGGGGTGGATTTGCAGTCACCCCAGGGAGGAGGCAAGTAGATGAGCTGAAAGGAAAAGCAGAAATGTAGAGGATCATTTAGAAAGATGTTCTACAAAATTATGATAGACTTTGTGTGGATTGGATACCTCCAGATTCCAGACAGACAGACATACTTTATTGATCCCGAGGGAAATTGGGTTTCATTACAGCTGCACCAACCAAGAATAGTGAAGAAATATAGCAATATAAAACCATAAATAATTAAATAATAATAAGTTAATCATGCCAGGTGGAAATAAGTCCAGGACCAGCCTATTGGCTCAGGGTGTCTGACACTCCGAGGGAGGAGTTGTAAAGTTTGATGGCCACAGGTAGGAATGACTTCCTATGCCGCTCAGTGTTACATCTCGGTGGAATGAGTCTCTGGCTGAATGTACTCCTGTGCCTAACCAGTACATTATGGAGTGGATGGGAGTCATTGTCCAAGATGGCATGCAACTTTTCATTAAACACTAATATTCCTTTTCATTAAACTCTAATATTCAAGAGCTTTTTGAAGAGGCAGTGGAAAACAGGATTAAAATGTGCAGACCAGTGTTACTTGTGTGTGGGATTTAGGTGGTGCTAAATCACACAGATGGAGAGATTGTAATTTTGAAAAGGGAACTGGACAAATACTTAAGAGGGAAGAACATTCCAGGGCAAGATGAAAGTTGTGTGGGGATGAGATTGACCAGAGAGCTAGCATAGGTTTAATGGATCAAATGGCCTTCTTGCTGTAAGATTTTTTGTTACAGTGAGAAGGACACCAACCAAAAACATTTCTCTTTCAAAGCAACATGACTTATTTAGTTACCATACCTCCTTCAGGTCTGTTTGGAGACAGACCATCTCAAGGGTGCCAATATGGGAATTTGAATTGATCACCTTGATCTGTGTGGAGTGAGGTGCTTTGAGCGCCCAAATGCTGTGCAGGGAGATCTTATAGAAACTGCTCGGGTGAGTCAAACTGAGCTTAACTTGCATGGTTTCGGTTCTTCTTGAACGAATAACCTGTTATCCAGTGCCCAGGTGATCTTGGGGAAAATGTAGCATTGGTTCTTTGGCTTTTGGAGCTTCAGAAAAGTTCAAGGCAATACCATACAACATAAATAGTGGAGGAACAGAGGGATTTTGGAGTCCACATCCATAGATCCCTCAAAGTTACTACGCAACTTGATAGGGTGGTTAAGAAGGCATAAGGGCTTCATTGGTTGGGGGGGATTAAGTTCAAGAGCTGCAAGGTAATGTTGCATCTCTATAAAACCCTGGTTAAACAACACTTGGAGTACAGTGTTCATTTCTGGTTGGCTCATTATGTGGAAACATTAGAGAGGGTGCAAAGAAGACTTATCAGGATGCTGTCTGGACTAGAGGGCATGCCTTATAAGGAAAGGCTGAACAAGCTAGGGTGTTTCTCTTTGGAGCAAAGGAGGATGATGGGAGACTTAATTGAGGTGTACAAGATGATAAGAAAAATACATAAATAGAGTGGACAGCCAGCATCTTTTTCCCAGGGCAGCAATAGCTAAAGAGAGGAGACTGGAGGAAAATATAGGGGGGATGTCAGAGGTAGTTTTTTTTACACGGTGATTGGTCAGTGTATGGAAGGTACTACTGTGGGTGGTGCTCGAGGCTGATACATAGAGGACATTTGAGAGACTCTCAGTTAGGAACATGGATGAAAGAAAAACATAGGGTTATGAGCAGTGTGGGGGGGATTGCACTAAAATGATCAGAGTAGGTTAAGGGGTTGGCACAACATTGTGGGCTGAAGGGCCTGTACTGCTCTATGCTCTATTAACAGCTGAGCAGGTGAACTGTTTTTGATTAATTGTGTGGTGCTTCCAGTTACAGCATCAGTGTGACATTTGTACTGGAATGCAGAGAGCACACTCACATATATAATATACTGCGATGGTCTAGAGGTATTCAAAGTCAGTAAGTGCTTCATAGCTCAGATGAAACTGAAGTTTGTCCTTGGTTGTTTGCACACAATATGCAAAATAGCATCTGTGTGATTTGGTTCCATTATAGGCAAGTGGAACAGAATCATTGTTGAACGATACAGCATGTAAAGAGATCATTTGGCCCATCGTGTTGTAGGCAATTCTTTTGAAAGCCATCCAATTAGTTCCACTCCCCCGCTCTATCCCCATAGCCTTGTAAATGTTTCCTTTTGAATTATAGATGCCGTTCCTCTTTTAAAGTTGCAAACTAAATCTGCTTCCTCTGCATTTGTGCTCCAGGTCACAACAACATTCATCTTTCTAAGTATTCCATTTGCCTTTCCTCTGGTCATAAATCTGTATTTGCTGGTTAGCAGACCCACCACCACTGAAAACAGTTTCTCCTTATTTACACTATCAAAGTCTTTCCTAACACTGAAAACTTCTACCCACTTCCCCTCCACTAACCTATTAAAACGTCTTTTAACTTCTCTAGTTCAAAGAGAACAATCCCAGATGCTTTGGCTTTTCCATGTAACAGATGTGGCTTACCTTTGGTGTTAATCAGCTGAAAGTCCTCTCATTTATGGTGCCCAGAATTAGGCAAAAGAGTCTTGCTGGGACTCAGTCAGTGATTTATAAAAAATTAGCAGATCTTACAACTTACATTCTATTTTTCCCTGCACCCCATTTAACATTGCATAAATAACTGTTTGCATGCTTCCTTTCAATCTTTCTTTCAAGATCTATCAGCTCTCTGGATGCATTTCGATTTTCCTGATCTGCCTATTTCCCCAGTCTATCTAGCTCTTCTTTTTACCCCTTTATCAGTACTTATTATTTTTCTACATTTTCCAAAGTGTATCGTATCTGTCCCGTACAATGCAAAGGCAGGAAACACTGGCAAAGCTCAAAGCAATTCGATCACCATTTCTGGAGAGAGAAATAGAATTAATGTTTCAGCTCAATGGCCTTTCATCAGAATTCCAATATGATACAAGCAATGAAAGTTAAGAGATGTTTTGGCACATTGGGTGAAGTATATTTTCCTAAAGGGTAACATTTACAAATTAAATATATAAATATCATAACTAACAATAAAAAGGAAACCCTGGAAATTTTCATCTTAGTATCAACAGTGGTAAATGCGTGAAACAGATAAGCAGAAAGGCCAGTGGAAGAAGAAACCTTATTGGGGTTTAAGAAGGAATTAAACTAATGGGATTTGGGATTATTGGGAATGTCAGTGCCAATTATCTTTCATTTTGATGAGTGAACATCCTTTCCACCCTCCCAAAGGCCAAATCTCAGAATGAAACTCTTTGAGAGGTTTGATGCACGTGCACTGATTGCCTTGACAGGTTCATTAAAGATAAAGAGCAGAAAATGGTAGTGGCATGCAGGAGGTGAGTCAAAAAACCTTGGTTCACAGTTCAGGTGGGGAGCATTGGAAAGGTCACAAGTGAAACCCTGACAGATGTGCGTGGTGCTCCATGTTGGAGTTACATCTCATGAGCAAAAGCATTTTGTCCAGGGGAAAGCTAATGTGTTTATGTTGCCGAAGTTCAGTGCTTTCACTGACAACAGCTTGAGCTGGAGCACACAGAAGTGACTTAGTACAAAGCTCTTTGAGTTTTCAAATTAAGTAGCCAATACCAACGAGAATCATAGTGTGATCTTGGTTCCTCATACCCGCTGTTCTTGACAGGACACAAATGTTTGAAATCCAGGTGGCACTCCAAAACCCAGCTGGTCAATAAATGGTGGTTCATTCTGACCGTGGATCTGAACCTTTATACCAGCTTCAAAGGAGGTTTCATCTGTGTGAAGAAACAGATAAACATTAACACCACATTAGTAAGCTCCTGAGCTGTCATCGACACCCACTAAAGCTAATGGCAACAAACCAGCTGCTAGAAGAATTTAGCTGGTTAAGCAGTGCCTGTGGGAGGAAAGGGATTGTTACTGTTTCATCTACTGAGTGGAGAGGGAAGATACCTAGGATAAAGAAGAGGGCACAGTACGGTAGGTGCCAGTAGGTGATTGGTGGATCATGGAGAGGTGAAGGATTATGGGCAGATTTATGGGTAGAGAAGGGGTGGAGTTGGGAGACAGAGGCAGGTGGATGATATGTGGAAGTAGACTGAGAAAAGGCAGATGGAAACAGATTGGGTGCGGGGGGGCGGGGTGTTGTGATGGAAAATAACTGGTTCTTTGAGTCTCAACAATAGAGGTCTGGACACACACAGTTTTAATAATAAGGAATTTATTTACAAGGGGAAGTCGGGTCAACACAAGCAACTACAATACACAGAAAGTGGTGTGGGGACAGGGTACAGTGACACATACAAAGAACAAGGGAAACGCACTACGACAGCTATCCCCCTTGACCTTGGATAGCTGCGGCTCCCTTACCAGGACAAATGATAGACCTTCCCAAGCATAAATCAATGCACTTACCTTCAATGAGGTGGTCTGTAAGAGAGACTGAGCCAGGGACAAGTCTCACTTTTTATAGCATGGGGCTGGGCGAGATAATCCAATTAAGGTGACCAATAATTTAGCTGTGCATTGATTAGTTGGGAGGGACCAAATGTTGATTGGCGTGTGGTGTGTCCTCCAACCAGCCAGGTGGCAGTGCGTCTGTCACGTGGCCGGTATCTCTGGATACAGGGGGGCTGTGAAAGGGGAGATAGCTAGGACTGCAATACGCGGGAAAATAAACACTAGGGCTGGAATCTGATCATGTGATGGATATTCACTTTCCTGGGTCCGAGAGGCTTATTACCAACCTCAGCTTTCTAGCACAGTGGCATGACCTTTCTAAAGGATCAACGTTGTTTGTGACAAAGTTAAACTTCTAACCAATATTTCTTGCTCAGCTTCTTGTCGTAAACAAGTAAACAGTGAGATCTTGTAGGCCCATGTTTAATTAACATAAAACAATGGTGTTATGTTAACTGGGCTGCTTCAAGCCAGACAACACTGGCTAAGTTATTAGCACCATTGTGACTGAGTTCAAGGAAGCTTGTAGACCAGACTGATATTGTCACTTAGCACATCAAACATGGGGAGTCAGCAGGAGACGCTCATGGAGTGAGCACTGTTTCAGATTCGCTCCATAACCTTTACTTTTTTTAACCTATGATCACCCTTATTTAACTTATTTTTACCTACACCAAAAGATTCTTGTTACTTTTTTGGACTTATCTTTAAGAGTTTATTGTGAATTTTTGAAGAAAGGAATACAGAAATGGCTCTTAGATCTAAAGGGCGAGAACACGGGAAGGATTTTAACGGTAACGGGAAGAAGAAGACGACTGATCCCAAGGGCACTGAATTGACTTATGAAATGTTATTGGAGGTTTTAAATCAAAAATTTGAAAAACAACGACAAATTTTTAAACAAGATATAAAGGCTTTTCAAGATTATATGGATAAGACGGATTCAGTAGTTAACCAGCAGCAAGTTCTAATTGCAACTCTGCAAGAAGACGCTCGGAAGCAAGATTTGATAATTGAAAAATTGGAGCAGAACTTACTTTCGACGATTAAACAGGTGGAAACACTTAAAGCCAAGAGTGTCGACTTTGAGAATTGGTCCAGAAGACAGAACCTACACATACTTGGTCTCTCGGAAGGTATTGAACAAGGGGACCCCTCGAAGTACTTTGTTCAACTTTTAAAGGATGCGTTCCCTTCTGTATTCCCAGACAGTCCTCCGTTACTCGATCGCGCTCACAGAATTATGCATCGATCACCAAGTGCTTCAGCTAAACCACCAGTTGTAATTGTCCGATTTCACTATGTGCATGTTAAAGAGCAACTTATTCGTGTGGCTCGGCGTGTAGGGATGGTCAAATTTCAAGATCACAATTTTCGTTTAGTAGAAGACTTTAGTCCAGAAGTAATGAAGGCAAGGCTTCTTTTTAAACCCCTGATGTCTGAATGTTATGAGAAAAATCTAAAACCTGCGCTCTTATACCCAGCTAAGTTCAGAATATCGCCTCCGAATGCACCAAGGCGAGTTTTCCTTTCTACATCTGAAGCGAGAAGCTTTCTGGATGAGAACTTCCCTACTGCTATGGACACTCATTCCAAATAAATGAGTGATTTTGATCGTGCAAGATGGTTTTTATTTCCAAAACCAGATTTTGTTTCTGGCTATTGGTGTAGGTTTACTCTATATTTTATACACTAGTTAAAGTTTTTTTTTCTCGACATGCTAATCTTTTTATTTTACTTACTTCAACCACTGTACTTTATCTTTGGTCATTATTATTAATCCTTCGAAGGTGAATTTTTTTTTTACTAAGATGGCGGTTTCTTCCCTAAAATATTTTTGGGGATTTTTTTATTTTGCCATTTTATTTTCTCTCGTCTTCTTCCTATAATGCATCTCTTATCATAGTTTACATTTTTTTTAGTTTGTTTGGGTTTTAACCTGATTTATAAGTTACTAGTGATTATACTCTTTTTGTTTTTTTTACTACCAATTATATTAAGTGGTTTGGTTTTTGTATAGTGATTATTATTTCTTTAGAGTTTGGGTGGATTTTTTTTTAATCCTTTATATACGGAGTTGTCTTCTGCTGATATGGGGGTAGATTTAGTTTCATCTTTTCTTTTTCCCAGCCTATCCCTTGCTGGGGTAGTCTTGTTTTTTCCTCTTGGGTGGGGGGTGGGAGGTCTTTTTCTAAATCTTATGTTTCTTTTATCGTTTTTTTTTAGTTTTTTCATTTGGGCTGATTTTAAACTACAAAAATGTCCGCGATGTCGTCACTTCCGGGTCCTCCCCTTATTTTTGTTCCTCTTCCGGGTGCATGAGTTCATAAGTTGTTAACCCTTTATATACCAAAGGGTTGATTTCAGAAATATGGCTCAGACCATTAATTTTGTCTCTTGGAATACTAATGGCTTAAACCATCCGATCAAACGGAAAAAGATTTTCAAAGTATTCCAAAGACTTAATGCTCATATTATTTTTGCACAAGAAACTCATGTGAGGAAAGAGGATAATTATTGCTTTTTTAGGTTTTGGAGGGGTCAACAGTATCATTCGAATTCGAATGCCAAAGTAAAGGGAGTTCCAATTTTTATTGACTCCTCTATTGCATTTGTCCAACATGATATCTTTTCGGATCTGAATGGTAGATTTTTGTTAATTACTGGTTTACTTTTTAACAAAAAGGTTGCTATGGTTAATGTTTATGCTCCAAATGTGGATTGTCCCGATTTTTTTAAGTCCTTATTTACTTCTCTACCTAATCTAAATGAATATAATAATGGGTGGTGACTTTAATTGTTGTTTAAATCCTTTGATGGACAAATCTATATCTACTCAGACTTTACCTAATAAGTCGGCCACTTGTATTAACTCTTTTTTGACTGATAATGGAATTTTTGATATTTGGAGATTTCGGCATTCTAAGGACAAAGAGTTTTCATTTTTCTCACATGTTTATCACTCCTACTCGAGAATTGATTATTTTGTTATTGACTCTTGTTTTATTCCATTGGTAATTGGTTGTAATTATGATATTATAGCCATCTCTGACCATGCTCCATTAAAACTTTCTATTAAATTTACGGATACAGCTTCTAGTGCTAGACAATGGTGATTTGATTCTACCTTACTGCAAGATCCGGATTTTATTAAATTTATGAAGGAACAGATCGATTTCTTCTTTTCAACTAATTCCACAGATGATATTTCTTGCGGAACACTTTGGGACACTTTTAAAGCATATATACGTGGACAGATTATCTCCTACTCTGTTGGTCTGAGAAAACGCATCAAGAAGGAAACTCTTTTGTTGGTTGATAAAATTAAAGAGATTGACAAGAAATATTCGATTACTCCTAGTAAGGAGCTTTACAAACAAAGGGTTGAACTTCAAACGGAACATAGCTTATTACTTACATCTTCGATTGAAAATCAATTAATGAAAACCAGATCTGATTTTTATATACATAGTGATAAATCGGGTAAACTGTTAGCTAGTCAATTGAAGAATGCTTTGGTTAAACGTCAAATTACTAAGATCCGTCAGCAGAATGGGGATCTGACAGTTAACCATGATGAGATAAATAAATCATTTCAAGATTTTTATACCTCCCTGTATCATTCCGAATTCCCTCATGATCGTAATACCATGTGTGATTTTCTTGGGAAATTGAATTTTCCAAAATTATCATCAGATGATCTTTCAATATTAGAAACTCCTATTACGGATGCAGAAATTAAAGGGGTTATTTCCTCTATGAATTCTGGGAAAGCACCAGGTCCAGATGGGTATACAGTAGAATTTTTTAAATGTTTTTCCGCTACTCTTTCTCCTTGGTTATGCAGGGTTTTTGAAGAAGCAATTAGATTGGGCAATTTGCCACAATCTTTTTATAGAGCTTCCATTTCTTTAATATTGAAGAAAGATAAAGACCCTACTGCCTGTGCATCCTATAGACCAATATCTTTATTGAATGTAGATTCCAAGATCTTTTCCAAGTTACTGGCATCCAGGCTGGAGAAGGTATTACCCCAAATTATTTCGGAAGATCAAACCGGTTTTATTAAAAATCGCTATTCTTTTTTCAATGTTAGGAGATTATTGAATATTGTTTATACTCCTTCACATAGCACTTCAGAATGTGTCATTTCATTAGATGCAGAGAAAGCATTTGATAAAGTTGAATGGCCATACTTATTTAATGTGCTTGAGAAGTTTAATTTTAGTCCGACATTCATTTCCTGGATTAAATTGATATATCATACTCCAGTAGCCTCGGTGCTTACTAACAATCAAAGATCTCCCTTTTTTCGTTTATTTCGGGGTACTAGACAAGGCTGTCCTCTTAGTCCATTATTATTTGATATTGCTTTAGAACCCTTGGCAATTGCTATCAGAGAATCACAGAACATTTTTGGCATTAATCATGGGACAGATATACATAAGTTATCATTATATGCAGATGATTTATTATTATTTATTTCTGATCCTGAAAAATCCATTCCTGCAGTTTTATCATTGTTGGCTCAATTTAGTGATTTTTCCGGGTATAAATTAAATCTTAATAAGAGTGAATTGTTTCCTTTAAATAGACAGGTTCCAATTTATGGAAATTTACCTTTTAAATTAGTTAATGACTCTTATTTATTTAGGGATTAAAATCACAAAAAACTATAAAGACTTGTTTAAGGTTAATTTTTTACCCTTAATCGATCAGATTAAATGTTTGTTTACTAAGTGGTCACCACTATCTTTATCTCTGATAGGTCAGATTAATGCTATTAAGATGGTTATTTTACCCAAGTTTTTATATATAGTTCAAGCAGTACCTATTTTTATTCCGAAATCTTTCTTTGCTAATGTTGATTCAAAAATTTCCTCATATATATGGCAGAATAAAAATCCTAGGTTAGGTAAAATTTATTTACAGAAGGCAAGGAAGGAAGGTGGATTGGCATTGCCTAATTTTAGATTTTATTATTGGGCAGTTAATATCCGATATTTGATATGTTGGTTAAAGGATTGGGATATATCTTTTAGCCCTCATTGGGTGAACCTGGAAATTAAATCTGTACAAGGATTTGCATTGGGTTCTATTTTAGGGACTTCTCTTCCCTTTGCTCTTTCTAAATTGCCGAAACGAATTGATAACCCGATAGTTAAACATACTTTACGTATATGGTTTCAATTTTGGAAATTTTTTGGGTTGACTCAGTTTGTTTTAAATATTCCTATTGTATCCAATTGCTTTTTTTTATCCTTCTATTATAGACCAAGCTTATTCAGCTTGGAAGACTAAAGGATTACTACGATTTTCCGATTTATTTTTGGATAATTGTTTTATGTCTTTTGAGCAATTATCTAATAAATATAATTTGCCTAGATTTCATTTTTTTAGATATTTACAGATTAGGAATTTCTTAAATACTATACTTCCTACTTTTCCAAATTTTGTGTCTTCAGGTATTTTGGAGAATTTGTTTGAACTAAATCCTTTTCAGAAAGGGCTAATATCAAAACTTTACAATATAATTATGAAGATACATTCAGAGCCCTTTCATAAGACTAAAAATGATTGGGAAAGAGAACTTAACCTTATTATCCCTATTGAGAATTGGGATAAAATTCTTCAATTAGTTAATACATCATCTATATGTGCTAAACATTCATTGATACAGTTTAAAGTTGTGCACAGGGCTCATATGTCCAAGGATAAATTGGCTCATTTTTATTCCTATATAAATCCTATTTGTGACAGATGTCATTCTGAGATAGCGTCTTTAACTAATATGTTCTGGTCGTGTCCGCTTTTGAAAAAATATTGGAAAGATATTTTTGATATTATTTCTGCGGTATTGAACATTGATTTACAACCTCATCCTATTACTGCAATTTTTGGTTTACCAATGATGGACTCACTCCATTTATCCTCTTCCGCTTGTCGAATGATTGCATTTCTTACATTAATGGCTAGAAGATCTATTTTGTTGAATTGGAAAGAAATTAATCCTCCTACCGTATTTCATTGGTTTTCTCAAACTATGTTATGTCTAAATTTAGAAAAAATTAGAAGTGTTGTATTTGATACTTCTATTAAATTTGAAAAGATATGGAGACCATTTATTCAATATTTTCATATGATCTAATATGACCCTGTTCCAAGCCTATTTGTTTTTCCAGTTTCGATTTTATATATGTTGAGAGGATCGGAGTTGACGACACTGATGATTTTGTATTTTTGTGAGATATTATAAACAGCCCTTTTTTTCCATTTTTTCTTTTTTCTCTTTTTTCTTTTTTTGTTTTTTCTTTATTAGTTATTAGATTAGTTTTCTTTTGTATAATTTTTTTTTCTTTTTCTTTTTCTGTTTTTTTTAATATATACTATGATATACCTAGGTTTGCCTTGTTTATTTGTATATTGTATCGTTCATGATTTGGGAATACTCATTTATACTGTAATCATTGCTTATGTATTCTTTCATGTTGAGTCAAAATGTGTATGTTTGTAATCCCATTATCTTTGTATTAATTTTATTTTGTTGATATTAATAACAATAATAAAAAGATTGAGAAAGAAAAGAAAGCACATCAAACATGGTCACAGGTTTAGTTGGTCAGGATATTTGTGTACTCAGAGAGTCAGCTCTCAAAACATTAGTTTTGGGTGTCTAGGATCTCAATCCCCAGAAGATTTTAGACCATCTGTGTGAATTATTTTATCTCAGCAAAAGTATCTGAAAAACATCACATGCAGATAATGTCAACTAGTAGCAACCAGTATAAATATTGGAAAGCATTGGGGATTGTTGGGAATGACAAGGAGAATGACGGGAAGATGGGTGACAGAAAGAAGAACTAGAATTCATTCCTCAACTTCCAGTTTCTGCAACTCGTTGTTAGGTTCTTTTAGTTCATCAGAATTTGGAAATCTTTTGTAGTTTATGTATCTTTTGTAATCCAGAAATCTTTTATTAAATCAGAAATCCTTTGTGAGTGTTAAATGTGTTAGGAATTGTTTGTCTAAAATTAAATATGTATCATTAAAAATAAAATAAACTGTGTTTAAACTCCTTTGTTAGCTGTAAGTATCTCCTCCTCCGTAGGGAGGGAGGAGCAACCACTCAAGCAGTGGGTATTGGCAACTAGACTGCTCTGCAGAGAATCGACAGAGAAGTAAGCTAGTCTTTGAAAACTAGGTTGATACCTCCCTGTACTGAGGGTACCCGTAGATACCAATGTTGGATAGGGTATCAAATCTTATTTGAATTTAGGGCTTTGCAGATAGTGAACCCAATAACTAAGGAAGGTGATAATGGACCCATTAGGGGAAACCTGGAGGATTAGGGCCATTTCCTCATCAGATAATTCTTAATACTTGCATCATTTACAATGGTATCATTCAAAAACTAAACCCACACACTCAGTGCCAGCATTGCACAGAAAATATTGCAGGTACTGCGCAGTGATCAAAAGATTCCACTTCACGTTGCCAGAAGCAACCATTTTGGCTGGTACATGTGAGAATGGGGATCCAGAAAAGAAAATACTTGATCCAGCCTGATACTAGAATTGCTGAGGTCTTTCATCTATATTCTCTCAGGTTCTATTTCTCCTCATGACACCCAATGGGAACCATCATTATGCTTTCAACAGATCAACACCCGAAGTACACTTCTCTCAGTGGTTGCTAGGTAACTGACTACTTTGTCCATTTTGTATGGAGCTATAGCTCCCTGTTTTTTGAGCGCACACAGTTAGACCAGGTTTCAGTCACAATCTATACATAGAAAACAATTTGATACATTATGTGATGTAACGTAAGAAACATAAAATACTATAAAGTGGATATCACAATATTTTCTATGGAATACAACCCAGCTGAGTCACGCATGGGATCTTGAGTTACCGACAAGGTCAGCATCTGCTGCCCATTCCTAATTACCCTTGAGAAGGTGGAGGTCAGCTGCCTTTTTCAACTGTTGGATTAATTTTATGTTTCCTTGACTGCAGACACGGACTATGTATACCTTATTATACAGTATGTATATTTGTAATTTTTCCATCTTATAGTCAAGTATAATATACAATATATTTATCAGTTTTATTTCACTTTTTTTTAACATGTTACACAGTAGAAATAATACATTTTCCATTGAGCCCATTGGGATTAAAGGGATTAGGAAATATACATGCACTTGCACTCTGGCTCCAGCCACAAACCCGCCAAAGTTCTCGACCCCCAACCCTTGACTCTAGCCATAAATTCTGAACCAATGAGTGAGCCAGATGCCAGACAATCCGCATTCCTGAACTTTCAAATGCTGAATTATTGAAGTTTATTGTATTCTGAGAAATATCTCTAACTACATTATACAAGGGTTGAAACCATGTTTTATGGTATCATGGACTGTCGGGCTGTTCCAGGTCAGTGGGTTCCATGATTGGATTGATGGTACAAGGGCTTGTCAGTCAGATGGCCCAGAGTTCGAACCTTAAAATATCATACAGAGGGAATTCATATTCACATTAATGTGATTACTACAAATATTGGAATATTTATATTGGTAAATAATATATAAATGCAGTTTATACACTGCAGTTCATCATATAATACACTGTATAATTTATGAAAACAATATCCAGAGTGTATTTATTTCTTGTTAATCCTCTAGGTCTCAAACATTCTGAGTAGACTACAGCACTGTTAGGTTATCCTTCAATGCCATGCTCATTATTCTTTCCCAAGGTCACATAACTTATAATTTGTGTCCTCCAGCAACAAGGTAAAAAAAAATAACAAAAAGCTAACAGTAGGTTTAAGGTAGAAGCTCCATCCTGGGATTCTTTTTAATGAGGTACAAGTTGTGATGGCCTCCACTAAATACTAGAGTATGGGTCAGCCCTTGAGCTTGCTGGCTGCCTGTCATACTCCTAATTATTTGGTGAGGAGTACAACAAGCAGCCAATACTCCTGCATCCATTTAGCACCATTGATCCAAGGTGGAATCCTGTTACTTTCAGAACCTTTGCTCTGACAGTTTGTGCCATACAGTGACCACTCAATTGAACAACTGTCTGCTAAAGACACAAGAGACTGCAGATACCAGAGCTTGGAACAAAAAACAAATTCTGAAGAAACATAGTGGGTCAGGCAGCATCTGTGGGGGCAGAGGGATGATCAATGTTTCAGGTTGGGACCCTGCATCAGGACCAATGGTTCTATTGTCCTGATGCAGGGTCCCAACCTGAAACATTGATCATCCCTCTGCCCCCACAGATGCTGCCTGATCCACCGAGCTCCTCCAGAATTTGTTTTGTTTCTACAATTTGATTTTTACCTTTATTAATTAAGAAAGGCATAGGGTAATCTTTGGTAAGGAGGAATCTGAAGTTGCACTGTCAGCTCTGCACAGATTTTCTGCAAAGATATGAAATAACAACTTTAATATTGCAAAAACCCTCAATTTGATGGCAAGCCATATGAGGAGATATTAGGACCAGTGACTGTGTCAAAAAAGTAGATTTGGAGGAGTGAATAGAGGAAGAGAGGTTTAAGCTGGGAATTCCAGAACTCGGACTCCATAGCAAAGAAAGCCCAGCAGCGTCTCTACTTTCTGCGAAGGCTGTGGAAAGTCCATCTCCCACCCCCCATCCTCATCACATTCTACAGGGGTTGTATTGAGAGCATCCTGAGCAGCTGCATCACTGCCTGGTTCGGAAATTGCACCATTTTGGATTGCAAGACCCTGCAGCGGATATTGAGGTCAGCTGAGAAGATCATCGGAGTCTCTCTTCCCGCCATCACAGACATTTACACTACACACTGCATCCACAAAGCAAACAGCATTATGAAGGACCCCACACACCCCTCATACAAACTCTTCTCCCTCCTGTTGTCTGGGAAAAGGCACCGAAGCATTTGGGCTCTCACGACCAGACTGTGTAACAGTTTCTTCCCCCAAGCTATCAGACTCCTCAATACCCAGAGCCTGGACTGACACCTTGCCCTATTGTCCTGTTTATTATTTATTGTAATGCCTGCACTTTTTTGTGCACTTTATGCAGTCCTGGGTAGGTCTGTGGTCTAGTGTAGTTGTTGTTTTTTTTCTGTGTGTTGTTTTTTACGTAGTTCAGTCTAGTTTTTGTACTGTGTCATGTAACACCAT
Source organism: Hemitrygon akajei (assembly GCF_048418815.1). NCBI lineage: Eukaryota > Metazoa > Chordata > Chondrichthyes > Myliobatiformes > Dasyatidae > Hemitrygon > Hemitrygon akajei. The sequence continues at coordinate 19,927,075 of NC_133141.1, read as the reverse complement.
GGTCCTGAAAAATGTTGTCTCATTTTTACTATGTACTGTACTAGCAGTTATGGTCAAAATGACAATAAAAGTGACTTGACTTGACTTGAGATTAAGGCAAAGATATCAATGGTGGAGCATTTAAATTCAAGGATGATCAAAAGGGCAGAAACTTGGTGGACGAGGGAGTATTAAAGTATGAATATAAGTCACGAGCCTGGGCCTTACCCAACAGTGGAACATAAATGCAACTTCGTTCAGGTGGCTGTTCTTCACTGGGACTCACCATATCATCAATAAAATGCCAGCTTTCATTCCATCACTGCCTAGCCACCATGGAACTGAGCTCTGCACCACAGGCATCGAATATGCAGGCACATAGTTCCTTTGTCGCAAATCTCAGAACAGGATGCAGCCAACTATATAACTGCTGACTGAGCATTGACTTTACTGGCAGAATTAGATTATTCATTTATTTAGTCACAACTGGCATCTGAAATCCGACGACAACCTTGATAGCCCATAATTTTTGAGCTAAGAAAGGAAGCATTGATTAAGGTTGAATCAACCTCGAAAAGGATTACAAGCTATTTTTGGTCAGGCTTTCTGAGCATTTCAGCTGAAATTATGACTCAACGTAAACTCAAGTTCTGATTTCCCATTCTGAGAATGTCCTGCCGTCATCCCCTGGAATTTCACCCAGCTATGGGAAAATGCTGGCACCAAGGATGGAACCATAAAAACACAGTAAATAGGCACCAGATTCAAGACCCAAACACAGCCAGCTTTGGCATTCCTGGAAGATACTGGAGTGCCATCAACTGTATCAGAACATCAACTGGTTGACACCGCATCAATGCACGATCAAAGACATGTAACTTAAATTTTCAACCAATTTAGTGAAGCAAGTGGAGTCTGCAATCCCTCAGAGTAGCAGCAGACCACTAATTGCCTCTGGTGTGGAGAATTAAATGATGGTGCTTTGCTCCTGAGCATAATGCCAATGAAAGGAGTGGAGAGAGTCATAGATTCTGGCAATTGTACAACACAAAAGCAGGCCAACCAAGTCTACTCTCATCATCAAATACAAAGCTATACTGGTCCCAGTTCATAACACTTGGTCCCTACCCTTCCATACATTGACAATTCAAGTGCTCACCTGAATACTTCTTAATTATTCTGAGGGTCTTTGCCTCCACCTCTCCCTCAGGCAGTATGTTCCAGATTCCACCCACCTCTCTGGGGGAAAATGTTTTACTTCAAGTCCCCTCTAAACCCCACACCCAATGAATGCCCTGTAGCTATGAGAAGTTTCCTACTATCTGCCCTATCTATGCCCTTCATAATTGTGCATACCTCTGGGAGGTCTCCCTTCAGCATCTCTGCAACAAGGAAACCACGCCCAACCCCTCCAGTCTCTCCTCATAACTGAAAAACTCCATCCCAGGCAGTGTCCTGGTGAATCTCTTCTGCTCCCTCTCCAATGCAGTCACATCCTTTCTACAGTGCAGCAGATACTTGGATGGATTTTTCAATCTATCTGTTACCTTTTTATATCCCACCATTAAGTGCAAAATAAACTTTATTGGAATCTTCTGCGATTTGCTGAGTGGGAACAACATACATTTACAGTCAGGAGTGCACCAGATCCCAGATATGACGGATACTTTCCAAATCCACATAACTCCTGGCTTCTGGAACTGAGAAATTGGTTCCACTCACAAGGCTCTACTTTCAATTCCCCCATCAGAGAAAGTCTGTATTTTGGGAGGAAGCTAAGTGAAGGGAGCTCACACCAAATGTTTGCTCAGTGGTTCTCTGCAGGGAATTTTAACTTCATGTGTCCACTGGACAGTTGATGCTTCGGGTCGAGGCCCTTCAGCAGGACTGGAGAAAAAAAAGATGAGGAGTCATAGTTAGAAGGTGGGGGGAGGGAGAAACACAAAGTGATAGGTGAAACCGGGAGTGCAGAGGGATGAAGTAAAGAGCTGGGAAATTGATTGGTGAAAGAGATACAGGGCTGGAGAAGGGGGAGTCTGATAGGAGAGGACAGAAGGCCATGGAAGAAAGAAAAAGGGGTAGGAGCACCAGAGGGAGGTGATGGGCAGGCAAGGAGATGAGGTGAGAGAGGGAAAATGGAATGGGGAATAGAGAAGGTGGGGGGCATCACTGGAAGTTCAAGAAATCAAAATTCGTGCCATCAGGTTGGATGCTACCCCGACTGAATACAAGATGTTGCTCCTCCAACCTGAGTGTGGCCTCATCGTGACAGTAGACAAGACCATGGATGGACATGTCAGAATGGGAATGGTAAGTGAAATTAAAATGGGTGGCCACTGGGAGATTCCACCTTTTCTGGTGCCGAGCGAAGCAATCTCCCAGTCTACGTCAGGTCTCACTGATGTACAGGAGGCCACACCGGGAGCACCAGACACAGTAAATGACCCCAACAGACTCACAGGTGAAGTGTCACCTCACCTGGAAGGACTGTTTGGGGCCCTAAATGGTAGTGAGGGAGGAGGTGTAGGGGCAGGTGTAGCACTTGTTTTCCTTACAAGGATAAATGCCAGGAGGGAGATCAGTGAGGAGGGATGAATGGACAAGGGAGTCGCACAGGGAGCCATCTCTGCAGAAAGCAGAAAGTAGTGGGGGGGGGGGAGATGTGCTTGGTGGTGGGATCCCACTGGAGATGGTGGAAGTTATGGAGAATTATATGTTGGACCTGGAGGCTGGTGGGGTGGTAGGTGAGGACAAGGGGAACCCTATGTGGGGTGGTGGGAGGATAGGATGAGAGCAGACATGCGTGAAATGGAAGAGATCAAAGTTCTTGCATCACCTGTAAGGCATAAGTCAGGAGTGTGATGGGACACTCACCCCTTGCCTGGATGATGCAGCTCTAACAGAACTCAGAAGCTCAACGCCATCCAGGACCAGGCAGCCCATCCACCACCTGAGCATTTATTCTCTCTACCATCAGTACAAGCAGTGAGTACCATTTATGAAATGCATTGCAGTTACTTACTCAGTCCACTCCAACAGTCCTCCCAGACACACAACTTACCTTTACCATCAAGAAAGAAAAGGGCAGGAGCAAATTGGAACACTACCACCTGCAGGTTCCTCTCTCAGTCACACACAATCCTGATTTGAAAATTATATCACTGTTCCTTCAACAAAGCTGGGTCAAAATCCTGGAACCACTCTCAACAGTACTGTGGGAGCAGCTTCACCACAACTGCAGCAGTTCATGAAGGTGGCTCACCCATACCTTCTCAAGGGCAAATAGTGATGGGCAATAAAGGGTGACCTTGCCAGTGACATTCAAATCCCAAAAATGAATATTAAATAAAAGCTGAAGGCAACAGCTGTGACTTATAACACAGTGGAAAGGCTGCCTGCAGAGAAATTGAATTTATCACAGAGAATATACATTCTTAGTGCAGCAAGAGTACCTGTAAGTGTTCTTGGTATGAGAGCCTAAGAGAATTTGGTGAGTTTATTTGCTGCTATAGTGGGACTATGCTAGACCACTTTGCATTGACAGCTGTCAAAGTCAAAGTTAAGTCAAAGACAATGTAAATTTATTATCAAAGTAGCTACAGTACATGTCACCTTGAGATTCATTTTCTTGCAGACTTTTACAGGAAAATAAAGAAATAGAATATAATTGATGAAAAACTATACGTAGACAAAGACTAACAAACAACTAATGTGCAAAAGAAGACAAATCGTGCAAATACAAAATAAATAAATAAATTCACGAGTTGTAGGGTCCTAGAAAGTGAGTTGGTAGGATATAGAATCAGTTCAGAGTTGAGGTGAGTGAAGCTATCTACGCTGGTTCAGGACCTTGATGGTTGAAAGGTAATAATTGTTCCTGAACCTGGTGGTGTGGAACCTAAGGCTCCTGCATCTCTTATATGATGGTTGTAGTGAAAGGAATGCATGGTGGGGATCCTTGATAATGGATGCTGCTTTCTTGTGGCAGTGCTCCTTGCAGATGCGTTCAATGGTTGGAAGGCCTTTACCTGTGATGGACTGGGCTATATTCACCACTGTCTGTAGACATTTCCTTTTGTGAGCAATGATATGTCCAAAGCAGGCTGTGATATGCAAAAGTTGGTGCAGTCTTTCATTGATTCTGTTATGGTTATTATTCTATTATGGATTTCCTGACTATGCCCACAAGAAAATGAACCTCAGGGTTGTATATGGTGACATATATATACTTTGATAATAAAGTTAGTTTGAACTTTTGATGCAGTCAGAATCCCAATCAAATTCTGGCACAGGTCTTGTGCTAAGTAGGAGGAGATTTCAGTTGGTGTAAGGATGAAAATTGTCACCACAATGTACTGAGGAGCCTCCAGTACTGTATATTATTCAGTACAAGAGATGAGAAATGCAGATAGAGTATTAGTGAGACTTAAATATCGAATCTTGCCTTTAGAGGCACCTACACAACAATAGACTTGCCGACAGCAAGTCCATTGCAATTTTTGTAGAAAATTGGACTGCAAAAAGATTAAACTGGTCATTAATCTTTAAAAGCAGATGCAAGTTAACAATGTTTACACCAATCAAAAATATTGGTATAACTGTAGACAACAGTTGGAAGAGGGTAGGGTGGGAGTCACATCAGAATTTCACATATAAATAAGGCAAAAACAAATTATGGATCATCAAAATTTACACCCTTTTGCTATAATGCTAGTGACTGATACCTTAAAATGCTTGATCCCACATAATAAGAGTTACCTGTCAGGAATCACTGCCAAGTCCAGCCTGCACCATTCAATCAAGATTTTTAAAAAGCTTCTGTCAAAATATATGCATACGGACAAACTTCCTAAGACACCGAGCAAAGGAGAGTTACAGAGCAAATGAAGCAGCTGATGTCAGCATATAGTAAGAGCTGGAGAACATTTAGGCAGAGGCTGATAAGTAGCAGGTAACATTCATACCACACAAATGCCAGACATGACCATTTTCAACAAGACAGGCTAACATTCAATGGTGTTACCGTCACTAAGTCTCCACTATCGATATCGTAGGATCATCACTGAATACAAACTCAACTGGACCAGCCAAATAAATACCATGGCTTCAAGAGTAAATCAGAGGCTGGGGATCCTGAAGTGAGTGACAAACTCCCCAATAACCCTAAGACCTTCAAGACACAAGTCAGGAGTGTGACGGGTCATTATCTACTTGCCCCAATGAGTGGAACTCCAACAACTCAAGAGGCTCAAGACCATTCAGGACAAAGCAACTCACTTCTACATTGTTATGACCATGCACTTTATCATTTGCCTGCTCTGCACTCTCTCAGTAGCTTTTACAATTTATTCTGCATTGTTATTGTTTTAAAGTAGATGAACTTGCAGCAGAGTTGCAGATTGGTTGGCATGACTGGATCATGGCTGCAAGAGGATTATAGTTGGGAGCTTAGTGTCCAAGGATACACATTGTATTGAAAGGACAGGCAAGAAGGCAGAGGGGGTGGTGTTGCTCTGTTGGTAACAAATGAAATCAAATCATTAGAAAGAGGTGATGTAGGGTCAGAAGGTATTGAATCATTGTGTATAGAGCTCAGGAACTGCAAGTGTAAAAGGACCCTAATGGGAGTTGTATACAGACCCCCAAACAGTAGTAAGGATGTGGTCTACAAATTACAACAGAAGATAGAAAATACATGGCAAAAAGGCAATGTTACAACAGTCATGGGGGATTTCAATATGCAGGTAAATTGGGAAAATCAGGTTGGCGCTGGATTCCAGGAGAGGGAATTTCTAGAGTGCCAATGAGATGGCTTTTTAGAGCAGCTTGTGGTTGAGCCCATTAGGGGATCAGTTATTCTGAATTGGGCGTTGTGAAATGAACCAGAATTGATTAGAGAACTTAAGGTAAAAGAATCCTTTGGGGCAACTGATCATAATATGGTCAAATTCACCCTGAAATTTGAGAAGGAGAAGCTAAAGTCAGATACATCAGTATTACTGTAGAGTAAAGGGAATTACAGAGGCATGAGAGAGAAGTTGGCCAGAATTGATTGCAAGAGAACACTGGCAGGGATGACGGCAGGGCAGCAATGGCCGGAATTTCTGGAAGTAATTCAGAAGGCACAGGATATCTACATCCCAAAGAGGAAGAGGGGTTCTAAAGGAAAGATGACACAACCATGGCTAACAAGAGAAGTCAAAACCCAAAGAGGGAGCATATACGAAATAAAGCTAGCCAATAAAATTAAAGAGGATACCAAAAGTTTCTTCAGATACATAAAGTGTAAAAGAGAGGCGAGAGTGGATGTTGGACAGCTGGAAAACAATGCTGGAGAGGTAGTAACAAGGGACAATTAAATGGTGGATGAACTAAATAAGCATTTTGCATCAGACTTCACTGTGGAAGACACAAGCAGTATGGGGGAAGTTCCAGGTGTCAGGGGTTATGAAGTGCGTGCAGTTACCTTAACTAGAGATAAGGTTCTTGGGAAACTGAAAGGTCTGAAGGTCAGTAAGTCACCTGGACCAGATGGTGTACACCCCAGAGTTCTGAAAGAGGTGGCTGAAGAGATCGTGAAGGCATTAGTAATGATCTGTCAAGAAGCACTAGATTCTGCAATGGTTCCGGTAGACTGGAAAATGCAAAAGTCACTCCACTCTTCAAGAAGGGAGAGAGGCAGAAGAAAGAAAATTATAGGCCAGTTAGTCTGACATTAGTGGTTGGGAAGATGCTGGAGATGATTATTAAGGATGAGGTCTCAGAGTAATTGGAGGCACATGATAAAATAGACCTTAGCCAACATGGTTTCCTCAAGGGAAAATCTTGCCAGACAAATCTGTTGGAATTCTTTGAAGAAATAACAAGCAGGATACTACAATACCCCGTTTTCCAAACATTCACTTTATGACACCTCGCTGTTACGAAAGACCTACATTAGTACCCTGTTTTTGCTAACCGAAGAGTTTTTTCGCTTTTACGAAGCCAAGCTCCTTCCCCGGAACTGCATTCCAGCCGCCATTGCTTAAGCACGTGCCTGTGAGCATCTTTGCTTTACATTGATTTATTTTGTGCATCCGTTAGCAAGATGAGTTCTAAGGTATCGGAAAAGCCTAAAAAAGCTCGTAAGGGTGTTATACTTAGCGTAAAACTAGACATAATTAAGCATTTCAATCATGGTGAACGAAGTAAGGACATTGTCCGCGCGCTGAACTTGCCTGCGTCCACCATTCGCACTATTTACACGCAGAGAGACAGAATCTTGAAAGCTGCCGATGTTACTGTAGGTTCTGCTCGTAGCAAAGTGGTCTCTCAGTCAGCATCCAATAATGGATAAAATGGAAAGTCTATTGCTTGAGTGGATTGATGGGTGTACAAAGCGTGGTGTTCTGTTAAGTTATCTTATGCTTAAGGAGAAATCAGTCAGTCTGGTTAAGCTGAAACAGAAAGCACTGGACAATGGTGATGGAAGTGTTGTGAAAGTGGAATTTAAAGGTAGTCATGGGTGGTTTGATCGGTTTCTGAGGCGAGGGCAGCTTCATGGCTTAAAGTTTACTGGAGAGAGTGCTTCGGCTGATACTGAAGCTGCTGAAAAGTTCCCAGCAGAACTGAAGAAAATAATGAGTGGATACGTTAGTCCTTTTGTTGAAAAATACTGTAGAGAAAATAACCTCGATAATTGGTGTCTTGTGATCGTCGATAATTGTGCTGCTCATCCACCTGGCATTACCGAGTATGGCGGTAACATTCGTGTTGCGTTCTTACCGCCGAATACGACATCGCTGCTGCAGCCGTGTGACCAAGGCCTAATAGCCACAATCAAAGCTTACTATACGCAAAATGTGATACGTTTTATTGTAACTACCACTGACAGAGAGGGCAACTCCGAAGCATCTTTGCGAGAGATCTGGAAAGAGTACAATATAAAACTGGCAATCGCCAACATTGGAGATGCTCTCGATAGACTAACAGTCTCAATGTGAAATGGCGTTTGGAGGAAACTGTGCCCCGAAGCAGTGAACAATTTTAAAGGCTTCGAACCATCAACAATAAATATGGCAATAGTGAATTTGGATAAGGAGGCGGGTTTGTGGAAGTTGACGAAGATGATGTTGAAGAGGTTTTGGCATCCCATGACCAAGAACTGACAGATGAAGAGCTGATGCAATTGCAAGAGGAAAGGATAACAATTGAAACCGAACACAGTAGCAAATGACCCGAAAGTGAAGTCGTCCAGGAACTGAACGTGAAGCAACTGTGTGAGATTTTCACTGTGATTGACAACGCTGCAATGATTGCAGAAAAGTATGACTTTAATTTTGAAAGGGTACGTAGTAGGTTTAGGGCATATTTGCAGGATGGTTTGAGTGCTTACAAAGAACTGTATGATAGAAAAATGCGTGAGGCTAAGCAGTCAAGCATACTGTCATTTTTCAAGCTTTCCACATCAGCCACAGCAGACAGCGAACCTCGACCTTTGATATCGAGGCAGGCAGACATAGAAGAAGGTGACCTCCTGCCCTAATTGAAATAGACGACGATGAGATGACACCCCAGTCTCCTCTACGTCCCACCACCTCCGACGACTCAGCTTAACACACCATCATCAGTGTGTTCGCTGTCTTCCCGATTCCAGTAAGTGAAACTACACTGTACATACATTATTTATACTTGCAATAGGCTGTGTATTTTTATGTGTTACTTGGTATGATTTGGCAGCTTCATAGCTTAAAGAGAGTGCTTCTGCCGAGAGTGCTTGCGTGAGATTTTCGCTTCAGTGGACAGTGCTGCAATGATTGCAGAAAAGTATTTCTACTTTATATAGGCTGTGTGTTTATCAGATCATTTCTGCTTTTACTATATGTCACTGTTATTTTAGGCTTTATTGCTATTTGGCATGATCTGGTAGGTTATTTTTTGGGTCTGCGAACGCTCACAAATTTTTCCCTTATAAATAAATGGTAATTGCTTCTTCACTTTACGACATTCCGGCTTACAAACCATTTCATAGGAATGCTTTACCTTCGGATAGCGGGGGAAACCCGTATACAAAGGAGAATCAGTTGATGTTGTGTGCTTGGATTTTCAGAAGGCCTTTGACAAGGTGCCACACATGAGACTGCTAAACAGAACCCATGGAATCACAGGAAAAATACTAGCATGGATAAGGCACTGGCTGATTGACAAGAGGCAAAGAGTGGGAATAAAGGGAGCCTTTTTTGGTCAGCTGCCAGTGACTAGTGGTGTTCCACAAGGATCTGCATCGGGACTGATTCTTTTTACATTATATGTCAATGATTTAGATGATGGAATTGACGGTTTGGTTGCAAAGATTGCAGATAATATGAAGACAGGTAAAGGGGCAGGTAGTTTTGAGGTTGATAGGTTCTTGCTTGGTCAGAGCATGAAGGGATACAGGAAGAAGGCAGGAGATTGGGGCTGAGAGGAAAATTGGATCAGCCATGATGAAATGGCTGAGCAGACTTGATGGGCCAAATGGCCTAATTATGTTTCTATTTCTTAAGGTCTTACCTCATTCTAGCTCAATCCATAGTGTTTAATGATTTGATCTGTATGAACAGAATGCAAGACAAGCTTTTCATTGTATCTTATACGTGTGACAATAATCAACCAATTCCAATACCAATACTCCATCCATCACCCTAAACACTCCCTTCCTGCACCACCAGCGCACAGTGCCTGCTGTATGTACTATCTACAAAATGTACTGTGTTTACTCACCTAGGCTACTCCAAACCTACAACCTCTACTGTCAAGAAGGACGAGGGCAGCAGAGACAGGGGAACACCACCACCTGCAGGTTCCCCTCCACATTACACCCCATCCTGACTTGGGAATATATCGCCAGTCCTTCCTCTTCACTGGGTCTAAATCCCCAACAGCATCTTCACCAGGAAGTCTGCAGCAGTTCAAGGTGGTGGCTCATCTCCCACCTTTGTAATGTCGATTAATGACAGGCAATAAATGCTCATCTTGCCATGGGCAGCTGGAGGTATCAGAGCCAACAGAAAAAAGAAAAAGCAGAAGTCATACAGGTGCTATGAACTGGCCCTGACATATTGGTGACATACTGGTGCCTACTAGCTTGCCTGTGATGCCTCTTTAGCATGATGTGTTGTAAGCTGGGATTATTAAACAGAGGGTAGAAAACAAAACATTGCAGCACAGTACAGTACAGGCCCTTAGGCTAAGGATGTTGTGCCAATGTTTTAATCTACTCTAAGATCATACTAACCCTTCTCTCCTACATAGCCCTGCACTTACCTATCATCCATGTGCCTAAGAGTTTCTTAAATGCCTCTGATGTATCTGCTGATACCACAACCCCTGGAAGCGCATCCCATAGACACAGCACTCTGTGTTAAAAAAAACTTCCCTCTGACATCACCCCCATACTTTATACCAATCACCTTAAAATTATGCCCCCTTGTATTAGCCATTTCTGCCTTGGGGAGATTTCTCTGGCTATTCACTTGATCTATGCCTATTATCATTGTGTACACCTTTAACAAGTCACCTCTCATCCTCATTCGTTTCAAAGAGAAAAGTCCTAGCTTGCTCAACTTTTCCTGATAAGAAATGTCCTCTAATCCAGGCAGCATACTGGTAAGTCTCTTCTGTACCCTCTCTAAAGCTTCCACATCCTTCTTATGATGAGGTAACCAGAACTGAACACAATATTCCAAGTGTGGTCTAACAGCTTCATGTGGCTTTCTGACACTTCGTCACTGCATATTCTAAATTCCATTGAAGAGTTCCTAGAGCTCCTTGTCTGGGGTCTTGCTTGATGGGTAGCACTCTTGTTTCTAAGTCAAAATAATAAGGCCCCACTCCAGAGGCTTTAGCACAGATATAGAATTGTAGAGTCAGACAGCGTAGAAACAGCCCACCACATCCAGCAGACTATAAAGTACTCATCCATCCTTATCTCATTGGCCATCAATTGGTCTGTCACCTTCAATGGTGCGGTGATCAAGAGCTTGTGTAAATTATAGTATAGTCTCTTTGGAACTTCTGCCTCCAATCCCAGAAATCCCAGAAAAGGTAGTGGAGTGTGTTCTGGAAAACAGTTAATGTGACACTCTCTAAACATTGTGAGATCACTGTACTAGACAAGATTTGAAGTGACGCCCCATTTGCCTTGAGGTGATGCAAAAGATACCACAGCATGAGTCTGAAAGAATTCTCCTAGGACCCTTTGATAATATTTATTCCACTACCAACAAGTAAAACAAAATAGGATATCTAGATCAAAGTTCAAAGTAAATTTTATCATCAAAGTACATTTCTGTTTCCATATGCAACTCTGAGATTCATTTTCCTGCAGGCATACTCAGCAAATCGAGTGAATAGTAACTATAACAGGATCAATGAAAGATCAAACAGGGTGCAGAAGACAACAAACTGTGCAAATGCAAATATAAATATATACAGTAGCAACAAATAATGAGAACATGAAGTAACAAGATAAAGAATCATTAACGTAAGATCATTGGTTGTGGGAACATCTCAATGGATGGACAAGTGAGTGTAGTTATCCCCTTTTATTCAAGAGCCTGACGGTTGAGGAGTAGTAACTGTTCTTGAACCTGGTGGTGTGAGTCCTGAGGCTCTTGTACCTTCTATGTGACGGCAGCAATGAGAAAAGAGCATGGCCTGGGTGGTGAGGATTGTTGATGATAGATGCTGCTTTCCTACAACAGTGTTTCGTGTAGATGTGCTCAATGTTTAGGAGGACTTTACCTGTGACACACTAGACTGAATCCACTACCTTTTCTGGGATTTTCCATTTAGGGGTATTGGTGTTTCCATAACAGGCCATGATGCAACCAGTCGATACCATCTCCACGACACATCTATAGAAGTTTGTCAAAGTTTTAGATGTCATGCTGAATCTTCACAAACTCCTAAGGAAGTAGAGGCACTGCAATGCTTTCTTCTCAATTACACTTACGTGCTGAGCCCAGGACAGATCCTCTGAAGTAGTAACACTTAGGAATTTAAAGTTGTTAACCCTTCCCACCTCGGATCCTCTGATGAGGACTGACTCATGGACCTGTGGTTTCCCTCTCCTGAAGTTTACAATCAACTCCTTGGTCTTGCTAATATTGAGTGAGAGGTTGTTCTGATACCACTCAGCCAGATTTTCAATCTCCTTCCAATAAGCTGATTCATCACCATCTTTGATTCAGCCTATGACAGTGGTGTCATCAGAAAACTTGAATATGGTATTGGAGCTGTGCCAAGACATACAGTCAAAGGTGTAAAGTGTGTGCAGAGCGGGGGCTTAGCACACAGCCTTGTGGTGCACCTGTGCTGCAAGAGATTATGGAGGAGATGTTTTTGCCAATGTGAACTGACTGAGAACTACAAGTGAGAAAATCCAGGATCTAATTGCACAAGGAGGTATTGAAGCCAAGGTCTTGAAGCTTATCAATTAGTCTTGAGGGGAAGATGGTATTGAATGCTGAGCTGTAATACAAACCCCATTTCCAGAAAAGTTGGGATATTTTCCAAAATGCAATAAAAACAAAATTCTGTGATAAGTTAATTCATGTGAACCTTCATTTAACTGATGAAAGTACAAAGAAAAGATTTTCAATAGTTTTACTGACCAACTTAATCGTATTTTGTAAATATACACAAATTTAGAATTTGATGGCTGCAACACACTGAACAAAAGTTGGGACAGAGGCATGTTTACCATTGTGTTACATCACCTTTCCTTTTAATAACACTTTTTAATCGTTTTGGAACTGAGGATACTAATTGTAGTAGATTTGCAATTGGAAATTTTGTCCATTCTTGCTTGATATAAGACTTCAGCTGCTCAACAGTCCATGGTCTCCGTTGTCTGATTCTCCTCTTCATGATGCGCCATACATTTTCAATAGGAGATAGATCTGGACTGGCAGCAGGCCAGTCAAGCACGCGCACTCTGTGTCTACAAAGCCACATTGTTGTAGCCCGTACAGAATGTGGTCTGGCATTGTCCTGCTGAAATAAGCATGGACGTCCCAGGAAGAGACGTCGCCTTGATGGCAACATAGGTCTCTCTAAAATCCTAATATACGCCTCAGAGTCAATGGTACCTTCACATACATGCAACTCACACATGCCGTGGGCACTGATGCACCCCCCATACCATCACAGATGTTGGCTTTTGCACCTTTCGCTGATAACAATCAGGATGGTCGTTTTCATCTTTGGCACGGAGAACTCGACGCCCGTTTTTTCCAAAAACTAGTTAAAATGTGGACTCATCTGACCACAGCACACGGTTCCACAGTCTTTCGGTCCATCTGAGATGAGCTCGGGCCCAGAGAACTCGCTGGCGTTTCTGCATAGAGTTGATGTATGGCTTCCTCCTTGTGTAATACAGTTTCAAGTTGCATTTCTGGATGCAGCGACGGACTGTGTTAAGTGACAATGGTTTTCCAAAGTACTCCCGAGACCAGGTGGCTATAATTGTCACAGTAGCATGATGGTTTCTTAGGCAGTGCCGCTTGAGGGCTTGAAGATCACGCGCATTCAACAGTGGTTTCCGACCTTGTCCTTTACGCACTGAGATGTCTCTGAATTCTCTGTATCTTTTCACAATATTATGTTCTGTAGATGTTGAAAGACCTAAATTCTCTGCAATCTTGCGTTGGGAAATGTTCCTTTTGAACTGACTAACAATTCTCTCACGAATTTTGGCACAAAGGGGTGAGCCACGACCCATCTTTGCTTGCAAAGACTGAGCCTTTGATGGATGCTACTTTTATACCCAGTCATGATACCTCACCTGCTACCAATTAGCCTGCTTAATGTGGAGTCTTCCAAACCGGTGTTACTTGAATATTCTGTGCACTTTTCAATCTTATTTTAACTCTGTCCCAACTTTTGTTGAGTGTGTTGCAGCCATCAAATTCTAAATTTGTGTATATTTACAAAATACAATTAAGTTGGTCAGTAAAACTATTGAAAATCTTTTCTTTGTACTTTTGTCAGTTAAATAAAGGTTCACGTGAATTAACATAGCATAGATATTTGTTTTTATTGCATTTTGGAAAATATCACAACTTCTCTGGAAATGGGGTTTGTAGATAAAAAGCATCCTGATGTTCCAGGATTGAGTGAAGAGCTTATGAGATAGCATCTGCTGTAGGCCTGTTGCACAAGCAGGCAAATTGGAGCAGATCCAAGTTGCCTCCCAGGCAAGAGCTGATAATGTTTCATCACCAACCTCTCAAAACACTTCACCATTGTGGATGTAAGTGCAACTGGGTGATAGTCATTGGGGCAGGTCACTACGCTCCTCTTGGGCACCAGGATAATGTTATATAGTATAATAGTCATTATTACATTGCTTTTAGTGGAATCTTGCTTTCAACATTACAGTAATGATTGTACTTCAAATTTTTTTTATTGGTTATAACATGCTTTGGGGTATTCTAAGATTGAGAAAGTTGCTTTAAAAAATATAAGGTGGCACAATGGTGCACCTGGTAGAGCCACTGCCTCACAGCTCCAGAAACCCTAGTTTAATCCTGACTCCCAGTACTTTCTGTGTGGAGTTTGCATGTTCTCACTGTGACTCTCTAGCTTCCCCTGCATGGTTCAATTTCCTCCCACATCCCAAGGATATACAAGTTTGGAAGTTTGTGTAGGAGAGCAGTAGAGTCTGGGTTGATTGGCAATGTGGGGAGAATAAAATGGCTGTATGGTGCTCAATATGAGCCCGTTGGGACAAAGAGCCTGGTTCAGTGCTCTATGACTAAATGCAAGTTTCTTTCTTAATCCTATTAATCTGATGTGCTAGCAAATAACAGTCATCTCCCCAGCAAAGAAGCCAACATTATTCTACATCCTATGCACAGCTTAAAGAAATAAATAATTCTGCAAACAAAAATTGCCAAAAATAAATGATTAATTCACAACTGCCCAAAGTAAATACAACTTATGCCCAGAATGACAGCAAAGACTCCTGATTGAAGCAGGATTATTTCTCCAGCAAAATGCAGTGACTTAAAGATAGTTATTTAATACAATGTAACTGTCAAAGTCAAAGCCAAAGTAAATTTATTATCAAAGTACATGTATCTACCATATACTACCTGGAGATTCATTCTCTTGCAGGTATTCACAGGAAAATAAAGAAATACAATTGAATTAAGGAAAAATACAGAAACAGGCAATGTGCAAAAGAAGACAACTTGTGCAAATAAAAAAAATACTGAGAATCACAAACACAGAAAATCTGCAGATGCTGGAAGTCAAAGTAATGCACACAAAGTGCTGGAGGAACTCAGCAGGCCAGGCAGCATCAATGGAAAAGAATAAACAGTCAACCTTTCAGGCCGAGATCTTCTTCAGGACATGACAAAATGTTGTGGCCATTACACAGACTTGGTTTAGAGAGAGACAGGATTGGATGCTTAATGTCCCAGGGTTTTGATGTTTTAGAAAGGATAAATGAAGCAGGGGAGTTGCATTTCTAATCAGGGACAATATCACAGCTGCACTCAGAGGTGACATAATGGAGGGCTTGTCCACTGAGTCTGTATGGCTGGAACTCAAAAATAGAAAGGGTGCAATCACTCTGATGGGATTGTACTACAAATCCCTCCCCCTCCCCCTAATAGACACCGAAACAGTATACAGGCAGATTTTGGAATGGTGTAAAAACAATTAGGTTGTTGTCATGGGAGACTACAACTTCTCTAATATAGACTGGGACCTTCTTATTGCAAGAGATTAAGGTGGGGCATAATTTGTTAGGTGCATCCAAGAGGGTTTCTTAATTCGATATGTAGATAGTCCAACAAGACAGGGATTGTACAGGATCTGGTGTTGGGTAATGATCCTGGCCAGCTGACTAACTTTTCAGTGGGAGGACAGTTAGGGAACAGTGACCACAACTCCTTAAGTGTTAAGATAGCTCTCGACAAGGATGGGTATGCTTCTTCTTCATCTGACTTTAAATAGCGGTTGGCAGTCTAACTTAAAGATGCATCACCGCCACCAACTGGACTGGAGTATCATGTAGAGAGAAGGGAAATAAAACCCCTACTAGTTCTTTACCAACTGAAAACTAAATTACCCCAAAAAGCCCGACAGATTTTAAATAATGAAAGACAATATTGTGAATTAAATTAAAGTCACTTCCATAACTTAGTAAAGTGCTTAAATGAAAACTGTCAACCCCCTGAGTTAGTAGTGCAGCCTGCATTTGCTTTCTTTCAACCTTGTATGCTTCACATTCTAAAAGAATGTGTTCAACTGTTTCATAATAATGACAACACCTACACACCCCAGAGTGATGTTTTCCAACAAAATACAAAGAATAATTAAGCATAGTATGCCCAATTCTAAATCAAGTCAATATAATTCCTTCCCTTCTTGCCTTACTCTCTTCTCTCATCAATCCAACAATTTAGTGTATTCTGTAAATGTCCCCCCTGCTAATGCCCATTATCCCACAGGTCTTGCCATAGTCCCCTGATTCTTAGCCCCACCAGCCTTTTAGCTCCTGATTTGCTAAGTGGAAGGTCTATATCCACAGCTGAACTTCTAACAGCCTCTTTGGTCAAATAATCAACCCGCTCATTTCCCTCAGCACCTCTATGTGTAAGGACCCATAAGAAGAGTAGATGTAGACCAATACTTTGAATATGAAATAAAGTTTGAAGAGCTTCCAGCAGTAAATCAGACCTACTGCTAGAACGACCTGTTTTAAGACAAGTCAAGATCGAGAAAGAACCTGAACAAATTATAACTTTGCAAGGACAGATTTCCTCCACCGACTATAAGCCCAAAATGATGGCAACCAATTCTGCAGTATACACTGATAAATAGTTAGTAAAACATTTCTCTATTGTTACCTGTGATTCAGGCACAAAACTAGCCACATTGACATTCCCTGTTAAATTTTCGTTTGACCCATCAATGGTTAACATATCACAACAATTTTCCTTAACATATTGATGAACCAACAGGCTCTCAGGCATATCAGGATCCTTGAACTTCTTTAAATCATGCAACCTAAAATCAACTAAAGCCATTGGAAAAAACCATGGTGGGACTAATTACATAATCCAGCAAACCCACATTCTGAGTGTGATGAGAACCCAGCCACCCAAAACTAAAAACACTCTTCCTGTGATGTTCCCAACAGTCTTCCAACACACTTTCAAAAGGGTGACTGTTCCTCTGTCCCCTCAAGTTAACCCAGTATGTTAACACCAACTTCATCTTCCGCAACTGTAAGGGTAAAAGTCCCATTTCAACCAGTAAAGCTGAAACAGAAGATGACCTTACTGCACCACAACACAATCTTAAAGCCTGAGCTTGTATCACTTCCAAGGATTTTAAATTTGAAGATGAAACTGATCCATAAGCCACACAACCATCATCAAGAACAGATCTAATTAAACAAATATATATAGTGTTACGAATGTGGAGCAACTCTGATGGGCCGAAGGGTGCAAAGTCACCCCCTCCTTTTTGAGAATCGCAAGATCGCTATTATTTCGGGTCTGTGACCCAGGAAATGAGAGAGAGAGACGCAGAATACCCAACAAGGTGGAATGTCTCCTAACAAAGCGGAACGGAACCACTGATTACTGCTATTGTCTCTTGGAGAAGGAATTGTGTATTGAGTACTGTACTATTCATTGAAACCCCTCAGGGGACAACCAGAGTGGTCTGGTTGAGGGATTGTATCATCCCAACCTTATTGACATCTGAGACCCCGTGAGTGAGGATAAAAGTCGGGTCTGGGGAACACCCCTCAGACACACCAGGAGAAACGCTAGAAATCCAGTGACAGCGTTTTATAGCGAAAGCCGGTGAGAGCTCGTGTGTGTCCTCCCTTGCCTGGGTGGCAGGCTCATCATGGAAGAACGGTTTAGCTAAAGGAGAGGTCACACTTGAACGGCCACAACAACAAGACACCGACGGATCGAAATCATAAAGGAAGGTTGGCAAAACAATAGCGGTAACTGTTCCCATTCTTCTATCTCTCTCTCTCCCCAACAATTGCAACACAGCGACAAACAAACAACAGCAGCCTGTGTGAACTGAAGCAAACTTTATATTTCCAACGGACAATTCATTATCCCCTAGACAACGATAGAGCTTATTTCTTATTGATTATTATTATACCCGCACTTTTAGGTTTAGTATTGATGACGTATATTATCTGTATATTTGCATTGATATTATTTTTGTGTATTTTTACTAATAAATACTGTAAAAAATAGTATCATCAGACTCCAACGGACACCTCTGTCTTTGCTGGTAAGTAACCCAGTTATGGGGTTCGTAACAATAGTCAACAGAGATTTTCGTGCAGCACCCCAAGAATACCCATATAAACACCTAAGGATATTGAATGCCTCTTTGCATTGGTCAATTTACATGGGTGCTTCCATGTCAGCTTATTATCCAGCCACATGCCAGGATAGGTATGCTCTATGCAGGAGAGTACTAAATTGGAGCAGTGCAAATTACAAGAATATTATGCAACAACTAGGGGGAGTTAATTGGGAATAGCTGTTTTTGGGTAAATCAACATCTGATACGTGGAGGGTGTTTAAGGACCAACTGCACCGCGTACAGGACAGGTATGTTAAGTTTCAAGATTGCCATTGGCAAGGATACGCTTGAACCATGCGGGAGAGTATTAAATTAGGGCAGTGCAAATTAGAAGAGCAATAAGCAGGAACCAGGGAGAATAAATTGGGAACAGCTGTTTTTCAGAAAGTCCACATCGAACATGTGGAGGGTGTTTAAAGACAAAATGCACAGAGTACAGGACAGGTACTATGTGTTCCAGTCAGAGGGAAGGACAAGGATGGCAAGGTAATAGAACTCTGGATGTTGAGAGAAGTGATGTATTTATAGTCAGGAAGGAAAAGGAAACTTATGTAAAGCTGAAGAAGCTGGAATCAAACAGAGGCTTTGAGGATTATAAAGAAGCCAGAATAGAACTCAAGAAGGGAATTTGGAAAGTAAGGAGGGACCATGAAAATTCTACAGCAAGTAGGACTGAAGAGAATCCCAAGGCATTCTATACATACATTAAGAGCAAGAGGATAATCAGGGAGAGGGTAGGACCACTGAAGGATACAGGAAGGAGCATATGCTGGGATGTGGGTGAGGTGCTTAATGAGCACCTTACATCAATATTTACCAAGTAAAAGGGCGTGAAGGATAGGGAGATCAGTGCTGAGCCAGGGCATTTCGAAGTAAAGTTGATAGTGTTGAGTCTCATAAAGAGTATTAAGGTAGATAAGTCTCCAGGGCCTGATGGGATATACCCCAGATTATTGAGAGAGGTGGGATGTATGGGGAGTCCAGGGAGGGGTAGCAGCTCTGATGAAGGGGCTTGTCATGTCCATTCTGGGCAGCTTGCTCACCTTTGGTCCCCACCAGACATTCAGCTCTCACTTGTGGCTCCAAGTAGCTGTTTGCATGCAACAGTGGCCACACCCCGGTACACCATTTCGGCAAGCAAGCCAAACCAGGTGAGGGTAGCCAGCGGGCCTCATACCCCAGTGAAATAGGGACATGCCTGTCCTAGCATGCAAAGACAGCTCTGGTGGACTGGGCGGAGGAGATCAACACTGTGATCCAAGGCCAGGAAGGTGGTTCTGCAATGCTTTGTGGGGAGCGAAGAGCATAACAAGACACAAAAGAAGTCATGGTCATCCACTGCAACCAAAGAAGACCCCAGTTGTGACAACTGCTCGTACTACTGGACCCGGACTTCCGAGGTCGAGAGAGTGAACCTGATCCAGTGCAATGGCTTTTTCACTTTAAAAACTCTCCCACACATGTCTTATATTATTATTAATTGTTTTAGACATTGTCTAATATGACGGACCACCGATAAAATTGAGAAAGGCAAGAGATGAGATTGCTGGGGCTTTGACCAATATCTTTGTGTCCTCTCTAGCCACAGGTGAGGTCAAGGAAGACTGGGAAGTAGCTAATGTTGTTCTATTATTCAAGAAGGGAACCAGGGATAATTCTTGAAGCTGTAGAATGGTTAGCATCACGTCAGTGGTGGGGAAGTTACCTGGAGAGAATTCTTAGGGTTAGGATTTATAGGCATTTGGAAAACGATGGTTTAACTACAGGAGGCAGTCTTCAGTTTTTAACTTAAATTGCAAACAATAATCAGTCTGAAGTTAAAAGGACGGTTTTGCAAACAAACAGAACTGTCTATAGAACACATGAGCTGGCCCAAAGGATGAGGCTGACTACATGAGATGCATGTAAGACAATGGAGTTATGTTAAATGGCCTGTATCAAACCAGTTACTTAGTGAAGTCACCAATATAAACATAACAGAGCAGACAGACTTGGTCATGGAATGATGAGAAGAAAAACAGAAAGACAGGGTGAACTAGAATCCATTCCTCTGCCTTCAATTTCTGCAATAGAAGACTTGTTTGTCTGTAATTCATTGGTATGTCTTTTTAGCTTTTAGGAATTGTACCTCTGTTTTGGAAATCCTTTGTGATTTAGAAATTGTTTGTCATTTGGAAAGCTTTTGTAATATAAGATAGAAATCCTCTGAGTTTTAAACTTTTTTTAAGAATTTTATCTAAATTTAAACTACTTTGTGCTGGAAGTATCCCCTGCTTGGTAGGAGGGGGGAATCCACCACTCAAATATGGCTACTGGCAGCAAAACTTGCTGCGGAGGATAAAGAGGGAAGTGATATCGCCTTTGAGTAAGTAGCTGCAATACAACCTCCCCCTTTAGTGAGGGTACCCATAGCTATCTATACTGGATAGGGTTTAAGATTTAAAATCAGAACTTCACGTCAAAAGGTATATGACATGCTTGCCTTTATGAGTCAAGGCATTGAGTTCAAATGCCAGTAAGTGAATTGCAGCTTTATGAAACTCTAGTTAGACCACGTCTGGAGTATTGCACACAGTTGTGGTTGCCTCATTATAGGAAAGATGTTGAGGCTTTGGAAGAGTGCAGAAGATGCTGCCTGGATTAGAGGGCATGTGCTATAAGGAGAGGTTTTTCTTCCCTCTCTGGAGTGGTGAGGCTAAGGGAAGATCTGATAGAGGTTTATAAGATTATGAGAAGCATAGATAGAATAGACAGACAGTATTTTTCCCCAGGCTTGAAATGTCTAATATCAGAGGACATGCATTTAAAATCAGAGGAAGGAATTTCAAAGGAGATATGAGGGGCAAGTTGGTTTTTTTTTTTTACAGAGAGTGGTGGGTGCCAGGATCGGTGGTAAAGGCAGATATATTAGGGTCTTCTGAAAGATGCTTAGATAGGCACATGGATGTGAGGAATCTGGAAGGATATTAACATTGTGTAGGCAGAAGGGATTACTTTAGTTGGCCATTTGATCACCAATTTAATTGGTTCAGAACAACACTGTGGGCCAAAGAGCCTGTTCCTGTAATGTACTGTTCTATGTTCTAGAGGGCAGGAACGGGGCCTTGGTTTCCATTTAATCTTTTTTTTTATTGAGTTAAAAATATATAAAGACAAATATAAATCAGAGAAGTTATATCAAATACATATTCCAATGGAAGTACAAACAACAAAAAAGGAGTGTACACTGTCAAAATCCTATATAGTATAATATTGAGCTAATATATAAAAGGGACCACAACTCCTCTTAACAATTCAAAAAAAAAATCAAAAATTGCCATTATTAAGAAAAAAAACCCACTAAACTAACCTAAAACAAAAAAAAAGAAGACTGGGCATTCCATTTGAGGACATATTTATATAAAAAAAAGGGGGGGGTAAATCCTTCCTGTCAAATCTGAAAAGTCATGGAGAAGAAGAAAAAAGTTTACTTTAAAAAGTGAAAAAAAGGTTAAAAAAAAGAAAATTTAAATCATATGAAAATATTGAATGAAAGGTCACCAGGTTTGCTCAAATTCAAAAGATGTATCAAATGTCCGACTTCTAATTTTCTCCAAGCTTAAACATGACATAATGGAGGAGAGCCAAAAAAAAAAACGGTAGATAGATTGGGATCTTTCCAATACCATTGTCCCTGTACCAAAAAAGACAAGGTAACATGCCTGAACGACTGGCGTCCTGTCGCACTCACCTCAACAATAAACAAATGCTTTGAGAAGCTGGTCAAGGATTACATCTACAGCTTGCTACCACCCAAACTGGACCTCCCACAATTCACCTACTGACACAACCGATCAACAGACAACAGAATAGCCACTGCTTTACATACTGTCCTTACACTTCTGGAAAAGAAGGATGCTAATGTGAGAATGCTGTTCTTGGACTATAGTTCAGCATTCAACACCATAGTTCCATCCAGGCTTGACAAGAAGCTCAGAGACCTTGGCCTTGACCCTGCCTTGTGCAGCTGGATCCTGGACTTCCTGTCAGATCGCCAGTAGGTGGTAAGGGTGGGCTCCCTCACCTCCACCCCTCTGACTCTCAACACAGGAGCCCCTCAGGGCTGTGTACTAAGTCCCCTCCTTTACTCCCTCCATACCCATGACTGTGTCACCACCCACAGCTCCAATCTGCTAACTAAATTTGCCGATGACATTACATTGATTGGCCTAATCTCAAACAATAACGAGGTGGCCTACAGGGAAGAAGTCATCTCTCTGACACAGTGGTGTCAAGAAAACAACCTCTCCTTCAATGTTGCAAAAACAAAGGAGCTGGTTGTGGATTACAGGAGGAATGGGGATGGGCTAACTCCTATTGACATCAATGGATTTGGGGTTGAGATGGTGAACAGCATCCACATCACTGAGGATCTCATGTGGTCTGTACTTACCGGCTGTGTAGTGAAAAGGGCACAACAGCGCCTCTTTCACATCAGACGGTTCAGGAAGTTTGGTATGGGTCCCCAAATCCTAAGAACTTTCTACAGGAGCACAATTGAGAGCATCCTGACTGGCTGCATCACTGCCTGGTATGGGAACTGTACCTCCCTTAATCACAGGACTCTGCAGAGAGTGGTGCGGACAGCCCAGCACATCTGTAATTGTGCACTTCCCATGATTCAGGACATTTATAAAGACAGGTGTATAAAAAGGACCCGTAGGATCATTGGGGACCCAAACCATCCCAACCACAAACTGTTCCAACTGCTACCATCCGGGAAACGGTACCACAGCATAAAAGCCAGGACCAACAGGCTCTGGGACAGCTTCTTCCACCAGGCCATCAGAGTGATTAACTCATGCTAATTTGAGTGTATTTCCATGTTACATTGACTGTTCTATTTATTATAAATTACTATGATTGCACATTTAGACAAAGACATAACGTAAAAATTTTTACTTCTTGTATATGTGAAGGACGTAAGAAATAAAGTCAATTCAATTTTAATTATGGGTTACTTCAATAACATTGGCATTATAACACACACACACACACACAATGCTAAAGGAACTCAGCAGGTCAGGTAGCATCTATGGAGAGAAATAAACAGTCGACATTTCAGTCCAATGAAGGGTCTCAGCCCAAAACAATGACTGTTTATTTCTCTCCATAGATGCTGCCTGACCTGCTGAGTTCCTCCAGCATTTTGTGTGTGTTGCTCTGGATTCCCAGATCCCAGTATCTACAGAATCCCTTGTGTTTATGATTAACATTATAATATTCTATACAATTGCTTTTTTATAGTATGCAACTAACGAGCCCTTGTTACAGTGAAAGGAACTGTATGATGGGATCTCACACTCTAGAACTTTTGTATTTGAATGCAAATGAAATTAAAATACATCTAAATTTGAGAAATGCAATCTTTAAGTTTTATTTCAGAACTACGACACTGACCATACTGTGCCAACCAGCATTGGATTTATAATCAGAGTAGAATCTGATAATCAGTCACAACAGGGCCTACATTACAGCAAACAAAATGGCCACTGCAGCAGACTGAGCTCATGAACAAAACAACTTTTATTAGCACACCTTGCAACATTGAGCACTACCATCCGCTGCACAGAAATTCTAAGAATACTTATGCATAGAGCAAACAGCTATTACCTGTTTCCCCCCAGACAGGAAGGTACTCATCTTGTTGAATGTCCAACATCAGTTCCAGACCGTTCCCTGTTCCGCCCTTCAAGGTAGTCAGGATTGGTTGGTCTTTAGTCTGTCCCGAGTTGAAAGTGTAACACTTGCCGTACCTTGTGAACACCTACAGGAAACAAAACAGTTTAAAGTTAGATGCTGTGAGATTGGACACTCAGGATCAAGATACATAGTAAAACTTCTAAAATATATTATAAACTTGAGGACCCTTCGAGAAGACTTCATTCAAGCCTATACAGGAGCGACTAAATCTGGAGGTGGATAGAAGGCCTGAGTTTGAGAGCAGTTGAGCTTCAAGGTGAAACCATGGTAGGATTAGAAGTAAGAGCATGTAAGGGTGAGAATGCTAAAATGGAGGCAGTGCTAGATCTTCTTCAAGTTTATTTGCTTATAGTTTCCAGTACAAAAGAGCATGTATTAAAATTCATGTCACTTGGGGAGGTCTTGGACTGTACACTTCAGAAAAATAACATACCACTTTATCTGAAAATAGCTTTAATTACATAAATAAATTGCAGGGAGGCACTACTCGATCAACTAATAAAATCAGATTTAGTCATGTTTCTTGTCTATCTCTGCACCAAGGTATTGACAAAATACAGTTCTGGTTTTGACTAATAGAAAATCAAACTTCCAAACCTCAAACTCTCTTGCCTCATTCCACCAGCTTATCACACTCCAGTGTCTCACTATAAATTACTTAATTTAATGGCAATAATCCTGTGCATCACATCTCATCCCAGGCCACAATCAGTTAAAGGTACAATCAGATACAGGTCCAATGTATTTCTGCTATTAATGCGTCAACCTTGGGAGCATTACTAGTGACCACGTGTATCACGTGTACCATGAATGTAAAAGTACTGACTGGTTCTTCTCTTGTATATATATATTTTTATTACAAATAAAGGTTACTTTTGAAATATATATCTCAAGATAGATACCGTAATTCGTATCTTGTTTATGGTGGGAATTAAAGTGACTGCCCCCAACAGCCTTTTTTAAGATGTGTTTATTATCATCATCATTACGTGCCATATTGTATGAAATGGGCAATCATGGTTTTATTCATGACCACGATTGCTCTTGGAGAATTTTTCTACAGAAGTGGTTTGCCATTGCTTTCTTCTGGGCAGTATCTTTACAAGATGGGTGACCCCAGCCATTATCAATACTCCAGAGATTGTCTGCGTGGTGCTATTGGTGGCATAACCAGGACTTGTGATATGCACCAGCTGCTCGTACAGGCATCTACCACCTGTTCCCATGGCTTCACATGACCCTGATCAGGTGCTACACCTCGCCCAGACTAGCGGAGAGAAGGAGCACATTACACCTCCTTTGGTAAAGAAGCATCTCCACCCCGCCACCCACAAGATGTGTTAAGACTTTCAAAATCTAGAGCCACTATTTATTAAAACAGTTATTAGTCAGGGAATGTTTCTCTGTTGACCCATGCCAGTTCATTGCAGGAGGCTTGAATTCTTGGAAGATTGTTTTTCTCTGCAGTATTCCGAGTAAAAGTCTGCTGGAAATCTGAACGAATTGGAGATCAGTGATGAATGCTGATATTACTCATTGATCTTACTACGTGAAAACAAAAATTATTCCCAAGGAGAGACAAATTTAAATTTGATTTCTATAGCAGCAGAATATGCCCTCTTCTCATTACCACGATCAGAGAGGAGGTACAGGAACCTGAAGACCCACACTCAACATTTTAGGAACAGCTTCTTCCCCTCCACCATCAGATTTCTGAACTGTCCATGAACCTATGAACACAACCTCACTATTTTGCTCTCTTTTTGTAATACTTATTTTTATATATTTCTTCTTGTACCTCATAGTAATTTTTTATGTATTGTGCTGCAAAGCTGCCACAAAACAACACATTTCACAACATATGGTGGTGATAATAAAACTGATTCTGATTCCTTTCGGGCAATGAGTGCTTTTTTGAGTTGTAGTCATTGCTATAATGAAGCAAATGTGGCAGCTAATCTGATTTACAGCAAGCTCCCACAAACAGTAATGTGGCAATGACCATGTAATTTGTCCGTGCAATTTTGTGGAATGATAAATATTGGTTCCTGAATGAATTCTAAATGGAGGCCTGGGATCATCTACATCCACCTGAGAGTTTAACATCTTGCCCAAAAACCAAGGTTTTTGTGCTCACATCTCTCGGGTGAAACTTGAGTCCAAACCCCTTGGGTTCAGACAGGAGAGTGTGACCAAATGAAAGGCAGGTGGCTTTGCTAAAAGCACTGAGTTCACAGTCATTTTGATCTGCCCCTCCACAGAGGAACAAGAGCAACAGGCAGATGCTAGAAATTACCTCAGCTCTGCCAACCTTTCCTCATCAAATAGTTTTTGATCAATATTCCTTTACGATCTCCTCGGACATTTCCTCTCCTGTTGGTTCCAACTGGGATGTGGCTCCAGTGACCATTCGTTGTGTACACCTCCAGGTGAGCTTGGCCAGAGGGACTGCACAACTTGGGCTGCATCACAGGTAAGCACCAACTCATCCTGGGCATATGATGTAGTGGGGCTGCAGGATGGCCACCTACAACAGAGTTCAGATGCCCCGGTCTAGGCTTCTTAACATAGCATACCGCCAGCTTAACCAGGATAAAAATTGCGACTCCTTCTGGGCTTGTAACAGGGTGAAATGAGGTAAGAGGTGGCATGAAGGCACATGTGCACATTAAGCACTAACATCGGCAAGCTGTGCCGTGTGGATCTTAACAAATACACTTGGATTCAATAAGTCATGGTTTCTTTAGAAAGAAATTCAAACTATATACATGGGGAATCTTCCAACTCCTGCACCCAAAGCCTATCGATGCAGGAAAGCTGAAACAAAAATAGAAACTGCTGAAAACACTCAACAGGTCAGGCAGTATCTATGCGAGGATGATCTGGTAACATTTCAA
This sequence comes from Hemitrygon akajei, assembly GCF_048418815.1. Lineage (NCBI taxonomy): Eukaryota > Metazoa > Chordata > Chondrichthyes > Myliobatiformes > Dasyatidae > Hemitrygon > Hemitrygon akajei. Next base: position 19,900,076 of record NC_133141.1, on the reverse strand, counting down.
GTGCCTCCATCCATCATCCGCCTGCCTCTGTCTCCCAACGTGATCCCTCCCCCTCCTCCTACCTGGCTCGATCTGCCAGTCACCCTTTTACAGCCCACCAATTACCTTGGCCGCCATCTCCCACCACCCACTCTCTCCGTTCTTCACACGCAGTCCTGATGCAGAGTTTTGGTGCAGAACATGGAGAGTTCCTTTCCCTTGCCATACCCCTCCCCCCACAGACGCTGCTCAAACCATTTTGTTCTAGCAGATTGTTTATTGCTTCAGATTCTAGCATCCGCAGTCTCTCATGTATACCCATACTTAGAAATGCACAGCATACTGTTGCTGTTGTCTCATTGGTGTCTATATATGGTGATATACTCCAGACTGACTGCCTTGTTTCTGCGCTTGGTACCACTGCAGAATTATTTGAACAGTCACAACTCTGGTGCAGTGTTTTCACATCACTAGCGGTATCTGCATGCACTTGTTTTCCGCAACTGGTCAGAGGCTGCGATGCCTTTAACGCAAATAAGATGCATGAATACTTGCTCGCTCGCTGCAGATGATCTCCACTGGGGAGAATTCTATCCACTTCAAAGCACTGCTGCCCAGAAGGAGTGCAGAACAAATGAGCCTGCCAATATTTTGATCAGCTTCAAACATATAACTTAAAATAACCCGAGGCACCCTCCAGGAAGGAACTCCTTGAAAGGAGTGGCTGGAATTTGGCCTCCCCTTTACTGGACAATACATGACAGAGTAACACTGGGAGATGAAGCTGCCAGAGATGTTAACTTGAAAAGATTTTACACATTAAGTGGCAATTTGGCACAGGTTTATTTTAAAATGTTTTTAATCAGACTTCGAGCCAATGTTCAACAGCTGTACAATGAATAATAATGTGATTCAGCTACTTTTGTTCTCCTTGCAATTGCGCCTTCCTCTCCTTTCAGAATCTCCAGTGAGAGGCCAGTGCAACATCTTCCTCTCCCTCCTGACACAACAGAGCAACCTGAATGATTAACAGGGCCAGTAACAACATTGTTCCTCAAATATATAGAAAGGGTTTGGGATCAGGAAGGAGTCTGTCAGATCCTGGAAGCTCCTACTCTGAAGTAAATTTCAATTAATTTGGAGATCAGCAGCAAGTAGGCGGTGCATGTACCTGAATCTAAGACAAATAGCTTCCGGGGATATTTAGCACAGGGCCTGCCAGGGAATCGATCCTTGTAGGGTGGTTCAACAAACAACCACTGGAATAACTTAGCGGGTTGAGCGGCATCTAGGGGAGAAAGGAATTGTTGACGTCTTGGGTTAAAACCCTGCATTAGGACTGTCCTGATGCAGAGTTTTGACCTGACTTGTCAACAATTCCTTTCTCCCATGGATGCTGCCCGACCTGCTGAGTTCTTTCAGCAGATTGATTGTTGCTCCAGATGCCAGCATCTGCATTCTCTCATGTCTCCCTTGTAGGGTGGGTGCCTGGCTTTAGAAAGTTATATCAGCAGTATTATCCCATACTGAAGTCATGGAACAATCTATTGCATCCCATCCCCAAGGCATGTTTTTCCCTGGAGCATCGGATAAGTGAACTTATCACAGTCCTTTTCCCAAGGCAGGGGAGTCCAAAACTACAGGATGTAGATGTAAGGTGAGGGGGGAAAGGGTTAAAAGAAATCTGAGGGGCAACTTTTTCCACACAGAGGTTGGTGGGTATATGGATACAGCTGCCAGAGAAAGTGGTAGAGGCTGGTACAATTACATCTAAAAGACATTTAGACAGGTACATGGGATGGAAAGGTTTAGAGGGATGCGGGATAAACGTTGGCAAATGGGACCGCTCAGGTTGGCAACTTGGTCAGCATAAATGAGCTGGGCCGAAGGGCCTGTTTCCATACTGTATTACTCTGAGACTCTTTTATATGACTGTCATGAAACCCCACTTCTTTAACCTTCATCCCCTGCTAAAGCCTCCATCCTTCCGACAGCACCAACCTCCAGCAGCTAGGATATGCCCCAACCAGATCAGCTGTCAAAGAAGGCTGTTAGACTGTGCAGCAGTGTTGCAGTGGGCAGGTATGCAGTAGCTGGAATCCTATTGCTATGGGTGGAGCTTAAGCCTTGCCAGGCAGTGTCCCCTGGCTTTTCCCACCCTGATGGAAAAAATTACTGCTAAGGTAAGCTTCTGCAAACTTTGTCAACAGGGAGCTGACAATGCTTACTTCACTAATGTCAGAATCCCGGTCACTGAGTCATTTTTGACCCTGAATTCAACCTTTGTAGATGGAAAATCATAAAATTCATCAGGAAATCCATAAAGGGAACATAGCATTCTACAAGTATATTGGCTTCACATGAGGCAGGGTATTTTGCTTTGAATTACAGAAGTCCTGTTCAACACAGGACCACTGTCAAACACAGCCTTTAGGGTTCTGTTGCACCAAGTAACCTTCAGATCTCAACAAAAATGCTGGAGACACAGCAGGTCAGACAGCAGCTGTAGAGAGAAACAGAATTAACTTTGTAGATTCTGAGTTGCTGAGTATCATAGTCACCGGAAACAAGCCCTAGATCTATACCGAATTTTCTGCCCATCTATAATAGTCCCCATTAGGACTGCATCAATGCCTTGCCTATTGAAGTGTCTGTCTAAATGCCTCTTAAACATTACTATTATATCTAATTCCGCCACCGCCTCTGAAGGCTTAAAAACCATGGCACGCAGAGCCACTGACACTTTAAACAAAATGGGTCCTGCTGTTAACTTCTTAGCCAGCTTGGCTTATACCTGGCCAGGTTTTCTCAGTTCACTTAACGCTCCATAATTGAAAGACTAATTAGAAGACTGAAATAAATGTCATTTTATAAATGTCATTACAATGTTCATGAAATGTAAATTTTTAATCGAACATTATCTCCTAATAACAGGACTGGATAATAATGTCAAAAATAATTATCAATCTTCAAAATATTTTGGAAGGAATTACCACGGGAAATGGGCCCCATTGGGGAACTGGTAGACCAACTATTTCTCCCTTGGGACTTGGTTTGAGTCTTATGTCATTCTGGTAGTGTGAGAGACTACGCTTTACATTAACTATGAAAACCTTAAATGAAATGAAATTCAGCCTACTTTGCTCTCGATAAGTCTCAGTGAAAAGAACAGCATTTGTCCTTCAGCACAAATTGGCATGAAATTGCTGGTCTTGCTCAGACAGCCCATTAGTTCAGCTCATTGGGGAAACAAAATCATCAGGAACAGAATAAGAGGGTGGTGGCTTATTATTAATGATCCAGTGGTCAGGAATATTGACATGGGGACAGGAGTTCAAATCCCAGCAGGACAATTGGGAAATAAGAACTAGAAAGAAAAGGAGGTCATAAGACATAGATAGGAGCAGAATTAGGCCATTCGGCCCATAGAGTCTGCTCTGCCATTCCATCATAGCTGATTTATTATCCATCTCAACCCAATTCTCCTACTTTCTCCCCGTAACTTGTGATGCCCTTACTAATCCAGAAACTCACAACCTCCACTTTAAATATATCCAATGACTTGGCCTCTACCGACATCTGTGGCAATTTCCACAGATTCACCACCCACTGGCTAAAGAAATTCATCCTCATCTTTGTTCTAAAGGGACATCCCTGTATTCTGATACTGTGCCCTCTGGTCCTAGAATTCCCAACATTTGGATATATCCTGTCCACATCTACTCTAGACTCAACAGATTTCAATATTCTTAAAATAGTCCTGACGAAGGGTCTCGGCCCGAAATGTTGACTGCTTGTTTCCACAGATGCTGCCCAACCTGCTGAATTCCTCCAGCTTGTTTGTACGTGTTGCTTTGACCACAGCATCTGCAGTGTACTTTGTGTTTAGATTTCAACATTCGATAGGTTTCAAAGAGGTCTCCCTCATTCTTCTAAACTCCAGCAAGTACAGGCCCAGAGCCATCAAACACTCCTCACACATTAACTCTTTCATTCCCGGGATTATTTTCACGAACATCCTCTAGGTCTTCTCCAATGCCAGCACATCTTTCCCTAGATTAGGGGTCATTTGGTGCCTTGAGCCTTCCCTGCCATTCATTGAAATCCTCACTGAACTCCTGCTTTCCTGCACTAATCCTAACCCCATAAATGGTGCTGATCTCTGTCTTGAATTTACCTAGCAACTGAGTCTCCACAGCTTTCTTGGGGAGGGGACTTTGAAGATTCCCCATCCTCTGTATGAGATTCAAGTAAGAAATCACTTAGAATAAAAAAGCTTAGTCATAACTGTTACTATGAAAATATTAGATTATCTTGCAGTCCCGGTTGGTTCACTAAAGTCCCTCAGGGAAGGAAGTCTGCTGTCTGAACTAGGATTGATCTATATGTAACTCCAGACCCAGAGGCTCTTCAGTGCCCCCTGAAGTGGCAAGCAATAAATATTGGCTCTCCAGTGAACTAATAACCTGGAAGTGAATAATGTTCAATACCATCCTCAAATGAGCTCACCCCCCATAAGATGACCTCAACCACATACTGAATCTAATTATTTCTGTTCTGCAGGTATGTTAACCTTGTTTCAGCTTAAAAGATGAATCTAAAAGAAGAAAAAAACACACACACAACAAAGCGCAGCACAATGGCACAGCTCCAGTGATTCAGGTGCTCTCTGTGCGGAGTTTGCATGTTCTCCCTGTGACTGTGTAAGTTTCCACCTGGTATGCTATTTTCCTCCCAGATCTAAAAGACCTGGGTTAGCTGGCTGCTGTAAAATCCCCCTAATGTGCATAATCATCAACATCATCAAATGCCTATTATGCCATTGGCATTTGGGGCCGCAGTGAAGGTCCTCCGTGTCTGTCTGTCCTTGGCCATTTTCTCTATTGTGCTCCGGGTGTGGTTCAGGGTCCTCATTTCTGTCTCTACAGTATGGCGCCAAGTTGTCTTTGGTCTCCCGCATTTCCTCCACCCTTAAGGTTTCCAAAGAAGTGCTGTCTTGATGATGGAGTTGGCCTAGCTTCTCATCACGTACCCAATCCATCTCCAATGTTTCCTCATAATGACTGTGGATATGTCCTCTTGGTGAAACTGAAGGAGTATGGCGTGGTTGGAGATTTTTCTTGGCCAGAATATACAGAGGCTCATGGTATGGAATAATGACAGCTTGGCAAGGTCGGTTTCTATCATGCGTCAACATTTTGACCTGTACTCAATGTGCAGGTGAGTGGTAGAATCCGGGGGGAGTTGAGGGAAATGCGGGGAAAATAAAAGAATGATGGTGGATGATCGGCATGAATCCTTTGGGTGTTTCCACGCTGTGAGGCTCAATGACAAGTACACGAATCTGGGATAACTAACCACATAATCTAGGTATGGGATCTCAAACCACCTCCCCTCATCCCTTCTCTCAATCTGGCACTCTCACTGAAAGAACAAAGTTGTAAATGATTGCTGATGATTTGATTTTATTTTCATCCTATCATCTAAATCCACAGCGGTGTGGTAATTTGTAATGAGCCATGCATTAGAAGTGCTCTCATTACTTACTGTTGCCATGGTCTTTTATTAGGAGAAACTATTCTATGCTGTACTTTCAGTTTAAATGTAGGTTCAGTGGACAGAGGAATAATTTACCAAGGCAAATTAAAATTGAACGTCAATCATTCTCTAGGAAGTCAGAAGATCTCCTGATCCAAACAGAGTGTTTCTTGGCAAAATGGCTCAGGATTACACAGAGCCTGTGATCACTGAATGCCCAAACAATTTCAAAGCATGCACGAGGACCACTTGTTGAGCAACCTGCCCATTTTGACACAGAATTTGAAATACAAACAATGGCACTTCTTAAGCACTAAGGCATAATACTGTCAAATTCATCTTGTGGATGGGAGGTTAAATCCAATCCAGACTGATGGACAGTGGAGATAGATTCAATATTAGTCATAAAAAGAGAAATTAATAATTACTTGAAAAGGAAAAAAAAGGACAGTGAAGAAAGACCAGTGAGGATAGGTTTAGCTGGTCTATGAAAGAGTCATCATAATTACAAAAGGAAAATGCAGTAAGGAAACAGGCCCTTCGGCCCACCGAATCCTTGCTGACCATCAACTAACTATTTAAACTAACCCTACAGTAATCCTATTTAACTCAACCTGCATTCCTATCAGCACCCCGCCAATTCTACCCCTCACCTACACATTAGGGGCAATTTACAGCAGCCAATTAAGCTACCAACCTACACAACTTTGAGATGTGGCTGGAAACCGGCGCATCCATTTGTAGCACCATGCCACAAATAAATGTGCTGAATTGCTCTCTTTCACATTGTGAGATTCTACCATCAAGACACAGAGTACTTTTCAGTTTTGAGCTCACTTCCTCTTACTATTGGCTTTCTTATTGAAATATTTTAATGTTTCAGATTTATGCGGTCAGTTAGATATCTTTTATTCACCATTGTTCCTCATGCTCTTGCAGTCCAAGTCCTCATGAGAGAATGAGTTTGGTGGGTGAGGGAACAGAGTAAGATGATCACAAAAACAGCCAGCTTGTAGTCGTGGCGCGTGCCCTTCAAGGAAGAGAATCTAGCACCTCCGCCTTGTCTGGGTCTACAAATGGCTCCTGTTCAATCTGGGATGTCAATTAAATGCAGTTCTACTTATTGGGAATAAACTGAACAAGAATTTAATTTAAAAATTCCAATCATTCTCCTCCTGCTGAGATCAGAGAACCAAGTTCAGAATTTGAATCAAATAGTGAGAGGTATGAGCCAGTAAAGATTGATATTTGACAATCGCATAAGTGTATCTTTTCTGCTTTGCTGAGAGATTAAGCTGTAAAATATATTTCTGCTATGATTATAGTACAAGCAGTGACCAAATCTACAATATGACATAATTCTCTACATACCAGTGGTGAAGAGGAATTAGATTCGAAGACAGTGCCAAAGTTCCTATTACAATTAATCAGGTCTATTATTCAGTTACATCCCTCAGGGCCAAATTGCTTGACCTTTGATGTATTGCCTTCAACATTAATGTCACTAAATGAGGCATCAGTAAAATGAAGGCAAATTTTTCTCAGGACTATTTTTAATCCAATGCCGTTAATTCTTTGAGAGTACTTTTAACAGGGAGCAGTACTGATGTTACATGTGTGATTAATTCAAATTCAAGTCTAGAGTGACTTATCCAATTATTCAATTATCAGGTACAACTCATCCCTGCAGGTCATTTTAGGAAATGTATCAGCTGTGAGTATGTTTGTGTTTGTATGTGTTGGTTGCAAAGTTCATTTTTGGAGAGTAATTTAAATTTATTATTCAAAAAGCACTAAGAGGCACAATGTTTCTTACTGTGATGGGTTGGGGGTCATTGTGGGACTTCGAGCCTTGCCTGTATTCAAATTCAAACCTCTTTTTTTTCGTCTTTGCTAGCACTTTAAAGAGAAGGTCATGGTGTCACGATGGCCAGTAATTGGATGGGAAGCTGTGGCATGAGTAAACAGGAACTTGAAAGGCTGCAGATGGGCAGAAGAAAATTGTGGCTAGCTCACCCCCACAATCCTCTTCCTCCTGAAACAGCCCAATCAGGACGGTGATGTGATGGGCAGCAAGTGAGAATGCCGCGCCCTATCCTTGGGCTGCCCGAGGTGTATGTTCTATTCATGCAAACTCTGACTCTTAGCTTGATTGCTAAGGGGAGAGTAGACGGGTGCAGGCATTAGGAATTCAAAGATCATGGCTGACTTCAATCCCTCTCTAATTACCTCTTTGCAGTACAGCACTAAGGATGAGGTGTTCAATAACTGTTATTCCCCTTTCCTTCTGGCTCCAAAGGCACAATTACATTGAGACATGTAGCTACTTAACTGAGCATTTCATTTCCATTATGAAGGGAAAATTCCAATTGCTCACATGCATCACTTTGAAGGTGACACAAAAATCAATGGCATACAGAACAAGATAACCGTTGTTGACTGTATGGCAAATATTTAAAGCTACATCTGTCCTTTTCACTGAGAGTCCCATTCGGTCTCAGCACTTCAGAGATACATCCTTTAACGAAGAGTCCCAGGTCACAATTACAGGGATGTAACATCACATTAGCACATGGGCTGGGAGCCAGGAAGGGGCAATTTTGATCCCTGGGTGGGAAAGCATATTTTCACTTGATGGGCCAGTACTGAAGGGGCCAAGTTTATTTTATTGGTAGGCCTCTCTAAAGTTGGCTACCATCCTGACAAAAACAGGACAGTTTGGAGTCCAAAGGAGGAATGAGGATAACTGCAGTGAGTTCAGTGTTTTGTGTGAATGGTGATTTGCCTGCTTCAGCCTGCTCCAGAAAGGCAGCAGAGGTGTCCTGGCACCCATATCCTGACTTGTTTTCAGGTCCAAGAGTTAAAACAAGATAGCTGTTTGAAGAGATTTATTCATCACTATCACCGATGAGACCCAACATACTGTAGATAGGGAAATTGCTTCATCAGGCATCATTGCCCCCTCAACTGTACCAGCTGGAATCTCCCAGTGGCCACATATTTTAACTCCACTTTCCATTTCCACACTGACATCTCTGCCCATGGCTTCCTCCACTACCAAACTGCTGCTACACACAGATTCGAGGAACAGCACCTCATATTCTCCCTAACTTCTGGTAACCACTCCTCACTGTCCTTTTTTAAAAAATTTATTCCCCCTGCCTTCTCTCCATCTTCCCATCACCCATTCGTTTTACTGGGCCCCCTCTTCCCATCCTTCCTTTTAGTCCTCTCCTATCAGATTCCTTCTTCTTCAGCCTTTTGTTACTTTCACCTATCACCTTCCAGCTTCTGACATCATTCCCACTTCCCCCCTCCCTCACTTGTTCATCACCACCTGCCTGAAACATCAGCTGTTCATTTCCCTCAATGGACGCTGCATGACCTACTGAGTTCCTCCAGCATTTTATGTATGTTGCTCCAGATTTCCAGCATCTGCAGAATCTCGTGTCTATCAACCACCACCCTCCAACTTACCTGGATCCATCTGTCACCCACTACTTCTTGCTTCACCCCTTTCCCTCACCTTTTTACACTGACCATCTCCCCTCTTTATTTCCAGTCTTGATGAAGGGTCTGTCCATTTTCCTCCATAGATGTTGCTTGGGCCACTGAGTTCCTTTGTGTGCAGCTCAGAATTCAATTACCTTTTCTATATTTTGCTACATTATCGGCTTATAGAAATGGAATTTTGTACTGTTTATGTTAAAGGCGGGGTATATTGCATCAAATTACACTGGACAACAAAGATTATGGATTTTGGGCTGCTGATCATAAAAATCACCATGAAAGTTTCCTATCACACACCATTTGGTTTGAAATCGCCTGTATTTGTTATTTCAATTCATAGTTTGAGTCAATTAAAATGTTGCCCACAATGTAAGAAGAAAAGTTTTCTAACTTGTCCAGACATATATAGGTATGCTTAGGCAGGGTGGATGCTGCATAGCAGGTCAGGCTTTAGAAAAACAGGACATGGAGTCTAGAGGAGCAGACTAAGATGCCATGATGCACGAGCCAGGACTGGAAAACAACACTGATACTGATACAGACTTTTGAATCCTTTATGTCACATCTGATAACTCAATCTGAGTTAAATGACCTGGTCAATGACTTGGGTTTGTCAAAAGCAAAAGCAGAATTACTGGGTTCAAGAATGTAAGGATATGCCTGCTATCACCAGGCACAAAGATTTCCGTGAAGGACTTCGATATTTGACAAAGATGTTTTCCAGAATAACTGATGCCAAGACTAAGGAAGGCATTTTGTTGATCAACAAATCAAACAGATCATCAAAGACATGCAATTCAAAGAACTTCTAGTGGGACCGGAGAAAATCACATGGAAGGCATTCAAGGATGTTGTTGAAAATTTCTTGACAGCTACTGAGCACCAAACTACATGCAGCTGGATGACAACATGCTTCAAGCACGCAAAACCATGAAATGCAAAATGTCACTAAAGGTTCATTTTCTGCATCCCCATGTGGACTTCTTCCCTACAAATCTAGTCGCTGTCAGTGATGAGCACGGTGAAAGGTTTTACCAGGACATTGCGGTCATGGAGAAACAGGACCAGGTCAACTGGAATCCATCAATGCTGGCTGATTATTTTTGGACACCTCAGCAAGAAGCCTCACACACTTGAGTGCAAACAAAAATCACCAACAAAACACCTTTAGCTGAGTTGAACTATTGCAAAGTCTCAGCACCATTATGCAATTAAACACATTATATTAAATAAAAGTTAATTTCTTCTTTCTCCAAACTCCTACGTGATACAAGTAGTCTGAAATTATATTTATGTTCAGCTTCAAGCGATCTATCATAAACAAAACAAATTCTGAGGAAGCAACGCTCTTGAAAAAAGTTGTTGTCCAGTGTTACCTTTCCTCATTCATAAACTTTGATATATATACAGTATAATTCCAGCCAGAAAGAGCGGCATGGTAGTGTAGTGGTTAGTGTAACACCATTCCAGCACCAGCAACCTAGGCTTAAATATGCCACCGTCTTTAAGGAGTTTGTATGTTCTTACCATGACCACGTGGGTTTTCTCCAGATGCTCCGGTTTCCTCCCACATTTCAAAGACCAGTGGACTGAGTAGTAAATTGGTCACATGGGTGTAATCAGGCAGTGCAGGCTCGTTGGGTATCTCTAAATAATAAATAAGTTGATTTACCTTCACATGGTCATAGGGCTGGTGGCTGTCCCTGGATATAGAAATATAGAAAACCTACAGCACAATACAGGCCCTTCAGCCCACAAACTTGTGCTGAACATGTCCCTACCTTAGAAATTACTAGGCTTACCCATAGCCCTCTACTTTTCTAAGCTCCATGTACCTATCCAAAAGTCTCTTAAAAGACCCTATCGTATCCGCCTCCACCACCGTTGCTGGCAGCCCATTCCACGCACTCACCACTCTTTGAGTAAAAAAACTTAACCCTAACATATAAATGAAAGTATCACTAACTTACAGGTACAGAAGCTTTAAGTCCCACACCACCATGTTCAAGAATAGCTACTTCTCTTCAACTGAATGTCAGAGTGTATGCAGTATACAACCTTAGCACAACAACACTATGACCACTTTGCACTACAATGTACTTTTTTTGTTCTAAATGGGTTCTTGTTGTGCATTTAATATTTCAGTAACATTTGAGTAATATTATAAATATATTGCTTGTTTAAGCATTCTTTATTTCTTTAAATAACTCATTTCAGGTTATATATAAAAGTATGTGAATGACATACATCATGACTGCCACCATGTCATATGTGTGCGCCTCACTAAAGTAGAACAAAACTGAGAGCATCCGAGTACAGGCAGTCCCCGGGTTACGTACGAGTTCCGTTCCTGAGTCCGTCTTTAAGTTGGATTTGTACGTAACTCGGAACAAATACATCCGGTATTATTTAGCGTCAGTTAGTCACATGTTTGTCTTAGTATATAGTATATATTTTACCTTTCTACGCATATAAAACACTTAAGAAATGTATGTATTCCAATAACTAAACCACTGCGTTGCTTAGTAATAATTGTAGTTTTCATCAGGGCAGGGCCTTTCACATGCTCCATTATTCTCACTTTATCCTTTATCCTTTAAAGTTGTTCCGATCGTTGACCAACTGTAGCCTAATGCTTTTCTAATGACCGATGGCGTTACACCTCTTCCCGATCGCTTTATTATTTTCACTTTATTTTCGATTGTGATCGCTTCCCGTCAACGGAACAGAAACAGTGTGGGGGGTCCCGAGCTGTGCCGGCTCCCGAAGTCCGCTGGGTCCTAAGGACCACTGCATTGAATTCCCTGGGCCCTAAACTCCACCGCACTGAGACAGGTTAAATGGGACAACTGGCGGCTGTGCTGGGTTTGGGTATTTGATCCTCCACAATATTCCGTGTGGGAATTTAATTCCTGGAGATGGCAGTTTTTTTTTTATGAGGTCGTGTTGCGAGCTCGACATCAACCCAGCACGGATGGTACAGGAGTCACTGGATCAACATCAACCCGGCATGGGAGCGGTCTGTCACTGGATTGAACTCTGGAACCTCCGTTCTCCAGCCTGGCGCTGATCTCACTGCGCCACCAGCTGACCAGGACAGGGGTGGGGTGGAGTCACGGTGAGTCTTGCTAAGAAAAGTTTAAGCCAAATACAAAGTTACACACTCAACGCAACGACTTAAAATGGTGGATGGTGTCGCAATCTGACTTAAAATGGCGGATGGTGTCGCGATCTGACTTAAAATGGTGGATGGCGTTCTTCTTCCTCAGTTCATAAGTACGAGTTGTCCGTAAGTCGGACGTTCATAACTCGGGGACTACCTGTATCCCTGGCTCCTTGTTTTTGATTAGTTTTATGTTTTGGAGTTTCAAAACATACAAGTTCTTTCTTGTAAAAATTAGGCACGATGTTAAGTCTAATTTATGTTTTTTTTTGTCAATGTTGTGTACGTGATGCTATATGCCTGTGATGCAGGTGAAGGATGTTCATTGCGCCTGTACATACATGCACTTGTGCACATGACAATAAACTCAACTTTAACTTCTTACTGAAGATATCCAATGTAAATTTCCTAAACAGCAGTCTCTTTCTTTCCCTTTACGCATCTTCCTGTGCCATGTGCGGCTGCCCAGGGAAAATGCTAGGTGGCTGGACTATTCCCAGGCCTCTGAGGCAGATTTTATCATTGCTTCTCCAATGACAACTTTTCTTTCATTCAGAGAATTAAGATGAACTGCTTTTTATACTCAACCATTGGCGGTAGCCAGACGAACATATATATGTTTAAATACCCTCAATAGTTTTCAGTTGCCTGTATCATTTTACATTTCCATATATACCACTGCCACCGGGCTGTTATGTGTCCAACAACTCCCTTATCCCTACCACTTCAGATACACCTTTGACATAAGAACAGGAATTCTCTCCTTATATATATGTTCCAAACAGCAACTTCTCTTACATTTTGATATGGCAAAAGGAATTTAAATGCAGGCAAGTGCAAGATTTTGCACTTTGGTAGGACCAACCAGGGTAGGTCTTACACAGTGAACGGCTGGGTGCTGAGGAGTGTGATAGAACAAAGGGATCTGGGAATACATGTCTATAATTCATTGAAAGCGGCATCATGGGTAGACAGGGTCGTAAAGAAAGCTTTTGGCACATTGACCTTCATAAATCACTGTTTTGAGTACAGGAGGTGGGATGTTATGTTGAAGTTGGTGAGGCCTAATTTGGAGTATTGTGTACAGTTTTGGTCACCTACCTATAGGAAAGATGTAAATAAGGTTGAAAGAGCACAGAGAAAATTTACAAGGACGTTGTCTGGTCTGGAGGGCCTGAGTTATAAGGAAAGATTGAATAGGTTAGGACTTCATTCTTTAGCATGTAGAAGATTGAGAGGAGATTTGATAGAGGTATACAAAATTACAAGTGGTATAGGTAGGGTAAACGCAAGCAGGCTTTTTCCACTGAGGTTGAGTGGAACTACAATTAGAGGTCATGGGTTAAGGGTGAAAGGTGAGAGGCTTAAGGAGAACATGAGGGGAAACTTCTTCACTCAGAAGGTTATGAAAGTGTAGTTATGAAATCACAAGTGGTCCAGAAGAGCTCGATTTCAACATTTAAGAGAAATTCAGATAGGTACATGGATAGTAGGGATATGGAGGGCTATGGGCCCAGTGCAGGTTGATGGGAGTAGGCAGTATAAATGGCTTCGGCATGGACTAGATGGGCCAAAGGGCCTGCTTCTGTGCTGTGCTGTTTCTGTGACGCTATACTGTGAAATGCATTGGAACTAAAGTTTCTCAAGTTTAAACGCAAGTTATACTGATGATTAATTCTAACTTCAGTAAGGAACCACCCAGTTGCACAAGGAATGGGCAATGCCAAGATTACCTCACCATGAGGTGCACCCCCACTCCTCCCCTGGAACTGGCTGAATACCCAGAAGAGGAGTTCACCCTCTAAAGAATCGAGGAAATCAAGATCCAGTAATGGCCTTCAAAAACACCATGTCTCAAACACAAAGCCCCTTCTGGAAATGGTTAGATTATCCAGACAACTGCTTATGTGAAGTCTGTACTTCACAGTGGATTGGATGCTTTGATTTGGAAGGAGGGTTGATGATTGCTGTATTAGGCCATTAGGCCTTGTTTATGGTTCATTTTGTTTTCTTCGTTGGAACACTTACTGACGATAAATGACTTCAAACATCTGCTGATTTGATTAATCTCAGCTGGGTAACTGATTCTGAATGATCATATTTCTTGGTCAGTTAGCTGGTCAGTCAATTAGTAAATAGACGGACATGTTTAACAGGATTTCTGTACACCCCGTCACTGTTGACGTGGCAGCAGAGATGAAAGCACACTTAAAAAATTGCATGCCTTTATGAACTCTTGAAGTGGCAAAGGTGGAAAAAGTCCATCAACATTATGCAGAGCACAAAGGAGGCTATTCAGCCCATCATGCTTGTATTAGCTCTCTGCAATCCTCTCTGTAACCTTTCAAGTATTAACCAACACCCTTTTAAAAGCTACAAAAAATAGCACTGCTTTCACTCTCATCTTCATGCATTGCATACCCAGATTATAGCACCTCATGGGGTGAAGGTTTTTTTTTTACCCCTTGCAATGCAAGGTACCATTGATATCAGTTCTGAACTTGGAGGAGAGCAGAATCTCTGGAAAAAAATGATCCTCTTGCTGGACTTCTCTTTTGCAGGCACTCAGTACTGACCACCAGTTCAACTGATCATGGTTCACCATAAGGCAAAGCCTGTTGTTGGTTCTTACCAGGTACATAGGGAAAGTTATGGCAGCAAATGGGAGTTGAAAGCCATGAAATTCCAGTAATTCTCTTTTCCCTATTGCCAACTAAGATTAATAACCAAATGGTGGAACCCATGCCCTCTCTATTTCAGGATACTAGGAAACAGAACAAATTTTGCAGGAAGATGGTGGCACTGCACTTCTCATGTAAGTGTCAAAATCCCAAACTTCCTAGCTGCTCTTAACTTGAAATTTTTCAATTATACACTGACCCTGAACTGTTCATAGTGTTGGACTCTTGCACCCTGTGCAATCTACCATCTCAACCTACATAAGGTTCAACCCGGTACAGCAACTGTGAGCCCATTCTATTGAATGGAGAGGAATGGCTGCAAGACAGCAGTGTATCAGTAACTTCTATTAAAAAAATAAACTAAGATGAATCAAATTTTGTTGCTTATGGTGAAATTCAATCATTAAAACATTATTGATTTTTGATTGATTGATTTCATTATTTGAGTATAGACTGTGGTAATTGCAAGTGCTTCATCACTGGACTGAAATTCACCAGTCCAGATTAATTATCTGAAGTTTTAAGTTCAAACCCCACGATGGGAGTTTGAAAATTCAGAAAATTAAATAATGTAGTTTCGTTTTTAGTACTTGGGAGGTGATATATGGTTAAGAGCCCAGGATATTCTCTGCAAACGTCTTCACATCTTAAAATGCCTATATAAATCGTTTGCAGTAAACTTCAAACATTGCATCCAAATATAAAATGTGTTCCAAATAGTTTTTAAAGTATTTCTTTGATATAATATGCAAGTTACTATAATGCGAATAGTATCAAAAGAACTTGTTTTAAAGAACCAAAATGCGACAGCTGTGCTGGCTTTAGATAATATGGATAGATATGTACAGTTAAATTTATTCATAAAGTAGGATTCCCTGAAACCACTGTTACGAGTCTTATCCATACCTGATGCCTAATGTTTTCATCAATTAATTTAATAACATTGCTTCAGACAGTGTAAAGATTGACAGATCAACAGTAAACCTTAAATTTTAGCAAAACGCAAATATGTTGGGTTACTTGTACAATCTTCAGTACTCTAGACTATACTAGGAATTTGCACTATATTTCCCTAAAGTCAGATAGAAGAAAGAAGCTGCTAATATGACTGGAGGCCACTTTCATTATAAGGCTGCTTTTATAATCCTTCTGTCAGCTGTTTGACATGAGAATTTTACAAAATCAGTCATTTAACAAAATATAGCAAATGATGGGATAAAAATTTGTTCTCCATTGCTTTCAATAAGCAAGGGGAGGAGGAAATGTGACATGCAGGGTGTACTCAGTTTAAATTAGTCCTGTTAAAATCTTGAGATGCTTCAATGGTTAAACATAGCAAATAAATAGAAATACTCGCTTGGGTGTATTTCTCCTTGTTCCACGATTTGCAACCAGCACACAGTCCAGGTGTAAATCAGATTTAAAAATATGAAAGATTAATGCTAGTGGACAGGTGAAGTTATTTGGGGTGTTCGGGAAGGATGTGGTGGTGAAGCAAGTAAGGAGTACAGAACAACTGAAAATTAATTAATTCCTTCAGGCAACATTTCAACAACACAGCAGGAAGAATATATCAGATCACCAGCGACAATAAAACATTTCCCAGCTTTGCTTTCTGAACTCCAGAAGCTGCTATGAGAAGTCTAAAATATCATTTTGGAAAAGCCCTCAGTAGGTATTCTACTCCTAGATCGAGTCAAAAGGCTCCTCTGTTAATGTTGCAGTCCACCAAATCGCCTGGAAGTGCCACCACCAAGAGGGCTCTGCATCCGATCTTCCCGCTGGGAATTTATCTGTGGCTCCACATGCAAAGTGCCCTGACTCCATGAAAGTGAAGTGAACATTTCTTACTGTATTACTATAAGTGCCATCTTCTCAGGCACAATACTAAACAGGGTCTTGGCCTGAAACGTCGACTGTTTATTCGTTTCCATAGATGCCTGGCGTGCTAAGTTCCTCCAGTATTTTGTGCATGATGCTCTGCACAATATTAAGCACGCTGTAGAGATGGATATAAAATATCCCATGATTTCATATGACAAAAAAGGGAGAGATCGAGTTCCCACAGTCCTGAGGAAGGACCCCTAACCTGAAATGTTGACTGGCTTCTCGCTCCACAGTTGCTGTTTAACAGGCTGAGTATTTCTGTTTTTGTTTCAGATTCTAGCATCTACAGTTTTACTTGTTCACCATTTCTCACTCATAACTCCTGTGAGTACAAACCAAGATGCATTCATTTACTGGCTGTTACATGCCGGTCAAAGAAAGTTGGTCTTCCTTGCCAGTGGGCATCCCAATTGTTTGTTAAAATAACCTTGGGATGCCCTGACATGATGGTGAGTAAATGCTTGCATTGTTCCTTCTTATTTCTTCTCTGTTGTTCAATTAAACATCAGAGGAAAAGTATCCTGATACTATAACATTGAAACTGTAGCTGGATTAAAACCTCTATAGATGCACATTGGAGAGTGTCCTAACTGGTTGCATCATGGCCTGGTATGGAAACACCAATGCCCATGAATGGAAAAGCCTCCAAAAAGTGATGGAGACAGCCGAGCCCACCACAGGCAAAGCCCTCCCCATCACTGAGCACATCTACAAAGAGCATTGCCACAAGAAAGCAGCCATTGGGAAGGATGTACAGGAACCTTAGGTTCCATACCACCAGGAACAGTTATTACCCTACAACCATCAGGTTCCTGAACCAGCATGGCTAACTTCTCTTACGTCAACACTGAACTAATTCACAACCCATAGACTCACTTTCCAGGACTCTATAACTCTTGTTCTTGGTATCTATTTATTTGTTTTGTATTTGCACATTGGTTGTTTGTCAGTCTTTATCTATGTATAGTTTTTCATAAATACTATTCTATTCTTTATTTTCCTGTAAATGCCTGCAGGAAACTGAATCTCAGGGTTATATATGGTGACATGTACGTACCGGGTACTTTGATAATAAATTTACTTTGACTTTGACTTCTAAGCTAGTCCCATTTGCCAACATTTGACCCATATCCCTCGAAACATTTCCTATCCATGTACCTGTCCAACCATCTTTTAAAAGTTGTTATTGTACCCACCTCAGCCATTTGACACGCGTACTGTTAAAAAAAGTTCCTGTTCATTCTTTCTTTCCCCTCTCACCTTAAACCTGCTGTATGCTCACTTGTTCCTGATACCAACTCTGGGAATGCATCCATCGATGTTCCTCATGATTTTATACACTTAACCATTAGCACCAACAAAATATCAGAACCACGATTAAAGATCATTTGACAGACAACCATATCAACCAATGAAGTAGCTTTCCAATTGGGTACAGGAAAGTGCAGCACCAGACAGACATTGAGCAAGAAACGTGGAGCAGGGCTGTTGACGGCACTTCCAGGAATGTCTCCCAATAGAGATGAAATGTTTATTCACAGACTCCTGCTGACATAATGCACAATGTCAGGGTCTAACAAGTGACAGGAGCCGAATCACACTCCTGTTCCTCTATCAGACAAGATTCAGATTAACCGGCTACTATTCAGACCCCTAAGTATGTGCAAATTTAATTGATACTTTAATCAGAAAATTCTGGGAAAGATTGTCGTCTCAGTTATTATCCCGTTTGGACAGAATCAGTGTGGAGAACAGATATCCGAAACCATGCTGCTGTCATCTTGTTCAAATTTACAGGTGAAAGTGGCAGTGATTAATTTAACTATCCTCCACTCACGGCTCACTTACGGTGAAGTTACTCAATTTTATTGATATATGTTGATGTATTGATTTTCTATCTTTAAACAGAATCTGCTCTCAGTACCAAATACTTCTTGCTATGAGACACACACACCTAAACTCCAACTAACTGGCTGATGCAATGGTACACTGTTAATTGCTGTTTTTAACTAATTAGAAAAACAGTACGACATATGCACATACATTTGTTCCTACGAACAACAGGACTAGTTTCCCTTTACATCGCGGAGCAGGGATGGAGAGTACTGCACAGAGCAATACCGTATAAAAGATTCCTAAGTCAGTTCATGGACTCCTCAGACATCTGTCACACGGCCGGGAGGAGATCGTGTATCATGTATATACAGAGTGTGAGGGGTTGCAGTCTCTATTTGAGCTTCTGAAGAGGCAGCTCCTCCAGTTCTGGCTGTACTTCAACCCCATGCTCCTGATCTCCATTCACATCGTGTGGCGTTGATGGGTCAGTCAGGGAATCTCCTGGTTGGTTTGTTCTTGGGCCTGGCCAAGGTGACCATTGACAGGTCCAGGCAGCAGGCAGTTGAGGATTTTGTACGAGCCAACTGCCTGCCCCTCTTCTGGATTACGTCTGTGCCCGGGTGTCCCTGGAAAAGAACCATACCGTGTCTATGGGTACAATGGGGCACTTCCTGGACTGCTGGGCACCACAGGTGCTTGACTCAATTTCAGACAGTGAAGACCATGTTACAATTTGTAACTGTAAATAGCATGTATCATGAAGTACTGTAGTATTGCAATAATGTGATGCTGTAATCCCTGATTAAATCACTTTTGGAAAAGGAAAACAATGAACTACCATTGTTTCCTCTCTCTCCGTACTCTTTGGAATTCCTCCTCCTCATCAGTCCTATACATCATTAAAATAATGCAGTGGTTGTTGTGGTTACCATATTGGGTGATTTTTGTGAATTTTCCAGCTTCCAACAAAGTTGACTTACTGACATCTGTAAAAGTGGAACCCATTTGTTAACTGGGTCTGCCTGTAAATATTCCAGGAAAGTTGGAAGCAGAGGCCATTTACCCTCAAGTCTCTTGCCCCATTGGCTGAGCTCAGATGCAAAACCCTCTACTCTTCCCTGCACTCTACTGATTTATTCTTTTTGGAGAAGTACCAATTGTTTTGTATTTAATATTTCAGTAATGAGAGTGAGAGAGTGAGAGTGAGAGAGAGGGAGAAAGAGTGAGAAAGAGAGAGTGAGAGAGAGAGAGAGTGTGTGTGTGTATTGTTTGATTAAGCATTCTTATTTGTTTAAATAATTAATTCAGGTTATATATAAAATATGTGAATTGCATATGTCATCACGCTACAATATGATATGTGCACGTCTCACTCAAAGTAAACACAAAATTGGACTCACATTTCGGACTCCTTTGTCTTCCTTTGAATTAGCTTAATATTTTGAAGTTACGAAACATTACACCTATTAGTCTTTAAAATCAAAGTTCAAAGTAAAATTTATTATCAGAGTACATACATGTCACCACATACAACCCTGAGATTCTTTTTCCTGCGGGCATACTCAGCAAATCTATAGAATAGTAGCTGTAAACAAGATCAATGATAGAGCAGGAGCATAGAAGACAACATGTTGAAATGCAAATATGAATAGCAATAAATAACGAGAGCATGAAATAACAAGATAAAGAGTCCTTAAAGTGAGATCATCGGTTGTGGGAACATCTCAATAGATGTGTGTAATTATCTTCTTTTGTTCGAGAAATCAACAAATGGATGTAAAAAAAATTAGACTATTTTGATTAACAGCAAATGAAGTCTTCCCAGAGACCCACACAATCTTTAGCCCTCAACCAATGTAAAAAAATAGTTTGCTATTACCTTCCTGTCTGTGGGAGCTTGCTGTGCAGAAATCTGCATTTGACTCAATGACTTTACATCTCCATTAGATAATGAACAAAGAACTTTCATGCTGATAAATTAATTTGAATGTTCAGAAGGACTTAAAAATTGCAGTTACATTGAACCATTCAGCAATCCCAAAGATTTTTAAAACATAGCCACATTTGTAATGTGGGAAATGTTGAGGTAGGGGAAGGGGATCTGTGCACATCAAACTCCCGTGAAAAGCAAAATGATAATGGCTACACATTCTGCTTTAGTGGTGTTAAATAAGGGTTGGATATTTACTTTTAAACTATAGATAACTCTTTTGTACTCAACTATCTCCTCGTTACACCTCCCCCCGGCATTGATCTACAGATAGGATAATTGGGAAAGCTTCCATATAGGGAGACAGATCCAGAAAATGGTGCTTGAATATTTTACATCCATCTGAGAGCTTTAATGTGGCCTCATTAATGCCTCGATCAGACCACCATGCCTCTGACACAACAGCTCTCCCTCAGGTCCAGCAGTATTAAGGGAAAGCTGCTGTGTCAGAGGCATGGTGGTCTGATCGAGGCATTAATGAGGCCACATTAAAGCTCTCAAAGGGATGTAAAATATTCAGGCCTGGACATTTTTGTATCCAAGCCTCTGGAATGACATCTAAGCCCAGGACTTTCTAAGAAGGAAGAGAGCTACTCGTTGAACTACAGTGAGATACAATTTCAAAGCAACTCTATCACTACAGCTTGGAAAGTAGCTTTCTGGCACTCAGGTTGTGTGGTATTTAGGCTCCAGATGTTGGACTGTTCCATCTTATTATTTCAAGAGATTTGTCAACATAAAACTAGTTGAAAAACAAATCAGAGAGCTTTAATAGCTAGGAATAATCTTCTTGCCAATGGAATCAACTCAGTTGACAAAGAAATCCTATTTATTGAGTTTGTGTAAGTGAGATTAGAGGGAGGGATGCCAACAGATTTTTTTTTAATCCTGTAGAGAGATATACAAGCAAACAAAAGCCAATAGACATGCTTCATAACCTGAGGGCATATTCTGAGTTGCGGAAAGAAAAGGAAAAAATTCCTCAGGTTATATATTAGAGCAATGTCTTTGCATGAAGTACGATAACTTATATTTGCAAGATCCTAACTGGCTACTGGAGAGCAACCTTCCAGTGGAGCAGCCGATCTTACTAATGTCAGTTCTACTCTTCTAATGAAAGGTCATCGGTTTAAACCTGAACTGTTTCTCCCTCCGCGGACACTACCTGTCCTGCAGAATGATTTCAGCATTTTCTGTTTGGCATTTTCAGCATTTTTTACTTCAGATTTCCAGCGTCATTTTGTTTGGTCTTGAACTCTCCTAGTGACAGGCTGGTCACAGGAAGCTTACTGCCTTGCCCATTGTTAAGGCTTCTCGCAGAAAATCATTAAATCGTTTCTTTACAGGGTGCAGGTGTTGCATTTATTGTTCATTGTTAAGGCCCTAGCTAAATCACAATATTGCAGAAACTGCAGCTTCTGCAAAATCAGGCATCTACTACAACAGGCTGGGATAATATGACACACTCCCAGCGTTACTGACCCCCTTCATGGCTGCTCCGAGGGTTTTTTTTTGTCTCCCCGTCCTGACAGATTCCAGAGAGTTTCTGCAGCAGACCTCATGAGCCAAACAAACCATATCCCTGGAGTGGGGCATTGATGTCTAGTGGACCCAGAATGTGGTTTGCAGAGAAAAACAATGGAGTTACTGAGGTAAAACACTGCACTGAAATGATTTAGTGGTAATGATTTGCTTTTTTAAAACAACGTAAGAAGTGTTGATATTAATGTTCCTCATTGGGATTTGGGGTTTTTAATTTGTAAAATGTATAGAAAAACTAATAAAAAAATAATAATTGAAAAAAAGAAGTGTTGATGTAGATTAAACTGTTTCCATCATGAAGAGTGTTTTCCACAACTTTGGCTGTTTTTGTCCATCGCTCAGCCACAATTTTTTGTACATCATCCTGCAATTTAGAGCCATAATCACATCCTGATTGCCCTTGATAAGTTTGTGGTGAGTAGCAGTGCCCAGGAGCCATGAGGAAAACATGCTCTTGGCATTCCCTGCTTTCCATCAGCAGTTCTTATCAATTAATCTTTTGGAATATAGGAGTCACTGGCAAAACCAGCATTTATCACCCATCCCTAATTGCCCTTGAGAAGATAGATGAGCCACCATCTTGAACCACTGCTGTCCTTTTGGGGAGGGAGTCCCAGGATTCAGACCCAGTGATGATGAAGGAACAGTGATATATTTCCAAGTCAGGATGGTGTGCATCTTGGAGGTGAACCTGTAGGTGGTGGTGCTCCCGTGCACCTGCTCCCCTCGTCCTCTCTGGGATACAGGCTGTGTGTTTGGGAGGTGCTGTTGGAGAAGTCTGGCTGAGTCACTGCAGTGCATTTTGTAGATGGTGTACACTGCAGCCATTGTGCGCTGGTGGTGGAGGGTGGGTGTGTGCTGAGTGGTGGTTTAAGTGATTAGAAAGATCAGACCAAAGCTACAGAACTATGCAAATCTGAGCATCCTGCCCATTATTTTAGTCTCAAACATCAGTACAATTCCTGAAAAACAATGGTGTTATGGCAGACTTTTTGTACAAAAGTGTCCCGTGCATTTTTGAGCCTTGGCCAGTCGACTACAAATTTCTTTTGAGTAAGAGCTTGGTAGAGTATATAATCCTACCTCAACTCCAACTCAGTGAAGGAAAAATAAAACACTCTGGCCTCAAAAATGGTCAGCATATGCAAAGACATTTTGCCCACAAGCCAGCCAGACAGCAGGAAATTAAATATGCCGCAGTGTGACTGAACATACACTGGGTATGGCAAGCATTGATGCCAGGATAGATGGGTGAGGTAGCAGTTGAGTTGAGAGGCTGGTAGTTAGGAGGGGGTGTAGGAGATAGTTGAAGGTATATGAAGGGATTTTGTTGGTCCAGATGAATAGGATCGGGTATGTGCTCTTTGGTTTTGGGTGAGTCATGTGGCAGATCATTTGGGTGGGGAGAGTGCTTGGGGTAGGTAGAGTTATGAGCTTCAAAGATCAAACTTCATAGTAAATTTATTTAAGTACATATAATGTCACCATATACAACCCTGAGATTTATTTTCTTGTGGGCATACTCAACAAACCTGTCGAATAATAACCATAACAGAATAAATGAAAGACCACCCAACTTGAGCATGCAACCAGAGTGCAGAGGACAAAATGTGCAAATACAAAATAGAATAAAAAAACAATAAATAGAGATCAAGAACATGAGATGAAGTGTCCTTGAAAGTGAATTCACAGATTGTGGGAACATTTCAATGATGGGGTAAGTGAAGCTGAGTGAAGTTATCCCCTCTGGTTCAGGAGCCTAATGGTTAAGGGTAATAACTGGTCATGGATCTAGTGGTGTGGGTCCTGACGCTCCTGTACCTTCTTCCTGATGTCAGCAGTGAGAAGAGAGCATGGCCTGGGTGATGGGGGTCCTTGAATGGATGCTGCTTATCTGCGACAACACTCTGTGTAGATATGCTCAATGGTGGGGATTTCTCAATTGCAGGTGGTGGGGGTGGGGGGCAGTATACCTGAGGGCGAGCCAAATAATTAATCAGGACTCATATGAATCAGGTTCCTCAATGGTAAACTACTGCAGGATATCTTGAGGTTGTGAAAAGGTGCAACACAACTGTAGAGATATAACCAGAAAATGTTGGAAACGTTCAGCAGGTCAGGGAGCATGTATAAAGAGAACCAAAGTTAATGTTCCAGATTGAGTGAAGAAGGATAAGAGATGACTTGAATGTGATGCCAAGGGTAGTGGTAGAGGCAGATGTATTAAGGAAATTCAAAAGACTCTTAGATAGATACATGGATGGTGGAAAAATGGAGGGCTATGTGGCAGGGAAGGACTTGCTTGATCTTGGAGTAGGTTAAAAGGTCAGCACAACATCACGGGCTAAAGGGTCTGCACTGTGCTGTACTGTTTTATGTTAGTTCTGATGAAAGATGGAGTGATAGGAGACTTCAAGTACTGGAATCTAGAGCAACAATGTGCTGGAGGAACTCAGTGGGTTGAGCAACATTTGTGGAAGGGAGAGGAACTGTCAAAATTTCAGGTCGAGGCTCCATACGCCGGCAATTCCTTTACCTCACAAATGCTGATGATCCACTGAGTTCCTCCAACAGATTGTTGCTCAAGTTCAGACAGAATCTCTTTTACCTGAAACATTAACTCTTCTTCTCTTTTCACAGATGCTGCCTGACCTGCTGAGTATTTCAAGTGTTATTATTTCAGATTTCCAGGACCTGAGGTGGTTTTTCTGGTCTATATAAATGCTGGTTCTTTCTTGAAGCCTTTCAGCGATGGGTTAATAGCTGTATTTGGCATTGGACTGGCAAAAGCAGCTAAACAATGGAAGGATTGAGACAAACCCCCAAGCTCTCTGGTAACATTTCAGATCCACTTCTTAAGACATTTTTATAAAATAAGCACACCCTAAGGAGAACTAAACCTGACTATATGAAACAAAGTGCCTTTGCTTTCAGTACACTGCTGATTTATTCCTTTCACTTTTGATTTTCCCTCCACTGTTTCTATTTGCACCTGTGTAGTATACACGGGTATCTCATTGATCTTCAGGGTGTCAACATCTCTGAGGATCTATCCAGAGCCCAACATATTGATGCAATTACAACGAAGGCATGACAGTGGCTATATTTCATTAGGAGTCTGAGGAGAATTGGTATGTCACCAAAGACACTCACAAATTTCCACAGGTGTACTGTGGAGAGCATTCTAACTGGTTGTATCATCTGGTATGGAGGGGCCGCTGCACAGGATTGGAAAAAGCTGCAGAAAGTTGCAAACTGAGCCAGCTCCATCATGGGCACCAGCCTCCCCAGCATCCAGGACATCTTCAAAACGTAATGATTCAAAAAGGCGGTGTACATCATTACGGACCCCCATCACCCAGAACATACCCTCTTCTCATTGCTACCATCAGGGAGGAGGTACAGGAGCCTGAAGACACACACTCAGCGATTCAAGAACAGCTTCTTTCCCTCTGCCATCAGAATTCTGAATGGACAATGAACCTATAAACACCATCTCACTATTTTAAAAAATGTTTTGCTCTCTTTTTTCACTACTTATTTAATTGAAAATATATATATATCATTGTAATTTATGATTTTTATTATTATGTATTACATTTTACTGCTACCACATAACAACAAATTTCACAACCTATGCCAGTAATATTAAAGAGCAAACACGAGGAAATCTGCAGATGCTGGAAATTCAAACAACAACACACACAAAATGCTGGTAGAACACAGCAGGCTAGGCAGCATCTATAGGAAGAAGCGCTGTCGACGTTTTGGGCCGAGACCCTTCGTCAGGACTAACTGAAAGGAAAGATAGTAAGAGATTTGAAAGTAGTGGGGGGAGGGGGAAATGCGAAATGATAGGAGTAGACCGGAGGGGGTGGGATGAAGCTAAGAGCTGGAAAGGTGATTGGCGAAAGTGATACAGAGCTGAAGAAGGGAAAGGATCATGGGACGGGAGGCCTCAGGACTCGTCCCACCCATCCCTTCCCACCAATCTCCCTCCTGGCACTTATCCTTGTAAACGGAACAAGTGCTACACCTGCCCTTACACTTCCTCCCTCACCACCATTCAGGGCCCCAGACAGTCCTTCCAGGTGAGGCGACACTTCAGCTGTGAGTCGGCTGGTGTGGTATACTGCGTCCGGTGCTCCCGGTGTGGCCTTTTATATATTGGTGAGACCCGACGCAGACTGGGAGACCGTTTCGCGGAACACCTACACTCGGTCCGCCAGAAAAAGCAGGATCTCCCAGTGGCCACACATTTTAATTCCACGTCCCATTCCCATTCTGATATGTCTATCCATGGCCTCCTCTATTGTCAAAATGAATCCAAACTCAGGTTGGAGGAACAACACCTTATATACCGGCTGGGTAGCCTCCAACTTGATGGCATGAACATTGACCTCTCTAACTTCGGTTAATGCCCCTCCTCCCCTTCTTACCCCATCCCTGACATATTTAGTTGTTTGCCTGTTCTCCATCTCCCTCTGGTGCTCCCCCCCCCCTTTCTTTCTCCTGAGGCCTCCCGTCCCATGATCCTTTCCCTTCTCCAGCTCTGTATCACTTTCGCCAATCACCTTTCCAGCTCTTAGCTTCATCCCACCCCCTCCGGTCTACTCCTATCATTTCGCATTTCCCCCTCCCCCTCACTACTTTCAAATCTCTTACTATCTTTCCTTTCGGTTAGTCCTGACGAAGAGTCTCGGCCCGAAACGTCGACATCGCTTCTCCCTACAGATGCTGCCTAGCCTGCTGTGTTCTACCAGCATTTTGTGTGTGTTCCAGTAATATTAAATCTGATTCTGATTCTCCTTACATTTCCCACATCCATGGGATTAATCTATAGCCAACAGTAAATTGGAAAACTTCCACATGGCGAGGCAGACCCAGAGAATGGGCCAGTCTTAGATGCACACAAAGTAAAGGAGTGCTTGCATTTACCTAGTATGGAACCACAAATGCCTAAGAACAGAAAATCCTATAAAAGGTAGTGAATACAACCGAGCGTATCACGGGTAATGCTCTCCCTAGCATTGAGCACATCTACAAAGAGTACTGCTGCAGGAAATCAGCATCCCTCATCAAGGACTCCCACCACCCAGGCCAAGCTCTCTTCTCTCTGCTGCCATCAGGAAGGAGAAATTGCAGCCTTAGGTTCTACACCCCAGCTTTAGGAACAGTTATTACCCCTCAACCATCAGGCTCCTGAACAAGAGTGGATAACTTCACTTACCCCAACACAGAACTGATTCTACAACCTATGGACTCATTTTCAGTGATTCCACAATTCTTGTTCTTAATATTATTTATTGTTCATCTATTATTATTATTTTGTTTTTTCTTTTTGTATTTGCACAATTTGTTGTCTTTTGCACATTGGTTGTTTGTCCGTCTCCATTGAGTGTGGTTTTACATTGAGTCTATTGTGTTTCTTTGTATTTACTGTTAATATCCACAAGGAAATGAATCTCAGGATTGTATATGGTGACATATATGTACTTCGATAATAAAGTTACCTTGAAATTTGATGATCACATGGTGTCTTCATGTGCTAACAGCCAACATGTGCTATAGCATTGCCACTGCTCCAGTATGGGTCATTGGATTCTACGCTTAGCTTGGAGTCCGAAGGTTGTAGGTTAAGGCCCACATCAGAGACTTCAAACTCTGAATGTGAATCTGAAAATCAAATGGAGTGTATAGGTACTGCTGCACTGTTAGACTATCTATTCAACCAAGTCTCCATCTGCTTTCTCAGGTTGATAGAAAAGGTCTCATGTCACCATACAGGGAATCTGGCTCAACTCTTAATCAAATGTTCTCCTTAAGATTATCTAGTCACAATCCCATTTCTGTTTGTGCAACACTGAGCCTGAAGCTAGGCTGCTACATCTCCTGCATTACACAGTGACCAGGCAGCATTGAACGAAAGTACTTTGGGTCCCAGAAGCTATGAACTAAGCTATATAAATGCAGGCTCCTTGAGTCGAAGTATAATTGTGCAGACGAAGTGCTGGAAGCCTAGCCAACCATGACTCACTTGAGTGAATGCATGTTTCTTGTGCATTAGCAAGTACTTAACTGATGCATTCAATAGCAAAAACCATTAACCCAGTCATGCAATTTGCAGCCTCAGAAAACCTGCCTCACTGGCAAAACCATTGAAATTCTAATTGGCCCTTTAATGGCTGAAAAGTATAACCTTTCTACAGGAGGAGACACAGGCTTCATGGTCCATCAAGACCATGTGGATATGTTTATAAGATAAAACTGTTGGTTAAAGCGATGGAAATCAGAAAAGGAAGACAGAAAAAAACTTCACATTCTTATGATTTCTCAATATTGAATTCAACAGCATCAGATAGTCCAGTTTATTTATGTGAGAATTGGTTAGTTCTGCTGTTGGACATGCATTTGTCATAATTTCTCTCTCACCATCAGCACGGCCTGGCCTGCTGGATATTTCCTAATACTTTGCATTTTGTTGCTTTTACATTTTTTGTCTGTTTTCCCTCTCCCTCCTTCCCTTCTCTCTAACT
This sequence comes from Hemitrygon akajei, assembly GCF_048418815.1. Lineage (NCBI taxonomy): Eukaryota > Metazoa > Chordata > Chondrichthyes > Myliobatiformes > Dasyatidae > Hemitrygon > Hemitrygon akajei. The sequence goes on along the minus strand of NC_133141.1, from coordinate 19,871,414 downwards.
GCCCTCATTTTGCTGCTTTTATTCTCATTAATTTATCCACCAAATAATTTCATGGATAGCTATCCCTGTAATCACTCTTTCGTTGATATTCCCTTTATCCTACCAATCCCTCCCTTGTGCTCTCTACAACTGAAGACGAACTTGTTTTCCCTTTTCCATTTCTGACTGTCCTCCTGTCCACTAACCCTGATGAACACATTATAAGTGATTTTGTGTACAACAATCCTCCACTCACTGCATTTTTTCTGGTAGAATTACCATGTTATTCAGAGACACTGCTATAGTTTCAGTCGTAATTTCTGTCTCCACCTTTGATTAAACGTGCCTACAAATTATTTAGTACCATAAAGGTGTATAACATTGGCAGCATTTTGGGAGCCAGGTTTGTGTGCAGTCTGTTTGTTACTAATATTCTGTCACACACAAGACCAAAGGCCTCGTATACAGTGGAGAAGAACCTGCACATGAAACCTCTGGAAGCTCCACAACCTGGGCATAAAAAAACCCCAATTAGTTTTGTGATCAGATTAGGTTTTCGTTGAATTCATTCACATAGCATTCAAGATCGATACATCATGTGAACGAACATCCAACTGGTTCTCTTTTCTGATAAAATTAACAGTGCATGTTAACAAATTGGCTGTGGTTGGTCTTTTTTTATTAAACAAAATATACTTTATTCAAAAATAAAATTATATACAATAAACCATTCAATGACTTTCAATCCTTTATAACTGTTTCCATTGCTGTCTTTACATTTTCACACTTTGCGCCACCCACATGAATATCTGTTATTCCATATTTACATACATTTGTTTAGGGGTATACACCAACCCCCCCCCCCCACCCCTCAACTCCTGCGGGAGAAGAACCCTGGACTGTAGTCCTTCCCCACCAGGCCCTTGGGGTGGCTGCACCGAGTTTGAGTGCGTCCCTCAGCACGTACTCCTGCAGCCGAGAATGTGCCAGTCGGCAGCATTCCCCCATGGACATCTCCGTGTGCTGGTAGACCATCAAGTTTTGGGCCGACCAAAGAGCGTCTTTCATCGAGTTGATAATCTGCCAGCAGCACCAGATGTTGGTCTCCGTGTGCGTCCCCGGGAACAGCCCGTAGATCAGAGAGTCCTCTGTTATGCAGCTGCTGGGGATGAGCCTCTACACTGCCCCTTCCATCCTCCTCCACACCTTCTCCGCAAACCCACAGTGTGCAAAGAGGTGGGTCACCGACTCCTCCTCACTGCAGTCCTCCCGTGGGCAGAGGGGTGTGGAGACGACGTTCCAGGCGTACAGGTGGGATCGGACTGGGAGGGCCCCTCTCACCGCCAGCCAGGCGAGGTCTTGGTGCCTGTTGGTGAGGTCTGGCGGTGAGACATTTTGCCAGATGAATTGGACAGTCTGCTCCGGGAACCACCCCACTGTGTCCATCACGTCCTTCTCCTGCAGTGCCTGCAGGACCTTACGTGCTGACCACTGCCTGATGGCCCTGTGGTCAAAGGCGTTGACCTGAAAGAACTTCTCTACGAAGGACAGGTATGGCGGCAACGACCAGCTGACAGGAGTGTTGCGCGGGAAAGGGGCCAGACCCATCCTTCGTAGCCAGGGCAACAGGTAGAATCTGGGCACGTAGTGGTACTTGGGTGCCCACGTACCTGGGATCCACACACAACCTGATGCAGCCACACACGAAGCTGGCCATCGGGATGAGGGCGACATTGGGGACGTTTTTGTCCCTGTTGTCCAGGAACTTGTGGATGGTGGTCCGTCTGACCCACTCCATCTTGGATCCCCAGACGAATCTGAAGACGGCTTGGGTGATTTCCAAGCTGAAGGAGCGGGGGATGGGCCACACCTGCGCCAAGTACAGCAGCCCTGAGAGCACCTCACACCTGATGACCAGGTTCTTGCCCGCTATCGATAGGGAGCGCCCTCCCCACAGTCCCAGTTTCTGTTTGACCTTGGCAGTCCGCTCCTGCCAGTTCTTGTTGCACGCCTTGGCCCCTCCAAACCAGATCCCCAACACCTTCATGTGATCAGACCTGATGGTGAAGGAGACGCTGGATCGGTCGGGCCAGTTGCTGAAGAGCATGGCTTCACTCTTCGTGCGGTTGACCCTGGCCCCCGACGCCTGCTTGAACTGTCCGCAGATGCTGATCAGCCTGCGAACTGACCTCGGATCAGAGCAGAAGACGGTGACGTCGTCCATGTACAGGGAGGTTTTGACTTGGGTCCCTCCACTGCCTGGCAGCGTCACCCCTCTTATGCCCTCATTCCTCCTGATGGCTTCGGCAAAGGGTTCTATGCAGCACACAAACAATACAGGGGAGAGAGGGCAGCCCTGCCTGACTCCAGACCTGATGGGGAAGCTGCCTGTTTCCCACCCATTGACCTGGACTGCACTACAGCTGTCTGTGCAAAGCAGTTTGATCCAATTCCGGATTCCCTCCCCAAATCCCATTTACCATCTCCAACTAACTGGCTAATACAGTGCTGTAAATAGAAACACTATATATCTTAAAACATCCCTGAAGCCTATATCATTTAAACATACTGTCAGTCATTCAAAGTAAAATTGACTTTGATAATTTCCTTAAATTTCACTGTCATGAATTCAAAACTAATCTGTTTTTGGAGCTACATATAATCATTGTGCAAGTGGGAACTGAGGCCATTTAAGTTATGCAAATTTAAAGTCTGCTTTTGGCACATTGGAGAGAGAGAGGAGAACTGTGAGCGGATGTCCTGCAGAGAAAGGACACTTTCTCCAAACCAAGGTCATGTATGAAGACTGGACTAAAGCAGCTGAAAAACAAGTAGAGGGCTTTCCCATCTGTCGAGAAGCTACCGCTACTGAAGAATTAAACCCTTAGTGATTTATTCATGATCTCTTTACTAATCTGCCGTAATCACTGGCGATAATGAAATCCACTTAGCAACATACTTTGCAACAAACCTCTCCAGCTGCAGAAACATTTATTCTCAATGGCAAAAAGTCAGCAAGCAGTAGTTTTATAATTTAACATATTAAAAACTGTAATACCTAATTTCCATAACAGATAAATAAAATCTGACAAACGCCTTTCAATTGTAAGCTTAATTGCTGAAGAAAAATAACACCACCACCAAATTCTGTCTCAAGCACCTTCTCATTGGTGTGTCCCCACAGAACAATTGACTGAGCTATTTAAGGAATTATTAAGGCAGATGACCATATGGTTGATTTAAAGAGCAAATAGAAGTAAAGAGATAGAATGGTTCAGGACGGGAATTCTAGGCCTTGACTGCTGAAGGCACAGCTGTCAGTTGCACAGTGATTAAGTTCAAGGTGATCCTCAGAGGACTGACTCAGAGGAACTACAGGAACTCAGGGAGAGGGACACCTTTTGAAATCAAGGGCAAGAGTTGCAAAATGGAGGTATTGCTTAACCAGAAACCTGGAAGGAAAGGGTTAATGGGTGACTGGGTTGGAATGAGTTAGGACATGGGGAGCAGAGTTTTAGATTAGCTCAAATTTACGACAAGCAGAAGAGGAGAAAATTGGGAAGCAGAGTATTGGAATAGCCGTCTGGAAATAACAAAGGTATGGATAAGGATTTCAGAATCAACCTACAATCCAAAAGCGATTTGCAGCTGAAGTGCATCCTGTCCACAGCACTTCCTTCCAAGAGAGTATGAGAAAAGACAGGGCATGAAGACAAAAGGGACAAGTTAAGAGAGGTTCTGATACCTCATGGCAGAAGAGTCATAAGAACTGACACTTGGGTACAAGTACAAAACTCTCATGTACATTTCCTGCTTCTCACACTGTATTTGAAACAACCACAAAGAAAAATCAAGATAAATACAAAATTTCTTCAACCAACATACACTCACTGGGCGTAAGTTCATGGTCTTCAGCTGCTGTAGCCCATCCGCTTCAAGGTTCAACTTGTTGGGCATTCAGATATGTTCTTCTGCATCTCACTGTTGTAGCTGTGTGGTTATTTGAGTTACTGTCACCTTCCTGTCAGCTTGAACCAGTCTGGCCATTCTCCTCTGATCTCTCTCATTAACAAGGTATTTTTGTCCAAAGAACTGCACTCACTGGATGTTATTCTGGAGACTGTTGTGTGTGAAAATTCCAGGAGCAGGAGTATAGGTGTACCTAATAAAGTGGACACTGAGTGTTGAAAAGCCAGGAGATACAGAATCCCTTGACTGACCCCAGTACAAATTTAATGACTTAACAGCAGCAGCCTCTTAAACGATCTTTAATATGTATTTATGCCCTGTTTAAAAACATTGAAATGTTAGGACCTGGAAAACATTCTTTACAGTGTTCCTAACCTGTGAACCTCTGACTGAGATTTGACAGTAAACATGGACCTGACATGTGTCCATGTCGGTATCACTGTCAATTGAACTGTGGCTGATGTAATTTAAACCGTTTTCCCACAGGGAGCGCTGGAGCATAAAAGTGCTCTGAAAGAAGGAAGTCAGTTTTAACAGAGCTCTATTTTAGCAGCTCAACCTGACAAATAATGTTTCAAAAGGCCTGAGCTATCAGCAACGTCACAAAAAGCCATGTGTACCTTACCCAAAGGCTTTCAGCCTCCCGTTGTCTTTCTCAGCTCTTGTTCTCCAATAAAACTTAATGACAAATCCTGATTCAAATATTTCCCGTTAGCAGCCATATCCCTCAGGCTCAGCACTAAATACCATTGCAGAACGTGAAGACGGTTTTGGGTAAAGAGAACTAATTTAATTTTACTGCATTGCCCATCACATTTCACGAAAATAATTCAGCCGAATACAATTGTATGCCTTAAACTATTAAATCCACATCACTGAGCCTGTCCTGTTTGAAGTATCTATCAGTGATCTGGAACATGGTTTTAGAATAGGTGTTTTCCTTCGCAATACCTGCTAGGAGCTTTTTACAGCAATGCACGTTCATCTCACTTGCTGTTTGGCTGCTGCACTTGCAAAATGAATCGGAGTTCATTAGGCTGTGATATCCTGTAAGTGTGAAAGGTACCTCGTCAAGGCCAGCTCTTCCTTGAAGGAGAATAAACAAAACTGCTGATGGAAATCTGAAATATACTTAGTGGCCACCTTATTAGGTACCTCTCATACTGTTGTAACGTGTAGTTATTTGAGTTAATGTCACCTACCTGTCAACTTGAACCACTCTGGCCGTTCTCCTCTGACCTCTGTCAGTAACAAGGCATTTTCACCCAGATATGCCTCTCACTGGGTGTTTTTGTTTCTCGCACCATTCTCTGTAAACTCTAGAGACTGTTGTGTGTGAAAATCCCAGGAGACCAGCAGTGTCTGAGATACTCAGTCCACCCTGTCTGGCACCAACAATCATTCCATGGTCAAAGTCACTTAGATCACATTTCCTCCCCATTCTGATGTTTGGTCTGAACAACAACTGAATCTCTTGACCATGTCTACATACTTTCATGCACTGAGTTGCTGCCACATGATTGATCAGATATTTACGTTCATGAGCAAGTGTACAGGTGTACCTAATAAAGGGCCACTAAGTGTACAAACTGAAATAAATCTCATCTTGTCATTCGTAATGTTAACAAACTTAGCCTGAGTCTGTCACAAAACGGACATCAATGTGTTAACTGAAATACATACTTACTGGATTCTTTGTGACAAAATTCCAGTCAAGGTCAAGAATGGTCACCTGCAGACCTGTAACAGCTGGCAAATCCATTTGAACAGTCTCCTAAACACTCAATCATGTGTACTGGCTGAATGCAAGTCAGTTGTTTATAAGCTGGGCACACCCGGACCTTTGAAGAGTTTCTAGCTTAGCTTACTTGTGAAGAATAACTTGGATTCCATGCATTATACTGCTTGTCCTACATAATGCTGCACATTTTGTAGGGCTCTGGAATTTGCTGCTCGCCTACAGTAATTTCACACCAGTTGAATATAATTCCCAGCAAGGTCACTGTAGAAAGCATCTTCATAATGTGTACTCCTGGGCTTATTTTTCCTGGTTATGATGACTAGGGAGGACTCAAATCAAATGGTTAGGACATTTGGCTTACTGTCCAGGAAAATCTACTGAATGAAATGTTGAGCTTGGCATCACGTCAACATTGATGAATATGTTGGATCGGTGATGGGCTATATAGGAAAATGCAATGACCCTGCAGGCTTCAAGGCAGCCACAATCATCGTCCAAGAGAGTGATGATAACTGGCCTAAATGATTACCACCTTAACAATCATGAAATGCTTTGTGTGACTGTTAATGGATCACATAAAATGCCAAATTCCAGTTACCTTGGACCCTTTCTAGTTCACCAACCGCTCACACCGGTGCAATGATAATGCCCTAACCTCAGCCCTCCACTCCGTCCCATCCCACCTAGAAAATGATGCCTCGTATGCCAGAATGTGGTTTGTTGACTTCAGCTTGGCACTTAGCACGATCATCGCTCAGAGGCTGGTGGGTAAACTGTCCTTGGGACTCAACACTCCTCTCTGTAACTGGACCTTGGACTTCTTGATGGAAAGACTACAGCCACTCTGAGTTGGTAGCAACATTTCAACCTTCATCGCACTGGAGCTCCCAGGGGTGTGAGCTCAGTCTGCAGTTGTTTACACTGCTGTCTCACGATTGCACTGCCACATCCAGCTCAAACTGCAGCATCAAGTTCCCAACAGTGGTTGTCCTCATCAGCAACAATGATGAGCTGGCAGACAGCGAGGAGGTAGAGAGGCTTGTCAAATGGTGTCAGGACAACAACCTGAGTCTCATCGTGGACAATACAAAAGAGATGATTGTGGATTTCAGGAAGGTACAGGTCAACCACTCTCAATTGCACATCAGTGGCTCTGCTGTCGAGAGAGTGAAGAGCACAGGTTCCTTGGTGTCTACATAACGGATGATCTAATCTGAAGCCACAATACCTCCTCATTATTCAAGCAGGCACAGCAGCATCTACACTTTCTCAGGAAGCTGTGTGCAAGGCTCCCTGCCCCCATTCTAACAACACATATAATAATAACAGGAGAACCATCAAAAGTGTCCTGTCTAGCTACATCACTGTGTGGTACAGAAGTTACAAGGCATCGGACCGCAAGGCCCTACAGAAGTTGGTTAAAAACTACTGAGAGGATCACCGGGTCTTCCTCTTCCTCCCCTCCATTTGTGACATTTTACCAGGAGCGGTGTATACAAAGGGCCCAAAGCATTGTTGAGGATCCCGACCACCCATCCGGCAATCTCTTTGACCCACTACTGTCAGGAAGGAGGCACAGAAGCATCAGGACTAGGTCGGCCAGACTGGGTAACAGATTCTTCCCTCAGGCTCTGAGACTAATGAATACCCTGCCACTACTGAGGTCTTGTTCCTAAGACAGCGAGCTGTTTACCTGTGCTGTGCACTAAATGCATTTTTGAATTGTATTTTATTGACTCATTTGTGATAATATTTTGTTTTTTGTGCTGTGTGTGATATATGCATTGTGGGCACTGTGGTCCCGAGGAATGCTGTTTTGTTTGGTTGTATTTATGCACAATTAGATGACAATAAACTTGAACTTAAACTTAAACAAACTTGAAGATGCCTTCACTTCCCATGAACCTCTCTGACATTACAACGCTCCAAGATTGCCCCATTCCTAAAATTCTGGCCTGGACCACGTCTGGATTAAAATCACTCAACCACTGGACACATTGTACCCAAGCTCTGGAATCCCCTTCCTAAATCTCCTTTCCATTCAAACCTTCTTTCTTTCCTTAAGACACCCTTTAAAACCAAGCTGTTTTATTCAGATAAACATTCCGAGAGTGCCCAATGACAGGTGCACCTCAAAACAACTTGACCTAACTCCCTGTGAACAGAGAAATTGCATGTGTGTCTGATGAGAAAATTGTATTATCTGTGCAAGCTCATTTTGCAGCCTGATGTGTTCAACCAAATCTCCAGAGTACCATGATTAAGCCCCAAAAATCATCAGAGTTGCATTCTGCCTTGGAAATAACAAATTTGTTGCTGCGAATTTCCATTTCTTCACTGCCGTGCCTTAGTCGATGCAGTGGTGACAGCAGGATGTGATTCAACCTATTCCCACCAATTCCATCCCCACTAGTCAAACATTGAGATTGACCATCAGGCTCAGGCTGAGATACCTGTTCTTTCAAGGTTGAAGGGGTGGGACATGCATCAACAGCATGAATAGTGATATGGGAATGTGAGGCACATTGTTGAGGTATATTGGGAGATTCCAATTGCTGCTCTTAATACTCGGCCTCACCCTATCAGGGATATTCCCTTTGTTCTACTGATTCTTCCCTCACCATCTACTGAAGATTAACTTGCTTTCTCCCTTTGCCACTTCTGAAGAAGAGTTTCACCCCTGAAACATTAAATCTCTTTTTCTCCACAGATGCTGCCTGATCTGCTGAGTGTTTTTTAGCATTTTCATTTTTTTAAATTTCAGTTTTCCTGCATCTGTAGTTCTTATTATTTTCACGAGATTCCCTTCACACAACAGCCAGCCCAGTGTTTGTGGCTAGTCTGGTTTATTTTATGCAGGTCACTTTCCCCGGCTTGCTTTTAAAGCAATCAAACATTTGATTCAGACCTCTATAGTTGTCAGAAACAGAAAGGATGTCCGTTACAAAGCCCAGATGATCACAAAAACCAACGCCTTTGCATTAATTCCATCTACACTTCCTGTTGCCTTGGGAAAGCAGACAATATAATCGAGGACCCCTCCTACTCCTATCAGTCTCTCTTCTCCACATTTCAATTGGACAGAAGTGACAAAAGTCCCACTAGGCTCAAGGACACCTTTGGCCCCTTGTTATAAGAATGGATCTCTTGCATGATAATGAGGGACTCTTGCCCTCACAATCTACTTTATTTTGGCTTTTTCATTTTATTTGTCTGCCTGCACTTTCTCTGTAACTGTAACACTACATTCTGCTTCTGTTTTTCCTTTGCATTACCTCGATATGGAATGATCTGCCTGGCTGGCATGTAAAGCAATGCTTTTCACTATATCTGGGTACACGTGACCATAATAAACCAGTTACCAATTACTAACCTTGGACCATACAATAGCTTCACTGCAAGTTTCAAGGCAGGATGAAAGAAAAAAAGCTTGCCAACTGTCTTATTTCCTTCATCACATGTGCAGACTTTACTAAGGAGGCATTCAGTTTATCATCCGGTTATGAAAATTCTAATGCATGCAAAAACATTTTGATGCTTTCAGTATTTACATATCAGTAGATTTCCTAGTGGCACCTCTTTGCTTCACATATTAATACAGAGAATTCTGTGTTGTAATTTCTGGCTGGTAGCCAGATCTGAGCAGATCCAGAGGTGATATGTGCTGTGGGTATATGTATGGATTAATGGAAAGCTGGTGAATGAAACTTCAGGTCATGGTATTTAGATTATAAGTACGGTCAGGATTGAATATTTTAGTTTTAGTCTTGGTTCATTACAGGGTCTTTATTATGCTTAGAGTTCAGAAAAAATCAAGCACTTCCAGTTAAAGTATTTTTTTTAAAAATTAGTCAAAATGCTCCCAAGCCATGGAGGTAGGCAACAGCAGTTATAAAAAGCTTAATCAAACAGGTAGGTTTTAAGAGAAAAAAGAAGGGTTGAATGGAACAGAGTTTTAGGAAGGGGATTCCACAGCTTGGGTGTGATATGGCCAGTGGTTTTAATCCAGAGATGGTCCACAGACTAGAATTTTAGGAACAGGGCAATCTCAGAGCATGGTAAGGTCAGAGAGGTTGTAGACATGGGAAGTTCAGGACCATGGAAGAACTTGGGGGAAAATGGATAAGAATTTTCACTATAAACACAAGAGATCCTGTAGATGCTGGAAATCCAGAGCAACACACAAAATGTTTGAGGAACTCAGCAAGTCAGGCAGCATCTATGGAAATGAGTAAACAGTCGACACTTAGGGTCGAGGCCCTTCATCAGAACTTGGATTTTAACTAGGAGCCGGTGTAGTCAAAAAGGCACAGGAATAGTGGATCAATAGAATGGGTGAAAAGACTGGCAACTAATGCAAACGAAAGGTAGAACTCCAAAGGACTGGAATAACTATAGGAAACAAAATGAGTTATCGAAGGAGAATTACAAAAGTGATAAAATCTAAGTGTTTATTTTGCTGGGAGATGTCTGCTTGTTTTAAGAGTAATTTATGGAAGAAGACTGCTGAGTTTGCCATCTACAAATTACAGCTGGAGGACAATATTCCACATTCAAGCATGAAAAATATGAACCACAGGATTGTAAAATTAAATTATGGGATAGTTTGATATCGTGAACACTTGCTACACAGCTTTCACAAACGTGTAAGTTCAAATTCAAGGTTAATTGTCATTAAACCTTTCATGAAATGCGAAGAGATATACAAGATATGTAAGATGTACAAAACATTCACAAGACATGTCCCACCACCTGAGCTCTCATATATTGCACCTCTGCAGTATTTGTGGCCTCTCACCAAACCTGTGGCACGCTGCTCAATGCCACCTCCTGCAACCAGAATCACTGCTCAATCTATTGCTGGGAATGGCTGTACTTCACTCACACTGAGACAAGACGACAGACAGGGGCACCAGCTTAGCATCGGAGTTCAACTCTGACATCACCTGTACGGAGTCTGCATGTCCTCCCTGCGGAATGCGTGGGTTTACTCTAGGTGCTGTGGTTTCCTCCCATAGACCCAAGATGTAGGTTAATTGGTCATTGTAAATTGTCCCGTGATTAGGCTCGGGTTAAATCAGGGGATTGCTGGCTGGCACAGCTCAAAGAGCAGGAAGAGTCTATTCCGTGCTATATCTCAATAAATAAACAAATAAATAAATAAATAAGAAAGACATTTTGTCATTTTCAGCGGCAATAGCTCACCAGGAGTTCTGCTCGGCTGTCAAGGAGCGGTCTCATGGAGCCACTACATTACAGGAGCAAAACATCTAGGACCACCCCAACAAAACAGCTCACCCTAACGTCACTGAAGCCTGAGCAATTTCCATAAATTAATGATGTTTCAAGGCAAATCTGGAGACTCCCATATCCTAATACATATCCCAAAACATGTGGATAACTTCACTCATCTCAACACTGCATTGATTCCACAACCTATGGACTCACTTTCAAGGTCTCTATAATTCACGTCTTTAGCATTATTTATTTATTTATTTATTAATGTGTTGTGTCTTTATTTTTGGATTTGCATGGTTTGATTTTCTGCACACTGGTTGTTTGTCAGCTTATGTGTGTAGTTTTTGAATGATTCTATTATATTGCTTTGTTCTACTGTGACTGCCCGCAAGAAAACATACTTTGATAATAAATTTGATTTGAACTTTGAAGACACTCAGATTACTTCTTCCAAGGATTCATACTGAAAGAACCATCAAGTGGATATGATAGGGTGTTTTAAGAGACTTTTGGATAGGAACATGGAGCTTAGAAAAGTAGAGGGCTATGGGTAAGCCTAGTAATTTCTAAGGTAGGGACATGTTCGGCACAACTTTGGGGGCTGAAGGGCCTGTATTGTGCTGTAGGTTTTCTATGTTTTTTTCTATGTTTCTAAGATTCAGCTTTTGTGCATGTATCAGTCAAAGATCGATCAGAGAAGATTTACAAGCATGCTGTAAGGGGATTTAGGAAAAGTTTGAGCAGGGAAAGACTAAGACTTTATTTCCTTGGAGTGTAGCAGAATTGGGGGGGGGGGCACTTATAGAGGTGTATAAAATTGTGAGGGATATAGACAATGCAACTCTGCCATGGACGTGCCAAACTTGGCTGCGAAAGGAAAGGAAGGATACACCAAGAAGATGGGCTATACCTGGAGACAACTTAAAAGACTGGCCCAGGACAGAGAATTCTGGTGAGCTACTGTCGGTGGCCTATGCCCCAGTAAAAAAAAAGGGCTGATGGGGCTTAAGAAGAAGATAGACAATGTGTTTTCCCCCAGGGAAGGGAAACTAGAATGTAAAAGTTGAAGGTGAGAGGTGAAAATTTTAAAAGGAATCTAAGGGTGTTGAATCAGATTCAGATTTGAACTTATTTATTATATGTACATCGAAACACACTGTGAAACGTGCCATTTGTGTTAACAACCGACACATCCGAGGATGAGCTGGGGGCAGCGCACAAGTGTTGTCACACATTGGCGTCAACATAGTACATTCACGGTGCTTGGCAGAACATCACAGAACACAACAAAACACAACATACCAAGCAACAAGGTAACAACTGCAAAACAAGCCCTGATCCTTCCTCCCACCCAGCCATCGCACATACACTGTCCTCAATCCCCACGCAATTTCCCTGCAATTCACTCTTTCTCACATCTCCATTCTCTTTCCACACCAGGGCTAACTTAATTAATCCACCAAACTACACGTCCTTGGGATGTGACAGGAAGCTGGAGCATCTAGGGGAAACCTACCCAGTCACGGGGAGAACTGTGCAAATGCCTCACACAGATAACTCTCTTCTCATTACTACCCTCAAGAGCCTTGGGTCCCACATCACCAGATTCAGGAACAGTTATTACCCTACAAACTTCAGGCTCCTGGAGCGGTATGGATAAATTCACTCACCTCAACTCTGAGCAGATTCCACAACCTACAAACTCACTTTCAAGGTTTCTACAACACATGATCTCAGTATCTTATTTCTATTATTTGCACAAAAGATTTGTCTTCTTTTGCACATTGGTTATTTGTCAGTCTTTCTTGATGTATTTTTTTATATATAAACTCTATTGTATTTCTTTATTTTCCTGTGAATGCCTGCAAGAAAATAAATCTCAATGTAGTATATGGTGACACGTATGTACTTTGATAATAAATTTATTTTGACTATAACACTGGAAGTCAGGACTGAGCCCCTATCTCTGGCACTGTGAGGCAGAGACTCACAGCAGCACCACTGCGTCATTTCAATAAGAATACATCTCCTTCCCATAAACTCCAATTAGTTGGGGATGAGAGAGAGAAAAGGCATTAGTGCACATGGGTGCATGACAGTTACTGTGCACACAGTGGACTGAAAAGCCTGTTTCCCCACCTTTTCCCCATACATCAGCCCCTTTATCTTAGGAATCAACCAAGTGAATATTCTTTGAATTGCCTCTAATGCGTGGATAGCCCTCTTAAATCGGGTGACCAGAACTGTACACGGTCCTCCTTGTTTGGTCTGACCAGTGCCCCAAGTTTGGCAGAGTTTGTTTCAGCTTCTCTGAGGTGCACACCATACACTGAGACTCGGCATCCTGAGCGTGTTCTGACCAAGCAGCTGTTTTCTCATTTAATTGGAATGCAGTCTAGGCTAATTATCACACATTGTAGCTTCTCAGAAGCTTGCAAAATGGCTAAAAACTCAGGATGGAGTTTAATTGTCTTTGAATTTTTTTGTTTTTGAATGGGTTTTCCAGGATAATTAATTCATCTTTATAAACTAAACACCAGTCTCTACATGCATGTGCACAGGTACAGAGTGTTTGCTTTTTCACAGAGAAAAGAAAGACAGTGAGTTTTGCACATGAAATAAAGGTGGAATATTCTGGAAACAGAGAGTACGTCTACCAAGAAATGAGAGAAAATGCCTCTCTTCTGGGGTGTGCTTCATACTTTGGTGGCCCAGGCAAGGGTTACAATGTCAAGCTTCCTCTTTTCTTTGAGAAATTGACTTTGCAAGACCCTCCAAATCCACTGAAAGGACAAGGAAACCAACATCGGTATCCTCTCTTGAGTCAGTATCTCCAGCATTCGAGGCACTAGCTATACTCAGTCAGTTACACTGGGTAACCACATTCATCACATTCAATATCGGACTCCCTAAATCAATAGACACAAGCGATTCTGCAGATATTGGAAATCTTGAGCAACCCACACAAAATAGTGGGGGAACTAGGTGGATCATACAGCATCTATGGAAAGGAATAAACAGAAAACGTTTTGGGCTGAGACCCTTCATCAGGACTGGAAAGGAAGAGGGATGAAGCCAGAATAAGAAGGTGGGGGGGAGGGGAAGGAGTACAGGTTGGCAAGTGATAGGTGAGGCCAGGTGAAGGGGAAAGTGGGTGGGGAATGGGGAATAAAGTAAGAAAATGTGAGGTGATAGGTGGAAGAGGTAAAGGGCTGAAGAAGGAGGACTCTAATTGGAAAGGACAGTGGACCATGGAAGAATGGGAAGGAGGAGCAGCAGCATAGGGAGGTGATTGGAATGTGTAGAAAAACGCAGGAGTGAGAGATAACCAGAAAGGTGAATGGAAAAAGAGAGAAGGGGGGATGGGGGAGAAATTACCGGATGTTGAAGAAATCGTCGTTCATGCCGAGGTTACCCAGACTGAGTACGAGTTGTTATTCCTTCAGCCTCAGTTTACCCTCACTATGACAATAGAGGAGGCTATTGACAGTCATGCCAGAATGGGAATGGGAAGACAAATTGAAATGGTTGGCTACTGGGAAATCCACCTTTTCTGGCAGATGGAGCGAAGGAGTTCAATGAAGCAATTCCCCAAATTGCGAATTGCGTTGGGTCTCATCAATGTAGAAGAGGCATGCTGGGACAGACAGACAGACATATTTTATTGATCCCGAGGGAAATTGGGTTTCGTTACAGCTGCACCAACCAAGAATAGTGTAGAAATATAGCAATATAAAACCATAAATAATTAAATAATAATAAGTTAATTATGCCAAGTGGAAATAAGTCCAGGACCAGCCTATTGGCTCAGGGTGTCTGTCACTCCGAGGAAGGAGTTGTAAAGTTTGATGGCCACAGGCAGGAATGACTTCCTATGACACTCAGTGTTACATCAGTGAACACCAGTTACAATACAAAACACACAAAATGCTGCAGGAACTGAGCAGGTCAGGCAGCGTCTATGGAAATGAATAGACAGTCAATGATTCGGGCCAAGATCCTTCTTCAGGATACAATAGATGACCCCAACAGACTCACAAGTGAAGTGCCACCTCACCTGGAAGGGCTGACTGGGGCACTGAATGGTGGTAAGGGGGAGTGGTGTAGGGGCTGGTGTAGCACTTCTCCCACTTGCAGGGATAAGTGCAGGAGCTCTGTCATGTGAAAAGATTACTAGGTAGACAGAGGAAAGGATTCAAGAATGTGCTCAAAATCTCCTCGAAGAAATGCAACATTCACACTGATGAGTGGGAACCTCTGGACCATAACTGTTCAAAGTGGAGGAGACACATTCAAGTTGGCACTGAGAACTTCAAGTCAATATATCGGGAACACGCAGGAGTCTAGCATACACTCAGTGGCCATTTTATTATTAGGTACGTCTGTACCCCTACAAATATCTATTCAGCCAATCATGTGGCAGCAACTTAATCCATAAAAGCATGCAGATATAGTCAAGAGGTTCAGTTGTTGCTCAGACCAAATGTCAGAATGGGGATGAAATGGGATCTAAGTGACTTTGACCGTGGAATGATTGTTGGTGCCAGACAGGGTGGTTTGTGTATCTCAAAAACTGCTGATCTCCTGGCATTTTTATCCACAACAGTCTCTAGAGTTTACTAAGAACGGTGTGAAAAAAAAACATCCAGTGAGCTCTGTGGGCAAAAACCCTTTGTTAATGAGAGAGGTCAGAGGAGAATGGCCAGACTGGTTCAAGCTGACAGGAAGGTGTCAGTAACTCAAATAATCACACATTACAACAGTGGTGTGCAGAAGAGCGTCTCTGAAAGCACAATGCATTGAACCTTGAAGAAAATGGGCTACAGCAGCAGAAGACCATGAACGTATACTCAGTGGCAACTTTATTAGATACAGGAGGTTCCTAAGAAAGTGGCCAGTGAGTTTTAGTGGCAGAAGGACCACATGTTGCCTGTGGTCGCTTGTTCTGCTGTGTTTCTTATCTTAAAACAAAGGCTACTTTTAAAAGCACATTGATTGTGAAATTCTTTGGTGCATCTGAAAATGGACATGAAAACTGCTATAGAGAGGTGGAGAATGAGTAAAAAAAAAACCCACCTTGCCAAAATTGTCAATGTCACCAGCAGGACGGTAAAAAAAAACCAATAAAACAAAGGAGCAGAATTAGCCCCTTCAGCCCAATGAGTCTGCTTCCCTATTCTATCATAGCTGATTTATTGTCCCTCTCAACTCATTTCTCCTGCCTTTTACCCGTATCCTTTGACACCCTGACTAATCAAGAACTTATCACTCTCCACTTTAACTATACCCAATGACTTGGCCTCCACAGCCTTCTGTAGCAATTTGGCCAAAGAAATTCTCCTCACCTCTGTTCTAAAGCGACATCCTTCTCTTCGGAGGCTGTGCTCTTTGGTCCTTGGCTCTCTTATTATTGGAAACATCCTCTCCATGTCCATTATATCTAGGCCTTTCCATATTCAGTAGTTTTCAATGAGATCCCCCTAAACTCCAGTAAGTACAGGCTCCTTAAGGTTGTGAGAGCTGGGGGTGGTAAAGGGGACAAGCTCCCACTACCAATTAAACCTCCCAACAGCGTGCACCTCAAATCACCTCTGACAACCAAGTCGAGCTCCTTGGTCTTCACCTGTGGCTTAGCTACGAAGCCCGGCAGAACCGTTTCTACTGACAGGAGAAGAGGCAAAGGTGGGTTACCTGGCACTTTAAAACCAATCGCTTCGGGCAGATGGGGCTTGTCAGCCATGGCTGGCAGCTCATCTAGGAGAAGGAACCTCTGCTGTCTTGCAGCTATAGCTACTCATAGGGAAGGCTTTGGGAGTAAACCCCAAGGGGGAAAAATCCCTTGGGAGTTCCTAAGGCAGTCTTACATTGAGTACAATGCTAACTGGCAACTCCTGCAACCCTTCTAATACCAACCTGTATCAGTCTCTGATACAGTCTCTGTTGTTCCTTTGGGTTCATCAGATGCATGGAGACGGGGAGCTTGCTACATGGGCAACAGCTTGCTCTCCATATCGTACTGCCCTGGCTTGTGTATCTAGACAGCTAGGATGCAATATCCATGGTCAACTCTGACTGACTGAGGTCTTCACTCATCCACTGGTCCAAAGTCATCAAATGCTCCTCTTACATTAACCCTTTCATTCCTGGGATCATTCTTGTCAACCTCCTCTGGACCATCTCCAATGCCAGCACATCCTTCCTTGGATATGGGGCTCAACCCCATAATACTTGGATTTTCAGAAGACCTTTGACAAGGTGCCACACATGAGGCTGCTTAGCAAGATAAGAGCCCATGGAAAAACAGAGAGTGGGAATAAAGGGATCCTATTCTGGTTGGCTGCCGGTTACCAGTGGAGTTCCACAGGGGTCGGTGTTGGGACCACTGCTTTTTACAGTGTATGTCAATGATTTGGACTACGGTATTAATGGATTTGTGGGTAAATTTGCCAATGATACAAAGATAGGTGGAGGAGCGGGTAGTGTTAAGGAAACAGAGAGCCTGCAGAGAGACTTAGGTAGTTTAGGGGAATGGGCAAAGAAATGGCAAATGAAATACAATGTGGGAAAGTGTGTGGTCATGCACTTTGATGGAAGAAATAAACAGGCAGACTATTACTTAGATGGGGAGAGAATTCAAAATGCAAAGATGCAAAGGGACTTGGGAGTCCTTGTGCAAGATACTCTGAAGGTTAACCTCCAGGTTGAGTCAGTTGTGAAGAAGGCGAATGCAATGTTGGCATTCATTTCTAGAGATATAGAAAATAAGAGCAGGGATGTGATGTTGAGGCTCTATAAGGCACTCATGAGACTACACTTGGAGTATTGTGTGCAGTTTTGGGCTCCTTATTTCAGAAAGGATATACTGACATTGGAGAGGGTTCAGAGAAGATTCACAAGAATGATTCCAGGAATGATAAGGTTACTGTACGAGAAACGTATGGCAGCTCTTGGACTGTATTCCCTGGAGTTCAGGAGAATGTTTCTCATAGAAACATTCCGAATGTTAAAAGGCCTGAACAGATTAGATACGGCAAAGTTATTTCCCATGGTAGGGGATTCTAGGACAAGAGGGCACGACTTCAGGATTAAATGACGTCCTTTTAGAACTGAGATGCAGAGAAATTACTATATTCAGAGGGTGGCAAATCTGTGGAATTTGTTGCCATGAACGGCTGTGGAGGCCAAGTCATTTGGTGTATTTAAGGCAGAGATAGATAGATTCTTGATTAGCCAGGGCAACAAAGGGTGTGGGGTGAAGGCAGGGGAGTGGGGATGGCTGGAAAAATTGGATCAGCCCATGATTGAATGGCAGAGCAGACTCAATGGGCCAAATGGCCTACTTCTGCTCCTATATCTTATGGTCTAATACTCCACGTGTGGTCTGACCAGTGCCTTATAAAGCCTCAGCACTCCATCCTTGCTTTTATATTCTCATTCTCTTGAAATTAATACTAATATTGCTTTTCCCTTCCTTACTACTATAACCTTTAAGTTAATTTTTAGAGAATCCAAGTCCCTTTGCATCACTGATCTTTGAATTTTGTCCCTTTTAGAAAATAATTTATGTCTTTATTCCTTCTACCAAAGTTCATGGCCATACACTTCCCTACACTATATTCCATCTGCCATTTGTTTTTCTACTCTCCTAACCTGCCCACGTCCTTCTGCAGATTCTACTTCCTTTAAACTCTGTGCCTACCTCTGTATCATCCCCAAATTTGGCCACAAGACCATAATTTAGTAAAAAGATTATATAATACTCCCCAATGCCATTAGGCTTTACAATTCAACTGCCAGGACTTAAGAACTTTTTTTTAAAGCTATTATTAATGCTTTTTGAGTTAGTGATTTAGATGCATATCATATTATTACTGAGTTAAGTATTGTATGTAATGAGTTTTTGCTACAACAAGTGTATGGGACATTGGAAAAAATGTTGAATTTCCCCATGGGGATGAATAAAGTATCTATCTATCTATCTATCTATCTATCTATCTAATACATTTAACATGATCTGTGAACGGTTTAGTTCTCTGTAAATGGCATACACTTCTTGCAGCACATTTCCCCACACACTGCTGATAGAAGTCCCTTCACTTCTTAACATTTCATTGTGATCACTGGCAAAAAGAAATTTACCTCAATATGGCTTGGATGGAGGCATTGACACAAGCCACAGGTGATGCAGGAGACTGGGAACTCAATGCCCACTTAACTCTATCAAAACCCTCTTCCAACAGATGGGCCAGAGTAACTTCGGATGGGTTCAGCCAGACTTCCTTTTCTGGGCTTCATTACTGGGAGCCACATCAATGAAGAATGTTATTAACTTGGCTTGATTAAAATCACACTTGCTTTTAAAGTAACCCTTTTGAAGCTGAAGTCAAAATAAAAAATCATAGTTGATGGTCATTCCTGGATTGTTAGCTTTCCCATGGGAGGGACATCATAGTTGACCTTTGACTCTGAGCCTCTCACAAAAGGGAATCACTGGATAGTGACTGAGGTGCTCTTTTGTATAATTGGTAGTGAGGGGTGGGTGAGACCAAGTGATAGGATCATTGTTACTGCTCTAGAAAAAATTAAAGATGGTCTTTCTTTCCTGCACACACCCCTTACTTACTGCATTTGCTCCACTTGAACATCACATCTCAGTCCAGAAGAGGAGCAGAGAAGAAAGTCCAACTTTCCGGACTTCTCTACCCTTAAAATCATTATTCTGATTAGTTCAAGCTCTGGCTATTCATTCTCTAGAGCTGGTTCAATCTATGACCTGACTGCGTGTGATGTCCCATACACTGCCAGATAAATCTATCTCCTGGATTGCTCTGAGTTGTCTTCAGGAGATTACTGGACCATCTATGGAGCTCAACACTATTGCGGTCTGATGCTCTTAGTGACAAAACCACCAGGAATTTTCCTACAAAAACCATTCAGGTGGGCTGCTCTGAGGATGCGTTCAGAACTCTTTGAGCCCCATCCAAACCTCTCTTCAACATCACATCTCTCCTTCCTCTTTTCAGATGCTCCTGCCAGTTTGATCAAGCATCTCTTGATGTATTTGGGTGTCAAATCTGTCTTACCAATGCTCCTTTGTAGTGCCCCAGGAGGTGTCATTGTATTAAAAGGTGATTTTGAAGCTCAAAGTCAAAACAACAAATCATGGACATCTAATACAAAAACTAAAATGCTGGATGCACTCAGGTAATCAGGAAGCAGCAGTGGGGAAAGGATGCAAGTTGTCGCTGGAATCTAATTCAAGACATTTTAATCATTTCCAATGTGACACCAGTCCAATTTAATTCTAAACAGTAAGCTGCAGGCCGTACCCATCAGCATACTCGCTATACTGATTTTACTCAGTCAATACCATTAATCTTATAATAACTGCAAACACATTCTTCGTCAATATGCGCGGCACCACACTACTTCTCCCAACCCCCCCACAACCACAAGACATAAAGAATCAGCATCACTTTCTATGTTATCACTCCAGTCTTACTGAAATATCTCTGAAGAGTCTTATAATCTTAAAACAGATTGTGCAACAGGTTTCATGCTTGGCCAATAACAACTTCCATTTATATAGAGCCTTAGTCACAGCAAAAGTACCTCAAGGAGCTACATGGGAGCGTCAAAGAAGAACTGATGTCAAGACACAGGTGACCAAAGATGCAGAAATTAAAAGGAGAAAAACGGTAGAGAGGTTTAGGGAGGGGATTCCAGATCTGGCAGCAGAAAGGGACAATTGACAATGTGGAGCAATTAAAATCTGAGATATTTAATAGAGGAAATGGAGGTCAAGCAAAAGTATATCAAGTTCCTTAGAGTTCAAGGGCTAGACTAATGCATTTACTGTAGTCATAGAGTTAAATAGCAGTGAAAAGGCCCTTTATCCCAACTTGTGCATGCTGACCAAGTTATCTAACTGAGGAAGTCTCTTTTGCCTGCTTTTAGACCATATCATTCTGAACCTTTCCTATCCATCTAACTGTCCAAATGTTTTTCAAATGTTACAATTGTACCCACCTTTACCACTTCTTCTGGCTGCTCATTCCACCTTGTGTGAAAAACATGCCCCTATGGTCCCTTTTAAATCTTACCCCTCTTGCTTTGACCATATGCCTTGAATTTTAGATTCCCTTACCCTGAAGACTGGCTATTCACCTGATAATCCACTATTAGGTCATCCCTCAGACCACTGCACTCCAGGGTAAACAGTCACAGTCTCTCCAGACTCGCCTTAAAACCCAAACATTCCAGTTTCAATAACATCCACATAAATCTTTTTTTTACCCCCTCTCCAATTTAATGACATCTTTTAAAGGTGAGATGTTATCAATGATCTAAAAAAAAACTTTGATTTTGAAGACTGGAGCTCCTACATCAGATTGGCAGTTGCTCCAAGCTATATTATGGGATTCCATTCTCTCTGCAGAATAACAGGAACCCACAGTGGCCAGAGGACTATTGTATATAATAAAATTTATTTAAACAAAAGATCTGTGTGTTGTTACTCTCTGCAATACTCCCCAAGAGAAAAAAAACGACAAGGCAGTGGCAGATAAAAGACTAAGGCAGTCCCTGTTAGCAATTAGCTGTGACTAATCTTCCTCACAATGCGGGGGTTTGGAGCTTGTAGCCTTCTCTATATTCTGATGTTAATGCAGTAACACAGTTAGTCCAACATCTCCAAGGCAAATTCATAACAGTTTGGGTGTCCACATGGTGAGTGTGAGCGAAGGGTGTATTTTACTGGGCTGTAAATGGGTAATGAAGCAGTATCACTGGTGATATTATTCAGATATTATGAGGACTACAATATTATAAGCATGTGATAAGTTAGATTCCAAACTGCTTAAGAGAATGAAACAAAAAAAAACTTGCAAATCTACAACAAATTTCTGGAGTTTATGGAGCACTTTACAGGTAAATCAAAGACTTCAAAGTGTTCTTAGTGTGTTGGGTTAATTAAACCATAGGATGTGGGCATCACTGACCAGACCAGCACCTATTTCCTATCACAAATTGTATCTTGAGCCAGTTTTCTCTGAGCTCAGGTGAGGTGTGTATTCAAGGAGAGGGCTGAGAAAGCATTGAGCACCCCCTTGAAGCAAATGTCAAGAAGTGCAACATCATCACCAATTCCAAGGGTAACACTGCTCAGGGCAGCCCTGAATGGACGGAGAATCTGTTGTAACGATTACAGCAACATGGAAAATGGCAGATGCTGATCCATGATTTCTTTTAACATGGAGTGTTGGTTTCACAACAGCTACTGCATGATACTGAAGGCAAGGTCTCCGCCCAATGGCAGGGCAGTCCAAGACTACTAGATGCTAGGTGCTCCTGAGTACCTCAAAACCAGACACAGCAAAAGGAAATGGAAAAGTGAAAATGACAGCAATGATATACTGATGACCAGTATATACTGAAGACCAGAGCAACAACCCACTCCTACCTATCGCATTCAGAAATATATAACCAAGTTGCAACAGTCAACCAATCTCAGATCAGCCTCAGTGACCACTTTCTGGCCCACAGATAAAATATTCCATGGGAGATAATCAGCTTTGGCCACGAAGGTTTGCCAATGAAGGAAGTATTTTTTTAACTTCAAAAATATTACTTTATTCACAAGACTTGCAAATATGATACATATACATCACTTTTGTCAGTACAAACCACATCATTCCACTTACATCATACCAACAGGAGCTCAAATTTCCTTTACATATATTTCTTGAGTAAATAGTCCCAGGATGTTTTATTTCAATCATGGGTTCCAGCCCTCAGAGCACAATGGTGGGTGGACCCCTACACTGTGACCCTCTACTGTGGTTGCACCAGGCTTCACTGCAGTTCTGGATCTTGGAAAATGCCAGCTTGGAATATTTGGTCATGGACAGCTCCATGCGCTGGAAGACCAGATAGTTTCAGCCAAATTGGAAGGCATCTTCACAAGTTGGTCAATGATCGTCTCAGAAAACATCCCTGTGAATAATTCCTACAGCACAGTCCCGTGTTATATGGCTGCTTGGAATGAGACTAAAAAGGACTACTGTATTTCTTTCCATACCTACCTAGCAAATGATGACCTCATCCCCAGTGAAATCACCCGAAGGGCTGCATAGAGTGGTTCTGAGGCTTCAGCTGTCAGTTAAGGATCTGACAGGGAGGCTCTTCTCCCCACCAGCCAAATACGGTCTTTGGCTGTGAGTTCTGATGATGAGGCTTCCCAACAGCCAAATGTAACAGTCTACTCAAGGAACCAACTGAATCCACCATCTCCTGGTCTCACAGAGCTTTGAGGACATTCCATTCATATCACTCCCTGACTGAGCTGTGGTCAAATATGTTTTCCTGCACAACTTTTCTACAAGAAGCAGGTGGTACAGCACTGTCCAGCTAAGTGGAATGTTTCATGGCATCCTTAACAATATCAGGGACAGATAGAACCTCAGAACACAGTGACATATGGTGTTTGGATAACACGCAAAGGTGGACGTCAGGATTACGGCAAGACTGGGGACACTTTTCACTCTCTTGTTCTAGAGATCTGTACACTGGTCTAAAGTAACTCAGGTATCTATTGCAGTGAGTGTACAGGGAATGGGCCACACTTACACCAGAGATGATGATCTCTGAGGACAGTCAAGAAAGAGTCAATGACATTGTTTGCTTTGGGCCTGGAGTCATATATGGGTCAGACATGGCAAGGGTGGGAAATGAATCATAATTTTTAACAACAATCCAATAAGTAAATGTCATCACAGTTGATGTAATTTGTTGTGCCAGATTAATTAATAAATATTTCATTTCCCAGCTGCAGTAAGCAGATTTGAACATGTCACTGAAGGGACAACCCTGTGTTATCCCAGTTAATATCACCACAGAGCTACTACACCCTACGCAGTCAGTTTCTTTGATGTAAATATACATAAAATCAGCACATTACAAGACAAAACTGTAAGATGAAGTAAGCAATAATAAATTACTAGAACGCAACATTTTTTGGAAAAAAAGTTGATTGAAATCACTTAAAGAAAACGGTAAAGTTGTTCAAGGTTCTAAAGAAACATATGTACTCCTTTGCTTGTGTTAAGACCAGACCATAAGATGTAGTTGCAGAATTAGGCCATTTGGCCCATTGAGTCTGCTCTGACATTTCATCATGGCTGATCCATTTTTCCCCTCAGCCCCAATCTCCTGCCTTCTCCCCGTATCCATTCATGCCCTGACCAATCAAGAATCTAACAACCTCTGCTTTAAATAACATAAAAATTTGGTCTCCGCAGCTGCCTGTGGCAAAGAATTCCACAGATTTGCCACTCTGTTGCTAAATTAATTCCTCATCTCCATTCTAAAAGGACGCCTCTCTATTCTGAGGCAGCGTTCTCTGGTTTTGGACTCCCCCACCACAGAAAACATTCTCTATCTGCCCTTATTAACCGATCAACTCAATGGCTGTTATAACTTATCCCCAGAATAATTCTGGCTTCACCTTATCACAGAATTCCCTTTTGTCTTACCTATACATCCATCACCCTCTCTGCAACTGAAATGGAGGGAACGGACGCCTTTTAACCATAGCTTGCTTCCTCTCTTTTCCAGTTCTGACGAAGGGTCTTGGACCTGATTCATTAACTCTTTTTTTCCACAGATGCTGCCTAACTTGCTGAGTGTTTCTAGCCCTTGTTTATTTCAGATGTCAGGCACCTACAGTTATATTTTGATTTTCATGCATTTACATCTCTTTAGGTGTAATAAGAATTTGAACATACTTTGTTGTAGCATGATGGCACAATACAGAAAACTACCCACTTTTGTGTCCTTCAATGGACTACAGAGAGAAAAATAAGACTTCACAGATTGGGAGAGTCTGTAGATAAAGCATTCGTGTGGAGGCTTCAAAGGATAAAGCAGTGAAAGCTCAGAGGCAGGTCAGTGGAAACAAATTTGAGCCAACAGAACTGTTTTGACTTTGACATCCCCAACACACATCCAACCCCTGAAAAACACAGGGAAACAAGCCAAGCAGAATAAAGGTACTGTATATATAAAACCAGAACTCACGGTTGTAAAATTCTGTGGTCCGCACAGCTGCCCCTGGAACCTACAGTCAAGGATCATGTCTTCGATTTGGTGACCTAGGCGATTGAGAAGTTGGAACATGGCGCTCTCGGTTGCTCGTGGGGGCAAGAAGTGAGAGAAATCCAGCAACTTTTCTACCCATTTCCATTGCTTGTCCTTGAGGATTTCGAGAACACTGGGGTTGATGCTGTGGCTCTTGTTCAGCAGCCCTAGCCAGTGGCCAGTCAGGTAGATGTCTGACTTGGTCATCCTTCGCAGAACCAGCATGTTGTTGTTACAAATGGTGACAGCTGGGAACGAGAGGTTCTTAGCCCAGATCATGTGCAGTTTGGTGTGGACTGGCGAGGACAACAGGTACCTGATCCGATTGGAGGACCAGGTGCATAGGAGCCCGAACGAGACAATTAGAGCCAGAAGCCACAGCGCCCGCCGTTGATATGAGAGACGCTTGCAGGAGATGTACCTGATGCCATGCAATTTGGTGTGCTCCAGAAATGGCTGGGTGATTTCGTGCAGGGAATGGTCCATGCTGGTGTTAGCCACATCAGTTCAGCACCATCATTGCTAAAGTCCTTTCTACCTTGCAGTAGTAAAGAGTGCTTGCACGCTTCTCTCTGGCAGGATGCACTGTGCATACATGCTCCTGCTGAGTGACTGAACAGCCTCCACCTCAGCTACAGAGATGGGGAAGCACACTGACCGAGTAGATGTACCTGCGTGGACCGCTCCTATCCTCTCTCAAGTGCCCACGACAGGTATGCCATCCCGCACTGTTCTTTGGGACGCACCCCTCGCTCCTCCGACAGGCTGCTTTTGCAGAAACACTGATCTGAAAGGGCAGCATCAGAAAACAGCAGCTCCCTCTGTCAACCAAGTCCTGCACCAGCCCCGGCCAGACAGACCGGAGCGGGCGGCAAAACTGGGAGGAGACAGGCTACCGGCCAATTAAAGGTACTAACTAACACGATGCTCGCCAGTGCTTCGAACTCGCTGGGGTGAAGGACTGGAACTCTGCGGTGTAAAAGGTGTTAAATAAACAGTGATCGAGGCACGCCGTTGAAAGGCCGCTCAAATAAACTCAAGTGAGTCAGTGTACACTGTGGCAGCAAACCCTCCTATTAACCCATTCCTTCCTGCAATGCTCGGCTACTTGCCAGAATCCTGATCATTCTTGGAGCCAAACGCGCCTTGCGAATGCAGGAATCCCCGACAGCAACATCTCAGCGCCACGGCGCATCTTAATTTCTTCGGACTGCACTGTACACTGCACACTTTCACAACCTGACTGCATTTTAAATTCAAGGTATGCGCTGAGAATCTCTGAATATGTCTTTGTTTTTGCACTAAGGTCTTGTTTTTGCGGGTTTCTTTCCTTCTTTCTTCACCGTTTTGTATAATTCATGATTCTTTATGTTCTGCCTGTGTGCTGTCTGCGACGACGTGCCTGTGAAGCTGCTGCAAGCGAGTTTGTCAGTGTACCTGTCCTCGTGCACATGACAATAAACTCGGCTTGACTTGATGCTTTGCTACGACTCATTCATTGGTCATACTCGGAGTTTAATTTACATTATATCGACAGTGCTGTAGCTCTGTCCTGGTTTCGGCCCCGTACTGTATGCTGTGGCAACAGGGGTCTCCAACTGGGCCAGAAGTGAGGAGATGGCGGGGAGGGGGAGGTTTCTGTACTTATAGTGACGCCTCTGTAGAAAAGGACAAAATTAAGTCCGGCTGCGAAACGCCATTTCAGTAAGGTGAGCGGATCAGTCCCGTCAGTTCCTTCGACTACAAAGCAGCATGGATGGGCAAGAAAGTCGGCATGGTGGGCTGAAGGGCCGTACCGCACAATAACAGCGGAGAGAGGAGAAAAGGCAGAATCTGGAGGGAACAAAGAAGAAACACACAACTGCTGGAGGAAGTCGGCGGGCCAGGCGGCATCTGTGGTTGGAAATGGAGAGTTGACATTTTGGGTCGACACCCTTCATCTGGAATGAAAGGGAGAGGGGAAATGGTCGGTATTAAGAGGTGAGGGGAAGGGGTAGCAGATAATCCAGATGAGAAGAGGAGAGTGGAGAAAGTGACAGAGACTGGGAGGGGAGAGGTGGGGGTGATTGATGGTGATCGGAAAGAAAGGTGGAGCATGGAACCAAGTTATGGAGGTGGGATGGGCAGATGGGAACAATGGGGGAGGGGACCCAGTGGGAGGGGTGTGTGGGTGATGGACAGATGGAGTGGGTGGGGGAGGGGACCCAGTGGGAGGGGTGTGTGATTGATGGACAGATAGGAGTGGGTGGGGGAGGGGACCCAGTGGGAGGAGTGTGTGGGTGACGGACAGATGGAGTGGGTGGGGGAGGGGACCCAGTGGGAGGAGTGTGTGGGTGATGGACAGATGGAGTGTGTGGGGGAGGGGACCCAGTGGGAGGGGTGTGTGGGTGACGGACAGATGGAGTGGGTGGGGGAGGGGACCCAGTGGGAGGAGTGTGTTGGTGACGGACAGATGTAGTGGGTGGGGGAGGGGACCCAGTGGGAGGGGTGTGTGGGTGATGGACAGATGGAGTGGGTGGGAGAGGGACCCAGTGGGAGGAGTGTGTTGGTGATGGACAGATGGAGCGGGTGGGGGAGGGGACCCAGTGGGAGGGGTGTGTGGGTGATGGACAGATGGAGTGTGTGGGGGAGGGGACCCAGTGGGAGGGGTGTGTGGGTGATGGACAGATGGAGTGGGTAGGGGAGGGGACCCAGTGGGAGGGGTGTGTGGATGATGGACAGATGGAGTGGGTGGGGGAGGGGACCCAGTGGGAGGAGTGTGTGGGTGACGGACAGATGGAGCGGGTGGGGGAGGGGACCCAGTGGGAGGGGTGTGGATGATGGACAGATGCAGTAGGGGAAAGGAATAGGGTGGTGGAGGCTAGGGTGGGTGTAGGAGGAACTGGGCAGATCAGGAGGAGAGAGAAAAGGGACAGAGAGGGTGCAGGTTACAGAAGTTGGAGAATTCAATGTTTTTACCATCAGGCTGTAGTCTACCCAGGGGAATATGAGATGCTGTTCCTCTAGTTTGTGTTTGGCCTCACTTCCCCAGGACAGCACAGAATTCAGTAGGGATTTTTTGAGTGGTCCTGTCCCTTGCCATAAGCTGCCTTGGCAGCAGCCAGAGAACGAGGCCACAATGTGGTAGTGCCAATGCTGCCCCTATCAGTGAGGCTCTACCCCAGAAATGGAGTATCACAGGATTTCCTCCACAACCTGTCAGGTGCAGCAAGGTCTGAGGAACAATCCTTTCTCCCAGAGGGAGTGTTTGGAATAGTGAACACACTTTCTGAAGGTGTTGTGGAGGCAGACACTCTCACAGCATTTGAAATGGGCAGCACAGTAGTACAACTTGTAGAGCTTCAGTGACCCAGTTTGGACGTACTCCTTGTGACATGAAGGTTTACCCCGGATGCTCCAGTTTCCACACACATCCCAAAGATGTTGGTGGGTTAATTGGTTCTAGTGTGTGGGTGAGTGGTGGAATCGGGGGGGGGGGGAATGCATTGGAATGTGGGGAGAATAAAATAGTATTAGTGTAAATGGATGCTTGATGGTCTGCATGGGTTTGATGGGCCAAAGGGCCTGCTTCCCTGTTGTACCACACTCTGACTCTTTAGTATTTAGTCAAGTACTTGAAACACCACAACATAGAAGTCTCTGGGGCAAGTGTCAGAAAGCGGGATAAGTAGACAGGTGAAAATCAAGGAATGTTGGAAAGGAGCAGATGGTATGGGAAAGTATTTAATTGGGCGAGGGGAATTATGACGGTATTAGGTAGGAACTTGGGAGTGTAAATTGGGAATGGATGTGCTCAGGGAAATGCACAAAAGCAATGTGGAGGTTGTTTATGGAGCACTTGCATGGGGTTCTGGATAGGTTTGTCCCATTGAGGCAGGGAAAGGATGGCAGGTTGAAGGAACCATAGTTGACAAGAGAAGTGGAACATCTAGACAATAGGAAGTAAGGATGTGACCGGAATCTTGAGAGTTACAAGGTAGCTTGAAAGGAGCTCAAGAATGGACTTAAGAGCTTAAGAACTAGAAGGGGACATGAGAAGACCTTGGTAAGTAGGATTAAGGAAAACTTCAAGGTGTTCTGCATGTATGTAAAAAAACAGGAGGATGACTAGAGTGAGGGTAGGTCTGATCAGAGATAAAAGAGGAAACATGCACCTGGAGTTAGAGGAGATAGGGTAAGTCCTTGATGAATACTGTGCTGCAGTATTCACCAGTGAGAGGGACCTTGACAAATGTGAGGTTAGCTTAGAACATGCTGGAACATGTTGACGCTTGGAACGAGGATGTGCTGGAATGTTAAAAAAAATTAAGATAGATAAGTCTCTGGGGCTGGATGGGATATACCCCATGTTACTATGGGAACCTCCAAGTGGACCACAATCTTGTTGTAGGGTTTGGAGGCTTGCATGCCTCAATGACCCAGAGAGCTATGTTGGCTGGAGTCAGGGCTTTATGCTTTGGTTCATGGTAAGGTCACCCATGCCAAACAGGTCAAGGGTAGAAGCCAGACTAACAGTGGTCCACTGATCCTCCAGGTTGGGGGTTTCAGCTCAGGGCTAACAACTGATTTTAAAAAAATTGTTGCAGAAACAGCAATGAAGAATCTTTCTACATCTGAGTGTGACAGTATTCCTGAGTCTCCTCCTGGAACTTGCATGACTGACACTAGTGAAAACTGAGAGGAAGCCACTGACATGATGAAGGAAGCCCTAAACACTGCCAGAGATGGAGGACCTTAACTGCTACCCTAAATGCCAGTAGTGTAACAAGAAGTATTAAGTACTATGGGAAGTGAGGGAAGAGATTCCTGCGCCTTTGGAGATGATCTTTGTGTTCTCACTACCCATAGAGGTACTACCAGATGATCAGGTGGCAAATGTTATTCCTTTGTTGAAAGGTAATACGGATAATCCTGGCAATTATAGACCAGTGAATCTTGTGTCAGTGGTGGGTAAACTACTGGAGAGAATTCTTAAAAGACAGGATTTATGAGCATTTAGAGAAGCATAGTCTAATTAGTAATAGTCAACATGCCTTTGTGAAGAGCAGGCCATACCTCATGAGCCTGAATGAATTATTTGAGGAAGTGACAAAACATATTGATGAAGCTAGAGCAATCGATGTGGTGTATATGGATTTTAGTAAGGCATTTGACAAGGTTCCCCGTGGTTGGTTCGTTCAGAAGGTCAGGAGGCATGAGACCCAGGGGAAATTGTCCGCGTGGATTCAGAATTGGCTTTGGATGATAGTAGATTGAGTGTATTCTGCCTGAAAGTCGGTGAACAGTGGTATTCTACATACTCCTGCTCTTCGTGGATTTTTATAAATTACTGTACTTGGATGAGGAAGTGGAAGGGTGGGTTAGTAAGTTTGCAGATGACACAAAAGTTGGTAGAGTGATGGATAGTGTTGAAGATTGTCATGGTTACAACCGGACATTGATAGGATGAAGACCAGAAATGAAAGCAGCAGATGGAGTTCAGTCCGGAGGAATGTGAAGTGATTCACTTGAAAAGTTAAACTTTAAGGCAGAATACAGGGTTAATGACAGGATTCTTAGAATTGTGGAGAAAAAGAGGGATCTTGGGTTTTCTGTCCATAGATCCCTCAAAGCTGCAGCACAAGTTAATAGGGTGGTCAAGAGGACTATGGGGGAGGGAAAGTGTTAGAAGGATTTTGGAGTGGATGAAAGGGTCAGCACAACATTACGGGCTGGAAGGCCTGTACTGTTCTATGTTCTACTTCTATACAGTATGACTCTGACTTGTATAACAGTTCCCTGTCCAGTGGAACTTGATTCAGGTGGCTCCGACTCACAGCACATTGGCCTACCATAGGCAACAGAGAAAAATAATACTTCAGTAAGTTTGAAGAAGGGAATGTTTACAAAATAAAACTGTCCCAGGTAAAGATAACAAATCAAGATGTATGGTGTGCTGGCCTTCATTAGTTGGGGGATTGAGTTCAAGAGCCCCAAAGTAATATTGCAACTCTCCAAGGCCAACATGTTTTTATGTAGCACCTTCATTGTAATAAGCCCCCCAGTACCCCACCCAGGCACTTCAGAGCAAAGTTACCAAACAAACATAAGGCACTGAGCCTTTTGGGACAGATAAGCAAAAGTTTGGTCAAAGGGGTTGTGTTGAAATGTCTCAAAGAAGGAAAGAGATAAGTGGAGAGGTTTCATCATCATTATTATGTGCCATGTTGTATGACGTAGGTGATCATGGTCTTGACCATGACTGTTCTTGGCAAATTTTTCTATAAAGGTGGTTTGCCATTTCCTTCTTCTGGGCAGTGTCTTTACAAGATGGGTGACCCCAGCCATTATCAATGCCCTTCAGAGACTGTCTGCCTGGTGTCAGTGGTCAGATAATCAGGACTTGTGATATGTACCAGCTACTCATATGACCATCCACCACCTGCTCCCATGGCTTCACGTGACCCTGATTTTTGGGGGGGGGGGGGCACTAAGCAGGTACTATACCTTGCCCAAGGGTGGCCTGCAGGCTAATTGAGGGAAGGAGCACCTTACAAGTCCTTTGGCAGAGACGTCTTTCCACCCTGCCACCCAGAGAGGTTTAAAATAGTTAAAGGCACAGCCACCAATAATAGAGTGCTAATAATCAGGGTTATGTTGAGGCCAGCACAGAACTGTTTCAAGTTCAGGACCAACGTTAGCAAAACACTTGAATTAAAATAGAATGCAAGGTGAGGGTAAGGAGATCGATGGTTAAACTGATAAAGCAGGGAGAATGAAAAGAGAACCCAGAAGCAAGGAAAAGGTGGGATGGGGAACCACCTTGAACTCTGAATGAAGGATAGCTCAGATATTCAACATGATCTGCCAGCAACCAGGAATGAAAAAGACATTGACTGAACTCACATATTGAAAACAATGTGGATATAATAGGAGTAAAAAAGATCAAATGGAGCATTCTGGAGCACATATGCCAACAACAAATGATCCATCTGTCTCTGCCTAGATTGCTAATGCATTGTGTGATTGTTATCAACAGCTTGTGACTTGCTAATTATGTCAAGCTCTCAACTCCTATAAATCGGATTTCAAATAATAACTGGGTATTTATACTACCATATTTTTTATTTTATGAGTTACTAAGGGGCATTAGATGCTTTTAGACAAGACAGGATCCTCTTTAATCATGTTGATGGCACCTTGCTGATGTAACCATTCATTAGTTCCAAGTTCAACAGCAGAATGTTCAACTGTAACAAGCATCATGGTCACACCATCTTTCACCTTGTGACAGGAGTCGTTGATTAACAATTGGATGAAAATCTTGTGATTTTTCCCTTCTCAGTTATTCACTTGATTAAAATTATTGATCCACTGAGGAAGCCATTTTAGTATGTGTGTGTCATTGGTAAGGTAAGCATTTATTGCCCATCCTCAATTGTCCTTGAGAAAGTGGGGGTGAACTGTCTTGCTGCACTACTGCAGCCCTTCTGGTGAAGGTGCTCCCACTGCTGTAGGGAGGGAGTTCCAGCATTTATAGCTCCTGATGGGAGTTATATACAGGCCTCTGCACAGTAGCCAAGATGTGGGGTACAAGAGATAGAAAATACATGTAAAAAAGGGGTCATGGGGGATTTCAATATGCAGGTAAATTGGGGAAATTTGGTTGCTGCTGGATTCCAAGAGAGAGAATCTGTAGAATGCCTATGTAATGGCTTTTTAGAGCAGCTTATAGTTGAGCCCACCAGTGAAAAGGCAATTCCGGATTGTGGTTTGTGTAATGAACTAGATTTGATTAGGGAGCCTACGATAAAGGAACCCTTAGAGGCAATGATCATAATATGATAGAATTCACCCTGCAGTTTGAGAGGAATAAGTTAAAATCAGATGTATCAGTCTTACAGTGGAATAAAGGGAACTACAGAGGCATGAGAAACAAGCTGGCCAAAGTTGATTGGAAGGGGACACTATCAGGATGATAGCAGAACAACAATGGAATACATCCCAAGGAAGTAGTATTCTAAAGGGAGGATGAAGCAACCATGGCTGACAAGGGAAATCAAAGAGAGCATAAAAGCAATAGAGGGCATATAATAGAGTAAACATTAGTGGGAATTTAGAGGACTGTGAGGCTTTTAAAAACCAACAGAAGGCATCTAAAAGCAATGAGAAGAGAAAAGATGAAATATGAAGTTAAACTGGCCAATAATATAAAAGAGCATACCAAAGGTTTCTATATACGAAGTAAAAGAGAGGCGAGAGTGGATATTGGATCGCTGACACAGAAATGGCGGATGAACTCAATAAATATTTAGTATCAGTCTTAACTGTGGAAGTATGCCAGGAATTCGAGTGTGTCGGGGGTCAGAAGTGAGTGCAGTTGCTATTACTAAGGAGAATGTGTTTGGGAAACTGAAAGGTCTGAAGGTAGATAAGTCACCTGGAACAGATGGACTACACCCCAGGGTTCTGAAAGAGGTGGCTGAAGAGATTGTGGAGGCATTAGTAATGATCTTTCAAGAAACAGTAGATTCTGGAATGGTTCTGGAAGACTGGAAAATTGCAAATGTCACTCCACACTTTAAGAAGGGAGGGAGGCAAAAGACAAGAAATAATAGGTCATTCAGCTTGCCTTCAGTTGTTGGGAAGAAATTAGAGTCCATCAATAAGGATGAAGTTTCAGGATATTTGAAGGCACATGATAAATTGGCCAAAGTCAGCATGGTTTCCTTATGAAGAAATCTTGCCTGACAAATCTTTTGGAATTCTATGAGGGGAAAAAAAACAGGCAGGATAGACAAAAGAGAGTCAGTGGATGTTGTTAACTTGTATTTTCAGTAGGTACCATGCATGAGGCTGCTAAACAAGATAAAAACCATGGTATTAGCATACATATAAAATTTGCTGATTGATAGAAGGCAAAGAATGGGAATAAAGGGGGCTTTTTCTGGTTGGCTGCCAGTGACAGGGGTGTTCTACAGGGGTCAGAGTTGGGACCCCTTTTTATGTAATATGTCAATGATTTTGATGATGGAATGTCTGCAGAACTTAAGAGAATGGGCAAAGAAGTGGCAGATGGAATACAGTGTTGGGAAGTGTATAGCAAGCATTTTGGTAGAAGAAAGGAGGGCATAGACTATTTTCTAAATGGGGAGCAAATTTAGAAATCAGAGGTGTAAAGGGACCTGGGAGTCCTTCTGCATGATTCCCTAAAGGTTAACTTGCGAGTAAATTTGATGGTAAAGAAGGCAAATGGAATGTTAGCGTTCATTTCAAGAGGACTGGATTATAAAAGCAAGGATATAATGCTGAGACCTTATAAGGCAAAGAAGTTAAGAGCAAACTTGGAGTATTATGAGCAGTTTTGGGCCCCTTATCTAAGGAGGAATGTGCTGGCATTAGAGAGGGTCCAGAGGTGGTTCACAAAAATGATCCTGGGAATGAAAGGGTTCATGTATGAGCAGCGTTTGATGGCTCTGGGCCTGTACTTACTGGAGTTTAGAAGAATGAGGGGGATCTCATTGAAACCTGCCAAATATTGAAAGGCCTAAATTGAGTGGATCTGGGGAAGATGTTCCTATGGTTGGGGAGTCTAGGACCACAAGGCACAGCCTCAAAATAGAAGGACGTCTCTTTAGAACAGAGATTAGTTGAAATTTCTTTAGACAGAAGGTGGTGAATCTGTGGAATTCTTTGCCACAGATGGCTGTGGAGGCCAAGTCATTGGGTATATTTAAAGTGGAAGTTAATAGGTTCTTGATTAGCCAGGACATTAACGGCTACAGGGAGAATGCAAGACAATAAATTAGCCATGATCGAGTAGCAGAGCGGACTTTACAGGCCAAATGGTCTAATCCTGCTCCTACGTCTTACAGTCTTATTTATTGAGGTTAGAGGCAGAATCGGATGCAGGGTTTGGAGGCCATTACTTCCTACAAAGTGAAACCTAACATCACAAATAGCAGTGATGCTTCACTCCCAGATGAGCTCAATGCACACTTTGAAAGAGAAAATAAAACTAAACCTGTGCAAATCCCTGCAGCACCTGGTGACCCTGAAATCTCAGTCTCAGAGGCCAATGTCAGAACATCTTTCATGAGGGTGAACCCTCACAAGGTATCAGGCCCTGATTGTGTAGCTAGGTGGGCACTGAAAACTTGTGCCAGCCAACTGGTGGGTGTTCAGAGACATTTTCAATCTCTCATTCCTACAGTCAGAAGTTCCCACCTGCTTCAAAAAGGCAACAATCAGACCAGTGCCCAAGAACAGCAGGGTGAGTTGCCTCAACAACTATTGTCCAGTAGCACTCAGCTCTATAGTGATAAAGTACTTTGAGAGGTTGTTATGACTAGAATCAACTCTGTCCTATACAAGTTTGCCTATAACCACAGTAGGTCTACAGTGGATGTGATCTCATTGGCTCTTCACACGGCCTTGGATTACCTGGATAATACTAATATTTAAGTTAGGCTGCTGTTTGTTGATGGCAGCTCAGCATTTAACACAATTATTCCTGATCAGAAAGCTCCAAAATCTGGGCCTCTGTACCTCCCTCTGCAACTGGACCCTTAACTTCCTCATGGGAAGACCAGACTGTGCAAATTGGAAATAAAATCTCCACCTTGCTGATAATCAGCACTGGCACACCTCAAGGATGTGTGCTTAGCCCACTGCTCTACTCCCTCTATACCCATGACTGTGTGGCTAGGCACAGCTCAAACATTAATCCCTCCCGCTGTGTCGCATCCGTCGTTTTAGACACAATAGAAGGTGAGGGATTGAAGGGGCAGGCATGGTGTTACTAGTCAGGGAAAATGTCACAGCAGTACTCAGTCAAGACAGACTGGAGAGCCCATTCTGTGAGGCTTTATGAGTGGAAGTGAGGAATAAGAAAAGCATGACCACATTAATGGGGCTACATTATTTCCCACCCAACAATCCACAGGATTTAGAAGAAAAAATATGTAGAGAGATCAGACTGTTGCAAGAAATATAAGTTTGTTACAGTAGATGATTTTAACCTTCCACGTATTGAATGGGACTCCCAATACTGTAAAATGACAAGATAGGATAGAGCTTGTCAAATGTGTCTGGGAAGGTTTCCTTAATCAGTACATAGAAGTCCTACAGACAGAGTGTGCAATACTTAATCTGCTATTAGGGAATAAGGTTGATGACAGAATTTTGTGTAGGGGAACACTTTGCATCTAGTGATCATAATGCCATTAGTTTCAAAGTAAATATGTAAGAAGATAGATCTCATCTGCCAGTTGAGATTCTAAGTTGGAGAAAGGCCAGTCTTGATGGCATCAGAAATGATCTGGCAAGTGTGGATTGGGACGGGCTGTTTTCTGGCAAAGGTAAACTTGATAAGTGGCAGGCTTTCAAAAGTGAAATTTTGAAAGTACAAAGCTTATATGTGCCTGTCAAAATAAAAGGTAACGATAGTATGTTTAGGGAACCTTGGTTTTTGAGAGATATTGTGGCCCTGGTTAAGAAAAATAAAGAGGTGCATAGCAGGTATATGCAGTTAGGAACAAATGGGGTGCTTATAGAGTATGGAAAATGCAAGCAAACACTTAAGAAAGAAATCAGGAGGGCAATAAGAAGTCATGACTTTGCTCTAGCAGACAAGGTGAAGGAAAATCCCAAGAGATTCTATAGATATGTTAAGAGCAAAAGGATTGCAGGGGACAAAGTTAGTCCTCCGAAAGATCACAATGGTAATCAAAAGAGATGGGGAGATATAAATGGATTCTTTTGCATCTGTATTTACTCAGGAGATGGCACAGAGTATATAGTTGCCTCTCTAACTGGAGGTCTGTGACTTGTGGAGTGCTGCAGGAATGAGTGCAGGGTCTTGTTGTTTGTCGTCTATATCTGGATCAGCAAATATGTGGATGACACCAAGCTTGGGGGTGTAGTGGACAGTGAGGAAGACTATCAGAGTTTGCAGGGGGGTCTGGACCAGCTGGGAAAATGGGCTGAAAATTGGCAGATGGAATTTAATGCAGACAAGTAGGAGGTGCTGCACTTTGGTAGGACCAACCAGGATAGGACTTACACAGTGATCTGTAGGGCACTGAGGAGTGCAGTAGGACACAGGGATTTAGGAATGCAGGTCTATAATTCATTAAAAGTGACATCACAGGTAGATAGTACCATAAAGAAAGTTTTTGGCTTTCATAAATCAAAGT
Source organism: Hemitrygon akajei (assembly GCF_048418815.1). Taxonomy (NCBI): domain Eukaryota; kingdom Metazoa; phylum Chordata; class Chondrichthyes; order Myliobatiformes; family Dasyatidae; genus Hemitrygon; species Hemitrygon akajei. The sequence goes on along the minus strand of NC_133141.1, from coordinate 19,834,175 downwards.
ATTGAGTATAGGAGATGGGATGTTATGTTGCAGTTGTATAAGATGTTGGTGAGGCTTAATTTCGAGTAGTGTGTGTAGTTTTGGTCACATACCTGCAGGGAAGTTGTCAATAATGTTGAAAGAGCACAGAGAAAATTTACAAGGATATTGATTGCCAGGTCTGAAGGACCTGAGTTATAAGGAAAGATTGAATAGGCTAGGAATTTATTCCTTGGAACGTGTAAGATTGAGGACAGATTTGATTGTGATATAGATTGGGTACATGCAGGCAGGCTAAAACCACTGAGGTTGTTTAGGACTGCAACTGGAGGTCATGGGTTAAGGGTGAAAGATAAAAAGTTTAAGGGGAACATGAGAGGAAGCTTCACTCAGAGGGTTGTGAGAGTGTGAAACAAGCTGCCAGTGTAAGTGGTGCATGTAAGCTCTATTTCAAAATTTAAGAGAAGTTTCGATAGGTACATGGATAGCAAGGGTATGGAGGGCTCTGGTCCAGGCTCAAGTTGATAGGAGTAGGCAGTTTAAATGGTTCAGCATGGACTAGAATTGATAGTGGACCTCAGAAAGAGTAAGATGAGGGAACAAACACCAGTACTTATTGAGAGATCAGAAGTGGAAAGGGTGAGCAATTTCAAGTTCCTTGGTGTCAACATCTTTGAGGATCTATGCTGGGGCCAACAGATCAATGCAGTTACAAAGAAATCACAACAGTGGCCATATTTCATTCAGAGTTTGAGAAGATTTGGTACATCACCAAAGGCACACATATATCTACAGATGTATCACAGAGAGCATTCTAACTGGCTGCATCATCGTCTGGTATTGGGGGGTGGGGAAACACTGCACAAGATTGAAATAAGCTGCAGAAAGTTGTAAACTCTGTCAACTCCATCAAGGGCACTAGCCTTTCCAGCATCAAGGATATCTTTAAGAAATGATGCCTCAAAAAGGTGGCATCTATCATTAAGGACCCCCATCACCCACAACATGCCCTCTTCTAATTGCTATCATCAGGAAGCAGGTACAGGAGCCTGAAGGTACGCACTCAATAATTCAGGAACAGCTTGTTCTCCTCAGCCATCAGATTTCTGAATGGACATTGAACCCATGAACACTAACTCAATATATTCCCCATCTTTTTGCATTTATAAAAATATATATACTTACTGTAATTTACAGTTTTTAGTATGTTTTGCAATGTACTGCTGCCACATAATGACTTATTTCATAATGTATGATAGCAATATTAAACCTGATTCTGATTCTGAAATGGAACAGTGAAGAGGCAACACCAATGTATTTCAGAGCAATGGAGTTAGAGGAGAGCCTGTGCCCATATAGCAGTGGCCCTCATTCTTCTTTGTGGTAGAAATCACTTGTTTGGGATCAGAGGTCTTGGCGATTGCTAGCATCCTCTGCAGTCATGGTGTGTCACTCATGCAAGGGACTCGGGGGAGGGAGTGTGAATGTTTAATTGCCATAGTAGACTCTGACTCCAAAGGCAGAAAAGTGTTATGTTTCTCAGTCTCATGGAACTGTGCAGGTATTGCCCCTTTGTAGTGGACATTTCGGCATGTTGTATGAAATTAGGTATCCACCCCATTTAGAACTCTTAAGTGACAGGCAGAGTCACTTCCTGAGAAACTTTAATTGTCAAGATGAAGGTCAGAACCCAATATGTCACCTGTCCATTTCCCCCTATAGATGCTGCCCGACTTCCTGAGTTGCCCCAGGTTCCAGCATCTGCAGTCTTCTGGTCTCCAGTACTCTTTGTCCAGTTTGGTTTCTGTGTTTTCCCCCTTCCCCCAGTAAGTCCACCTCATCATGTGCCAGAAGGAAGGCCTTTCATCCTTGCCAGGCCATAATCTATCAAAATTCAAACCATCAATGGAATTCAATACCTTGATGATGTCAGTGGTGGCATAATTGGGACAAAATTACATCTCTGAGAAGGTTATGGCTTCAAGTTCCACTCTGGAGGTTTAACCACAAAAACTTTTTTTTGAGTCCATTAATGAGGAACTGTTTCACTGCCAGTGGTGCCATTCTTAGATGGGACACTAAATTGAGATCCTCTCTCTAGTGAGTATGAAATATTACATTACACTTATGCAGAGAAGTTGTGGAGTCTTCCTCAGTATCTGGGACTAAAATCTAACCTTTACTCACAACACAGAAATTACTTTCTACTCAAGATCACATTGCTATTTGAGGGATCTTGCTGTGTTAATTGCATGACACATAGGCTAAACTCATCAAACTCAAAACAATCCAAGGACCATGACTGGAGCAATCTGTCTGGATAACTGTGTTTAAACCAGATGGTAACCTCAACAATTTGGGCATTGAAGGACCATCCTCTCAGGAGGGCCACTATTGTCCACTTTACATTTAAAAGAATATCCAGAGAAATTGATAGGTTCATTGGGTTGGAAGGATGTGGAAGTTTTTGAGAGGGTGGAGAGGAGATGTACCAGGACACTTCCTGGATTGGAGAGCATATCTTATGAGGATACGTTGTGCAAGCTAGGGCTTTGCTCTTCGGAGCAAAGGAAGATGAGACTTGATAGAGGTGTACTAGATGATAAAAGGCATAGTTCAAGTCAATAGCTAGAGACTTTCTTCCAGGGTGAAGATGGCTAATAGGAGGGGGCATAATTTAAAGATGTTTGGAGGAAACTATAATGGAAATATCAGAAGTTAGTTTGTTTTTAAACACAGAATGATGGGTGCATGCTCTGCTGGAGTGCTGGTGGAGTCAGATACATTAGGGGAATTTAAGAAACTCTTAGATGCATGGATGATTGAAAAAAATGGAGGGTTATGTAGGAAGGAAGGGTTAGATTGATCTTGGAGTAGGTTAAAAGGTTGACACAGTATTGTGGGTTGAAGAGCCTGTTCTATGTTCTATTAATTTCAATAATATCCATTAAAGGAGCATGGGAGATTCCAGAACAGACAGTATAATTAAAAATTAATCTTGAGCTTTTCTGGATGAGGTCAGGAAGGAAGCCTTCACACAAATGGCAGTACAAATCAGAAACTCTCTGACAGGACTTCTGCAGCTATTCCTGATGTTCCAAAAGATTAGGAACAGCCAAGGTCCAAAGCAAAGGATGAGTAAATGTACAATATTCATTAAACATTGGAAAACCAATCTAAAAGAAGATAATGGGATCTCTGCCTTTCTATCTACGGGTCTGGAATGGAAAGGTGAGAATGTCGAGCTACATTTGAGGTATTCTGTACCATTTTTAACACTGCACCTTAGGGAGAATATAACCACATGGAGGGACCGCAGATTGAAAAGAACTCTGCCAGTAATTGAAGGGTTGGATTATGAAAGGAGAAATCACATAAACTGTTTTTCTATTTCCTGACAAGATTAGGTTAAGGAGTGAGTTCACAAGGTTAATTCCCGGAATGGCGGGACTGTCATATGTTGAAAGATTGGAGCAACTGGGCTTGTATACACTGGAATTTAGAAGGATGAGAGGGGATCTGATTGAAACATATAAGATTATTAAGGGATTGGACACACTGGAGGCAGGAAGCATGTTCCCGCTGATGGGTGAGTCCAGAACTAGAGGCCACAGTTTAAGAATAAGGGGTAGGCCATTTAGAACAGAGATGCGGAAAAACTTTTTCACCCAGAGAGTGGTGGATATGTGGAATGCTCTGCCCCAGAAGGCAGTGGAGGCCAAGTCTCTGGATGCATTCAAGAGAGAGTTAGATAGACCTCTTATAGATAGCGGGGGTCAAGGGATATGGGGAGAGGGCAGGAACGGGGTACTGATCGTGTATGATCAGCCATGATCACAGTGAATGGCGATGCTGGCTAGAAGGGCCAAATGGCCTACTCCTGCACCTACTGTCTATTGTCTATTGATTTGATTGACAAGTTTAGTATTTTTAAAGGACTAGTTTGAGAGTAAGTATTTTAGCTTTAGTCGAATCTAGGATCATGACTCAATACCTTAAAATCAGGGACAGCCAATCAGGAAAGAAATGAAGAAACACTTCAAGGGCAAGTATGGAACTCATTCAGTTAATAACAAAGATTGATAAATTGTAGCAGTGTTATGAGACACAAAAAAACTAAAAATGTTGAAAATTGGAGCCAAAAATCAAGATAGTGGAGAATCAGTGGGCCAGGCAGCATTTGTGGAGAGAAATGACCAGTTGACAATTTAGCTCATTCTTCATCTCACGTTAAGGGATGTCGATGTGGTTAGGATCAGATGAGCCATGGTCTCATTGCTTGGTGGTAGAGGATCGAGGAGTTGATTAGAACCTCACTGTACTATGTGCTTTGGTATCCCTGTTGGGACTGGCAAAGCAATTCCAGTAGCTCCTAGGTTTATAGCAACAAGATGGATCGAGGCTGTACTGAGGTACACTGCACAAGTGAATAACCAGTTGGCATTAATTGTCAGTGGTATTTCACGATGATTGGCCCTTGGGTGAGCAACCTTAGCCAAAGCTTTCAGGAGAGAAAGGGTGAAAATGGGACCAAATGGGAAGTCAGAGAAGCTAGGAGATAAAAATATTTATCCTGGTGGTGGGGCAGGGGTTGGGTGTTGTGGGATGACACTCTCCCCCTGTCAAAGGATGCATGCTACGTTACAAGATGAACCCTCAATGAAACTGAATCATTTTCAGTGGGATGATGACTTATTTCATTTCTGTATGAGTCATTAATGATAAGCTAGACCTGAGTTTATGATATAAACAGCAGCAAGTCCATGCTTTTTTTTACTGTCTCTATTATACAATACAACATTGTATTTCTATGCCACTTTGCATACAACATCATAAAATGCTCCATGTCTCCTCACAGATCATTACATGTAAATTTTATTTGAGCCATATAAGGAGGATGTCAGGAAAGACAACTTAGAGTAGGGTTTGAGCAGTAATGAAGGGATGTTTCGGGAGCAACTCAGAATCAGGTATATTATCACTAACATATGTTATGAACTTTATTGTTTTGTGGCAACAGAGTGCAATACATAAGAACTTACTATAAATTATAATATAGAAATATATATAAAAAATTAAATAAGCAGTGCAAAAATAGTGAGGTAGTATTCATGGTTCATTGTCCGTTCAGAAAACTGATGGCGGAAGGGAAGAACAGTTGCTAAAATGTTGAATGTGTCTCTTCAGCCTCCTGTATCTCCTCTCTGATTCATGAGAAAAGGACACATCTCAAATGGGGTAAGAGATCGTGAGGATTATTGAGCTAGGGGGCATTTCAGAGATAAAGGCAAAACCACAGAGGGATTTGAAAATAAAGAAAAAAGTTTTAATAATTGAGGGTTTGCTTAGTTGGAAGGCATTGTTGGTGAGACAGCAAAAGGCTGATGAATGCATGGGACTTGGTGAGAGTTAGGATATACAGAGTGGAGTATTTCCTCAATGGGAGAGAAACACATTCCTGTTGTGTGTCCATTTGAAACATTTAATCAGGAACTAAATCATTAAACTCATTAACTATTAGATTAGCAACACAAGGAACTAACACCAATGCCCTTAAATGGAAAATCCTACAAAAAGTAGTAGATGCAGCCCAGTCCATCACAGGTAAAGACTTCCCCCACCATTGAGCACATCTACATGAAACACTGTTGCAGGAAAGCAGCATCCATCATCAGGGCCTCCTCTCCCCCTCTCCCCCCATATGCTCTCTTCTTGCTGCTGCCATCAGGAAGGTGGTACAGAAGCCTCAGGACTCTCACCACCAGGTTCCAGGTTCAGGAACAGTTATTACCCATCAACCAGCCAGGCTCTTGAACCAGTGGGGATAACTTCATTCAACTTCACCTGCCTCATCACTAAAATGTTTCCACAACCTATGGACACTTTCAAGGACTCTTCATCTCATGTTTTTGATATTTATTTATTATTATTATTATTTTATTTGCACAGTTTGTTGAATGCACTGATTCTGGTCTGGTTATTATTCCATAGATTTATTGAGTATGCCCACAAGAAAATGAATCTCAGAGTTGTATATGGTGACATATATGTACTTTGATAATAAGTTTACGTTGAACTCAAATCGTGATTAGATGAAAAGATTAGTATTAATTGCAAGGGCTTTATTTTCAAGTTTATTTATCATTTTTTATTTGAAGGAGATGGGCAGGAATGGACATGAGGGGAGTAAGCTAGAGACAGCTAATTCTGGAAGAACAAGGTGGAGACAACAATGTCTCAGAAAGTCATGACAAAAAAGCAAAATGGCAGTGATCCGATTCATGCTTGCTGAACACTGAGCTAGCACTGACAGGCTGCAGAGGAGTTCCACCAATGGTAGAAAAAAAAATTGGCAAAATTCACAGGGTCCCTTCTGAGAAAAGAAAGCCTCTGGCAGCAAAATCAAGGGGAAATATATTTTTCACATAGGGGTAATCAGCCCTCAGTTTTTACAAAGCAGGAGTTAATGCACAGAAATTCAACCACAAAGTGCTGTTTCTCCACATTGTTTTGCATGTGAAAATTGATTTTTTTTCCCAGGAAGAAAACAAAATAACAACTATTTGCATCACTGAGAACATTCCACTGGGCACCTTCAGTCATTAGTTATAGTTATACCCTTGTCACAATTTCTGCATTGGGGCATACAAGATGATAGCATTCCCACCGGAACATTCTTTCTGAACAAATGGAAAATCCTGGATCAGGCTATCCTGGGACTCCCATAATTGGGCTGAATGTGGTCTGACTTCTGCAACCCCAAACTAGGAACACTCCGCCACCCACATAACAACAGTATCTTGGCATCCAATGATCTCTTTCCAACTCATTCAACTTCATTTAAGGCATCTCTCAACTCCGTATTCCTCCCTGACATAAAAGTATGTTGTTGATCCCAATCTGGCCACAGAGCCAGAGCTCCAAACCTCTATTTTCCACCCTGAATGTTCCCAAAAGCACAATGGTCTTCTGCTCTCCTTTCTTTCCCCAACCCCCAAAGCACCAATTGCCAGTCTCCAGCCCTTGAACTGGACTGTACCCCACTTATCAGCCAAACTTTCAAGCCTGAGTTTGTGGAAGGGAGTCTGGGGTGGAAGATTTTCCTACAAAAGAGTGCAAGGCTCAGTTGCTGTAGCCCTGTTGCTGCACAATTCTAATGGGCGAACTGTAATCTATAGGTAAAGCAACTCTAATCTAGCCATAGAATCACAGCTCCAGCTGTTCAACAACTTCAGTCTGGCTGCCACCGCAGGCATGCAATGTTTGCATTTCTGTAGCCACTGTTACAATATTTTTTTTAATGCTCATTCAGGAGATGTGAACTTCACAGGCTGAGCCAGCACTGAGTGCATATCCCTGGATGCCCTTGAAAAGGTGATGGTGAGCTGCCTTCTTGAACTGCTGCAGTCCCTAAGGTGTGGTTAGACCCACAATGCTGTTAAGGGGAGAGTTCCAGGATTTTGACCCAGTAATAATGATGAAGGAACGGTGAAATATTTCCAAGTCAGGATGGTGTGTGGCTTGGACAGCAACATTTAGGTGGTGGATTCTCCCATGTTTTTGTTGCCCTTGTCCTTCTAGCTGGAAGGTATGGAAAGTGTGTGCATTTCAGTAGCCTTAGTGAGTTGTTGCAGTCCATCCTGTAGCTGGTACAAACATCTGCTACCAGTACTGGGGTGAGTGAATGGGGTGCCTATCAAATCGGCTGCAATGTCCTGTGTGCTTTTGTGCTTCTTAAGTGTTGTTGGAGCTGCTCTCATCCAGGCAAGTGTCCCATCACGCTCTGGACTTGAGTCTTGTCGATGATGGACAGGCTTTGTAGAGTTAGGAAGTGAGTCACACACCGCAGGATTCCACACTTTGCTGCTAATGAAGTGGATTCTGAAGGAAAATGCTAATTTGTGCCTAGCAAGCTCCTAAAAACAACAAGATAATGACAAGAAAATCTATCTTAGTGATTTTGGTTAAGGGAACTAATGGGTAGAACTGATTCCTTACCTGATTCACAGTGTTCTGTTCAATTAAACCATTGAGGTTGTCAATGAAAAACTTACAAACCAATGAATTTTAGTTGTCTATTGATTTTGAATGTTGTCCTGTGCCATTAAATGCAAGTAGTTTTGTACATTGGGTCCAGCTTTGTCACAATACATGCATGAATCACTCAACATTTTGCGCAACTAACATATTAACCACAAATCTTCTCACCCTAACTACTGAGATTTAAACTCAGTTTTGTGACATTATCCAAGAAGCAGCTGAGACCTGGACATCGGCAAGGTAGACCTGTGGTCTGACCTAGTTTAGTTCATCTCACCAGAGATCTGCATTTGTTCAAGTACAAGAGGATATAAAATTCATTCCTTGGTCCTTACTGCTATCTGGCAAGCATCTCCACACAATATTCACTGGCTGAGGATGGTCCATGGAACTTTTAATCTGCAGCATTTTAGTAGATAAAATACTGACAGAAGATAATAAAATCAATCTAAGAACAGTCAAAAATATGTCAACTCCTTTACAGAAATCCGTGCATCAATTTTCATACAGCGGGGAAATTGCAAGATCGAAATTCCTTAATCTTAAACACAGACCATTTGCTTTCTTCACACATCCACAGCCAAGTGTAGTCTCAAACTTTACAAAAGCACCTGTTTATGACTTAGTCAAATATGTTTAAGTTTCCATCTGCAGACTGCATCCAAGAATGACACTTTGGCATTGCAAAGATCTCAGCGGAATTAATGTCAACATTTGGCAATTGCTAGTGGCAACAGCTAAGGCTGCTCTGAGCATATGCCTACTCCAGCAGAATCATGAATCCTTTAAGTTAAATGTCTAAGTAAAACTTTAAAAAGGCTGCATCTAAAGTCAAAAGATGTCATGCATCTTCTCTCAAAGACAAATTGATAATGCAAATAATAGTTTTCCCAAAATTATGCATTTTTTAAATCCCATAACCACCAAATTATAATCTCTGTTCCTTCCTCATATGTTAAATCATATGTGGCACTCAAATCAATCAAAATTACAGTTAAAAAGAGTCAAGAATGTTGCCCAATAACAATTTGAACTAGACTTCAGTCCTCAATTCCCTGATGGGGCATTTGAATCCTTTTGCTTCCAGCTTAAAGGCAATAGAGTACCCCGTGATCCAGCACAGACACAGCAAAAGCACTGGTAATAAGGAGGAACATTACAAGCAAGAATTCTACCTACTGAACTTCCATCCATCCACATGCCTTGGATTTTGACCCCTCTCATAAGTGAAGTAAGTGTTTTCTGTTTACTCTACCCTGTCCCCTCAATTTTAAACATCTTAATTAAGTCTCCCATCAGCATCTGTTCCAAAGAAAGAAGCATCCCCATGAATCTCCTCAGCACCCTCTCCAGTGCAGTCATGGCTTCCCTGTAATGTAGTAACCAGAACTTCAAGCAATATTCAAGGTGTGGCCTAATTGGCATTGCATATTGTGAAAGCATAACTTCCTTGTTCTTAAGTTCCATGTCTCAGCTAATAAAGGAAAGCATCCCATATCCCTTAACTACCCAAATGTTCTGATCTGTAACCTTGAGAACCTATACACATACATTCCAAGGTCCCTTTCTTCTTCCACGCTTCTTGGAGATTTACAACTATTTGCAGTCAGAAATGCTGAGCGGATGGTCCACCTCAGCTCCTTCCTGAGATTCCCACTGGCACAGAAACCAGTCTAACTTCCAGTATTTTTCCCTCTCCCCCTTCCCTCTTCTTCAATTCCCCAAGCTGGCCTTGTACCTCTTCTCATCTGCATATCACTTCTCTGTGGTGCCCCTCATCCTTCCCTTTCTCCACTCCTCTCCCCCATCAGATTCCTTCTTCTCCAGCCCTTTACCTTTTCCACCTATCACCTCCCAGCTTCTTACTTCACTCTCCTCCCCCATCTACTTGGCTTCACCATCACCTTCTAGCCTGCTCTCCTTCCCCTCCCCCTGCCTTCTTATTCTGGCATCTTCCCCTTTCCATTCTAGTCCTGATGAAGGGACCTGGCCTGAAACATCAACTGTTTATTCATTTCCATTGATGCTGCTTGGCCTGTTGAGTTCCTCCAGTGTGTATTGCTCTGGACTTCCAGAATCCCTTGTGTTTACTCTCCAATAACCCACTTGATGCCCAGTTTGTGTTTTGCCAGGACAATCTGGTTCCAGGCCTCATCACAGCCTTAGTCCAGGTGAAATCAAGGAATCAATAAGCCCTGATTAAACAGAAGTCAATGGGCATCAAGCAGAAAAAACTCCAAGTGTCTGGAGCCATACTTTGTACAAAGCACAATAGCTGTGCTTGTTGGAGGTTATCACCCCAGTCCTAGGACATCACTGCAGGAGTTCCTCAGGGAAACAACACAACCATTTTCATTGTTTCATCAGTGACATTCCTTCACTGATCATTGCACAATATTCAACTCCATTCACAGCTCCTCAGTAGATGAAGCAGTCCATGTCTGCATGCAGCAAGACCAAGACAACCTTCAGGCTGATTAGTGGCAAATAACATTAATGTCATAAAAGTAGCAGAGGTGATGAACATCTACAAGATAGAATCTGGCCACCTAACTTGGGCATTCAATGGCTTTACCCTTGCTGTGTCCTCCACCATCAGTACTCCGGAGGTTCACCATTGTTCAGAAACTCAGCTGAACCAGGTACATACAAAGAGGCTGGGTGATTCACCTCCTGACACCCCAAAGCCTTTCTACCATCTACAAGGCAAAGAAATGATCATGGACTTCAGAAAAGTTAAGATGAGGGAACACACACTAGTCCTTATTGAGGGATCAGAAGTGGAGAGAATGTCAACATCTGAGGATCTATCCTGGACCTGTCATATTGATGCAGTTACAAAGAAGGCGTGATAAACTATATTTCAATAGGAGTTTGAGGAGATTTCCTATGTCATCAAAGACACTTGCAAATTTCCATGTGGAGAGCACTCTAACTGACTGCATCACCGTCTGGTATGGGGGTGGTGACACTGCACAGGATCGAAATAAGCTGCAGTAAGTTGTAAACTCAGCCAGCTCCATCGTGGGGACCAGTCTTCCCAGCATCCAGGACACCTTCAAAAGGCAATGCCTCAAAAAGACGACATCCATCATTAAGGACCCCCATCACTCAGAATATGCCCCTTCTTCTCATTCCTACCATCAGGGAGGAGGTATGAGCCTGAAGGCACACACTCAATGATTCATGAACAGCTTCTTCCCCACTGCCAAATTTCTGAATGGACAATGAACCCATGAACACTACCTCATTGCTTTTTTTTCTCTTTTGCACTCCTTATTTAATTTAACTTTTTAAATATATATTTCTTACAGTAATTTGCAGTTTTTATTATTATGTACTGCTGCCACAAAAACAACAAACCTCACAACATATGCCAGTGATATCAAACCTGATTCTGAATTCACTCCACTGCTCTGGATGAGTGCAGCTTGACATCATTCAGGACAAAGCAGCCCACTTGACTGACACCCCATCCACCACACTAAACACTCCCTCCACCATGAGCACACAGTGCGCACAATCTAACAGAATGCACTACGGCTACTCAGAGAGCACCTCCCAAACCTATAACTTCTACCATTCCTTCATCATCACTGGGTCTAAATTCTGGAACTCCCTTCCCAACAGCATTGTGGGAGATCCTTCACCGGAAAGAAGGACTGCAGTCATTCAAGAAGGCAGCTCATTTCTCACCTTCTCAAGGGAAATTAGGAATGGGTCTTGTCAGCAATACTCACGTCCTGAATATTGAATGACAAAAAAGCATTCCCCTTTTAATTGCCCCTTCCAAAGAATATCCAGGAAATACACTCTTATACCAGTTTTGGCATTTTTTATATTACCTTGTGTTTTCAACAACACAGAAGGCTATTCAGCTCCCCAGATCCATGCAAGCAGAAGAACTCCATGAGTTCTACTCTCCATTCCCTATTTCCCTGTACCCCTGCTACTTGTTTTCTTCCACGCAATCCCATCAACTCTTGGAGCAATACAGCATGGAAACAGACCCTTCAGCCCAACTCATCCATGCTAACCAAGTCCTTAGATTGTTTCCATTATCACTTACGCTAATGACAATTTACAGTGGTCAATTAATCCACCAACTCGCACATCTATGGGACATGGGAGGAAACTGGAGCACCCAGGGGAAACTCACATGGCCACAGGGAGAGCGTGCAAACTCCACACTGACAGCGCCAGAGGTCAGGATTGAACCCGGGTCTCTGGAAGCTATGAGGCTATCAGCTCTATTAGCCATTTACACATACCTTTTGTGCGCAAAATGTTTCAGATTGTTTGTGTTTCAGTTCTTTATTTGTTTTCAATCTTTTTCAATAGTAGTTTAATGTTTTTGAATGTCTAAAACAATTTATGTGTTAGCAGGGCAGTTCTAATGAAAGGTCACTGACCAAAAAACATTAACTCAATTTCACTCCACATAATTGTTGTCTGACCTGCATTTTTTGCAGGAGTTCCTGCATTTTTTTTTTGTATTTCAGAAGCATTCAGTCTTTGAAAGCTCCAAGTTAGTTCAGTATGTGGGGTATTTGACCCTACTGAAGATCATAAACATGGGAGCAGAATTGGGCTTTTCAGCCCATTGTGTCTGCTCCGTCATTCAATCATAGCTGATTTATTTTCCCTCTCAACCCCAGTCTCCTGCTTTCTCCCCTTAACTTTTGATGCCACTACTAATCAAGAAATTAATCACATCCACTTTAAATATACCCAGTGAGTTAGCCTCCACAGTCATCTATGGCAATGAATTCCACAGATTCCCCACTCTCTAGCTAATGAAAGTCCTCTTTGAGAGGAGGAACATTAAGGAATGAAGTTTCTGCCAATAATTTCAGAAAAAGCACTTGCTTCTCACCACTGGGGACTTGAGTTCAAAGCTCTCCCATGTGCTTAATACTCACCTCCAAAAATGACCTGGACACTGTACCTAAAGGCCTTTCTGTGCGGGAGATTGGACTGGTTATTTGCCCTCTCATTGGTGAACATTCAGTCAAATCTTGATCACATTGCAATTTCAAGTCATTAGGACTGTACAATCAGGAAGCTTAGAAAAATAGAGGGCTTTGCAGTAGGGTAATTCTAGGTAGTTTACAGAGTAGGTTACATGGTTAGTACAACATTGTGGGCCAAAGGGCCTGTAATGTGCTGTAGATTTCTATGATTCTAGGAAGGTCCATAACATGGAAGCAATGAATTTCAAAATGACAATTTCCTGGATCAAAATAGGAAAAAGCAAGGAACACTCAGCAGGTTAGGCAGAACCTCCAGAGAAACAGAGTTAACATTTCAGGGTGATGGCCATTTGTCCAAGCTATTCTAACACTGAATTGTCACTGAGCTAAAACATTAAATCTGTTCCTATCAACAGATGCTTCCCAACCTACTGGTGTTTTCAGCATTTTTATTTTATATTTCCAGCAACTGCAGTTTTTTCATTTTCATCTGCAAGTTCTGGGATTTAGTTTACTAAAATTAAAAAAAAATGAATTTCAGACAACCTTCTGGAAAATCTGACTGCCCTGCCCATCAAGGAGACTGAGAATAGCATTCCAGAACTAACCATACAGCATTGTTGCCACCTTCTGGCTAACTGAAGCAGTATTCCAGGGAAACATGCTTTCATCTTCCTAGATTGGCTGTCAAGTACAGGCAATACCTGTGTTACAGGAAATTTGCATTGCTAGAAAATGGTTCATTTTCAGTAATACAAAGCTTCATCATCTGTGCATACATCAAGAAACAAGTTTTAAAAATTGCGTCACCTATTTACTATTTCACACATAAATTCTGAGAGTGAATTTTATTCTGTATCTAATTTTATGGTAGTGTTTTGTGAATTCTGTAAGTGCAAGTGTGGGGTGGGGAGATGTGTGGAGTGGTTTGGGAGGTCACCAGTACTTTAATTATCCATGAAGCAAACAAGCACACCATGGAAGGCCATTCAGTCCATTGTTCATACAAATTCTTTGAAAAACCTATTCCTGAGTCCCTTCTTTAAAATGTTTTCTAAGTTATCATAAGTCATGGATCAATTTTATTCACTATATATTTACATGTATTAAGAATTTGCTGTGTTGTGTTGGTGCAACATTCAATAACTATAAAGAATTATACAAAAAAACCTAGAAGTTGAAGTATGGATATGGAATAAAATGTGCATAAATACTAGCATGAATTTACAATGCAACCAGCATTATAAAAAGTGGTTTAAAGTGTCTACAGTGCAGTGACTGAGGCAAGAGATAGAGGGGGTTGGAGGAACCAAATAGAATGGTTGATCAGATTAACTGCCTGTTGTACTCACTCATGGGTCTTTGAGGGAATTCCAGAAATTCATCCAGGTCTTTTATGCTCAGGAACAATTAGCAGACACAGTTTGAGAGTATGTGGTATTTTTAAAAAAACATTCAATGAAATGTCATTTTCAGCTAATTCAAACAAGTCCAATCAGCACAAGTGGGTTGATTTTTCCATCAGTTGTGTCCATCAGATTCCCACTTTTAAATAAATCTATGAGCAACATTTAGAGTCATATTAAAGCTGGTGTACAGCTGATTTTGATGAAATAAAAGTGACTTGGAACAGAAACCCGTGAGGAAGGAAACCCTTTACACAATGCACAGGGTTTTGGATGCAAGTTGAGTCTAGGTCATTGCCTGTACCTGATGCAGAAACTATTCAGTCCTTCAGGACACAGCAGCGGTATTTTACCAGCTAGGAATTCCAAAATCTCACCTGCTGATCCAGTGACACGAATTTGAATCCCAATACCTTGGCTTGGGAATATTCATTAATCAAATAACCCACAATTAAAAAGCATTTTAGTAATGGTGAATGTGAAACTACCAAATTGTTGTTAAAAACTTATCTGGTTTGTTAATGTCTAGGGAAAGATTCTGCCATGGTTACCTGGTTTGGAGAAGACAACCTAATCTGGGCTGACTCTTAATGTCCTTCTGGAGTGACTTAGCAAGCCACTCAGCTGAATGGCATATAGAGAAAGGTAAAAACTGATGGCTTTATTATTTTGTCTTGGCACATACTTTCAAAACTCCGTCAAACTGACGCCCTTAGTGCAGTGCTGACCAGTTCATGGAGAGGCAAGAGGGATTATTTCACCAACTCTTGACAGCAGATTCAGAAGTTTACTTGAACAGTACAGTCCCAGTGGGTGTTTCAGTACAGGGAACCAGCTCTTTGCTTTCGCATGGCAGAAACAGGTAGCTTCAGCCTATTTGTGGATTCATCATTGTGATCAACTCTAGATTGATCATAAAAGGCAGCAAACAAAAAAGAAGCAATTCTGGCCATTTCTAAAGTACTTTCACTATTTAATGTTGTCCCAAAGCACTTTGCAGCCAATTACCGTAGATTCCGGACTACAGAGCGCACCTGATTAAAAGCCGCTGGCTCTAATTTTAGAAAGAAAATCAATTTTTTACTTGTACAGGCCGCACCGGATTTTAGGCCGCAGGTGTCCCACGTTGTAATATGAGATATTTACACAGAAGGATATTACACGTGAGGATTTTTTAACTTTTAATTAAATCCATATGGTAACATAAACAAATACATATTGCAAATGCTTTTTTTCGAACCGTGCCTGTAACGCGGCTACTTTTAAATATACGTTGCATATACTTTTTTACTGAACAACATTCCAATATCTCCTAACGACTGGTAAAAAATATATATACTGCAGCCTACCAGGAAAAGTTATTGATCGCCTTTAACTTAAAAGCAGCGTTCGCTCAGATCTAATGCCGCTCCGCCGCTCCCCCCCCGCCGTCCCGTTTATCGCAAACCGGTATCCCACAAGACGCGGCGAAACCGGGTGTGACGTCATAGCATCCCGCGATGTAGTACAGAAAACAAATATAGTTAAAACACTTCTAACTTTAACTAACAAATGAATTACTAAGCGAAAATATTATAAACTAAATAACTGCCATAAAGGCAGCACAATGCTTTTCTTCGAGTGTTTTCCATGTTGATGAGGGTGAGTACAAATGACTGATTTACAATAATTTAATTGTGAAAGTGCGCTTGATTTATCGTACAATTTCATTGGACCTCTGTGAACTACTCATCAATTTTATTGGTCTACTGTTATGAGGCAAAATGTTTTTGGCGGCATGAAAAAAATCATGTATTAGCCGCTCCGTATTAAAGGCCGCAGTGTTCAAAGCTGTTCAAAATGTGGGAAAAGAGTAGCGGCTTATAATCCGACATCTACGGTAAGTACTTTTGACGTGAGGGGCATATTATAACTGGCACGTTTGTGCATTGTAAGCTCTCAGAACCAAATGATGACAGCCAGATAATTATCTTTTAGTTGAGTGAGAGACATTGTCCACTCCTCTGAACTTCAAACACTGCTGCAGCATATTTCTCATCCACCTGAGAGGAGAGGCACAGGATGCACTTTTAAGATCCCATCTAAAAGTCAAACCTTAAATTGCGGTAATGTGGGATTCCCACAGTACAGCTCAGATAGGCAGCCTGCAAGTTTGTGCTCAAATTTTCTGCAGCAGGGTTTCCCAACCTGGGGTCCACAGACTCTCTGCTTGATGATATTAGTCTATGGTGTAAAAAAGATTTGGAACCCCTATTCTGGAGTGATTTGAGTGCTCAACCATCTGACGCACAAGTTAAAGTGTGACCTACAACCATAGATAAGACTGAAGCTAAATTCAAGAACATTCAGGTCAAATGATTAAAGACAAGCCCAATTCATGGTGCCAATCCTCAGCAC
Organism: Hemitrygon akajei; assembly: GCF_048418815.1. Classification (NCBI taxonomy): domain Eukaryota; kingdom Metazoa; phylum Chordata; class Chondrichthyes; order Myliobatiformes; family Dasyatidae; genus Hemitrygon; species Hemitrygon akajei. The sequence goes on along the minus strand of NC_133141.1, from coordinate 19,817,380 downwards.
TGATCAAGGACAGCACGAAAGCGTGGAGGTTAGTGCAATCACTTAGCCGGTGATCAGTGATTGGGGTTCGATTCCTACCTCTGTCTGTGAGGAGATCGTATGTTCTCCCCACGACTGTGTGGGTTTCCGCCAGCATTCCAAAGATGTACGGTTAGGGTTAGTGAGTTGCACGCATGCTATGTTGGTGCCGGAAGCGTGGCAACACTTGCAGGCTGCTCAGCACAATCCTCATTGATTTGATTTGCTCTGATCCAAAAATGACATGTTCCACTGTTTATTTCAATGTACGTGTGACAAATAAAGTTATTCTCTTTTTTAATTTCAAGGGTAATGTTTTCAATCTATCACACTATTCAGCCTTTGAGTGGATATAATTCCAAATGGAAACAGAAAATGCAGAAAACATGCAGCAGGTTAGAAAGCATCCAAGGAGAGAGAAGCAAAGTTAATATTTCAGTTTTGTTTGGTGGTTTCATTACTTGACTTGAGTTCTGATCCATAGTATTACTATGTGTCAAAAATGCTACATTGAACATAGAATAGTACAGCACAGTACAGGCCCTTCAGCCCACAATGTTGTGCTAACCCTTAAATCCTGCCTCCCATATAACCCCCCCACCTTAATTGATACAAATGCGACTATCATTATCTGATAAATACTAATGTATAACTGAAGCTGCCATGGCCACTGGGTTTGTAATAATGGTCCACTAGGTGGCAGGAACAATTCTTCCTCGATTGTCAGAAGTCCCAACATCTGACAACAGCGACACCCACTGGGTGGAAAGAGGAGGCACAGCCTTAATTCAGTGTTCCATCCAACTGAGATTGAACACCAAAAATAGCAAGGCTTTATTCTGCTGCGAGTTTTAAACATATTTAGGCTATTTTATAAGAAAATATCTTCATTTCATCTCAAGCCTCTTCATTTTTTCCCTATGTATAAAACTGATAACATCTACTATGTAAAGACATCCTCAAGACAACTGTCATTTTGCAGTGCATTAACAGTGGCAGTACCGAGAGCTTGTCATAGCTACAGGAAATATAAACACCTTTGGGTCACCAGAGTCCCAGATGGTGGAGGTGGAGTTGGCAAAATAAAAAGCAATTGGAATCCATATGCCTCATTCAGTGTTGCAAAAGATTTCAAGATGTTTCAGGAGCTGATAGAGCCTCAGGACCTACAGAGAAGGCAGGACTGGAGCTATGAAATGTTGGGATCATCAAGCAGTGTATCTTCGGGAAGAACAAAGTGCTTTAGGGTCGACTTTCAGAGGCAGGAAGAGGTGTGAAAAGAAGAAAGAGAATTTTAAAATTCTAGACTGTGGTAGAAAATGTACTGTGCTGAGGGCTTTTCTTTGATGGGTGAGTTTCAATGGCTTCAATTGCTCAGGGAGAAATTTTCCACAATACAGTTCCCTCGTTTTCATCCTGAGGATTTTGGCCTCTCTTTGGAAAGTTTACATGGCTTGTTAGAGGGGAGGGCTAAAGAAGGATTTTAACTCACAGAAGGTAGGGCCGACAGACCAGTTTGTTATTTGCTCATTATCCATCTTCTTGGTCTGTATGTACTGTCGCTTGGAAAAGGTAAAACCATTCTGATGGAATAAAACTGGCCAGCAAGGTCGGGGTTAAAAGGGGTTATGATCTGGGAAAAGAAGGGCAAGAAAGTCTTAAGAAGCCAATGAAGCATGCCAAGTTTTCTCTGAGGAGGAGCACCAAATCTTGGTGAGGGATCTCAGAGGAGGAATGCAGAAAATGGTATATCTGACAGAAAAATGGGACAGAACTCTGGGCATGTTAAATCATACTAGTCAGTTTCTCTCTCCATGGATGCTGTCTGACCTGCTGAGTGTTTCGTACCTTTTTTGTTTTCATTTAGAATTAAACCCACTGAGACTCAAAGGCTGAATGGTGTAATAGATTGAAACACATTGACAATGCTTTTGATAAAAGGCAATGTCGAGGAACGATACCATTATTGATATATCATGCAAGGGTCCACTCTTCTAGTAGGAGGCCAGAGCGCTGTCAAACTCTTCTTCCACAAAAATTGCCACAGCCAAACCCCATCTCAGTCCTTGCTTCCCTCCACATTCACATTGTAAAGGAGTGTAGTGGACAATAATCTGGATCGCAAAAAAATTTGCTCCACCTAGACATGTTTGGCCCTCCAGCTCCCAAATCCAGAGGTGCAGGGATGTTGCCAGACCCTATATGCTGTGGGCAGGTGCTTCACAGACATTTTAGCTTGGAAACACCAATACGTTTCCAGAGAGTTTTGAGTCTTTTTTAGACTTGAAAGTGGAGTATATGCTGTAGCTGCTCATTGCTGCAGAGAAAGAATCTCCAATGTCTTCATCAACCTGCCAGATGCAGGAACGTGGATCATTCTCATCCTACATTGTTTCAGCTCAGAATCCATTTGAGAACAGAACTCAAGAAAATTGAAATGGCCAAGAATCAGAATCAGGTTTATTGTCTCCGGCATGTGACGTGAAATTTGTTAACTTAGCAGCAGCAGTTCAATGCAATACATAATACAGAAGAGAGATAAAAATAATAAAAATAAAACATAATAATAGTAAATAAACAAGTAAATCCATTTCATATATTGAATAGATTGCAAAATACATGCAAAAACAGAAATAATGTATATTTTTTAAAAAGTCAGGTAGTGTCCAAAGATTCAATGTCCATTTAGGAATCGGATGGCAGAGGGGAAGAAGCTGTTCCTGAATCACTGAGTGTGTGCCTTCAGGCTTCTGTATCTCCTATCTGATGGTAACAGTAAGAAAAGGGCATGCCCTGGATGCTGGAGGTCCTTAATAATGGATGCTGCCTTTCTGAGACACCGCTACCTGAAGGTGTCCTGGGTACTTCGTAGGTTAGTACCCAAGATGGAGCTGACTAGATTTACAACCTTCTGCAGCTTCTTTCGGTCCTGTGCAGTAGTCCCACCTCCCCCCCCCCCCCACCCCCATACCAGACAGTGATACAGCCTGTCAGAATGCTCTCCACAGTAAAACTATAGAAGTTTTTGAGTGTATTTGTTGACATGCCAAATCTCTTCAAACTCCTTATAAAGTATAGCCACTGTCTTGCCTTCTTTATGACTACATCGATATGTTGGGACCAGGTTAGATCCTCAGAGATTTTGACACCCAAGAACTTGTAACTGCTCACTCTCTCCACTTCTGATCCCTCTGTGAGGATTGGTATGTGTTCCTTGGTCTTACCCTTCCTGAAGTCCACAATCAGCTCTTTCATCTTACTGACGTTGAGTGCCAGGTCGTTGCTGTGGCACCACTCCACTAGTTGGCATATCTCACTCCTGTACGCCCTCTCGTCACCACCTGAGATTCTACCAACAATGGGTGTATCGTCAGCAAGTTTATAGATGGTATCTGAATGCCTAGCCACACAGTCATGTGTATATAGAGAGTAGAGCAGTGGGATAAGCACACACCCCTGAGGTGCGCCAGTGTTGAACATCAGCAAAGAGGATATGTTATCACCAGACACAACCTAGCGGCATTATTTAATACGTCATAAATATGATCATGGTTCCTCTATCTCATTTCTCTGCCTCTCCCCTTCATCTCTCAATCTCTCTTCAATTCTGCACCTGTCAATATATAAATTACAATTCCTTGTGCCTTTCCTTCTTCACTGCTCTCCTACATCCCTTGTTCCTTTCTCCCCACTCTCTAAATCCACACTTCTCACCACCCTCGTCTTTCACTTCCAGTTCCCCTCCCTATTCCCCAAACACTGCCCCAATTACTATACCGCTCCCCAATCTTGTTCCCTATCCTTCGTCCCTTCCAACTGATCCTCAACCCTCCCCAATTCCTCAATCCCCTTCCCAATTTCCATCCCCTCTTCCCCATCATTCTCTCCCCTAATTTTCTTCTGCATCTTTCTCCTAGCCCCCCCCCACTCTTTCCTTCATGCTCCATCTCTCCCCAGTCCCTCACCTGTCACTCCCAACCACCCCCAAATCCCTTAACTTTCCTCAGTCCTCTTATTGTGTCTGTACACAACAGAATAGGATTGAAGGAACATTTTCTAGACATTATCTGATGTGATTTAAATGGATTTAAAGAACATCTTATCCAATTGCTTTCTATTTTTACTGCGCTGTACCTTGTTTCTGCCTCTTCCTGTGGTTAAGTTCTGGGAAGCCTGCTTGAATTACAGGTTCTGCTTTTCCTGTGAGTCAGCTGCATCCTTCTTACAAATGCATTAAGTAGTAAATATCTCTTGCTGAGAATCGCCTCCCCTGAATGCGCAGAGCATTGGTAAATTGTATGCATAAGAGTAGGAAGCTTCACAAGGTGGCACTATTACTAAATAGTTAGGGCATGCCGACTTAACACGAAAGTCAATGTGGATGTGTCTCTGTCAGTCAGTTCAAGTTTAATTGTCGTTCGACCATATATGAATACCCATGAATACAGCCAAACGAAACAGCATTACACCAAGGCCAGGGTGCAAAACACAGCATAAGGCACATATAGCACATACAAGGTATAAACAAAATTTAGTCACACAAAAATGTCCAACAAGGTCTTGTGATCACAAAAGCAACTAAGACGATCACTTGTTGTTAGACTGCACACCGACTCCTCTGATGCCTTGCTGAAGCAGGCAGCAGCATAATCCATACCAATTAAGTACCTCCCATAGCTAATAGAGTGACCACTGAGTGTATGTTTGTAGTCTTCTGCTTCTGTAGCCCATCCACTTCAAGGTTGAACATAGTCAACTCAGAGATGCTCTTCTGCACACAACTGTCGTAACACGTGGTTATTTGAGTTGCTGACAAGAAAGTGACAGTTTGAACCAGTCTGGCCATTCTCCTCTGACCTCTCTCATTAACAAGGCGTTTTCACCCACAGAACTGCCACTCACTGGATTTTATTTTGCACCATTCTCTATAAACTCTAGAGACACTTGTGCTTGAATATCAGCAGTTTATGAGATACTCAAACCACCCTGTCTGGCACCAACAATCATTCCACGGTCAAAGTCACTTAGATCACATTTCTTCTCCATTCTGTCATTTGGTCTGAACAACAACTGAACCTCTTGACCATGCCTTAATGCTTTTATGCATTGAGTTGCTGCCATATGATTGGCTGATTAAATATTTGTATTAACAAGGTGTACAGGTGTACCTAATAAAGTGGCTACTGAGTATAGAACACTACCACCACAATGTTTCCCCTAAATGCTGGAATTCCTTCCCAAAATCTTTAATCCCCCCCTTTCTTTAAGAGGCTTCACAGCTCAAGTACAGTACACAGTTCTGGGAATTATGTTACAGGAGAGGCAGAATTCCACTGGAGAAGGCTCGGAAGTAATTTATGAGGATATTGACAGGACAAGGAAATTATAATCAAGAGGAAAGATTGGATCAACTGAGGTTGTTTTCCTTCAAATGACCGTGGGGAAGAGTTAAAACTGTAAAATATTGGGGAGGCTGCACAGAATGAATTTTCCTGAGTAGAGGGCTAAAAAAAAAACCAAGGTGATTATTGGAATATCTGAAGGAGAGCTGGTGCATTTTATCCCCCCATCCCCCCCACCCAGAGTATGGTAGGGATCTGGAACTCAAACCGGAAAGGAGGTAGAAACTCTCATTATACAAAGATGAGGTTAAGCTGGCCAAGTGTTGTACAGGCAAGGTAGGTTGAATAACCTCCTCGTGTCATAAATTTTCTCCAATTGCTTAAACTTTCCTCTTTAGACAATGTTTGCTCCCCCTCTGGCTTAATACATCTTCCTATATGGTTCAGAGTCAAACTGTCAACATTGCCATGAAACAGGTTTGAGTATGTACTAACCCTTGGAATCACTGCATGCTTTATTTTAAACAAAACCCCAGAAATATGCTATGTCCTCCCTCAATTACACCAGAGTAAAATTTTCCTCATGTACAGTAAAATACCAGTTCTCCACAACTTTAACAGCAAAGGCAAGGACTTTGATGGTAAGGATCATTACAGATCAAGTCCTTTTTTCATATCTCCTCGAATCCCACTTGTCCAGCTGGTAAAACTCTCAGATATTGATCCTATTCCTTCAATATCACCTCCTATATGTATGAAAAGGAAATTATGAATATCACAGGGAAGTCAACATTCGTTGGCAATCCTTAATTGATTAACTGGTGGTAAAGGTTCTTCTGCGCTGCAGTGGTTTGGTACAGTTGAATGCCTTGCAGGGCTATTTCAGAGGGAACCCAAAAATCACCAACCTTGTCTAAGAGCATGGTTAAGGATGCCAGATTTCCTTTCCGCAAAATATGGTGAATCTCCGGACCCAATATACTGATGCAGTTACAAAGGAGGAACAATAGTGGGTAAATTTCATTCGGAGTTTGAGGAGATTTGATATGTCACCAAAGACACTCACAAATTTCTACAGAATACCGTGGAGAGCATTCTAACTGGCTGCATTACCATCTTGGGTGGGGGGGGGGAAGAAACTACTACACGTGATTGAAATAAGCTGCAGAGTGTTGTACATTTGGAAATAACTCCGCAAATGTGTAGCTCAGGTGGTTGATGGTTGGGCTGAGTTGTTTCCAATCTTGGCAATCCATTTGTAAACATTTTGTCACCAGACGAGGAAACAAGTGAAGAGTGCACTGATGACATCACCTTGTATCGTGACAAAAATGTTTGCAAATGGATTGCCAAAATCAGTGAACAACTCAACCCAAATAGTTGTAAACAGTCAGCTCCATCATGGGCACTAGCCTCCGTAGTACCAAGGACATCTTCAAGGAGATCTTATCCCTGCAAGCGCAAATGCTACACCTGTCCCCACACCTCCCCCCTTACCACCATTCCGGGCCCTAGACAGTCCTTCCAGGTGAGGCAACACTTCACCTGCGAGTCTGCTGGAGTTGTCTGTTGCATCCGGTGCTCCCGGTGCGGCCTCCTCTACATCAGCGAGACCCGACGCAGATTGGGGGACCGCTTCGTCGAGCAGCTACGCTCCGTCCGTCACAATAGACAGGACCTCCCCGTTGCCACCCACTTCAACTCTGCCTCTCATTCCCATCTAGATATGTCCATACATGGCCTCCTCTACTGCCATAATGAGGCCAAACTCAGGTTGGAGGAGCAACACCTCATCTACCGTCTGGGTAGCCTCCAGCCCGGTGGTATGAACATTGAATTCTCCAATTTCCGGTAATTCCCTCCCCCTCCCCCTATCCCAGGTCCCTCTCTGCCTCTCTCCCCTTTCAACTTTCTGCTTCTTTATCTCTACAGTTCATTCATGCTTATCCCTTCCCCCTCCCCCCTTTATCTTTCCTCTGAGTGGTTTTCCACCTGCCACCTCTAGGCCCTACCCCCTCCCCATCTCTATTACTGGGCTTCGGCCCTCTCTTCACCCCCCCCCCCATTCCTGATGAAGGGTCTCGGCCCGAAATGTTGGCTACTCTTTTCTCATGGATGCTGCCTGACCTGCTGAGTTCTTCCAGCGTTGTGTACGTATTCTTTGATCCACAGCACCTGCAGTTGTATTTTTGTGTTCATCTTCAAGGAGCGATGCCTCAAAAAGGTGGTGCCCATCATTAATGACCCCCATCACTCAGGTTATGCCTTATTCTCATTGCTACACCAGGAAGGAGATACAGAAGCCTAAAGGCACACACTTAACCAGTCAGGAACAGCTTCTTCCCCTCTGCCATCCGATTTCGGAATGGATACTTTTTCATTTCTATTTTTAACACTAATTTAAACTGATCTATTTAATATACACTTACTGTAATTTTTTGTTATGTATTGCAATGTACTGCTGCTGCAAAAATAAAACAATTCACAACACTTGCCGGTGATATTGAACTTGATTCTGAAACTCTCTACCCTGGAGTGTTTATGGAGGTTGGATCGCTGGAGGTATTTAAAGAAAGGGGAAAAAAAAGGGATGGAATTGATGGAAACTGGCACAGAGGAGAAGTTGAGGTCTGGATCAGATCAGCTGTGGTCATATTGAACAGCGGATCAGGCTTAAGAAGCCGAGCGGCCCATTCCTGCTCCTATTATAAGAGATCCGTGTTGGCACGTGGCCAAGTGGTTAAGGACTTTGTCTAGTGATCTGAAGGTCGCTAGTTTGAGCCTTGGCTGAGGCTGCGTGTGTGTCCTTGAGCAAGGCACTTAACCACACATTCCTCTGCGACGACACCGGTGCCAAGCTGTATGGGTCCTAATGCCCTTCTCTTGGACAACATCGGTAGCGTGGAGAAGGGAGACTTGCAGCTTGGGCAACTGCTGGTCTTCCACAAAAAAAAAGCTTGGCTAGGCTTGCACACTGGAAACTTTCCAAGGCACAAATCCATGGTCTATCGAGACTAACGGAGACCTACATATAAGAGATACTTCTGGTTCAGAAAGACGATGAATGGGGTTTTCACGTGCATGCGTGAGCTGTGCCGCCCAATATACTTGTTATAGATTGGCACATTACTTCAAACCTGTTCCAGAGGGACATGCATTGCACAATTTAATTATAACCATATAACAATTACAGCACGGAAACAGGCCATCTCAGCCCTTCTAGTCCGTGCCGAACGCTTACTCTCACCTAGTCCCACCGCCCTGCACTCAGCCCATAACCCTCCATTCCTTTCCTGTCCATATACCTATCCAATTTTTTTTTAATTTTTTTAAAAATGACAAAATCAAACCTGCCTCTACCACTTCTACTGGAAGCTCGTTCCACACAGCTACCACTCTCTGAGTAAAGAAGTTTCATCTCGTGTTACCCCTAAACTTTTGCCCCTTAACTCTCAACTCATGTCTTCTTGTTTGAATCTCCCCTACTCTCAATGGAAAAAGCCTATCCACATCAACTCTATCTATCCCCCTCAAAATTTTAAATACCTCTATCAAGTCCCCCCTCAACCTTCTACGCTCCAAAGAATAAAGACCTAACTTGTTCAACCTTTCTCTGTAACATAGGTGCTGAAACCCAGGTAACATTCTAGTAAAATGTAATTAGCTAATTTCCAGCTCTTTGGGCTTTGTGCTTACCGGTTTCTGCTCACCTTTTGTTAGTGTTCTCCTTTCTACATGTTCTGGTAACATTTTAGCTGTTTCACATTACACGGTTGTGTTTATATACATCTTACCGAACTTGTGTAATTGTTACTGCTTACTGCAGATGGCCCACATTTAATTGCAAGGGAGGATAGGTATCACTTCTACCATGAGTTTTATGGTCAGATTGAGTTTTTGATAATCAGTAATGCACAAAGTACTGGAGGAACTCAGCAGATCAGACAGCATCCATGGAAATGAATAAACAGTAGGACTGAGAAGGAAGAATAAAAAGGGAGTGAGAGGGGAAGGAGGCTAGCTGGAAAGTGATAGGTGAAGTCAGGTAGGTGGGAAAGGTCACAGGCTGGAGAGGAAGGAATCTGATAGGAGAGGAGTGGACCATGGGAGAAAGGGAAGGAGGAGGGAACACAGGGGGAAGTAATAGGCAGGAGAGAAAAGTTAAGAAGACAGAGTGGGGGACAGAAGAAGAAGAAAGGGATGTTTAACTGGAAGGAGAAATCGATTTTCATGCCATCAGTTTGGAGTTGATCCTTCACCTTGCTTGTGACCTCGTTGTGGCCACAGATGGGCATCCGATTCCTAAATGGACAGTGAACCCATGAACACTTCCTCACTTTTTAAAATATACATCATTTCTGTTAACCTACCAAATGTTCAAAGGACTAGACAGGGTGGATGTGGAGAGGATGAAAGGTTACAGCCTCAAAATTGAGGGACGACCTTCTAGATCAAAGGCAAGGAGGAATTTTTTTTTTTTAGGCAGAGAGTGGTGAATCTGTGGAATGCTCTGCCACAGACTGGTGGTGGAGGCCAAGTATGTGGGTATATTTAAGGTGGAAGTTGATCATTTCTTGATTGTTCAGGGCATCAAAGGATATGGTGAGAAGCCAGTTGTGTGGGGTTGAGTGGGATCTGGGATCAGCCATGATGGAATAGCAGAGCAAACCCGACGGGCTAAATGGCTTAATTCTGCTCCTATGTCTTATGGTCTTATTTTATACGTTTACAAAAAGGATGTTAGTGAGCTCAATGAGTTTTTACAACATCTGTGGCTCAAATGGTCATGAATGAAATCAGTGTTTTAATCATCATTTAATGGATTGAGCAATTCACCAATTACCTGGAATAAGCTCTACAGTTTTTATCCAGTAGCATAACTGTTATGCTTCCATAACTTAGATTGTATCCTATGCTACTCTGCTACAGTACTATCTGGATTCATGCTGAGAATATTCTTAAAAAGGAGAAAAAGGCTGAGAATATTCTTAAAAAGGAGAAAAAGCTTAGCCATCTCACAGTTGCACAGATTACAAGTGAAGGCAGGGGAAGGGAGAGTGGTTTCTAATAATCAGGAAAGTATAGGTGAGGAAAATAGTCATTCCTACCATCAAGGAGATGGTACAGGAGCCTGAAGACAGACAGATGCACAATGTTTCAGGAACAGCTTCTTCCCTTCCGCTATCAGATTTCTGAATGGATAATGAACACTACCTCACGATCGAAAAGGCAGAGGCGAAGGTCAGGCCGGATCTGCTTGCTGCTCTGCGACGTTTTACTCAGCTCTGAGCTACACTGAGATTGAGATCGAGGCCTGCTCTGGGCTTCGTGTCTGAGGACTCACTTTTGTTTTAAATGCTATTTGCTTACTTTTATTGTTAGCATGATTTGTTTTTTCTTTCTCTTGACACATTGGGTGTTTGAACATCTTTGTTTATGGGTTCTATGGTGTTTCTTTGTTTTGTGGCTGCCTGTTAGGAGACAAATCTCAAGATTGTATAATGTACATACTTTGAGAATAAACGTACTTGAACTTTTGCACCACTTATTTTTTTAAAATAAATATACAAATTATATACATTTCTCATTGTAATTTAGCTTATTATGCATTGCAAGTACTGCTGTTGCATGAAACAAATTTTTATGACACATGCCAGTGATATTAAACCGGATTCTGTTTTTGAGAAGTGGAAGCATGTAAAAAGGGAGATTAGTGAAGAGGTTAATGGAAACAGAAGGAAAGGCAAACCTGAGATCACAACTTCCCAGTAAAGGGGATGCCAACAAAGACTGATATTGAGTGGCACAACAGCCAGGCACAGGGAATAATTGACACCCTGAATACAAAGGGGAAAGAGTGCCAGTGAGAGTGGAGACATCATACTAAAAATTGATTCATTGTTAAATTATAAAAACACTTAAAACTGCCCAGACTGACTCACTTTCAGTGTTAATATTTAACATTGCTCAGGCCCTAGAAATGCACAGACGATCTGGATTTGCTCTTCAATCTTGTTGCTTTGCTTTGGGATGGTTGTTTCTTCCGCCTTGTCTTATGCAGTCCACGTAACTGGCCCATGACCTAGATTATCCTTGAGGGCTCTGTGACCTTTCTTGTGGGTTCCATCACTTTGTTTTGTATTGAAGCTGTTAGTCAGTGTATGAAATGTTTCCTCTGATGGTCTGAATGGAGTTTTTTGTGCTTTCCAGTGTTGGTTTTGAAGAGAGCGACTCCACAATACCATTTCTAACCCCAAGTTCAATGAGCTGAATAGCCATTTCCTACCCCTGACTTTCCAATGAGCTGCATAAGCTGCTTAGTATTAATGAATGGTGAGATATTCAAGTGTCCTGGCTGACTGTGCACAATTAGCACACATTAATCAATCTACTTTCCATTAATACCACTAGGTATTAAGTCTTCAACTTTTGAGACCAATCAATATTTCTTGAAGGGAAAAGAGATTGCAGCAAATGTAATGAACTCAGTCATAACAATCCACTTGCTTGGTAGCATTCTCCAGACCAGCCCAAAATGCATTCCTATGGTGTAACAAGGTTGTAAATGCAATTTCCATAAGGTGATAGGTGAGAGCAGGCGAGTTGGAGAGGGGGGAAATTAAGAAAATGGGAGGTGATAGGTAAAAAAAATACCATGCTACCTTTTCCACCCATCACCTCCCTTCTTCTTACTTCATCTGCCTTCCCCCCCCCCCCCCCCCCCACCCACCCAGCTTCACCTGTCACCTTCTAGCTTGTACTTCTCTGCCCTCCCCCTTATTCTGGCTTCCTCCCCCTTCCTTTCTAGTCCCGATAAAGGGTCTCTGGCCAAAACATTGATGGTTTATTCATTTCCATAGATACTGTCTGACCAGCTGAGTTCCTTCAGCTGTGTGTGTGTCTCTGGATTTCCAGCATCTGCAGATTCTCTTGTGCTCAGATCCACAACATGTCTCCACAGACCAGGAAATTTACACAAAGGCATATCTCCTGAAGAGCAGCCACTGAAAGTATCATAGAAGTCCGAGTGGGGTGGGGGGGGGGGGGGGGGGGGGAGAAGAAATTCTGGACACAATGGGACCAATTTTGGAAACTGGAAGGCTTCCTCCTGCATTCTGAGAAAACCAAGCTTCAACTAAAGTTCTCATAAACCAGACTCTTAACTAGTATTTCCAATTAAAGGCAGTGACAGCTTCAGCATTATGGGCCGATTAACATATCATGGTTGTCAGACAGATAAGACGAACAAGCTGGGAAGAATCCTGAATAGCTTTGATAATGACAGCAGGTGTTGTTCTCATCGTGATTTAAATAGAGAGTACAGAAGAAAATGGCACTTAACTGGAACACTATTCCTTGTCAAGCTAACTTAAAGTCGAGCATTTATAGCTACTGACAGGTGTCTGTCTAGTTGAATGACACATTGGACAAGATTCCTGTGACAGATTTTCTCATTTCATTTGGTTTCCAAAGGTCACATCCCTTTAATGAATAAAATATAGTATATTAGCTTATGCATTGCCCTGCCACATCAGAAGCGTTCAATTCAGATGGCTTTTAGAAGAGGGCAAAAATAAAGAATATTTTAAGAAGCTTTTGAGAAAAGGAAAAATAGAATGAAAATATCACCATAGAATGTGGAAGATTAAGAAAAAAATTAATGCTTCAACTTTTGCCTTGTGTATCCGGGTCGCCAAGTGAAGCGTCGCGGGAGATTAGAACATTGAGACAGCAGTGTACATTCCTGTCGAAATAAGCAGTGCTGCAGACTGTAACATCGAAACAGCGAGCTGTTGGTCTTCCCTCTTGCTGTGGCAGGAGCGATATCACTCTCTCCCTTGTTAGTGAGAGACAGCCTGTGAGATCAGTCTTCACTGTGGAAGACACTAACAGTATGCCTCTAGTGTGTGAGGGAAGAAAAGTGGGTGCAGTTACTATTACAAGAGAGAAGGTGCTCAAAAAGCTGAAAGACCTAAAGGTACATAAGTCACCTGGGCCAGATGAACTGCACCCTAGGGTTCTGAAAGAAGTAGCCTTAGAGATCGTGGTGGCATTAGTAATGATCTTTCAAAAATCATTGGACTCTTGACATGGTGCCAGAGGACTGGAAAATTGCAAATGTCACTCCACTCTTTAAGAAAGGAGGAAGGCAGCAGAAAGGAAATGATAGACCAGTTAGCCTGAACTCAGTGGTTGGGAGATGTTGGAGTCAATTGTTAAGGATGAGATTGTGGAGTACTTGGTGACACAGGACAAGATAGGACAAAGTCAACATGGTTTCTTAAGGGACAAACTTTCCTGACAAACCTATTGGAATGCTTTGAGGAGATTACAAGTAGGATAGATAAAGGGGATGCAGTGGATGTTGTATATTTGGACGTTCAGAAGACCTTTGACAAGGTGCCACACGAGGCTGCTTACCAAATTAAGAGTATTACAGGAAAGTTACTGGCATTTTTAGAGCATTGGCAGATTGGTAGGAGACAGCAAGTGGGAATAAAAGGATCCTTTTCTGGTTGGCTGCCAGTGACTAGTGGTGTTCCGCAGGGGTCGGTGTTGGGACCACTTCTTTTTATGCTGTATATAAATGATTTAGATGATGGAATAGATGGCTTTATTGCCAAGATTGGTGGAGGGGCAGGTAGTGTTGAGGAAACAGGTAGGATGCAGAAGGATTTAGATTAGGAGAATGGGCAAGAAAGTTGCAAATGAAATAAAATGTTGGAAAATGCATGGTCATGCACTTTGGTAGTAGAAATAAATGTGCGGACTATTTCTAAACGGGGAGAAAAACCAAAAATCTGAGATGCAAAGGGACTTGAGAATCCTTGCGCAGAACACCCTCAAGGTTAACTTGCAGGTTGAGTCGGTGATGAGGAAGGCAAAAGCCGTATTAGCATTCATTTCAAGAGGTCTAAAATACAAAAGCAAGGATGTGATGCTGAGGATTAATAAGGTACTGGTGAGGCCTCACCTTGAGTATTGTGAACAGCTTTGGGCCCCTCATCTTAGAAAAAATGTGGTGGCATCGGAGAAGGTCCAGAGGAGGTTCACAAGGATGATTCCAGGAATGAAAGGGTTATCATACGAGGAACATTTGACGGCTCTGTACTCACTGGAATTCAGAAGGATGGGGGGGGGGAGTCAATGAAACCTTTAGAATGTTGAAAGGCCTAGAGAGAGTAGATGTGGAAAGGATGTTTCCCATGGTGGGAAGCGTCTAGGACAAGAGGACACAGCCTCAGGGTAGAGGGGTGCCCTTTCAAAACAGAGCTGTGGAGAAATTTCTTTAGCCAAATGGTGGTGAATTTTTGGAATTTGTTGCCACATGCAACTGTGGAGGCCAGGTCGGTGGATGTATTTAAGGCAGAGATTGATAGGCTCTTGATTGGACATGACTTCAAAGGTTATGGGCAAAAGGCCGGGAACTGGAGTTGAGGAGGAGAATGATGGGCCTAATTCTGTTCCTATGTTTTATGGTCTTATGTCAAAGTATTGGGATGGACTTTAGATCATGGTCTCTGGGGGCTTTGCTATTGCTTGCATGGTGGGTGGTGGTGGGGGCTGATGCTTTTGCTAGAGCAAGTTGGGGAGGGTTGATGCTTTTGCTGTTTATGTATAGGAGGGGGTGGGGAGCTTTAGGGTTCTAATGTTTTTCTGTCATTCATTCTTTGGGGTTTTTTCTTCTGTTTCATGGATGTCTGTGAAGAGTAAGTATTTCAGGTTGTATACCGTATAGATTCTCTGATATTAAATTGAACCATTGAATATATTCAGATGCCTATTTGACACCCATTTGCTTTCTTTACCTTTGGAACCAATGGAGAGTAAAATCAGGGCAAAAGAAAGGAGGGATTAGTGTGTGGAATAAGAAAAGGAGGTAAAGTGCAGCTGGTGCTGCCACTGCACAGCTCCAGAGACCAGACTTCAGCTGCTGTTTCTATAGTCTACACATTATGACTGTGCGCATTTCCCTCCATATTCCAAACATATTTTGGCAGATTCATTAGGGGAGAAGCTTACAGTACCCAAAGTAGGGAAGTAGTGAAGGAATTAGAAGGGAGCTGATGGGCTGGTGAGAGAGAATAAGTTGCAGGAATACAGGGAAATAAGATGCCATTTTCCTCAGGCTGGCTCCCAACAGAGCCAGCATAACAATCCCATGTTGTAGCAAAAAAAAAAAATCAAGAATGCGGAAGGCCTGTAATTATTGTCCATCCCGATCCTTCATTGACCTTGAAACGGTGGTGGGGGTGAGCTGTCTTCTTAAACTGGTAAAAGGTGCTCTCTGAAAGTAAAGAACGTAAGTGAACTTAGCAAGTGCCTGAGGTAAGGCATACTGAGGATATCCTAAACCAAGACTGCTACTGGCCTTGACCTGAGCTCAAAGTCATTGTTGATTCATTCGCTGAAGCATACAAGAATCTTACATTTAACAACTGAAAATCAATAGTCTCTACTAACCTGGCTCCGCCATGCATCATTGCCCACTGATATTAAGGGCCCACAACAAGGCCTGTACGACTTCACCTACCTGAAGAGCCATCTCTCAGCAAAGGCAGATATTGGTGATGAAATTCACCATCACCTTCAGCCTTTGAGCACCTGCGGAATAGAGAGTTTGAGGATCAAGGCCTCAAACCCAGCACAAATTTCAAAGTAAATTTTATTATCAAACTACATATACATCATCATATATTACCCCGAGATTCACTTTCCGGTGGGCATTCACAGCATTATAAAAAATGAACCTCAACCCCTGCTTGAGCGTTGGTAGGTTTTGCTACTAGTTGTGAGAAATGTACAATCGTCATGTCATTGGATGTCAAAGGTAAATGGTTAGACTCTCTCATTAGGGATAGTCAATGCTTGGCACTTTTATATCACATGCTACTTATAAGCCCATGCTTCATTGTTGTTTTGGTCTTACTGCTGAGCAGTTGGAAATTGAATTGAGCATGGTGCAACCATCAACAAACATGTCCACTTGTGACCAGGTGATGGAAGGAGGATCATTGAGTAAGCAGCTACATATGTATTTCTTTCTTCTTCTTCCATTCCAGAGTTTCCTTAGCACATTGACTAACACAATGGAGATTTAAGGCGTACCAGGACTTGACCAGACTTCCTAATCTGAAAATATTTCATACAAAAATAATTGCTGTCTTCGCCCTCCCAAGTACATAATACCATACTAATGACATGGCCATGCATTGGACTGAGAGCCCTTGTTTGGAGTCAGTAACAATGTCACGTCTCTGGTATTTACAGTTAAATATCTGAATGGCAATGACAGGCTGAAACAATTCAACTGACAAGTATTATTTTTCAGCTGACATTTCTGCTGTGGGTTATACCGCAGTGTTCGACATTCAAGCACTTGAGACTCTGTATAAGGTCTGAGCAGAATAAAGAAAGGAGAATTTCAAAGTGTCCAAAAGGATAAAAAGCAAAATATGACATGAGAAGTACCCACAGAAATGTCTATCTTGCCTGCATCATTTCTGTTCCTCCAATTAGCTGGACAGAATTATTTTTCACAATTATTGCACTGAAGAGAACACGGCTTTCAATTTACACAACAGTTTTCACAAGCTCAGCAAACACCAAAAGGCTTAGACCATAAGATCATAAGACATAGGAGCAAAATTGGGCTATTCAGCCTATCAGGTCTTTCCACCATTCGATCATGGCTGATTTATTATACCCGTCAACCCCATTTTCCTGCCTTCGTCCTGTAACCTTTTGACGCTCTTATTAATCAAGAACCTATTAACCTCCGTCTTAAATATACCCAATGACTTGGCCTCCACAGCCAGCCGTGGCAATGAATTCCACAGATTCACCACACTCTGGCTATTGAAATTCATCCTCATCTTTGTTGCAAAGGGACATTCTTCTATTCTGAGGCTGAACCCTCTGGTCCAAGATTCCCTCACTATAGGGAGCACCTTCTCTACACTCACTCTTTCTCAGCCTTTCAATATTCAAAAGGTTTCAATGAGATCGCCCATCATTCTTCTAAACTCCAGGAAGTACAGGTCCAGAACCATCAAAAGTTCCTCATACATTAAACTTTTAATTCTCCGGTTAAATTGTCATAAACCTTCTTTGCACCCTCTTCAGTTCCAGCACATATTTTCTCAGATAAGGGACCCAAAACTGCTCAGAATATTCCAAGTGCGGTCTGACTAATGCCTTATCAAAGTGTCAGCATTACATCCTTGCTTTGAAACTCTAGCCCTCTCAAATTGAATGCTAACATTGTGTTTGCCTTCCTCACCACCAACTCAACCTGCAGGTTAACCTTTGTGGAATCATGCACAAGTACTCCAAATCCCTCTGCACTCCGATTTCTCAATTTTCTTCTGCTTTACATCAACAAAACCCCTTTGAAGTTTTACCACTGTTGTGATGTTAGAGATGCAGCTACCAAATTGCACACAATAACCTACAAACAGTATTGTGATCATGATCTGAACAAGTACTGCTTCAACACTCAAGAAATAGAGTGCTGCCTGACTGTGAAGAAGCTAGACCAACCATACAAGTATTAACTTGAATAGTTGGAAAATAACATATGCACAATGTTCTGCACCATTCGTGACTCCTCAGATAGTGAAGCAGTTCATACCCAAATGCAGCACGACCTGAACACTATCCAGGCTTGGGCTGACAAGTGGCAAATAACATTCAAGCCATGCAAGTACTAGGCAATGACCATTTCCAACAAGAGAGTCTCTAACCATCGTCCTTTGTTGTTCAGTGGCATCACCATCACTGAATCCCCTACTATCAACATCCTGGGGGTTACCATTGACAGGAAACTGAACTGGTCTAGCCAAATAAACACCGTGGCTACCAGAGCAGGTCAAAGACTAGGAATCCTGCGGCTTGTAATTCACCTCCTGACTCCCCAAAGCCTGTCCACCATCTACAAGGCTCAGGTCAGGAGTGTAACAGAATACTCACCTGGATGAGTGCAGCTCCATCAACACTCAAGGCAACCCACGTTAATGGTACCCCTTCCACAAGCATCCAATCTCTCCACCATCGACAAACAGTTGCAGTAGTGTGTTCTGTCTACAAAATGCACTGCAACAACACAAAGTTCCTAAGGCAACACCTTCCAGACCCACGACCACTACCATCTAGAAGGACGAGAACAGCAGATACCTGGGAACACCACCACTTGGAAATCCCCCTCCAAGTCACTCACCATCCTGACTTGGAAACACATCACCATTCCTTCATTGTCGCCGGGTCAAAAATCATAGAATATCCTTCCTACCAGTACTGTGGGTGTACCTACACCTCAGGGACTGCCGCAGTTCAAGAAGGTAGCTTATCACTACCTTATCAAGGGCAACTACGGATAGGAAATAAATGCCGACTTAAGCTGGAGATGCCCACATCTCAGGCAATCCAAAGCCCCAGCTGCAGGATCACAGTGATCTGTCCTGTAATCTGCTAATGTGAAGTTACACAATATCATTTTAAGTTCTTCTTCAGGATAACCAAAAAGAGTTACCAGAAAGGTCAGAGGTGTATCTTCAACACTTTTCCAAGTTGAGCACACAACTTCAAGTTGAATTATGAGAGGCATAGCAAAAGGTGATTACAATTCAGCAGGATCAGATGTAGAATCTTATTATCGGTTTGATCATTCAAGTCAGCAGGTTATTTGTTTGATCATTTAAGTCAGCAGCTCACCCAGTCATTTCTAATTTTAAAAGTACACTGGCACCGTGAGAGAGAACTATTGGTTTTTAGGAGGCCATTTAACCTCAAATCCATTCTACTATTTAATCTCAAGGTTGATGTGTAACCTAACTCCAGGTACCTGTCCTTTCACATCTCCCTTAATATCCTCACAAGGGCACTTCAAATATCATTTTCATTCTTGTAATTTGGAGGGAACGCTATGACATCACTCTAACTAGTGCTTTACCAGCTCATGCTAACTTCCATTGTTTGCTGTTTAAAACCTACCTTAAAACAATTGGGTTAATATTGGCAATCTGTCAAAAACAACGAAAGTCACTGGAATATCCACCACAAGGTCAAACCTAGTATCACCATGTGTGTCCCAGTAATGAGCTGGATCTCTGCTTACTCAGAGGAAATAGGTGTTAACAACTTTATTGCCACTTTTGGTTGAGATCATATAAAATAACAAGCTCAAACTTCCTTAAGCTAATTTACTTACTTACTATCTGTTACGCTGCTGCCGTATAGGCAGTAATGAAGGTTCTCCATCTCTGGTGGTGCTCAGAGCTTCCTTCATCATGTCAGTAGCTTCCTCTCGGTTTTCACTACTGTCAGTCATGTAAGTTCTGGGTAGAGGCTCCGGAATACCATCACGCTCAGATATAGAAGGATTCTTCATTGCTGTTTCCGTAATAATTTTGTTTTACCAGTCAGGGTTGTTAGCCCTGAGCTGAAGGACTGGTGGATCACTTAGTCTGGCCTCAACTCTGTCCTGTTTGGCATAGGTGACCCTACCAAGAGCCAAAGCATCAAGCCCCGACTCCAACTAACATAGCTCTTCAGGTCATTGAGGCATGCAAGCCTCCAAACCCTACAAGGTTGTAGTCCTCCTGGAGGCTCCTTAACCTGCTCTAAGCTATAATCCAGTGATCAGGCCAGGAGGTGGATAGAGAGCACAGAACTACAAGGGTTAATTTAAATCCATCTTGTCGTCCTCTGCTC
Source organism: Hemitrygon akajei (assembly GCF_048418815.1). Classification (NCBI taxonomy): domain Eukaryota; kingdom Metazoa; phylum Chordata; class Chondrichthyes; order Myliobatiformes; family Dasyatidae; genus Hemitrygon; species Hemitrygon akajei. The sequence continues at coordinate 19,797,308 of NC_133141.1, read as the reverse complement.
CACCTCAGCATTGATCTCGACTTCTCTGGAAGATATCAACTCCTTGGATGTGTTTCTTAATTACTTTGTACATCACTGAGCTTCATTTCTGACAAAATAATTGAAATATACCCCGTGAGTGCCATGAGACAGTGTAGTGTGATTAGGCCTTCTTTCACTTGAAATACTTTGTAGCTTTGCTCAGTTATGTGAGGAGCAACTCATTAAATGGTTATAAATTTTTAAATAAACTGCCAACATCAGCAAGTCTCCAAATACCCCAGCGAACACTTAACTGATGACTTTTAATTAAAAGCTCGGTGCCACAGCTAGGCCATACGTTGTCACTGCTGCTCCCATTGCCCCATGCTCCTCAAGGACAGGCGTACTAGTTGTCCACAAAATCTATCAAATGCTCAGGAAGCTGCAACATTCCCCATCTCCTGCCACAGGATCTAGGGAGAACAAGTCACCTTGCTGCCCTCAGTTCCAATTATCTTTCTTTTCAACCTAGCTTTCCCTCCAGTACCTGCCACAACGATCACGCTCACTATTTATGTTGGTCTGATCTTATCTACACACTACTGCAAATTGGTAAAAAGCAGTAAACGGAATTTTTTTTATGGCACATAGTGTGTCAGAATGATAGGTCATCTTCCCCTTCCTCAAAATGGGGGCAATTATAGTAATGAGAACAGGAAGCATGCCTTAAACATGAGTGAGTTGTGAGTCACTACTTTAGCCACAGATCAAATGGCTACTACAGTTAATATTTTATAAAGGCTGCTGTTTCTCATTCCTGAGAAGCCAAGGGTCTGGGATAGATTATTTCAATCCAAAGCCAGGTGTCAGGCACATTCCCCTGATTTTATCATCATTGTAAAGGAAGTAATGATGGTGAGAGTCCCTCCACTATATAAATCAATGATTTCTGAGAAAAAAAAACTAATGGAGCAATTTGTTTGAAGCTGAGATACAGTGCAAGACCAACGTTCATTTACTGTGTCACAAATGCTTAATCAGACCCTTTCTCTGGCAAGAAATGCAAAGTCAGAGTTCAGCCACGGGAAGCATGCTCATCCAAGTCAGGCTAAGTAATGAAGCTGCAATTATTTTCTCTTGCCACAAATTTGCAAACCATCCACTCGTCTCTCATGGGACACTGGCTGAAAGGATAGCATTATTGATGCTTGTATTGTTAAGTACAGCTCCACAGATTCACCGACACCACTGCACGCTTAACACTTCATGCATCAAAATTAGTGTGCCCCTGTCCATCTGCTCAGTTGGAGCTGCTGCAAATCACTCAGCAGAATGCCATTCGTCATTCCCCTATTCTGAGTGGCAGCAAACTGCCAAAGCTAGTTTTTATTGGTTGCTTCTGCCAACCTCTCTCCGCGGCTGACTGACATTGCTGACTGTGCTTTATCAGTTCGAACCCACACCAAGTTCAAGACAGTTAATTTAACGGAGCTGTCAGTGTTCTCCACCTGTGCAGCTGAGGAGGGCATCCAGTTGAGCTGAGTGTCCAAACACACCTCACCAGTGAGATCACCTAGCTGTAAATTACACCCTCTATTACAAAAGTATACTTAGCATCTAGCTGGAGTCTTGTCACAATACATCGATAGACAGCCTTAAATACAATAGAACTACTAACATTTCATCAAAGCATTGAACAAAATTTGAACAAAACTGACCATTTCTGTCATTCAATGCAATCTTGGCTGACCTGTGGTCCAGCACCATACGTCTACATTTTCCTAAATACCTTTAGTGAATTAAAGTCCATGACTTCTGTGCCTTCACTCATGAAACCTCAGATGATTTCCCACCCTGCTTCCTGGTCCTGGACACCGCAACCAGCAGAAATAATTCCTCTCCTTCCCCATTAGGATTCCCCATAATATCTTCAAATCTTAAATCAAATCAACCTTAATGACCAACATTAACTCTTTAAGGTATGGTACTTAGAAATGCATAGTAGCTTAATTGCTATCCCTTTGTTACCTTATTCATTAGATAAAATAGCATTTAAAAGCTGCCGTATTTAGGAATGATGCATAATTTTATGTAGATGGACCACAGTTTTATTTTAAATATGCTTCACTGTTTCTAGCTTTTACCCTGTTATATAAATAGGGGTGGGTTTTTATAGATGAAGAAAGCTCTAGAGAGATTTCCTGGCAATTGAAGGCATGGACTCAAGTGCAAGATGATTAAAACTGAAGTTGCTTCAGCTCAAAATTAGTGTAGCATAGGCTTGAAAGGAGAATGAACTTGTGCAAGTTAGGTCACAGGCTGACCTCTTATTTCTATTTCGCAAGTGTGAGAAGCCACATGGCGCAGAGACAGAAACACACACACACACACACACACACACACACACACACACACACACACACACACACACACACACACACACACACACACACACACACACACACACACACACACACACACACACACACACACACACACACACACACACACACACACACACACACACACACACACACACACACACACACACACACACACACACACACGCAGGAGAGAAATATCCAGATACAAAAATACTGAAGATACACGTGCAAAGACACAGAAACTCAAAGTCTACATTGATATATATATGTAAATCTTCACTTGACTTAAATTTCAAAGTACATACATGTCACCATTTACAACCCCAAGATTTATTTTCTTGTGGGCATACTCAATAAATCCATCATAGAATAATAACCATAATAGAATCAATGAAAGACAGCATCAACCTGGGCGTTCAACCAGTGTTCAAAAGACAACAAACTGCAAATACAAAAAGAAAGAAATAATAAATGAATAAATAAAGCAATAAATATCAAGAACATGAGATGTAGAGTCCTTGAAAGTGAGTCTATAGGTTGTGGGAACAGTTCAGTAATGAGGCAAGTGAAGTTGAGTGAATACATTGTGGACTAAGCCATTGTTACTGGAGAAGTTTGGAGATGGTATCACTTACAGTTCAATGGCTGCAGTAAAGTGCTAATTACCTGATTGATGTGTCAAAGTTGGCTCAAATTCCTTCCTTCAAACAAAAATTAAAATTCATTAAAGATCAAGAACAGTTGCTGGCCTGTCAGTTCTGAAGCCAACCCAGAGATGAATGCAAATCTACCACCTGGATAAAGAAATCAAGAGATATGGATTTCCATGCTAGCAGAGCCAAGAAGCCAGAAATGTGGCACTTTTGCCATAATTCTCACAGACGAAAAGGTACACTATTTCATCTTATTTCACTGATCTTCCAAGTTGCTGATCACAGCCAAGTCATGACAGGAATGGACAGATCCCTGCCCAGGTTCTCTATTCATGTGGCAACCTTATCAACTAGCATTGATAGTCTATTCAGCTGTTGTTTGGAAGATGTGGAGCCTGATAGGCACTGCAACCTATCTCACTCCCTCATTCACTTTTCAATAATGGGGGACAAGATAGTAAGCAACACAAACCTTGGGTATCCCTCCAACTCAATATCTGGCGGTCAATTGTCATGCTCCCATTACCACCTTGATTGAGATGAACTAATCTACAGCACCATGGATAGCACTCATACCTCAAGTCAGGGAAGTAGACAGCCGCCCACAGAGTCTAAAGCAAAACTTGGCTGGTCAACGAAAGAGCAACACATACAAAATATCAAAACACCAACTGTTCATTGCCCTCCATAGATGCTGCCCAACCTGCTGAGTTCCTTCAGCATTTGGTGCATTTAGCTCTAATTTTCACCATCTGCAGAATCTCGTGTCTCTGGTCAATGGAAGAGGCAGTCACAAAGGGATAAGCAGAGGAATAAAATGCTAAAGACATCATCCATAAGCCAAGTGACCTCAGATAACAGCAAGACGAGTGGGAAGGAGAGAGGTGGCCCAGACAGGCATCAGTAGAGAAAGCCTCAGATTGGAAGGGAAGGAAAGGAGGAAGGTAGGGGGCGGGGTGGTAGTGTAGCGGTTAACATAATACTATTGCAGAGTCAGTGACCAGTGTTCAATTTCACCACTGTCTGTAAGGAGATTGTACATTCTCTGCGTGACCAATGTTCCCTCTAAGCTGTGCACGCGTACATGTCTTTTATTACTAGTGCACAAAGTAATTTAAACTGTGCACGAAAGGTTGTCATTGGCACATTAAGGTTGATATTATTACATGCTGCCGTGTAGTACATGAGAAATAAGACTCATTGATATGTATTATTTTATTTCTTTTAAACAATGAACAACAGACTGGAGTGGTAGTTTATTATCCTTAGAGTAGCTTCAGGTTTGCTTCCACTTAAAAATTCAGTGTGCACATGTTGTTGTCACTGGGCAAAAATTTACACAGCACAAAATTTTTTGCACACACTGGTCATTACAAATTAGGGGAACGTTGCATGTGATGGCGTGGGTTTCCTTTGGGTACTCCTGTCTCCTCTCACATTCCAAAGAGTAAGGGTCAGTAGATTAATTGGTCACGTGGGTGTAATTGGCCCCAAAGGGTCTAATAACATGTTGAATTTCTAAACAAACAGGAGCCTGTGAAGGAAGTAATCAGTCCAGGGCCCACCCCAACTCCAGAAGACCAGCAGTAATTAAAGTTCAAAGTACAAAGTAAATTTATCAAAGTACATATGTGTCACCATATACAACCCAAGATTTAATTTTCTTGTGGGCAAACACAGCAAATACAAGAAACACAATAGAATCAACGAAAGACCATTCCCAACAGGACAAATGACAGCCAATGTGCAAACAAAAACTGCAAATACAAAATGAGGAAACAAAATAAAAATAATAGCAACAAATAAACAACAGAGAAAAATAATTGTACAGTCCTTGAAAGTGTGTCCATAGGTTGTGGGAACAGTTCAGTGATGGGTTGAGTGAAGTTATCCCCTCTGGTTCAAGAGCCTGGTGTCTGAGGGTTAATAACTGAACCTGGTGGTGTGGGACCCAAGGCTCCTGTACCTTCTTCCTGATGGCAGTAGCAAAAAGAGAGCACAACCAGGATAGTGGGGATCCATGATGATGGATTCCATTTGCCTTTGACAGCACTCTGTATAGATGTGCTCAATGGTGGGGAGGGCTTTTCCCCTTATGTACTGGGCTGTATCCACTACTTTTTGAAGGCTTTTTCATTCAAGGTCATTGGGTGTTTCCATATCAGGCCATGATGCAACTGGTCATACCCTTTACCAAAACATCCATAAAAGTTTGTCAGAGTTTTAGATGTCATGCTGAATCTTTACAAACTTCTAAGTAGAGGCATTGCTGTGCTTTTTTCACAATGGCACTTAAGTGTAGGACCTAGGACAAATCCTCTGAAATGGTAACACTGAGGAATTTAAAGTTGATGACGCTCTCTACCTCTGATCCCCTGATGCAGATTGGCTCATGGATCTCCAGTTTCCTCCTCCTGAAGTCAATAATCAGCGCCTTAGTCTTGCTGACTCTGAGTCAGAAGTTGTTGTTGTGACAGCACTCAGCCAGATTTTCTGTCTCCCTCCTATATGTTGATTCATCGCCACTTTTGATTTGGCCTATGACAGTGGTGTCATCAGCAAACTTAGATATGACATTGGAACTGTGCTTAGTCATAGGTGTAAAGTGAGTAGAGCAGGGGGCCAAGCTCACAGACTTGTGGTGCACCTGTGCCAATGGAAATCATGGAGATGTTGTCAATCCAAAATGACTGGGGTCTGCAAGGGAGGAAATAGAGGATCCAATTACACAAGGAGGTATTGAGCTAAGGTCTTGGACCTTACTGAGTAGTTTTGAGAGGATGATAGTATTGAATGCCGAGCTGTAGTCAATTAAGGACATCCTAATATATGCATTTTCACTCTCCAGATGTTTCAGAGTTGAATGACTAGCCAATGAAATGGCATCTGCTGGTGATCTGTTGTGACGGTAGGCAAATTGGAGTGGATCCAAGTCACCTCTCAGGCAGGAGTTAATAAGTTTCATCACCAACGTCAAAGCATTTCATCACAGTGGACGTTAAGTGCTACTGGACAATAGTCACTGAGGCAGGTTACCATGTTCTTCTTGGGCACCGATATAATTAAAACCCACTTGAAGCAGGTAGGTACCTCAGACTGCTGAACGAAGAGGTTAAAGATATCCGTCAACATTCCAGCCAGTTGATCAGCACAGGAAATGCCCATCACCCCCCAGCTCTGGGATGTCAGGCCAGAAAAGTGAAGTACCAGGCTGCTTGTCCCTCAGCAAGACTGCCAGCTTCACCACAGGGAATGCCCCCACCCCCAACCAGGAGACCAGAGCCTGTACCTCAGGCCAGAACAAGCTAGAACACCTGGTGTGAAGTTGTTAGTACAGAACCACTCAGTAAATCCTTCAACAAATCCATGGAGCTAATCATTGACTTCAGATAGGGGAAGTTGGGGGACCACATTCTCACTGGTGGGTCAGGTGCAGAGAGGGAGCAGCTTCAAATTTCAGGACCTTAACATCTCAGTTGACCAATCCTGGGTCCGACATAGATGCAATCATAAAGGCACACTGACACCTCTACTTTCTTAAAAGCTTCAGGATAATCAACATCATCAAATACTCACACAATCTTCCATAGATGCACTGTTGAAAGCATCCTGATTGGTTGCATCATGGCCTGGTACGGCAACTCCAACGCACAGGACCGTAAGAGGCTGCGGAGAGTAGTGGACACAGCCCTCCCTATCATTTGCAGCATCTACAGGAGACGTTGCCTCAGGAAGGTGGCATCAATCAGCAAGAATCCCCTCCATCTGGATCATGCCATCTTCTCTCTGCTATTGTTGGGCTTGAAGTCCCACACCACCGGGTTCAGAAACAGCTACTTTCCCACAACCATCATGTTCTTGAACTGACCTGTACACTGTTTTTGCACTAAAGTCTTGTGTTGTATAATTTTCTCTCTTCACTATCTTGTAAAATTTATGCATACCTTATGTTTTCTGCGTCACCTATAAGCCTATGACACTACTGCAAGTTTTTCATTGTACCTGCACCTCACTGTAACTGTGCACATGACAACAAACCCAACTTGACAAACACAAGAGATTCTGCAGACGCTGGAAATCCAGACTAATAAACAAAATACTGTCCTGTCCCAATGAAGGGTGTCCGTCCAAAACGGTGACTGCTTGTTTCTTTCCATTGACGCTGCCTGGCTTGCTGAGTTCCTCCAGCATTTTGTTTCTATTACACACTTTGAAAGGGAGAATATAACTACAGTTGTGAAGTTCCCTGCTGCACCTGATGACCCTGTGATCTCTGTCTCAGAGGCTGATGTTAGACTGTCTTTAAAGAGAGTGAACCCTCGCAAGGTGGAAGGTTCCGATGGAGTACCTGGTAAGGATCTGAAAACCTGTGCCAACCAACTGACAGGAGTATTCAAGGACATTTTCAACCTCTCACTGCTACTGGAAAAAGTTCACACTTGCTTCCAAAAGGCAACAATTATACCAGTGCCTAAGAAGAATAATGTGAGCTACCTTAATGACTATTGTCAAGTAGCACTCACATCTATGGTGATGAAATGCTTTGAGAAGTTGGTTATGACTAGACTGAACTCCTGCCTCAGCAAGGACCTGGACCCATTGCAATTTGCCTATTGCCACAATAGGTCAACAGCAAATGCAATCTCAATGGCTCTCCACATGGCCACCTGGACAAAACAAACACCTACATCAGGATGCTGTTCATCGACTATAGCTCAGCATTTAATACCATCATTCCCACAATCCTCATTGAGAAGTTGCAGAACCTGGGCCTCTGTACCTCCCTCTGCAATTGGATCCTTGACTTCCTAACTGGAAGACCACAATCTGTGTGGATTGGTGATAACATCTCCTCCTCGCTGACGATCAACACTGGTGCACCTCAGGGGTGTGTGCTTAGCCCACTGCTCTACTCTCTCTATACCCATGACTGTGTGGCTAGGCATAGCTCAAATACCATCTATAAATTTGCTGACTTCCCCTCTGCCATTCGATTCCTAAATGGAAATTGAACCCGTGAACACTACCTCACTTTTTAAATATATATTATTTCTGTTTTTGCACAATTTTTAATCTATTCCATATACGTATACTGTAATTGAGTTACTTAATCATTTTTCCCCCCTCTTCTGTATTATGTATTGCATTGAGCTGCTGCTGCTAAGTTAACAGATTTCACGACACATGCCGGTGACAATAAACCCGATTCTGAACTTGACAAGCCTTGGGCATGCTGGCACAGAACAATTGACTGCAGTTATGTGACTTTGAACCTTAAATCTACTAAGCCATGAATGTGAAAATTATGTCAGTGTGCAAGGTGAGCAAAGTCCTGAATGGAGTGTGGACACTTTGGATTATCTGGCTGATGTTTTGTTTATGCAAGAGTGGGGCTTACAAACCCTCCATGGATTGGGGAGTGGCAATGATTATCAGAGGTCCAGCCTGGGTACCCTGCTATGGGAAGCAGACTACAACGTCACCGAAGTCAGGGAGATGGTTGGTGGGCATCTTCTCATGACAGAGATATTATAGAGAAATTTATCACTCAGGCTTACTAATGTGCATGCCTTGCCCCTGCAGAATGAGTGACAGCTCCCACCACTACCTGCAATATCTGAATATGCTGTCGGATCTATCAACATTTGTTGGTGTTCTTCTTTGACTACTGCCTCCTGGCAGGCCATCACCAATGGGAAAACCAGAGGGCTAGCAAAGTCAAAAGATAATTGCATCTGCTCTTGAGAAGTTTGTATAACTGCTTCTGCTGCAGTCATTGGGAGTGAACGTAGAAAAGACAAAAAGGTGAAGATTCAGCAAACCCAACTTTTTAACCTCAGAATGCTCTGAGATCATCTTCCGATCAAGAGCCAACTCTGAGGAGCAGGATGAGATGTGCTCATATTCCTTTATGTTTTCAGAGGAAGCTCTTTGTGCATGGTTGTGTCAAGCTGTGCATAGATCTTAAGGGCATAAACACTAAGCATCACTATGTTCGGAGTTTCTACCTGTCCCCAGTGCTACAAAGTTCAGGCCTGGCCTTCTTGTTGCCACGCAATGTTCTATTCTATTAGACCTTGCTGCACTACTTGTTCTTTGTAGAAAGGCTCCTTCAGAAAAAACACCTTTGGTCACAAATCCATAAGGCAATGGTCAGCGCAGAAGGACACAGTGGATCCTGTGGGATGGTTTTTTAAGCAGACTGTCAAAAATCATTTAGCAGAATGCCTCACCACCAGAATTCACCAGCAACCACCAAGACCTCACTTGGCTGGGAGAAAGGGCCTTTCCCATCAGGTCCTTCCAGCCCAGTCATATACCCCCCAATGCACGCTGCCCTCAGCTGCCACACAGATAACATCTTCCACCTCCTTCCAAGGTCTAGAAAATTAAGCAAGGGAACTCCTCCTTCACCCTGAGCAGCTGCTCATCAAAGGATTCTCTGATCTATAGGCTGTTCCCAAGGACACATACCAAGACAGATATTAAGTGCTGCTATTAGATAATCAACTTGGTAAAAGTTGCTCCTTGGTCTGCCGGAAACTTGATGGTCTTTCAGTGCAAGGAAATGCGCTGCCACAGAATGTTGCCGATTGGCACATATCACACTGTAGAACTGCTGAGACATACGTTGGGGAAAGGCCACACAGTTTAGGGTTCTGCTGCCACTGGACACTGACGGTGGGTCATGTGCATTGCTTTTTCAAGGATGAAGAAGGAGTAGCATTGACAAAGAATATATTGGATAGATAGTACAAAAATGTAGAAAAGGATATGTCCCAAATATATCTATTTATATTATAGAAAAATATTTTTGAAAAGATAATTTAAATTAGTGCTTCTGATAAAGATATGCCAAAAGTACTATACTCTTGAAAGTGCAGCCTTTTAACCCATTTACTTAGGTGTCATCTTTCTCGGGTTAGAAGAGGAAAATTATTCCTGGCAATGATGGCCAACGCTACCACTCAATCAACGTCAAAGCACAGATTGTTCACTGCTGTGTTGCTTGGTGAGTGTTTGGTGCAAAGCCACTGCTGTGTTTCCTTCATTACAACTGTGACTGGACTTCTGAAGCAAATCATCTTGAAAGGCAACCACAAATGTCTTAGCTTTGCTGCCCTGGTACTTATATTTGTCATGTGCATCTGGAGTGAAACTGTCAGGTATCTGTTCTTTTCAACAATTCACCACATTTTACCAGTCAAAGTATCAATCTCAAGAATTTACACCTCTCCTGTTCTGGATGAAATAGAAGGACATGCAATGCATAAAACACATAGCTTCTCAAGCATGATCTTCTCATAGCTTTAAAGTTACATCAGAATGTAATTTGTAAAAAAAAGTTGAAAGAATGACAGTTGGCATAGTGGTGCAAGACTTGGAGCTGCTGCTTCACAGCCCCAGAAACTAGGTTAAGTCCAACTCATGGTCATGGATAAAACATGGAAACTCATAGGCATCCCCTCACCCCCACTGATGCTGCCTGTGTCTTTGCATGTTTTACCCATGCCTACACAGAAGCACACCTGGGAACTCTGGTTTCCTTGAAACTTTCAAAAGGCACCCCTTTCCAGATTCAACATTGAATTCAAAAACTTCAGAATCGATGGTTGTGCTTTGAGCTCATTGCTGCAACACCACCTTTTCCCACCTCACAATGTCCCTTTTGTCATTCAAAATACCCTGCTGCCCTGCCATCCTCCTTTTCACAGATCCTGTTGTTTCTCCCCCACCCACCCCGTTGTTGGCATATTAACACAATTTTAAATATCGAACATACCCTGTATTTAAGCGCTATTGACATGAAACATGAACTCTGTCTGTCTCTCTCTCTTTAGATGCTATTTCGCCCACTAAGGATTTGAGCATTGTTTCTTTTTCAAAATTTCTTGCATCCACGGGATCTTGTTCTTGTGTTTGGTGCCAAGATTGGAGACTTGGATATGGCTGACTTGCCAAATCCAGTCCTGCCGAAGGGTCTCAGCCCAAAACGTTGACTGCACTCTTCTCCATAGAGTTTCTCCAGCATTTTGTGTGTGTTGTATGGCTGACCTTTGTTTTGTATGAAAGGCTACAAAGGTGTATGGGAGTAGGGCTTGGACTAATATTGTGCTCTACCCCCAAGAAGCACTTCAACCACCCCTCCCCAGCCCACTTTCTTCCCCTCACCTGGACTCACCTATGACCTGCTAGCTTGTGCTCCTGCCCCTACCTTTTTATTCTGGTTCCTCTCCTCTTCATTTCTGGTACTGATGAAGGGTCTCAGCATTCATTTCCCTGCCCTGCTGAGTTCCTCCAGCATTTTGTATGCTGCTAGAGAATCAAATAGTTATTGTACTGAAAGAATCCATTCAGCCAACAAGACCATATGCTTGCAATATTCTCTCACAATCAAGACCCAGAGTGTCAGGCTTTACAACAGGAAACTTGCACCAAGGCTTTTTAACTGAGACCATCAGCCACTGCAGGCAGTGGAGACTGTTGAGTGTGAACTCTGAAATGCACTGGATGTGGGCAGGGAAGCAAAGATGATTGAAAGTAAGGAAGGACATTCACTTGGATGGGAGAATGACCACTAGGTTGCCGCCAGCATAGCAGTACTGTTAGCAAAGTGAATGGGAGAGTATGAGGAGAGTCAGAGTGGAGAGTTATTGCAAAGAGAACCATAGTGGGGGTGTTTTGGAGTAGGGGTAGTGGGAAGAAGGGGACAGATTGATGGTAGTAGAAATGATCACAAAGGAAGAACCTATCAGGAAGAAACTGGACTCTGATTCCCTGCTACTGATCCAGGTAAGGTCTCCTTTAAGTAACAACTCTCTGGCCAAAGCCCACTTTGGTTTTGAGGTCCTTGCAGATCGCATTCACACAGACAACTCTGTTCACATCATCAATATGGACATTACACCCCACTTGATATAACTGCACTGGCTCAGCCGCCTCTGGAAGGCATTCAATAAAGAAAAAAAATCTAACAAGTTACAGAACCAGCTTACACACAAGAGCTCAGCATACCGAAACAAACAGGCAAGGAACAAGCTGAATCAACAAAAATTATGGCAGCTCTTATTCATGAAATATCAGAGAGAAGGGGGTGCAATGTCACGTTATGCATACCTCCAGGAATATGCCCAGAGTTGACAACCCCGGTGATGTGCAGGATATCAAATGTGCCAGTTTGAGGTGGAAATGACTAAAAGCTGACACTATAGTGAATACAGCAGAGTAGAGGCCAGGTATTTACTTGCCTGTCTTCCTAATTACAGATAGTGCCTGCTGCAGTGTACAAAACAAAAATCGAAGTAACAAGATTAACATTCTTTCCATCGTTCTTTTAATTTTCTCTCCTCCCCCCCCCCCCCCCCACTGCCGGAACAACAGAAATTGCTGATGTTCTCCTTGGGGGAACTAGTGATAAGGAGCTGCTGAGCTCGACAGTCTGAGATAGCTGAATTAGCATCAGCTGACGTCATCATCCCAAGGATATTCCGGCACTTTGAGATGGCCAAGCAACAAGCATCTGTTCAGAAATGAATTCAACAAAACAAGGAAGATTCAGTGTGTACTTTGCATAGCTATCTTTCTGGGCCAGGAATACAGGGACAGAGCTGATGTGAGAGGTCCAAAAAAAAAAAGCAGCACATTCCCAAAAGCAATACTACTGAATCAGAATTACTAAGCCATAGAAAGAGACCATTCAGCCTATTGAGTCCAAATAGCTCAAGGTGTCATCTATGATGTTTTATCATTCACCAATTAGAATCATAAGATATTGAAATAATAAACACGAGAAAATCTGCAATGCTAGAAATCCTAAGGTAACAGACACAAAATGCTGGAGGAACTCAGCAGGTCAGGCAGCATCTACGGAAGTGAAGAAACAGTTGACAGTTTGGGCAAAGAACTTTCTTCAGGACTGGAAAGGAAGGGGGAAGACGAACGAATTAAAAGATGGGGGGACGGGAGAGGAGGGAGGAGAGCTAGGTGATAGGTGAAGCCATGTGGTTGAGAAAGGTAAAGGGCTAGAGAGGAAGGAATCTGATAGGAGAGGAGAGTGGACCATAGGAGAAAGGGAATGAGGCAGGGCACCAGGGGGAGGTGATAGGGGGTACAAGGCCAGAGTGGGGAATAGAAGAAGAGGGGAGAGGGAGGGGACGTTTTATTTAAAAAACCAGAAGGAGAAATCCATATTCATGCCATGAGGTTGGAGGCTACACTGATGGAATACAAGGTGTTGCTCCTCCACCAAGGGTGGCCTCATCTTGGCACAAGAGGAAGCCACAGACCGAATAGGTAATTTGACCACTGTACCTTTGCTAGTTCCTAGAATTAATTCTTTCCTCAAAGCTATGTAATATTTTTCCTTTTCAAGTATGAACCCAACTCTCTCTTAGAAGATTCCTTACTGGAAGGTAAAGATTCAGAGTGATGAACAGTTTCTATCAGACACTGCACACCAGCATTGCGGACAGTGCCCTTTGGAAAGCATAGGCACAATGGAAGAAACAGCTTTGCTCGACAACGTGTGACGTCTGCTTGGCTCAATCACAAACCAACGTGGTGGGAACTGAACTGAGGTAGTGATATTCAGAAGATAAAATGGTTGAGAGTTGCAATAACTAAAAATAAAGGGAGTTTCAATTGCTGATCAGTGATTACACTTAAACAGATACTCATTTCCTCCTTTAACATGGCCAGGAAGAAAGGCAGAAAACACTAGAAATGCTCACCAGATCAGACAACATCTGTGGAAAGTGAAACGGTTCACAGTTCAGATCAAAGACCTGGAGTTATGTCTGGTCTGCCTTGCAGAAGTTGACTTTTATCACAGGTATCTTATTCTGCTGCCAAAAAAAAGCAGAGGTCCCAAGGCAGCCTTGAACATTTGGCAATTAAGTTTAAAGGGAAAGATTGCTCCATGCATTGTCTCACAGTCCCCAATACTACTGAGAGAACATGACAGAAGAAAGAATTCCACAGAAAATGGCCACTCAGCACGCTCCCCAAAGGCAAATGCTAACTAATTCCAATTAATACTTCATGCTCAAAACATGTAAACAAGATCCAGACCGAGACTCTGGTGTGGCTCTGGTGGTGTACTTCCCAGTAGACATATTGTGTTTTGAAGATGATCAGCTGAGGTCCAGACAGAGTCATCTCTGATTTCCTGACTAATATGTCAGTAAAAATAGAGTTTGCCAGTCATTATTACAGTCACCTTTGCAAGATCTTGCTGTGTTTAAGTGGCAAGTCTATCTTGCACTCATATTATACAGTCCTCTTTATTGACATGGCTGACATACTTCTCAGTGAATAAGATAGCCCATATCTGCATACAGCAAAACTAAGACAACATTCGGGTATGGGCTGATAAGTACAAGTAGCATTTGGATCAGAGAAAAGCCCCCCTCCAGGGCTGGGGTATCAAGAACTAGAGGGCATAGGTTTAAGGTGAGAGGGGAAAGGTTTAAGAGGAATTTGAGTGGCAATTTTTATTATACAAAAGGTGGAATCAATGTGGAACTGGTTGAAACTTATACAACTTTTAGAAGACAGTTGGACAGGTACGTGAATTGGAAAAGTTTAGAAGGAAATGGGCCACATGCTGACAGATGGGACTAGTTTGGATGACGCATCTTGGTCGGCAAGGACCAGTTGGCTTGAAGGGCCTGTTCCCATGCTGTGTGACTATGACCTGATATCAGACCCCTTATGTTTACTCCGATGTACAGTATGAAAGTGATATCTTTATGCATGATTAAATTAAACATTGACTACTGCTTAAGAGAAAAAGCACACTGGAGGCTTGGGATCCTATAGCAAGTGACTCACCTCACAAAAGCCCAAAATCACAAGTCAACAGTGTGATGAAATCTTGGATCTCCCTTCCTAACAGCACTGCAGAATCACTTGTACCAAAATGACTGCCTGGATGAGTGCACCTCCAACTTGCAAGTGGTTCCATAACACCCAGGATAAGGCAGCTCACTTGACTGGCACCCCATCCACCATCCAAAACAGATGTTCCCTTCACCACCAACACAGTGCATTTTATAGATGGCACACAGTCATTACTTGTCTAGGTGACAGCATGCCCAGAACCTGTGACCTCTACAACCAATAAGATAAGTGCAGCAGATGCAAAGGAACATCATCACCAATTCCCCTTGAAGTCATACACCATCCTGACTTGGAAATACATCACCGTTCCATAACCATCTCTGGGTCTAAATCTTTGACCTCCCTTCGTAACAGCACTGTGGAAGCACTTAACCAAAATGACTGCAATGGTTCAAGAAAGTGGATTACTATCATCTTCAAGGGCAATTAGGGATGGGCAACCAAATAAAATGAGTACAACCAACACTATCACTAAACTGTAACCGTTTAATAACATGTTATTCATGAATTATATCATACAAGGTAAGGAGTGAGATATCGTTCATTGGGCAAAAAAAAGCCTAAAGGGGGCAAAATCATTATGAGGAAACAACACCATTGAAAGAGAAATGGAAATAAAGATATTCAAATGCAGCGGCTGTGCACTTAGCATTGGATAGAGAAAGGCAGGTAAATGGTATGGGTGCCCCCCCCCCCCCCCCACCTTAATCAGACCTCATTTTCTGGTTCTGCTCTTTAGTTACTTGCAGATGCCAAAAATATTTGATTGCAGATATTGAGGCATACAATTGAAAATGTACCCCCCCCCCCACCCCACACACACACACACACGGAAACCCAAATATTGGCAGTTCCCAAGTTTTAAGACTCTCTGGAAACTCACCCAAGCGATTTATATTGCAAAAATGCTTGCACAAATGAAACAATTTACATATCAGCTATGCATTCATCACTCCCTGTGTTATGTTCCAAAAGTACCTCTTCCCCATCGAGAGCATGGTGGGGATCCTTTACTCACTGCAGAAAGGCTGGTGGAACTCATTATGTTTAAAGAGTACCTGGGTGAACATGATGTATTGTACAATAACCTGTAGAGCTATGGAGTAAGAGAGAAGTGAGGTTTCAGTAAGTAGCTCTTTATTGGTTAGAATGGACACAACAAGCTAAATGGCTTCCTTTACCAGGATGACTTTTCTATGGTGCACCTCATCATTATACAAAGTATAAACACAGAAGACATTGTGACATTCCCTAATAACGTCATTCTGGTTAGAGATTCCAAATCCACATGGGTCTTTCTTGAAACTTTGGCAAGATCACAGGTCTCATTTTTATTAAATTATGCATTGAAGTGATCAGCCAAGCAAGGAGGAAAGTGCATCAGCTCCAAGTGAAATTTAATTGGCTCTGAGAGTGAAACATTCTGAGAATGGTGCTCCTCACTGTGTCTAGTGTGACCGAACATGTGCACAACTGTTTTACAGCATATTTTGAATATAAAAAGATGTGTGCAAATTTCTGATAGAGCACCAGAGACCCAAGTTCAATGCTGACCTCCAGTGCTACTGTGTGCTATTTATACATTGCCCGTGACCATGGAAGTTTCTTCCTGGTGCTCTGATTTTTTTCCATATCCCAAAGACATGAGGGGTGGTGGATTAATAGGCCACTGTAAATTGACCTGTATGTAGAGTTGAATCTGCGGGGGCAGTTGATGGGCATGTGGAGACAAAAGAAAGAGATTAGTGTAAATGGGTGCTTTAGTATCCAGGGCATCCTCAAGGAAGCGTCAAAAAGGTGGGGGGTCCTTAATGATGGACACCATCACCCAGATCATGCCTTGCACTCATTTCTACCATCAGGGAGGAGGTACAGGAGCCTGAAGGCACACACTCTATGATTCAGGAACAGCCTCTTCCCCCCCCCCCCCACCTGCTATCCAATTTCTAAATGGACATTGAACCCATGAACACTACTTTATATCTATTTTTGCAATGCTTACTTAACTATTTAATATGTTCTTACTGTAATTCACATTTTTCTATTTGTTACTTTGTACTGCCAACAAATTTCACAACATATGCCAGTGATATTAAACCGGATTCTAATTCATGGTCAGTACAGACTCAATGGGCCAAAGGAGCTGTTTCTGTACTGTACTGACTCAATAGCTTGAATTAGTTGCAGGTTATGATCCAAGCAATTTACTAATTCAACTCAAGTACTCTGCCATTACATGCCAGCATCACTCTTCTTGCTTGAGTCAGGAATGTTGACAGTGTCTACAGATATTACTAGTTGAGTATTATACAGAGACATTAATGCCTAGAAATTGCAGTTCATCCACTTTTAATGTGCTGCATACAGTGCCAAAACCCACTCAGATTTCTTGAAATAAGTTCATAAAATTGGCCCAAATATGTGAAAGGCACCACCATGGACCTCTCACAGCTTCTGTGGTCACTCTCCCATGCCCAGCACAGTAATGTGCAAAGAACTCCCCCATGGCAGCCACAGAACAGGCAAACTACAGTACTTGTTACATCCTTTTGTTGAAAAAGTTGCCATGGATAAAAGGGAACATTTTATATTAAATGTATATTTTGGATACAAAAGCTGAATGCAAATGGTTCAATTTCTCGTAGCATACTTTACCTCAGTTGCTATGATTGAAGGATGAGTTTTTATTAAAAATATACTTCCATATATTGAGATATGGGTGTCACTGACAAGGCCCGCATTTATAATTCATCCCCAATTGCCCAAGAAAGTGGTGGTGGGCTACGTTGAACTTCTGGTGAAGGTGTTCCCATAGTGCTACTGGGCAGTTAGAAACAGTAAAGTCAGTTGGCACCATTTAATAAAGGGAGCTGATTTTAAGCTTTTACATTGCATTGTTAGCAGGAAGTTCAGATCAGCTCTACACACAACTCAATAAGGATAAAGCACAGGCTAATAAGAAAGAAAGCAGAAATTGTGTATATAGAAGGTGAGAAGATATGACTGGATTCATTATCAGTTTATGCAAGCCTGCAGATGAACCACACTCACCTCAAACCAAGGACAACGCAAGGATGTTCCTGATATTGAGGCTTTACAAAGATCATTAATACAGCATTAATGCAATTCACTGCCAGACCGACCACCCCAACAGCAGACTCCCTACTACCCTTCACCTGGTCCCATTTACACAATACCAGAATCTGCCCAAGTTCACATCTGGTTGACTTTAACCCATACAAACAATGTGCATAGAAAGATATGCTAATACATGGCCTTAGAAATAATAGGAGTTCCACTCAGAATAAACAAAAGACTTGCATTTCTTCCTGCCGCCTACAGTAATAGAGTTGTCCTTACCTACCACCTCATGAGCCTCCACATTCAACACATCATTCTCTGCAACTTATGTCATCTCCAAAGGGACCCTACCACCAAACACATCTTTACCTCCCCCACTCTCCACGAGGAATGTCCCCTCCATGATCCTTTGTCTATTAGTCCCTCTCCACACAAATCTCCCTCACGACACTTATCCCTGCAAGCAGCAGAAGTGCTACACCTGCCCATTCACCTCCTCCTTCACCTCCATTCAGGGCCCCCAAACTGTCCTTCCAGGTGAGGTATCACTTCACCTGCAAATCTGCTGGGGTCGTCTATTGTATCCAATGCTCTTGCTGCATGGTGAGGCTAGCCATAAATCAGGGGACTGCTTTGTCAAACACCTCCACTTCATTTGCCAAAAACAGAACTTCCCAGTACCCCAACATTTTAATTCCGATTCCCATTGCAACATGTCAGTCCATGGCCTCCTCCTGTGCCACAAAGAAGCCACATTCAGGGTGGAGGAGCAACACCTTGTATTCCGCTTGTGTGTGCTCCAAGTTGATGGCATAAATATCAATTTTTCCTTCCAGTAAAAAAAATTCCCCTCCCCCTGCACTCTTTTGCTATTTCTCACTCTGACCTCTTACCCCTTCTCCCCCTGGTGCCCCTCACCCTCCCCCTTTCTCCTAACAATTTTTCTTCTACAGCCCTTTACCTTTCCTACCCATCTGGCTTCACCTATCACCTTCTAAATGGTCCTCCTTCCCCTCCCCCTACCTTTGCATTCTGTCATCTTCCTCTTTCTTTTCCAGTCTTGAAGAAAGTTCTCGGTCCTAAAGATCGACTGTTTATTCATTTCCATGGATGCTGCCTGACCTGAGTTCCTCCAGCATTTTGTGTGTTGCTTTGCATTACTACTGCTCTTTTCACATTCTTACCAGGGCACCTCAAAACACTTCACAGACAATTAGGTACTCTTGAAATGTGGTTTAAAACTCTGGCAGCCAGATTTTCCACATCAAGCTCCCTCAAAACAGCAATAAAATAACAACCAGTTTATCTGCTTTTGATTTGAAGGATAACATTGGTCAGGACATCATCTGTTCTTCAAAATAATGCTATGGGATCATTTATATTTGGCAAGAGTGTCGGCAAGGTCTCAACTGAGCATCTCCACAAATGAGTGTACCTCCAACACTGCAGTACTCCCTCAGCGTATGATGAGGTGGCAGCCTATATTTGTTCTCAAGTTTCTGCAGTGGGACATGAACTCAAAATCAAAGATGTGGAAGCAATTTTATGAAACTTCTTAATAGTGTAGCAAGCACCTTATCACATTCTGCATTTATTGTTCCAATAAAGTTCAATCACATTCCATCACAAAAGGTATGGTGCTGTTGGAGAACATTTCTACATCAACACCTACTTAGGTTCCAAGTTAGATTTCAACTCAAGGCTCACGACATGCTGCCCATTTTTTTCTAAATGGCCTTACCAGTGATGGTGCCAATTCATCATTGGTCAGGAAATACCACATTCCTCACATCCACTGCTATGCATATTATAGATGATGGCCAGATGCCCCAGAATGGACATTACTGCCTGCCTTTTCAAGTTAGTGTTGTTTTTTTTTTACAGCAAACCAAGGAAATCTGCCAAGCTCATTCATACAAATGACAGCATTGTGCATCTGCCCAATGCTGTGTCCAGTTTTATCACTGTGGAGGAACAGACAGGCTTTCAGAGCCTTCTTGCTTTGCAACTTTGTTGACACAGAGCTCTATGGAAGCAGCACTCCGGAGATAGTAGGATTCGCTCACCATCTGTAAGGATGTTACTTTCATCTTTCTAACCTGTATTAACAGTACATTGGCTGTGAAATAGTCATTATTGTATTTTAGGAAAAAAAGAATGAGTAAGCATGCTTCAAGGAATTAAAATCTTCTGGGTCTGTTTTTAAAACCACAATGTTAGGGCCAAGGTTATCATCTTCCAGGAGTGAGAAGAATACAAAAGTACGTCTAGTGCTTCCAACAATAAAACCCTGAATGTTGAGGGAGAGAAAAAGCAAGCAGAGCAAAAGGCACGTGTGATTAATCAATACGTGATATCAGTAAGTGCAGTTCAAGACATCACACATGGGATCTCAAAAATATCTGAAATGTTCATGAGGTGGTGGCACTGAGGAAGATATAGCCTTGCTCAACTCTGGAGCTATTGTAAAATGGCTGCCTGCCAAGTAAGCAAGACTGCACTTCTTGTTAAAAAAGTTAAAAATATTGAACTCTTTTTAGCAGGTTGAAATATTCACACACATGCTGGAAACACCAAAAGCTATTCTTTAACTTGCTTAAAAAGCTCGTTTTTTTTTTGCTAGATGGTCAAGCAATGGAAACCATCAAAATAAGGCTACACATTATGATTTTTTAGTGCCTTAGTCTTAATCTCTCAGAGTAATTTTATGCAGTCATAAATACTTAAGATTGCCCAAAATACTTCAAGTTTTATGAAATTTCCAAGAATACAGAATAGTGTTATCTTCAATTGCTTTAGGCAATCTGAAAACATGGACAATCACTCCCACAAACTGAGCCTATTTTTGAACTGTTGAAGAAAGAACTCAAGGAATCCCTGGAACAAATCTCATGCAACCCAGTAGGAAACAGCGTATTTTAAATCTTGTTGTACAAAATCAGTCAAGAACCTTACAAGTATGATCACAATGTGATAGAATTTTACTTTGCAGTTGAGCAACTTAAGTTGAAGACTTAAATAAAGCCTTTGATACGATGAACAGACTGGCAAAGGTAGATTGTAAAATAAATAAATAAATCAGTTGAATGGTCTGATAAACAATAAGAGTGCATATTTTATCCAGAAATAAAAATACACATCAGAAATGGAATCCACCTGTTGTTAAGAAGACTGGAGTAGTTTTCAATTAATGGACCCTTATATTATTGCCAAGGGTGATCAATCAGAGGATTTGGAGAATTTTAAAAACCAATGAAACCAAACAAAATATTGATAGCAAAGACAAAAACAAATTGGCAAGAAATTCAAAATGAGATTTTTTTTAAACGTGGTACATCAGTACAGGGTAAAAAGGAAGAGAGGAGTGGAGTAAATGTGGCATGTTTGGATTGAGAGGCAGGACAAATCCTAATGCAGAATAAGGAAGTGGCTGAGATGTTATGTAAATATTTTGTATCTGTCTTCACAGAGATGCAAACTTGCCAGAAATAATGGAGAAACAAACTCAAAGGAGAATGAAATTAAATATTAGTAAAGCAAATTCCTCCAGGTTCGGGGGTTCAGCACAGGGCTAACAACCCTGAATAGTAAAACAAAATTGTTACAGAAACAGCAATGAAGAATCCTTTTACATATGAGTGTGATGGTATTCCTGAGTCTCCACCCGGGACTTGCATGACTAAGTAGTGAAAACCGCGAGGAAGCTACTCACATGATGAAAGAAGCCCTGGACACCACCATTACTGCTTTAAATACCAACAGCGTAACGACTGTAAAAAAAATTGGTAAAGAAATTGGTACTGGTGAGATTAATGGGACTCAAAATAAACCCACTTGACCTGATGGCTTGAACATTGTCAGTTCCGAAAAGAGATGGCTTCAGAAATAGTGAATGCAGTAGTGATAATGTTTCAAAACTTCCTGGATCATGAACAGAGCAAGTGAACTAGAAGGTCGCAGTTTCTGTTACTTAAGAGATATAGGAGACGGAAGACCAGTTAGCCATGAGTTGTCACGAAAGTGCTGAAATCTAATATTAAAGAAATCAAAAATTGCATGGAAAAATCATAATGCAGACTCAGTACAGATTTATGAAAGATAAATAGTGCTTGACAAACCTAATAGTGCTTTATTTAAGGATCTAACAAGCACTGCAGTTTGACCTTTGAGCTTCTAAACTGCAACTGCTTCAGCTTTTTCAAAATGATGCAAAAAGTTTTTAAACTATAAAAAGCAAATACAATATAATGACAAGGTCAGAATGGATTGCTTCAAAATGGGAGTTAAACGATTCCTACTGCCTGCCTTGGTCCAATTATCCCTTACCACAAACTGAAAGCAATACACATTCCTTAATCTGAATGTGGAATGCCACAAGGCATCAGCAAGACTTAAAAAATTTGAAGCAAGTGCTTTGAATTGTTGCAGAGCATCACTGAGAATGAAAAATATGAAAGATTCTGCAGCCTTCTTTGGGGGGGGGGAGGGAGAGAAGGAGGGCAAATACTGAAAGTAGTACACTTTATGTGAAATTGCACAGTGCAATGCTAATCTCGAGAGGTGTTCCTTACCTTCTCATCTGACCTGCACACCTGCTCACAGCAGCCATTAATCTTCAGGTGGCAGTTACCAAAGTAAATAACTGCTGGTTGTTACCATCAATCAGTGACTCCATTCTGCTTTTCACCACAGGATCCAATTAGTGACTAAACAATACTCCTGTATTGACGCAGCCAGTTTCAAAATATACCAGAGCGGACATAGTGATCGATATCAGCCCTTAATTCATTAATCGACTGTATACTGAAGGCACGAGAGTCAAGATTGTGGTGTCCAATTTGGCACTGCAAATCCTGCCTCTGCAAATTCACTCACTGTTTCCTCTCAAAACAACAGTTTGCATTTTAAGGAAACCTTTCACACTGCAAAACGTTTAAAGCTAATTCACAGGAGCAAGAATTATAGTCAATCCTTAACCTTCTAACTTCTAGACAATATAATCGTAATTTGTATTGTTGCTCCTGCTCAGGATTTGAACCCTTGCTATCCATGTATTATTCTGGCGAATCCACTCATGTCCTTCACCCCAATATACCATTTCTAAAATGTCCAAAGTTACCCATAATGCTTCAGGTGTGATCCAAAATAGGCTCTATAGAGCTGTAGCACAGTTTCAACTTCATTGTACCCACTTCTCAAAATAAAAGGGGCAGCATGAAATTACCTTGACATGTTCTGCACTGTTGGTGACATTTTAATGATCTTATGTGCATGGATTCCAAAGTGGACAACCTCATACGTCAGTTGTGAATTCCATTTGCCAACTTTGCTCTGCAAGACCTTGAAGGCAACTAAACATAGTACATGCAACCACCAGAGGACAGTGAACCTGATATCAACCCGTTCACTTAATGCCTGAGAAACTCTCAAGGTCAGCCATTTCATTGATGCCGAGTAAGGTCAACTTAGCCATGGCAGGAGTGGAACTCTAACGTTGGGTTAACCAGGAATCTGCCTTAGATGTGAATCCTAGTGACCCCTTGCTGGTATGTTTGTATACTTGGATGACGAATGACGGCAGTTTTGTGGTATGCTGGGTGGTCAAGAATGGCTGCCACTATGCAGTGTCCAGACACATGGGTGGATGAGAAGTTTACCATTGGACCTGTAATTGGGGCAGGATGAGGTCAGCAAGAGAGAAAGCAGAAATAATGTCCTTTTGTTCATAATCAGTTAAATTATGAATATTTTAAGATTGGGGTCCTTCATCTGACAAAGGATTTTGGACCAAACCATTAACTGTTTCTCTTTCCACAGATGCTGCCTGACCTGCTGGGTGTTTCCAGAACTGTTGTTTTTTTTAAATTTAATTCTTATAGCATCTGTAATTCTTTGATTTTCATTTGGAGTTACATATCTGGCAAACCGGCATTTGCCAACATGAGCAAAATGTAGACAAAATTGGAAAAGTGCTATTTTTATCCAGTGCCTGGTCACCAGTTTGAATGCTAATTAAGGTCAAGAAAAGCATCTAAAACTGCATCTGGGTGATAATTGTTTCAGCAGTTGCATAACCACATAACAGAACATCGGCTTCTTAGGGGAAATGATGCAGAATTGGAATAATGAGGTGGGCTGTTACACGTAGATGCAAGGTAAAATTACAATCTAGCTCATTAGCCAAGCAAGTTTGAAACAAGCAAGCTTTACTTTGTTTCTAACACTTCAGAAACTGAATCCCAACAGCAAAATCAGTCTATTTCTTCACACGTTTCATGAATGTGAACATTGCTCATCTTTTTCTTAATTTCTTTTGGCTGAGGCACTGCTCACTCACACCGCTAATCCACTGGTTCAATAGTATAGCTTTAATTCTGTTAATGGCTTAGATCGAATAATGTCAATGGAATATTGAGAAGCAAATCTTACACAGGGGAAGAGCAAATCTTCACCACTGTACACCGCCACCCCTCTGCCCAATAATCCCAAGCTTTAGCACATCTGGTTCTAACTCAGAGAACAGAACAATTCAAATCAATGAATTAGAAACCGCCACTAGGAAGAGGACAAGGTGACAGTTCATGCTTGCTCAATGATTTGCCCAGACATCCATCTTGGGAATATGTGACACCATCAATAGAATTTATTATTGAGCAAATACTGTGGTTCAAAGATTGTGACTCCTTGGAAATAATCAAACATGAGACTGAGAGAAAAGATCTAAGATTGAAGTCAGCGAGTCCAGAGGTAGAGGCTGATCAGGGACTGGAGGTTGAAGGCCCAGAGTCTGCAAGTCTAGGGCCAAGCACTGGAGGCAGCCTGCCTTGGGGTTGGAGGGCATGTCTGTGTGAGGGGTGGGAAAGGGGGTTGTTTTGCTGCTGTTCTGTTCTGCTCTGCTGAACATTGCAGGCGTGTTACGTCGGTGCTGGAATGTGTGGTGACACTTTGAGGATGTCCCCAGCACATGTTTGGGTGCGTTGATTCGTAGAGCAAATGGCACATTTCACTGTATGTTTTGACGTATGCGTGGTAAATCTGAATCTGCAACATACCCTCAAATTGCTTTATCAATAAAAGCAAAATTTTATCAAGCTTTATGAATTTTTTTGTTTTATATACTAAGCTACGGTATGGAGTCCTTTACAAAGAACCATGAATTACCTTCATGCTAAATGGACCCATGTGGCCACCACTAGCAATGCCTCAAAACTCTCAGCCCACTCCAGAACTTGAAGTATAACTAGAACTGTCAGTTAAACATCTGAGGGGGAAGAAAAATGTCTGACCCAACAGGCGGGGCCTACCTACTTGTCAGGCTGAGGAAACAGCAGCATTTTGACAAACAAGCCACTATATCAGGACATGGGCTAAAAAAGTCTTCCGTATTCAGGCCTGTGTGAGTAGTGCATACTGCTCGAAGGCTACAGGAGCTCAAGTGAAATCTGTGGAAGTGGCATCAAATTGTGTATTGTATGCTCCTTGGTGCACCACGTGTGACTGGGTACTTTTGTACGTCAGTGTGCCACGTGCACCAAGGACCTGGAACCCATTGACAAACGTGCGACAAGTTTCCAGATGTAGTTTCCTCAACTAAATTCTGTTGCACACAAGATAAATTCTTGATGTTTTAGGACCACACTGCCTTCTCAACACCATTCATTTTATAAACTTTATTTAATCACTTCACATTTCTGAAAGTCTAGTTTAGAAATCCAAGATCAAAGACTGAAATAGCTCAGTACCTACAACCTCCACAAATTATAACCAAATTGCTTTCCTTTAAACAAATTACTTTTACACTTAATTATGCAAAGAGATTAAGTGTCTTTCTCATCAGCGTCAAAGTATTAGTTAATAAAATTCTTCATATTAATGTTCAATATTTATTAATGTTAGGATTGATTGCACTGAAAACACGCCCTGTTCTCCTAACCTACAGTGTTTTTGTGTGTTTGCTAATCTCCCAGTCATTATGTCTCCCAATCTCTTCCCAAACCTATCATTCCCCCCTTGTTGCCTCTTACTAAAGTCCTCCTGGCTTCCACACTGCTGACAAAGCCTTCAGTCACCTTCCCAGGTTTCTCTCCATTGATTTCCTCAATGCCATTTTGTATGCTATTGCTGCAAATATAAAGTACTTTAAAAAAACCAGCAAGTGCATCATATCCTGGAAAACGTTAAATGCTAGCTTCCAAGGTGCAGTGCACTGACTCCTTACCCCGATGTCTTGGTTTTAAAATCCAACTGCATTTAGCAGATCAGAAGATGGGAAGTTGGAAATCCTTGACGGAGTAGCAGAATCATCCCCCTCTCCACAATAGAGTAAATGCAATGGGCCCTCATTGAAGATAATTCATGTTATATTAATTCAGAAAGCTGACAGTGATCCATTCCTTGTAACTACGAGACATTTACAACAAAAAAAATCATCTAAATCAAAACTCTCTCAAACCTCAGAGATGAGCCAAATATCAAATGCTCCTTGCATTCCATCTACCCAATCTCAGATTTTCTGGAGCAACAAACAATCTGCTGCAGAAAGATTGTCAGTATGTCAAGCAGCATTTATGGGTGGTGGGAGGAATTGCTGAATTTTTGGGTAAAGACCTTACATCAGGACTGGACTCTTGCATCTCAGACTTTCTGGACATCTTTCTACTTCCCCATTCTCTCACAGGCATCCAATTTTCACTTAAACTCATCAGATTGAGTATGGATTGAAGCCATAAATATGGTTACGCATGATGAAATGCTGTAGGTCACTGTGATTCCGTGGTGAATTGCAGCCTGTGTAATCTATCTCAACTCAGTTGGCTAATATTGGATTCAGCACATTGCGGCTGACTTGGACTCATAATTGAGGCTGATGCTCCACTGCAGTGCTGAGAGAGAAAATAATAGGAAGTCTGAAAAGAATGAAGGACCTAGTTTACCCCTTGCAAACATTACTCTTTCGAGCATAATCATATAGGGTCATTTCCTAGCTTTCATTTTGCTAACACTCCAGAGCTGCCCTGTGATTGTTGGGAATTAAAGACAATTCACTTCAACACCAATAGACACAGGAACATGACAACATTTTAATATTATCAGAGTCATACAGTATGAAAACAGAACATTCAGCCCAACTGGTCCATCCATGCCAATCAAGATGCCCATCCAAGCTAGTCCCATTTGCCAGCATTTGGCCCATATCTCTCTAAAACTTTTCTATTTTCTCTGCTGTGTGTCACGTCATGTGACATGGATGATCATGGTCTTTCAATGACCATGACTGTTCTTGGCAAATTTTTCTACAGAAGTGGTTTGCCATTGCCTTCTTCTGGCCAGTGTCTTTACAAGATGAGTGACCCCAGCCATTATCAATACTCTTCAGAGATCGCCTGCCTGGCATCTGAGGTCGCATAATTAGGAACTGTGCTATGCACCAGCTGCTCATACACCATCCACCACCTGCTCCCATGGCTTTGCGTGACCATGATGGGTGGGTGGGGGGGGGGGGTCTAAGCAGGTGCTACACCTTGCTCAAGGACAACTTGCAGACTCGCAGAGGGAAGGAGCGCCTTATACCTACTTTGGTAGAGATGCATCTCCACTCAGTGTCCTTTAAAAGATGCTATTTTACCCATCTCAACCACTTCCTCTGCCAGCTCATTTGACACGTGTATTGTATATTTAAAAAAAGATGTGCAAGTTCCTGTTCATTCTTTCTTTCCCCTCTCACCTTAAACCTGCTGTATGCTCGCTTGTTCCTGATACCAACTCTGGGAATGCATCCATCGATGTTCCTCATGATTTTATACACTTAACCATTAGCACCAACAAAATATCAGAACCACGATTAAAGATTATTTGACAGACAACCATATCAACCAATGAAGTAGCTTTCCAATTGGGTACAGGAAAATGCAGCACCAGACAGACGTTGAGCAAGAAACGTGGAGCAGGGCTGTTGACGGCACTTCCAGGAATGTCTCCCAATAGAGATGAAATGTTTATTCACAGACTCCTGCTGACATAATGCACAAGGTCAGGGTCTAACAAGTGACAGGAGCCGAATCACACTCCTGTTCCTCTATCAGACAAAATTCAGATTAACCTGCTACTATTCATACCCCTAAGTATGTGCAAATGGCAAAAAAATATTAATAGGGAGTTGAGAAAATAAGATGCAGAAGTACAGGAAAGTGGACAGATAAGTGGACTCCGCTGGTGGACAGCATAGACCAAATGGGCTGAATAGCCTCCTTCTGTATTGCAGCAAGTTTTGTTTCTTACTAAAGTGACTTCAATAATGCTGGCTTCCACCTTTACTGGATTGTTATCTAGTTAGTTGTAAAGTGTTAAAATTTAGTTGATATTTTAATCAGGAAATTCTGGGAATGATTTTCATCTCAGTTATTATTCCGTTTACGTCTAAGGACAGGGAGGTAGCTGGACAGAACTAATGTGGAGAACAGATATGCTAAACCAAGCTACTCTCATTTTGTTGAAATTTATAGGTGGCGTGAGATTTAACAAATGTCTTGGTGAAGATCGCCAAGATAATTTTTGCCTCTGCTCATGTAGTTATCAGCAGATTCTGGTGAGCCTACAAATTGTGGATGATGCAAGCCAGATGGCAGCCATTTCAAGCAGTATTCTAAGGACTCCCAAATTTCTTTCAACCAAAGATTTTCATTGTGTCATTTAGCTGCATGTACACTTCACAGCATTTGTAAAATTTTACAGAAGCAATGTTTGAACCTCTCTATTGTGGTGACTCTTCTAGGAATGTCATTTATAAAAACGATAATGGAAGTGTATCTGAGGAGACCAGTGGGAAGGATGCAAACTTAGATCAAGCATCAGATTCAATCGGACATAGCTCTCCAAAGAAAAATGGCTAAGGAGCCCATGGTTCCTTGAAAATGCAAAGCCCACACCAATAGCTGCAGCTAACAGCCTGGCCAACCACCAAGTTCAAAACTGCCTTTCCCTCTGATTAAATTAATGAGTTACAGGGAATATAAGCAATGTTATCAGTACTTCACAATAGTGTTCACTGTCCAAATTTCCAGAATGCTTTGCATTGTGGCCTCCTCCCATTCCCACTCAATGCCTCTGTGACTACTCGGAGGCTGCACTCATCTGACATACATTGCAATGAGAGCGTCAGACCAGGCAGTCCCCTCAAAGAGTAGACCGACTATGCCCTTCCTCAATAGGCAAAAGGCATCCATTAGTCTCGTGAGACCATGGATTTGCGCCTTGGAAGGTTTCCAGGGCACAGGCCTGGGCAGGGTTGTATGGGCAGTTGCCCATGCTGCAAGCCTTCCCCTCTTCACGCCACCGGGAAGAGTACAAGGGAAGGGCACTAGGACCCAAGCAGCTTGGCACCGGTGTCATTGCAGAGCAATGTGTTGTTAAATGCCATGCTCAAGGACACAACGCGCTGCCTCAGCTGAGGCTCGAACCAGTGACCTTCAGATCACTAGACCTGATGCTTTATCCACTAGGCCACGCACCAACACATGCCCTTCCTACTCCCTAGACAACTAATGCAACCTACTGCAGGCTGACCAAACTCACTCTACACAAACTTGAAGTAATTCAAAACCCTGCCAACCATGTCCTATTTGCCAACCACCCACCTTGCTGAACTACACTGAACCCCTCTTAAACTAAGATTTTCAAAAGCATATTCCCATTTTCAAATATCTCTGTGACCTCCCTTCTTTTCACACCCCCTCCCAATTTAGGTCTTCTGCACGCCAACTTTATTCCCAATTTTTAATTAACCATTGTAATGGTGCTTTCCACTGCTTGGGACCCAAGCTCTACCTATTATACCTTCTTTTAACAAACTCCTGAAGTCCTACTGCTTTGGGCTTGATATCAAATTTGGTTCTATGTTGCTGTTATGAAATGGAGGTTCTTGTTACTGAAGGTGTCAGGCTGAATACATCTGGTACTTTCCTGCAACAGGTCAGAAAAGTTATTCTGAATATTGTACGGGAAAGCAATAAGAAAGTTTCAGCTCTAACACACCATGATGAGTGTAAAATATAAATGAAAGGAAGATATCCAAGGCTCAGATGTGCTTGGCCTCTAGCCTGGCCATTGCTCTGCCAGTTAAATGGATGGCTGCCCCCTTCATTATCATTAGTGCACAGAGCCAGACCACTTACCTGCAAGGTCCTATATTCTCCTGCAAGAAGAACAAGTACAGACACGTGACCTGCTAAAAAGAGAAATGGGCCAGTTTATCACAAGAGTCCATGCTGAGCCAAAGGACTCAAGGTCAGGATGGGTAGAATGGGAGGATTTCTCTTGGCATTGAAAGTGCATTTACAAGCAGAAGAACCTACAGCAAAGGACCTGCTGGTTCTCATCCTATTTCAACAGAGTGGAAAGGGAAAAGTTGCTGCTGCTGGGCTCTGCAGAGTAGAGTTTATTTGGAGTTTCTTACCTTAAACCTCCAATGAATTCTTCCTGCACTGCAGCCTGGTCCGAGGTGGTGGGGTTTACTTGCATTGCCACTTGTCCACACTACGATAGAGTACCCATTATCTATAGGAGGAGAATGAGAGCCACTTGTTCCTCAATTGCTCCAAGAACATGCCAGAGGCTGTGCACGACCACATGCTGCCACAATAACTGAGCTACAATAAACAAAAGGACACAATGTCCCCTACACCATTCTCTTTCACGTGCCCATTCCCCTACCACCCACTACACGAGAAGTAATTTACATTAGATGTTGCCTCATCTGAAATTGCCTCCAAGGTGCCCTATTGCAGCATTTCTGCTGGTGCCAGTCAAATACCAGGCAATGGAAAATGGCACAAAGCCTTTGGGGTCATCCAGAAGAAAAAGCATCCAGCCTCAAAGTAATTATTTGATGGGGGAATTAGGAGACCATGACATGCCAATTCTTTCATCCTTTTTGTCCAGAAGAACATGCAAAAACACCAAGGAATAACAACTTCTCTTGACATAGCCAGGAAATACACTCAGGGGCCACTTCATTGGGTAGCTCCTAAAGTGGCTACTGAGTGCATGTTCATGGTCTTCTGCTGCTGTAGCCCATCCACTTCAAGGTTCAATGTGTTGTACATTCAGAGATGCTCTTCTGCACACCACTGTTGTAACGTGGTTATCTGAGTTACGGTAGTCTTCCTGTCAGCTTGAAACAGTTTGGTTAGTCTGCTCTGACCCTTCTCATTAATGAGGTGCTTTCACCCACAGAAATGCTTACTGGATGTTTTTTGTACCAACTCTGTAAACTCTAGAGACTTGTGTGTGAAAAATCCCAGGAAAACAGCAGTTTGAGATACTCAAACCACCCTGTATGGCAACAACAATCATTCTACAGTCAAAGTCATTTAGATCACATTTCTTCAAATCTAATTTAATCTAATCAAAACAAATCTCTTCAACTCTACAAATCTCTGGTGAGACCGCACTTGGAGTATTGTGTTCAATTCTGGTCACCTCATTATAGGAAGGATGTGGAAGCTATGGAGAGGGTGCAGAGGAGATTTACCAGGATGTTGCCTGGTTTGGAGAACAAGTCATATGAAGCAAGGTTAGCAGAGCTGGGACTTTTCTCTTTGGAGCGTAGAAGAATGAGAGGGGACTTGATAGAGGTCTACAAGATTATGAGAGGCATAGATAGGGTGAATAGTCGGTATCTGTTTCCTAGGGCACCAATAGCAAACACCAGAGGGCATATGTACAAAATTAAGGGAGGGAAGTTTAGGGGAGACATTAGGGGTAAGTTTTTTTCTTTTACACAGAGGGTTGTGAGTGCCTGGAATGACTTGCCAGGGATGGTGGTGGAGGCTAAAACATTAGGGGTATTTAAGAGCCTCTTGGACAGGCACATGGATGAAAGAAAAATGGAGGGTTATGGGGTAGTGTGGGTTTAGTACTTTTTTTAAAAAAAAGGATTATATGGGTCAGCAGAACATGGAGGGCTGAAGGGCCTGTACTGTGCTGTAGTGTTCTATGGTTCTTCCCCATTCTGAGGTTTGATCTAATTGACAACTGAACCTCCTGACTATGTTGGCATGCTTTTCCATTAAGTTGCTGCCAAATGATTGGCCAATTAGGTATCTGCATTAACTTGCTAATGTACTTAATAAATTGGCAAACAAGTTTATTTCCTTTAGAATGGAATCGGTACTTAACCAGATCGTCACTAACCAGATCTGCCACAAGCACTCATGGGTGACAACAAGCCAATATTACTTGTCAGCAATATATTCTGCAGGCTGGCAGCATGTTTTCAGTTGAGACAGGCCTACTGCTTTTTATAGCAACCAAGTGTAGCGGAGCTCACAGCTGTTCAAGCAACAAGGGAAAACTTCATTAAACAAAGTAACACTGGTAGCTGATGGGTGGGGAGGGGTGAAAAACAACAAGGCAGGATGGAGAAACGTACATGAGAAACAGGAAACTTAAAGGAGGAAGTCATATCAAAGATTTACGCTTCATCCTTGGAAGAAGGTGAGCATCCTCTGAAGGAGAGATCACAGTCAAAGTATGGCACAACACAGAAAGGCTATTTGGCCCATGTAAGCACTTTCAAAGAGCTATCCAATGTAGATTGACACTAGAATTTAGAAGAAAAAAAAGATGATTGCATTGAGACAAAAAAATTCTGATGGGGATCAACAAGATGGATGCCGAGGAGACGAGATTTCAGATTCTGGAATCTGGAGCGACACACAAAAGTAAAATGAACTCAGTGGGTCAGGCAGCATCTGTGGTGAGGGGCGGGGAAGGGTTTGAAGGAATTGCTGACATTTTGAGTTGAGGCACTTCACCTGGAAGGATGAATGATCTTAACCCAAAACATCAACTGTCCATTTCCCACCACAGACGCTGCCTGAACTGCTGAGTTCCTCCAGCTTTTTGGATGGATGCCAAGAAGCTCTTTCCTCTGGCTGGATAATCCAGACAAGGGAGCTGTCCCAAGATATGGGGAGCGGGGGTGGGGGTGTCAGATATTTAAAATTGAGCTGAGAAATTTCTTCTCTCAAAGGGTCCTGAATCTTTGGGATTCTCTATCCCTTAGGGTATAGATGCACGATCACTGAAATATTTTGTGGACAATAAAAGGGAGCGAAAATGATGGGGATCAGGCAGGACAGTGATATTGAAAGGCTCATCCTGTGCCTCAAGGGACTGTATGCCTTCCCTGCTTCTAATTCCGAAGTGTAACCATCCTGAGTGTCCTCTCCTCTGCTGAAGCTATTTGTACCGAATATTGTTTTTATTAGACAGTGATTTTGTAGTAAAGTGGTTTGATTTGAACTGAATGCCCAATCATGTGCTTATACTTTGTATCGTAAAAGCATCTATTCTTATAGATTGAGAAAAAGTAACATTCATATTTCTCAAGTGCCAGGCAATTACCAGCTCCAACAAATCCAACCAGCTTCCTTTCTATGGCATAGCCATCAGTAAGAGTCCCATCCTAAACATCCTGGAGGTCACCATTAGCCAGAAACTTGACTGAACCAGCCACATAAATACAAAGGAGTGTGATAGAGTACTCTTCAACGGCATGGGAGAAACTGCAACAGCATTCATAAAGCTAGACAACTTGACTAGAGTCTTATCCACCATCGTGAACTGTCATTCCCTCCAGCACTCAGGCAGAACGGCTGCAGTGTACACTAAGTTTCCTTAAGACCAAATGACATAGGAGCCCAATTAAGCCATTTGGCCCAGAGACTGCTCTGCCATTTGATCAAAACTGACTTATTTTCCCTCAAACCCATTCGCTTGCTCATAACCTTTAATGCTGTTACTAATCAAGAATCTCCGCTTTAAATATACCCAGCATCTTGGCTTCCACAGCCATCTGTAGCAATGACCTCCACAGATTCATCATGCTCTGGCTAAAGAGATTCCTCCTTACCTCTCTTCTAAAGGGATGTCCATGTATCCTGAGGTTGTACCCTCTAGTCCTAGACTCCCCCACTATCAGCATCCTGGGTGTGCGGGGGGGGGGGGGGGGAAGAAATGGTGGCTATTGTGGCTGGAGGTAGTACCATGTAAAAAAAAACACCAAGGTTACTCTGTCAACAGCTGCCAGCCTGTGACCTGTACCAACTAGAAGGGCAGGAGCAGTAAAACCCTGGCCTGGAAATGTGTTGTTACTTTTTGATCATCTTAAGGTCTAAATTCTGGAACTCTCTACCTAATGGCACTGCCAGTTATTCCTTAAAATAAATTCAGTACTTCAAGGAAGCAACTCAGCACCACCCCAAGGATGAACAGGAATGGACAATAAATTCCAGATTCCCCAGATATATGGGCATCCTATTAACAGTTAAAGCAGCTGCAGGATTTCAAAGGTGCCATTATAGGAGGTGGCAAAATGTTTGTTATGTGAGACTGGAGCTTAACAGGTGATACGCTGTCAGCAAATTCCTTAGTGGTTACCAATATGACAAGAAGTGGTCAGCACAGTGAAAGCATCACAACTTATGATTCGCACGAGTACTTTTTATACAAAAATGTGATGATCGAGTTGTTCTTCCAGTTAGAATTAGCAAGTTGCAACTAATAGAACCCAGCTCACAGGTTCCAGCCACCTCACGGATGTCAGAGAACAACACAAGCCCGAAGAGATCAGCTCCCTGCGTGGCTCCAATGTTGGTGATTCCCATCACTTGAGTCCTTATTCTATTCTTAGACAATCATAAGAAGTTGGGCTGTGCTTATATATTGGTAGTTTACACACCCAGCATATCCCTGGGCTCCACAGAAACAGTTCAGGTGCCCCCAGAGCAAATGTTCAGTCACAAGATTAAATCCCCTTCCTTGTGACCAAAGATAAATTCCCTTCCTTGTGACCAAGATAAAAACCAGGAATAACTCATGACAAATTCTCACCCCACCAAATTCTCGATACCCCATTAATAGGAACTTTTGCACCCATGATATTTCCAAGCAGAAGGCATGACATTTTAAGGTAGTAATGAGTAATGCCTCAAATTTCTCAGCTCGGCTGTAGTACCTCAGCCAGTCAAGTCTATTGTCATTTAACTATATACATGTATACAGTGAAACGAGACAATGTTTCTCCGAACCAGGGTGTAAAGCACAAGTTATTGTGTATGTAAGGATGAAATGTACAGATAAATTACACATAAATGTGCATGACTTAAATACTATAAGGTACAGAACAGATTAACTGGTGACACTTTGAATGGGATGTGTCAGGGAGTTCAGAAGCCTAATGGCCTGAGGGAAGAAGCTGTTTCCCATCCTGACTGTTCCTGTTTTTAAATGCATCGGAGTCTCCTGCCTGATGGTAGAAAATCAAAGATGCTTGATGGATGGGTGGGATCCTTGATAATACGCAGCGCTCCTGATAGATGGATAGTAGGGAGAGCCCTATGATCCTCTCAACCATTCTCACAGTCCTCTGTAGGGACTTCGGGTCGAATGCTGCTATTGAAACTGACCATACATCCAGGTAGTCACAAAAATAAAGATGATTAGCTATCGGCATAACAAATTCTCAGAGGAGCAAAGCAAATAGAGAGATCATTGTAACAGTTAAAAGTTAAAGAATGGGGACTAATGGCGTGCAAACAAAAAATTTCCATAGCATCATTCATGTCCTTTTCAGAATATCCCAAAATAATTTTCAAGTTTATTCACCGTTAATTAGGAAATATGGTCCGTTTGCACAGGGCAAGCTCTCACAACTGCAAGGTAATAACAACTACAATATTGGTTGCGAGCAAGTCATTACCAGAGATACAGGGAAACTCCCCTGCTTGCGTTCAAAAATTAAACCATGGGATCTTTTACCATTAACTCTGAAGAGTTTGTAGTTTGCCTGGTCTGAAAAGGCAGCCACAGCCCCTCAGCACTGCACTAGAGAATCAACCTGGACTATGAGCTCAAATCTTCAAAGTATTGATCTCATGACCTTTTCACTCAGAACAAGCTACTGACTAAAAGGAATATGTTTGCACATCTATTGCTTCCCATACCATCAGATCAGTCACCTAGGATAAGTCACAAATAAGCAGAAGTTCAAATGAGCAGTAGTCATCTGGCCCTGGTGATCAGCTGAGCTAAAGAAATTGAAAGAGTTTAATTGGGACAAAGCAGGCAGGCACTCTAGAGGGACCCAATGATCAAAAGCTCTGCCTCACATAATCAATGCTGACACTCCAGTGCCACGCTGCTGGAGATGACATTTATACTGGAGCTCTTAACCCAAGGCTCCCTCGGCTCTCTCAAGTCATATAACATGGCACTATTTGAAAGAACTTTAAAAGATGCAGATGCTGGAAATCTGAAACAAAAATAGCATATGCTAGAAGCCCTCAGCAGGTTAGGCAGCATCTATGAAAAAAAGGAACAGTCAACATTTCAAGTCTGTGAGCCGTTCGCTCTCCCAGTTCTGACGAAGGCTCACAGACCAGAAATATTAACCGTTTCTCTCTCCACCAGACCCACTGAATATTTCTGGTATTTGCTGTTTTCAAGTGTTAGAGGTGTCCCTAAACTGCCCTCAGGCCAATTATTTTCCACACGCAGTCAAAATATTAAAACAGGCCACTTTAGAGCAGGGGTTCCCAACCTGGGGTCCATGGATCCCGCCCTTAATGGTATCAGTCCTGGCATAAGAAAGGTTGGGACCCTCTGCTTCAGAGCCATAACACAATACAGCACAGAAACAGGTCCTTCAGCCCAACTCGTCCATGTGCACCAAGATGCTTGTCTAGTCCTGTTTGTCTGTGTTTGGCCCATATGCAACTAAGCTTTTCCTATCTACGTATCTATCCAAGTGTTTTTTAAATGTTATTGTACTTGACTCAAATACTCTCACTATTGCAATGTGGGATCTTGCAGTTCACAAATCAGCTGTTGTGGGGATCAGAGGAAAACCTAGTTATTAAGAACCCACTGAGCTGTAGTACAGGGGCACCTGCCATCCACCTGACTCAAAACTTGTTTTTGAAAATAAGTTGAAATTACATCCCAATAGAAGGGAATCTCAGTTTGTCAAATTAGAGGGGGGAATGGGAGGTAATAAATTTAAGAGGGTCACTATTTCTTTTTTAAAGTTCATTATATAAATGAAGTGGGGAAGGGTAAAAACCCGTCACATTTCACAACAAAAATTTATCATGTCTCCGTTGACTCTCACCAATTTTTACAGATGCATCATAGAAAGCATTCTATCCAGATACATCACAACTTGGTAGGGCAATTGCTTCGCCCAAGACCACAAGAGATTGCAGAGAGTTGTGAACACAGTCGAATCCATCGCTCACAACAAAAATTTATCATGTCTCCGTTGACTCTCACCAATTTTTACAGATGCATCATAGAAAGCATTCTATCCAGATACATCACAACTTGGTAGGGCAATTGCTTCGCCCAAGACCACAAGAGATTGCAGAGAGTTGTGAACACAGTCGAATCCATCGCACAAGCCAACCACCCTTCCACTGCTATCTACACTTCCAGCTGCCTTGGGAAAGCGACCATTGTAATCAAAGACCATTCACGCCTACTCTTTATCTCCACCTCCCCAGGCAGAAGATACAAAAGCTTGAAAACATGCATCACCAGGCTAAAAGACAACGACCCACTGAACAATGGATAATTCTTCTCATACAATGAATTTTTGATCTGCCCATCTACTGCATTGTTGCCCTTGCACTTTATTTGTCTACCTGCAGCACACTCTGTGACTGGAACACTATATTCTGCATTTTGTTTTCGCTTTTACCATCTCGACGTACTTGCGTATGGTGTGATCTGTCTGGATGGTACATAAACAAAAGCTTCACACTATATGTACAGGTGGCAACAATAAACTAATTACCAAAAGTTTGGGAGGCTCTGTAAGTTATGCTCACGCCTCAAGAAGAGGCGACAAGTCAGACAGGAGTGCAAGAGGCTGCAGAGTGCAGTGGAATCAGACAAGTCCATCTCTTCCCACCATTGACAATATTTACAGCAGGCACTGCATTGATCAAGAATCCCCACCATCCAGGCCATGGCATCCTCTCACAGCTGCCATCAGGCAAGAGGTTCAGGAACCTGAAGTCCCACACCAACAGGTTTGGGAACAGCTACTTTCCCACAACCATCAGGTTCTTGAACTGACCTGCACCACCCTAGCCATACCTCAGCAATGGAACACTCCGGGCAACCACTTGTACTTCCACAGACTTGTCTCAGACCATGTTGGTTTTTGCACTAACGTCAAGTTTATTGTCATGTGCACAAGTACGGTGAGGTAGAGGTAAAATGGACAAGTTTGCTTGTAGCAGCATCACACTCACAAAAGTACAGACAACACAGAGGGCAGAAGTACCATACAGTGAACAAGTTTATGGCACAAAAGCAAAGACAACTGAAATTCATGGTGGTGCAAGAGGTGATTGCCTAATGTGTTGTTTGTGCAGCATCCCCCCTCCACCAACTTGTTTAATTTATGCACAAAATATGTATGTTCTGTGTGTTGTCTATGTAGCAGGGATGCTGTTGAAAATAGCAGGCTGGTTGCATCTTGGTCTGATACGGCAATTCAAATGTGTGCAAGAAGCTGCTGTGTAGTAGACTGAGCCCAATACATCACTGGCACATCCCTCCCCACCATCTTCATGAGGTGTTGCTTCAAGAAAGCAATATCTATCATAAAGCACACCCAACAGCTATGCCATTTTCTCAGCGCTACCATCAGGCAGGAACTACATAAGCCTGAAGTCCCACACCACCAGGTTCAAGAACAGCTACTTTCCTACGAACATTTGTTTCTTGAATAGACCCACACAACTTTAATCACTATCTTAGTATGCAACACAATAATACTTCGAATACTTTGTACTGAAAGAACCTTGCCTTTCTTTTAATTGTGTTTTCTTCTATAATTCATGTTTTCATGTGAATGTTGTGTTGATGCTATGTGCCTATAATGATGCTGCAAGATTTTTATTGTACATATGCATATATATATATATACTTGTGCACATAACAATAAACTGAACTTTCATTGCACCTGTATCTCACTGGACATGTGCACATGACAACAGACTAAAAGTGACAGCTCTAGAAGTCCCGGCCACGTCGGGAAATATCTCCCTCAGGTAAAACTCGACCTTACCACAGTAAAGTTTTCCGGGCCGCATGCTTGCGCGCGGTATTTGCATTCTTTTAGCATATCCTCCAGCCGATGGCTGGTCCTGTTGAACAGTTCGTACATGCTGAGCAGAGAGTTGTCGTTGTCGCCGGACTGGGCGAGTTGGAAGCCGACATCCATGTCTTTAGTGTAGCCTATGAGCGGGCCGATGCGCTCGAGGTCGGCATAAGTGATCTTGGAGCGCCTGAATCGGTTAAAGTTGCATAGGGTCACGGCCGGGAAGTACATGAAGTGACTGTCGATCTCGTCGAGAACCGTGATGTGATGGTACTCCAGGTAATACATGACTCGGTCCATCACTTGGTAGAGGAAAATAGCCAGGGAGGAGAGGAAGGCGCAGCCCCAGAGCACCTGGCGCACCCCGCAGCCTCCCTCCACGAAGATGTGGTTCATCCCGTGCAGGGTGGTGCTGCCCGCGAAGCTGACGGCGCTCGGTGGCTGCTCCCCCTCCTCCTCATCATCTTCCTCTTCTTCCTCGGAAAACTGCTCGAAACTCTGCTCTCTTTTCTTCTCCTCGTCCTCATCGGCCGCAAAGGAAATAGTACAAAATATCTGGACCGGCATTCTGAATGAAGCCACAGTTAAGGAGCTGTCGATTTTTTTTTTGTTTCAAACTAACAAAATCACAAAAAAAAATGTTTTATTTTCCCCCTGCGGCTTTGACGCGTGAAAATTCTGTAAGATTAACAAGAATGTATCGCAATGAGTTAAATGCAAAAATCATTTCATACTGGAAGAACTTAAAGACATTTGGATATTATTTCAAAGCCGCTCTTGTTGCACAATAGGTCCCAGTCAGCTCCACTGAAGAAGTACTGTGCTGTCTGTTGACGCTGCCTCAGAGAGTACTGGAGTCAAGATGATGAGCTGCCCAATCTACTTAATAATTCATAAGGAGCCCGTCCCAACCGACTGTGGGGAGGAGTTTTGTCAGTGGACTTGGCTCTGCTGCCTTCATCCAGCATTCAATTTGCAGCCCGAACTGAATGCCTGACGTACTCTCTTCCTAAACAGAGCTCTTTTACCTTCCTTCTATTGCAAGAGCAAATCAAATAAGCCCAGAAGTATTGGGGCGGGATGTGATGCTGGTAGTGGTGTAAAATGCACGAGTCTCTTGATCCCTTTTCCTTTCTTCCGAAAATAGCCTCGACCAAGAGTTCAATCTTCTTAATGAGTTAACATTTGAAAGGTGATGCATCAACCTCTCACAGCAATTGAGATTTATGACCAGTAATTGCTATCTGTTGACCAATTTGATGGACTCACGAGGGAGGGAGGGAATTGAGAGGGGAGAGGGAGCGGCGGTGAGCTGAGTAATGAGCACCCAAGTGCCAAGATTTAGGATACGAAGGAAACTTTATTGAAAGCAGCATTTGCAGAGATCGCTGGCAACAATTGAAGCCTACGTTTGATTTATATCCTGCTGTCAGCATCGATTACAAACTAGCATTCGCCAGGGGAGCCCGGTTTGCACAGGATTACAATCCAAAATCTGCTCGCAAACATGAGCACAGACTTGGTTTGAGAGTTAAACAGTAAAGTTCGAGTCGTGTTTTTAAGTGCACAAGAAATCTCATTAAATCCACTGGTAGCTAATAGGGGAGCGTTTATTCTTCCTATTCATCACACACCATCACCATTTCCAAACCTTTAAATGCACAACTCTCCAGGTGTCCTGTTTCCAATCAAAAATGAGAGGGCAATAAAACAGATACATCTGCATAGCATTCCCTGTAGAATGGAGATGCTATGTTCATTTGTCTTCAATGATGTACAGGTAACTCCTTGGGTATTGAACTTTCCTGTGGGAATAAACTACTCTCCATATAAATTCAGGGGCCACATTATTAGGAACCTCCTGCACCTAATAAAGTGCCCACTGGGTGTATGTTTGTGGTCTTCTGCTACCAGCTTGAACCAGTCTGGCCATTTTCCTCTGACCTCTCTCATTAACAAGATCATTAACAGAATTGCCACTCACTGGATGTTTTTTGTTTTTCACACCACTCTGTAAACTCTTAGAGACAGTTGTGTGCAAAAATCCTAGGAGATCAGCAGTTTCCAAGATATTCAAACCACCCCACCTAGCACTAACAATCATTCTACAGTCAAAGCCACTTAGGTCACATTTCATCCCCATTCTGCTGTTCAGTCTGAGCAACAGCTGAACCTCTTGACCATGGCTGTATGCTTTTAAGCACTGACTTGCTGCCCATGATTGGCTGATCATATATTTGCATTAACGAGCAACTGTACAGTGTACCTAATAAAGTGGCCACTGAGTGTGGAGGATAAAAACTGGCCTTCTGGCTAACCAGGGTACCTACCTGCACCTGTCTCACTTTCCTGTGTTTGATCTGTATCCCTGGAAACCCTTACCTAATAAAGTGGCCACTGAATGTATCTGTAATTCTAAGGGAATTCAGCTGTCCAAACCATTCCTTATCCCTCTGTATTTCCCAGCTCTAATCAGTGTGTGATCACTTATGTCCAACACTGTCACTAGTCTCCAACCCCCATCTCCAATATTTTCCCAACAAATTGAAATAATTTATTGTTAAATGCCCCAAAAATGTTCTTCTCGGATTGCTGCAGGATATTTTTGTTTAATTCTCTGAGCCTTCAGGTCAAACCTTAAGAGGAAATGGCAACCTCAATTTTTGCTCTTTGCATTGATCAACTTCATTCTCTGTGGTATATTCTATAACAGGCAGACCCTGCCACATTCATGCCATTGGAGAAATTGCACTGACAACATGACTGCCTCCCCCCTTTTTCCAGATGATAACATCCTTGACCCTGTCAAATTCAACCACGTGTTGATGGCCCCTTGAGATTTCTTTTTTATTGTCAAGAGTCAGAATGAATGTGATTTCATGCAGTTAATGCAAATAGTATTGATGTTTCTACTGTTGTAGTGGGCTGCAGGAAGAGGAACTGGATGAGCAATGCATAGCCACCATTTGCTGGAATCTGTAACTGCTCAGTAGAGGAATGGAGCTCGCAGTGATGCTGTAAGCAAATAGCCTGAAGCAGCACGGGGCTACAGGTGATGATGATCCACTTGCCTGCTTGTCTCTTTGGGATCAAACCAGAGCTATGCGGGAAAGGAAACGCAAATACAAATATCTGATCTTAATGGAATGGAAACATTTTCCTCAACTCTAACGACAATTAGAAAAATAAGGAAAATAAGGGTTATAGTTGGGTTCAATAATGCACTACAGTGTCCTAATGTCTTTGGGTAACAAGGAATCAGTTTCTGACTGATACATTAAATTAATACCAGCTAATAGCCTGTCTATG
The DNA here is from genome assembly GCF_048418815.1 of Hemitrygon akajei. Taxonomy (NCBI): domain Eukaryota; kingdom Metazoa; phylum Chordata; class Chondrichthyes; order Myliobatiformes; family Dasyatidae; genus Hemitrygon; species Hemitrygon akajei. The sequence continues at coordinate 19,754,847 of NC_133141.1, read as the reverse complement.
TAAAGTTCCACACAACTCTGTTGCCACCCAATCAATATCTCCTATTCCCCATTTCCCCTTGTGTTTATCCAGCTTTCCCTTAAATGGTGTCAGTGTTATTCACCATGTGGGAGAAAATTCCACTTTCTCAACATTTTTTAATTTGTTCATTCTCAGAATGTGGACATTACTGACAGCACCAACATTTATTGTCCATCAATAATTGTTCCCAAATTGAGATGGAAGTTAACAGTTAACCACATTGGTGGTCTGGAATAGATTATAGTCCACACCAGCTAAGGAAAACAGAATTCCTTCTCCAGTTCTCTCCAGGATTGCCTGTATTTTTGGCTATGTTATAATTAATGACCCCAAGCTGTGGTCTCCCTCACAACTGGAAATATCTTTGATGTGTCTACTCTACAGAACTGCTTCACAATCTCAAAGATCTTTTAGTCTCCTTTCAACCTTATCTTCTCCAGGGAAAAGAGCTCCAGCCTGTTTAGTCTTTCCTGACAATGTTAACCTCTCAGTGCTGGTGTCAGTTGAGCAAATGTATTGTGCATCATTTCAACAGCCGTTTTTGACTGTTTGTTTCTAATGCATGCATCTCCAATCCCATTTTCCCTCTGTCCCAATACAGTAAAGTATTTGCTCAGCTGTTATTGAAGCGTGAACTCGATAGCAAGAATAAATAAGATCACAAGTCCAGATAGAGAAGAGCGAAATGGGGTTCAACAATATTTGGTCATCCATCCACTACCCAATTTGACTGAATAATTCACAGTTTGACCAGAAGAATATAGGAAAAAGAAAGGAGAACTCATTCATTCAAGCCCTCATGTCTGCTCTTTACTAAGTGTCGATTCTTGTTCCCACCTGATTCCCATATTTTTTGTTTTCCAATGTGCCCAAGAATCTATTGATCACTGACTCAATAACAGGGCATCCATTGCACTCTGGAGTATATAATTCTGAAGATTAATAAGAGTTAACAAATCAATAAATAAATTTCTAAATCAGCTTAGTCCTAAATAGTCAATCTTTTATCTTGAGCTATTACCCTCTAGCTCTAGATTCGCCAATCATGGAGTACAGCTGCTCTTTATCCATCCAGTCAAGTTCTTGTAGAATGTTAACAATCTGAACAAGAATACTTCTTCTTAATCCATTGGGTTATGGTGGTTAAGTTACTGCACAAACATCTAGAGCAGAGTTTCCCAACCTGGGATCCATAGACCCCTCGCTTAATGGCATTGGTCCATGGCATAAAAAAGATTGGGAATCCCTGATCTAGAGTCCTGGACCATTGTTCCAGAGATGTGATGGAGAATTTAAACAAAAATAATTAAATAAATTTGGAATCATTTAAAAAAAACTTAATCTCAATAATGGGGTAAGCAAAAAGAAACATACTGGACTGTTATAAAACTCATCTGTTTAATTAATTTCCTTCAAAAAAAACACCTGTCCTCTATCTGATCTGGGCCATAAGTGATTCCTGAAATTCCAATGTGGTTGATTCATAACTGCATCTATACTTCAGGGGTATTTGGGGATGGGCAATGCCGTTGACGACCACATTCCATGAATGAAGTGTCACTAGCTAGATTTGGGTGCAGATACTTATGCTGGATCAACAGTCAAACAGCTCAGTCTCACTCAATGTTCAGGCACATGGATGTATCTGTCACTGGGTGGATATTGGAGAAATGAGCAGTAGAGTATCCACACAAAATGCTGGAGGAACTCAGCAGGTTAGGCACCATCTATAGAGAGGAATAAACAGTCGACGTTTCATGCTAAGACCCTTCATCCAACCCAAAACATCGATTCTTTATTCCTCTCCAAAGATGCTGCCTAATCTGCAGCATCTCTTGTGATTATAATACTGAATCCAGCGAGGGCAGAAAATACATAAAATTCTTATTGGACTGGACAGGGTAAATGTAGAATGATTTTTTGTGGAATCAAGTCCTGATGTAGGGTTTTGACCCAGAAAGTCAGCAATTTATTTCCTCCCAGAGATGCTGCTCAATCTACTGAGTTCCTCCATCAGATTATTTATTGCATGAAATGACAATTCCCCAGGCTGGTGTCTAGAACCAGGGATCCCCCTCTCTAAATAAGCCACTGGCCATTCAGGACAGAAATGAGAAGAAACTTTTTCAAGTTCAAGAGCCACGAGGTAATGCTGCAGCTTTATAAAACCCTGATTAGACCACACTTGGAGTATTGTGTTCAGTTCCGATCACCTCATTATAGGAAGGATGTGAAAGTTTTAGAGAGGGTGCAGAAGAGATTTACCAGAATACTGCCTGGATTAGAGAACATGTCTTATGAGGATAAGTTGAGCAAGCTAGGGCTTTTCTCTCTGGAGTGAAGGAAGATGACTTGATAGAGGTGTACAAGATGTGAAGAGGCATAGATTGAGTGGATACCCAGAGACTTTTTCCCAGGGCAGAAATGACTAATACAAGGACGTAGAACTTTAAGGTGATTGATGGAAAGTATAGGGGGTTGTCAGAGATAAGCTTTTTATTCAGAGAGTAGTGACTGCATGGAATACCCTGGCAGGGATAGAAATGTGGATAACAGAGAAACTGCGGGTCATATAGGAGGAAAAGTTTAGATTGATCTTAGAGTACGTTATTAGATCATCACAGCATTGTTGATCAAAGGGCCTGCACTGTGCTGTAATGTTCTTTTTTCTACATTCTTCACCATGGGAAATTTTATGGTGACTCAATCAGTGAGTATAGTCAAGACAGAAACCGAGAATCTTTTAAATATTAAAGGAGTCAACGAACATGGAGTCAGTGCAGGAAAGAAGTGTTGAGGGAAAGGATTGAACAGGCTCTTCATTAATAGTGGAGTGGATGTGTACAGCTGAATGGCCTACTCCAAATTCTATTTCATTTGTCCTTAAGAGCCTAGACCATCAGAACAGGGAGGATGTTGAAAAGAAGAGGACAAGAAAAAGGAAAATAGAAGTGGGAGTTTCCCAGTAGAATAGAAATGTGGTGAATAATGGTCCAAGAAAAGTGGAAGTGGTCTGCAAATAATCCAAGTGATATATTGCAAGCAGCTCTCATCTTCCTTATTAATCTGGAGATTGCTGTACTTTAGTTAACTCAAAGTTCAAAGTAAATTTATTATCAAATACGTATATGTCACTATATACAACCCTGAGATTAATTTTCTTCTGGGCATACTCAATAAATCCATAGTAGAATAATAACCAAAATAGAATCAATGAAAGATCGCACTAACTTGAGCATTCAACCTGTGTGCAAAAGACAGCAAACTGTGAAAATACAAAAGAAAAAAGGAAAAAAAATAATAATAAATAAGCAATAAATATCGAGCACATGAGATGAAGAATCCTTCAAAGTGAGTCCATAGGTTGTGGGAACATTTCAACAATGAAGTGAAGTTGAGTGAAGTTATCCCTTTCATTCAAGAGTCTGATGATTGAGGGGTAATAACTTTTCCTGAACCTGGTGTTGTAAGTTCTGAGGTAGCTTCTTCCTGATGGCAGCAGCGAGAAGAGAGCATGTACTGGGTGGTGGGGATCCCTGATGATTGATGCTGCTTTCCTGCGACAACATTTCCTGTAGATGTGCTCAATGGTGATGAGGGCTTTACCCATGATGAACTGGACCATACCCACTAATTTTTGTTGGATTTTTCATTCAAGGGCATTAGTGTTTCCATACCAGGCTGTTATACAGCCAGTCAATATACTCTCCACTACACATCTATAGAAATTTATCAAAGTCTTAGATGTCATGTCGAATCTACGTAAACTCCTAAGGAAGTAGAGGCACCGCTGCCATGCTTTCTTCATAATTGCACTTATGTGCTGGGTCTAGAACAGGTCCTCCAAAATAATAACACAGAGAAACTTAAAGTTGCTAACTCCCTCCACCTCTGATTCTCCAAAGAAGACTGGCTCATGGACCCCTGGTTTCCTTCTCCTGAAGTCAATAATCAGCTCCTTGGTCTTGCTGACATTGAGTAAGAGGTTGTTGTTATAGCATCACTCAATCTTCCTCCTTTCTGCTGATTCATCACCACCTTTGATTTGGCCTGTGACAGTGGTGTCTGCAAACTTGAGTATGCATTGGATCTGTGCTTAGCCACAGTCATAAGTGTAAAGTGAGTAGAGCAGGGGGCTAAGCACACAGTCTTGTGGTGCACCTGTGCAGGTGGAGATCGTGGAGGAGATGTTGACAACCCAAACTGAATGGGGTCTGCAAGTGAGGAAATTGAGGACCATTGCACAACGAGGTATTGAGACCAAGGTCTTGGAGTTTACTGATTAGTTTTGAGGGGACGATCATATTGAATGCTGAGCTGTAGTTGATAAAGAACATCCTGATGTATACATCTTTGCTGCATACAGATGTTCCAGGGTTGACTGAAGAGCCAATGATATGATATAATAGAAGCCTTCTTTGGTACCTCAGTCTGCCAAAGAAAGAAGTTAAAGATTTCAGTGAACTCTCCAACCAGTTGATCAGCACAGGTCGTTAGTACTTACCCAGGTACCCTGACTGAGCTGGATGCTTTTCGAGGGTTCAGCCTCGTGAAGGCTGTTCACACATTGGCCTCAGAGACTGAAATTGTAGGATCATTGGGGGCTGTGGGAGTTCATGATATTTCTTCCATGTTTTTACATCAAAGTGAGCATAGAAGGCATTTAACTCATCTGGAAGCGAAGCCCTGTTGTCGCCTTTGTCACTCGATTTCACTTTGTAAGAGGTATTAGTATTCAAACCCTGCCACAACTGTCGAGCATCCTTCATTAATTCAAGTTTAGCCCAGAATTGACACATCACCCGTGAGATGGCTTTCCGGAGATTGTACCTGGACCTCTAGTAACTTTCTTAGTCACTAGACTCCAACAAGGTAAATGATCCAGATGGAATTATGCTGTAGACTGACTTTACTCTGTGACATTTTATGTACAAGGTACATTGTGAGGGCCAGTAGAGAAAAGGCACTTCATGAGTGGAATATTGGGTGACAGGTGAAGAAGGTAGATTATCACCTCTGCCCAGGGCAAAACCCTTCTACGACAAGAATATCCCTGACTCTTGCAGATTTACAGGACAAATATCTTTGGATCTGGAGCCTTGGCAGGATATTAAGGTATCTGGTTTCTCATTCAATCGGATGTTTTAGAGTAACTGGAGACGGTCCTTGTCAACAGACAATAAGATGAATATTAAAAATCAAAAAAAAGGACAGTAGAATCCAAGCTGCATAAAGAATCTTAGCAGAACACTTGCAATGGTGCACCAACTTGTCACAATGCATGGAAATCTTTCACAACTTTGCTCTCTGCATGTGAGGCTGGTGCAAGTTGATGCAGTTTTATATTGGGGAATCCTGTGTGGGCATGTACCATGTTGAGAACTAACTAACCCAAATTTAACTAATTCCTTTCTACTTCTGTATTGATCAATAATATTTGATGAAATACTATATATTTTCTTGGTGTCAATTCCCATAGTTTGCCTGCTTGCACAATGAGTGGACAACATAAGCTAACCTGACACAAGAAAATCTGCAGATGATGGAAATCCAATGCAAAACACACAAAATGCTGGAGGAACTCAACAGGTCAGGCAGCATCTATGGAAATGAATAAACAGTCAATGTTTCAGGCCGAGACCCTTCTTCAGGACTGGGAAAAAAAGATGAGAAGTCAGAGCAAGAAGGTGGAGGGAGGGGAGGAAGAAGCACAAGGTGGCAGGTGATAGGTGAAACCAGGAGAGGGGCAGCAGTTGAAATAAAGAGCTGAGAAGTTGATAGATAGGTGAAAGAGATAAAGGGCTGGAGAAGGAGGAATCTGATAGGAGAGGGTAGAAGACATGGAAGAAAGGAAAGGGGGAAGAGCACCAGAGTTAACCTGACTTGCCTCTCTGGAGTGTAAGCAATGTTCCTCAACCAGGACTCACAGGGTGGCCAAGGATAAGGAAGAAACTGCCTGAGAAGAGCTTGATGAAGGAGCCATTAGGTTTCTGTATCGGTTGCTTTTGTCGAGAAGAACCTTACAAGAACCACAGACACAAGGAAGGCAGAGCCAATTAACTATAATTGACACTCTGCCTACAAAGAGATTGCCTTAGGTATTGTTAACATAATTGGGACACCTAATTAAGTTGATGACTGATATGAGGTGTTAAGCAGACCTAAAACATAAGTGGGGGAGGGAGAGGTTCCAAGAGAAAAAAATCTATTAAGCATTAAGGAGTTAAGTATCAGGTTAACAATCTGACCAACTTGAGGAGACAGGAGTCAACTACAAGCTGCAGTGACTAGACTGTCCACACCACAAACCATCCTGTCTGATCTGATTTGTTCTATGTCATGTGTCCATTCTGATTAATTGTTATATTGTGATTGCTACCTCTGAGTAAAATGATTGCTATTCGTCAACTGCTTGGATGGCAACATGGCTGATTTATCATCCTCCCAATTTTTCAGTCATTAAAGTAAATAAAACTTAAGTATAGAAGGTTCATATTGGGGAACAGTACTGCACCCTCTTGCCTCCTCTGTTACCTCGTCTACAGCAGGCTTGGAGAGCAGTAGTATTAGCAAGAAGGGAGAGGGCCTTGTTGTGTTCTCCTCTCTTTCCAATCTGATCAAAGTAAATTTATCATCAGAGTATGGACTGTATACGTTACCATAAGCTACCTAGAGATTCATCTTCTTGCAAGCATCTACAGAAAAATAAGGAAATGCAAGGAAGTTAGAAAAGCTATACATAAAGACTGACAAGTAACTAATGTGCAAAAGTAGTTCAAAGTTCAAGTTCAAAGTAAATTTATTATCAAAGTATGTATGTGTCACCATATACACCTTGAGATTCATTTTCTTGTGAGCACATACAGCAAATCAAAGGAACATAATAGAATAAGTGAAAGACCACACCCAACAGGACTGACAAACAAACAATGCACAAAGGACAATAAAATGTGCAAATACAAAAGAAACAAAAAAAACAAACAAACACGCAAGCAAGTAAGCAATAAATATCGAGAACATGAGATGAAGAGTTCTTGAAAGTGAGTCCATGGGTTGTGGGTACGTTCAGTGATGGGTGAGTGAACTTAAGTGAAATTATCCCCTCTGGTTCAAGACCCCGATTGTTGAGGGGTAATAACTGTTCCTGAACCTAGTGCTGTAGGTCCTGAGGCTCCTATACCTTCTTTCTGATGGAGGTAGCGAGAAGGGAGCAGGGCATGGGTGGTGCAGGTCCTTGATGATAGATGCTGCTTTCCTGCGACAGCACTCCCTGTAGATGTGCTTAATGGTGGGGAGGGCTTTACCCATGATGGAGTGGGTTGTATCCACTATTTTTGTAGGATTTTCCATTCAAGGATATTGGTGTATCCATACCAGGCTGTGATGCAACCAGTCAATATACTTTCCACCACGTATCTATAAAAGTTTGTCTAAATTTTAGATGTCATGCTGAATCTTCGCAAACTTCTAAGGAAGCAAAGATGCTTCCTAAGACTGTACTTCCTAAGAAGGTTGGTGTCATTCAATGTCTGTAGTGAGATGCTGAAGATGTTCTATAGGTCAGTTGTGGAGAGCGCCCTCTTCTTTGTGGTGGCGTGTTGGGGAGGAAGCATTAAGAAGAGGGACGCCTCACGTCTTAATAAGCTGGTAAGGAAGGCAGGCTCTGTCGTGGGCAAAGTACTGGAGAGTTTAACATCGGTAGCTGAGCGAAGGGCGCTGAGTAGGCTACGGTCAATTATGGATAACTCTGAACATCCTCTACATAGCACCATCCAGAGACAGAGAAGCAGTTTCAGCGACAGGTTACTATCGATGCAATGCTCCTCAGACAGGATGAAGAGGTCAATACTCCCCAATGCCATTAGGCTTTACAATTCTACCGCCAGGACTTAAGAACTTTTTAAAAAGCTATTATTAATGCTTTTTGAGATAGTGATTTAGATGCATATCATATTTTTTACTGAGTTAAGTATTGTATGTAATTAGTTTTGCTACAACAAGTGTATGGGACATTGGAAAAAAAGTTGAATTTCCCCATGGGGATGAATAAAGTATCTATCTATCTATCTATCTATGCTGCCATACTTTTTTCATAATTGCACTTACATGCTGGGCCTAAGACATGTCCTCCGAAATGAGAACACCGAAGAATTTAAAGTTGCTGACCCTCTCCACTGATCCCCTGATGAGGACTGGCTCATGGACCTCTGGTTTCCTCCTCCTGAAGTCAATAATCAGCTCCATGGTCTTGCCGACATTGAGTAAGAAGTTGTTGTTCTGACACCACACAACCAGATTTTCAATCTCCCTCTTATATACTGATTTGTCACCACCTCTGATTTGACAGTGTTGTCATCAGCAAACTTAAAAGGCATTGGAGCTATGCTTAGCCACACAGTCATAGGTGTAAAGCCAGTATAGCAGGGGGCTAATCACACAGTCTTGTGGTGCACCTGTGCTGATGGAGATTGTGGAGGAGATGTTGTTGCCAATCCAAAAAGACTGGGGTCTGCAAGCAATAAAATCCAGGATCCCATTGTACAAGGACGTATCGACACCTAGATCTTGGAGCTTATTGATTAATTTGAGGGTATGATAGTATTGAATGCTGAGCTGTAGTTGATAAAGAGGATCCTGATGTATGCATCTTTGCTTTCCAGATGTTCCAGAGTTGAGTGAAGAACCAATGAAATTGCATCTGCTGTGGACCTGTTGTGCCGGTAGGCAAATTGGAGCGGACCCAAGTTGCTTCTCCAGCAGGAGTTGATATGTTTCATCACCATCCTCTCAAAGCACTTCATCACAGTTGATGCAAATGCTATTGGACAATAGTCATTGAGGCAGGTTAGCATGTTCTTCTTAGGCACTGGTATAGCTGAAACCTGCTTGAAGTAGGTGGGTACCTCAGACTGCCGAAGTGAGAGGTTCTTTGGTACTTCGTCAAGTACCCCATTTGGGTCAGATGCTTACTGTGGAGTCACCCTCCTGAAGAATGTTCTCACGTTGGCCTCTGAGGTTGAAATTACCGGGTCATCAGGAGCTGTGGGAGTTCATGAAGGTTTCTCCATGTTTTGATGGTCATAGTGAGCACAGAGGGCATTAAGTTCCTCTGGAAGCAAAGCCCTGTTGTCACCCTCAGTATGTCACTTGGGTTTTACTTTGTAAGAGTTAATAGCATTGAAGCCCTTCCACAGCTGTCAAGCATCCTACAGTGATATAAGTTTGGTCCGGAATTGCCACTTTGCATGTGAGATAACCTTCTGGAGATTATACCTGGACCTCTTGTATGTTACTTGGTCAGTAGACCTGAACACCACTGACCTGGTCCTCAGCAGATTGTGGATCTTTTGGTTCATCCAGGTCTTCTGGCTGGCGAAGACTCTGAATGATTTTGTGGGGACACACTTGTCTACCACTAATTTTATAAAGTCTGTCATGTATCCATTCATATCCTCTCATGAGTCCTTGAACACGGTCCAGTCCACCAACTTGAAGCAATCCCATAGCCATTCTCTGTCTCCCATGGCCAGCCCCTTCTTGTCCTAATCTCTGGAGCTTTGATCTTCAACCTCTGCCTGTATGCAGGTAGGAGAAGGACAGTCAAATGATCAGATTTACCAAAATGCAGTCTAGGGATCGAATGGCAGGCATTCTTTATGGTAGTAGAGCAGTAGTCGAGCGTGTTGGGACCACTGGTGCTGCAGGTTATATGCTGATGATAATTGGGCAGAGATTTCTTCAAACAAGCCTGATTGAAGTCCCCAACTATGATTTCAAATATGTTGGGGCAGGCTGTTTCTTGTTTGGTGATGGCAGCATTCAATCTCTCGAGTGCCTAATTAATGTCAGCGTTTGGTGGGATATAAACTGTAGTCAGGATCACAGAGGAGAACTCTCTTGGTAAGTAGAATGCTCAGCACTTAATCATTAGATGTTCTAGGTAGGGGGAACAAGAGGACAACGAAACCACCACATCAAAGCACCACGAAGAGTTTATCATGAAACACAGACCCCTACCTTTTGCCTTCTAATTAATCAGAAGTTCAGTTCATCCTGTGTGTCAAGAAGCCATCGGATCTTACCAATGCATCCGGCGTGTTCGAAGTGAGCCATGTCTCCATGAAATGCAGAACACAGCAATTCCTCATTTCCCTCTGATGCAGCAATCTTGCCCTCAGGTCTGCAATCTTGTTCTCCAGTGACTGTACATTTGCTAACCAGATGCTGGATAGAGTGAGTTTTATTCCTCTGCATCTCAGCCAGGCTTGGACAAATTGTGCAAAATAAATCTCATAACGTCTATGTTATGATCTCATAAACCTCTCTTTTGTTGGGCTTGGCCGCATCAGAGGCCATCAAAGCCAGCAGTTTCCCAATCTTTGAGATGTTCTTGCATTTTAAAATCCAAGACATTGCTTCAATTTCTAGAACTTGGGAATTAGGAAATCCTTTTGATGATGAGAATTCCGTCCTGCAGATTGAGTGAACTTTGACCCAAGCCTAAGGGACAAGGGATGAGTGCAAGTTATTTTCTACTGGAAATCTAGCCAGAAGAGGAGAATCCAGTGTTGTCTGTTATTTAAGAGAATTTCTCTAAATCAACCCACCATCACCAATTGGAAATATTCTTGAATTAGGCCTTGTCCATAAGACCATAGGACACAGAAGCAGAATTAGGCCATTCAGCCCATTGAGTCTGCTCTGCCATCACAGCTGATTCACTTCCCTCTCGACCCCATTATCCTGCCTTCTCCCCATATCCCTTCATGTCCTGACTACTCAAGAACCTATCAACCTCCCCCTAAAATACACCCAATGACTTGGCTTCCACTGTTGCCTATGGCAACAAATTCCACAGATTCAGCACCCTATGCCTAAAGAAATTCCTCCTCATCTCTGTTCTAAATGGACATCCCTCTATTCTAAGGCTGTGCCCTCAGGTCCGAGGCTCCCTTACCAGAGGAAACCTCCTTTCTACATCCATTCTAGCTAGGCCTGCAACATTCGATAGGTTTCAATGAGATTCCCCATCATTCTTCTAAATTTCAGTGAGTACAGTCTCAGAGTCATCAATTGCTCCACTTACATTAAGCTTTTCATTGCCAGAATCATACTCGTGAACCTCTTCTGAGCCCCTTCCAATGTCAGAACGTTTTTCCTTAAATAAGGGACCCAAAGCTGCTCACAACACTCCAAGTGAGGCTTCACCAGCGCCTTATAAAACCTCAGCATTACATCCTTGCTTCTATATTCTAGTCTTCTGGAAATGAATGCCAACATTGCATTTGCCTTCCTCACCTCTGACTTAACCTGCCTTGTCAGCTCCAGAGAATTCAACGGTTTCTGTGCTACAAGGGAAAGAGCTAGGAGACAATAATATCTGCAAATGATAACATACTAAGCAGACAATAAGGATGGGTGAATATGCTGGGTGTGTGTTTGCCATGGTTATCACAGTGGTTATACTTGCATGTCGTACAACAATGATATATTACTAGACCTGTAATCCAATGGTCAGAGCAAATAATCTAATCACAACAGCTGGGGAACTTAATTTGAGTCACTGAAATGGATCGAAAATTAGAAAATTAGTCAGTCAGGATGACATTAAACTACTGGATTGCCATAAAAATCCATCTGGTTCCCTGATATCCCTGATGTCAAGAAGATGACAGTAGCTAGTCTATGATAATCAACGTGGCTGATTCTTAAATAGCCAAGCAAGATTACTCCCTTGTACCAAACCTGAGTATCCTGTGGGAGGACCTTCCAATAAGGATCACAATAGTAGAACGTGGCAGCTCGTCACCACCTTGCCAAGGGCTCCGAAAGATGGCCATGAAATACCGACCTTGCCAGTGACAACATGAATTGGACAGATTTAAAACTAAAGGTCACACAGAAGATTAAATGGATAGCATTCATGGGATAGTATGTGCTTTGTGAGGAGGACACAACTAATAAGCTAACTGTTTTGTTTGAAGTTGTGCTTTCTTTGCCACCATCATGCTAAGGTGAAGCCAGTAGCATGGTCGAGATGGTTAGATCTGGATATCCGATACCATACACAAAATACAGAATGCATACAGGGAACAGCAATGAGATTGGCTGTGTGCCAATTGACGGGTTATGTGCTTTGAATAAATGCTGTATTAGAACATAAGAACCTAAAGAATAGAAGTAAAAAGTAGGCCACTCGTCCCCTCAAATTCAGAAACATAGAAACACAGAAAACCTACAGCACGATACAGGCCCTTTGGCCCACAAAGCTGTGCCGAACATGTCCTTACCTTAGAAATTACCTAGAGTTACCCATAGCCCTCTATTTTTCTGAGCTCCATTTACCTCTCCAAGAGTCTCTTAAAAGACCCTATCGTATCCACCTCCACCACCGTCACCGGCAGCCCATTCCATGCACTCACCACTCTCCGAGTAAAAAACTTACCCCTGACATCTCCTCTGTACCTACTTCCAAACACCTTAAAACAGTGCCCTCTCACATTAGCCATTTCAGCCCTGGGAAAAAGCCTCTGATTATCCACACGATCAATGCCTCTCATCATCTTATACACCTCTATCAGGTCACCTCTCATCCTCTGTCGCTCCAAGGAGAAAAGGCCAAGTTCACTCAACCTATTCTCATAGGGCATGCTCCCCAATCCAGGCAACATCCTTGTAAATCTCCTCTGCACCGTTTCTATGGCTTCCACATCCTTCCTGTAGTGAGGTGACCAGAAATGAGCACAGTACTCCAAGTGGGGTCTGACCAAGGTCCTATATAGCTGCAACATTACCTCTCAGCTCCTAAATTCAATTCCACGATTGATGAAGGCCAATGCACCGTATGCCTTTTTAACCAGAGTCAACCTGTGCAGCAGCTGTGAGTGTCCTATGGACTCGGACCCCAAGATCCCTCTGATCCTCCACACTGCCAAGAGTCTTACCATTAATACTATATTCTGCCATCATATTTGACTTACCAAAATAAACCACCTCATACCTATCTGGGTTGAACTCCAACTGCCACTTCTCAGCCCAGTTTTACATCCTAACGATGTCCCGCTGTAACCTCTGACAGCTTTCCACACTATCCACAACACCCCCAACCTTTGTGTCATCAGCAAATTTACTAACCCATCCCTCCACTTGCTCATCCAGGTCATTTATAAAAATCACGAAGAGAAGGGGTCTCAGAACAGATCCCTGAGGCACACCACTGGTTACCGACCTCCATGCAGAATATGACCCATTTACAACCACACTTTGCCTTCTGTGGGCAAGGCAGCTCTGGATTCACAAAGCAATGTCCCCTTTGATCCCATGCCTCCTTACTTTCTCAATAAGCCTTGCTGAAATCTATATACACTACATCTACTGCTCTTCCTTCATCAATGTGTTTAGTCACATCCTCCAAAAATTCAATCAGGCACGTAAGGCACAACCTGCCTTTGACAAAGCCATGCTGACTATTTTTAATCATATTATGCCTCTCCAAATGTTCATAAATCCTGCCTCTCAGGATCTTCTCCATCAACTTACCAACCACTGAAGTAGGACTCACTGGTTTATGATTTCCTGGGCTATTTCCCTTTTTTGAATAAGGGAACAACATCTGCAACCTTCCTATCCTCCAGAACCTCTCCTGTCCCCACTGATGATGCAAAGATTGTCACCAGAGGGTCAGCAATCTCCTCCCTTGCCTCCCAGAGTAGCCTGGGGTACATCTTGTCCAGTCCTGGAGACTAATCCAACTTGATGCTTTCCAAAAGCTCCAAGCACATCCTCTTTCTTAATGTCTATATACTCAAGTTTTTCAATCTGCTGTAAGTCATCCCTACAATCTCCAAGATCTTTTTCCGTAGTGAATACTGAAGCAAAGTATTCATTAAGTACCTCTGTTATCTCTTCCGGTTCTATACACACCTTTCCACTGTCACACTTGATTGATCATATTCTCTCATGTCTTATCTTCTTGCTCTTCACATACTTGTAGAATTCCTTGGGGTTTTCTTTAATCCTGCTCGCCAAGGCCTTCTCATGGCCCCTTCTGGCTCTCCTAATTTCATTCTTAAGCTCCTTCCTGCTGGCCTTATAATCTTCTAGATCTCTATCATTACCCAGTTTTATGAACCTTTCTTAAGCTTTTCTTTTCTTCTTGACTAGATTTTCAACAGCCTTTGTACACCACGGTTCCTGTACCCTATCACCCTTTCCCTGTCTCATTGGAACGTACCTATGCAGAACCTCACGCAAATATCCCCTGAACATTTGCCACATTTCTACCGTACATTTCCCTGAGAACATCTGTTCCCAATTTATGCTTCCAATTTCCTGCCTGATAGCTTTATATTTCCCTTTACTCCAATTAAACACTTTCCTAACTTGTCTGTTCCTATCCATCGCCAATGCTATGGTAAAGGAGATAGAATTGTGATCACTATCTCCAAAATGTTCTCTCACTGAGAGGCCTGACACCTGACCAGGTTCATTTCCCAATACCAGATCAAGTACAGCCTCTCCTCTTGTAGGCTTATCTACACATTGTGTCAAGAACCCTTCCTGAACACACCTAACAAACTCCACCCCATCTAAACCCCTTGCTCTAGGGAGATGCCAATCAATATTTGGGATATTAAAAGCTCCCACCATGACAACCCTGTTATTATTACACCTTTCCAGAATCTGTCTCCTTATCTGGTCCTCAATGTCCCTGTTACTGTTGGGTGGTCTATAAAAAACACCCAGTGGAGTTATTGACCACTTCCTGTTTCTAACTTCCACCCACTAAGACTCAGTAGACAATCCCTCCATGACTTCCTCCTTTTCTGGAGCCAAGACACTATCCCTGATCAGCAGTGCCATGCCCCCACCTTTTTTGCCTCCCTCCCTGTTCTTTCTGAAACATCTAAAACCTGGCACTCGAAGTAACCATTCCCGTCCCTGAGCCATCCAAGTCTCTGTAATGGCCACCACATCATAGCTCCAAGTACTGATCCACGCTCTATGCTCATCCGCTTTGTTTATGATGCTTCTTGCATTAAAATAGACACATCTCAAACCATCGGTCTGAGCACGTCCCTTCTCTATCATCTGCCTATCCTCCCTCTCTCACTGTCTCCAAGCTTTCTCTATTTGTGAGCCAACTGTACCTTCCTCCGTCTCTTCAGTTCAGTTCCCACTCCCGAGCAATTCTAGTTCAAACTCTCCCCAATAGCCGTAGCAAACCTCCCTGCCAGGATATTGGTCCCCCTCGGATTCAAGTGGAACCCTCCTTTTTGTACAGGTCACGCCTGCCCCAAAACAGGTCCCAATGATCCAGAAATCTGAATCCCTGCCCCATGCTCCAATCCCTCAGCCTCTCATTTATCTTCCACCTCACTATTCCTGTACTCACTGTCACGTGGCATAGGCAGTAATCCTGAGATTGCTACCTTTGTGGTCCTGCTTCTCAACTTCCTTCCTAACTCCCTGTAGTCTGTTTTCAGGACCTCTTCCCTTTTCCTACCTATGTCGTTGGTACCAATATGTACCACGACCTCTGGCTGTTCTCCCTCCCACTGCAGGATATCGTGGATGCGATCAGAAACATCCCAGACCCTGGCATCTGGGAGGCAAACTACCATCTGTGTTTCTTTCCTGCGTCCACAGAATCTCCTGTCTGACCTCTTAACTACAGAGTCCCCTATCACTGCTGCCTTCTTCCTTTCCCTGCCCTTCTGCGCCACAGGGCCAGACTCTGTGCCAGAGGCACGGCCACTGCTGCTTCCCCCAGGTAGGCTGTGCCCCCCCCAACAGTACTCAAACAGGAGTACTTATTGTTAAGGGGGACAGCCACTGGGGTACTTGCTAGTATCTGACTCCTGCCCTTCCCTCTCCAGACTGTTACCCACTTATCTGTCTCCCGAGGCCCTGGTGTGACTACTTGCCTATAGCTCCTATCTATCACCTACTCACTTTCCCTGACCAGACGAAGGTCATCCAGCTGCAGCTACAGTTCCCTAACCTGGTCCTTAAGGAGCTGCAGCTCGACACACCTGGTGCAGATGTGGCCTTCTGGGAAGCTGGGATTCCCCCAGCCTTCCCACATCTGACACCCAGTACAGAACACTGGCCTCACAGACATACTTCCTGTTTCTGTTCTTCACAGGTAACCTACCTCGCCTCGACCCGTTATCGCCAAAGCCCCATTGAGTCAAGGCCCTTCTACTCTGTCTCCCTCTACTCCAACACACGTTCTATAAAGCTGTTTCCATTTTCAACTCTCCGCCCTGGTCTAACTCGCTGACGTCCACATGCTTGCACAGTCGTCCTTCGATCAAACCGCTGAAGAAAATACTTAATCAAATTTGCCACATTTAATGTGATCATGGCTGACCAGCCCCAGGCTACATCTCTTTTTCTGTGTCAGTCCCCTCCCTCTCCCCCCCACAGCTCTCAATTCCCTTATCTTTCAAAAATGTCTACTTCCTCTTTAAATACCCCCCCCCCCCACCCCCCCAGTGATCCAGTTTCCACTACCTTTTGGGAGACAGGATTCCAGATATTCACGCTCCTCTGGGAAACAAATTCTCATGGGAAACAAATTCTCATGCACCTCAGTATGAAATGACCCCATCCTCCACTAATCTTGTAAATATGTGCTCTCATTCTGGATTCTCCTATTTGGAGAAACACCTCAATATCTATTCTGTCCTGCCCCCCAAGGATCTTGTAAGATTTGATAAAATCACCCCATTCTCCTGAACTCCAAAGAATACAGATCTAATTTCTTTAGCCACTCATGAACTGGTAGTTCACTGGGATCCAGTCACGGTGGTTTGAAAACACACAGCCACCATGCCAGAATATATGACCTAAGATTCAGGAGAGAGAGAGGTAAAATCAGGAAAACCCTAAACTGTTGCAGCCCTTAGAAATAGGTTTTCTGCTCAATTCCACACAAAAAAAGATTTCCCCTTTCTCGTTGAGCTTTGTCACTCACAACTCCAAATGGTCGGGGATATAGTATAACCAGACATAATATTGAATACATACACAACGCTGGAAGAACTCAGCAGGTCAGGCAGCATCCGTGAGAAAAGAGTAGCCAACGTTTCGGGCTGAGACCCTTAATCAGGAATGGGGGGGGGGGGGGGGAAGAGAGGGCCGAAGCCCAGTAATAGAGATAGGGGAGAGGGTAGGGCCTAGAGGTGCCAGGTGGAAAACCAATCAGAGGAAAGATAAAGGGGGGAGGGGGAGGGGATAAGCATGAATGAACTGTAGAGATAAAGAAGCAGAAAGTTGAAAGGGGAGAGAGGCAGAGAGAGACCTGGGATAGGGGGAGGGAATTACCGGAAATTGGAGAATTCAATGTTCATACCACCAGGCTGATGGCTACCCAGACGGTAGATGAGGTGTTGCTCCTCCAACCTGAGTTTGGCCTCATTATGGCAGTAGAGGAGGCCATGTATGGACATATCTAGATGGGAATGAGAGGCAGAGTT
This sequence comes from Hemitrygon akajei, assembly GCF_048418815.1. NCBI lineage: Eukaryota > Metazoa > Chordata > Chondrichthyes > Myliobatiformes > Dasyatidae > Hemitrygon > Hemitrygon akajei. Next base: position 19,737,343 of record NC_133141.1, on the reverse strand, counting down.
GAAGTGGGTGGCAACGGGGAGGTCCTGTCTATTGTAATGGACGGAGCATAGGTGCTCGACGAAGTGGTCCCCCAATCTGCGTCGGGTCTTGCCGATGTAGAGGAGGCCGCACCGGGAGCACCGGATGCAATAGGCGACTCCAGCAGACTTGCAGGTGAAGTGTTGCCTCACCTGGAAGGACTGTCTGGGGCCCGAAATGGTGGTAAGGGGGGCGGTGTGGACGTAATATTTGTTGTCTAAGATTAACCTCTAAAATAAAACAGCAAGTAAAAACAATCCTTAGTGTGTGTGTACACCCCTTAAGACACATGGCTGTACCGGACCATTTGATTGTCCTTATAAGCAATCTTTACATAAATCAAGAAGCAGTAGCTCAAATGGAGCAAGGAGAAACAGAATGGTTCAGCATCCATAAAGGGGTACAATAAGGCTGTATTCTCACCTTCTGCCTGTTTAATTTGTACGCTGAACAAACCTTCAGAGAAGCAGGAGTACACGAGGAGAATTGAGGGGTGAGAATTGGTGGCAGACTCATCAATAATCTTCATTATGCTGATGACAAGACAATACTGGCTGAAAACAAGGAAGACTTGAAGCAACTGCTAACCAGCTTCAAGGTACATAGCCTCAAGGTGGGTTTACCCATTCACCTGAAGAAGACTAAAATTGTGACTACTGGCAGCACAACCAACTTCAATCTCAATAGAGAGGAAATTGAAGTGGTTGACAGTTTCAATTTACTTGGATCAAAGATTAACACCAAAGTGGTGTGCAATCAAGAAATCCAATGAAGAATTGCACTTGGGAGAACAGCCATGAAGGATTTAGAGAAGATCCTTGGGAACGGGAAACTTTCTTTACATACAAAGATTCGACTTCTGCAGGTGATGGTGTTCTCAATGACATTATATGGATGCGATAGTTGGATGGTGAAGAAGGATAGGAAGTATATCGATGTCTTTGAACCGTGATTCTGGAGAAAAATACACACATTTCGTGGACCTCTCAGAACAAACGAATTGGTCCTCAACGAGATCAAACCAAGTCTCTCTCTGGAGGCTCAAATAACAAGACTCCACCTATTGTACTTCGGGCTATTCATGCGAAGAAACAGCTCCCTGGAAAAGGATATTATGCTCAGCAAGGTGGAAGGACAACAGAAGAGAGGAAGACCACCAATCAGATGGAAGGACACAATAAGGACAGCTATGAACGCAACATTATCAACAATGAGCCACCTTTGCGAAGATCGAAAATCATTTAGGGCAACTATCCATAGGGTCGTAATGAGTCAATGACGACTTGATGGCACTTAACACCATCAACAACAAGGGGTTGGTATATCCACAATGGTGGCAGGGAGAGTTCCAGGATTTTGACCAAGTGGCAGCAAAGGGTCGGTGATATATTTCCAAGTCAGGGTGTTGTGTGACTTGGAGGGCAACTTCCAATTGCTGGTGCTCTCATGCTTTTGCTGCCCCTGGCCTCATAGCTAGTAGAGCTGGTGAGTTTGGAAGGCAGATCGGTTGTGTTCACCAGCTCTCCAAGTTAGATGCCAACTGCAAATTTTGAAATTTTACCCTTATGCTTGAAACTCACATTCTCAGTGCACAGAACTCAGAAAAAAAAACGGCATGACAGACTCGTAAGTCGGCGAATTGTTTTGTTATGTCTCCCCTTTCGCTGTGAAAGGGGACACCTCTTTTTTCCCTTTATTAGGGAGACAGAGACTGGTATGTTGAATTGTTGGGTGAATGATTAGTTTTTGTTGCACTGCAGATCATGGTCTTTCTTGGGGGCTTTGCTACTGCTTACTTGGTGGGTGGAGGGTGCTGATGAATTTTTGCAGAAGTGGGTGGGGGAGGGTCGTTGCCTTGATGCTGCTTGTGCGTGGGTGGGGGGGAGTAGGTGGGCTTTGGGGTTCTAATGTTTTTACCGTCACTCATTCTTTGGGGCACTCTTCTGTTTTTGTGGATGTCTATGAAGGAAAAGAATTTCAGGATGTATATTGTATACATTTCTTTGATATTAAATGGAATCTGTCCCATCACTGACTCTCCTCCATCATTTCCACTCAGAGAGCAAGTCCACTCAAAGCACAATGTAGAACTTCAGAACATCCATCCTGCCTACATCTCTAAGCTTACATTCCTGCCCGTGGAATGAAACGCAAGTATTTGTTTGGTTGGATGGTGCCAATAACAGGACAACCTGTCTTTTCTCTGTATTTCGGGAAATGCAAAGCATTACAGAATAGTTTGGAAGTGCTCACCAATGCTAAGTCAATCATCCTTGGAGACAGCTTTTTTTAAATTCATACTTCTTGCCACGTCATGCATTTGTATAAGCTCCACTTGGTTCCTCTTACTGAGTGGTTCTCAAACAGTGGATCCCTGGTTTCTCAGTACCAGATGCAACTACGAACAAGAGGGTCAAAGTCGGCAGTGTAACCCACACCTTACACACAGCCTCTTTCAACACTCAGAGAATTAGAACTAATTAATGAGTTTTGATTTCTGAGAACAGTATTTTATGAACAATCCTTTAAGTAGTGAAGAACCACAGATATTCTATTCCAGGAGGCTTGTTAGAAACTTTCTTGGTTGGAAAAATTGGCAAAAGAAACATAAGCAATTGATTTTCCTGTCATATCAATCTGTCAAATTGATTTACAGTATTTTTAGCTGAATGTAATGATTGTTGAGTGAAATGATAAAAATCACAAAGCATCCCTTACATCCCTGCATAAGATGTAAATGAATGAAGTGTTTGTTGGGACAGACAGCATGGCAAAGCATGCAAAGTGGTTTGGGAGTGACTCTCCATCAACTGCACCCATAAAAGGCTTTGCTTTCCAACCTCTCACATCGACCCATGTCAGTGGACGTTCAGCTTTGACATTTGTCATCTCACTGGATACCTTTGTGTTTGTGATGCCACCTGTTTTTTCTCATGTTGAAGCATACAATGTTGTTTATTATCTGCAAAGTAACTACATTCTTCCCTTTTACACAACCCTGCTAAATTCTTTTTGTCCTCTGACTTTCAGATGTTCTTTTATCTATGAGGTTCTGACATTCTCTTTCGGCTACGAGCTTGGGACATTCTTTTATCTCAGTGACCTGTGGACCAACAGTTTATGCTGTACACGCTCATTCACAGTTTTGCAACGTTCTTTCTCCTCCATGCCCTCGATGGTCTTTCTTCTGAGGAGTTTACAAAAATCCTTGTCTGTCCGTGAGCTTGTGATGTTCTCACTGTTCTGAGTTCAGGGTTTTCTTTCTCGTCCATACCTGTACAATGTTTTTTCTTATCCACGTTTCTTTCTCTCTCTCGCTGCAGCAGGAGCTTTGTTTCTTTGTCATCCAGGAGTTTGCAATATTCTTTCACGTCTCTGCGACTGGCACTTCTGTGCAGCCAGACAGCAGCTTTCACACATACACTGATATCCTTGTCCTCCTGCTGTTTTCTGTCCATTTACATATTTTAAACACTACTAATTTGTGCTCATGTTGCTTTTAATATTAAACCCAAAAAAACCCTCCTTTTGATAAGTAGGCAATATTCTGATCTATCCTTCCTGTCTTTCTTGTACTCTTCCAGGTTAATCCATAGTGTGCTCTAGCGAAGCAGATTCCTCCGAATAGACTCCATGTCAGCCTTGAGTGCCAACCCCACGTAATATGATTAACTACAAATAACTCTTCTACAGTGGAAGTTCAAAAGAAGGAGCATTAATTTTAAAATTAGAGCCAGTCCATTCAGTAATGCTTGGAGGCACTTCTTCACTCACAGGGTGTTGGGAATCCAGAATTTTCCCATGGTGCCCCAAAAAACAACATCAGCTGGTGGTTAATTGAAAATTTTAATATTGAATTTGATAGACAAGCATAGAGTGAAGTATGGAATCAAGGCAGATAAACAGAGTTCAGACACAGATCAACAGTGAGCTTCCTTAGGTTACCACTTTCATTAAAGGGGAGAGAATTACATCTTTGAAAAGTTTCAATACGAAGCACAAACATTTTGTTTTGGCCAGTCTCAGTCCCTCTATCTCTGAAAGCTCAACTCTTCAGCACAGGACTCTCCCTGGCATTTGATGGAGGTACACAAAATTATGAGGGGTATAGATAGGGTAAGTGCAAGCAGGCTTTTTCCACTGAGGCAAACACGAGGAAATCTGAAGATGCTGGAAATTCAAGCAACACACACAAAATGCTGGTGGAACGCAGCAGGCCAGGTAGCATCAATAAGGAGAAGCACTGTTGACGTTTCGGGCCAAGACCCTTCGTCAGGACTAACTGAAAGGAAAGATAGTAAGAGATTTGAAAGTAGGAGGGGGAGGGGAAAATGTGAAATGATAGGAGAAGACAGGAGGGGTGGGGTGAAGCTGAGAGCCAGAAAGGTGATTGGCAAAAGGGATACAGAGCTGGAGAAGGGAAAGGATCATGGGACGGGAGGCTGGAGAGAAAGAAAGGGGGAGGGGAGCACTAGAGGGAGATGGAGACCAGGCAGAGTGATGGGCAGAGAGAGAAAGAAAAAAGGGAGGGGAAAAAAAACTAAATATATCAGGCATGGGGTAAGAAGGGGAGGAGGGGCATTAACGGAAGTTAAAGAAGTCAATGTTCATGCCATCAGGTTGGAGGCTACCCAGACGGAATATAAGGTGTTGTTCCTCCAACCTGAGTGTGGCTTCACCTTGACAGTAGAGGAGGCCATGAACAGACATATCAGAATGGGAATGGGACGTGGAATTAAAATGTGTGGCCACTGGGAGATCACTCTGCCTGTTCTCCATCTCCCTCTAGTGCTCCCCTCCCCCTTTCTTTCTCCCTAGGCCTCCCGTCCCATGATCCTTTCCCTTCTCTAGCTCTGTTTCCTTTTTGCCAATCACCTTTCCAGCTCTTAGCTTCATCCCACCCCCTCCTGTCTCCTCCTATCATTTCACATTTCCCCCTCCCCCTCCTACTTTCAAATCTCTTACTATCTTTCCTTTCAGTTAGTCCTGACGAAGGGTCTCGGCCTGAAACGTCGACAGCGCTTCTCCCTATAGATGCTGCCTGGCCTGCTGCGTTCCACCAGCATTTTGTGTGTGTTGCTTTTTCCACTGAGGTTGGGTGGGACTACAACTAGAGGTCATGGGTTGAGGGTGAAAGGTGAAAAGTTTAAGGTGAACATGAGGGGAAGCTTCTTCACTCAGAGGGCTGTGAGAGCATGGAATGAGCTGCCAGCGCAAGTGGTTCATGCAAGCTTGATTTTGACATTTAAGAGAAGTTTGGACAGGGACATGGATGGTAGGGGTATGGAGAGTTATGGTCCTGGAGAAGGTCGATGGGAGTAGGTAGTTTAAATGGTTCAGCATGGATTAGATGAGCCAAAAGGCCTGTTTTTGTGCTGTACTTCTCTATGACTCTATGACACCTCAGTCAGGATGCCAATGCAGAGAGTGGCTTTTCAATGCAGAGAGTATGGGTGGCTTTTCAAGGGGATTTTTGCAGTCATGCCAGATTAAGGGAGGTGATCTCACATGACTATCACACACTCCAAACACTTCATGGGAAGCTAGTCCATCAGCCACAGAACAACGTCACTGACTGGTGCATCACATGACCCCCAAAACAAAATACCATCTTATTTGTTAATGGTCTTTTCTGGGCTTAAATGACAGTGGACAGAAGGTCTGAGGCTTGGTAGATGAAACGTGATGCAAGTGATCTTGAGGATTGGTTCTGATTATCTGAGTGGACTGGAGAGGACTTTCTCAGTGTGCTTCTTTCCTCACCGTCCCCGAGTTTTCCTTTTGTTACTTTGCCTCTCAAAAAATTTGCTTAAATTGGAAAGTTTGAGGGGGCATATCGATAAGGCGGGGAAGAAGCATTTAACTACTGTGCTCTAACCTTCATGTTACGGGGCAGACTTGATGGAAGAACTGCCCATCACTTGCATATGTTTGTTTCCAGCTGCCATGCATTTGTAATTGTGCATTTTGATTTTCTTTTAATGTCCTTAATTTCTTTGAAAATTTTTGGAATTGGGCTCCAGATCTGAGCAACCACTACCTCAGTTCAGTGGATCCAAACAGTTCTAGCAGATCTCTTGGCTCCTGCATTCAGTGATTGTGGTTAAGTGAGGCAGTGGTCACCACTATTTTCCTTATGACCAAGAGTCTGCAACACCAGGCAGAAAGCATTTCAGCATGGATTTATTTCAAAAGCAGCAGTCTCTGAATGTTGGTCTGTCTGTCTGTCACTGTCTGAGATAGACTACGAGGACAGCTGCTATGGGAAATAGTACAATAACTAGTTTTGACAATGGCAGGACTCTGGAGCTTTCAGTGTTCATCTGCCTTTTGGAGAATGGTCACTCTCAATATCACACAATAAACTTTTAGCAATATTATTGCCCTACCACTTTCTCTGTATTTATCCTGTATTCATAGAAACATAGAAAATAGGTGCAGGAGTAGGCAATTCGGCCCTTCGAGCCTGCACCGCCATTCAGTATGACCATGGCTGATCATCCAACTCAGAACCCTGTACCTGCTTTCTCTCCATACCCCCTGATCCCTTTAGCCACGAGGGCCATATCTAACTTCCTCTTAAATATAACCAATGAACCGGCCTCAACTGTTTCCTGTGGCAGAGAATTCCACAGATTCACCACTCTCTATGTGAAGAAGTTTTTCCTCATCTCGGTCCTAAAAGGCTTCCCCTTTATCCTTAAACTGTGACCCCTCCTTCTGGACTTCCCCAACATCGGAAACAATCTTCCTGCATCTAGCCTGTCCAATCCCTTTAGAATTTTATATGTTTCAATAAGATCCCCCCTCAATCTTCTAAATTCCAGTGAGTATAAACCTAGTCGATCCAGTCTTTCTTCATATGAAAGTCCTGCCATCCCAGGAATCAATCTGGTGAACCTTCTCTGTACTCCCTCTATGGCAAGAATGTCTTTCCTCAGATTAGGGGACCAAAACTGCACACAATATTCTAGGTGCGGTCTCACCAAGGCCTTGTACAACTGCAGTAGAACCTCCCTGCTCCTGTACTCAAATCCTTTTGCTATGAATGCCAACATACCATTTGCCTTTTTCACCGCCTGCTGTACCTGCATGCCCACCTTCAATGACTGGTGTACAATGACACCCAGGTCTCATTGCATCTCCCCTTTTCCTAATTGGCCACCGTTCAGATAATAATCTGTTTTCCTGTTCTTGCAACCAAAGTGGATAACCTCACATTTATCCACATTAAATTGCATCTGCCATGAATTTGCCCACTCACCTAACCTACCAAGTCACCCTGCATCCTCTTAGCATCCTCCTCACAGCTAACACCGCCGCCCAGCTTTGTGTCATCCGCAAACTTGGAGATGCTGCACTTAATTCCCTCGTCTAAATCATTAATATATATTGTAAACAACTGGGGTCCCAGCACTGAGCCTTGCGGTACCCCAATAGTCACTGCCTGCCATTCTGAAAAGGTCCCGTTTACTCCCACTCTTTGCTTCCTGTCTGCCAACCAATTCTCTATCCACATCAATACCATACTCCCAATACCGTGTGCTTTAAGTTTGCACACTAATCTCCTGTGTGGGACCTTGTCAAAAGCCTTTTTAAAATCTAAATATACCACATCCACTGGCTCTCCCCTATCCACTCAACTAGTTACATCTTCAAAAAATTCTATAAGATTCGTCAGACATGATTTTCCTTTCACAAATCCATGCTGACTTTGTCCGATGATTTCACCTCTTTCCAAATGTGCTGTTATCACATCTTTGATAACCGACTCTAGCATTTTCCCCACCACCGATGTCAGACTAACCGGTCTATAATTCCCCAGTTTCTCTCTCCCTCCTTTTTTAAAAAGTGGGGTTACATTAGCCACTCTCCAATCCTCAGGAACTAATCCAGAATCTAAGGAGTTTTGAAAAATTATTACTAATGCATCCACTATTTCTTGGGCTACTTCCTTAAGCACTCTGGGATGCAGACCATCTGGCCCTGGGGATTTATCTGCCTTTAATCCATTCAATTTACCTAACACCACTTCCCTACTAACATGTATTTCCCTCAGTTCCTCCATCTCACTAGACCCTCGGTCCCTTACTATTTCTGGAAGATTATTTATGTCCTCCTTAGTGAGGACAGAACCAAAGTAGTTATTCAATTGGTCTGCCATGTCTTTGTTCCCTACGATCAATTCACCTGTTTCTGACTGTAAAGGACCTATATTTGTCTTGACCAATCTTTTTCTTTTCATGTATCTATAAAAGCTTTTACAGTCAGTTTTTGTGTTCCCTGCCAGCTTTCTCTCAATCTTTTTTCCCTTTCCTAATTAAGCCCTTTGTCCTCCTCTGCTGGTCTCTGAATTTCTCCCAGTCCTCAGGTGTGCCGCTTTTTTTTGCTAATTTATATGTTTCTTCTTTGGACTTGATACTATCCCTAATTTCCCTTGTCAGCCACAGGTGCACTACCTTCCCTGGTTTATTCTTTTGCCAAACTGGGATGGACAATTGTTGTAGTTCATCCATGCGATCTTTAAATGTTTGCCATTGCATATCCACCGTCAACCCTTTAGGTATCATTTGCCAGTCTTTCTTAGCTAATTCACGTCTCATACCTTCAAAGTTACTCTTCTTTAAGTTCAGAACCTTTGTTTCTGAATTAACTATGTCACTCTCCATCTTAATGAAGAATTCCACAATATTATGGTCACTCTTACCCAATGGGCCTCGCACGACAAGATTGCTAACTAACCCTTCCTCATTGCTCAATACCCAATCTAGAATGGCCTGCTCTCTAGTTGGTTCCTCGACATGTTGGTTCAGAAAACCATCCTGCATACATTCCAAGAAATCCTCTTCCTCAGCACCCTTACCAATTTGGTTCACCCAAGCTATATGTAGATTGAAGTCACCCATTATAACTACTGTTCCTTTATTGCACGCATTTCTAATTTCCTGTTTAATGCCATCCCCAACCTCACTACTACTGTTAGGTGGCCTGTACACAACTCCCACCAGCGTTTTCTGCCCCTTAGTGTTATGCAGCTCTACCCATATCGATTCCACATCCTCCAGGCTAATGTCCTTCCTTTCTAGATAGATAGATAGATACTTTATTCATCCCCATGGGGAAATTCAACTTTTTTTCCAATGTCCCATACACTTGTTGTAGCAAAACTAATTACATACAATACTTAACTCAGTAAAAAAAATATGATATGCATCTAAATCACTATCTCAAAAAGCATTAATAATAGCTTTAAAAAGTTCTTAAGTCCTGGCGGTAGAATTGTAAAGCCTAATGGCATTGGGGAGTATTGACCTCTTCATCCTGTCTGAGGAGCATTGCATCGATAGTAACCTGTCGCTGAAACTGCTTCTCTGTCTCTGGATGGTGCTATGTAGAGGATGTTCAGAGCCTACTCAGTGCCCTTCGCTCAGCTACCGATGTTAAACTCTCCAGTACTTTGCCCACGACAGAGCCCGCCTTCCTTACCAGCTTATTAAGACGTGAGGCGTCCCTCTTCTTAATGCTTCCTCCCCAACACGCCACCACAAAGAAGAGGGCGCTCTCCACAACTGACCTATAGAACATCTTCAGCATCTCACTACAGACATTGAATGATGCCAACCTTCTTAGGAAGTACAGTCCTATTGCGTTAATCTCCTCTCTAACCAGTAATGCTACCCCACGTCCTTTTCTTTCCTGTCTATCCCTCCTGAATATTGAATATCCCTGGATGTTGAGCTCCCATCCTTGGTCACCCTGGAGCCATGTCTTTGTGATCCCAACTGTATCATATTCATTAATAACTATCTGCACATTCAATTCATCCACCTTGTTTTGAATGCTCCTCGCATTGACACACAAATCTTTCAGGTTTGTTTTTACAATACTCTTAGCCCTTATACAATTATGTTGAAAAGTGGCCCTTTTTGCTTTTTGCGCTGGATTTGCCTGCCTATCACTTTTACTTTTCACCTTACTACTTTTTGCTTCTACCCTCATTTTACACCCCTCTGTCTCTCTGCACTTGTTCCCATCCCCCTGCCACATTAGTTTAAAGCCTCCTGAACAGCAGTAGCAAACGCTCCCCCTGGGACATTGGTTCCAGTCCAGCCCAGGTGCAGACCGTCCTGTTTATACCAGTCCCACCTCCTCCAGAACTGGTTCCAATGCCCCAGAAATTTGAATCCCTCCCCCTTGCACCATTTTCAAGCCACGTATTCATCTGAAATATCCTCCTATTTCTACTCTGACTAGCACGTGGCACTGGTAGTAATTCAGAGATTATTACCTTTGTGGTCCTACTTTTTAGTTTATCTCCTAACTCCCTAAATTCACCTTGTAGGACCTCATCCCATTTTTTACCCATATCGTTGGTACCTATGTGCACCACGACCACTGGCTGTTCGCCCTCCCATTCCAGAATGTCCTGCAGCCGCTCAGAGACATCCTTGACCCTTGCACCAGGGAGGCAACATACCATCCTGGAGTCTCGTTTGCGGCCACAGAAATGCCTATCTATTCCCCTTACAATCGAATCCCCTATCACTATAGCTCTCCCACTCCTTTTCCTTCCCTCCTGTGCCGCAGAGCCACCCATGGTGCAACGAACTTGGCTGCTGCTGCCTTCCCCTGATGAGACATCTCCCCCAACAGTATCCAAAACAGTATATCTGTTTAGGAGGGAGATGACCTCAGGGGACTCCTGCACTACCTGCCTACTGCTACACTGTCTAGTGGCCACCCCTTCCCTTTCTGCCTGTGTAGCCTTTACCTGCGGTGTGGCCAACTCACTGAACGTGCTATTCACGACTTTCTCAGCATCGCGGATGCTCCAGTATGAATCCAATCGCAGCTCCAGATGCTCAATGCGGTCTGCGAGAAGCCACAGTTGGACACACTTCCTGCACACATAGTCGTCAGGGACACTGGAAGTATCCCTGATTTCCCACATGCTGCAGGATGAACAAACCACGGGGCCGATCTCAGCTGCCATGACCTACCCAATACTTGCCTCAACTTTTGAAACTTTCTCCTTTGAAAGGAACTTACCCGGCCTTACCTCACTTGGAGTGAAGCTCGTCCTCAGCCTCTTCTCGTCGAAGCCTCTCAAGTCAAAGCCTCAAATCTCCACTCCTTCACTGGCCGCTTTCCACAGGCCACTCTGCTTGAGGTAACCCTCTATTTATTTGTTTGAGCTTTTCAAACTGCTTGGTCACCTGACTTCGATTGCCCAATCAGCAGCTTTCTGCTGAGTCTGAGCTATTCAAATCTTGATTGTCTAATCAACGGCTTTCTGTTGAGCTATTCAAATCTTGATTGACTTGATTGCACAGTCCAACTGCCAAAACTGCCAGAATCCCTCGAGTCAAAGCCTCAAATCTCCACTCCTTCACTGGCCCACTCACTCACTGGCCGCTTTCATAAGAACGATTTTTAAAATTTCCAATCATCATTAGCTGACTGGCTACAATTGTTTATTTTTCTCCCTGTTGAGTTAAAAGAGTCCTCAGTTAAAAATGGAGGTCATGTGTAGAATGGTAATGTGTTCAAGAATGTTGCCAGGAATGTTAACTCGGACAAATATGAAGTGATATATTTTGGGAAGTTAAACCAAGGCAGGATTTGAACGGTAAAGGCAGGGCCCTGGAGAGTGTTGTAGAACAGAGGGACCTAAGGGTACTATTACATAGTCCCCTGAAAGTGGTGAAAGTCACAGGTAGACAGAGTGGTGAAGAAGGCATATGTCACACCTGCCTTTATCGAATGGGGCACTGAGTACAAGAGTATAGCTGTTACGCTACAAGACATTGGTGAGACTGCATTTGTAATATCGTGTGCATTTTTGGCTACCATACTATAGGAAGGATGTGATTAAGCTAGAGAAGCTGTGGAAGAGATTGACAAAGATGTTGCTGGGATTGGAGGGCTTGAGTTCTAAGGAGAGACGAGATAGGCTGGGATTGTTTTCCCTGGAGCGGACAATGCTGAGAGGTATCCCTTATGGAGGTACTGAATATAAACTCATGAATGGTAAGATAAGGTGGATGGTCATCAGTCTTTTTCCCAAGAAAGGGTCGTCTAAAACTGAAGGGCATAGGTTTAAGGTGAACGGGGAAAGATTGAAAGGGAAACTGAAGGGCAGGTTTTTCCACACACAGGGTGAGCTGCCAGAGGGAGTGACGGAGGCTGGTACAATTACAATGTTTAAAAGACATTTGGATAGGTCCAGAGATAAGGAAGAGTTTAGAGTGATACGGGTCATACACAGGAAAATGAGACTGGCTCAGGTAGGCACCTTAGTTGGCCAAAGGGCCTGTTTCCGTACTATACACTCAGTAGCCACTTTATTAGGTACACATGTAACCTGCTCATTAATGCAAATGCCAAGAAGGCCCACCAGCACCTTTACTTCCTGAGAAAGCTGAAGAAATTTGGCCTGTCCCCTAAAACCCTCACTAATTTTTATAGGTGCACCATAGAAAGCATTCTTCTAGAGTGCATCACAACCTGGTATGGAAGTTGTCCTGTCCAAGACCAGAAGAAGCTGCAGAAGATCATGAACCTAGCCCAGCACATCACACAAACCAATCTTCCATCCTTAAGACTCACTTTACACCACATGCTGTCGGAGCAGTGCTGCCAGGATAATCAAGGACAAGACCCACCCAGCCAACACACTTTTTGTCCCACTTCCCTCTGGGAGAAGGTTCAGGAGCTTGAAGATTCGTACAGCCAGATTTGGGAACAGCTTCTTTCCAACTGTGATAAGACCACTGAACAGATCCTGACCCGGATCTGGGCCGTACCTTCCAAATATCTGGACCTGACTTGCACTACCGTACTTTCCCTTTTCTATTTACTAATTATGATTTATAATTTAAATTTTTATTATATTTACTTCGATTTGTACTTCAGGGAGCACCAAGTGTAGAAACAAATATCACTGTGATGATTGTACGCTCTAGTATCAATTGTTTGGTGACAATAAAGTAAAGTAAAATAAATATCTAATCAGCCAATCAGGTGGCAGCAACTCAATGCATAAAATCATACAGGTACGGTCAGGAAGTTCATTTGTTGTTTTGACTGAACATCAGAATGGAGAAGAAATGTGATCTAAGTTATTTTGACTGTGGAATGATTGTTGTTGCCAGACGGGGCAGATTGGGTATCTCAGAAACTGTTAATCTCCTGGGGTTTTCATGCACAACAGTCTCTAGCATTTACAGAGAATAGCCCGAAAAAACAAAAACATCCAGTGAGCGGCAGTTCTGTGGGTGAAAACGCCTTGTTAATTAGAGAGATGAGGGGAGAATGACCAGACGGTTCAAGCTGACAGGAAGGTGACAGTAACCCAAATAACCACACGTTACAACAGTGGTGTGCAGAAGAGCATCTCTGAATCCGCAACACATCGATAGGCTACAACAGCAGAAGACCACAAACATACACTCAGTAGTCACTTTATTATGTACAGGAGGTTCCTAATAAGGTGGACATTGAGTGTATAATTCTATGACTCTATGAATTGTGTTCAAGTGGACAGCATAAGTGGGTTTGAACAGACAACTGGATGTGTTCTTGGAGAAGAAAGTGTATTGGAGGTTGAGTCTATATGTCACTAGATGAGGGCGGTTTGAAGCCCGGTCTTTCTGGAGAGAAGCAGAATTGTGAGATGTTGAAGGAAGCTCTCACATTATGACTGAGTTCCAAAGCTTTATGGTCCTTCCACAGAGGTAACCTGATGAGTTACTCATTAAAGAGAATCAGATTTACTGACAAAAAGCAAACATTTTGCATTTATATACAGTAGTGCCAATGTGAACTAAACATGCTTTTCTAAGCAACTAAAATCAATTTGGGTCTGGAACCTGAAAGGACAGTGGAGGTAGAATCACTCATAGCATTTAAAATGTACCCGGACAAGCACTTGTAGAGTGAGAGCTAGAATGCAGGGTAAGAAAAATGGGTCCATTTATAGCTAGCCTGGACACAATGGGAGAAATATCTCCAACTGCATTGTAAATTTCTGATACTGTATGTAATACCATACAAGAACAACCTTACAACTTCAGTTCTACTGTGTTACGAACAATAAACACAGTGTTAACAACAGCTCAGTGGACAACAGTCACCTTTGACTGAGTATAGGAGCAAAAAGGTCCTTCTGCAGTTGTACAGGACCCTGGTGAGACCCCACCTAGAGTATTGTGTGCAGTTTTGGTCTCCAAATTTGAGGAAGGACATTCTTGCTATTGAGGGAGTGCAGCGTAGGTTCATGAGATTAATTCCCGGGATGGCGGGACTGTCATATGTTGAAAGATTGGATCGACTAGGCATGTATACACTGGAATTTAGAAGGATGAGAGGGGATCTGATTGAAACGTATAAGATTATTAAGGGATTGGACACGCTAGAGGCAGGAAACATGTTCCCGATGTTGGGGGAGTCCAGAACCAGAGGCCACAGTTTAAGAATAAGGGGTAGGCCATTTAGAATGGAGTTGAGGAAAAACTTTCTCACCCAGAGAGTTGTGGATCTATGGAATGCTCTGCCTCAGAAGGCAGTGGAGGCCAATTCTCTGGATGCTTTCTAGAAAGAGTTAGATAGAGCTCTTAAAGATAGCGGAGTCAAGGGATATGGGGAGAAGGCAAGAACGGGGTACTGATTGTGGATGATCAGCCATGATCACGTTGAATGGTGATGCTGGCTCATAGGGCCGAATGGCCTACTCCTGCACCTATTGTCTATTGTGGGTTTGGCTGTACTTCCAGGTGTAAATCAGAACAGACATCTATCAAATGGGAAGTTAAACTGAGCCCTGTCTGCTCCCTCAGTTGGTATAAAACCATTTTACAGCACTATCATGAGAAAGACCAGAGATGTTGTCTCGGTGACCTGGCCAATATTTATCTCTCATTGAAAAGAAAAATAGGTTATTGGTCCTTAAAAGACTGCAATTTGTGGGAGTTTGTTGTGCACAAATTGGCTGCCACATCTGCTACATTATTTAATAGTATGTTAGCTGCAAGGTGCTTTGGGATATTGTGAATACAATATTGTATTCAAAATTGTGAATACAATACAAATATTATAGATACAAGATATTCTTCTTTTCTTTCACATTGACTGGATCCAACATTCTGAAACCTCATTTCAGGATTTTCCCAGGATGTGCTTTGCTGTGGCATGTTTCACAAGAGAGTTGAGTAGGTCCTTCTTGGGTTAATGGATATGAAAGAGGATCTATTCATGGAGCATGAGGTACTGTGGAGTGCAGTGGGGACGGTAACTATCCAATGTGATAATTTTAGGGAGGCAGGGAAGAAACACATTCAGTTGAACGGGTAAAGATACACCAAAGTTGCAGAGTATGGATGTGTTGCTCTTTTGCATTTGACATTTTCCCCTCCCCCAGGGAAATCAGGTGTTTCACAATCTTACTTACAGCCTGAATCCACAGGGTAACCAGCCTTCACAGTGTCTCAAGATGTGCAGATGCCAATTGCTGCTGGGTTAACCTGCAGTGAATGCGGCGCATCTCCCTGCATGAATCACCCCTATGAATTTGATAGAAATAAAGAGGAACAGAGAGAACTACGATTGCTATTAGTAGGACAGTTAGTCACGAGGCCACACAGAATACTTGGCTTTATTGGCCAAGAAATAGAATATAAGATAAGAGAGGTCATGCTAGAACAGTATGGAGTGTTAGTTGGGCACAGTGCAGTTGAGTACTGTGCGGTTATGGTCACGGCCCTAAGGAAAAAAATGTGATAGCACTGGAAGGGGTGAAGAGACTTAGAAAGATGTTGCCAGGATTTGAACACAGAAAAAAGACGCCCTAGGCTGAGATTGGTTATGACACGGCCTGGTCCAACCATATTGATGTCACAGACGAGAAAGCTCACCAACACTTCTTCTTCCTCAGGAGGCTAAAATATTTGGTATGCCCACATTGACCCTTACCAATTTTTATGGATCCACCACAGAAAGCATTCTGTCTGGATGCATAACAGCCTGGTATGGCAACTGCTCTGCCCGTGACCACAAGAAACCGCAGAGAGTTGTGGACACACCTCAGCACATCACAGAAACCAACCTCCCCCTATGGACCCTATCTGCACTTCTTGCTGCCTCAGTAAAGCAGCCAGTGTAGACAAAGCCCCACCCACCCCAGACATTCCCACTTCTCTCCTCTCCCGTCAGGCAGAAGATACAAAAGCCTGAAAGCACATCCCACCAAGCTCAAGGACAGCATCTATCTCATTGTTATAAGACTATTGAGCAGTCCTCTTCTACAATAAGATGGATTTCTTGACTTCACAATCTGCCTCATTATGATCTTGCATTTTATTGTTTAATCTGCACTGCACTTTATTCTGCATTGTCAGTGTTTTACCTTGCTCTGCTCAATGATGTTGGTGTCTACTCAATGATGCCTACTCAGTGTTGGCACGTGGCCAAGTGGTTAAGGCTTTGGGCTGACGATCTGAAGGTCGTTAGTTCGAGCCTCAGCCGAGGCAGTGTGTGTGTCCCTGAACAAGGCACTTAACCACACACTGCTCCCGCACGTTTATAGCCCAGTGGCAGCGGTTGGTGCAGTATGGACAAGACAAGACAATGCACAGTGTAAGTTGAGAAATTTCATTACACATGCTGGTGATAATAAACCTGATTCTGATAATCATTTGATCTGTATGAATAGTATGCAAGAGAAGCTTTTCATTGCCTCTTAGTACATGTGACAACAACAAACCAGTACCAATACCAGGGAAAATAGTAGGCAGAAGGATTAGGGGGAAACAAGGAAAAGCCTTTTTTCCACTCAATGAGTGATGCAGGTCTGGTACTCGCCATCTACAATGCTGCTGGAGGTAGAAACCCTCTCCACATTTAACTAGAACTTGGGTGAGCACTTAAAGGGCTGCAAACCCATCAGACTGTGTACAGAGAGCTGGACAATGGGGTTAGTCGGATAAGCTTTCCTGCCCAGCGTGGACTCAAGGAGCCTAATGGTCTAACCTTCTGTATCATTAACATCTATAATTCTAAGAATCTGCAACTCTGTTATTTTCAGCATTGTCCTCTCAGCAGCCAATGAATGCACACTCAAACTGTGCTGTTACTGGGTATCTGAGTCAGGTATAATATCCGCTGCTCTTCCCCACACTTTTCCCTTGCCTCCTGTCATCAGCCGCCTCAAGGAACAGCAAGTTACTTGCTACTGGAAGAGAACGGGAGCCATCGTTTCTCAAGCGTTGGCACCACAGAGCACAAGGGGCAAAGAAAATACGGGTAGGTTCGAAGGCAAAAGAAAATCCAATCAAGGCAGCACAAAGAGGTGGAAGCAGGAAGCTTCGCCGGGTGATGAGACAAATACTGTAAATTTGTTTCAGTTTTACTCCAGGGGGATTCTGCCGTAAGCTGGCCTCCACAATGAGATTGCTGCCTTATAATTACTCCTGGGCATCCATTATTTATTGCGCAGAGACCGCAGCCAAGTTGGAGTCTCAGATGTTGTGTGTAATAACTGATAGAAGAGAGTGATTGCTTAATAATAAATGCAATCAAGTGTTTCAGAACTGATTATCTAAACCCCTACACAATCTATCTGGCCCCATGGTGTCTGGCCCTCTCACCATATTCCACTACCTTCCCATAATCTGGCTGCACGTCCTCTCAGTCGACAAACTCTACTGCTCCTCGATCTCCGCTATGCTATTGCCTTAAAGCCCTCAATGCACACTTCTTTCAAATGCAGCACAACATTTTTGTTTACGGGCAGTTTTTTAGTGCCACTTCCATTGGAGGGTTCAGTAGAGTATAGACTGCCACAAGTCATCCATCAAGACTGATGATTCTCTGCACTATCTGGGAAGGAATGCAGGGAGTGAACAGAGACAGCATCTATCTCGAGACCATTACCAAATGAGTATCTGAGTCTTCTGGGTTTCAAGGCTTAATTTACCATCAAGGGATTTTTCAAGATTATTTTCAGAACAAGATGTGCACTTATCATTTAGTCAGCTCTTAATTTAGTTAATATTGCCTTACGGAGGAAAAGTTGCTAATTGAGCATTCAAATCCACGAGGGCTCGGAGGCTGCAATGCTGCTGCGGAGTGAATTATGCAGGGGAACACATTGTTAGACAGTTCCTTTTACACTCTGCAATCTCCCTCTTCCTTGGGAATCAGTAGCTCAGCAAAGGCACTCACACCTCTGCATTATAGGGCAAGAGGTCAGTTCCCAGTCCGAAGCCCTGAGCTCAAAATCTATGTTGATGCTCCTTTACTGACCGAGTGCTGCCCTGTCAAAGGTGGCATCTTTTGGACATTAAATCCAGGGCCTGCCCAATGGATGCTAAAGATCCAGTGGGATTATTCTGAAGGACACCAAAGTCCCCTTCGTGTCTTGACCAATCGCTATCATTGTTGAAAGTGAATTATTGGATCTCCATCACATAGTTGTTTGTGGGAGTCTGCTTGCATAAGTTGGCTGCAATGCATCCTACCTCACTTCAAGGTGTCCTGAGAGGGGTTCAAAATTTATAAGCCAGATATATTAAAATTAAAAAATAAAATTTATAGAATCTGACTGTGTGGGCTTTGTTTCATGTGGAGGTTTGACTGTGGCTCATGAGACTCACAAAACTGATAACTCTGGATTCATAGACCCCTCCAGCCCAGCAGGAAGGGATTCCAAGAAAAAGCTTCTACTGTAACTTCTGCTCTCTGGTGCTGTGACAATAAAAGCAAAAACTCCTAACTTAGCTGCTAAGCTAGCAATAATCACAGAGCATTCTCAAATATCTTTCTGTTTGCTGGAATGCCAGATTTATGTTGGAAGGAAGCAGCGAGCTTCAATTTTGTGCAAAGTTTCTGCATGGGCTCGGGTTGTAATATCTGTGTGCTGATGAAGCTGGGCCAGTTTTGGGGCTATGACAGATTTATGTAAATCTCAGCTTTGCAAACTGCATATCGCACGCTGTTCAAATTGTACTCTTCTGTATTTAAAGATGCAGGCTCAATATAAAACCAATATACTTTTCAATAAAGCTGCCGCTAAAACCTTGTGTAGCAGAGTCCAAATCTAATTAAAATGTGTTGAAATACTGAGTAATATCAACCTGGATATTTGAGCTTTTCTAATAATTCATCAATGTTATAAGGCTCAAATTGCAACAAAAAGAGCCCAGGAAATCACTATGTTAGTCAAGCCAGCCATGACTTAACATTATACTGAAACAGTTGCCCTGTTTATTAGCTGCCCCACTCTCCCATTAGAACAAACAACAGGATTAGCTTCATTCCATCACAGATATCCACTGCAACTTAAATCATTACAAGGAGGCATGGTGAGGTGAGCATACAAGGATCCTGACGCCAGTGCAGCAAGAGTCATAGGAGTCACACAACATAGAAACTAGCCATTTGGCCCATCATGTCCATACTGAACCAGTGGGCACCCAACTGTATTAATCCCATCTTCCAGTATTTGACCCACAACCTTCTATGCCAAGGCAGTATAAGTGTTCATCTAGATCAGGGGTTTCCAATCTGGGATCCATGGACCCCTTGCTTAATAGTATCAGTCCATGGCATTAAAAAGCTTGGGAACCCCTGATCGAGAAATTTTTTAAATGCTGTCGGTAACTCTGCTTCTACAAAACCATGCTGGTTATTTATGTTCAGTCCCAGCCTTTCCAAGAGATCATTAATCCTGTACCTCAGAAGTTTTTCCAATAATTTCCCTACTACTAATGTTACACTCACAGGTCTGTAATTACCAGGTTTTTCTTGAAAGCGGGGACCACAGTTGGCATCCTTCAGTCAAGAGGCAGCATTCTTTCTAGCCACTGCAAAACATGAGCAAATTTTCTTCATCAGACTGAAACAAATTCCCAGTCACTGGATTTACAGAATGGTTCCTGTACAATTACACTGGCAGCTCACCAATGTACAGTAAAAGCACCCGTAAGTATGGCAACCACCTCTTATACAGGCTCCTGAGCACTTAAGTGACATTGTAGGGGATGTTTGTTAATGTTAACCATTCCATGCAAATGCCAATTTATTGCCAGGAGGTCAAAGGTAGTTATCTGGAGTTTTGAAGCCTTTTCGTTGGTAGCAAAGTTTGTGAATCCAGAAGAGAGAGAAGAGTATCATTGATCGGTCATCACAAATAGCAGCCAACAAAATGGGAGCCAGCTGCACTATCTGATACCAATAAGATTACCTCAATAAGAGCATTGAAAAATATTTCACATATCCACCACTTTACCCCCTTCCTCCACCAATTTTTGAATATACTCAACAACTGAGTCTCTATGGTCCTCTTGGATAGAGAATTTCAGTTCTGGCGAAGAATCTCTGTCCTGAATAGCCAACCCATTATTTTAAAACTGTGAAGCCCTTGTTCTGGACACACTGTGAAACCTACCAAATACTGAATAGTCTGGATAGAGTGAACATTGAGAGGATGTTTCCTATAGTGCGGGAATCTAGGACCAGGGCTCAGCCTCAGAAGAGATAGGGGTAGAAGGCAGGAGATTGGGACTAAGAGGGAAAATGGATCAGCCCATGATGAAATGGTGAAGCCGACTTGAATCAAGTCAGAATCAGTTTTAATATCAGTGGCATATGTTGTGAAATTTGTTAACTTTCCAGCAGCAGTACAATGCAATACATGGTAATATAGAAAAAACTGAATTACAGCAAATATATATATAAAATAATTAAATTAAATAAATAGTGCAAAAACAGAAATAAAAAGTAGTGAGGTAGTGTTCATGGGTTCAATGTTCATTTAGAAATCAGATAGCAGAGGGGACAAAACTGTTCCTGAATCACTGAGTGTGTGCCTTCAAGCTTCTGTACCTCCTCCCTGATGGTAACAGTGAGAAGAGGGCGTGACCTGGGTGGTGAGGGTACTTAATGATGGATGCCACTTTTTTGAGGCATCACTCCTTGAAAATGTCCTGGATACTATGATGGGACAAATGGCATAATTCTGTTCCTATATCTTATGGTCTTAATACAAAACTCCACAGATTCACCGTCACCTCTGTTCTAAAGGAATTCATTACCACAAATGGTTGTGGAGGCCAAGACACTGGGTATATTTAAAGCAGAGTTTGATAGATTCTTGATTCTCTGTTACTTTCTCCACTCTCCTCAGCATCCTCAACTGAAGTAAAGCCACATGCTTCAGCTTTGATCAAGACCAGACAAGTTACAAAAATGCCGCTAACATTATGGAATTCAATTCATTAACATAACTTTTGATGTTTCTCTATTAGGCAAGGTCGCCTGGGGTGAATACCCTTTTGAAACATGGCTGTTGTTATCTTATGAATTCATAATGAGAATTTATCAGGATCAGATCATAGCTTAATTGGATAAGTGGCATTTACAACATGCTTCATAGTATTTACTCCTATTTTTAGCTATTTTGATTTACAGGTGCTGATGCAGTCTTCTCCTTTACCTTCTATCCATAGGATGCAACTGCATGTGATTCTTTAGAGTATCTTCAGCATAATATTACTTCCCTGTTAATTATGCTCTCAATCATGATAAATACCAGAGAGAGTCAAACATTTATTGGCTGTCTTGGGGGTGTATGGTATATCAAGTATTTAATGAAAACTTCTCATCAGCAGGATTACATTGAGGTTTGAAATTTGCCACTACTTCTCTGACTAAATTTCCACCACTGTTCTCTCTCAGAATATCGCTTCAGAGCCTAAGGCATATGCCCGGACTTTTAACCGTTCTCCCTGCCTGTGCATGATTGCCCACACAAGACCCACTCCAGACACATGAATACAAAGAAAGACCCACAAAATGCTGGAGGAGCTCAGCAGGTCAGACAGCATCGATGGAACTGAATAAACAGTCAACGTTTCGACCCGATACTCTTCAAGGCTGGAAAGGAAGGGGGAAGACACCAGAACAAGAAGGTGGAGGAGGGGAAGGAGGACAAGGTAGAAGGTGATAGGTGAAGATAGGTGGGTGAGGAGGGAGTGGTTGAAATAAGGAGCTAGGAAATGATAGGTGGAAAAGGCAAAGGGCTGGAGAAGAAAGAATCTGATAGGAGAGGAGAGGAGAAAGGGAAGGAGGAGGGGCATCGGGGGTGATAGACAGGTGAGGAGAAGAGGTAAGAGGCTAGAGTGAGGAAATGAAGAAGAGGGAATGGGGAGGAGAAAAAAATTACTGTAAGTTGGAGAAATTGATGTTCGTGCCATCAGGTTGGGGGTTGTTTAGACTGAACATGAGGTGTTGCTCTTCCACTTTGAGAGTGGCCTCATTCTGGCGGAAGAGGAGGCCATAGACTGACGTGCCAGAAAGGGAATGGGGAACGGAATTCAAGTGGTTGGCCACAGGGAAATTCCATTTTATGCAGGTGGAGTGGAGGTGCTTGACAAAGCGGTCCCCCAATCTACATTGGGTCTCACCAATGTAGAGTGGGCTGCATTGGGAGCCCTGGATACAGGAGACCCTCCCAACAGATCTGCAGCTGAAGTGTTGCCTCACCTGGAAAGACTAAATGGAATCCTGAATGGAGGTGATGGAGGAGGTGAATAGGCAGGTATAGCACTTCAGCAGCTGGCAGGGTAAATTCTGTGGTGGGGGGGAGATGAATGGGGAGGGACAAATAGACAAGGAAATCACACAGGGAATTTTCCCTGTGGAAAGCAGAGAGTGGGGGAGGGAGGTAAAGATGTATTTGGTGGTAGGGTCCAGTTGAAGATGATGGAAGTTGTGGAGAATGATGTGTTGGATGCAGAGGTTTGCGTGGTGGTAGTTGAGGACAAGAGGAATGGTGGTGTGGGTACTGACCAATATTTAACACTTACCTTTGAATGATTACATTGCCGTTTATGGGAGCTTGCTGTGCCATTTGCTGCCATGTCTCCCACCTTACAACAACCACACTTCAGAAGTACTTCACTTGCTGTAAGGTGCACTGGATGTTAAAGGTGTTTAAGTAACGCAAGTCTTCTTTCAATGCATATATTCAAGACCACATAAAAATGTATTACCTCTTCCCTGTAAATCCCAGCTCTGTCGAAAATGTGAAATACCACTTCTATGTCCGGAGAATCTCTTTCTGCACCTCTTTACTTTGCAATGGTTATAAGGGGCCCACTAAATCTCTGTCACTCTGATTGCCCTCTTACTTTCTGACCTCTTGTTATCTACCTGCGCTCCTGGTTCACACAAATTGCTCAGTACTATTCCCAAAATCACAGAAATGCCATAGTCTAGTAGACCTATGGTAGCTTAGCAGTTAACGCAACGTTATTACAGCTTAGGCTGTTCCAGAGTTCAGAGTTCAATTTCAGCTCCTTTCTATATGGAGCCTTTGTACATCCTCCCCATGGAATGCACGGGTTTTCTCCGGGTGCTCCGGTTTCCACCCACAGTCCAAAGACGTACTGGGTAGGTTAATTGGTCATTATAAATTGTCCCATGATGGGGTTATTGGGGCAGTGTGGCTCAAAGGCTAGAAGGGCCTACTCCGTGTCATATCACTAAATAAATAAGTAAATAAATAACAGGTGTGGAGATCAAACCCATACCTGCACTTTGACCAGACTGTACGAATCACTCAAAGTCAACAGCAGTTCATTCAGTTCCACTTTCTTTGGACTTAAGCCCCTGTTTATTTTTACATCAACAGTGTTGACGTTGAGAGAGTTGAGAGTTTCAAGTTTCTAGAGTGAACATCACCAATAGTCCATCCTGGTCCAACCATGTAGGTGCCACAGCCAAGAAAATGCACCAACACCCCAACTTCCTCAGGAGGCTAAAGAAATTTGGCATGTCCTCTTTGGCCCTCAGCATTTTTTATCAATGCACTATAGAAATCAGGCAACTGCTCTGCCCATGACCACAAGAAACTGCAGAGAATTATGGACACCGCTCAGCACATCACAGAAACCAGCCTCCCCTCTATGGACTCTGTCTTTACCATCTGCTGCCTCAATAAAGCAGCTAGCAAAATCAAATTCCCCACCCACCCGACAGTCATTCTCCTCCTCCTCCTCATTAGGCAGAAGATATAAAAGCCTGAAAGTACATACCACCAGGCTCAAGGACAGCTTCTGTCCAAGTGTTATAAGAAAACTAAGTCGTCCCCTAGTATTACAAGATGGACTCTTGACCTCACAATCTACCTTGTTATGGCCTTGCACCTTATTGTCTTCCTGCACTGCACTTTCTCTGTAACTGTAACACTATTCTGCATTCTTGTATTGTTTTCCCTTGTTCTATCTCAACGCACTGTTGTAACGAAATGATCTGTGTGGACGAGATGCAAGACAAGCTTTTCACTGTAGATGGGTACACGTGGCAATAATAAACCAATTTAACAATTTATTAGATGGTAAGAAGACTTACTGTCAGGTCTGCAAACAGCAAGTAAAAGGTTTACAAATGTTAACAGGGCTGTTTCAGCTCTTATGCAGGGGAGCTACCCCACCAGGCACTGTGTGCGATAGTGCCAGTACACTGACACTGTCCATCAATGCACTGAATTGTCCATAGTCCCCTTGCTCATCAGTATTCTCCAGTCTTTTTGAAGTCTACATAGTTCTTCATTCCCTAAGCCCCTGCTGTGTACAGGATTAAAATTTGTGTCTTATTTTCTTCTACTCTGTGGAGAGTTAAACTACTTGAGACACATTCCACTGGCCCATGACCTTGAGGATGGTCTGATGCATCGAGCTATCATTCACAAGTATCCTTCCATTTTTTTTGTGTGTGAATGAATCATTTAAGGATGATCAAGTTTTGGAATCTCTGTGTGAAAGAGATTCCTTCACACTCTGTGTGAAAGAAACTGGCTGCTCAGTTGTTGAGTATATACAAAGCTCAGGGGAATCACAGGATTGGGCGAGGAAGTGGAAGCCAAGATCAAAGATCACCCATGATTCTACTAAACAGCTGGCCGGCGGTGTAGTGGCATCAGCACTGGACTTCAAAGCAAATGGTCCCAAGTTCGAATCTGGCTGGCTCCTTGCAGGCTTTCTATCCATGCTGGGATGAGTGTCGAGCTAGCAACTTGACCTCATCAAAAACAGTCAAATGCTATAGCAACGGCAAAAATGCCATTGGGTGAAAAGGATCATGATTCTATGAACTGAAGGATAAAGTTTGGAGACCAAAATTCTTCAGAAAGGTTGAGGACAAGGAATACTTGGCTCGTTAAAACCACTTCATAATGTATGACATAAAATATCCTCTTAGGTGCAGCATGTGAACTTGAGTCTGGTTTGATGCAAAGTAAAGTGAACAATTCCTATCCTGACCAAAAGGTTAATCAGAAAATTACTATATCAATCAATTTCAGAAAAAAAGCTTAAGAAATATAAACAGTTGTAATAGCCATTTGGTCCCTTGTGCCTGTAAGATTATGGCTGATCTCGTACTTCAGCACCACTTTCTCCTCTCTAATCCCATATCTAAAAATCTCGAACCTTGTTAATTGTTTCTGTTAATATTAAAAATAACACAACTATTAGCAGACTTCAGCATGTAAACCAAAATCCAACTTCTCTTTCATCATTATTTCAGGATACATTTAAATACTACGTTCATGCTTCTTTGCAAATTCTCTTTCTCTTTCTTTCTCTCTCTCTCTCTCCCTCTGTTTGTCTCTCCCTCTCTCTTTCCCCCTGTATCACACATACAATGGATAATCGAGGGTGACCAATGTTCAAAGCTGTCATTCTGAAAATACAAAATTACACTGAAGGGCCAGAAATGAGTTCACCTCAAGACTGCCCCGTGTTCAGTTAACGCCATTCACCAGAAGGTTAATTGTCTAGGTCACAATCCACTGCTGAGCTGTCAAGATTCCCCTCTTAGGTTACTGGAGTCATCTACATTTCTGGACCTTGAAGGGAATTTGATAGCTGTCTGGTTCCCATTTTGTAGAAGGTGACCTAAGGCAAGGTCTTTGTCAGCAATTCTCATGGCAGAACTAAAAGGCACAGAGGCACTGAGATCTTTCTCTGCTAATGAGCCACTGTCTTCAAGTGTTGAGTTATGCTCTTGAGTTCTCGGTATACAGCTGAGATCCATTTTTTTATACACTTACTATTGGAGAGATGGATGGCACTGGATAAGGCCATTCTGTCCCTTGCGTCTATGCTGGACAGTGAATAGTTGGATGAATCTAGCTCTGCAATCCAAGAGGATGTGGCACATTAAGTGCTCATCCAGGTACATTTCAAATGTGGGTTGGGGGTTCTCTTTCCATCACCCTCTCAGGCAGTGTGTTCTCAAAGTTCATCAATTCTAGAGTCATACAGCACAGAAACAGGCTCTTCAGCCCAACTTGCCCAAGATGTCCATCCAAGCGGGTTCCATCTGTCTGCATTTGGCCCATATCCCCAATATCGCTCTAAACCTTTCCTTTCCCTATTAGTATGCTATCCAAGCCTTTCAGTCTTCAGCTGAAAAGCATTTTCTTCAATTTGCCTCTAATCCATCTATCAATATCTTAGGTTAATTTGGCCAAGTTACTGATACCTCTGTGCAGGAAAATAGGTCCTATCATCTATCCTTCTCTCATAACTTCATACAGTTCAATTAACTCTCCCCCTATTTGAAAGAAAACAACACCAGCTTTGAAAGTGCCTCATAATTAAACCTCCCTAGCTCTGAAAACCTGCTACATCTATAATGCTGAGAGAGAATGGCTATTAAGTTGCAAATAATTGCAAGCTAATAACCAAGCTCGGTGAACACTGCAACATCAAATGCCTCAACCTATGCAACCAATATTCACCACCATCCTAAAGAATGGCTAACTTAAAGAAAAAAGTATAGTTTCTTAAATAATATGATAGATTAAGCATCCAACCTGCAAAAAGAGGGAAGGAAGAGGAGAGATGATGGAGGCCTTTTATATTATGAAAGGGATCAATGCAGCTACACAGAAACACCATCAGCTGCAGGCTCTGCTCATATCTCCACACCATTCCAACTTGGAAAGATGTCTTAATCCTGGAACTCTTTCCCCAACAGCACTGTGGGAGCATCTTCACGAGAAGGACTGCAACATTTCAAGAAGGTGGTGTTAACCAATCAGTTCCCCTCCATCACCACCCTTCTCCATCTGGCAAAACTGGTCCTCACCCTCAACAATTTCTCCTTTAGCTCCCACTTTCTCCAGACCCAAGGGGTAGCGATGGGCACCCGCGTGGGCCCCAGCTAATCCTGCGTTTTTGTTGGCTACGTGGAACAGGCCATGTTCCAAGGCTTCCGGTAATGCTCCCCCGCTCTTCCTCCGCTACATTGACGACTGTATCGGTGCTGCCTCAATTTCATCAACTTTGCCTCTAACTTTCACCCTGCTCTTAAATTCCCTTGGTGCATTTCTGACACCTCTCTCTCCTTTCTCAATCTCAATCAAGGGTTTCTTCTCCAGCCCTTTACCTTTCCCAACCACTTGGCTTCACCTATCACCTTCTAGCTGTCTGCCTTCCTTTCCCCCCACCTTTTCATCCTGATACCTTCCTCCTTCCTTTTCAGTCCTGAAGAAGGGTCTCAGCCCAAAACATTGATTGCTTGTTCATTTCGATAGATGCTGCCTGACACAGTGGTGAGTACAGCCCAGTCCAGTAAAGCCCTCTGCACCATTGAGTACATGTACTGTACATGGAGTCTCCTCACAAGAATCCACCATCCAGGCCATGCTCTCTTCTCACTGCTAATATCGAGCAGGAGGTACAGGAGCCTTAGGTTCCACACCACCAGGTTCAGGAGCAGTTATTGTCCTCCAACCATCAGGTTCCTGAACCAGCATGGATAACTTCACTCACCGCTACTCTGAACAGATTCCATAACCTACAAACTCACTTTCTTTATGACTTATTTAAACATTAATTTGCAGTTTGTCTTCTTTTGCACATTGGTTATTTTTTAGTCTTTGTCTGTTTAAGTATAGTTCTTCATTAATTCTATCGTATTTATTTTTTCCCTGTAAATGCCTGCAAGAAAACAAATCTCAAGTATATGGTGATGTATACATACTTTATTAATAGATTTACTTTGAACTTTGAACTGCTCACACAGACTAGGTATTACAGTGCCTATAAAAGGTATTCAACTCACCCGCCTTGGAAGTTTTCATGTTTTATTATTTTACAACATTGAATCACTGTGGATTTAATTTGGCTTTTTTGATGTTGATCAACAGAAAAAGACTCTTTTGTGTCAAAGTGAAAACAGATCTCTACAAAGTGATCTAAGTTAATTACTAATATAAACACAAAATAATTGATTGCATAAGTATTCACCCCCTTTAATATGACACACCAAATCATCACTGGTGCAGCCAACTGGTATTAGAAATCACATAATTAGTTAAATGGAGATCTGTGTTTGGAAACCTGTGTGCAGTCAAGGTGTTTCAATTGATTGTAGTAAAAATACACCTGTATCTGGAAGGTCCAACTGCTGGCCAGTCAGTATCCTGGCAAAAACACCAGGAAGACAAAAAAATACTCCAAGCAACTTTATGAAAAGGTTATTGAAAAGCACAGGTCAGGAAATTTCCAAGTCACTGAATTTCCCTTGGACTACAGTTGTTATTCATCAAGAACTGGAAAGAATATGGCACAGCTGTAAATCTGCCTAGAGCAGGCCATCCTCAAAAACTAAGTGACCGTGCAAGAAGAGGCCAGTGAGGGAGGTCACCAAGTGTTCTATAACAACTCTGGCAGAGCTACAAGCTTCAGCGGCTGAGATGGGAGAGACTGCACAAACAACAACTGTTGCCCAGGTGCTTCACCAGTCACAGCTTTATGGGAGAGTGGCAAAGAGAAAGCCACTGTTGAAAAAACCTCACATGAAATCTCAGCTAGAGTTAGCCAGAAGACATGTGGGAGACTCTGAAGTCAGCTGGAAGAAGGTTCTATGGTCTGATGAAACCAAAATTGAGCTTTTTGGCCATCAGACTAAATGCTATGTTTGGCATAATCCAAACACCACACATCATCAATGGGAATGCTTCACTTCAGCAGGCCCTGGAAGGCTTGTGGAGGTAGAGGGTAAAGTGAATGCAGGGAAATCCTGGAGGAAAACTTGATGCGGTCTGCAAGAGAACTGCGACTTGGGAGAAGATGTGTTTTCCAGCAAGACATTGACCCCAAGCATAAAGCCAAAGCTACACCGGAATGGCTTAAAAATAACAAATCTAATGTCCTGGAGAGGCCAAGTCAGAGTCCAGACTTCAACCTAATTGAGAATTTGTGGCTGGACTTGAAAAGGGCTGTTCATTCACGATCCCCATGCAATCTGACAGAGTTTAAGCAGTTTTGTAAAGAAGAATGGGGGAAAATTGCAGTGTCCAGATGTGCAAAGCTGATAGAGTAGACTCAATGTAGACTCGATTCAATTCAATTCACTTTATTTTCCGTGAGGAACTTTGTGCAGTGGTAAGGACAACATCACAGAACTTAAGATACACAACACCACACTGCATATAGTTAAACACAATATAGAATACTCACAATAGATAAAAATACTAAGAACTATTGCATGTGGTTTAAAATACAAATACACAAAATAAAACTGACTGTTTTTACTGTCAAAGGTGATTCAAAATTGGGTGTTGAGGAGGGGAAGGGAGGAAGACACAAAACTGGATAAGGCTCTCCTGGTGCTGATGGGCAGGGACCTGTAGCAGTGTCCAGATGGCATGAGAGTGTAGTGTGTGTGAAGTGTATGTGTAATGTCCTCTACTGTCTGTGGGGCTTCTTTATTGTCCGTCTCTTATGGATGCTGCTGAGTGATTCTTGTTCCTGGCCAATGATTTTACTACTTATTCCGACAATTCTGTTGAGTGGGCTGAGGTTGATAGTGCTCATTGCCCTGAACCATGCCGTGATGTTGTAGGTTAATATTGATTCAATGAAGCATTATAAAATGCCCGGAGCATCGATGGCTGCACCTGAAGTTTCCGCATCTTCCTGAGGAAAAATAGTCGTTGTTGGCACTTGGGGAGGACCGACCCACCATTAGTGTTAAAGGTGATTTTGTTATCTATAGTCGTGCCAAGCTACTTGTATTCTCCAACACGCTCTGTCGACTGGCCACTTATTTTCAGGGTTGGGACGGGGTACTGTTGTTTTCTAAAGTCCACTCCCATTTCCCTGGCTTTACTGGGGTTCAGGTCCAGATAGTTGTTTGTGCATCATCCAGCAAATGTAGTGATTTCCTCACTGCACC
The DNA here is from genome assembly GCF_048418815.1 of Hemitrygon akajei. Taxonomy (NCBI): domain Eukaryota; kingdom Metazoa; phylum Chordata; class Chondrichthyes; order Myliobatiformes; family Dasyatidae; genus Hemitrygon; species Hemitrygon akajei. Next base: position 19,707,075 of record NC_133141.1, on the reverse strand, counting down.
AGTCACCAGAGTTGGTAGTGTCAATGATGACGGTGTCATCTGAGTACCTGGTGTACTGCATGCCTGGGTGTGAGCTTCTGCAATCGTCAGTGTAGTGTGAACAAGGCTGGTGAGATAACCAAGCCCTATGGTGCTCCAGCTGACATTTGCCTGTTGGTGCTCATATAACCATTATATCTCACTGTTTGATGTCTGTCTGTGAGGAAGGAGAGGATGAGGAGTATGAGATGGGGGTTTACATTCATTTGCTGGAGTTTGTGTCCCACAGATGGAGTTGCATGGTGTTAAATGCGCTGCAGAAGTCTACAAACAACATCCTAACAAATAATCTGGGCCTCTCCAAGGGTGTGTAGGTATGAGGTATGATTCAGTAATGTTAGTACTGCATCATCCACACCTTTTTTCAGCCTGTAAGCAAACAGGAGTGGGTCAGTGAACCCACTTACCCTCACCTGTAGCTGGGGTAGGAGGAGCCGTTCAAAGGACTTCATTACCTGTGACGTTAGAGCTACAGGACGGTAGTCATTATTGCAGGTGGGATTGCTCTTCTTGGGAATTGGACATATGATGGCAGTTTTCCAAATGGTTGATATGGAATGTTCAGACAGAGAGCAGTTGAAGAGATTACAGAAAACTTCTGACAGTTGCCTACAGCAGAGTTTCAGTAGCCATCCACTGATGTTGTCTGGACCTGGCTGTAATTGCTGCCAAAGGTGCATCTACTAAATACTGACTTGAAGGGGGTGAATACATATGCAATCAATTAATTTGTGTTTTATATTTGTGAACAGTTTAGATCACTTTATAGAGATCTGTTTTCACTTTGACACAAAAGAGTCTTTTTCTGTTGATCAGTGTCCAAAAATCAAAATTAGATCCATTGTGATTCAATGGTGTAAAACAATAAAACATGAAAACTTCCAAGGGGGATGAATACATTTTAAAGTAAAGTATGAACTTTGATAATAAATTTACTTTGAACTTTGGATTTTGAGCTGGAGTTTTGTGTCCAGTTCTGGGCAGTACCCTTTAGGACAAATGTGAAGGTGCAGGAGAAATTCACTAAGATGACACAAAGAGTGAGGGAATTTTGTAACATGAATAGACTGGTGTTGTTCTCCTTGGAACTGAGCACTTTGCAAGGGAGCATTATGATGTTTAAGATCAAGGGTGCAAACTGCGTAGAGAAAGAGAGAAAATATTAACATTGACAAGAGGGTATAGAACCAAATTTAACATTTCTTAATGTGGCTCCATTTTCCTTGATAACATTTCTGTGAACTCTCTGGAGATGTGTCACAACAGGACAGGATTGATGTCGATGTAGATATTCTGGCTGAAGAGGAGATATACTCATCAGTGCCCTGTCTAAATCCTTAAACTCCGTCGCCAACACCACTGTGGCAGAACCTTCACCAGAAGGACCACAGTTGATCAAAAAGGTGGCTCACCACCACCTTCTCAAGGACAATTACAGATGGGCAATAAATACTGGTCTTAGACGCATCACGAAAATGAATGAAAATAAAACGAGCGTGAAGCATATGAAAGCAATTCAGATATATTGCATATGGTCCCTCAGCCCAGTACTCCTAACTTAACCCCTTTTTAGCACTCTCACCCTTGCTCCTCTATCTGCCTGCCTTTAAAGTGCCCAAAGGCAGCAGAATAGATGATGCACAGCTCCATTATTGTGGCAAAGGGTTGCAGGATAGGCTGTGATGCGAAACTTCACGGATACAGTTATTTTAGATGTGAAATGTTGAAAACTTCACCCTCCTCCACCTCATTTATTATTTTAGTACGGAACATTGTGATGTTATTTCAACTCATTCCTGGTCACTGCATGCAACTCACAAGAGCAGACAATTCATTTATTTTTGAGTATTTATTTCCTTCTCCATCGAATTAATTATCACTTACTTGCAGAAAGATGACATTCATACATACACAATAAAGCCCAATATTTTGAATCACTGCCATTCAAAGCCTTCAAAACCTTTTGATATTTTTACCTGTGAATCTCAGTTTTGTAACTTAATAGTGAAAGCCATTAATTATCATTGCAGGATAGGAAACATTTCTTATTCCCAGCCTTTGTCACTCTCCTTATTTTATGGCCCATCAAACTGAAGCAACTTGCTTAGGATACAAGATAAAGGAAATCTTTCACAACCTCGGGGCATCCCTGTGTCCTTTGCAACCAATGCAGCACTCCTTGGAGTTCAATTACTAACAAGAGAAAATCTGCAGATGCTGGAAATCCAAGCAACACACACAAAATGCTGGAGGAACTCAGCAGACCAGGCAGCATCTAGGAAAAGAGTACAGTCGACGTTTCGGGCAGAAACCCTTCAAAACGTCGACTGTAGTCTTTTCCTAGATGCTGCCTGTCCTGCTGAGTTCCTCCAGCATTGTGTGTGTGTTGCTCCTTGGAGTTCAGTTCAGGGAAACAACGCTTACAATTTGTGTACAGCAAGCTCCCACAAGCCACTATCTCATAATGCAAAAAAAAATTTTATCTCAGTGAAGTTAGTTAAAAGCCAGCACACAGTACAGCAAGAGTTACTGTACTAGAATATGTGCGTTCCATCACAGAGTACAAAGCTAATTAAAATTAGCCGTGATACTGAAGTTAGAAGGAATCAACTCCATGGGGAAATTATTCTCATAATTAAATATTCTGCCTTTTTTAGCTTCTAGAAAACATTCTTCTTGCTCTTGTGTGAGCACTTTAAGCTCATTTTAGCTAAACTAATGAGTTGCCATGGCACCTTTTCTCTGATGAAATGAATAAATGGTATGTCACTTTGTATTCAAATCCCATGAGGATATGTTCTCCCACTCCTTTTCTGCAATAATGGCTTAATTGCTTAAAAGATTAATTAGAATGAATGTAAGATGCTATAGTGTGTGAGAAGATATCTTCACTTCATCAAAGTCCACATGTGTTCTACCCCCTACTTTAACGTCTTGAAGGAGACTTGGATGAATTGTTCTCCAAAGGCAAGCAAGCCAATTGAAAGCAAAACCAACAGAAGACATTTGTCACTATATATAGTTTCACTTGAGTAAGGTTACTAATCCTCCAGGAATTTTCTGAAGTCTTTAAGAGTTGACAAGTTTTTAGGAGTAGACAACTGTGAGGTGTTGCACTTAAAGTAGGACCAATCAGGGTAGGTCTTACACAGTGAATGTTAGGACACTGAGGAGTGCAATAGGACAAAGGGATCTGGGAATGCAGGTACAATAATTCATTGAAAGTGGTGCCACGGGCAGATAAGGTTGTAAAGAAAACTTTTGGTACATTGGCCTTCATAAATCAATGTATTGAGTACAGAAGATGGGATGTTATGATGAAATTGTATAAGACATTGGTGAGGCCTAATTTGGATTACTGTGTGCAGTTTTGGTCACCTACCTACAGGAAAGATGTAAATAAGGTTGAAAGAGTGCAGAGAATATTTATAAGGGTCTGGAGGACCTGAGTTAAAAGGAAAGATTGAATAGGATAAGACTTTATTCCTTAGAACACAGAAGATTGAGAGGAGATTTGATAGAGGTATATTAAATTATGAGAGGTATAGATAGGGTAAATGCAAGCAGGCTATTTCCACTGAGGTTGGGTGGGACTACAACCAGAGGTCATGGGTTAAAGGTGAAAGTTGAAAAGTCTAAGGGAAACATGAGGGGAGACTTCTTCGCTCAAGGGTCGTGCGAGTGTGGAATGAGCTGCCAGCACAAGTGGTGCATGAAAGCTCGATTTCAACTTTTAAGAGTAGTTTGGATAAGTATATGGATGGTAGGGGTATGGAGGGCTATGGCCCCTATGCAGGTCAATGGGAGTAGGCAGTTTAAATGGTTTCGGCATGGACTAGATGGGCCAAAGAGCCTGTATCTGTGCTGTACTTCTCTATGACTATAACAAATACATTATCCAGCAACTTCAGCTGAAAATGGTAATCAGGACAATTAGGAAAGTGTCCTTTTTCATCTCTGATTGAACACTTGTTTATCAGCAATAAAGCTATAGTTGATGGAGGGTAGACAAGGTGAATAAAAGAGTGGCTTGACCAACAGTCAAGAATCTTCCAACTAGTGAAGACAGGATGTACACCATGAGTTAGGGGACCAATGGAGGGAATGTAGGGGTGGGGCAATTGGAAGCAAGACAGCATGTGATGGAAACATGATGTATCATTGTAAGAATAAAAAGGGCGCACGGTTGCGTAGCAGTTAGCGTAACACTACAAACAAGCTGGATGAACTCAGCAGGTCGGGCAGCATCCGTTGAAAGGAGCAGTCAACGTTTTGGGCCGAGACCCTTCGTCAGGACTGAAGAAGAAGGGGGCAGGGGCCCTATAAAGAAGGTGGGGGGAGGGTGGAAGGTGCCAGGTGAAAAACCAATCAGAGGAAAGATCAAGGGGTTGGGGGGGGGAAGCAGGGAGGGGATAGGCCGGAGAGGTGAAGAAGGAATGTAAGGGGAAAGCACTATGGGTAGTAGAAGAAGGCAGAGTCATGAGAGAGGTGATAGGCAGCCAGAAGTGGAGGCAGAGTGAAAGTGGGATGGGGGAAGGGAGAGGGAGGGAATTACCGGAAGTTGGAGAATTCGATGGTTGTACCAGTGTAACACTACTGCAGTGCTTTCAACCCAGGTTCAATCTCACTGCTGCCTGTAACGAGTTTGTACTTTCTCTCCATTGCCACATGGGTTTCCTCCACTCGCTCTGGTTTCCGGAGCTGAGCAGATCATTTGGTCACATGGGTGACTTGGTGACACGGATCCATTGGGCTGGAGTGACCTGTTACCCCCGCCCCCCCATCTCTAAATAACTAAGATTTGGTAAGGGGGCCATTGTTAGAGGTGCAAAATAGTACTTATACTTACCTTACTGAAACACTCACTGGTGCATCTCTCAGCAGTTTGAAAATATGACCCACAGTTTTGAGTCTTAACGTGAACAGAACAAAGACACTTGATGTGGTGGCATTGATCTGATAAGTAAGGTTCCACACCAGGCAAATAATGTAAATGCTGAATTTGACTCTAAAGAAATCAGCCATGAAATGTGACGACTGCATGTACTAAGCATGTGAAATGCAGCCATTGCACAGTTGTGGGCCATGGTAAACTTAGAGCAGAACAAGGTTGTTGGAGGAGTTTGGGATATGAATGCAAATGTGTACAATGAGATTCAACAGCTTTCTGAAAGCCAGAAGTAATGAAAACAAGTTCAGGTACATCCTTTTTGTTGCTGGGAAAGAAAAGATTGGATCTTTACAACAGCTAGGGAATAGGTGAGTCAGTGATTAAAAGCCCCAACAAAGTCTCAAAGAATTCAGAACACTTCTCAAGCTGAATTCAAGTGACCTACAAAGTGAGGAAGGAGTCAGATGAGTTCATGAATGATGCCTTCACAAAGACATTAAAGGTAGTTACAGGCAATGGTTGAAAGGTGAACTGGCTGACACATAGATATGTTGAAGGCTTTATGCCAAAAGGCGAAGCTCACTAGGGGTGATTGATAAGTTCGTGGCCTAAGGTAGAAGGCGTCAATTTTAGAAAACCTAGCACATTTATTTTTCAACATAGTCCCCTCCTACATTTACACACACAGTCCAGCGGTTGTGGAGCATACGGATCTTGGACCTCCAGAAAGTGTCTACAACAGGGGTGATTGATAAGTTCGTGGCCTAAGGTAGAAGGAGATGAGTTATACAGCTCTCATCACATGAACATGCAGTTCAACTCTTTGAGTGATTATGCAGAAAGTTTGAAGTTAATAACTCATCAGAGGTGATTGATAAGTTCATGGCCTAGGGTAGAAGGAGATGAGTTATTAACTTCAAACTTTCTGTATAATCACTCAAAGAGTTGAAGTGCATATAACGAGAGTTGTATAACTCTTCTCCTTCTACCTTAGGCCACAAACTTATCAATCACCCCTGCTGTGGACACTTTCTGGAGGCCCAAGATCCGTATGCTCCACGAGCGCTGGGCTAAGTGTGTAAATGTAGGAGGGGACTATGTTGAAAAATAAATGTGTTAGGTTTTCTAAAATTGACTCCTTCTACCTTAGGCCACAAACTTATCAATCAGCCCTCGTTCTTGCAATTGATGCTTCCATGAGTGGACAGGTGAAGATGTTGACGACTGAGTCCATGGCCAGATGAGTGTTAGGAAAGGAAGCATGGATGACACATAAAACCATTAGACATAGGAGCAGAAGTAGGCCATTTGGTTCATCAAGTCTGATTTATTTCCTCCGCAACTCAGTTCTCTTGCCTTCTCCACATAACCTTTGACATCCTTACTAATCAAGAACCTAGTGTATCAACCTTTGCATTAAATATACCCAATAACTTGGCCTCCACAGCTGACTGTGGCAATGAATTCTACAGATTCACCACCCTCTGGCTAAAGGAATTCCCCCTAATCGCTGTTCTGAAGGTCCCTCGTATTTTGAAGCTGTTTCTCTGGTCCTAGACTCTCCCAATATAGGAGACATCCTCTCCATGTCCACTCTAAGCCTTTCAATGTTCGATACACTTCAATGAGATCCCCCCCCCCCCCATTCTTCTAAAGTCCAGTGAGTACAGGCCCAGAGCCATCAAACGCTCCTCATACATTAACCCTTTCATTTCCAGGATCATTCTCATGAACCTCCTCTTGACCCTCTCCAATGCCAGCACATTCCTTCTTAGACACAGGAACCACAATTGCTCACAATTCTCCAAATGCAGTCAGACCACTGCCTTATAAAGCCTCAGCATTACATTCTTGCTTTTACATTCTCGTCCTCTGCTGCTGAGAACAGAAAAGAAAATGAGAGCTAGATAGGAAGCAGGCCGAATGGATCAATGGATTATGTAGAAAACTCAGACATTGGGAGAAGGTGAAAACAAATCTTCAGGGGTGATGAAATATGTCAGTTTCCAGAGAAAGGTCCAGAAACAAACCTACAGCCATCAACGTCATGGTACAGTTGGATAAACAGGAGCAAGCTAACAGCACACCATGCAAGTTGTACACATAAAGCTGAAAGAAACTGGGTAGATGGAGGACAGTCTCTTGAAATGAAACAATGTCACGCTCGTGGCATTCAGAGATAAAATTTCACCATCATGGCGACGCAGAGAAGGAGAGAACGCAAGTCCCCACCCCCACCCCCCCCACCTTCCCCCTTACCCGGTCTCACCTATCACTTGCCAGCTTGTGCTCCTTCCCCTCCCCCACCTTCTTATTCTGGATTCTGCCCCCTTCCTTTCCAGTCCTAATGAAGGGCCCTAGCTTGAAATGTCGCGATGCTGCCTGACCTGCTGAGTTTCTCCAGCATTTTGTGAGTGTACTGCTCTAAACAAATCCATATCAATGAACAGACATCTAAACATATGGCTGTCAATTTCACAAGGCAGTGTCAGGATCCTGGTCGGCTGGCCTCAGTGCTGGCAAGTGAAAGCAAAGGAATGTCATGACCACCAGACATGGCAACCGAGAAAATGAGCTATCGGTGGTCAGATACGATGTAAGAATTTTTGTACCTATCACTACACAAGGAAATCCAGTAGATGACAATCACTGACCCCACAGATCAAACCAACAAGATACATCTATGTGGAGCCATCAGAAAAGCTCAACAGATTATTCTTCAGAATCAGAAATGGATTTATTATCACAGACTTAGATTATGTGAAATTTTTGTTTTTGTCGGCAGCAGCTCAGGCTTCAGAATTATGATTTCACTCCCAAATACAAACCAGGAGAAGAAATCATGCTAGCAGATGCATTAACTCTCTGACACCCCAGGAGAATCATAAGATGAAAGATCTAGGTGTGAAGATACAGTGCTTAATAAATATTACACCAGCGAAGCTGAGTAAGATCAGAGACTGACAAAGACAAGGCTTCACAGATGCTTTCTCAGCAAGTAATTCAGGGGTGGCCTGGAAAGGTGAAAGAAATATAGCCAGCAGTGTGATGTTATTGGTCAATAACAGGTGACAGCTGAATGGAGGACAGTGTTCTATTGGCCAGATCTGGAATCATCACACAAAAAGAGAAGCAAGGAGAATTACCCCAGAGGGTATACATAGGCCACATCGGTGTAGAGAACTACAAGCTGAGACCACATCAGCTGCTCATGGATTGGCATCTACAAAGATGCATTTGGCAGTCCAGAAGTACAGGTACATGACAGAAGGAAGGAGTATGGTTGCTGAGGAGCAACTTGGAATTGGCATACCATGGGAACTAAAGGTAAAGATAGATTAGCTTTATTTGTCACATGTACATCGAAACATACAGTGAAGTGCATCATTTGCACCAACAATCAACACAGTCCGAGGATGTGCTGGGGGCAGCCCGCAAGTGTCCCATGCTTCTGGCACCAACACAGCATGCCCACAACCTACTAACCCGAATGTGTACATCTTTGGGATGTGGAAGGAAACCAAAGCACCCAGAGGAAGAGGAAGCCCATGAGGTCACAGGGAGAACATGCAAATTCTTTACACACAGTGGTGAGAATTGAACACCGATCACTGATTGCTGGCACTACAATGAGTTACGCTAACTGCTTTGCTACTTTGACATTTCCATCCCACGAAAAAGACTATCTTCCCTGTTAATGCTTCTCATTATTTAATAAATTTCTATCAGATCTCCCCTCAGCCTCTGACACTCCAGAGAAAACACCCAACTTTAGATAGATAGATAGATAGATAGATACTTTATTCATCCCCATGGGGAAATTCAACTTTTTTTTTTCCAATGTCCCATACACTTGTTGTAGCAAAACTAATTACATACAATACTTAACTCAGTAAAAAAATATGATATGCATCTAAATCACTATCTCAAAAAGCATTAATAATAGCTTTTAAAAAGTTCTTAAGTCCTGGCGGTTGAATTGTAAAGCCTAATGGCATTGGGGAGTATTGACCTCTTCATCCTGTCTGAGGAGCATTGCATCGATAGTAACCTGTCGCTGAAACTGCTTCTCTGTCTCTGGATGGTGCTATGTAGAGGATGTTCAGAGTTTTCCATAATTGACCGTAGCCTACTCAGTGCCCTTCGCTCAGCTACTTTGTCAATTTTCTCCACATAGCACATACTCTGTAATCCAGGCAGCATTCTGTTGTGCCTCTTCTGCACCCTCTCCAAGGCCTGTACATCCTTCCTATAATGTGGCAACCAAAACCACACACAGTACTCCAAATGTTGCTGAGCTAAGGTTGCAACATGACTTTTGAACGTAAGGCTCTCTGCCTTATAATTCCCAATCTGTCCCTGTCATCTTTCTAAATAAAGGAAAAACAGTGGTTATTCTCTAGTCTTCTGGGATGTTGCGTGTAGGTAAAGAGGATGCAAAGAATTCCATTAAGGCCTTAGCAATTTCCTCCCTCGTCTTCCTTGATATCCTGGGATAGATTTCATCAGGCTATGGAGATTTATCCATCCCCTTTGATTTGAACTCCCATTATCAATATCCTCATTACTAGCTATCTTGCCACATGACGGTGACTTGCATGCAATGTGCAAGTAAAACTATATTCTGTTTTGCCATTAAGAATAGCCCCCACTTTCTCTCCTCACAGCAGACACCACCAAGCAAGAGAAACATGAAGACTTGCCAAAGTAGGAGGGACAGCTGGAGAGAGAGGAGGACGGCGATGATGAAGATGGCGCCAGTGCATCACTGCACCTGACATCCCACACCACCACCTCACAAAATGACACTGCCATTGAGGTGACGATATTACAGGGAGGTACACCAGGCACCAGAGGACTTTAGAGCAACAAACAATTTGCTGGAAGAACTCAGTGGCTCGAGCAGCATCTGTGGGGAGAAAGGAACTCATGCAGGGTTTCAACCCAAAACATCGACAGTTCCTTTCCTCCCTCAGATGCTGCTCGATGAGTTCCTTCAGCAGACTGGAATTGGAATTGGTGTATTATTGTTATATGTACTGAGATACACTGAGAAGCTCTTATTTGCATGCCATCTATATCAATCATTCCATGCATAAGCACATCAAGGTAGTACAAAGGAAAACAGAATGCCAAATAAACTGCTACAGTTACAGAGAGCGTGTAGAGCAAGCAGACAAATAAAGTACAGGAGCCTCAGTGAGGTGGACTGGGAGATCAAGAGATCAGTGGGATAGAAGCTCCAGATTCTGGTGTCTCCAGTGGACTTTAGTCTGACATGATGCACAGAGACTCAAGTGCGGGGGTGGGGGGGGGAATAGGTAAAGGTGGAGTGGGGTTACATTTATCTGTGCTGGCCCAGAAAACTCCCACAGTGCTACAGGAGCCCATGGACTGAAGCAGGTAATGTTGTGAGCAGCCAGAGAAGTCAAGGGCAGCCCTTATCACCGAGGAACCACTCCTCGGGGCAGCGCTGGCTCCAAAAACGCCCGGCAGTGTGGACTCTCTCCAGATGAATGAGTTTCAGGAAATGCATCTACCAGCATGAGGAAATTCTCAAAACTCAGAACCATCTGCACACTGAGAGAGTGTGAATGGTCTTGATAAAACTTTTCAAGTTATTAATGGAATCCAGTCACGGCTGCCGGCTCTCCTGGGGAGCCTGGAGATGTCACCTGCTCCTCACTGAATTGCTGCGCATGGGTTAATGAAATGGAAGTGGTGTGGCTGGGGATGTCAATTGGTGTGTGCTCAATGCCAATTGTGCATGGCAGTGCCCAATCCAATTCCATGTCTGTCACAACTTTACCCACAACAAGCTGTAGCACAATCTGCTCTGCGTAAAAGTCAGATTTGATCATGTGCTGCCTAAAAAAATAGGTGCAACATAATCGAATTTTCTTAGCTCACGTGTCTGCTGATGTAGGTGTACAAAGACGGTTAACAACTGATGATAACAGCTTTGCACCAGAAAGGCCAGAATGCCTGCGAAATGTATTTTTCTCACACGACCTGTTAATTTTAAATGTGAAGCATCTTGCATTCTGCACCTACAGCCCAAGTCAAATATTCTGACACCAACAGCTAAATATTTTCAGAAACTTACTGTTGATCACACCCTTATATCTACCTCTCCACCAGAGTCTGGGTCTGTAAGTCTGTCCTCAGAACAACAACCATAGGTCCCAGAGCACTTGTGTTGGTTGTTGTTACCTCCTTCGTCGCATGTGTTGACTTTTCAATGTAAGGCCAATCCATGAGGTCTCCAAAACAGCGACTAGTTCCAATTGTCGGTACAGGAAGGAAACAGGCACACTCATGGGCAAAGATCCAAGTATTGTAGAAGGCTAGGTCCTGGAGGACTGGCAAGTAGCTAACATTGTTCCATTATTCAAGAAGAGAACCAGAGATAATCCTGGAAACTGGTGAGTCTCATGTCAGTGGTAGGGAAGTTACTGTAGAGAATTCTTAGGGATAGAATTTGAGCATTTGGAAAATCATGGTCTAATTAGGGAGTGCCAGCAAGTCGGGGCAAGTCATGGCTTACTAACTTGATTGAGTTTTTGACAAGGTGACGAGGGTGATAGATGAAGGTAGAGTTGTGCATATTATATACACGGATCTTAGTAAGCTGTTTGACAAGGTCCCTCATGGGAGGCTCATCCAGAAGGTTAAGATGCATGGGATCCACGGTGAATTGGCTGTTTGGATTCAGAACTGGCTTTCCCATTGAAGATAAAGGGTAATGGTCAAAGAGACTTATTCCAGCTGGAGGTCTGTCATTAATGGTGCTCCACAGATTGGGACCTCTGCTGTTTCTGAGATATATATGATCTGGATGAAAATGTAAATGCCCGGGTAAGTAAGTCTGCAGATGATATGAAAATTGGTGATGTTACGGATTGCGTAGAAGATTGGCAAAGAATATAGTGAGATATATCAATTGCAGACATAGACAGAGAAATGGCAGTTGGCGTTTAACACACACCAACAAATGTGAGGTGTTGTACCTCAGTAGGTCAAATGAAAAGAGACAGTACGTTGTTCAAGGCAAAACCCTTAACGGTGTTGATGAACAGAGGGATCTTGGGGTCTAAGTTCATACCTTCCTGAAAGTGGCTACACAGGTTGATAGGGTGGAGGCATATGGCATGCTTGCCTTTATTAGTCAAGGCACTGAGTTCAAAAGTTAGCAAGCTACGTTCCAGCATTATAAAATGCTGGTTAGGCCACATCTGGCGTATTCCATATACATCCAGTCACCCCACTATAGCAAGGATGTGGAGGCTTTGGAGACGGTGATGAAGAGGTTCACCAGGATGCTGCTTGGTTTAGAGGGCACGTGCTATAAGGGGAGGTTGGACAAACTTGGGTTGTTTTCTCTGGAGTGGCAGAAGCTGAGGGGAGACCTGGTAGAGGTTTATAAGATTATGAGAGGCATAAATAGAGTAGCTAGTTAGTATCTTTTTCCAAGGGTTGAAATGTCTAATACCAGAGGGCATGTATTTAAGGTAAGCGGGGGTAATTTCAAAGGAGGCAAGTTTTTTTACACAGAGTGTCTGGGGTGGTGGTAGAGGCAGATCCATTAACAGTTCAATAGTTTCATTTAATATCAGAGAATGTATCCAATACACAACCTGAAATTCTTGTTCTTCGCAAACATCCACAAAAACAGAAGAGTGCCCGAAAGAATGTGACAGTAAACACAAGCAGCAGCAAAGCAACGACCCCCACCTCCCCCACATAATTCAGCAAAAAGCATCAGCACCCTCCACCCACTAAGCCCCAAGAAAGACCATGATCTGCAGTAGAACAAAAGCTAATTGTTCACCCGACAATACGACATACCTCAGGCTCTCTCTCTCCCTAATAAAGGAACAGAGAGGTGTCATCCTTCCACAGTGAGGGGGGATACATAAACAAAACAACTAATTTACGGCGATAAAGTCTACTGCGTCGCTTTTTTTCCCCTGAGTTCTCTATCTCAAGAATTGGCAACAGACTCTCCCACACCAATGAGAGAGAAAGAGAGAGAGAGAGCCTGTGATTTGCTGCTACAGAGCCCCTGACAACTGATTAGGGACTTTTAAGAGACATTTAGATAGACACATGAATGTGAGGAAAATGGAAAGATATAAACATTGTGTAGGCAGAAGAGATTAGTTTAATTGGCCATTTGATTACTAATTTAATTGGTTCGACACAACATTGTGGGCCAAAGGCGCTGTTCCTCTCCTTTACTGTCTATGCTCTATGTAAAAGACTGCTATGGCCTGAACCCATTCACCTCTGCTAACAAAGCTTGTAATAATTTTCTGAAGCTTTGTATCTCAATGAGAACTGTGCCATTGACTAATCGAGCAACAACTGAATCATAATCACAAGTTTTTTCCAGCATATCATGCCAATCTCAGGCTGGAGGAATAACACCTCACATTCCTTCTGGGGAGTCTCCATTTCAAGAAAATAAGATATAGGAGCAGAATTAGGCCATTTGGCCAGTCGAGTCTGATTTGTCATTTCATCATGGCTGATCCATTCCTCCTCTCAGCTCCAATCTCCTACCTTCTCCCCATATCCCTTCATGCCCTGACCAATCAAGAATCTATCAACCTCTGCCTTAACTATACCCAATGCCTTGGCCTCCACAACTGCCTGTGGCAACGAATTCCACAGATTCACCACCCTCTGGCTAAAGAAATTCCTCCTCATCTCTATTCTAAAAGGACGCCCCTCTATTCTGAGGCTGTGCCCTCTGGTCTTGGACTCCCCCACCATTGGAAACACCCTCTCGACATTCACTCTATCGAGGTCTTTCACCATTTGATAAGTTTCAATTAGGTCACCCCTCATTCTTCTGGATTCCAGTGAATACAGCCCAGAGCCATCAAATGCTCTTGCATATGACAAGCTGTTCAATCCTGGAATAATTTTTGTGGCCCTCCTTTTAACCCTCTCCAGTTACATCCTTTCTAAGATAAGGGGCCCAAAACTGCTCACAATACTCCAAGTGAGGCCTCACCAGTGCTTTACAAAGTCTCAACATTACATCCTTGCTTTTATATTCTAGTCCTCTCGAAATGAATGCTCACATCGCATTTGCCTTCCTCACCACAGACTCAACCTGCAGGCGAGCTCAATTTCAACGGTTTAGAGAAGTTTGGATATGTACATGGATGGTAGGGGTAAGGCGGGCTGTGGTCCTGCTGCAGATCGATGGGAGTAGGCGGTTTAAATGGTTCAGCACAGACTAGATGGGCCAAAGGGTTTGTTTCTGTGCTGTACTTTTCTATGACTCAATGACCTCCCGGCTTCTTATACCCTCTCCTACCCACCCACCTTCTCTCTCACTTGGTCTCACCTATCACCTGCCAACTTGTACTCCTTCAGTCCCCCCTCCACCTCTCTCCCTTTCCTTTTCAGTCCTGATGAAGGGTCTCAGCCCAAAACATCGACTGATTATTCTCCTCCGTAGATGCTGCCTGACTGGCTGAGTTCCTCCAGCATTTTCTGTGTGTTGCTCAAGATTCCCAGCATCTGAAGAATCTCTTATGCTTCGAATAGATGTAAACTAGCCAATTATTCCTCAACCAATCTGTTCCCAATTACCAGTGAAGTGTTGGAAGGGGTCATCAGTAATGTGCTACGCTCTGGTTTATGATGTACTGATGCGTTCTGGCTGTTATTTGTCCTTCGATTACCCTTATTACCGATCTGACTCTGTTGTTCGGAAGCCCTTGCTGAGTGCAAAGTGCTCTCTGCATTTCCCTGCATTACAGTGAAGTAGACTTTAAAAGTATTCAATTGTCTGTAAAATGCTTTGAGAGTTCTAAGGTCAGGAAAGGCACTATATAAATTAAAATTATTTACTTCTCACCAATGCTCCTTTTGAGTTGTGTCAGAGCTATTCAGCTTAAGATCTCGTCGCAGGCAAGAAATGACAGAGAAGTGGAAGAAGAAGCTGCCTTCTGACCAGGCTGCAATGTCCTGGTTCACTTTGTGTTAGTCGTTGATGGGACATGGCATAGCTGGCCAGGATTTTGTGGTGAGCTGCCTTCTTGAACCATTCTGGTCCTTTCAGTGAAGGTGCTCCCACGGCGCTGTTGGGGGGGAAGTTCTGGGAGTTTGACGCAGAGATGCTGAAGCATGAGTGATACATTTCCAAGTCAGGACGGTGTGCAATTTAGAGGGGAGTTTGCTGGTGGTGGTGGTCCCTGCACCTGCTGCCCTTGTCCTTCCTGGTGGTAGAGGTCACTAGACTCAGGAGCTGCCGTTGGGGTACCAGTGTGAGTCCAAAATTATTCATTCTTTCCACCTTGATCTTGATCTATACTGAATCCATCACATTTAGCAGACACTCCCGTTTTGCTGTAAGAAGAGACCTGCAGATAGATGAAATAATCTACTTTGATTGATAGCTAAATGCCCTTGAGATGTCCTCTCAACTATTGATCAGCTTTGCCAGCATATTGTTTCAGTGAGTGAACAGGTTCAGCTAATGATTAATAACTGCAAGCAAGCCCTTGTCCCTCTCCAACGTTTTAAATGATGTTACAGACCAAGCGAGCTTCAACTGTAGAGGGGAATAAACAGTCAACCATTCAGGCCGAGATCCTTCAACGGGACTGGAATGGAAGGGGGATGAAGGGTCTCAGCCCGAAACATCAACTGTTTATTCATTTCTTTAGATGCTGCCTGGCCTGCTGCACTCCTCCAGCATCTTGTGTGCATTGCTCAAGACTTCCAGCATCGCTTGTGTTTAAGCTTCAATTGTGCTTGCTCTTGACTTGACTACAATGACTACATGACTACATGACTTGACTACAATCCATTCATAAAGGTAACCTCAATAAATAATCACAAACAGAGAAGTAGTAAATTGCAAGTAAATGTCATTGGAGAGAAAGTATCGCTGCTTCATGCTGGAAATTGAAGCAGACAGCTTCACCTTTTCGCATTAACTCGATGGCACATTGCCTGTTCACGTGGACATGACACAATATGGAATGTAGCCACCCTGGGAATCAAATTGTAATCCTTTTCTGTGTAGTTAAGGGTAGTTATTGAAGGTTGATGATTGAATTTGGTGCTCTGGTGAAGGCAGAGGACGCAATTAAAAACAGCAACTGGCTCCTACTGCACCTCTCATTGTCTTTGGTACTTTGGTCTATCTGAATCTGCAGCAAACAACAAAACAGTGAATCCCAGAATCGACAGACAATCAGACACTCCCTCCCCTTACTGTTCCACCATGCCCCTCTCTTCCCCCCGTCAGCTGACCCTCGGAAGGCAAGCCAGAGGTGCACCTGCCTGCCGAGAGTCACTGGGATGTAACTGGGCACCACTAGCACATCTTGTGTCTGTGGATTACCCTGGCAGAGGGCGGAAGGGCTCGAGGGTAGCGTTAGTGCGACTCTATTATAGTTTGGGGCGTTGGAGTTGGGAGTTCAATTCCGCCGTCGTGTGTAAAAAAGTTTGTATGTTCTTCCCGTAAGTGCGTGAGCTCTGGTTTCTTCCTACAGTCCAGTTTGTAAATTGTCCTGTGATTAGGCTCGGGTTAAATAGGTAGTTTGCTGAACAGCTCGACTTATTGGGCCGGAAGACCCTGATCCGCACTAAATAAATAAACAAATACCACATCATTGAGTCCTGGGAGAAGGACTGAGCTCTGTCATAGGAAAAGCTCACCAGGTGGACAGAGAAAAAGATCCAAGGATGTACTCAGAGCGTCCTTGAAGAAATGCAACACCCCCACTGACTCCTGGAGATCTCTGTCCCATGTCCACTCAAAGTGAAGAAGAAACATTGAGGGTGGCATTGAGAACCTTGCGTCTCATGTATTAGGGTCACAGACAGGCCCCCCCCCCCTTAACCAGCAGAAGGAGTGGTCCCCCCGTCTCATCAACCACCTCCTGGCCATATTCTGTGAGTCCCGCTCTGGCCTCATCAATCACCTCAGAACCAGAGTGGAATTATGTCACCCTCGATCCCAAGGACTGCCTAAGAAGATAATTCTTAATGTTTTTGGAGGTAGCTAAGCAAAGCCTGTCAGCTACAAAATAAATTATAAGAAGACTGACTGGCATTTTCTTCCTGGGATGGGTTAACTGTGGCTGTTGACATCCATCAAAGGGTGCTTAGAGGCAAAGAGAACAGTCACATTTAAGAGGACATCAGAAAACTACTGAGGAAGAAAGGTACAGGAAGATCAACAGAGATAGAAGGAGGAGACTGCAGTGGAACATAAACGCCACAACGGAGGTTCTCAGCTGAATCATGTGAACATCCTCCAGGAAAAAATACTTCACAAAATGGCTTTCCTTTCGCTGGTGAACTGAGCTATCTCCGGCCACATGAAGCCATTTCTAAATGACAATTAAAAGCAGCGTCAGTCATCCTATTGTCCACTCTTCCCCAGCTGCATGAGAATTTTTGATAAAATATGGAATTAGGTCCTAATAAAAAGGGAGCACAGGAAAGGAGATAAGAGCCACCAGATAGATGGGTTTCGTTAATATCCTTAAAAGAAAATCATTAAATGAGATTCAGCACTAATAGCTGCAGAACACTGGGGGCATGGCGAGGGGAAATCTAATCTGTTGGTCTCAGGAACCTCAGTTTATAATGCGATTAACTACATACAGACTTCCTTTTAAAGTGCATATTTATGCACGTTCAGCAAGGCTAGATAGCTGATAATGACAGTGGTAGATACGGCAGCACATGTTCAAATTGTTGGATATGAAAGGGCACATAATGACTTTTCAAAAATGAATATCTAATTCTGAATATGTCAGACAAAAATGCTTGATCTTGTGCTCAGTTGAAGCGGGTGCAATTTTTATACTTGACACCTTAATTAAGGGTTGGTATAATAAGGCATTTGGCAACAGTCTTCGTGACCAGAAGGGGCAGCACTGAAAATAGAGATTGGGAGCATTGCTGAATGTTATCTTTTCATACAAGACCTCAGCTACATCACTCTTCTGAGGATAATCTGGAGGAATTGGATCACAAATTTAATGATAATTCTGGAGAAGAGATAACAGAGGCATTGATGCAAATGGTTAATATTTCATTAGATCATGATATTGGGCTGGGGAACCAGTGGGTAGCTAATGTAATCTCTGTATTGATTGGGGGGGGGAGGGGGAGGGAACATGTCTAGGGAATTGTGGACCAGTCATCTTAACATCACTGGTATGTAAAACGACAGAACTCCTATTAAAGGACAGGGCAGAAGAACATCAGATAATGGATGGTCAGTTTGTAATGCAGAAGTGAAAACTGCATTTGCCAGCAAGTAACGAAGAGAATAGACAGTGGTGGTGTAGTAGATGTGATTTATCTAGAGTTTCAGTAGACAAAGGTAAGGTGTGGGAATGTGGAGTTAGGAGAGAGGCAACAGAACACATTGCTGGTTGGTTTCGGACAGAAAGCAGAGACTGGGAGTTAAGGAAAGCTATTCAAGGTGGGTGTGGTGTTCCACATGGATCAGTCTCCAGAACGCCGATGTTTACAGGGAAGTCGATAAGGTAAATAGAATGGATGCACATCTGGAGACACTGGACAAATATAGGAGGGAGATGGGATTATAGGGACACACGGCCTTGAATGGAGCATAAACATTGGCATAAACTGGTTGGGGTGATACCTTCCTTTTGTCCTATAGGATTGTCCTATGTAATCCTTAAAAAAAAGAGTTTGGGGAGATTCTGCAAACACATAACTGGTGACCATTAGCAAATAGCACTATGTAAGAATTTCAACTAAGTCTCATGGACAGAGGCATATCACAGAAGTAAGGGGCTCCCCAATTACTAAGTAATGTCATATGGGTCCATGTTTTGAAGATAGTATAAAACTTTGATTTTCCTGGATGCTTTGGTTAGAAATATTCACTTACATAGACTTATTGTTATCTTATTTACTTTAACTTTCCTCACCTGTGCTGTATGCGCAATTTGAGATTCATAACATTGAATTACTGCCTGCTGTGAATCTCAACGATTCCTTGAGTCAGAAGCCGATCGATCAGCTGGAAAGACACTAATAAAGGCAATGGAAGAGAAGTACACAAAGCTTACCATAAAGGACCAGGCTACTTGGCCCAACATCTCTGAGGATAGTTAAGGAGGAGATAGATACATTTTTGAAAGATCAAGCAACCTGGAGCTACATAGAACTGGGACAGCAGAGGACGTGACACCTGGGCAGATCAGCCATGATCACATTGAATGGCAGACCGGACTTGAGGGGCTGAGTGGCCTATTTTCTTAGGTTTGAGCTCCATATTGTCTCTGTCTTGGAGGCTGACATAAGAACATACATGGACAGGGTGAAAACTCGCAAGGTATCGGGCCTTGATGTACCTGGTAGGGCTCTGAAAACCTGTGTCAGTCAATTGGTGGGAGTGTTCAAGGACATCTTCAATCTCTCAATGCTGCAGTCAGAGGTTCACACCTGCTTCAAAAGGGTGACAGTCATACCAGTACCCAAGAAGATCAGATCAGGGTGAGCTGCCTCATTGACAATCGGCAGAAGCACTCACATCTGCTATGATGAACTGCTTTGAGAAGTTGGTCATGGTCAGAATCAACTCCTGCCTAAGCAAGGACCTGCTGCAATTTGCTTCAGTACTAATCAATAAGATCCATAAACCTGGGCCTCTGTACCTCCCTCTGCAATTGAATCTTTGATTTCCTCATCAGGAGACCACAGTCAGTGCAGATTGGAAATAACTACTCTTCCTTGCTGACAATCAACACTGGTGCACCTCAGGGGTGTGTGCTTAGCCCACTGCTCTGCTCTATATACCCATGACTGTGTGGCTAGGCACAGCTCAAATGCTATCTCTAAATTTGCTGATGACACAACCTTTGTTGGCAGAATCTCAGGTGGTGATGAGGAGACACGCAGGAGTGACATAGATCAGCTGGCTAAGTGGTGTCATAACAGCAACCTTGCACTCAACGTCAGGAAGGCCAAAGAATTGATTATGGACTTCAGGAAGGGTAAAATGAGGGAGCACACACCGGCCCTCATTGAGGGATCAGCAGTGGAAAGGGTAGTCAGTTTCAAGTTTCTGGGTGTCAACATCTCTGAGGATCTATCCTGGACCCAAAATATTGATGCAATTACAATGAAGGCACAATGGCAGCTATACTTCATTCGGAGTTTGAGGAGATTTGTTATGTCACCAAAGACACTCATAAATTTCTACAGATGTACCACAGAGAGCATTCTAACTGGCTGCATCGCCATCTGGTACGGTGGGGGGGAGGGGTGCTCACAAGATTGGAAAAAGCTGCATAAAGTTGCAAACTCAGCCAGCACTAGCCTCTCCAGCATTGAGGGCATCTTCAAAAGACAATGCCTCAAAAAGATGGCATCCATCATTAAGGACCCCCATCACCTAGGGCATGCCCTCTTCTCATTGCTACCATCAAGGAGGAGGAACAAGAACCTGAAGACACTCAACGTTTTAGGAACAGCTTCTTCCTCTCCACAGCCAGATTTCTGAATGGATAATGAACCCATGTACACCACCTCAATATATTTTTGCTCTCTTTTTGCACTACATATTTAATTTTTAAAATTTTAATACATTTCTAATTATAATTTAGAGTGTTTTATTATTATATTTGCAATGTACTGCTGCCGCGAAACAACAAATATGCCAATGATATTATACCTGATTCTGATTAGCCCATTCCCAAAATTCTTCAGTTCGGTCTATCATTCCTTTCTCCTCATGGATTTATCCAACTTTGCCTTGAATGCAGCAATGTAATTCTCTTCAGGAGAAAGCAAATCTCATGTTCTAACTGCTATCCTGGTAAAGATGTTTCTGCCAAATTTCACATGAGATACCTATCTTATGTTTAAGGTTTAGGCTTCAGACTTCCCAGATGGAGCTGGTTAGTGTTGGTTGTAAGCACTGGTTAGTTATTGACAGAACTAGTCCAGCTGCTATCAAGACCTCTTTCCACAAAAAGAAAACCACAGTCGGCAAGCCCTTCATATTGACAGGAGTCAACTGTAACAGCATTATGTCTCTCCCACTCAAAACAGCTAAAAACAACTGTGACACGATGCCCCAAAGAGTCTATCAAACTATGTGTGGTGTCTGGCAGTCACACAGATTTTCTGCTGAAACACTTATATTCAATTGTACAACACGTTTGATTTTACTATTGAAAATCATAGTTCTGTTCCAGTTAGCATATCCTCAGGAGGTTTTATTTATCTGTGGGGTTGCAGTAAGCTTGCTATTGAAAGAGACATCAGTTGCTGAAAACTATGTTAGCATTGTATTAGTTTGACAATTTCTTAAAATAGCTTTGAATCTTAAAATAATAGCATTGGATTTGGTGCTGTATATTAAATTTTGTTTTACTGTGTTACATTTGGTATTCCGATATTAGGTTCAAAATTCTCATCCCTGGATTTGTGGACTCGTCCATAGCTACAACTCAGCAGCATCCTTGCATTTGTTCAAGTGTAACGACCTGCACATTCCCAATTTTAATCGCTGCATAATTGGCCGTCACACATTCAGCAGTTCAAGACCCAACTCTAGAATTCCCTCCTGGACCTCTTCCCCTTTAAGATGCTCCTTCAAACTTCCTCCTTGACCAAGCTTTGATTACCCAATATCTTCTTCTCACACTTAGTCTATTATTATCTGACCGTGCTTTTGTGGGCTACTTTACCAACTAAGGTACAATATTAAAGTAAGTCATTGGTGTATTAGCATTTGAAGATCAGATTTGTAATTTTATTTTTAGATTGCTGGGAGTAAATCTGATGCTGCTGCAAGGTGAATGGGTATCTGAGTAAATTGTGGAGATCAAAAATGGATGAATTGCAGTCAACTGAAAGAGAAATAATGAGAGGGAAAGGTTTGATTAAGGGAGCTGGGAAAACAGCATGGAAATGTGGAAAATAAGACTCTTACGTTTTTAATTTTCTAAACTTCTGCAAGCAACGTATTGACTGCAGCAATTAGCAACAAGTTTTTACATTGCTAAGGTTAAATTGTATTGCAAAGATGTCCATCTTAACATTACATCATTAAGCACCAGACCAAATATTCTGTGGTGTTTAACTTATTTTAACAGTACAAATGCAGTTGATTCTTAAGACTGGGTTCAGGGGAGGCTTCTGCTTCCATTAGGCCAATAGTGATGTGGTACAAACGAGCTAGCAATTTGCGGCAATTTGAGATCTATTGGGTACAAAAGACCAGGTTGTGAAGGGAAGTGCCTAAGAGCACACTTTTCTTTTACCCAGAAAATCTGGCCCATTATACAACATACTGGCTGTGATAATGGGAAGAGTGCACTATATCTAAAATAAGTATGTTCCCAAGAGCTTTTAAAATCTGCAGATAATCTCTCTTACATAAAGACATTGTTCTTTGATCTTACATCTTGAAAGACAATGAACACTGTTCAATTTGAAACAATGTCATTCGACAAGATAAAGACCGATGGAAAACTTGCCTGAGAATAATAAGCTTTTAAGCACATTTACCATTTAAAATGTAAATCCATTTTTAAAGATTTGCATATCAATACATAATCGGCTTTACCTTTATTTACAGGCAATGTGGATTTGATGCTTTTACAAGCAAGTATTTTTAAGGTCACTTTATTCAGATTTCCAGTGGGCATCACAGGCTTTGAGATTCTAGGATTTATCCATAATTTAATGTGAGATAGATTGCATTAATCACAGTGAACGCTAGAAGTTTGTAAATGAGTGGACTGGACTTTGACAGTATTACTGGTCACTAAATATCTGACCAACTCTAAAGCAATTCAAACATTTCCCTTGGCTGCTTAGTAAGTAAGTTCCATACTTCAGCAAAATACAAAAACTCAGTGTTCTCCCTGCTTCTTTCTGCTTACAACAGAAAGTAAAGCAATATTACACTACTGTATGGAACATAACCTTTCTTCTTGATACAAGGTCAAATGGATGCCTAATTTCAGTTTTGTATCTCAGCTCCAGTCTTGCTTTGTTTGCTCTCTCTCTCTTAGTTTCATTCATTTTCTTCTATTTACACCTCCTACCAACAAACGAGGTGCAGTCAACAATCCTCCACCACCCTCTCCCAGCCAGCACCACCATAAAAAAAGTCTCTCTGGCCTGCACCCTATCACAGACACTGTTTTCTCCACCACTCTCCTCTGTAACTAAAGAAATCTAACTTTTTCAGTTCTGATAAAAGGTCATTAATCTGAACAAAAAACTGTTTCTCTCTCCACTGATGCTGCCTGACCTGCTGAGTGTTTCCACCATTCTCAGCTTTTACTTATAATAAGTTACCTCCATGCATTGGGTTCACTCTTGATGCTGAAGAGCTTTGGTTTCCCCTGCATTTCTTCATTAATCCTTTACCAACAGGGACAAACTGTTGTGGTTTCTTTCTACACCACCCCGATGGCATGTAAAATATATTGGCGTATAGGAGTGAGATACTGTACATATTTATTGTTATTCACAATCTTTTCTATTATTCTGTATTGCATTGTATTGCTGCCACAAAGTCAACAAATTTTTACAACATATGCCAGTGATATTAAACCTGATTCTGATTCTAAAATAGCATGAGATGCAGTCTCTGACCTGTTTAACTCCAGCCTAATGCATATAGTCTATTCACTTGGTTTATCAATGCTCCACGATGCCAAATTAACCCACCATTACTTCCTGAGCCATGACCCACCAAGATACAGTGCTGTATATTTACCTATGTTGAATTCATCCTGCCACTGACTTCTCTCCGGTGCATTACATCTCTAAACTTCATCACCTGCTCTGGCTTTTGGCATTGGTATTATAAAACTGCGATGCCAACTACTTATTCACGCTGATCACAGGAGCGGTTAGAATCAGGTTTAATATCACTGGCATACGTCCTGAAATTTGTTGTTATGCAACTGATATATCAGCTGGTTGACTTTACAATACGTAGTAATAAAACTGTGAATTACTATATATATATTAGTTAAATTAAATAAGCAGTGCGAAACAAAAGTAGTGAGGTAGTGTTCGTGGGTTCAATGCCCATTCAGAAATTTGATGGCAGAGGGGAAAAAGTTGTTTCTGAATCATTGAGAGCATGCCTTCAGGCTCCTGATGGTAGCAGTGAGAGCAGTGTGTGCTGGGTAGTTGACATGCCCTCTTTTTGAGGCATCGCTCCTTGAAGATAACCTGGATGACTGGTACACATGATGGAACTGACTGAGTTCACAACCTTCTGCAAGTTGGGATGACAAAAGCCATTTGGCTTCCAGCTCATTCATGTAGAAAAGGTCCACAACTGCACCTTTAGCACTGGCTTTACCTCCACTAAAATCTACATTGTCCTTGTTAGTTTGGCCAATTAAAACTGAAATTGCTTTTTGTCAGTTTAAACTCAAGCTCCGTATTCTTACTGATATGGGTTAACTTGATCTGTTCAATGCATTGATCAATTCTACACTTTATTACTGTACTGTATATCTGTGCCATTGCTGGCTGTTATGTGTTTAAGCTCTGGGATACTTTCCATAATTTCACCCCCTCTCTATCTATCTCAAACCTCTTTCTCTTCCTAGGCCTCTGGTTATTTGCCGTAATATCTCTTTACATGGCTTGGCATGAAATTTTGTTGACTGCCTTTGAGTGCCAATGAGATGTTTTATCACATTAAAGGTGCTACATAACACACGGTTCTTGCATATCTCTCAATGAAACGCGCACTGACGATCCAAAGCTTCTCCAGTCTTCTCTTGCAGTTAACACCTGAATTTGCAGCACTGCACAATTAAAGATGAAAGACCAAGGAGAGCAGCAATAAACGTCACTTCACCTGCGCTTCGCATGGCGCGGGTGGCACCCAAACCAGATGATTGCACCGTGAACGATACATTAAATGATCAATACGATCTCATCCAAGTTTGGTTATCACCCGAAACAGAAGTCAACGAGCTTCCCATTCTCACAGGAAGACATAAATAAAATTCTGGACTATCAGTTTGTTTGCAACAAAATTACTGAAAATATGTAACATTATTGAGAATGCAGTCACCCTCCTCCTTTCCTTTTTCCTGTGGTCCACTCTCCTCTCCTATCAGATTCCTTCTTCTCCAGCCCTTTACCTTTCCCACCCACCTATCACCTTCAAGTTATCCTCCTTCCCCTTCCCAACTTTTTTATTCTGGTGTCTTTCTCCCTTCCTTTCCAGTCCTGAGGAAGGGTCTCGGCCCAAAATGTCAACTATTTATTCATTTCCGTAGATGCTGCCTGATCTGCTGAGTTCCTACAGCATTTTGTGTGTGATATTGAAGTAACATTTGAATTTATGAGGGAAATCTACAAAAAATATTCACAAAGTCTCATTTTCACTCCATGTCAACTCAGGTAAAACCCCAGAAGTCCAGACTTAAGAAGTTTCCTTCACACTTCTCTTAGACTCCTGAACCAGTCACCTCTTTCACATCCCCTTCCCAGTGATGCTACCATGTTATTAAACCCTGAATCCTACCTTCTCTAATATTGTCACTTTAGCATTTCTTTCTGCATTCTCTCAGTTGGCTCTACTTGTACCTTACACCATTCTGTTGTTTTGCATTCATTGCTGTATTTATTATTACCATGCGCACTTCCACATGAGCAGGGAATACCATTGCACCCTGGTGTATATAACAGTAAACTAATCTGTAATCTGAAGGTTGAGGTTTCATTTATAATGTATCTGAAAGGTAGAATCAAGGTGCCAGCTTTCATGTGAAGCTTTAAACCAAGGCTCCTGCTGTCCCTTACATCAGGGGTTCCCATCCTTTTTTATGTCAAGGACCAATCCCATTAAGTAAGGGGTCCGTAGACCACAGGTTGTGAACCCCTGCCTTAGATCATAGAACAGGCAATTCAGCCCACAATGTTGTACCAACCTTTTAACCTACTCCAAGATCAATCTAACCCTTCCCTCCCACATAACCCTCCGTTTTTCTATCATCAATGTATACTAAATGCCCTAATGTATCTGCCTCTACCACCACCCCGGTAGAGCATTTCATGCACCTACCACTCCCCTTGGAAAGAACTTACTTCTGACATCCTCCCAATACTTCTCTCCAATCTCCTTAAAATCATGCCTTCCTCGTATTAGCCAGATCTGCCCTGGGAAAGTATCTCTGGCTGGCCAATCTATCTATGCCTCTTATCATCTTGATAGATCAAATCACCTCTCATTCTCCTTCACTCTAAAGACCAATGGGCACTCTTTGAAAAGAAGCAGAAAGGATACATAAGCAGGTCTAGTCAATATTTAACCCTCAACCAACATCAACAAGATATCTGGGAGGGGTGTGTGGGTGATGGACAGATGGAGTGGGTGGGGGAGGGGACCCAGTGGGAGGAGTGTGTGGGTGATGGACAGATGGAGTGGGTGGGGGAGGGGACACAGTGGGAGGGGTGTGTGGGTGATGGACAGATGGAGCGGGTGGGGGAGGGGACCCAGTGGGAGGGGTGTGTGGGTGATGGACAGATGGAGTGGGTGGGGGAGGGGACCCAGTGGGAGGGGTGTGTGGGTGATGGACAGATGGAGTGGGTGGGGGAGGGGACACAGTGGGAGGGGTGTGTGGGTGATGGACAGATGGAGCGGGTGGGGGAGGGGACCCAGTGGGAGGGGTGTGTGGGTGATGGACAGATGGAGCGGGTGGGGGAGGGAACCCAGTGGGAGGGGTGTGTGGGTGATGGACAGATGGAGTGTGTGGGGGAGGGGACCCAGTGGGAGAGGTGTGTGGGTGATGGACAGATGGAGTGGGTGGGGGAGGGGACCCAGTGGGAGGGGTGTGTGGGTGATGGACAGATGGAGTGGGTGGGGGAGGGGACCCAGTGGGAGGGGTGTGTGGGTGATGGACAGATGGAGTGGGTCGGGGAGGGGACCCAGTGGGAGGGGTGTGTGGGTGATGGACAGATGGAGTGGGTGGGGGAGGGGACCCAATGGGAGGGGTGTGTGGGTGATGGACAGATGGAGTGGGTGGGGGAGGGGACACAGTGGGAGGGGTGTGTGGGTGATGGACAGATGGAGCGGGTGGGGGAGGGGACCCAGTGGGAGGGGTGTGTGGGTGATGGACAGATGGAGCGGGTGGGGGAGGGGACCCAGTGGGAGGGGTGTGTGGGTGATGGACAGATGGAGTGTGTGGGGGAGGGGTGTGTGGGTGATGGACAGATGGAGTGGGTGGGGGAGGGGACCCAGTGGGAGGGGTGTGTGGGTGATGGACAGATGGAGTGGGTGGGGGAGGGGACCCAATGGGAGGGGTGTGTGGGTGATGGACAGATGGAGTGGGTGGGGAAAGGGACCCAGTGGGAGGGGTGTGTGGGTGATGGACAGATGGAGTGTGTGGGGGAGGGGACCCAGTGGGAGGGGTGTGTGGATGATGGACAGATGGAGTGGGTGGGGGAGGGGACCCAGTGGGAGGGGTGTGTGGGTGATGGACAGATGGAGTGGGTGGGGGAGGGGACACAGTGGGAGGGGTGTGTGGGTGATGGACAGATGGAGCGGGTGGGGGAGGGGACCCAGTGGGAGGGGTGTGTGGGTGATGGACAGATGGAGTGGGTGGGGGAGGGGACCCAGTGGGAGGGGTGTGTGGGTGATGGACAGATGGAGTGGGTGGGGGAGGGGACACAGTGGGAGGGGTGTGTGGGTGATGGACAGATGGAGCGGGTGGGGGAGGGGACCCAGTGGGAGGGGTGTGTGGGTGATGGACAGATGGAGCGGGTGGGGGAGGGAACCCAGTGGGAGGGGTGTGTGGGTGATGGACAGATGGAGTGTGTGGGGGAGGGGACCCAGTGGGAGAGGTGTGTGGGTGATGGACAGATGGAGTGGGTGGGGGAGGGGACCCAGTGGGAGGGGTGTGTGGGTGATGGACAGATGGAGTGGGTGGGGGAGGGGACCCAGTGGGAGGGGTGTGTGGGTGATGGACAGATGGAGTGGGTCGGGGAGGGGACCCAGTGGGAGGGGTGTGTGGGTGATGGACAGATGGAGTGGGTGGGGGAGGGGACCCAATGGGAGGGGTGTGTGGGTGATGGACAGATGGAGTGGGTGGGGGAGGGGACACAGTGGGAGGGGTGTGTGGGTGATGGACAGATGGAGCGGGTGGGGGAGGGGACCCAGTGGGAGGGGTGTGTGGGTGATGGACAGATGGAGCGGGTGGGGGAGGGGACCCAGTGGGAGGGGTGTGTGGGTGATGGACAGATGGAGTGTGTGGGGGAGGGGTGTGTGGGTGATGGACAGATGGAGTGGGTGGGGGAGGGGACCCAGTGGGAGGGGTGTGTGGGTGATGGACAGATGGAGTGGGTGGGGGAGGGGACCCAATGGGAGGGGTGTGTGGGTGATGGACAGATGGAGTGGGTGGGGAAAGGGACCCAGTGGGAGGGGTGTGTGGGTGATGGACAGATGGAGTGTGTGGGGGAGGGGACCCAGTGGGAGGGGTGTGTGGATGATGGACAGATGGAGTGGGTGGGGGAGGGGACCCAGTGGGAGGGGTGTGTGGGTGATGGACAGATGGAGTGGGCGAGGGAGGGGTCCCAGTGGGAGGGGTGTGTGGGTGATGGACAGATGGAGTGGGTGGGGGAGGGGACCCAGTGGGAGGGGTGTGTGGGTGATGGACAGATGGAGTGGGTGGGGGAGGGGACCCAGTGGGAGGAGTGTGTGGGTGATGGACAGATGGAGTGGGTGGGGGAGGGGACCCAGTGGGAGGGGTGTGTGGGTGATGGACAGATGGAGTGAGTGGGGGAGGGGACCCAGTGGGAGGGGTGTCTGGGTGATGGACAGATGGAGTGGGTGGGGAAAGGGACCCAGTGGGAGGGGTGTGTGGATGATGGACAGATGGAGTGGGTGGGGGAGGGGACCCAGTGGGAGGGGTGTGTGGGTGATGGACAGATGGAGTGGGCGAGGGAGGGGTCCCAGTGGGAGGGGTGTGTGGGTGATGGACAGATGGAGTGTGTGGGGGATGGGGACCCAGTGGGAGGGGTGTGTGGATGATGGACAGATGGAGTGGGTGGGGGAGGGGACCCAGTGGGAGGGGTGTGTGGGTGATGGACAGATGGAGTGGGCGAGGGAGGGGTCCCAGTGGGAGGGGTGTGTGGGTGATGGACAGATGGAGTGGGTGGGGGAGGGGACCCAGTGGGAGGGGTGTGTGGGTGATGGACAGATGGAGTGGGTGGGGGAGGGGACCCAGTGGGAGGAGTGTGTGGGTGATGGACAGATGGAGTGGGTGGGGGAGGGGACCCAGTGGGAGGGGTGTGTGGGTGATGGACAGATGGAGTGGGTGGGGAAAGGGACCCAGTGGGAGGGGTGTGTGGGTGATGGACAGATGGAGTGTGTGGGGGAGGGGACCCAGTGGGAGGGGTGTGTGGATGATGGACAGATGGAGTGGGTGGGGGAGGGGACCCAGTGGGAGGGGTGTGTGGGTGATGGACAGATGGAGTGGGCGAGGGAGGGGTCCCAGTGGGAGGGGTGTGTGGGTGATGGACAGATGGAGTGGGTGGGGGAGGGGACCCAGTGGGAGGGGTGTGTGGGTGATGGACAGATGGAGTGGGTGGGGGAGGGGACCCAGTGGGAGGGGTGTGTGGGTGATGGACAGATGGAGTGAGTGGGGGAGGGGACCCAGTGGGAGGGGTGTCTGGGTGATGGACAGATGGAGTGGGTGGGGGAGGGGACCCAGTGGGAGGAGTGTGTGGGTGATGGACAGATGGAGTGGGTGGAGGAGGGGACCCAGTGGGAGGGGTGTGTGGATGATGAAGAGATGGAGTGGGTGGGGGAGGGGACCCAGTGGGAGGGGTGTGTGGGTGATGGACAGATGGAGTGGGTGGAGGGGACCCAGTGGGAGGAGTGTGTGGGTGATGGACAGATGGAATGAGTGGGGGAGGGGACCCAGTGGGAGGGGTGTGTGGGTGATGGACAGATGGAGTGGGTGGGGGAGGGGACCCAGTGGGAGGGGTGTGTGGATGATGGACAGATGGAGTGTGTGGGGGAGGGGACCCAGTGGGAGGAGTGTGTGGGTGATGGACAGATGGAGTGGGTGGGGGAGGGGACACAGTGGGAGGGGTGTGTGGGTGATGGACAGATGGAGCGGGTGGGGGAGGGGACCCAGTGGGAGGGGTGTGTGGGTGATGGACAGATGGAGTGGGTGGGGGAAGGGACCCAGTGGGAGGGGTGTGTGGGTGATGGACAGATGGAATGAGTGGGGGAGGGGACCCAGTGGGAGGGGTGTGTGGGTGATGGACAGATGGAGTGGGTGGGGGAGGGGACCCAGTGGGAGGGGTGTGTGGATGATGGACAGATGGAGTGTGTGGGGGAGGGGACCCAGTGGGAGGAGTGTGTGGGTGATGGACAGATGGAGTGGGTGGGGGAGGGGACACAGTGGGAGGGGTGTGTGGGTGATGGACAGATGGAGCGGGTGGGGGAGGGGACCCAGTGGGAGGGGTGTGTGGGTGATGGACAGATGGAGTGGGTGGGGGAGGGGACCCAGTGGGAGGAGTGTGTGGGTGATGGACAGAAGGAGTGGGTGGGGGACGGTACCCAGTGGGAGGAGTGTGTGGGTGATGGACAGATGGAGTGGGTGGAGGGGACCCAGTGGGAGGAGTGTGTGGGTGATGGACAGATGGAATGAGTGGGGGAGGGGACCCAGTGGGAGGGGTGTGTGGGTGATGGACAGATGGAGTGGGTGGGGGAGGGGACCCAGTGGGAGGGGTGTGTGGATGATGGACAGATGGAGTGTGTGGGGGAGGGGACCCAGTGGGAGGAGTTTGTGGGTGATGGACAGATGGAGTGGGTGGGGGAGGGGACACAGTGGGAGGGGTGTGTGGGTGATGGACAGATGGAGTGTGTGGGGGAGGGGTGTGTGGGTGATGGACAGATGGAGTGGGTGGGGGAGGGGACCCAGTGGGAGGGGTGTGTGGGTGATGGACAGATGGAGCGGGTGGGGGAGGGGACCCAGTGGGAGGGGTGTGTGGGTGATGGACAGATGGAGTGTGTGGGGGAGGGGTGTGTGGGTGATGGACAGATGGAGTGGGTGGGGGAGGGGACCCAGTGGGAGTGGTGTGTGAGTGATGGACAGATGGAGTGGGTCGGGGAGGGGACCCAGTGGGAGGGGTGTGTGGGTGATGGACAGATGGAGTGGGTGGGGGAGAGGACCCAGTGGGAGGGGTGTGTGGATGATGAAGAGATGGAGTGGGTGGGGGAGGGGACCCAGTGGGAGGGGTGTGTGGGTGATGGACAGATGGAGTGGGTGGGGGAGGGGACCCAGTGGGAGTGGTGTGTGAGTGATGGACAGATGGAGTGGGTCGGGGAGGGGACCCAGTGGGAGGGGTGTGTGGGTGATGGACAGATGGAGTGGGTGGGGGAGAGGACCCAGTGGGAGGGGTGTGTGGATGATGAAGAGATGGAGTGGGTGGGGGAGGGGACCCAGTGGGAGGGGTGTGTGGGTGTTGGACAGATGGAGTGTGTGGGGGAGGGGTGTGTGGGTGATGGACAGATGGAGTGGGTGGGGGAGGGGACCCAATGGGAGGGGTGTGTGGGTGATGGACAGATGGAGTGGGTGGGGGAGGGGACCCAGTGGGAGGGGTGTGTGGGTGATGGACAGATGGAGTGTGTGGGGGAGGGGTGTGTGGGTGATGGACAGATGGAGTGGGTGGAGGGGACCCAGTGGGAGGAGTGTGTGGGTGACGGACAGATGGAGTGGGTGGGGGAGGGGACCCAGTGGGAGGGGTGTGTGGGTGATGGACAGATGGAGTGTGTGGGGGAGGGGTGTGTGGGTGATGGACAGATGGAGTGGGTGGAGGGGACCCAGTGGGAGGAGTGTGTGGGTGATGGACAGATGGAGTGGGTGGGGGAGGGGACCCAGTGGGAGGGGTGTGTGGGTGATGGACAGATGGAGTGGGTGGGGAAGGGGACCCAGTGGGAGGAGTGTGTGGGTGATGGACAGATGGAGTGGGTGGGGGAGGGGAGAACAGAAAGGGAACAAGTTACCTGAAGCTGGAGAATTCATTGTTCATGCCATACATCACACATGAGCTGCTTCCACTTGAACACTGTGGGTTCCGAGGTGATTGATCAGGCCAATGTGGGGCGCACAGATTCTTACACAGATGGGTCAGGAGCTGGATGTCAGGGCAGGTGGGGGGTTTGTGAGATGGAGGGCCTGCACTAGTCCCTGTGTGATTTGAGCTCACAGCCTCAAGATGCTCAATACCATCTGAACAACTTTCTCCTCTCAGACCAGATCCAGTGACAATAACCTCAAAAACTTAATTTGGCATACAGCCCTTTTGGATGTCTTGAGATTAAGAAATACACTACATATTCAGCAATTTATTATAAAAAAGCAGCTCCTAAGGTGCTTTCATGATTCCTTACAAGTAACTACTTGTTATTAAGGACAATCAGAAGCCTCCACTATCCATCCATATGGTTAATCAGATAGATTACAACTGAGCCAACTGTCTTTCATTATTGCAAGAGAGGCAGTAAAGTGAGTGACGCTGATGACCACAAACACACTGTGGTTTAGAAAAGCTGATTTGGATTGTTAAAAGCAGCTGATCTTCAGCAATGATGATGGATGGAACAACATGCTCCTGGGAATAATTATCCCTTTCAATGATCTTGCTTGCAGAAGGTACTGACGACTTGCTACAGTGTCCTTCCCAGAAGTCAGCATCTCTGCACTTAAGATCATGTCCATAGGCCCAGTAGTGGAAGGTTGCTGATACGGTAGGTCAAGGAGAAAGGACGGGCTGTGGTCCGAGTGTAGTACCATGACTGGATTTCATGCTGTGGGTCAGGCTTGCTTCCCCTCACTCAGAAGGTTTCCCGTAGCTCATTTGGAAATCGGAGCTGATAGTGCTCACCACTAACCACAAAGGTCAAAGTTGACTCGGTTGTCATATGAACAAGTACATGTGTGCAGAGGTACAATGAAATATTTACTTGCAGCACATCAGAGACACAACATTCAAACGAAAAACATAAATTATACAAAATTATACAGGAAAGAACACAATCAGAACAAAATTCAAAGTTCTTTGGAGTGCAAAGTGGTCAAGGTGTCGGTATAGTGAAGCAGTGGTTAAGATATTACAGATTGGTTCAAGAACTGAATGATTGAATGGAAGGAGCTGTCCCTGAACCTGCTGGTTTGGAACTTCAGGCTTTTGTACCTCCTGCTTGATGGTAGGTGTGAGAAGATGGCACAGCCTAATTAGCAGGCTGCAATCAGCACGAGGCGTTGTTGGTTGGTGAAGTAGCATGAGGTTTAAAAGAAGCTCGGGTGCTTTCAGGACTTTTCAACAGGCTGCAATCAATTTGATCTATTAGGCACAGCAGGGGCAATAAAAAGAAGTGAGGTGTAAATGGAACAGCCACTGTGTGAGTGGATAGTGTTAGAGTGGTTAGGCTTTGGCTCAACGGGCTTAGGTGAACACAGGCAGAGCTTGTGGTTGAGTCCACTAGGGGAATGGCAATTTTGAATTGAATGTTATGTAATGACATAGGGAGCTTAAGGAAAAGGAACCCATAGGAGGCAGTGATCATAATGTGATAGAATTCACCCTGCAGTTTGAGAAGGAGAAGCTGAAGTCAGACGTATCAGTATTACATTGTAAAAGGAATTACAGAGACATGAGAGAGGAGCTGGTCAAAGTTGATTGGAAGGGGACACTAGCAGGGATGATGGCAGAACAGCAATGGCTGGAGTTTCTGGGAGCAATTCGCAAGGCGCGGGAAAGATACATCCCAAAGATGAACAAGTATTCGAAAGGGAGGATGAGGCAACTGTGGCTAGCAAAGTAAGTTAAAGACAGCATAGAAGCAAAAGAGGATTGGGAAGCTTCTAAAAGCCAACTAAAAAGCCACAAAGAGAGAAAAGATGAAATATGAGGGCAAGCTAGCTAATAATGTAAATGAGGATACAAAAAGATTTTTCAGATATAAAAGGAGTAAAAAATAGATGAAAGTTGATACCGGACTTCTGGAAAATGATGCTGGAGAAATAGTAATGGGGACAAAGAAATGGCAGATGAACTAAATAAGTATTTGGCATGAATCCACTATGGAAAACACTAGCAGAAAACAAGAAATGTGAGAGTGTCAGGGGGCAGAAGTGAGCGTAGTTGCTATTACTAAGGAGAAGGTGCTTGAGAAACTAAAAGGTCTGAAGGTAGACAAGCCACTTAGACCAGATGGTGTACATCCCAGGGTTCTGAAAGAGGTAGCCGAAGAGATTATGGAAACACTAATAATGATCTTTCAAGAATCACTAGATTCTGGATATTTCCAGAGGACTGGAAAATTGCAAATGTCACTCTATTCTTTAAGAAGGGGGGAATTGAGGCAGAAGAAAGGAACTTATAGGCCAGTTAACCTGATTTCAGTGGTTGGGAAGATACTGGAGTACATTATTCGGAGTACTTGGAGGCACACAATAAAATAGGCAAAAGTCAGCATGGTTTTCTCATGGGGAAATCTTGCCTGACAAATCTGTTGGAATTCTTTGAGGAAATAACAGGCAGGATAGACAAAGGAGAGCCAGTGGATGTTGTTACTCGGAGTTTCAAAAGGCCTTTGACAAGGTGTCGCACATGAGTCTGCTTAACAAGATGAGAATCCATGGGATTACAGGAACAATACTAGCATGGATAGAATGGCTGACTGGCAGGGGGCAAAAAGTGGGAATAAAGGGAGCTATTTCTGATTGGCTACCGCTGACTAGTGGTGTACTACAGGGGTGGGTGTTGGAACAACTTTTTTCAAGTTATATGTCAATGATTTGGATAAAGCAATTGGTGGCTTTATGGCCAAGCTTGTGGATGATATGACGATAGGTGGAGGGGCAAGTAGTGTTAAGGAAGCAGGGTGTACACAGAAGGACTTAGATGGATTGGAAGAATGGGTAAAGAAGTGGCAGATGGAATATAATGTAGAAGGAACAAAGGCATGGGCTGTTTCCTAAATGGGGAGAAAATTCAAAACTCAGAGATGCA
The DNA here is from genome assembly GCF_048418815.1 of Hemitrygon akajei. Classification (NCBI taxonomy): domain Eukaryota; kingdom Metazoa; phylum Chordata; class Chondrichthyes; order Myliobatiformes; family Dasyatidae; genus Hemitrygon; species Hemitrygon akajei. Next base: position 19,672,103 of record NC_133141.1, on the reverse strand, counting down.
AAGAGACTTGGGAGTCCTGGTTCAATGGTTCCATTTACAGAATGTATACAACCTGAAATTCTTACTTTTTGCAGACATCCACAAAACAGAAGGAAACCTCAAGATTTGTGCAGGATTCCCTAAAGGTTAGCTTGCAGGCTGAGTCGGTGGTAAGGAAGGCAAGTGCAACGTCAGCATTGATCTTGAGAGGACTAGAATACAAAAGCAAGGATATAACGGTGAGGCTTTATAAGGCATTGGCCAGACCACAAGGAGTATTGTGAGCAGTTTTGAGTCCCTTATCTAAGATGTGTTAGCCATTGGAGAGGGTCTAGAGGAGGTTCATGAAAGTTATCCCAGGAATGAAAGAATGAACATATGAGGAGTGTTTGATGGCTCTGGGCCTGTATTCACTGGAGTTTAGAAGAATGGGGGGGGGGGGGGGTGGCAGTGGGAATCTCATTGAAACCTATTAAATATTAAAAGGCCTAAATCAGAGTTTCCAAACCTGCCTGGGATCCATGGACTCCTCAGTTAATGGCAAAGCTCCATGGCATAAAAAGGGTTGGAAACCCCTGGCCTAGATAGTGGATGTGGAAAGGATTTTTCCTAAAATGGAGCAGAGTGCACTGCCTTAGAATAGGGACACATCCAGTTAGAACAGAGGGTGATGAATCTGTGGAATTTATTGCCACAGATGGCTGTGCAGACAAAGACATTTTGTATACTTAAGGCAGGGTTTGAAAGGTTCTTGATTGCTCAGGGCGTCAAAGGATATGGCGAGAAGGCAGGTGTATAGGGTTGGGAGGGATCATAAATCAGCCGTGATGGAATGGCAGAGCAGACTCGATGGGCTGAATGGCCTAATTCTGCTCCTATGTCTTATGGTTTGATGGCCTTATGGACTGGATGATGGATGTTGCCTTCCTGAAACAGCGCCTCCTGTAGATACTACAGATGGTGGAGAGGGATGTGCCCGTGATGTTTTGGGCTGAGTCCACTACTCTCTGCAGCTTCTTATGTTCTTGTGAGCTTAAATTGTCATACCAGACTGTGATGCAACTAGTCAGGATACTTTCAATGGTACATCTTGCCTGTCATGTGACAGGTTATTCAACTCAGGACTCAATCCTTATTGGCCATGTATCCAGATTGTATAGAATTATATGGGGGCATCATGTACTCAGGATGTGTGCAGCACAACTGGCAGGTGTGTTTACAGGCATTTTTAATCTCTCCCTTTCCCAGTGTAGAGTGCCCTCCTGCTTCAAATTGTCCCTGTATCAAAAAAGATCAAGGTAACTTGCCTGAGTGACTGGCATCCTGTTCACACTCACCTCAATAATAATCAAATGCTTTGAGAGGCTGATCAAGAACTACATCTGCAGCTTGCTGCCACCCAGACTGGACCCCCTACAATTCACCTACTGACACAACCGATCGACAGATGACACAACAGCCACAGCTCTACACACCACCTTACACATCTGGAGAAGAAGGATGCTTATGTAAGAATGCTGTTCTTGGACCACAGTTCAGCATTCAACACCATAATTCCCTCCAGGCTCGACAAGAAGCTCTAAAACCTCGGCCTTCACCCTGCCTTGTGTGGCTGGATCCTGAACTTCCTGTCAGATCCCAGCAGGATGTAAGATTCCACTCCCTGACCTCCAACCCTCTGATTCTCAACACAGGTGCCCCTCAGGGCTGTGTACTAAGTCCCCTTCTTTACTCCCTGTATACCCATGACTGTGTTGCCACCCACAGCTCTAAAATGCTAATTAAATTATCCGACGACACTACATTGATTGGCCTTATTTCGAACAATAACGAGGTGGCCTACATGGAAGAAGTCATCACCCTGATACAGTGGTGTCAAGAAAACAACCTCTCCCTCAATGTCACAAAAACAAAGGAGCTGATTGTGGACTACAGGAGGATGGAGATGGAGTTGGGCTAACCCCTATTGACATCAATGGATCTGGGGTTGAGAGGGTGAACAGCTTTAAGTTCCTCGGCATACACATCACCGAGGACCTCATGTGGTCTGTACACACCAACTGTGTGGTGAAAAAGGCACAACAGCACCTCTTTCACCTCAGATGGTTGAGGAAGTTTGGTATGGGCCCCCAAATCCTAAGGACTTTCTACAGGGGCACGATTGAGAGCATCCTGACTGGCTGCATCACTGCCTGGTATGGGAACTGTACCTCCCTTAATCACAGCACTCTGCAGAGAGTGGTGCGGACAGCCCAGCACATCTGCAGTTGTGAACTTCCGGTGATTCAGTACATTTACAAAGACAGGTGTGAAAAAGGGGCCTGTAGGATCACTGGGGACCCGAGTCACCCCAACCACAATCTATTCCGGCTACTACCATCCGGGAAACGGTACCGCAGCATAAAAGCCAGGACCAACAGGCTTCGGGACAGCTTCTTCCACCAAGTCATCACCCTGATTAACTCATGCTGATTTGAGTGCATTTCTTTGTTACATTGACTGTTCTATTTATTATAAATCACTATGATTGCACATTGCACACCTAGATGGAGACGTAAAGATTTTTACTCCACACGTATGTGAAGGATTTAAGAAATAAAGTCAATTCAATTCAACTTCCCAATGCAATGAAAGAACTACAAGAGAAATATGACTTCCTGTATCCATCTCAAATGGGACAAACTATTGCCCATTGAACTAAGGGAAGCCCTATTCAGCTAGAACCTTTGACATAGTGGTTGTAATGAACGTTAAGTTAAGACCACAAGATATAGGAGCAGAATTAGGCCATTGGGTCTGCTCTGCATAGCAGACAAAGATAGAGCTCTAACAATACTAGAGCTCAACAGCATCCAGGACCATCCATACACATCATTTCATCACATCAGTGCATTGAGATAGAACAAGGTAAAACAATAACAGAATGCAGAATAAAGTGCTACAGTTACATAGAAAGTGCAGTGCAGCTGACAATAAGGAGAAATGCCATAATGAGGTAGATTGTGAGGTCAGGAGCCTATCTTATCATGCTAGTACTAGGGGACCATTCAATAGTCTTTTAACAGTGGGGTAGAAGCTGTCCTTAAGCTTTCAGGCTTTTGCATCTTCTGCCCAATGGGAGAGGGGAGAAGAGAGAGTGTCCAGCATGGGGGAGACTTTGATTATAAGGGTTTCCTTACTGAGGCTGTGAGAAGTGTAGACAGAGACCATAGGGGGAGGATGATTTCCGCAATGCGCTATAGCCATAACTCTCTGCAGTTTTTTGCAGTTATGTGCAGAGCAGTTGTCATGATGCACCCAGGAAGAATGTTTTCTATGCTGCTTTGATAAAAGTTGGTGAGGGTCAACGGGGACATGCTGAATTTCTTTGGCCTCCTGAGGAGGTAGGCCAGGGCATCTATGTGGTTGGACCAAGACAGGTTATTGGTGATGTTCACTCCAAGGAACATGAAACTCTCAAGCCTCTTGACTGTTGATTTAGACAGTTGATTAGACACTGAAGTCAATGACCAGCTCTTTTCCAAAGATTTCCATTTACTACATTGCATTTATTACTTATCTTATAATTTTTACCTTATGCTTTTATAAATATTTATATGTTATAATGAGGGGAATCTCATTGAAGCATACTGAATATTGAAAGGCTTAGATAGAGCAGAGGTGGAGAGGATGTTGCCATTAGTGGGGGAGTCTAGGACCAGAGCACACAGCCTCAGAATTGAAGGACATACTTTTAGAACAGAGGTGAGGAGGAATTTCTTTAGCCAGAGGGTGTTGAATCTGTGGAATTTATTGCCACAGGCAGCTATGGAGGCCAAGTCATTGGGTATATTTAAGGTCATGGGGTGAAGGCAGGACAATGGGGTTGAGAGAGAAAATAAATCAGCCATGACTGAATGGCAGAGAAGACTAGATGGGCCGAATGGCCTAGTTCTGCTCCTGTGTCTTGCGGCCTTATAAACCAAGTACTCAGGTTAATTTTTGGAGGACTCAAAATGTCCAAAATTGTACCAAGGATGAGGCGTGATAGGGGCATAATTTCAGAAAAGAAAACTGCTTATTTTACTTAAAACAAAGATGAGGAGTTTCTTCTCTAAGGACACTTTTCTCCAGAGAATGGTGGAGAGTGGTTCACAATGGGTAAATGAGACTGAAATAACAAACTAGAGAACAGACTATGTTGTTCTTCTGTTTGAGGAGAGTTCAGAGACCATAAGATATAGGAATAGAAGTAGGCCATTCGGCCTATCCAGTCTTCTCCGCCATTCAATCATGGGGTGATCCAATTCTTCCAGTCATCCCACTCCCCTGACTTCTCCCCATACCCTTTGATGCCCTGGCTAATCAAGAACCTGTCTATCTCTGCCTTAAATGTACCCAATGACTTGGCCTCCATGGCTGCCCGTGGCAACAAATTCCACAGATTCACCACCCTCTGACTAAAGTAATTTCTCTGCATCTCAGTTCTAAATGGGCGTCCTTCAATCCTGAGGTCGTGCCCTCTTGTCCTAGAGTCCCCTACCATGGGAAATAACTTTGCCATATCTAATCTGTTCAGGCCTTTTAAAATTCAGAATGTTTCTATGAGATCCCCCTCATTCTCCTGAACTCCAGGGAATACAGTCCAAGAGCTGCCCAATGTTCCTCATACGGTAACCCTTTCATTCCTGGAATCATTCTCGTGAATCTTCTCTGAACCCTCTCCAATGTCAGTATATCCGTTCTAAAATAAGGAGCCCAAAACTGCACACAATACTCCAAGTGTGGTCTCACGAGTGCCTTATAGAGCCTCAACATCACATCCCTGCTCTTAAATTCTATACCTCTAGAAATAAATGCCAACATTGCATTCGCCTTCTTCACCACCAACTCAACCTGGAGGTTAACCTTTAGGGTATCCTGCACAAGGACGCCCAAGTCCCTTCGCATCTCTGCATTTTGAATTTTCTCCCCATCTAAATAATAGTCTGCCCATTTATTTCTTCCACCAAAGTGCATGACCATACACTTTCCAACATTGTATTTCATTTGCCACTTCTTTGCCCATTCTCCTAAACTATCTAAGCCTCTCTGCAGGCTCTCTGTTTCCTCAACACTACCTGCTCCTCCACCTATCTTTGTATCATTGGCAAATTTAGCCACAAATCCATTAATTCCACAGTCCAAATCATTGACATACATCGTAAAAAGCAGCAATCCCAACACCGACCCCTGTGGAACTCCACTGGTAACCGGCAGCCAGCTAGAACAGGATCCCTTTATTCCCACTCTCTGTTTTCTGCCGATCAGCCAATGCTCCACCCATGCTAGTAACTTCCCTGTAATTCCATGGGCTCTTAACTTGCTAAGCAGCCTCAAGTGTGGCACCTTGTCAAAGGCCTTCTGAAAATCCAAGTACACCACATCTACTGCATCTCCTTTGTCTACCCTGCTTGTAATTTTAGGTTAGTCAGGCAGGATTTTCCTTTCAGAAAACCATGTTGGCTTTGACCTATCTTGTCCTGTGCCTCCAGGTACTCCATAATCTCATCCCTAACAATCGATCCCAACAACTTCCCAACCACTGATGTCAGGCTAACGGGTCTATAGTTTCTTTTCCAACATTTGCCTCCCACCCTTCTTAAATAGCGGAGTAACATTTGCAATTTTCCAGTCATCTGGTACAATGTCAGAATCTATCGATTCTTGAAAGATCATCGTTAATGCCTCTCCTCAATCTCTCCAGCCACTTTCTTCAGGACCCGAGGGTGCATTCCATCAGGTCCAGGAGATTTATCCATCCTCAGACCATTAAGCTTCCTGAGCACCTTCCCAGTTGTAATTTTCACTGCACAAACTTCACTTCCCTGACACTCTTGAATGTCTGGTATACTGCAGATGTCTTCCACTGTGAAGACTGATGCAAAATACGCATTCAGTTCCTCTGCCATCTCTGCGTCTCTCATTACAATATCTCCAGCGTCATTTTGTATTGGTCCTATATCTACCCTCAACTCTCTTTTACCCTTTATATACTTAAAAAAGCTTCTAGTATCTTCTTTGAAATTAGTCGGCAGCTTCTTTTCATAATTCATTTTTTCCTTCCTAATGACCTTCTTAGTTTCCTTCTGCAAGTTTTTAAAAGCTTCCCAATCCTGTCTCTTTCCACTAGCTTGGGTTTCCTTGTAAGGAAACGCTTTTTCTATCTCCTGCTGTAATTTATAATCCACATCCCGGCTGCTGTTTGGAGGCCTGTATACAACTGCCATTAGGGTCCTTTTACCCTTGCCATTTCTTAACTCAACCCATAGAAACTCTATACCTTACGATCCTAAGTCATCTCTTTCCAATGATTTAATATTATTTGTTATATACAGGGCCACACCGCCCCCCTGCCTACTAACCTATCTTTCTGATACACTGTGTATCCTTGGACATTCAGCTCCCAATGGCAGCCACCCTTTAGCCAAGTTTCAGAGATGGCCACAAAGTCATGCTTGTCAATCTGTAGCTGAATTTCAAGATTGTCCATTTTATTTCTTATGCTGCTTGCATTCAAATATAACACTTTCAGCCCCGTATCTGTTGCTTTCTGTTTTAACTGCACCACACCTCTATTGCCCTGTAACTCATCCCACTGGCTGTAATTATGCCCCATCTCCTGCCTGTCCTTTCTATCATCTCTGTTGCACGCTATCTTTGATTTATTTCTGTTTTTCCTTCCTCAGCCCTATCACTCCAGTTCCCATCCCCTGCCGAATTAGTTTAAACCCTCCCTAACAGCTCTATTAAACCTGCCTGCTAGGATATTGGACCCTTTCGGGTTCGGGTGTAAAACAAACCAGGAAATTATAGGCCAGTGAACCTTACATCAGTGCAAGAGAAATTACTAGGGAAGATTCTGAGGGCAGGGAGTTACTCACATTTGGAAAAGGAAAAGGATAAAGTTATTGGGAAAAATGGCTTTGTGCAAGGGAGCTCCTGTCTCACAAACTTGATTTACATTTTTAAGCAAGTGATGAAGGTGATTGATGAGCTTTGGACGATGGATGCTGTCTACATTGATTTTAGTAAAGTATTTGATATGGTAGTCTGGTCTAGACGATTAAGTCACATGGGATCCATAATGAGCTGATAATCTGGATGCAAATTGGTCAAGGAAGTCAGAGGATAGTGGTAAAGAGACATTTCTCAGTCTAGAGGTCTCTGTCAAGTGGTATTCTGCAGCAATCAGTGCTGGGACTTCAACTGTTTGTGACATATAGAAATTATCTGGATGAAATTGTAGGTGTTCTGATTGGAAAGTCTGCAGATGACATGAAAGTTGTGGATAATGAGGAAGGTTGTCAAGAGATTCAGTAGGATATGGATCAGTTGGAGAACTTGGCAAATGGGAGTTTATCCTGGAAAGGTGTGAGGCATTGTTTTGGGGAGCTCAAACAGAGTCTACAATAAATGACAAGTCCCTGTGGAGCACTGAGGTACAGAGGGATGCCAGGGAGCAAGTCCGCATTTCCCTGGAAGTGGCCACGCAAATACATAAACACGAACACAGAACAGTACAGGCCCTTTGGCACATGGTGCTTTTAACCTACTCCAAGATCAATCCAACCCTTCCCTCCTATATAGCCCTCCATTTATCTTTCTTCCATGTACCTATCTAAGAGTCTCTGAAACGTCCCCAAAGTATCAGCCTCTATCACCACCCCCAGCAGCACATTCCGTGCATTTACCACTATCTGTGTAAAAAAACCTGCCTCTGACGTTCCCCTTATGCTTTTCTCCGATCACCTAAAAAGCCTCTCACGTTAAGCACTTCCGGTGCTGGCTGTCCACTCTATTGATGCCTCTTGTCATTTTATTAATTTATTTGGCGATACAGCGCGAAGCGGGCCCTTCCAGCCCTTCGAGCTGTGCCACGCCAGCAAGCCCTGGCAATCCCAATTTAACCCTACCCTAATTATGGGACAATTTGCAATGACCAATTAACCTACCCAGTACGTCTTTGGACTGTGGGAGGAAACACAGAGTTTGCACTGAGACTGCTTATAGAGGATGCTGGGTTGAACTCAAGTGCCCTGAGCTGTAATAGCTTCATATTAACCACTACACTCCCGTGGCACTCATATGTATAGTATATTAAGTCGCCTCTCATCTTCCTTTGCTCCAAAGAGAAAAGCCCTAGCATCCTCATTCTTTGTTCATAAGACATGCTCTCTAATCCTGGTGATCCTCTTCTGAACCCTCGCTAAAGCTTCCACATCCTTCCCATAAGGAGGCAACTAGAACTGAGCATAATATTCCAAGTGTAGTGCAATCAGGGCTTCATAGAGCTACAGCATTACCTTGTGGTAAAAAAGCATGCAGCATGCTTGTCTTCATCACTGGGGCACTGAGTATGGAATATAAACACAAAAGATTCTGGAAATCCAAAGGAAAACACACAAAATGCTGGAGGAACTCAGCAAGTTAGGCAGCATCCATGGAAATGAATAACCAGTCGACGTATCAGGCCGAGACCCTTCTCCAGGTCCTGAAGAAGGGTCTCAGTATGAAATGGCAACTGTTTATTCGTTTCCACAGATGCTGCCTGACTTGCTAAGTTCCTCCAGCATTTTGTGGTGTTGCACTGAGTATAAAACTTTCGCTAGGCCACATTTGAAGTATTGTGTGCTGATCTGGTCACTCCATTTCAGGGAGCAGGTGGGGGCTTTGGAGGGGCTCAAAAGGATGCTGCCTGGATTAAAGAGTATTAGCTAAAAGGAGAGGTTGGACAAACTTGGGTTGTTTTCTCGGAAGACTGAGAGGTGACTTAATATATGGTAAGTTTATAATTAATGAAAAGCATAGATTGGGTGGAAAGGCAAAGTCTTTTCCCCAGGGTGGAAATACTAGGGGGCACAGGTTGAAGTTCAGAGGTGGAAAGTTTAAAGCACATGTGTAGGGCAAGATTTTTTTTAACACACCGAGATGGGTAGATGCTTTAAAGTGGTAGAAACAGGCACAACAGGAAAGCCGAAGAGGCAATTCAAGTGACACATGAACAGGCAGGGAATCAAGGGATACAAACGAAGTACAGGCAGATGGGATTACTTTAATTTGGCACCGCGGTTGGTGTGATTATGTCGGGCTGAAGGGCCTGTTCTGTATTTTGCTTCATTGTGGGGAAGGCAGGAAAGTGGTGCCAAGGCCACTGTTCACTTCTGCCACAATCTCTCTGAACAGCAGAGCAACCTCGGGTTTGAAAGGCCTACTCCTGCTGTTTTATTCTTCCGAGCATCAGCCACATCATAGACCAAGATTGGCTGAATGGCCTGTTTACATGCTGTTGGCTATTTCCCCATTTTACAAAGAGATATATCTAGTTACTAGAGTGATCTCTAACAAATATTGAGAAACCCAAATACTCGGTATGATAAATACATCCTTTTCTCACCTACTGAGTTTATGTGGAAACCTGGGGGTGGGGGTGGGGTGGGAGAAGTGCAGGGGAGAACTGCAGCCATGATTATTACAGCCTTTGATTTTTCCAGCAGTTCAATCCTGACCAAGGTCACAGCTTTGGAATTTGGAAGAAAAATCTTTTCTCTCAAAATCTTTTCTGTGGAAGTGGCCCCTGAGCTTAGCTATTCACAGCACAGAGAGATGAGGTAATTTAGAGGTGAGAAGGCTAACACTTAATACTCAGCAACCACACTGGACTGCTTTCTTCGCACTGTCTCATTATGTCAAGAGTCTTTGCAGAACACAATAGACCGGCTGTGTGTTCTGATGTGCACCAACTGCAGGCCGCAAATGGATTCATTTTGTTTTCAAGTTCCATCCCTCCCACGCCTCAAACTTTAGATTGAACTTCATTGGAACGGTGAGGAGACAGCAATCGGTGCGAGCGTGGGATGTACAAGTGATGGGCAGTGGAGGTTTGAAGGGTGCTACAAGCTGAACAGTGATGTCCCCTAAAGTTTCATCTCCACAATAAAAACTGCTCACTGGGCACAGATACATTGATAAATTGAGGGGTGGGGAGAGGAGGAGAGGGGTGGGGGGAATTGGGGAGAGAGAGAGAAGGGGCAGTTGAGAGAGAGAGGTTTGCGGGGGTGGAGAGAGGGAGGAAGGGGAGACAGAAAGTGCAAGTGTGTGAGAGTGGAGGGAAAGAAAGTATTAATGAAGATGGGAGAGGAGAGAGTGCGAGGGAATGAGCAGGTGGGAGAGAGTGAGAGAGTGCGAGAGTGAGGAGAGGGAGGGAAGTGAGAGGTGTCAGTGATGTGGGGAGGAGGGAGAGAGAGTGAGTACGTTTAGGAGAAAGAGAGTGTGTAAGAGCGGGGAAGGGACAGAATGTACAAAGGCTGTGAGAGAGTGAGAGTGACATGGCAAGAGAGAGAAGGATGGAGAGTGTGAGGGGGGAGCGAGTGAGAGTGCGAGGAGGAGAGTGATTGACGAGTGAGTCAAAGTGATGAGAGTGGGGTACAGACCCTACTGGGAATGGGTCGAGCATTGCATCAACCGAGGCACTGCTGGGTAATCCACAGAACGGAGAGACAGGTGGAGAAGGAGGACCCTGGCTCTCAGGACAGCAAGCAAGAAGTTGAAAGCAAAGGTGCAGACAGAGTGCTGGATATAACTGAGGTCCAGTGGAACAGAATGGCTGGGGATGAGGCTGGGATAGTTCCCTTACTTGACTTTTCTGTCTCTGGGGCCATGTTGCTGAGCAATATCTATTGTGAACTTCCTCAGAGACACAAGGAACTGCTGAAATCTGGAGCAACGTACATATAATCTGCTAGGTGGTACGAATTGTCCATTGTTTTGGTCACCAAAACGCTGCACCAGGACAGTCTGGGCAGGATCTCAATCCAACATATCAGCAATTCACTTACACCCCCCCCCACCCCCCCCCACACACACACAGATGCTGCTCAATCCACAATTCCTCCAGCAGATTACGTGTGACCTCCTTGCTCCCTCTCCCTCCAACTTAAAAGATGTCTTTCATTCTCTCCAATGCGTCATCTCCATTGCATCACTTCTGATGATGGGACCTCCTGCGCTAGTGCTTTAGATGTCTCCTTTCTTTTCTCCATGAAAGCTGCTGGTGCAATCACTCAATCATTACCCTCCCCCCCTCCACCCTCCCCACTGCTTTAAGTGCATCACGAGAGAAAAAAAATGTGCCAATGGTGCAGTTAACTATCCTATACTGCTGCCCAGATTCGGGAAATTGTAATATCATTCTGAAGATTATTGTTTAGCATGAATTAATTTATCAAAATGCTGGTGCAGTCACAGTGTAAATGATTGTATTAACATTTAGTGGAGAGGTTGCTTAAGTTTTCTTTTTTTTTTAAAGAGATACAGCACAGCCCTTCATTCAGTTTAGAGACTGAAATTTCTCTGTTTTCAATTTTGGTGTACTGGTTTTTCTGTGTCATTGACTTCAGGAAGGGGTGAGGGAGGTGGTGCTCTTGCTCCTGCTTACATCAACAGTGTTGCGATTGAACATTTTGGGGCTTCAAGTTCCGAGGTGTGAACATCACCAATAACCTGTCCTGGTCCAAGCACGGAGACACCGTGGCGAAGAAAGCTCAGCAATGCCTCTATTCCTGCAGGAGATTAAAGAATTTGGCATGTCCCCATTGATCCTTACCAATTTTTATCGACGCACCCTAGAAAACATCAGCTGGACATGGCAACTGCTTGGAACAAGACCACAAGAAACTGAGGGGAGTTGTGGACACAGCTAGCTCGTCACAGGAGCTCGCCTCCCCTCTGTAGACTCTGTCTACACTTCTCACTGCCTCAGTAAAGCAGCCACCAAATTCAAAGACCACACTTACCCAGACATTTTTTCTTCTCCCCTTTTCCATTGGTCAGAAGATACAACAGCATGAAAGCACATGCCACCAGGTTCAAGACAGCTTCTAGCCCACTGTCATCAAACTTTTGAACAGACCTTTTGTATGATAAGATAGACTCTTGGCCTCATGATCTACCTCATTTTGATCTTGCACTTCATCATTAACCTGCACTGCACTTTCTCTGCAGCTGTTACACTTTATTCTGCATCGTTGTTGTTTGACCTTGTTCTACCTCAACGCACTAATCTGACTGAACAGTGTGCAAGACAAGCTTTTCACTGCCTCTGTACATGTGACAATAATAAGCCAATACCAATACCAATGAGTTGACTTAAAGAACCCCACACAAAAAAATTGCCACAAATGCATTAACCATTTTCTGGAACAACGTTGTCAGGTTTTCTCCTCTTGTGTTAGCAACCACTCTGAGCTGGGCTCCAGTCAATCACAGACCGGCCCCACGTTCAAGATATAGCACTAGCCAAATTGTTCTTTTGAAGTTTCAACATCCATCATTTAATGCAAACTAGCCTCCTCACAGGTATTCAATCACAAGCATTGTCACAACCGACTCAGGGGAAGTGATATCTCTTTGCAGGGGTACTGAGGGGAGACACCTAGGATATACTGATCGGGGGTGAAGGGAGTTATGAGGACTGTCCCACTCAGTAAAATAGGGAGTAGGTGATGGGATTGTTCTGGTGAGAGCCAGCACGTATCCGATGTCCCAAACAGCCTCCTCTGTAATGATCAATAGGTAAGTGACCAGTTATAATTGGAGAACAATATCTTGGATTATTTGTAAGGAGGCAGCAAAATCAATCAAACTTACTGGGGACCATTGCCAGAGCTTGGTTAAGTGGAAGGAAAAATGTAATTATATTTTGCCCATGCCATGAAGCTAGAAATTAGCTTACACTGAGGAAGCTGCAAATGTAAGATTAATACTTTAAAAGCTGGTCAAAGAACGTAGTCTGTCAGAAGATTTTCACAACAAAGCCAGCTGAGTTTTGGTTGTCCAGATTGCTATCTGACTGAATGCACATCAAAGGACTCCTCCCTACCTTTCCATCCTACCTGCCCAACACACACTGAGCAGATTCCTGACGGCAGCCCTTTGCTGGAAGTACTGGTGACATATTCCTGTGTGACACATGATGACAGACGAGGCCTTGAGACTGGCCAGCGGCTAACAAACACCGGGACATGGACACAATATTTTGACAAACTGGCACTGCACACTTTGTCAGTATGCTCAGAAACGAATTTCGCGCACACAAGCACGTGTGCAAGATTTTGACCAAACATGTTGGCACTCTGCTGCAATATGATGGCGTACCAATTCCACATATTAACGCGTGGGTGAAAATGTTGGTTAACAGTGACCATTTGCTGTCAAAGAGACACAGTTTGTCTACAAGCTCCACACTCTAGCACATATGTACAACATGTTGAAAACTTGGTTGGCATGTGGGTGTAAGATGCTGACAAGCTATTACAAGTTGGCATGTGGGAACAGTGAGCTGAAACAGTGCCTCAGGGTGGCATATTGTTATATTATATTGGCAAACAGGAATATTTTAGCCAGAGGGTGGGGAATCCGTGGAATTCGCTGCCACAGGTGACCATGGAGGCAAAGTCATTGGTTATATTTAAAGCAGAGGTTGATAAGTTCTTGATTTAAGATTATGGGGAAAAGGCATGAGAATGGGGTTGATGGGGATAATGAATCAGCCATGATTGAATGGTGGAAGAGACTCAATGGGCTGAATGGCCTTATTCTGCTCCTATGCCTTATGATCTGAAGATGGAACAGCCGTGAGAATGGAATGAAGCAGCGAGATGGCAATGTTCACTGCTGTGGGAGTCCAACAGCATCGTCCTATGCATAGAACATAGAAATCTACAGCACATTACAGGCCCTTCAGCCCACAATGTTGTGCCAACCATGTAACCTACTCTAGAAACTGCCTAGAATTTCCCTACATCATAGCCCTCTATTTTTCTAAGCTCCACATACCTATCTAAGAGGCTCTTAAAAGACCGTATTGTATCCACTTCCACCAGCAGCCCATTCCACACACCCACCACTCTCTGTGTGAAAAACTTACCCCTGACATCCCCACGGCACCTACTTCCAAGCATCTTAAAACTATGCCCCTCGTGCTAGCCATTTCAGCCCTGAGAAAGGCCTCTGACTATCCACATGATCAACGCCCCTCATCATCTTAAATGCAACCGTATCAGGTCACCTCTCATCCTCCGTCACTCCAAGGAGAAAAGGCCAAGTTCACTCAACTGGGCAACTGGATCATGCAACAGTTGCCCCTTTCCTCCTCCCTTCCAGCTGTCCAGGAACCCAGGGCAAGCAGCAATTCACTTGGCTTTCTTCCAACTGCATTGAGTGCTCACACTCGGGTTTCTAAGAGGAGACAAAAGATGGGGTTGGTCCCGGTGATTTAAGAGAATGAAGAACAGCAAAAAGTGATGATACAGATGGTATGGGCTCAAGCACAAATAACTTAGTTAATGGCATGGGTTCATGCAAAAAAAACCTGTAAAAACCTTAAATAAAAACAGAAAAGACTGGAAAAACTCAGCCAACCAGGCAACATCTGTAGAGGTAGAACCAGAGTTAATGTTTCAGGTCAAAGACCTTTGACAAAACAGGAAAAATGTGAAAACAAGCTGATTAAAAGGGGCTCAATTCCTCCTTTTAGACAGCACTGAATAAGCTTGACCTGCACCGTTACCACAAACATTCCCCCCTGTTCTCCTCCCCCTTCTTAAAACAAGCATGATTTCTCGCTTCTCCAGTTTTGTTGAAGGGCGCCTGACCTGAAAAATGGACTCTGTATCTCTTCACAAATGCTTCCTGACTTGCTGAGTGTCTCACCTCTAAATATCTGGCCTTGAAGAGCAGGCAGCTCAACTCCACCATGTTTCATATTTATTGATTTGTGCCCTTCCCACTTCCAGACCTCCAGCTCAGTCCATCCCGATGTCCTTGCAAACCCTCATGGCATTGAGACAATTGTGGGACAGCTGGATGCAGAATGGACATCTCAGACTAGGGGTATGGTTCAGAATAATGTCACCCAGTTAAGGTAGTGATGAGGAAGAATTTTGGCCTATAAGCAAGGTGAGGGTTGCGGGTAAAGTACAGGAAAGTGGAACTAAGACCGAAATCAGATCAGGCACGTCCTTATGGGATGAAAGGGTTTCCACTCCTAACTCTTAAAGCATCGTGATCAGGTGGGAGAGGGGACATGGAGTGTAAGACTGACCATGATACTGAATGGCAGACTAGGCCAGGATTGGTCTATGCTGATATGGTTGAGGTGTGTACCTCTTGCTTCTTCAGCAGTTTTCATCAATGGGACGGAGGAAATCAAGATTTTACAATCCAGCATTTCCATGGTAACCATTTCCTTTTACATTGCAAAATTCATTCAAAGTATCTGAGTTTAAGTTCCCAATATTAGTGGTGGAATTTAAACTCGTGCTGCTGGACAGGTGATGCAGGTCTTACGGGCTTTTGTATCTTCCAGAGCGTAACCACACTGCTGCCGTACCCTTGTTCCCTAGACAGAGACTCTCCCTGTGCACGGTATTCTGGTGCACAGCAGAATCCACATTGGGCTGATGAGACTTGAGCTGTACAAAGCATCGCTGAGTTACTGTGCCAGTGGCTTTGTGCTGCAGAATGACAACCTTCGATCTCTGCCACTAGCAGCAGATCTGGGCAGAGGTGACACTGAGAGCTGAAGAAGGGTCAGGCTGAGCAGTATGAACCAGCTCAGAGGCAGGGGCCAGTGAGCGGAAGCATTTAATGAGACACACCTCTGCTGATGGGGGGGTGGATTCCGTATCTGCCCCTCTCCAGCACGCCAGACTGCAAATCTCCCCCCCCCCCCCCCCCCAGGATACAACCAGCCCCTTATTTACACGCTGCTGCGTAATGGTTTGTGTCAAGCGGAGCCAGGAGGACGATCGGTTAACTTTGGAAGCAGATCGTAGCTTGACTCTGAAATGCAGTGAGAGGACACGTGCACCAGTTTGGTCTGAACCCACTCCGAGCATTACTCTCACTTAGTGTTATATAGAACAGGCCCTTCAGCCCGCAATATCTGTACTGAACATGATGCCAAATTAAAACTAAATCCCTTCTGCCTGCACATCATCCATATCCCTCCATACCCCGTATATTTATGAGTTGAACAGCCTTTTAAACACCAGTATGTACCTTCCCCACCATCGCCCTGGAAGCCCATTCTGGCCACCTTCCATTCTCTGCGTAAAAAAAGGTCACTGCAAACATCTTTCTTAAACTTTCCCCTCTCATCTTAAATGTGTACCCTCTTGTATTTGACACTTCTACCTTGGAAAAAGGTCTCTGACTGTTAAACCCTATATTTGCCTAAACTTCCATCAGGGCTCCCCTCAGCCTCTGACACTCCAGAGAAAACGGGCTTGTCCATCTTCTCCTCATCCCCACATGCTTCACATCAGCCACCATCATCCCTGTTCCAAAGAACTCGACACCTTCAGAACTACATGAATACTGCCCATGGCCCTGATGCCATTCATCATGAAGTGCTTTGAATGGCTGATAATTGCACACATCAGAAACTCCATTCCTGCCTCACTGGACACTCGCCAATATGCTTACCCGACAGAACAGACACTGTGGCAGGGCTGGAAGAGGTTACACGATGGGAGGGAACTGAGTCAAAGAGGTATTGGATTGGGGTCTAAATTGATATTTTTCTTGTAGTTTGACTGATTTTATGCTTGCTTGTATAAGACCATAAGATATAGGAGTGAATTGGGCTATTTAGCCCATCGAGTCTGCTCCACCATTTCATCATGGCTGATCTATTTTCCTTCTCAGCCCCAGTCTCCTGCTGTCTCCTCGTATCCCTTCATGTCCTGACTAATCAAAAATCTATCAACCTCTGCCTTAAATATACCAAATGGCTTGGCCTCCACAGCCACTTGTGGCAATAAATTCCACCGATTCACTACCACCTAGCTAAAAAATATTCCTGCTCATCTCCTTTCAAAATGGACACCCCTCCATTCTGAGGCTGCGTCCTCTGGTCTTAGACTCTCCCACCATAGGAAACATCATCTCCACATCCACTCTGTTGAGGCTTTTGAACATTCGATAGGTTTCAATGAGGTCACCCCTCATTTTTCTGAGTTCCAGCGAGTACAGGCCCAGAGGCATCAAATGCTCCTCATATGATAAGCCTTTCAATCCCAGAATCATTTTACGAAACTCCTTTGAACCCTTTCCAATGTCAGCACATTGTTTGTATAATTGATGCACCATCAATAACTCACTCTGAGACGTAAAAGCGAGGTATCGGCTTTTATTGACTGGAAGAAGGAACAAGCAGTGAGTGACCACCATACTACATCCTGGAGACTGAGAGGCCGGGCTCAGACCTCCATCACCTTTATACAGGGGTCTGTGGGAGGAGCCACAGGAGCAGTCAGCAGGGGGCGTGTCCAGACAGGTATATGTAGTTCACCACAATAATCATCTCTTTGTAAATGTTCATTGGATTTTTAGTAGAGTTGGTTCTGTAATTTTTGTAGCTGCTTTGTCTGCAGCCTGTGTCACACCATAAACCAAGCTATTTCACAGGCTCTTCCTCGCAATGAAAACACACAAAATGCTGAAGGAACTCAGCCGTCCAGGCAGCATCTATAGAGAGGGATAATCATTTGACGTTTTGGGTCGAGACCCTTCATCAGCATTTTGTGTGTTGCTCTGGATTTCCAGCATCTGTAGTGTCTCTACTGTTCTTATTAAGGAAGTTCTTACAAATTGCTTATCTGTCCAGTTTGAGCTAGTTTTCAGTATAAGACCACCATACTTCTTTGTTCCTTTCTCTACCTTCTTCCTTTGGTCCTAACAGTACAGTGACATGGTTACTGCTGTGCCTTCATTAAGGACACCCAATAAATGGCTTTAAGCACAAGATTTATGTCTCATTCTTGACTTCAAAGAACTTTAACTCCAGATCCAAAATGAGGAAACTTGAGTACTTGAAAAATGAGGTGTACTTTAATCTGAAGGTGACGTCACCAGCATTTTGTGAGATAAGACCAAAGGACAAGGGAGCAGGATTAAGCCATTCAGCCCACATCACCAGCCTTGCTCCAATGTTTTAGTTGAGTGTTACAGATACCATGATCCCGTTCAATGTGGGGGTGGGGGGTATGGGAGGAGGTGTGAGAGGGAGGAGGATCACTCGGGTGTCCTGTCCAAAATTCATCCTGAAAGACAGATAAACTGCTTACTTGCCCAATCTCCAGTTGAGGGATTTCCTTCACAGAGCTGAAGTATGTGTCCGGACACCGATCCCTCTGCCTTTCAGTTTTGTCCTTCTCAACAAAGACAACGAAGAAATCTGCCAGCAGACTAGATAAAGAATTAGGTCAAGAAGAACGTAAGGAGTTCAACAAATCCTGTGGGTCCCTGTCTCTCTCTCTCTCGTACATACACACCACTTGCTTTCCACGGTTCTGTTACTGGTCAGTAGATGGCACCCAATGCACACAGTGCTCAATAGCATGAAGTTTACAGTGTCTTCTGGTAATGAAGGCTCTGTCTGAATAAGTCTGGTCAAAGGCTGCCTTCAGCTTAACAACCAAGCTCCCACTGTATCCGTGCCAATTATGTTCCAAATGTCAAAATCCAAATCAAGAGCAGCTCGTATGAAAGACACACTCTCTTCACTAGACCTGGGCGACATTTAAAAGTCAGAAATATGATCACAGTTCCGTCCTAGCATGAGATATTTTGCAGCCAAGTCCCTTGTGGTCTTATTGATCTTCAGTACTTTCTACGAAATCACAGTCAGAAAGTTTAAGAACAGACAGTGGTTGAAGGACTGCAATATTTATGATGAGCCCAACAGGGTTGCAGCATTCAGAAGGTCAAAAATCATGTCTGCAGATGGTGTTACCATGTGGACCAAATGAGTTTCAGGGGAACTAATACCATAGTAACAAATCTGCACAAGAAATGACACTACTTATGCACAGGGCAGTGAATGGTGGGTGTAGAATAATCTGACTTTTTGAAGAACTATTTTATTCAGTCATGCTTTATCAAGCACAGAAATGTTATATTGAATGTTCACAGCTCCCATTGCTGGTGACTGAGAGGATGTGAACTTCTTATCCCTGTTTATTTCTGGTGCTAATGATTCACCCAGTCTTACAGAGCCTGGACATGTTGATCCTATACAAACATATAGAAATATATGATCTCCTAAGAGCCAAAGCAACGCAAGCCAATAGGATTCAAAGGTCAAATGAAGGGGCAGCCAATCAGGACCGAGGCAAGCGAACTGTGGGCCTATATAAACGCGCGCTCCCAGAGAGAAACAACAACAACACAGAGGATGTCACCTCAACTGGTGATGAAAAGTCTGCAAGCTAACTGCCAGGCTTGCCGAACACCGCAACATTAATAGTGGCTGATGTTTGAAAAGGGCTAGAAAACTTGAGGTGATGGAAGTTTGGCACAATCACCCGGCATGCAGTTAATAAGTGTGAGGCAGTCTGGAACACAGTTTAGTGAGAGCAGGAACAGTGTCATGTCTGCACCTTCATTTTGCTCACAGCACTACACAGAGCAGGGAGAGATGGGATGGATGGGAAGCCAATGAGGCCTTCACATTTTTATGACTGCTGCAATGAAAAGTAGGTGCCTTCAGTTATCCAGATGATCTCAGAGGCCTGGCAACCCACAATGTGCCTGCAATTTGGAACTAGGGCTACAAACTTCACTTGGGCATATTTCTGGAGGGTTGATCACATGACCAGCCCCAACCAAAAACCCCACCCCCCACCCTAGGCAGTTTCTCGCACCAATTGGGAAGAAAAGGCATTCTTTAATACCGATTTAGATATCAGGTCAGACTTTACCTGATGCTCCTGTCTGTTATTCTTTTAATTGGCAAAAGAAATTGGGTTTTGTCTACAGTACATTGCTCTTCAAGTGCCTGAGCTAGACCTATTCATGCACACATACCTCTCCAAAAATAAAAAGACACCAAAGAAGATTTTCAGGACACCAGGATGACAGCCTTCTTCAGCTTAGTGCTCAGGACGCTGAAAACCCATTTTGCAAATTCTTTATTACCTGCTGCCCAAACAAATGAGAATTCATGCCCGATCGATCACAGCAGAAGGTTTGCTCAACCTTAAAATTAAATCGGACATATTGGTTTCTCTGAGAATACAAGAGTTCAAAGTTGGAACTTAGTAGTAAAGTCCCTTCTGATTCACGGTTTGAGCCAAGTTGTCCCTCTGACAGGAACAGGGAATCAGTTGAACCTGTCCAGGCTTTTGTGATTGGCTAAGCTGCAGAAAAGTAAGCATGCAGGGGCAGAAACAGAGAAATAATCCAGAAAAAAAGGATTCATTCCGACATTTACTGCATAACAGTGAAGGCATGTGGACATGTGGAACTGTGAAAATGCCTCTGCACTGTTGTTAAATCCAAAGGAAGGGGTCATTACAATGACCATTTGTCCAGCATACTTAATAAGTTAAAACATCCCAAGGCACGTCTCAGGAGGAATTACTCATCAAAATGTGATATTAAGTCGCATAATGAGATTTATTCAGGCAGTTTTTAAGAAGGCTCTCAAAGGAGCCAGAGCTTGGGACCCAGGTAGCTGAAGGCAGAGCCACCAGTGGGGAAGTGATTAAACTTAATGAAGAGCCAGGATTGAAGGAGATCAGAGATCAGAGTTATGGAGATGGAGAGGTTATGATGACAGGGAAGGGTGAGAGGGATATGAAAACAAGGATGAAAAGTTTAAAATCTGCATGTCAATGATTTGGATGATGGAATTGATGGCTTTCTGGCCAAGTTTGTGGATGATACGAAGGTAGGTGGAGGGGCAGGTAGCATTGAGGAGAAAGGGAGGCTGCAGAAGGACTTAGACAGATTAGAAGATCGGGCAAAGAAGTGGCAGTGTTGGAAGTGTATGCTCACACACGTTGTTAGAAGGAATAAAAGTGTAGACTATTTTCTAAACAGGGAGAAAATTCAAAAATCAAAGGTGCAAAGCGATTTGGGAGTCCTTGTGCAGGATTCTCTAAAGGTTAACTGGTGAGGAAGACAAATGCAATGTTAGCATTCATTGTGAGAGAACTAGAATATTAAAACAAGAATGTAATGTTGAGCCTTTAAGGTGTTGGTCAGACCACACTTTTTGTATTGTGAGCAGTTTTGGGTCTCTTATCTAAGAAAGGATGTGCTGACATTGGAGAGGGTTCAAAGGAGGTTCATGAGAATGATTCTGGGATTGAAAGGCTTATCATATGAGGAGCATTTGATGGCTCTAGGCCTGTACCCACTGAAACTTAGAAGAATGAGGGGTGACCTCATTGAAACCTATCGAATGTTGAAAGGCCTCAATAGAGTGGATGTTTCCTATAGTGGGGGAGTCTCGGACCAGAGGGCACAACCTCAAAATAGAGTGGAGGTGAGGAGGAATTTCTTTAGCCAGGAGGTGGTGAATCTGTGGAATTCATTGCCACAGGTGAGGTGGCTGTGGAGGCCAAGTCATTGAGTAATGGAGGTTGATATTTATTTATTGTCAAGGCCTGAATGGTTAAGAGGAGAAGGCAAGAGAATGGGTTTGAGAGGGAAATGGATCAGCCATGGTGGAAGTCTTGATGGGCTGAATGGCTTAATTCTGCTCCGAAGTCTTATGGTCTTATTATCTTATGGTATTGTTTAACAGGGTATGGTATTGTCAGCAAGCACAGAGGGATAGGTGAATGGGGCTTAGTGTGTGTTACGGTGTGGCCATGTGAGGGAGCATTGCAATAGAAACTGAAAACTCTATGAGAATTAGAGAGCATGGAAGGAAAAAGAGAGAGAGGTGAGAAAGAGGGTAATGGGGAAGGAGAGAAAGAGTGAGAGAGAAGGAGAAAAAGAGAGGGAAAGAAAGAAAGCAGGTGAGGAAGAACAAAAGAAAGGAAATGAGATGATGTGGGAGTAAAGCATGCATTTCTGTGGCACATTGACCAAAGCATGCCATTTGTGTGTGTTAATGTGGGCACAGACATGGGGAGACAATATCAGCTGTTGGCACTGATCTCAGTCTTTTTGATCTTCGCCTTGCATGGTACTGACCCTTCCTAATGTGCCATCCATGGCCCCTGATTTGCAGGACACCCATACCTGTGGGAGTGCCAAATCCTGACTGCCCTCCCTCAGGAAAGCAGAGTCCGAGTTCCCCCGTAATGCTCCAAAGGGAGCGTCAAGCAAGAAATGACATCATCACATCTGGACCCGATGCAGAAATCACAGCAGGAAGTGCCCGGCTGAGCATCCCAAACAATCAAAGTGACCCGGAAATGGTCCTTACAGTGGGTCCTTTTATTGTCAGATACATGTGTGCACAGGGGCACTTCCTCGCAGGCACATAGGGACACAATTTTTTACAACAAAGAACACAATTAGAACAAAAAAGAACACAGTCTATTTTAGTGCAAAGTGGTCGAAGTGGGCATACTGTTGCTTTACTAGGGTAGTGATCAGTGCTGGGCAGGACCATATGGTCGATGGGCATCAGAATCAGGTTGACTATCACTGACATAAATCATGAAATTTAAGAACTGTGAATTACTGTAAATATACATATTACATGGTTAATTAAATAAGTAGTGCAAAAATAGAAATAAAAAATGTAGAGAGGTTGTGTTCAATGTCCATTCAGAAATTGGATGGCGGAGGGGAAGTGCTGTTCCTGGATTGTTGAGTGTGTGCCTTCAGGCTTCTGTACCTCCTCCTTAATGGAAGCAGTGAGAACAAGGCATGACCTGGGTGATGGACGTCCTTAATGGTGGACACTGACCCTGAACCAGGTGGTGTGGACTTCTGCCTGATGGAAGCTCTGCGAAGATGGCAAGGCCTGGGTGGTGGAGATCGTTGATGATCGATGTTGCCTTCTGGAGATACTACCATGGTGGGGAGGATGTGCCCATGATGTGTTGGGCAGAGTCCATGACCCTCTGCCGCCCCTTGCATTCCTGTGCATTTGAATTGCTGTTGCCAGACCATGATGCAACCAGTCAGGATACTTTCAACAATGGCATGATGCTGAGAAAAAAATCGGTGTTATGTGGCTAAATTTCTAACCATTGTCAGTCTACGATCCATTACTCTGAGTACTTCAAGTGGAAAAGCTACTAAATATCGGCAGACAGCTGTTAAACCGAGAATGATAGCTACTTGAGAGGGAAGCGGAGCAGTCAGGCCATTTGCCACTTTGAGGTGGCTTTCTCAACAGCAAGACCAAAACCCTGATGGTTTTGAACCAGTGTTTCAACTCAGAGATGAGAGAGCTGCCTCCAGCCAGGACTCAGAATCACTTGTGCAGGTATATTGCTCATTGTGTGACCATACTTTTAATCAGTGTTGGGGACAATTTGCATTTCAAATGGACACCATCACACCTACCACGCTGAAGACCCTGCCCCTCCACCCCCAGAGTGACTGACAGCATTTTCTCACTCAGGTTGAGGGGCAGGGTAGTGGAGAATGCTCACTGCACAGCGCAGTCTCTGGAGAACGTAACATGTATCTGGCAGATGAAAAGAGAGTCGGAGAAACAAAATGCAGCTGACTGCATAAACCCTGCGACTACGCAGAGACTCTGCTGACAGCTTTGATGTTTGGATTAAGTCAGTTCCAATCATTAATTAACGAGCAGGTGACACTCAGCAGCATCTTTATGTTGGGTGAGACATGGCAGGCGTTGTAGCCCTGTCCTCCTTCCCTGCGCCTCTCTCATTATTGCAAGCCTTCCCATTCCCTAAGCTTCATCCCTACCTGCATCCCTTCTCCTGCTCCACTCTTGTCCACCCTACAACCACTCCCCAGCTCTAAACGGCACCCCTGTATTTACCTGCCTCCCACTTGGGGACACTTCAGCTTGTGTAGTGGCAAGCTTCCTTCACCCAGACTCTGAGCTTGGAGATCCCTGGTAATGGAGGATCTGCTTATCTAATTGCGCTCCCCTCCGACTACCTACTGATTTAAGGAACAAAACCCACCAATCACAACCCATCCAGACTACCTAACTCCCTCCTGGTCATTGAGCCCTTTTCTATCATTTTCAACTGCCTCCAATGTCCAAATTACAATTGCTTCCACAACTATCACCCCCTCCCTACAACTGATAACCTTTCCAACTACCGATTAAAACCCCTGGCAGCTACCTACTCCACAACCCAATGCCGGAACCCTCTCCGTACCCCATTGACCACCAACCCATCCCTGCTGCCGACATTGAATGGAGGAGGCAAAGAGTGGGAATAAAGGGGGAGCTTTTACTGGTTGGCTTCCGATGACTCGTGGTGTTCCACAGGGGTCTGTGTTGGGGTCGCTTCTGTTTAAGTTATATGTCAATGATCTGGATGATGGAATTG
Source organism: Hemitrygon akajei (assembly GCF_048418815.1). Classification (NCBI taxonomy): domain Eukaryota; kingdom Metazoa; phylum Chordata; class Chondrichthyes; order Myliobatiformes; family Dasyatidae; genus Hemitrygon; species Hemitrygon akajei. The sequence continues at coordinate 19,647,813 of NC_133141.1, read as the reverse complement.
ATGGCTTTGTGACCTGGTTTGTGAACAATACAAAGATAGGTTAAGGAGCAGGTACTGCTGAGCGAGCCTGCAGAAGGACTTGGACAGATTAAGAGAATGGGCAAAGAAGTGGCAGATGGAATGCAGTGTAGGGAAGTGTATGGTCATGCACTTTGGCAGAAGGAATAAAGGCGTAGACTGTTTTCGAAGTGGGGAGAAAATTTGGAAATCCGAGGTGCAAAGGGACTTGGTGATCCTAGTGCAGTATTCCTAAAGGTTAACTTGCAGGTTGAGTTGGCAAGGAAGGTAAATGCAATGTTAGCATTCATTTTGAGAGGACTAGAATATTAAAGCAAGGATGTAATGCTGAGGCTTTATAAGGTGCTGGTGAGGCATCACTTGGAGTGTTGTGAGCAGTTTTGGGCCCCTTATCTAAGAAAAGATGTGCTTGGCATTGGAGAGGATCCAGAGGGGGTTCACAAGAATGATCCCGGGAATGAAAGGGTTAACCTATGAGGAGTATTTGATGGCTCTGGGTCTGTACTCACTGGAGTTTAGAAGAATGAAGGAGGATCCCATTAAAACCTATCAAATATAGGAAGGCCGAGGTAAAGTGGATGTGGAGAGGATGTTTCCTATAGCGGGGGAGTCTAGGATCAGAGAGTACAGCCTCAGGATAGTGGGATGTCCATTTAGAACAGAGATGAGGAGGAATTTCTTCAGCAAGAGGGTTGTTTGTCTGTGGAATTCATTGCTACAGATGACTATGGAGGCCAAATCATAAGGTACAGTATATTTAAAGTGGAGTTTGATAGGTCTTGATTAGTAAGGGAGAAAGCATGAGAATGGGGTTGAAAGGGATAATAAATCAGCCATGATGGAATGGTGGTGCAAACTCGATGGGCCAAATGGCCTCATTCTGCTCCTATGCACTATGGTCAATCATCGCTTCCAACTGCTGAACCATCCAGCAAATACAAACTTGCACCACCCCCTTCTAATAGCTTCTGTATAGCAAGCTGAACTAACCAGCAATTTCTCCCCTCCAAACCCATCCCAACCTCCCAATTACAAATTACGCCCTCCTGGTGACCAGCCTGTCTATCATTAACTATTCCTCCCCCTCCAAGTGCCAGTTTCTCACCTGATCCTGATCCATATTTACGTTCATACTTTGATTTCAAGAGAGAGTCCACTTGGCCCATCAATCCTTTCTACATTCCCATCAACTCCTCCAAGATTCTACTGCTCACCTATCATACTAGGGACGATTTACAGTAGCCAATTATCCCACCAAACCCACACATCTTTGGGATGTGATAGGAAACCAGAGCATCTGGAGGAAATCCATGCAGTGACAGAGGGAGCAAATGATCAGCAAATGCAGTTCAATATGTTGGGAGGTTGAAATTAAAGAGAGGGTTTATGGTGTCCAAATAGATGGACTTTGTGAGTTAAATTAGTTCAGGACTAATCTTGTGAGCTGGATTAGGGGACACAAGCAGAAGTTGAGCAGGAGTGTGAGGTCAGTGGGGGAGTGAGGTGGGGGGGCTTCTCATTCCATCTCGGGAACAAGGTGCGCTCTCCTGCAGCGACTGAGGATTTTGAGGGAGCAGGACCATTCCTGGCTGGGCCTGAGATTGCCGCACACAAAATGGAACATCGGGATTGCCTCTAGAAGTGAAATTTGCTGGAATTTGAGTCGGCCAATGCAGATTTGGCTTCAAAGCAGCGAAGGTAACCCAGGGTGAATTTTTTCAGGTGGTGAGAGGCTCCTGACTGCTATAATTGCACTTTAATAAAACGAAGTGAAATGATTTAAAGAATAGCTATCCAGCTCCCACAACGGCTGCAATTATGCTCAGTGGCTACTTGATTAGATACATTCTATACCTGTTAAAGTGGCCACTCAGAGTATGTTCGTGCTCATCTACTTCAAGGTTCAATGTATTATGTGTTCAGAGATGCTCTTCTGCACACCACTGTTGTAACACATATTAATTGCGTTACCATCTCCTTCCTGTCAGTTTGAACCAGTCCAGACATTCTCCTCTGACCTCTCTCATTAACAAAGTGTCTTTGCCTGCAGAACTGCCACTCACTGGATGTCTTTTTGTTTTTCGCACCACTTTCAATAAACTCTAGAGACTGTTGTGCATGTAAATCCTGAGATCACCCTGTCTGGCACCAACAATCATTCCACAGTCAAAGTCACTTAGATCACCATTTCTTCACCATTCTGATGTTTGCTCTGAACAACAACTGAACCTCTTGGCCATGTCTCCCACCATGAACCGCTGTCTGTAAGGATCTCTGTACGTCTTCCCCGGGTGCTCCGGTTTCCTCCCACAGTCCAAAGGCCTACCAGTTAGTAGGTTAATTGGTCATTGTAAATTGTCCCATGATTAGGCTTGGGTTAAAACGGGTTGCTGGGCAGCACGGCTTGAAGGGCAGAAGGGCCTATTCCATGCTGTATCTCTAAATAAATGAATGAATGAATGAATAGATAGATAAACAAATGAACAGATATATAAACAGATAAATAAATAAATGAATGTCTGCATGCCTTGTATGCATTGAGTTGTTGTCACATCATTGGCTGATTAGACATTTGTATCAATGAGTAGTTGTACAAATGTACCTAATAAAGTGGCCACTGAGTGTATGTTTATGGTCACATTGAGAGATGAGTGTATTTCACATTTACACGGGATAAGCTTTGCACTTACACAGGCTGACCTGTACTTCAGCTCCAGGTTCTCTCACACCCTTTTCCAAACAAGATGCTGAGGGGAGGCAGCTCTTGGTTCCCACCGCCCATTGTGTGGAGATTTGTATCACACTTCTTACATTTTAACCCTTTGTTTAATGGTTTCATTCATTTTTATTAGCTTTTGAATGTTTCTGAACATCAGTGACATTCAGGATTATATAATGCCGAGAAGCTGTACTCCAGTGTGCATTTAACACAGAAGCTGCCTGTGCCCTATGTCTTCCACTCAGTAAAACAAGGGGCAGTCTCTCAGCAACTCCGCAAACAGAAGCAAGTTAAAGGGGTGCTACCAGGACGTGGGCGTGTTAGCCATAACTTCTGCCTTACTTTTGGCCAGATCGCAGTACCTCTGCATGCCCAAGGAAGGGGTGTGGGGGTAGCAGGCCAGGTTGTTGCCCAGACACGCAGTGGACTGCTAGGTCCTAATGGCTCACCTCACCGGCAGGCAGCAACCTTGCTGCTGTCCTGTGGTTGCTACGGAGAGAATTTCTTAGGATCTGACTCACCTCCTAACAGTCAGTGTGGCAACGAGGCAGCAGCTGCAGGCTCGGCACGTGCCTCCTGATGGGAACCGTGCGGTAGGGTATGGTATAGAAGCTTGGAGTGCAATTCGTTTCAAATTGTATGTATGGGTGTTTGTAAGTGCGTGTGTGTCTGTAGAAATGTGAGCACACATGTCTGTAAGGGAGAAGAGAGAGAGAGAGAGGGAGTGTGTGTGTGTGTGTGTGTGTGTGTGTGTGTGTGTGTGTGTGTGTGTGTGTGTGTGTGTGTGTGTGTGTGTGTGTGTGTGTATATGTGTGGCACGTGGTCAACTGGACAAGGTGTCGGTCTAGTGATCTGAGGGTTGCTAGTTTGAGCCTTGGCTGAGGCTGCGTGTGTGTCCTTGAGCAAGACACTTAACCACACATTGCTCTGCGACGACACTGGTGCCAAGCTGTATGGGTCTTAATGCCCTTCCCTTGGACAACATCGGTGGCATGGAGAGGGGAGACTTGCAGCTTGGGCAACTGCAGATCTTCCATACAACCTTGCCCAGGCCTTAGTCATCATCGAAAATCGATGGACAGCCGAAGAGAGAGAGTATGTATGTGCTTCCAATATTTTCTATGTTACCATGAGAAAGGACAGGCAATTCTCAGTGTCTCACCCTCTATTGCAAAATCCCATTCTCTAACACATCTTTCCACTTTGTCCATCCTCACGGTGCATCAGGAAGGATAACAGTAAGGTCAAAGATTCCTGCTCCTCTGGCCATTCCCTTTTCTCTCTTCTGCCTTCTGGGAGATACAACAGGAGCTCGAAAGCCCGGATGACCAGACTCCAGAACAGCTTCTTCCCCACTGCTGTCAGACTCCTGAACCAATCACCTCCCTCACAAACATGAGAGAATCTGCAGATGCTGGAAATCTAAGCAACACACACAAAATGCTGCAGGAACTCAGGCAGCGTCAATGGAAAAGAAAACAGTCGATGTTTCGGGCCGAGACTTCTTTCACACCCACTTCCCGGTGGTGTTGCCATGTTCTGGGATTTATAACTCTACCAGCGCCATGATTCTGTTATGGTCACTTTTGCATTTCCTTTACGCTCATCGCTCTATTTATTGTTGCATTTATTATGACCACGAACACCGTTTACTCTGAACTTCACGTGAGCCAGGAATTTCATTGCACCCTGGTGTATATGATAATAAACCAATCTGAAATCCAAGTCACTGAGAGACTTCAGGACATTTCTATTCAACAAACCCCATTGACATCCCACCTTCTTCACTAACAAGGTGAGAGGATTAGAGTAGCAATTATTTCAGCAGTGTTGTTTTAATTACTTTTTACTCATTTTAAATTCCTATTTCATAACTATCTAATGTTACAACTCTCAAATATGAAAGCACTGTCCCTTCAAGAAGCAACAATATCATTAGTCTCCCATGTAAGAACTTAGAGCAAGGCTGTGACCTTTGGATTTCAAACCCACCTTCTCTGATGAGGCATCCTGCGTCCAGAGCCGGCCAGGAACACCATGACACAAGCTCTGCGCTGTCAATCACTCCAGTGTCTCAGGTTCAGTGCTAAAGATCAGTCACGCTAGTGCAGGGTGCTTGCCTGCCAATGTTTCACAAATCCTTCCATCAACATTCACAAAGGAAATAATGAACCAGTTTCGACTTGCTTCTTGAAGTTGTTAAGCTGATTGCACATAAATAACAAGGCTGTAGTTAATGGGTTAGTGCAGTGGTACACAAAGGGTCAGAGGAAGCCACAGAGGTCAGTCGACCAGTTTGCATAATCTGAAAAATATCATCTTTCACAGTTTGACTGCAAAATTCTTGCTAAATTTACTGATACTATTCCCTTCTACAACCTCCCCTTGTCCAAGTGGTTGTACATTCTCACAATCCGATGCATAGGTTCAAATCCCACTCCAGAGACCTGAGCACAAAAATCCAGACTGACAATACCACCCTCTTCATACAGCTCTGACCGAGTGCAGAACTGCTGGAGGACGTAAAATATCCATAGGTGTTATTTGAAATAAATGGTCTTGTGTACTGGCTAGAGTTTCTCTCTGAATTAACACTGTGCACATTTCTGGTCAGCCCCAGTACAGGATGTGGAGGCTTTGGAGACGGTGCTGAAGAGGTTCACCAGGACGCTGCCAGGATGAGAGAGCATTTAAGGTGAGAGAGGAAAAGTTTAAAGGAGATGTGAGGGGCAAGTTTTTCTTTTACGGGGAGAGTGGGTGCCTGGAATGTGCTGCCAGAGGACGTGGTGGAATGGAGGGATAAGAATCACGTGTAGGCAGAAGAGATTTAGTTCAACTTGTCATCATGCTCAGCACAGATATCATGGGCCGAAGGGCCTGTTCCTGCACTGTATCATTCTATGTTCTATGTAACGTCACAAAAGTTCATCTGCTAGTTATCACATTACTATTTGTGAGATCTTACTGGCTGCCATGTTTCTTACATTGCCACGGGAACCGATCAAGGTCAGTTTCGGGGATGCCCCCTCCACGGTAACTGAAAGGCAATTCAATTTTCCACTTCACAAAAATTCTCAGGGTCCAACCTTCACGGTACATCCTGGTCCAACAAAGAAGTGACAGAATTCACCCAGCGTTGTCACAGGCACCCTTCGATCACAAGAAGTGGATGGAGATGGCCCTCAAGTGTGGTAAAGAGAGAGCACTGAAACAGCGCCAGCTATTGAGCACCCATTTTAAACTAACTCTACCTTAAATAATTTTATTCTCCCCACATTCCCAGATAATACAGTGCTCACACCTGACACAGTGGAAACTTCCATTCTGAACTCAGCACCCTTCATCAGAAAGACTTGTGCCCATAACCTAGGCTGATCTTCAGTGCTGGAGGTGCCAGCATTTCGGATGGAAAACTGATTTCCAGTCGTTCAGATTCCATGACACAATTCGAGGAACCAGAAGGGAATTGATGCCCGGGCCATGATCAGATGGGCTGATGATTTAGTCCCGCTCCTATTTTCTAGCGCACTTCTTCTAGTTCTACTTGCTTTCCAGCTGAGTGCCTCAAGGAGGAGATAAAACAGCCAGTTATTCATTTCCTGGACTTCACAATACACGAAGTAACTGCCACAAAACATTTGCAGCAACTCCAGGAAGTTCATCGAAGGTGAAACCGCTCGGTATATTCTGTGGCCAAAGCAAAGCGTTTTAAGAATATAAGGTTCTCTCCAACAGGGATGCCTGTGACAGGTGATGAAGGGTCTCCACCCAAAATGTTGAGCACCCATTTCCCTCCAGAGAACACAGAACAGCACAACACAGTGCAGGCTTTAACCTACTCCAAGATCAATCTAACATTTCCCTCTCACATTGTTTTACTTTCGTGTGTATTATCTCAGAGTCTCTTAAATGTCCCCAATGAATAGACCTCTACCGCATGCTGCCTAACCAGCTAAGTTTACCCTGCAGTTTATTATTGTAGCATTACAACAGATCAAACAGCACCCTCTTGTGGAGAGGCTTGTGAAGATTCAGCATGTCATTTAAAATCGAAAACTTAGACAAACTTCCCATAGACATGTAGTGAAGAGTATATTGACTGGCTGCTGATATGGAAACACCAAAGCCCTTGCACGGAAAATCCAACAGAAAGTAGTGGATATGGCCCTGTCCATTGCGGGTGAGGTCCTCCCCAACATTGAGCACATCTATTTGGAGCGTTGTTGCAGAAAAGCAGCATCAACTATCAATGATGCCCACAATCCAGGCCATGCTCTTTTCTCACTGCTGCCATCAGGAAGAAGGTACAGGAGCCTCAGGAGCCACATCGCCAGGTTTAGGAACAGTTAAAGCCCTTTCAACATCAGGCTCTTCAACAGGAAGGGCTAACTTCACTTGTTCCATTGCTGAACAGTTCCCACAACCTTTGCACACTGATTTGTCTATCCTGTCTTTGGCTGATTCTAATGTGTTTTTTTTTAATTTACTGTAATTGCCTGTAGGAAAAAGAATCTCAGGGTTGTATAATGGTGACATATACGAGGGGTGATTGATAAGTTCATGGCCTAAGGTAGAAGTCAATTTTAGAAAACCTAGCACATTTATTTTTCAACATAGTCCCCTCCAACATTTACACACTTAGTCCGGCGGTTGTGGAGCATACGGATCTTGGACCTCCAGAAAGTGTCCACAACAGGGGTGATTGATAAGTTTGTGGCCTAAGGTAGAAGGAGATGAGTTATACAGCTCTCATTACATGCACCTGCACTTCAACTCTTTGAGTGATTATGCAAAAAGTTTGAAGTTAATAACTCATCAGAGGTGATTGATATGTTCGTGGCCTAAGGTAGAAGGAGATGAGTTATTAACTTTAAACTTTCTGCATAATCACTCAAAAAGTTGAACTGCATATGTACCAGTCTGGACATCCTCCTCTGAGCTCTCTCATTAACAAGGTGTTTTTGCCGATAGAATGTTTTTGCTCTCTGGATGTTTTTTTTTCACACCATTCTCTGTAAACTCTAGAGACTGCTATGCTTGAAAATCCCAGGAGATCAGTAGTTTCTGAGATACTCAAACCACCCCGTCTGGCACCAACAATCTTTCCACGGTCAAAGTCACTTAGATCACATTTCTTCCCCATCCTGATGTTTGCTCTGAACAACAACTGAACCTTTTGCCCAGGTCTGCGTGCTTTTATGCATTGAGTTGCTGCCGCATGATTGGCTGATTAGATATTTGTACTAACAGGCAGGTGTACAGGTGTATCGAACCAAGTGGCCAATGAGAGTAGACGGAATAATGGAAGCCCCTGGGAACCCATGAGCCGCAGCCTCTGAGACAGATCTGCACCTCACTGGGCTGGAGACTGAGTGGCAAAGTCCAGCTGCTGCTTCACACCTTGGTTCAATCCTGAGCTCAGACACGGTCTGTGAGTGGAATGTCCACGTTCTCCCTGTGACCACAGGTGCTCAGGTTTCCTCACACATCCCAGTGACATGCAGGTTGGTAGGTTGATTGTGTGGGTGAGGGGTAGAACTTGGGGTGGGGGGAGATAATGCGAAGATCAGGAGAATAAAATGGGGTCAGTCTAAATGGGTGGTTGATGGTCAACACAGACTTGCTGGGCTGAATGGCCTGTTTCAGTGTTATAGCACTCCATGACTCTAATAATATCCTGTGTTTGAGATCATGCAAGTTTGTTACTTTATGGGGCTGGAGGCAAACCTTTAGCTGCCAGATGTTGGCAGGGAGTTCGGCAACACTGGACTCGATTCAGATGCCTTCAGGTTTCCCTGGAAGAAAAGTTGGCTAATTGCCAATCTGTTCATCTTACTGACGTAAAAATGTCATGGCAGCACAGTGAGCTTAGCCTATAATGGTCAACCACATGATGGCACTGTTAACACAGGTATACTTATACAGAGTTTGTCCTGGCTTGCGAAGGAGAGAGTCTAAAGACAGAGACAAAAAGAGAAAAGCAGGTGAAGGATGGAGGGAGAGCTCCCTGAGAGCAAAGAGACTGACCGTAATGAGAGCAAGAGCAGAAGAGAGCGAGAGAGAGAGAGAGAGAGAGAGAGAGAGAGAGAGAGAGAGAGTGACAGAGAGAGAGAGTGACAGAGAGAGAGAGAGCGAGTGACAGAGAGAGAGCGACAGAGACAGAGACAGAGAAAGACAGAGAGAGGAGGGGGAGAGAGAGGAGGAGAAGGGCAGAGGGAGAGATGGAGAGGGTGGGGGGGGAGAGAGTAAGAGAGGGAGAGAGATATAGAGATAGATTGGATTCCCAGAAGGGTGGCAAAGGCATGGGAGACACAGACCGGCACACTGAGTCTGGAGAGGACAAAGAGAGGGAGAAAGAGAAATAAAATAAAAGAAAGACAGGAAGGTAGGAGAACACACATACTAGGGATTCAGCCTTGCTACTGATCAAGCAGTGTGTCCCTGGCCACATTCACATGGAGATGTTTTAACATCATCAGTGTGGACACCTGGTCCTTGCTCTTTCAAACTGTTCTGAACGTTGTACTGCTTAACTTTCCCTCGCAAATGAGAAAGACATTGCTGTACCTCACCGATATGCATCCATAACATATTAAGACCCCTTCATTTCAGTGAACATCCTGTCCACAAAAAACTACTTTTTGTCATCATGTTTGTGTGTATATTGTATCCAATGAACAATCTCCATTTCCACGTGCAGAATGGAAACTTCCAATGTAAATGAAGTCTCCACAATTCCACCCATTGCACTTCCCAGTGTCTCAGCTTGCATTCAAAGCAGCTCCTATACTTCCAGCAATTCTACTCATTTGCTGGAAGTCTTGAGGATTTATCCACAAATAATAGGCTGACTTAAAAACATTTGTCAAAGAAAAAACTTGAATCTAGTGCGTTGGCCCAATTATTTCCTCTTCTGGATGTCTGCTTCACCTGGTCTTCATTGTCCGTGTGTGAAGCCATGAAAAGCCAACTGGAATATTCTGTAATATGATGCCACCAAAGCTTTCTCCCCAACCCATTTAATTATCACAGTCTTTGCCACCAAAAACAGTTTTAATCACCAAAAACCTCCACATTATTTTGAACACCACCAATGCAGCCAGCCAACATTAATTTTCTCTGCGCAAATGTAAGCAATCCACAAGCCTCTGCACGTAAATGATGTCCCTTGTGTCCCAATGACTTAACACTCTTCAAGTTTCCAGTCCTCCACATCTGTACAAATTGCTCAGCTCAGAATCAGAATCAGGCTTATTATCATGACACATGTCATGAAATTTGTTATACTGCTATACACACAATCAGTAACAGCCCTGGTCAACTACACATTCTGTCTCTGAGATGTCGGTGAGGGCTCAAAGTTCTTGAGACTTACCACGTCAAGTCCTGAATTGGAGAGTTGCAAAATAATGAGCTTGTGTCTGTCCTGTTCAGAGTTAGTCCTGTGAAAGAAACTAATTACAAGCTTATTCTTTAACCCCCTTTCTGGGCAGTATGTCAAGCCATTTGAAAACCTCACCAACTTCAGACAGCACGGTCCCAATCCGCTATGGCACATCCCATCAGGCACAGGAGGTGGCTAAAGATGAGCTTCAGGGATCTTTAAGACTAGAGATTTCCAAGGAGGGAGACTACATACAAAACAATCCCTGTGCTTCAACTGAACAACAGTTCATCAATTTTCAAAGGCAACACGAGTGAATCTGCAGACGCTGGAAATAAATAAAAGAACATGAAATGCTGGCAGAACTCAGCAGGCCATCTATGGGAGGAGGTAATAACGACGTTTCGGGCCGAAACCCTTCATCAGGATCCTCGTTATCTGTCGTTATTACCTCCTCCTATAGATGCTGTCTGGCCTGCTGAGTTCTGCCAGCATTTCGTGTTTTTTTCATCAATTTTCAATTCCAGGTTACCTTAAAAAATATGAATTTTATCTTGAAATCTTTTCACTTTTAACAGAGTCCATTTTGAACAAATTGCAGACTTTCAAGCTATGGACTCGTCTGCTTTTGAGGAAATTTCTCCATACAAATGCGTTGGGGCGGGGTGTACATGGTTATCTTCTTGAGAACCAACAACAACAACTTTCATTTATATAAGCGAGTTTTGGAATTCTAGATCTTCACGTCTGGGCAGCTGACAATGGTGGAATGACGGAATTGGAGATGAGTACGAGGTCAGAATGGGAAGAGAGGGGCTGTATACCTTGCAACCACGTGGCACCCATCTCTACCTCTGGAACAAGTGTGAACTTGAAGGTGAGGGATTAATGCTTCTTGCAACTTTCAGAATTGGAATAGCGACCCGAACTCTTACAGTATGTTTGACTTTCAATCAGCCAACCAAGAATCCTGCTTTACAACTATTACCTCTTGATTCCCAAATACAAATAAGATAACCTCTTTCGAATAAGTCAGACTTTGGTTATCAGAGCTAATTGGCCCCATAAAATAAACCAAGTCACACAGTGATATGTGGCAGGCAATCACCAGGCTGGAGTGAAGTGCTACACTATCCTAGTCCACACACTACTTGTTACTTTGCTTCCCTTTTATTGAAATATAGGGAGAATGCACAAATTCCTTACAGGCAGAAGCGGGAATTGAACTGGGTCTCCTGTACTGTAAAGCATTGTGCTAACCACTGCACTATCATGCCGCCTGATGTGAGGACTATTGGTCATCTGTGAAAAGGTTTTTCGGTACTCTCTAGTTGACCCTAGCAAGGGGACAGAGTAAACTCTCTCCTCCAGGTTTAGCGATTGTCTGCAATCTGCAGCTCTGCTTTGCTTAGTAAGTTCCTGTGTAATTTCAAATTGTTCTACAACCGATAATTAACATCATGCTCACTCCATTGTGATATTACTCATTACAGACCATTCTTGTTTCAAGAAGTGCAGCACTTTCTAATGTCTTCAACATCTTAAAGCAAGGAGCTATTTTGTATAAAATTAGATAGAATTAGCAGTACAGATAGTGCCATTTAGTCCAACAACTCCGTGTCAGAGACACAGGAGATTCTGCAGAGGAAATCCAAAGCAACACACACAAAATGCTGGAGAAACTCAGCAAGTCAGGCAGCATCTATGGTGGGAAATAAGCAGTCGACGTTTGGGCCTGAGACCCTTCATCGAGTCTCGACTCCAAATGTCAACTGTTTATTTTCCCTCCACAGATTCTGCCTGGCCTGCTGAGTTCCTCCAGCATTTTAAACGTGTAACTCCAGACATGAGGTTCTACAGCATGGGAGGCTTCACCAAGCAATTCCCCAAACTACCTTTCTCTCTTGAGTTTATCTAACATCCTCTGCAATGCGTCAGAATCTGCCTCAGTGAGTGTTACTTCACCACTTTCTAAGATATAAGTATCTCTTGAGCCCCCAGTTGGATTAACTGATTGGCCCCAAATTCTAGTCTCACCCACAAGTGGAAACACAGTCTCCATCTACCCATAAACCTCATCATAAGCTTAAAGACTGCTTGCTGTGAGGTTACATCCCAGTTTCCTTGCACAGTGAGATCCCAGGAAAGACAATGACACCAGTGATCATTTGTTGGGTTGAAGATAGAACTTTGGCTCAAGACACTTGAGAGATCCTTCATTTCAACTTCACACACTGTAGTAAGGTGAAGAAAACAATCTCAGCACAAAGAAAAAGAATGGAAAACCAAAGCGCTGAACGAGCTCAGCGGATCAAGCAGCATCTGTGAAGGAAGAAGACAGTCAACATTTTGGTTCAAGACCCTCCACCTGGAACCTGTTGGTCCATAAGGGAACGTGGCCGACCGGCACATCCCAGGCTGAGGGATGCACTCATGCTCAGTGCAGACAACGTGAAGGCTTTGTGAGGAAGGACTGCAGTCAAGAAGTGAGGAAGTCCTTCTGCGCTAGACATTGAGGGGTTAAGCCCTGTGTAAAAGCCTCACAAGCATTTGAGGTTTGTATCATCCCGGGAGGCCACTTTGTGCTCTGCCTCAAGAAGACAGCATCCGTCATTAAGGACCCTCACCACCCAGGACATGCCCTCTTCTCAATACCACGATCAGAGAGGAGGTACAGGATCCTGAAGACCCACACTCAACATTTTAAGAACAGCTTCTTCCCTTCGACCATCAGATCTTGGAACAATCCATGAACCCATGAACACTACTATTTTTGCTCTCTTTTTGCAATTCTTCTTGATCTTTTAAATCTATATTTCTAATTGTAACTTATAGTGTATTTTATGTATTGCACTGTACTGCCGATGCAAAACAACAAATTTCACGATATGTTTCAGTGATAATCAGCCTGATTCTGTGCTAACACATCTAATAAATAAAACCAGTAACACTGTGACCAGCACCCGGTAAAGAGAGCCACACACTGTTCTTTGCTTTTTCTTGTATATATTGTTATAGATAGTTTATTTTGAAATACATATGGATGTGAAAAAACTGGAGTCAAATATGGCCACAAGTTGCTACAGTTTCGCACTCCCTCACTCTCAAATTATCTCAGTTGCTCCAGCAGGTGTTTGCTTGTGGTTAGTGAGGTTCCCCTGAGTTGGAGGAAGCAGGTGGAAAGACTGAAGCAGGTAAGCTATCCTCTTGAAATCCAGAAAGCATTCTTCGTTGTTTCGAAGAATGAGGGGTGATCTTATTGAAACATCTTTAGGGGTCTTCACAGCATAGATGTAAAGATGTCTCCATTAGTGAATGAGGGAACACAGTTAGATGATTAGGGGGCAGTCATTTTGAACAGAGGTGTGTAGGAACTTCTCACAGAGGCTGGTGAATTTTTGGAACTCTTTACTCCAGAGGATTGTGAAGGCTGGATCACGGGGGCGGTGGGGGGGGGAGGGGGTTGCGGGGCTGTATTTTAAGAAGGCAGTAGATACACTTTTGAAAGATTACACAAACTGGAGGTGATGGGGAGCTGCCATAAAGGAGCTGAGGTCTGAGCAGGTCATCCATTGAATAGTGGGGCAGGATTGGGGGACCGAATGGCCTACTTCTGCACCTATTTTCTTGAAATCCTCTGTTTGGCATCTTTTACTTGATTAGATGAACAACAGAAGTATTAATTTCTTGTTCACGGCAATCTAGCAAAGAGAGATAACATTTGGTAAAGTGGTTTACTATTGTCACATTTACTGAGGTACAGTGAAAATCTTTGTTTTGTGTGTCATCCATACGGAGCATTTCCAAACATCGAGGCAGTACAAGGGAAAAGCAGTAACAGATATTTGCAGCAGTAAAGGAATGGATTAGGTTCATTGGGGCAAAACCAGACTGGAACTCTGCCATGGATGATCCCAAGCCTGGCGGAAGGAGGAGGGTTGGGCATGGGCATCCCGTGAAAACCCAGAGCTACAGAAACAGCAACAGAAGCTCCGGAGAGGGAGGATACCAAGAAAGTGGGTTACCTCTGGGGACTACTTGAAAGACTAGCCCAGCCGAGCTGATGTTGGTGGTCTAGGCCCCAGTAGGGGTGATGGGTTTAAGAAGAAGAAGAAGAAACCAGCCCTAAGGAGAAGTGGAGTGTCTCTCCAGCCAAGGTCATTTTCCCACTCAGTGCTCGCACATTGCAGGGCACTTTGGCCAGAGATTCAATGGCAGTACTGTAGCTTCAGGGAATTGATCTCAAACTTTAACTACCGTAGATTCCGGATTTTAAGCCGCTACTTTTTTCCCACATTTTGAACAGCTTTGAACTTTGCGGCCTTTAATCCGGAGCGGCTAATACATGATTTTTTTCATGCCGCCTCGTAAACATTTTGCCTCATAACAGTAGACCAATAAAATTGATGAGTAGTTCACAGAGGTCCAATGAAATTGTACGATAAATCAAGCGCACTTTCACAATTAATTTATTGTAAATCAGTCATTTGTACTCACCCTCATCAACATGGAAAACACTCGAAGAAAAGCATTGTGCTGCCTTATGGCAGTTATTTAGTTTATAATATTTTCGCTTAGTAATTCATTTTCTAGTTAAAGTTAGAAGAGTTTTAACTATATTTGTTTTCTGTACTACATCGCGGGATGCTATGACGTCACACCCAGTTTCGCGGTGTCTTGTGGGAAAACGCCGGTTTGCGATAAACGGAAAGGAGGGGGGAGCGCATTACGCGAGCGGCTTTGGATCTGAGCGAACGCTGCTTTTAAGTTAAAGGCGATCAATAACTTTTCCTGGTAGGCTGCAGTATATATATTTTTTACCAGTCGTTAGGAGATATTGGAATGTTGTTCAGTAAAGAAGTATACGCAACGTATATTTAAAAGTAGCCGCGTTACGGGCACGGTTCGAAAAAAAGCATTTGCAATATATATTTGTTTTTGTTACCATATGGATTTAATTAAAAGTTAAAAAATCCTCACGTGTAATATCTTTCTGTGTAAATATCTCATATTACAACGTGGGACACCTGCGGCCTAAAATCCGGTGCGGCCTTTACAATTAAAAAATTGATTTTATTTCTAAAATTAGAGCCAGCGGCTTTTAATCAGGTGCGCTCTGTAGTCCGGAATCTACGGTACTTGTCAAACACACACATTAGCAAGAAGATGGATGTAGAGAACTATCATTATGCCGCTCATGAAGGAACACAACTGCAGAACGGAGAAATCGGAGATCATATGCCATTTCTGACTGGTAGGTCAGAGGCAGAGAGAGTGAGCAGCTTCAAGTTCCTGGGTGTTAACATCTTGAATGACCTGCCCTGCACCCTGCACAAAGGTGCAATCATGAAGAAGGCACACCAGCGCCCTTACGTTCTGAGAAGCTTCGGGAGATTTGACACGTCACCAAAAGCTGCCAGAAAACTTCTTCAGATGCACCATATCCTGACCGGTTACATCTTGGCCTAGTGTGGAAATCACAATGTAAGCGGCAGCCGATAGCAGAGAACAAGATGGCAGGCACAGCCCTCGCCATCGCTGACAACCCTTACAGAAAGCACTGCCTTGAGAAGGTGGCATCTATCATTCAGCATTGGCACAATCCAGATCATGCCATGTTCTCGCTGCTACGGTTGGGCAGGAGGTACAGAAGCTTGAAGTCCCACACCACCAGGTTGAGAAGCATCAGGTTCTTGAACGGACCTGCAGAACCCTATTCCTACCCCAGCAAATGAACACTACAGACCACAGTGGACTTGTCTCTGTGTTTTCTTTTGCAGGATTTTTCACTGTCTCAGATAACTTACGTATAATTTATAAATAATTTCTGTTCTCCATGTTTTCTGTGCCTATATGCCTGTGATGCTGCTGCAAGTTTTTCACTGTAGCTGTGCCCACGACAATGGACTCAATTTAACTTCATGTTGCCAGAACCCCCAACACCCTCAGAATAAAAGGCTCGAGTGTTTTCTGCTCGGCGCAGTACTTAGTGCCGTTAACCTGATGAGGACCTCATGATCAGAGGATTGTACGAAGTAGACCAATTTTTCTAGGCATTAGATCATATCTCGGCGTCAATCCGATACCACTGGGAAAGAGTAACAGGCCACTTCGTAGCTGTAACCTGGAGATGTTGGATTGAAGACTTTGTATCAATATCAGCCTTTGTTCAGCCCGCCAACCTTTAATTCCAACTGGGTACAGATCAATCGAAGGTATTAACTCAAAATGGTGCATTAAGTTGTCAGTTTCAGCTGAGTGCCAGCTGAAGTGACAGTAATGTAAACCCCAGCAAAGCTCCTCTTAATTCAGAGCGAGGAGAATTGTGTTCTGCAGCTCTACCCTACAGCTCGTAAGTGGTGAACATCGAGCGCTCGGTACCAGCACTGCCACTCTGACAGGTTAGACAGCCATCCAGACAGGAATACAAACTACTAACACCAGCGAGCTCCAGGGCTCCAAGTGAACAAGCAACACCACAGCTTTACTGTGACTGACATTTGATTAAATTGTGTACTACGTGCATTAGGTCCTAACACCAGTACAGCGTGTGGTTAAATAGTGAACTTGGATCACTCAGTGTCGATACTAGGACACTCTCACTGTTAAATTGTGCACCAGCAGCATTCACTGCCGGAAGATGTAATGGGAAACGAGGCGATACCAACACGCTCAAATAAACGGCGTAAAATATGCTCAATATTTTCAAAAGCATCTCCTGTGGCTTTGTCAACCTTGTCCACTTGGTGACATGTTGACCGCTGGAGGCCCTCAGCAGAAACTAATCGATATTAGGAAAAGGAAGAAGATATTTGCTCCTCTTCGCGTGCACTATAATTCAATGTGTTATCTGCTCACGCAGGCCCAAGAACATTCATAAATAACAGCACTGTGCTTGGTTTTAAACTGCGAGCTAATTTCTAAACTCCCAGTGCCTGGTATCAGAGGTGAACACTCTCCATAAAAACAGCCACTGTGCTGCCCTCTTTGAATTGTAATAATAAGCTGTTTATCCTGAGGAATCTCCCAATGACAAATATTCTCAGTTTATTGACTTATGCCCATGTGTGTGGTGTGATGAATGTCCTCATCTCCACAGGAGTCTTTCTCCCACATTGCCTTTAGAATCTGAACACACACAAATAGCTTGTGGAGTGAAATCCATAATAATGAGACGGAAATGGCTGCAATGGTGTTTTTTTGTTGGCAGTGAACAATATTAATTGGACATCTATGCTCATCACTGGCAAGTGGCTGCGACACAAAAGGACTGACGACACAGAGGGGTTAATGTCACATCTGGGCCCGTGGCAGTTGAATTCGATCATTTATCATCGTGGCAATGAAAGGCAATAGAGAAAGAAAGATGTGGAAAGAACGAGAGAGAATTTAGAATCAAAGTAGAGGAAAACAGTATGAAATAGAGGGGAAGATAGTGGACAATAAAACAGATGGAAAACTGATATTTAAGCTAGAAAATGCTGGAAAAACTCAGCAGGTCAGTCAGCACGTCTGGAGAATCAGAATCTGGTTTATTATCACTTAGATATGTTGTGAAAGTTTGTGACAGTGCAAGACATAAAATGTACTCTATGTTACAATAAATAAATTGTACGAGAGAGGAATAGCGAAGTAGTGCTCCTGGATTTGTGGAACATTCAGAGATCTGATAGCAGAGGGGAAGAAGCTGTTCCAAAAACATTGAGTGTGTTCATGGTCAGGCTCCTGTACCTCCTCCCTCATGGTAGCAATGAGAAGAGGGCGACAAGGAGTTAATATTTCAATCAGGCTTCAGAAAACTTTGATTGCAAAACTGGCAGTGTCCACCCTTTTCCTTCTTCTCAGGCAGTCCCTCAGAACGGAGGGTGATCTGCTTCCACTCGGGTTCTGCGGGTCCCAAGGTAACTGATGAGGGCAGTGCGGGATCATTGATCATAGGTTCTTCCACAGAAGGGGCAGGAGGTGGGAGACAGGGCGGGTGGGTAGATTGTGAGGAGGTGAACTCCTCTATCACTTACACTCAGTGGCTTCTTCATTAGGTTCCTCCTGTACCTAATAGAGTGGCCACTGAGTGTATGCTCGTGGTCTTCTGCTGCTGTAGCCCATCCACTTCAAGGTTTGATGTGTTGCGGATTCAGAGATGCTCTTCTGCACACCACTGTTGTAACGTGTGGTTACTTGAGTTACTGTCACCTTCCTGTCAGCTTGAACCAGTCTGGCCATTCTCCTCTGACCTCTCTCATTAACAAGGCTTTTTCACCCACAGAACCGGTCACTATTTTTTTTTTGCGTGATTCTCTGTAAACTCTAGAGACTGATATCTATGAAAGTCCCAGGAGATCAGCAGTTTCTGAGATACTCAAACCACCCTGTCTGGCACCAACAATCATTCCACGGTCAAAGTCACATTTCTTCCCCATTCTGATGTCTGATCTGAACAACAACTGAATCTCTTGACCACGTCTGCATGCTTTTATGCACTGAGTTGCTGCCAAATGATTGGCCGATGAAATATTTGTACTGTATTAATGAGCAGGTGTAAAGGGATACTGAAAGAAGTGGCCGCCAAATGTAAATCTATCTCTACATCAACTTGGTTGGAACTTCATACAAAAAAATGTTGTTTTATATATAGATTGTACGTGATATTTTTTCTCGTTAGCTCATTTTTTCTCATACCAAGACAATGTCGTGGACCCATCATGTAAATATAATTGTGGAGAAAGCACGACAGCGCCTCTACTTTCTCAGGGGTCTGCGGAGATTCGGCGTGTCATCGAAAACCTTGGCAAACTTCTGTTAGATGTGTGGCAGGAAGTGGGCTGTCTGGCTAATCACAGCCTGACATGGGAACTCCTTTGAGCAGAAAGTCCTACAAAAGGTAGTGGATTCGACCCTCCCAAACATTAAGCGCATCTACATGAAACATTGCCGTAGAAAATTAGCATCCATCATCAAAGATCCTCATCACCCAGCCATGCTCTTTTCTCATTGCTGCCATCAGGAAGAAAGTATAAGAGCCTCTAGACTCACACCATCAGGTTCAGGAAGAGTTACTACCCCTCAACCATCAGGCTCTTGAACAAAAGGGGATAACTACACTCATTCTATTTCTGGTGTTCCCACAACCCATGGTCTCACTTTAAGGACTCTTTATCTTGTTATTTCATGTTATTTCATATTCAATTTTATTGCTATTTATTTATATTTACATCGCACAGTTTGTGGTTCATTGATCCTGTGTACAGTTACTGTTCCATAGATTTGCTGAGTTTGCCTGCAGTAAAAGAATCTCAGGGCTGTAAGTGGTGACATGTATATACTCTGATAATAAATTTTACTTTGAACTTTGAACTTCAGTTTCATCCCTATATATCTGATTAGTTGCTTGACAAAAGGGTTGCCAAAGGTTCTGTGGAAACAAATCCCAGCAGTGATTAGGAAGAGGAAGGGGGTGGGGGAGCCCGCCACAGGGACCAAAGACATAGGAGCAGAGTTAGGCCATTTGGCCCATCGAGTCTACTCCACCATTTCATCACGGCTGATTTATTTTCCCTCTCCAACTCTTACCTTCATTCTGTAACCATTGACACCTGCTCTAATCAAAAACCTATCAATTTCTGCTTTAAATGTACCCAGTAACTGTCCGTGAGTGGGTTTCTTTAGAGTCGAGAATGAGTCTTCACACGTCACCTCTCTACAGCACCCTGGCAGCTATCCTAGCGCAGCGTAGGAGAATTGACAGGCACGCCTCCTCTTTCTCAAGTCAAAAACTTTAGGAACATAAAACATGGTCAGATAAGAGTGAATAACACTTCCTCAGGAAGAACACCACCAGTGCAGCAGTGGTCACATGATAATTGCAATTATATCCATTAGGAAAGGCCGTAGTTTTCATAAAGCTGGATAGTATTGAATCAGGCCCTTCATCCTACTATGTCCATTGAACTTACCTTTCATTTAATCTATGCCTTGGAAATCCGGGTACTTTTCCCATTCTTGTTAAATGTTGTGAGAGTCCCTGCCTCCACCATAACCTGTGGGTAAAAAATTTCTTCCACAGATTCTAAATGTCTGACCTCTCACCTTAAACTTCTTTACTCTTAGACACCCCTACCAAGGGAAGGATCTTTACTATCTAACCCCCTTATAATTTTATACTGTTCATTCAGGTCACCCCTCGGCTTTCTCCTCTCCAGGGCAAACAAAGCTAGTCTATCCAATCTCTCCTTATAACTGTCAAATATACCAATCCAGGCAACCTCCCAGTGAGGCCTCACTTGTGAGCAGTTTTGGGCCCCTTATCTAAGCAAAGATGTGCTGACATTGGAGAGGCTTCA
The DNA here is from genome assembly GCF_048418815.1 of Hemitrygon akajei. Taxonomy (NCBI): domain Eukaryota; kingdom Metazoa; phylum Chordata; class Chondrichthyes; order Myliobatiformes; family Dasyatidae; genus Hemitrygon; species Hemitrygon akajei. The sequence continues at coordinate 19,627,352 of NC_133141.1, read as the reverse complement.
AAGGAGGTTCACGAGAATGATTCTGCGATTAAAAAGCTTGCCATATGAGGAGCACTTCATGGCTCTGGGCCTGTACTCACTGGAATTCAGAAGAATGAAGGGTGATCTCATCGAAACCCACCGAAAGTTGAAAGGTCTTGATAGAGTGGATGTGGAGAGGATGCTTCCTATGGTGGGAGAGTCTAAAGCCAGAGAACACAGCCTCAGAAGAGAGAGGAGTCCTTTTAAAATGGAGATGAAGAGGAATTCCTTCAGCCAGAGAGTGGTGAATCTGAGGAATTCATTGCCACAGGCGGCTGTGGAGGTCACGTCATTAGTTATATTTAAGGCAGAGATTGATAGATTCTTGATTAATCAGAGCATGAAGGGATACGGGGAGAAGGCAGAGATGGGGTCTGAGAGGGAAATGGATCCAGCATGATGAAATGGTAGAGCAGGCTCAATGGGCCAAATGGCCTAATCTTGCTCTGAAATCTTCCGGCCTTATGGAATCTTCTCTGCACTCTCTGTCGCAATCACACCCATCCTGTAGTGTCGTAAGCAGATTCCTAATCAATACTTTTATGATTTTCACATTTGCAGACAGACATTTCCCCAGTGATTCTCTACCAGGATCCAAGGAAGGCCTTTGCCGTCATGAGCCAAGAATTTCTCTTTGAACTGATCCCTTCTTGGGACCCCAAAGCAAACATTCGCACACTCCATAGGACCCAAGTACATAATCACACAATCCCTGTGTGCTGACTCAACATATTCAAAGTTTTGTGGATTTCTTCACAGCATGCTTTCTCTTGGTCTCCTGGGCTAACTGCAGAGAGCTATTCTCGGCCTAGTTTCTGAGTATTGGGAATGTTTTAATGACATTCTGCAATAAAAAATATTTTATCTTGCAAGTCAACAGGTATAGGGAAGTATTGAGCACATCTGACTAACACTGGTGCCTGCAGATCGCTAATTTCCAAAGCTACTTCACTGAAGAGATTGACTTTTCTGGCCAACAATCACGAATTCTACCAATATCTTCCAGCAGTAAAACACTTCTTCAGGGCTCGGGGAGTGACCGAATATTTACGGGAGTCCTGAGGAGTGTGTCAGTATCTACATGAGTGTTAGTACTTACAGGAGATCACGGGGAGTGTGTCAGAATGTACTGAGGGTCCCAGGGAGACAGTCAGTATTTACCAGGGGTCCCAGGGAACGTCAGGATTTACAGGGGGTCCTGTGGAATGTGTCAGTATTTACAGTGCATCTGGGAAAGTGTGTCAGTATTTACAGGGGATCCTATGGCGTGTGTCAGTATTTACAGGGGCCCAAGGGGAGTGAGTGAGTATTTACAGGGATTCCTGGGGAGTGTGTTGGTATTTACAGGGGCCCAAGGGGAGTGAGTGAGTATTTACAGGGATTCCTGGGGAGTGTGTTGGTATTTACAGGGGCCCAAGGGGAGTGAGTGAGTATTTACAGGGATTCCTGGGGAGTGTGTTGGTATTTACAGGGGCCCAAGGGGAGTGAGTGAGTATTTACAGGGATTCCTGGGGAGTGTGTTGGTATTTACAGGGGCCCAAGGGGAGTGAGTGAGTATTTACAGGGATTCCTGGGGAGTGTGTTGGTATTTACAGGGGCCCAAGGGGAGTGAGTGAGTATTTACAGGGGCCCAAGGGGAGTGAGTGAGTATTTACAGGGATTCCTGGGGAGTGTGTTGGTATTTACAGGGGTACTTGGATGTGTCAGTTGTTACAAATCATCCCGGTGAGAGTGTCATTATTTACAGAGTGTCATTATTTACAGGGTGTTCCAAGGCGTGTGTCGTTATTTACAGGGAGTCTCAAGGAGTTTTTTGTATTTACAGGGAGCCTCGGAGAGTCAGTGCTTACAGGGTGTCCCGGGGTGTGTGTCAGTGTTTACAGGGGGCCGCGAGGAGTGTGTCAAGATTTAAAGGGGGTTCCGTGGAGTGTGTCAATATTTACAGAGCATCCCGGAAAGTGTGTCAGTATTTACATGGGTCCAAGGGGAATAAATGAGTATTTACAGTGAGTCCCTGGGAATGTATCAGTATTTACGGGGGTCCCGAGGAGCGTGTCAGTATTTACAGGGGTCCAAGGGGAATAAATGAGTATTTACAGTGAGTCCCTGGGAATGTATCAGTATTTACGGGGGTCCCGAGGAGCGTGTCAGTATTTACAGGGGTCCAAGGGGAATAACTGAGTATTTACAGTGAGTCCCTGGGAATATATCAGTATTTACGGGGGTCCCGAGGAGCGTGTCAGTATTTACAGGGGTCCAAGGGGAATAACTGAGTATTTACAGTGAGTCCCTGGGAATGTATCAGTATTTACGGGGGTCCCGAGGAGTGTGTCAGTATTTACAGGGGTCCTGATGAGTATGTTGGTAGCTATGAGGGTCCCATAGAGTGTGTCACTGTTTACAGGGGGTCCTGAGATGTGCTTTTCTACAAAGTATTTATAGGGGCTTCCAGGCAGTGTGTTGTTACTAATAAGGAGTACAAGGGAGTGTGTCAGGTGTCCCGGGGAGTGTGTGATGCCCTGTCGTGTGTTTTGGTATTTACCGGCGGTCCTGAGCATGTTTCAGTGCTTACTGGGGTCCCGGGCCGCGTGTCAGTGTTTACTGGGCGTGTTGAAGGGTGTGTCAGTATTTACCGGGAGGCCCGGGGAGTGTGTCCGTATTTACAAGGGGTTCCGGGGCCACTTGTCAGTATTTGCAGGATGTGCGTGAGTGCTTACAGGGGTCCAGGGAGTGTGTCAGTATTTACATGGAGCACCCAAGAGTGTATCGGCACTTAAAGGGCATCTCAGTGCATCTGCTGGATTTACAGAGGTCCCCAGGTATTACAAAGCATCCCACGGAGTGTCTCAGTGTTTACAGGGTTTCCTGGGAATGTGTCAGTTCTTCTAGTCAGTTCACCTTTACCTGGTGGACAATCATTGTATCTTAGATTTGCCCAGCAAGGCAGGCTATTTTTTAATCTGATGAATGTGAGTCTTTTGGCGATGGTTTCTTCTCTATGTGGATTATTATAGGCATTTATCAAAGTGTAAGTCAGAACCTTTCTCCTGATATCTGTGCGAGAGTATTAACAAACAGCAGCACAACAACATTTTATGGCTTGTATACTTTAATTATTGCTCCTTCATATAGGGCTGTTAAAATCGGTAAGCTGCTCGTTTCTGTGCACTGGAAATGGGACTCGCAGTTACTAAGTGCATTCAATTTAAAATACCGAGACTTTTAATATATTACCTTACAACAGCTTTGTTTTCTTTTAAAGGTGACACTTGAAATGCTGACAAAGCTTAACTATATCCTAAAGAAAATTAATACCTCGAGCAATATATGCAGTTTCGATCTTGTTACTGACAGAATCCACAATCGTTTTGAGAAATAAAGTGCATTTCGATTAGTCTTCGCAATAAAGCACAAGAGGCACTTACATTAAAATGTGCAAATCTGCCACTGTGCACCTAAAAAGCTGCTGGGAAAATCAGTTGATGGCAGTTCCCCAGATATAAAGTCTACGGTTGTTTCTTGAAAAGGAACAACCGCCTATATCATTCATCAAATGTTTGCCCTGTCCACCTGGAAGTATGGCTTCAGGTCTCCATTCTCCGTCCAGGAATGGCGCTGAATCCTGGTGGGGGAAGGGAAAATGGAGAGGCAAAAAAATTACTGGGAAATTCTCTTGCTTGCCACCACCTCCACAATCCACCAGCCACGAAGTTCCTTGACGTACAGCGACCATCGGTTTAGTGGGTGATATTCTGGCCTTGATCCCAGAACCCCTAAGTGCAAGTTCAGCCCAACAGTACAGGTTACTGAGGAACGGGCTGAGGGAGTTAGGTTAACATCACTGAGGTTACAGGGTGTTAGGGGAGAGGAACTACTGAGGGATGGCATGAGGGAGCTGGGTATCATCACTGGGACACAGTCAGTGCCTCAGGGTGCTGGGGGAGAGGAGCTACTGAGGGATGGCATGAGGGAGCTGGGTATCATCACTGGGACACAGTCAGTGCCTCAGGGTGCTGGGGGAGAGGAGCTACTGAGGGATGGCATGAGGGAGCTGGGTATCATCACTGGGATACAGTCAGTGCCTCAGGGTGCTGGGGGAGAGGAGCTATTGAAGAACAGCAGCAGAGGACCATACAAACAAAAAAAATCCCACTTTATCCTAACCAACATTTAACCTCCAACTCAAAGCTGCTTATGGAATTGTGCTGTGGAAAAGGTAGCTTCCCTGCTTCTGGAATTACAAGAGCAATGACATTCTTGCAAAAATCACTCGCTGTAGATTACTGGACCTTCTGCACTTGCATTTCCTGATTTTCCATTTACTAGAGATTCTCCTAAAAACCCATTTGCTAGAACCCCCTCCCACCCCAATTCCCCATTTACTGCTGCCATCCATAATTCCCCATTTACTGCTGCCGTCCATAATCCCTATTTTCTGGTATTCTCCCATAACTTCCCATTTAGTGGGGCTCCCTCTCAACTTCCCATTGACTGGACAGCTCTCTTCCTCCCAGGGAATCTGAAAACCTTGGAGATGCTGAAATAGGAAGCAATAAACATCTGCTGGAGCAACTCAAGCGGGTCGAGCAGCATCTGTGAGAATGAAAAGAAATTGCCAATGTTTTGTATGACAGAGTTTTGACCTGAGATGTCCCACTGTTCAGAAGCTGCTCGACACGCTGAACTCTTCCAACAGATCGTTTGTTGATCTGAAAACCTTCTTGCTTTAATTTTCATTGTATATTACTGCACTTATAACACCTGATAATGAAATCTATGTCCAAAAAAGTCACATTGAACGAATTATACTCAGTGGCCACTTTATTAGGTACACCAGCTCTTTGATGTAAATATCAAATCAGCCAATCATTTGGCAGCAACTCAGTGCATAAAAGCATACAGACATGAGGTTCAGTTGTTGTTCAGACCAAACATCAGGATGGGGAAGAAATGTGATCTAAGTGACTTTGACCGTGGAATGTTTGTTGGTGCCAGATGGGGAGGTTTGAGTATCTCAGAAACTGCTGATCTCCTGGGATTTTCACGCACAACAGTCACTAGAATTTACAGGGAATGGTGCGAAAAACAAAAAAAAAATCCAGTGAGTGGCAGTTGTGTGGGTGAAAATACCTTGTTAACGAGAGAGCCTGGAGAAGAACGGCCAGGCTGGTTCAAACTGACAGGAAGGCGACAGTAATTCAAATGACCACGCATTACAACAGTGGTGTGCAGAGCAAAACACTGAATGCACAACATGCCGAACTGTAGATAAACTACAACAGCAGAAGTCCACAAACACTCTCAGTGGCTGCCTTATTAGGTGCTAATGAAGAAGCCACTGAGTGTATGCTCTGTCCATTTATATTAAGCATCAAATTTGACGGAGCAAACTGCTTTCCACCCTCTTCCTATGTGAGAAAACAGCTCTCGGCATTCAGATACTGAAACCGTGAATTCTTCACACTACTGCAATACCAATGTGGTGAATCATTCCCTTTTTGCCTCCTGGAATTCTGAACCTGATACCCACACAAAGTGCTCCACAACTCTCGTCCCTATTTATTGATTTTGAGAACTCCATACAAACAAATGCTTTGTTCAAAGTTTTCTGCTCATGTTAGTTGGGTTGAAATGAATGATTAATTTGGCTGTGGGAGAATGATTAGCAAATTGGCTTTTTAATCTCTGCTTTATAGAGATCCTGATTTATTTATAATGCTGATTCAAGCATAACGCTTCTTAGCAAACGAGTTAAGCAGTTACCAGGATTAAACTGGACTCTGTAATCCTACAGGCAGACAACCTGACGACAAGCAAGCCCAGAACACACTAGACCTGCAGTATTGATCACAATATGATCGCTAAGTGTCTAGCCATTTTTCCAGAGAGGCAAGATTTATAACAAGAGAAAGAAATCCAAGCAACACACACACAAAATGCTGGAGGAACTCAGCAGGCCAGGCAGCATCTATGGAAAAGAGAACAGTCGTTGTTTCAGGCCGAGACCCTTTGACAGGACTGGAGAGGAAAAAGCTGAAGAGTAGATTTAAAAGGTGGGGGGGGAGAGGGGAGAGAGAAACACGAGGTGATAGGTGAAACTGGGAGGGGGGGATGAAGTAAAGAGCTGGGAAGGTGATTGGTGAAAGAGATACAGGGCTGGAGAAGGGGGAGTCGATAGGAGAGGACAGAAGGCCCTAGAAGAAAGAAAAGGGGGAGGAGCACCAGAGGGAGGTGATGGGCGGGCAAGGAGATAAGGAGAGAGAGGGAAAAGGGGATGGGGAATGGTGAAGGGGGGGGCATTACCGGAAGTTGGAGAAATCGATGTTCATGCCGTCAGGTTGGAGGCTACCCAAACGGAATATAAAGTGTTGCTCCTCCAACCTAAGTGAAGCCTCATCACGATATGGATGGACATACTGGAATGGGAATGGGAATGGGAAGCGGAATTAAAATGGGTGGCCACTGGGAGATCCCGCTTTTTTTTAGCAGATGGAGTGTAGGCGCTCGGTGAAGCAATCTACATCAGGTTTCACCGATATACAGGAGGCCACACCAGGAGTACCGGCACAGTAGACAACCTCAACAGACTCACAGGTGAAGTGTCCCCTCACCTGGAAGGACTGCTTCGAGCACTGAATGGTAGTGAGGGAGGAGGTATAGCACAAGGATAAGTGCCAGGAGGGAGATCAGTGGGGAGGGACGAATGGTCTATCAGAGGCAGAGATTGACTTTTATTAATATTCTCAACATATTGATTTGGAAACTCGGTTAGGGTTAGCAGGTGGGAGCTGGAGTACTCTGCCTTGTAAATTCATTGCAGGCATGGGAGAGGTTGCTATGGGGAATGCCAGTGAAGTAATCATTTAATGGTTAAATAATCTAATAATATTGTGGACCCACTTTCAGAGGTCCCTTTAAATGGTAGTGCACTGCTATTAAAGCTTCATTGATCAGAGTGTACCCAATGAAAAGTGCAATTTCAAATATTATGTGGACAAGTATCCTTAGCAATGCATTGCATGGAGATGGACTTCCCTCGGTGTTTATCTGACTGGAATATAAATCCATTCAAACCTGATTCACTACTGAAAGCTAGTCACAGTGAGATACAGTAGGGAAACAGGCCCTTCAGCCCATCGAGTCCATGCTAACCATCAACCACCCACTTACACTAATCCTACCTAAGTCCCATTCCACATTCCCATCAACTCTCCCCAGATTCTACTCAGCTGCATACCAGGGGTAATTTGCAGTGGCCAACTAACCCACTGACCCCACTCACCTTTGGCGTCTGGGGGGAAACACAGGGAGAACGTGCAAACTCCACACAGTCAGCGCCGGAGGTCAAGATCAAAGGTGGGCCTTGGGAGCTGTGAAACAGCGGCTCTACCCGCTACTCGACTGTGCCACCATCCAATCAAATTTCCTGTTCAACCTGGAAGTTATAGCAATCGTGTTTCACTCCGGAGAAAGTGATGTCCGTGCGCATATAAGATGCTGTTCTGTCAGAAACACAGCAGCCATTTTGCAGACAGCAAGCTCCCACAAGCAGCAACATGATAAGCGGGCAAATAATCTGAACACAAGGTATCAGAGCTTGCAGGTTTGGGAGGTGTTGTCGAGGTAGCCTGGGTGAGTACCTGCAGTACATTTTGTAGACATTACACACTATAGTCACTGTACACTGGTGGAGGAGGGAGGGGGTGTTTAATATGGTTGATGAGGTGCCAATCAAGCTGGCTGTTTTGTTCTGATAGACCTCGATGACTATGTGTAACATTAATTTCATTCAAAGTTAATTTCATTCAGAATCAGAATCAGGTTTATTGGCACTGGCATAAGTTGTCAAATTTGTTGTTTCGTGGCAGCAGTATAATTACTGTACAGACAGAACAAGTTACTATAAATTACAATAAAAATAACTAAATACATATTGCAAAAGAAGAATATTGAAGTAACTTGATAGGGTAAGAAGGGTGACTTCTTCCCCCTTCTTTTCCAGTCCTGATGAAGGGTCTCGGCCCGAAACGTCAACTGTTTATTCTCATTTGTAGATGCTGCCTGACCTGCTGAGCTCCTCCAGCACATTGTGTGTGTTGCATATGGAGGTAATTCTTATGTGCTCATGGAACATTCAGAAATCGGATGGCAGAGGGGAAGAAGATGTTCCTAAAACATTGTGTGCATCTTCACGCTCCTGTACCTCCTCCCTGATGGTAGTAATGAGAAGAGGACATGTCCCCAATGTTGAGGGTCCTTAGTGATGGACGCGGCTTCTTGAGGTAATGCCGTTTGAAGAAGTCCCCGATGGTGGGGGAGGGTTGAGCTCTCTGAAGCCTATTACGATCCTGTGCGTTGCAGGCTCCACAATCACTCAGAATACTCCCCACTGTAGGAATTTGCAAGAGTCTTTGGTGACATACCAAATCTCCTCTAATTCCTAATGAAATATACCTTCTTCATGATTGGGCCCAGAATAGATCCTCTGAGGTGTTGACACCCAGGAACTTGAAGCTGCTCACCCTTTCCACTGCCTACCCCTCAATGAGAACTGGGGTGTGTTCTCCTGACTTCCCCTGCCACGACCCTACCATGTCAGCCCTGGCACACGGCGACAAGATATATCCCGATATTTGGCATTTTCTTTAAGACACTATCAATGAGCTGCAAATTTCTGTGAGGCATGTGAGATGGGGACAGGAGGTGAAGAAATGCAGGAAATTAAGAAAACAGGAGCAGGAGTAGACCACTCGGCCCCTCAAACCTGCCCCGCCATTCAATATGATCAAGATTGATCCCTCCCAGGCCTCATTTCCTCCTCTTTGCCAGTTCCCCAAGTCTCCAAAAATGTATCTAAATTGTTTGATGAAACCATGTTCTGTCTGCGTGCAGGAAGATAGTTTAAAATGACAAATATATATAGCCTGCCTTTAGTTTGAACACAATTTCTTCTCCTGCTGGTACATACATATATTTAAAAATAACAAAATCCACTAGAATCCAGGCTTTGAAGTACGGTATTTGAAAATCGATTCTCCATTTCATATTTGAATAATCATTGTACCACTAAATTACATTCTCTGATTGGCTGTACTATTGGTGGCACTATTGTCACTCCTTGCTTTTATTAAGTTTTAATGAGCTACAGCTTTAGAATATTAATAATTGTGTGATTACAATGCTATTTCCCAAGTATTTGATGTTACATGCACAAACAACCCAATGAAGTGAACATTAAAACGTTATTTGAGCCCTGACTCTCTGGAACTAAAACAAAAACAGAGAATGTTGGGAACACTCAGCAGGCCGGGCAGCATCTGTAGTGAGAGAAACGGTCAATGTTTCAAGTTAAAGGCTCATCATCACACATCATTCCACTTCATGACCACCACCCAGCTTTTCTTGACATCCACACAATATTTAAGAGGCCCTGAACTTGAGGACATGCCATTTCTGGTGAAAGGGGAAGAGTTGAAATGAGATTTTATTACCCAGAGAGTGGTAGGTGTCTGGATCAGGCTGCCCGGGGTGGTGGAAAGTATGAAGAGGCTTTTATACAGACATATGATCAGGCAGGGAATAGGGGGACATGGGTCATGTGCAGGCAGAAGGGATTAATTTGGCATCATTGTTGACACAGGCATTGTGAGTTGAAGGGCCTGTTCCTGTGCTGTACTGTTCGATGCAAAAGGTGAAAGGTGAAATGTTTAAGGAGAACATGAGGGGGAACGTTTTCACTCAGAGGGTGGTGAGAGTGTGGAACAAGCTGATGATGGATGTGGTGGACGTGGGTTTGATTTCAACACTTAAGAGAAATCTCGATAGGTACATGGATGGGAGGGGTATGAAGGCCTTTCATCTGGGTGCAGGTCAACAGGAGCAGGCAGAATAATAGTTCAGCATGGACTAGAAGGGCCAAAGGGCCTGATTCTATGCTGTAACGCTCCAAGACTCTATATTCTTTGGTGAATATCAAGTCTATTTTGATAATGGTCTTCTCACTTACAGCTAGCGGTAAAGAGGAATGATTTTAGCCTCTTTATTGCACCTCAGCTGTGGACCGTCAATAGCATTCTCCCCTGAGTTAGTCAGCTGTAGGCTGATGTTCAGATCAAAGAAAATACGCATAAAATTGACAGTGGTTGCTGAGGGAACGCTGCGCTGAGAGGGATGCAGCTTTGGGGGTGAAATGGTGAAGGAAGGCCCAAGTCTGTTCAGGTCTGGTAAAAGACCCCCGAAAGAAGAGCCTTTTCCACCCTGAAGCACACTGCCTGGGAGAGTGGTGAAAAATATCCCCAGTTCTGATTGATGTAGTTCCAAGCTAGGATGGTGTATGACTTGGAGGGGAACCTGCAGCCACTGCCTTTGTCCTTCTTGGAGGCAGAGGTTGTGGTTTGGGAGGTGCAGTCGGAGTAGCCTCGGCTGAGTCACTGCAGTGCGCTTTGTAGGTGATGCACATTGCTGGTGGTGGAGGGGGCAGGGGGGATGTGTAGAGTGGTGGGTCGAGTCAAGTAAGTGGGCTGCTTTGCCCTTGATGGCTTTGAGCTTCTTGAAAGTTGCCGGAGCTGCATCACCCAGGCAAGTGGAAAGTGTCCCATCACACTCCTGCACAGGACAGCAAGAAACTGCAGGGACTCAGCCAGCCCCATCATGGGCACAGCCCTCCCCACCGTCAAGGAAATCTTCAAGAGCTGGTGTTTCAAGAAGGTGGCATCCGTCACTAAGGTCTCTCGCCATGCACTCTCCTCATTACCACCACCTGGGAGGAGGTACAAGAACGTGAAGACCCACATTCAATGATTCAGAAACAACTTCTTATAACTTATAGAAATGGTATATCCTTGCACTGTATCAATGTCACAAAACAACAAATTTCACATCATATCATTATCAGTGATAACAAACCTGATTCTGATTCTATATAACTCCTTCAGTGATGTCCTATGACCTCCAACAATCATAGTCACGTGAGTTAGATTTCCACTAATAGAGAGTTCTCCTTTGGACGGCCATTTACTTCAGATGTATAAAGGATTCTTGACACCACACTCGGCCAAGTGCTGTCTCATCAAGGGTAACCACACACACCTCACGACTGAAGTTCATTTCTGGTCCATCTTTGGACCAAGATATAGATGAGATCACCAATCCTTCATCACCACCGGGTCTAAATCCCAGAACTCCTTCCTCATCAGAATGGCTGCAGTGGTTCAAGAGGCAACAATGACCAGATTGTAAGAGAGAATAAATAAGATTGGGAAAGGAAACCAAAAGAACCTTTGATGTACTGTTTAAATGTGGAGAGTATTTAAAGGGCACAACCCTTAAGAACTTGATGAGGAAAAATTTTTTCCCTCCTTTGGCTTCCCTTTCAAAAAACATTAAGCTGGAAGTGCGCGCTGACAGGATTTAAGGAAATAAAGATAAATTAGAACCTTCCTGCTAGTGACACTGTTCTACTCAGTTGCATTGGTTTCAAGAAATCTGTGAAGACTCTTCTCTAACTTGGTTCTGTCCAAATCAGCATTGAATCCCGTCCTGTCAAGAGTAGGCCAGTCGGGAGTGTAACTCATTTGTTCCAAGTCGTTGCCTGGAGTTAACTATTTCATCTTTTCTTTGATGCATTTATATTTTGGAAAAAGAAAATAAATATTCAGTGCACAAGTGCTGCGGTAGCTTTGAACTGTGATAGTGCTTCTGAATGAATAATTTTCGATTACCTGATGAGGCAGCTTAAAGTAATAACACAGTAAATAATTCAGTCATTCAGTTAAAATGACTCAGGGAAACATGAGGCTGGTGAACACGAGAGGAAAAATCAGGACTTGCTCTGATCCCTGGGAAGGATCCAGCAGGAGTTGTACACGTGTCGAGCTGTTACTCAAAGACACAGCCTTCTGCTTTGCAAAGGTTCAAATCTCACTTGAAATCGGAAGATCAGTCACAGGTGAAAGTCTGGATAAAGAAGGAGAGTCAGGCTTTAGAATTGTAGAGTGTTAGGGCAGAGAAGGAGGTCTTTTGGCAGGATATAGCACAGTAGTTAAACTGCTGCATGAGTGAACCAAAGCCTTGAGTTCAAATCCCAGAAGGACCACAGTAAAATTTAAATTCAGGCAATAATCTGAAATTTATAAAAGCAACTCAGAAGTAACATAGAAGGCACTAAACACCATCTGGCTCGTTAATGCCCTCAGGGTAATAAATCTGTCATCTTTGCACTGATGTGTATGTGACTCTAGGCCCACGAGTGTGGCCGACTCC